>NC_044579.1:10090000-11581250 GCF_901933205.1 Camarhynchus parvulus | reverse complement strand
TCTTGTATCTGACAGCATGAATAAGGGAAAGAAACACTGTTTCTCCAAGTGAAACAACAGAGCAAGATGCCTCGCATGGTGTTCTTCTGTACACTCTCTCTTGCAACTATCCCTAACCCAATGATGCTCTTTAAAGTTAGTCAAGACTTCATAGCATCAAAGACAATGTGATAGTGGTTGACTCACTCCGGTAGCATCCACGAGTGTAGTTTGAAATGTCACAGATTTCTCCAGACCCACACACTTCATCAGAGCAGAAAACAGTGGAGCTTTCTGTGCACTGGCATTTCTGAGAGCAGTCATCAGTGGTGAATATTTCTCCAATCTGGAAAAACAGGAGTTAGATGTTAAAAAAGATCAAATAAAATCAGCCAGAAAAAACATGTATGTAGCCCTGGAACCCTCATTATGCTCTCTCTAATGCTTTCCTGATGAATGGCAATAGGGCAGATATTTTTTTTAAAGTAGTTTGTAAAAAAAACACCAAAGCAAGCAGCTTATTAATGCAGCTCTCTGAAACTTGAGGATGGCCCAAGAAAGAAAGCAAAAGAAGAGTTTGGGGCATGTGATCCTATCCCCAGGCAGGGTACATGTGCAACCAAAAATAGGCAACTGTTGCTTGGGATGAGTGGCAGATGAATCACATCATTCCTCCAAGGCAATGTGGAAATGCTATCTGCCATTTCAGAATTTCAGAGGGAGACCAAGAGATCTTGACCTCTCTTCCTTTCTCCAGAAACCAGAATTTTATTAAACAATTTCTCTTTGTTTCTAATGTTTCTACTGCAAAATTACATGCTGAGGATTATGAGAAGATGGTCAAAATAATTAACAAGAGAAAATACTGTTTAGTGGGAGCTGTCTGACCCACCGAGAGACCGTACCTCATAGTATTTGTTAAGGTATGTGCAGCCACACTGTTTGTAAGGCACACATTCAAAGCCACTAAGAACATAACCAGGGAGACATTCACAGCCTTCAACACAGGGTGATTCACACTCAGAGGGGCTGGTCAGGTCGTTGCAGGATGCTGGACATGCAGACATGCATGAGCTGTACTTGCTGTTGGGAGGACATGACATACCTGAAAAAACAAGGAGTCCAGTTATGCCAGGCTGCTGTGTGTTACTTCCTTACAGAATTCCCTTTCTGATCCATTGTGTAGGAGGCAATATGATAAACACACACACAGATGTGCATACATATAGAATAGCTCTGAAGTTGTAAGTAAATCACTCCAAAGTGAGGAAATGCATCATCAAAGCTATTTGTATACTGTGCTCTTGTTCCTGGTATACACTGCTCTCAGAACAACTTCTCACACATTCAGGGTTGCCATCCCTGCAAGTGCCAGAGCTGTTCCACAACTGTGGGAACTGTGTTTCACCAGAAATACAGTTATCTGACCATAGCAGACACAGGGAAAACATGTTTTGATGAATCTCCAAGCTTAAAAATAAAATGAGGATAAATATGTTTGATATGATTATAAGTCTTATTTCAGCATTTTTTAGTCTGAAAAGTTTTGAGTTTTCAGTTGAATCTGTTTTTTTTTTTGATCTTGAAATTTCACAGGCAAAGCAAGATAATTAGACTATTTTGTAGATATAAAGAGAGTTTGAAATGAAATGTTTTTGCCTTCAGATTTGTAGCTTGTGATGGTCTTCAAAATTGAATCTTTTTGTCCTATTTGGAATGGGGACATCTTTTCACTCACAAAACTTCTGATGGCAGGGAGTTGACAGCTCTGATTTCTGAAGTATCTCTCAAAGCTGGCGTTTAAATGCAAAAGTCAGCATAGGACACAGAGAAGAGGCCAGAAAAACAAGTGTGCTTAATTGTGAAGAGTGACTGAAATGTGAATCAATGTTTTTATTCCCTGAGAAGATATGATATAGGAAAAGGCTTAAACTTCAGATTTTAACAGTCCTGTAGGTAGAATCCCTACTTTCTGTTTCTTCCTGTGCTTACCACAGTCTGTCTGTTGCCTCCAGCCATCCATGCTGACTCCTTGCTGCTGACAAGCCAGCACATATTCCTCCAGACTGCGGCACAAGATCTCATCTCCTTCCACACAGCTATCAAACAGGCAGCTCCTATGAGCAACATGAGAAAACATTAATTCCCAGTACATTTGTTATTGGTGGTTTTCATCTGCTTTTCTGCCTGACTCTGAGTTAGTTTTGTTTTCCAACAAACTATCTGGCTGACAGGAAACAGGAATATCCCAAGCACGTGATTGGAAAGATCAGGTCATTTGTTGTGCAGCTGCTGCTGCTATGTGAGGTGTCCAAATAGGATCATATCATCATTAAAGCTGGAAAAGGCCTCTAAGATCATCAAGCCCAACCTTTAACCTAACTCTACCAGGCCCACTCCTAAACTGTGACGCTAAATTGAAAGTTTTCCTCATATGCAATCTAATAAAGTAATAAACAGTTACCTGACTTAACACAGTAAGTTCTTCTTTGCCCTCTGCTTCTGTAACAGTTGCTTATGTTGCTTATACAGCACTTTTTAGTGCTGCTAAGTCTTACAGCTGAGCTACATGCCTCTTTCAATACATGGGTACCCTCCCCATGTCCATCTGCCTTGAATGTTGACACAGAATTCTGTTTTATTCAGTGTTTGTCTGCCAGTGCTACCTTCTCAGTTTTGCTCATCATTTGAGTATTCACAGCCTGATTTTCAGAGGCACTGAGAGCCAAGATGAATGGAATCAGCAAATATTCAGGATCTCAGAAAAATCAGGGCAACCACTGAGCAGGTAGAGCAACCAAATTCTAGAGTGAGGAGAAAAGTAGGCTTATGTTAAGAATATGGATAGTTGTCCACTTTATTTGGCTTAAAGTACTGTAACATTCTTCTCCCAGATAAGAGGGACTTTGGGGTGAGCATTATCTGTCTTTAAATATTAGGCACAACTATGTAACTAAAGAAAACTGGCAGCTACTTGGCAAATTTGTGACTGCTGATGGATGAGGCATGAAAGATGAATGTGGGGATGAATACAGGTCAGAATTAGGTGTGTTGGAATTGTATATGTAAGAGGCAGAACAACCTTGAAACACAGCAGAGGGAACTTTCTTGAAGATTTCGGGTTAGTTAATCTTCACTAATCTGGTTTTTGTACTTCTCCATTAAAAATTCAAGAAGTGTCACTGTCAGCTTCAGCCTTTGGCTATGGCACAATACAAATTTTATGAAGCTAGAACTGCTACCCAATAGACCCAGGTTCTAAAGTCTCACTGAATGTGGGTGAGAACTGTAAGCACATTGGAAATTTCAGGCTTAACACTGCTGCTTTATCTGGGTGGGAAAAGAGGAAAGCTGCTTTATAGAACTAGCAGAGAAGTGAAATGCTGAATAGATGAAAGAAAGATAATCACAGCTATTTAAAAATAAATAAGGGAATGTAAATATATCAATAATGGAATCACTGGGTCCAGTTCTACAAAGACACTACCTTCAGCTCCTATTAATAGCCTGGAGATTCCAGATAAGTGAAGATAGTTCTTGTCAGAAGCTATTGCCAAAATTATTTTGGAAATGGGGAGAACAACTGTCTGCAGTAGACACTTACGTGAAATAGAAATCTGGTTGGACTGCAGAATGACACTTGGCAAAAGGACCATTCAAGTCAGTCAGGATTTGACACTTTGAAATTGTGTTTTGCTGCTCCAGCTGATTTTCATTGCAACCTTGGAAAAGCCCTGGATCTGGTTCTTCCTCAGATTCATTTTCTGAGCTGACATCTCGTCTGTAAATGAAGTCATTGTGAAATCATCAGTGTTCTGTGAACATCCAGCATTCATGGTACTATGCTCTGAGCAGCACTGCAAGAATACTTCTGCCTTGTGGTGTAAATGTAAGTTTATTTATCTTTCATGTTTTATCCCGAATGGGAAGGAGATATAGCAAATCAAAGATGCACTGGAACACTTCCTACCATCTCAGAGATTTATGGATAATTAAAGTAAACAGGATATCTGTAGTTGTCTCTTTGCAAACTTTGAATGATACATGTCTTATCCATTGCCTCCTCCATCCAATCTATTCAACAAAAGTTGAATGTTAGTCAGAAGGGTGCAGCTGGAATAAAGCCCTGTTTCTTGGATATATGCTCACTTTCACTGAACAATTCACTGTGTGCCTGAAATGCCAGAATTTTCCTATGGGCACAGACTCCAGAGCCCCTTTATGCTCAACACTGCCCCATATACTGTTTTCTGTTATTCTAGCAGGCAAATTTTTGTAGCCAAAATATATCCAGACAGCTAATACAGTTCCATTTACTTTCTTTAAAAGTAATGTGTTAATGGATAAGCAATTTCCAAAGGGCTTTCAAAGCAACAGGGATAAAGGAAGGAAGGAAACCTCAAGGAAACAAGAAAAACCTTTTTCAATGTTTTGTATGGACTAATTAGCACGGAATTTTCCTGACCACAAATATTGTGCTCATGTATGGTGAAAAGAGGGTCCTTTTTGTGTACTGGCAGAAAACAAAATAGATAGCCATGAAAGCAAGAAAATCAGACTCTTCAAGAACATTTATGGGACAAACTGTGAATTTATGTTGATGGATTTCAAAGCTACCTTTGTGTTCCAGAGGAAAGACTGACACTTTCCTCAGGAATCAGGATTTGCACTCACTCAGGCTCATCTAGCAATGTATTTATCTTTGTCAGGAACCATGAGCTTGGCAAAGATGTTATTCATCTCTGTGCCCTAACAGCTGTAATGGCTGTGACTCCAAAGAGGGATACTGAACTGGAGTCATGCACTGACAGTTCAGCCCTCTTTTGGCCAAACTGATAGCTCACCTTAGTGATGAGCAGGAAAAGTCCCTACACACAAACAAAAGGAAGAAGAAAGATAAGAGAAATGAGACAGTGTAGTTATTCCTAGAGGTTAACTATGACTTAATTCACTCACTTCTAGTGGCAGTGCTTGCTGTGGATATTAAATAGAAAATCAAGTACCTGAGACGAGAGCTTCTTTTCAGAGGAACTTTCCAGCTTTCACCAAATACATTCACATTCCTCACCCAAACACCATCTGGATTTTTGAAGTCATTTCTGTATCTCCCATCAAAGTCACCACACAAGCCTTCCACTCTGCTTCTGTAGGTGGTAGCCAGCTTTATGTCTAGACAGAGTCAGAAGAAAAAAAAAGCTGTTACACAGAAATTGTTGCCACTGAGTGTATGGAAGAGGTAGAAATCAATGTCAAGTGCCACATGTCATGACTCAGATTGCAGGTGGTAATATGACATGGGCTTAATATGTAGCATAAGAGCAAAGCCCTGAACATACCTATTATGTATTCACAGTTTCTGTGCTCTGCAATGTGGATCATGAAAAAAGTAATTTTTCACAAGTTTTTATATAACATGATATCACTGTCTAGGTGCTGTTAAGTGAGCGCCCAGGTGTTTTTAAGTAAGCTCTTAAGTAAGCAGTGCATGCTGCTTACTGCTTTGCAACAAAGGGAGTTCATCACCCACTTTTTTCCCTTCACTTACAATCCACTTGATCACTGAGAAATGGAATTTCTACAGACAGACATTTGCTTTCTGCTTTTGGAATTTCAGGGTTTGGAAAGATGCCCATGTAAGTACAGAGCCTGGCACTTTCACCATGCACTCAGAAATACTACAGCTATATGCTGTTGTAAATCAGGAGTAGCTCTGCTTTGAACAGAGGAGGTACCACGTGTCCAGCTGACATGAGTGACTTGTGTATAGGCCATGGGAAGTCCTGACAAACACTAAAGAATGGGATTATCTGGAGCAGGCTTGAGAGGAAGCATGCAAAATGATACACTCACAATGTATAGTTTGAGGATGTCAGTCCTACAATTCCTGTGACTGGGTGCAACTGGCAAGGGGGCAGATCTCCATTTTGCCCCATCATCCCAATTAACAATTTAAAGTGATTTTCTTTTGTTTTTTTCATTCAGACTTTAACATGAAACAACTATATGACAGTCTGACTCTATACCTCGTTTCTCCTAAGTTCAGTGGGATCCAGATAGAGAAATGCCAATTTTATGTTTTTTTCTTGTTCCTGGGAAGCACTTCTTTCTTGTATTTTTGGTTGGTTATTTTGGTTGGTTATTTATAAATTGGTTGGTTATTTATAAATTGGTTATTTTCTGGTATTTTATATCACAAAAGATCATAAGAGCAAAGAGTGAAGATTCCAAATTTTGCCTTGGGTTTAGACCTCCTCTGGAATGAGAACATTTTTGGGGGCTGTGTAAAAATATTTCTGCAAAGTTTTATAGCATCACTTACCTGCGTTTTGACTGCCATCAAAGCTCAGGTATAAGCCAAAATCTGTCTCCAGGTAAATTCTTGTTGTCCTCTGATATATACGAATACCTTCATGAGGTCGAACAGGGGGCCTCACTCTCACACCATCCAGCTAACAAGGAACGAAAAAATAAAATTTATTATAAATAGGCCAAATTAAAATCTGATTTCTGTACAGGTCAATGATACAATCCAACACTTCTCTGGTTTTATGATAAATATATTGGATAATTTAACAGCATTTATTTTTTTAAGTTAACAAAATCATGTATTGAGGAAAGTGATCTGAACACAGTACTTTCATATCATCCAAAGAAATATCTATTATTTAGCTAAAAATGTAATATAGCAGCTATGTACGCTCTTACACACCAATAAAGAGGAAGGAAATTAAATTATCCTAGCATAAAACAAACCTTTCCTTACCACTGATAAAAATTGGTGGGGCTTTATTGTAAGCCTTGGGATATTTGGGGTTTCATTGCTAAAACTATATCTATTGATTTATTTGTTTGATGTAGAATTGTATCTCTCATAGCTATGGAGAAAAAAGACTCCACAAGACTGAAAATCTCATTTGTGGTTGCCTCACGGCACTGTTGTAATAATACAGTTCACTTTAATACTTTAATTTTTCAAAAAAAAAGTCCATCACTCAAAAGTATTTTACTCCAAGGGAGGGCCTTCCTTGTGCTCTGCAGTCAGGGAGGGACTTACCAGAATTTGCTTGTTCTGCCTGAATCGCACTGTGTGGTTGTAAACATTGATGAGCATCTCTTTCAGGTAGGTAATGTGTCGACTTCCACGTAAAGGATAGTTCGTGCCCTCAATGCTGAACTGTGTCAGAGTGTCAGGGAGGTCAGGGGTGCTCTGAGCCAGAATATACGTGTATTTCCCTTGGAAGTGGTGCACCAACCCGTCAAAGGTGAGGTAGTGTGGGTCGCCCATGACCTGGCATCTCCCAAAACCTGCAAGGGAAGAGCTTCATTACTCTCCAGTCTATGTGTGCATGTGCCAGATGCCATGCCTGGAGTGGCCCAAACTGTTAGATAAAAATGGTTGCTGCTAGCATGCAGGTCTGAAAGCAAAGGTGGGTGCTCAGGGCTCGCTGTAGTGAATAGAAACTCAAATGGAGAGATGGACAGATAAACTCATTCCTTTGCTGAGAACCACTGTGAGCCAACTGAGCTGAAGCAGAACATTAGGGTGTATAGAATTTATTGAGACTAAGTTGTGCACATTGGCCCTCTGCGGAGGAATGACTCTGACACAAGCACAGCTTGAACTGGCCTATTAAGAGATGTTGTTTCTATAACCTCTGCCATGTATTGTTACATAATTGAAAAGCAATGTTTAATTTTGGCTGACTCGGTGCTGTCACTGATTTCTGCTGAGGTTACTAAACTGATCATTGGGTTTACAAGATGTAACAATCAGATACAGTGACTCTCATCTATGTATTCTCCTTGACCATTGTGCACAGAGTAAACCATTATTCCACGAGCAAGGCATAGGAAGGCCTATTACATTACATATCCTTAAAACTGCTGAGGGGCCTCTGCTCAGATATTTTGCCAAAATGAACCAGGGACACTGAATTTGCCTTATGATTTTGTATTGATCTCCAATACAGTAGGACTGATGCCATACTATTCTTCAAAACTGAAGAGTAGGGACATTATGCGACAAGCTCTCTCCTAATCAATCCAACCTACCTAGAGAATGTTGAATGAAAAGCACCAAAGTCCTCTGACTGGCCTATCATATATCTGTCCAGATCTGCTCTGTCCTGGTTTTGCTTATTGGTTTTTGATTTGGGTTTTTGTTTGTCTGTTCGGGTTTTTTTGGTTTTTTTGTGGTTTTTTTTTTTTTTTGGTTCTCAAATCAACATGCAATGATAAAAACAGGGTTATTGTTATGGGATTCACAAACTGTGTTCAGTAGATGTGGGATTTTTTTAAAAGAAATTTCAGTCAAACTAGTCAGACTGAGCTGTCAAATTTTTAGATATAAGTAAATTATACCCAGGTATCCATTTCCCTCTACAAATTCTCTGCATGGTATAGGAACCTTCTGTTATGAGAACTGAGGCCATTTGGTATTTGATAACATGTTGTCAAGAAAACAGTCAGAGTTTCCTTCTTTCCCAGTGAAAGAATAGAATTGCCATGAAAGAAAGTATGTACATCCACATCCTCCCTCCTTCTGCAGCCCTCAAGTGAACCCAAGTGAAGACCTGCTTGCACATACCTGTTGGGTTGCACTTGTGTTTTCCATCTTTGATCACGCAGGTTTCTCTAGAATCACAGCTGTAGCTCCTGCAACTGATGACACCATTCTTCTGGCACTGGCATCTTTTGGTGCAGTGTGGAGTTAGCCATGTCTCCCCAGCCTGGACACAAGTTGTGTTAATAATACATTATCAAGGTGCTCAGCTTTGCAGTGCAATGGAAGTTCAAAAGCCATGGGTGTGGACACTAGCTAGGTGCAACCTTGTCCACTTGGCAATTCCACAACTGCTTGGTTAAGTGTAGTCTCACCAAGAGCCTGTGAGAGGGGATCCCAGTCCATTTATCTTACTGTCTTCAACATAAGAATTTGAACACAAAATTGGACTAGGACAGACTGCCTGAATAATTCTGATCAACTGGCTGTTTTAAAATAGGCCTCAGTTTTGGCCTCAGGTGCAAAGTACCAAACAAGCTTCTGTATCTCCTAATACCTAAGGCAGCAGCTTTTACTAATCAGATGAAAGGTATTTAAAAGGTAGATCCTGAAGTCTTTGATCTCTCTCTCTCTCTCTCTCTCTCTTTCATACTAAGATGGGCAGGAGACCAATTTTCTACAAGTTCTGAAGTCAGAGATTTGGTCTTTCAACTACTTACACTGTAGTAATTGTTGTCATCGTCCCTGCAGCCACAACTGCTGAGAGGCACACAGTTGCCATTGCTGAGCACGTAATTATCATCACATTCACAGCCCTCTGTGCAGTCTTCTGTCTTCTCACAAAGGGAAGAGGCAAAAATGTCACTGCATGTTGATGGGCAGGGAGAGACACAGTCTTTGTAGTGGCTCCGGGATGGGCAGGGCAATGCTGTGGGGGAGAACAGAGCCAGCCTTATTAAATACATTTACAAAGTGCACTGCAAACACTGAAATCGACACCTTGGCCTATGGAATGGTAGTACAGAATTGCCTTTTAATAGCTGATTTTGATCATCAGCTGGTTTTTATTTGAATATGTTACTTTTAAAAACCCCAAACAACAAAACAACCAAAAACAGAACAAAAAATGCTCTCTGGAACTGCTTATTCAGTTTTATTACAGGTATGACTGAACCACCTGGCTCCAGATTTAGTATTCCAGTTCAGCTGCAAATGCCTCTTTGGGCACTGCTAGAAATGAGACTATTAAAGGCAAATTCCTTAAAATATTCAACCTTCCATTGATGCAAACCAGATGTAAATTTAGCTTAACTACAGACATGCAAGAGCAGCAGATATGCATTGTCAGACTGCAGGTTCATCTAGCTCTAAACCCTATTTCTGCCAATGACTAGACATGCATAAGGGGACAGGCCAAGAACCACTGTAACATGAGAAAAGGTTTGTTAGTCCAGTATTTTCCTACACTCCTGGCAAGGAGGCAACTAGGGATTTCTGATGGATCTATTAAACATTCATCTGACTTGCTTTTTAACCAGTTAACTGTTTTGTCCTCCACAACATTATTTGATAATCCCACAGTGTAATACTAAATTGTAAAAAAAGATCCCACAGATAAAACCCCTCCACATTATCTTTACTAGTTTTATAATTTGTTTGTAGTTTTGTTGAATGAGTGGAGTGAAGCATATACCCTGGAAATTAACCTGAGAACAGGGTGCATAATTAATAACTGGGCAAATTGACAGTTTTTGTTCAAATCACAGTGAGTGGCATTGAGCCCTGTGTCCTAACACAGTATCCCTCTTTCTTTTGGTCTTCTGGTTATATTATTTCTCCATTTTAGGTTCATTACAATATCTCATTTGGCTACCAATGCCATTCTAACTCCACAATAATATCCATAGCTGTCTAGTTCTGAGTTATCGCTGGGTTTATCTGAACCTGAATACAGTTCAGTGGAGCAATGGAATTGTGATAGTAGAATTGTACTTTGTGATAATTTAGATTTAATTTTCTTTTACTTGTTCAATTAATTGTGCTATTTTTTTCATGCTATCAGTCATTCAGGTTTCAGTTTTTTCACTTGCTTGTATACTTACGACAGAATGTGCTATTCCTCCATTTAATGGTGATTCCATGATTCTTGCAGGTGTCCACATAGACTTGAACTATATCACAGAGAGCAGACTTCATACCATCATACTGGCACATATCATAGATGCAGATCTCTATGAAGTCATCAGGGTTGACTAGACTATGGCACACTTTGAATTTGTCTGACTTTAGAACATTGCACTGTCTTTCAATGACTTGTTTATTCTCAGCAGTGCAAGGAGGATCATCATCTTCTCTTAAGTCTGGCAAACAACTGCAAGAAAGCACAGACACTGGCTGCTATAAGACAGACTGAAACTGGAAAGTTTCTTTCCAATGAAAAGTAGAGAATGCTGGAGACTCTGATTTCCTTCAGTCAATGGATGAAAGACTGAGCAGAAGTAGAGCTACCTGACAACCCCCATGCTGTGTCTGACACCTGTTACTGTCATTGAACTTGACCCTGACTAGAGGATTGACTTTACAGCTTGACCTTGGATCTGTCTCATCACTATAAATTTCTGTGTGGTGACCTGAACTGAGCTAGGCTGACCTTAGCTTCCTTCTGTGGGACTTTCCTGCTTGCCTTGCTCAAGTAGAGTGGGATGGACCCTGGCTGGTGAGGCCACAGTTTTTTCAGCTGTATTGTCACATATGAATGTCACGTATAGCTCCCTGTCAGCCAGGCAGCAGCTGGCCCTCCCCATTCCCCAGTACCATCATCTTGCTCTGGGTGTTACCAGTGTGAAATAAACAGAGTCCACACTATGGACTGCCCCAAAGACTCATTCTCCAAGTGTGTGTGTAGATTGATAGAACAGCTGTGATTTTCCTGTGCAGTGGTTTCCTGTGGGGATGGCCATTTTTTGAGCTACAAATTCAAGAAGAGAAAAGTCTGGTATACAGTGCTTATATGTTACAAAGTAGTAGACAGTCAAAACAATTGAAAACAATTCACTGTGTTCCTGAAGCAAGATAGAAGGTATGAAAATTATTTAACATTTACCCCTTATCACTGTCTTCCTCCACTTCCCAGCTATTTCCAAACTGTGGGGCAGTGACAACTGTACCATTGGTCAAGGACAGATCATCTTCATGATTACCATTGAAATTGCCACACATGCCATGCACCTGCAGATGGAAAAGAACCATATTCTAAACATGACCTCTTTGCATCAACTTCCCCAATAACTTCTTATTCGTTGCCTATGAAATAATGTGACCAAATCACCACCAACAACCAATCCTGTGCCAGACATTTCAGACATTCTGACTGTACCCATGGAGAAACAGAACAGAAACTACAGTAAATCTGTGATTCCCTAGGGCTTCAAGCTGTTTATTTCTCTAAGTTGGAAGTATTCCCCTAGACAGGTAATTTTCTTTAACTACCCCCTTGGAACACAAAGAAACTGTTGTGAATAGAAAAAAACAGGAAGGAAAAAAATTACATTTGGTACAATACATCTACAAAGAAAGATGCAACAGCAAAACACATGAATAAAAGGAACTAGAAGTAAATGCACAAACCAGCAGTTTTGAAACAACTCCAGATGTTTGTATACTAAATCTTACCTGTGAGAAATAAGAGCGTGGGAGGGTGATTTCCAGATGGTGATTGCCATCATATTTCACTATCACACCAAAGTCAGTTTCCACTACTATAAATCTGCCAACATTTCCAATGGACACACCTTGCAGTCGGTTCTGCACTGGAGTGTAGACTCTCTCATTGTTCAGCTGGAGAGATGTGTCATTTGTCAGTATGGACATTCTTCCATGGAAATTCACAGTCTATATTACTAGCAGTGCTGAAAATTTCTCTGTGACAGTTTTAGCTCTTTACATTTCCACCATTGCATATTCCAACCATAGGTGGCAGGAATCAGCCTTTTAGCTGAGGAGGGCTGGGCAGGACTCATATGCTGTGCCTTTAACAGGGAGCTGGAAAGATCCCTGGTTGTGAGCAAGCTCTTTCTCACCCTTGGGGCAGATTCCCTGCCATGGCTCTCCATGTTTTTCTAGGCTGATACATTATGCCTTGCTCTCTATAAGTGACTGGGTTGATAAAAACTGTTGAAGTGGGGAGTCTTAATTCAAGCATTTGACTTTAATTTAAGGCAACAGTTCCCCAGTCTGGAGGTCCTGGGTTTAATCTCTAAGATAATGACAATAGATCAGTAAACCCAAACCAGAAGCCCTGGGAACTAGTGAGAAATTATATTTCCTCATGACACCCACTTTATGGGGGTGGCCACAATTGTTAAGCATATGCATATATGTTCCTTAGGACATATATGAAGATCCTGTATCCTACAGCTATTCTAAGCGAGCTAATTTTAAGATACTTTTTGCCAGAAAAAGGAGCACTGCCACTTACCAGGATTCCTTGGTTTTTCTGAAGGGTGATTCGTACACCATACACATCTACGTAGACTTCTTTCAGGTATGTGGCCCCTCTTAGTCCTCTGTCTTCATTCTTGCCAAGTATGGTTATAGGAATGACATTGGTGGCAGTGTTGACAACCTCAACCAAAGTGTAGGTGCAGGTTCCCACAAAAGTGTACTTCATTCCATCAAAAGTGAAATAATGGGGATCTCCTACCACTTGACATATTGCTTGACCTGAAGGCAAAAAAAAAAATCCAAGAATTTTGTACTGGATTTCACCATGGACACAGGTGACCAAAGCAGTTTGCATTAGTATAGCAACCTCATCCTGATCCTTATTACATGGGCAAACTTTCAGAGAGGCATCTCAAGTTCATGCCAATGACATTTATTTGTAAATAAGAAGTTTCCAGAAAGCATCTCTTAAATTTAATTTGCAAATTGTATACAAAAGGACAACTTGGCAGCAAATGAATTTCTTTATACGCTTCTATATGCTCTTGTAGCTATGTTTTATAGTTTAGTTGAGAGTAATACAAAGCTTTTTTACTTAACTATATAAAAATACATAATTAACTGTATAAATACAGATGCAAATATAAAGTAAATAAAATTGCATCTATATACACCAATACATAATGCACTTGTCATTACGCAGGCCCACAGAATACAATTCTCCCAGAAATGCAACCAAATTTAAAGCTTGCAGCACTGGTGATGTGGGACTTGAATTTTCATTATCAGGACAAATAGAATCCAAGCAACCTTGCAAACTTTTGGGCAGCATCAGTTTTTTGCTGATATCCACTACAACAGGAGGGCATCTGTGCTTGCATGACAGAACATCATGCATTTTCATCTCTTAACACTGGCAGCAGTCAGTTGGGATTTTTTACCATCCCATATGAAAAGATATTTATAATAAAGCTAGAAGAAGAAGAGGATCTAATGATGGAATTGACATTGGGCTGGTTTTCAGGCAGGACTCACCATTGGAATGACAGCCCAGCACACCATCCTGAATACTGCACTCCTCTTGGACCCCACACTCCCAGGATGTGCACTCAATGGTGTTATTTGCCCTGCAGGTGCAGCGCTCAGTGCAGGGGTAACGGGGGAACCAGCTTTCATTCAGCTACATGGGGAAAAAAGGGTGTAAAAGTATATATTGTAAGATAAATAGAAAGGTAAAACCATAGGGGACAATCAAATTATTAGTATTTGAATATTCATGATATATAATCATTTGGGCAATTGTAGCCATGCAGTATATGGACCAAGAAAGCTGGCAAAGTAAGCCTATTTTGAAATTATCAATGGTGTAAACATGAATTGGGTAGTGTTATTAACATGGTTTTTCCCTCACAGTGGTAAAGAATGAGACCCCCTGTCTCATTTTTGGTTTTTTCATTTTTTTCTTTAAATATCTGATGTAACTTGCCTGGTGATACTGGTTTTTTTCATCAACACAGCCACAGTTGCTTTCTGTCACACATTTGTCTCCACTCAAAACATAGCCTTCCTTACAGAAGCAACCTTCCACTGGCAAAGAACTGCAGGAATCAACTGCTGACATGTTCAAACAGGTAGAGGGACACCTAGTACCACAGCTCTTGTAGATGCTGCCTCCAGGACAGGACATTGCTAAATAAAGAGAGAAGAAAAGATCACTCAAAAGGGCAAAATCATAATAAAGTTCTTCCTGATGCTTTCACTGTTTGCTCCTGAAAATATACAAAATGGCTGTTAGAAAGTCTGACAGGAGAGTGCTAAGTACAAACCTTTTTCTGCTGATTTAAAGGCATAAAGTGACCCAGTTATGGGAATAGAAGAATATTTTCCCATACCAGCTGATATGTCCCCATTACTGTAGTTACTATTTGAGCATCTGCTATATATTCCAAAATAGAACTAAAAATCACACTGTCTTTCACTGAGACTCCTTGAGAACAATATACTTTCACACCCCTCCTGCTTATGGTAGAATTGGGCTTCTGTTGCTCAAAACGTGGTCCCCAGGGATAACGTTACATTTTACAGAAATCCTGAAGTATTTGTCCATTTCTGTTGTTTTAAAAAACACAGAAAAGCATGGGTTTGGCTGCATTCTGTTGTAAATCACTACGTATGATTCTCATTTATTTCTGTCCCTACAATAGGATCTCTGAGTCCGTCAGACAATTACAGCTGACATCTCCAGCTATCTAGTCAGACTTCCTTCCCTTGGTCTGGACTTTAATTGCATTTTTATTTGAATCACTGATGAAGAGAGCACTTGAGAGTTAATCTTTCTAATGTTACTGAGTTTTCTCTATTACTATAATGAAGCCATAGATATTTAGGTCCTAGCCTATAGCCTCAGACTATGGAGTCTTGATGTCCACAGCTTTAATCTAATTTGGAGGGTTAAAAACTCATTTCTTGTTCTATCTTCTTCTTATATAAAAATTCTCTGTGCTCTGTCCTCTTAGGGCTGACTTACTGGGTGCTTTATCACAGTAACTCTTTTTCCAAACTGACCAGCTCCTAGAACCTATGCATTTTTTATGGTTTAGTTTAAATGCAGAGCTAATGGTTGATCGCATCAAAAAAAGAAAAGAAGCAAAAGAAAAAAGGTGCAGATCTGCAGAAGGTAATCCAGTGGTAACTGGTATAATAAAAATTAGTGTAAGGCAAAAAAGCATAAAGAACAATTATGGTTTATTTAAGAATGGTTTAAAAGACCTTTAGAGGACTTTTTTTTTGTCTCCAGGTGTGTGGTTTATGGACTTAAATGCCCTTTAGAAAATGCTGCCCAGAAAAGTTGGGGATGCCCCCTTCCTGGAATTATTCAAGACCAGGGTGGATGGGGCTTTGAGAAAGCTGTTTTAATGGAGGGCATCCCTGCCATGGCAGGAGAGTTGGAACTAGATTATATTTAAGGTCCTTCCCAACCCAAACCATTCTATGATTCTATGATTGTATGTCTGGCATGCAGAAACCTGTCTAGTGTTGCTTAGAATCAGCACCAGTGGAACCCCTGGAAAGCTTTATTCTAAGAAATATGAGCTCATTATATTAAATTTGCCATAAAGTCATTCTGAAGAGAATTAATAGAGACCTGACAGTACTAAATTTCTTTGCGTTAGAGAGAAATAGAGCACTTCCTAGAAACAGCTGCTTTTCAAGGTCTCCTATTTTTTTAACCAAAAGCTGTTGATAATCATGTTTTATGTTGGACTACCTTACTACTACCACTTATATTAAGAATGGTAGATTTTCACTGAAGCAAAGGAACTTATTTCTTCAATGCAGAACTCACATAAGACACAGTTGAATGTAATCAGACTTTTCCAAGAAACTATTAGCAAATTATAAATATTATAAAACTTAAAAGGATTTAACATGCATGTATCCTAATGTTCTCTAAATTAGTGGCTTATGCAAATCCTGGAATGGTTCTGAATCTGAAGAAGACATTATAAAAGACAGACTATACTCAGAACATTACATAAAATGAAATAACATGCATGGAGAAGGGAAAGGACACTAAGTTAAAATTCAGAATAGATATTAATATCAAAACACTCACGGCAGAGAGTAGCATTCCTCCACTCTATGCATATCCCAGCATTGACACACGACTCAGCATAGGCCTGCAGTCCGTAGCATAAGGATGTTGCCTGTCCCCCAGTGAAACACATGTCATATATACAGTTTTCAAAGAAATTCTGTGGAGGCACCTTGCTGTGACAGTCCTTGAAGATTCCTGTGCAAATCAAGGAAGATATATAGAAGGATAGAAACAACCCATTGGAATGTTAAGACTGACCACCATGTATTTTCTGTCACAGCAAACACATTGTGGGTGTTCCAGGCTGTGTTAAATTAATCTAGTACTTCAAATAGATACACAATGGGCTACCTGGATCAGGTTTTCTTCTTTTTGCATGATTGATACAACATAACTTACATAAATTAGCATTGCTGCCTAGGAAAACCACTAATGCTAGCCAACTGCAGGGAACATGTATAGAACTTCAGATAAAGTGTCTGTAATACACACACTGACAGTCCATCTGAGCTGCTTCTTTTAGCAAGCAGAGTACAAGCCACTATAACACAAAGAGCAGCTACGGTTCTCAGATAAAATTAATGGACACATTGGCATTGTCTGAACAGATGGTACATTCTAGACAGGCACCTATGGCTTTTACACTGGCCATTCACACCAGAGGCTTTATATGCTTCCAATATAAGCTCAGAAAAAGAGACTATAGAGAAGGGACAAAACAAGCTAGACCGTGCTCCAGCACATGGCTCACAGAGATCTACCAACACACTACCTGTTGGGTCTGTGATCATGCCACATGCTGTGTTTTTCTTTGCTTCACTCTCCAACACAGGATCACATTGCTCTTCTTTCCCACCACTGGAGCATCTGGGGAAAGCAAGAAAACCAAGTATGTGTTTCACATCTCTTACTATCAGATTTTCAGTGGAAAATTAATAAATCACTACCCTGCACAAAAGAGTGCATTTTATTTCTGTCACAAGACTTCATCCAGCTTCTTTGAAAAGCTGATGTCAGCCCTCTCACTGAATGGGCTCCTTTATTGATCCTTTCTGGGTGATTCAAAGGCTTATTCTTAGCTGAAAATAAAAAGAGCTATGGGATCCAAACAGTTATGGTTTCCAGTCAGGGAACTGGACTGATGTACCATCCCCCCTCACACTCAACAAACAGTTCCTGCTTTGGAAAATGAGACTTAAAGGACACAAGCCCTCTTATCATTCACTGATTTATGTAAAAGTACAGCTCCCTACTTCTAACGGGCAGCTGCAACATGCAGAATGGTACTGGGGAAAAAGCCAGCAAGTAGATGGATATTTGATTGTAAGAGTTTGCACAGCAAATGCCACATGATGAAATGATTTTACATACATGGTGTTATTCTCAGGCACCAGCCAGCTTTCTCCAAGATCAGTGGAATCACTTGCAATGTCACCATTGGACTTGATATTATCATCATTTGGATCACCATTATAATTACCTGTGAGGGTAAAAAGAGATTTATGTGACACATGAAGTTCAAACCTGTAGAAAAAACCTAGGTTTCAGGTTGTAAAATAAATTAAAATGAGAGAATTTTAATTCTAGGAAGAATGTGTATGTAACATCAATCTGTACTGGGCAAAATAAGAGGAGAATTGTGTTTTGATTACTGCCAAGAGCTGCTGCTCAGACATTTGGAGCACGAAGTCTGTAAGTTGCTATGTAGCTAGATTACATCCAAGAAAAAACTTATCTAAAAAACCCTACTCATTTTCTTGCATCCTACATGTAGAATGTTGGACTAAAAATTAAGCAGTGCTATTTGCACCATTATATTCTTAGGCAGATTTCCTGCACTGAAAGTGTGAAAAACCCATGAAGAGATAATTGAACTAGAAAACTCCAGATGAGCCAAACCAAATAATCAGAAACTCACAACACAAATGACTCTTGTAATTTCTATATGCTAAGAAAAACAAATTTAAGTAATCAACCGTTACCACTTACCACAGAGGCCACAGAGCAGACCACTGTAATTAGAGGGCACAGAGACTTCTGCATAGTGATTTCCATCATATCTCACCCATAGTCCAAAGTCAGTTTCCAAGAGAACATATCCACCACTGCTTTGAATACTGATCTTCTTTTCAATAAATACAGGCAAGGTCATTCTGTGACCATTCACCTGTACAGCAAATTGTGAAAGTCAGTGTATGGCTTCTGGGACTCCTACAACTACCAGCAGCTAATACAGATTGTTGAAAGATAGGATCTTGTGCATAGGGGAACTGGAACTGATTAAAGAACATCTGAGCAAGTTTGTTGGAGATCTCATTACAAGAGGTATATATAATTAAAAAAAAAAAGATAAAGTTTTGTTAAAAACTATACAGAGATAATAATTATCTGCAATGTCAGTCAAAAATTATATATGTCTTTTAAATAGTATTTTCTTACATTCACTTTCTTGTTTTTCAGCAGAGAAATCTGATTGTCATAGACTTCCACATGCACTGACTTCACATAAGAGACTTTGGTGTTGGCTCCTCTGTGCTCATTTGTTGTAGACACATCAAAGTATGGAAGACTCTCTGAGGCAGTGCACACTTTGGAGAGGGTGTAAGTGCAATTTCCCATGAAATTATGGACTTTGTGGTCAAAAGTGTTGTAATGTGGGTCCCCAGAGGCACTGCAGGAAGCACGATCTGTGAAGAAGGAAAAAGTCCCTCTCAGTCTTCACCAGATTTTGCAGCTGCTAGGTTCCCAGATTGTTTGTTTAATGTTGTATTTGTTGCTCAGATGTAACAATGATTACATCACTCAATAGACTCCAAAGGCCAATCCAGCCTATGGTCTTTGGACCCACAAAGAATCTACTCTGGTGTATCAGAAATCTGTGCTAGAGGTTGATGAAGAAAGTTGGGTAAAAGGCGGGATTAAGACATTGTTCCATAAATGGGAGCAGAGTTTTTAGTGCTACATCTGAAAGGCTTTTTCTGGTTAAATAGGAAGAATTAAATCAGAAACGTTACAGGGCTGATTAGAAAGAACAGACTGCTACACTATCAGCTGCTTGTTGGCCGCTTCCACGTTGAAGTAGGGCAGGGAGCTGTTGCTCTCACACAGCTTGGAGAGGGTGTAGGTGCCCATGAAACTGTGTAACTGCCTGACAAATGTGTGGTAGTGAGGGTCTCCTTCCACCACACAGGTTCCTGACAGTGGAAAGACCAGAGGAAACCTTCAGTTGAGCACCTCTTACTGCCTCTTCTCACCAGCTCACTTTGCTCAAACAGTATCTAGTGCATGACTGGTCTATTGCCTTTATGGAGAAGCAGAGGTATTATAGATCTGTATCACAATATTTTTAATTTTTCCAGACATACTGTTCAAAGCTACTGAAATGTCCTATGGCTGGAAGCACAGCTGTCCCACACATACCCTTAGAAAGGGAAGAGCATTCAATGCATGTCTAATTATTGAGTGTGACTGAAATAAATAAAATAAGAGCCCTTAAACACAAATGCACCATGTTCCCAGTATGGGTTCTGGAGAGGACTCAGAACTCTACGAATAATAGCAGTACCTGAGGTTGTTCCAGGTGTTGTTGTTGGTCTTGATGTTGACGGTGTTCCAGGTGTTGTTGCTGGTCTTGGTGTTGATGGTGTTGTAGCGTTAGGCAGCAGAGTAGGGGGTGTAGTAGGAAGTGGACCTATGGAGAGACAGAGCAAGAAGAGGTGTCAACACGGGCCTCTGTTGTAAGCAGCTAATCCAGCCTTCCTCTAAAAGCAGACACACTGACCCAAGAGACCCAGGGCAGGGATGGCCCTGTTATATCTCTGCAAAAATGCTACCACCAGCAGCAGAGCTGGGAGATAGGAGGAGGCACACCCTCCTTTGCTACAGACCCTCCATCCCGTGTCATGGGCCTTGGAGGAAGCAAAATGAAAAGTTTCAACAAGCAGAATCAGAAGGGGATGGGAGATGGCAGTACTAGAGGTGGATGTGGGTCAGGCTGGTGAGGAGGTGAGTACAGGCTGCATTGTGGTGCCTGGCACAGCTCTCATGGGTGTTGGTGTCAAAGGACCTAGCATGAGGGAGAGTTAGAAGAGATGTGCACCAACAAGGCTCCGTGGCATGCCCGTGGAGAGGCAAGGGTGGCCAGCCAAGGGGGAAGAGCTTAGCACAGCCACTAAAACCCTCAGATGGGAGACAACAGTACCTGTGCTTGTCCCTGGTGATGGTGACGTTGTTGTATGTGGAGGTGGTGTTGTAGTGCCTGGAAAGGGAGGCAAGGTTGTAGGAGCAGGTGAACAAAACAGAGTGAAACACAAGTGAAGGAGGTGTGTTTGATAATGGAGATTTGCTCCCAAATGGGCATGTTACACACTTCCCACAACACTCCCCACACCATTGCAAACAAAGTGCAGGACAGGGTTTCCACCTGTCTGGGTGAGTCTCCTCATGCAAGGGCTGGCCCACCAGAGTGGCTATTTATGCGATACATGGGGAAATCTCTGCCCCATGAACTGCCCCCAGAACTGCCCCATTCCTTGTCCCTGAGATTCAAGGAAATCAGAGGTGGTCAGCAGAAGGCTTACCACAGACAGTGCCAGCACTCCAGTCTCCCAGAGCAACGCCTGCCTCAGCACAGGCTGCAGCATAGGCGCCCAGGTCATTGCAGAGCTGCTCCGTGCTGCCACCCGTGGCACACTGGTCATAGACACAGCTCTCAAAGTATGTCTTGGGTGGCAGAACTGCGTGGCATGGCTGGAATGGGCCAGCGAGGTGTGTGAGGATTGAACACTGCTGCTTAGCTGCCTCCTCTTCAGCAGGGGAGCAGGATGCAGGTGGGCTGATGGCTGGGTCACACCTACAAAGCAGACAAACAGCCCTGAGTTCCCTGCAGCCTGCTGACAGCAGCCACTGCATTTCCTGACCTACTCCCCAGCCATGGCCACAGCTTCTGCAGTCCAGATCCCTCACTAAGACAGGCACGTATGGCTGTCACTTGAAAGGGTGGAACACATGGCCCACAGGCACCACTGCCCTCCCTGGTTTCAGGAGGACAGAAACAACCCATTGAGGCATTTGCCATCCAACAGCTTGGGAGAAGCATCCTGCCCAGTCTCAGCCCATTCTCCCAAGGGTCAGGAAGCTGCCTCTTCTCCCTTGCCTCACGCTTGCATTCACCAGCCCTCCCTCCTGATGTCCTTCAATAGCTCCCCTCTCCCACACTCCCTTCTGTGGTTCATGTGCATGGTGGAACAAGGACTCACGGCCACTCATCATCCGGCACCCTCCAGCTGGTTCCAAAGTCGTTGAAGTCAGGTACAACCACGCCATCGGGTCGCATGAAGTCATCCTGCTGGCTCCCAGTGTACGTCCCACACAGCCCACAGAGTTTGCCCTTGTACTTCTCAGACACCTTCACTAGGAGCTCATGGTCCCCATTGAACTGCAGCTGCAGGCCCAGCTTGGTAGAAACCCGCACGTAGGAGCCGCTCAGGGAAATGGTGACGCCAGGGGCAGGAGAAGCAGGCAGGGAGACCAGGGCACCGTTGATCTGGAGAAGGGGAACAGAGGGAGACAGAAGCATTAAGAGGTGCCCTCCAGTGAGAGGTCGCTGTTCCTCACCGGGGTAGTGCCAGTGCCAGTGAGCCAGAAGCGTAGCTGGCATGAGAAACCCGGCCCAGGCCTACGAGGGCAGCAGCACCTGGACCAATGGCACACTGAAAGCTCAGGAAAGCAACCAAGAATCTGTGTCTGCATGAGCAGCCATATGTGGCCCCGCTCAGAGCTCTCCCCTGCTGTTCTGTGAGCACGCAGCAGGCTCAAGGAACAGGAAGCTCTCCCTGGGGACAGAGGGGTATTTTAAGAGTGTCCGGTGTGTCTGTTGTTCCCAGGTACCAAAGTGAGGGGCTTACGTAGACTGCCTTGTGCTCGCGCAGTGCAATGTGGAGGCCTTTGAGGGACAGTGCCACAGAGTTCAGAGCTGTCCAGCTCTGGCTGCCGCGGTGTTTGTTGCGGGTGGTGACGCTGAAGCCAACGGAGGAGTTGTCACAGCCTGTCACCGCTGTGTAGTTGCAGGAGCCCTGGAAGTGGTGGAGCTTCCCATCAAAGGTGCTGTAATGTGGGTCACCGTAGATGTGGCAGACGGCAGTGCTGGCTGGGTAACAGCCCCTCTGGCCATCCTGGACCTTGCAGACCTCGTCCTCGCCACAGGACAGGGCAGAGCAAACCATCTGGTCTTTGCCTTCACACCGGCACCGGCGAGTGCAGTTCTCATTCACAGAGGATTCCCCTTGCTGCAGGCAAGGAAACACCAAACCTCAGTGTGTGAGGCAGGAAAGTGCAGACAGAAGAGTGGCCTGGCAGGGGTCTGCAAAGCAGGGCAGGGTTTTCACTCACAGTATAGTAGTTGCCTTCAAAGTGGCAGCCGCAGTTGGCCTCGGGCACACAGGTGTCTCCGCTCAGGAGGAAGCCAGAGCTACATGCACAGCCCTCCACACAAGGCTTGGAGCAGTTCTGTGGGGCTTGTTGGTCAACACAGGTGGCAGGACAGCCGGTCATGCAGGGGTCATAGTAGCTGTTGGGAGGACACTGCAGGGCTGCAATGGGAAGGGGAAATTTAGAATAAGCAAGTCTTCAACCATGGACAGCCTTGAGGGAAGGGAAAGATCTAAGACACACATTGGCCACAGGTTCAGAGCCGAGGCTGTGGCCCATTTCCCTTTCTGGCAATGGCAAGGCAGGTACTCACGGCAGAAGGTAGCATTCCTCCAGGGAAGAAGAGTCACACCAGCTGCCTGGCACGCGTCAGCATAGGCCTCCAGAGCAGCACACAGGAACTCCTGGCCACCATTCAGGGCACACAGGTCATACAAGCAGGTGTCAAAGTAGTCCTGGGGGTTGATGACGCCATGGCAGCTCTCAAAAGAACTAGGCCTGGTGGTCAGGATGCCACAGAACTGCTCGGAGCGGTAGAGCTTCTCCTCTTCTGCACTGCAGGGTGGGGGAGGGCACGGGACACCGCAGGAGGGGGTCACTGTCTGGCACCTGCCAGCTCTCCCCAGAGCATTGGAGTTCGCGGCTTGCTGCCCGTTGGGCATCATGTATTCGTCATCTCTGCGGTTGTTGAAGTTGCCACACATGCCACAGGTCAGGTTGAAGTAGGTGGTGGGCACCTTCACCTCCACCGAGTGGTCAGCGTCGTAGGACACTCTGAGGCTGAAGTCTGTCTCCAGGACGATGTAGCGACCGCTCTTGCTCACCGTGATGGCCCCTCCTGCTGCGCTCACCGGCAACGTCTGGCGCACGTTGTTCACCTACGGCACACACACCACAGTGGGCCCCGGGCCTGTTCCCGGCCTCCCTGGCTGCTCCTGCCCTGGGAAAGCAGCTGCCAGCCCAGGCACAGCAAACAGCGGTCTGGGATGCGCCTACACCCCTGCAGCCCTGGGGCTCACGGAGCTGTGTGCTGGGCTCTGCACTGTGCTCAGCATGGCACATGTTCCCCATTTGACTCTTCCTCCTCCAGCCCCTCCCAAAGGGGAAAACAAAGCAACCGTCTGCCTTTAGGGAACCCACCCATTCCTGGGACTTCTGGTACTTGCCAGGCCCTGCCAGCAGCAGCGGCCGGCCCTGCCCTGCAGCTGCACCGCGCTCATTCCAGCCCCACTGCCTACCAGCACGTGGCTCTTCTGCTGCTTGACGATGACGATGCGCTGTCCATACACCTCAACCACGACTTCGCGCACGTAGGACACCTGGGTGCTGCCACGGTGCTCATTCTTAGCCTCCACATTGAAGTAGGGCAGGGAGGTGGTGTTGGAGCACACTTTGGCCAGGGTGTAGGTGCAGTTACCCATGAAGTTGTGCGTCACCTTGTCAAAGGTTTGGTAGTGGGGGTCTCCGTGGACGTGGCAGATGCCGTAGGAGTGTTCAAGGCACACGGGTTTCCCGTTCTGCACCCCGCAGTACTGGCCCGCAGGGCAGGAGGCATTGAAGCACTGCACTTTGCTTCCCCGAGCAGGACAGGTGCACTTGGAGGAGCAGGTGTTGTCCGTCCAGAACTCAGAGCCCACGGGGTAGTGCTGCCCGTTGTGCCAGCACCCGCACTGCTGGCTGGGCACGCAGCGGTCGTTGTAGAGCAGGTACCCGCTGTCACACACACAGCCCTCCACGCATGGCAGGCTGCAGTTGTCGGGAGCTGTTGGGTCGACACAGGTGGCAGGGCAGGCTGCAGCACAGGGCTCGTAGTGACTGTTGGCCGGACAAGTGATCGCTGCAGAGACAGATGACCCAACAAATTACTTGGAAAACAGAATACTCCTTTCCGCTGAAGATCCCCCTTTGAAAAAGTAGCTGTATCTCTATTTTCTCTATGGTGTCTTTGGCTTGACATGTATTCTCAGCCCTACCCAATGAAAATGAAAGAGAAAATGGTGCCTCTAATACTGATATCTACCTGTGTATCCCTACAGCCCATAGGAGAATAGTTCTTATTCCCCAGCTCACTCTTCCAATCCTGTCCTGTGTTTTCCTGAGAGTACTGGCCCCAGGTACCATGTCTGGACTTACGGCAGAAGGTTGCGTTCCTCCACACGGGTATGTGGACACCGAGTGACTGGCAGGCATCTGCATAGGACTGCAGGCTCTTGCACAGGGTCTCGCGGTCCAGCCCCAGCTCACACAGGTCATAGCTGCAGGTGTCAAAGTAGCTGCTGGGGCTCAGCACAGCGTGGCACACCTGAAACGGGCCACTGGTGTCATTGAGGAGCCCACAGAAGTGGCTGCTGCTGATCAGTTGCTTGTCGGTCTCATTGCAGGCTGGGGTGGGCAGAGGTTCGGCTGAGCAGCTGTGGAAAGACAGGCAGAAGGGCCCCTGGGTCATTTGTGGACTTCTCCTGGTGCCTCCTCCTCCTGCCCTTGCCCAGTGTGTTCCCAGGGCTACTGGGGGCCATACCCACCTGCTGTTGTTGGACACTTCCCAGCTGTTGCCCAGGCTGGTGGAGTCTGGCTCCATTGTCCCTTCTGGGTTCTGGAAGTCATCTGCTGCTATCCCGTTGTAGTTGCCACACATGCCACAAACCTTCTGCCCAAAGGTGCTTGGAAGCGTCACCTCCACTCGATGCTTCCCATCAAACTTGACTCTCAAGCCAAAGTCTGTCATGACCATGGTGTAGAACCCACTGGACACGACCTGCACGCCTGCGGATGGGCTGCAAGGCAGGATCTCTTCCACTCCATTGACCTGGAAGGACAGGAAGCCAGACAGGATTGGAGCAGCCCATTTGGCACAGTTCTCTCTGCTCACACAGCCCCACAGCATCTCCCCCTCAGGCTCACCATCACCACTCCGCCCTGTCCCAGCCTTATCCGCTGGTCAGCCACATCCACATCCACGTATCGGACATAGGACACACGGGTGTTGCCTCCCCTGTGCTCGTTGGCCGCTTCCACGTTGAAGTAGGGCAGGGAGCTGTTGCTCTCACACAGCTTGGAGAGGGTGTAGGTGCAGGTGCCCATGAAATTGTGTAACTGCTTGTCAAATGTGTGGTAGTGAGGGTCTCCTTCTACCACACAGGTTCCTGACAGTGGAAAGACCAGAGGAAACTTTCAGTTGAGCACCTCCTACTGCCTCTTCTCACCAGCTCACTTTGCTCAAACAGTATCTAGTGCATGACTGGTCTATTGCCTTTATGGAGAAGCAGAGGTATTATAGATCTGTATCACAATATTTTTAATTTTTCCAGACATACTGTTCAAAGCTACTGAAATGTCCTATGGCTGGAAGCACAGCTGTCCCACACATACCCTTAGAAAGGGAAGAGCATTCAATGCATGTCTAATTATTGAGTGTGACTGAAATGAATAAAATAAGAGCCCTTAAACACATATGCACCATGTTCCCAGTATGGGTTCTGGAGAGGACTCAGAACTCTACGAATAATAGCAGTACCTGAGGTTGTTCCAGGTGTTGTTGTTGGTCTTGGTGTTGGCGGTGTTCCAGGTGTTGTTGTTGGTCTTGGTGTTGATGGTGTTGTAGCGTTAGGCAGCAGAGTAGGGGGTGTAGTAGGAAGTGGACCTATGGAGAGACAGAGGAAGAAGAGGTGTCAACATGGGCCTCTGTTGTAAGCAGCTAATCCAGCCTTCCTCTAAAAGCAGACACACTGACCCAAGAGACCCAGGGCAGGGATGGCCCTGTTATATCTCTGCAAAAATGCTACCACCAGCAGCAGAGCTGGGAGATAGGAGGAGGCACACCCTCCTTTGCTACAGACCCTCCATCCCGTGTCATGGGCCTTGGAGGAAGCAAAATGAAAAGTTTCAACAAGCAGAATCAGAAGGGGATGGGAGGTGGCAGTACTAGAGGTGGGTGTGGGTCTGGTTGGTGAGGTGGTGAGTACAGGCTGCATTGTGGTGCCTGGCACAGCTCTCATGGGTGTTGGTGTCAAAGGACCTAGCACGAGGGAGAGTTAGAAGAGATGTGCACTAACAGGGGAATTTTGTTGCAGGCACCTCGTTCACTCATCACAAACAGCCAAAAAGCTTGACCAGGAAGGCTCAGGATGCCCAACACAGAGACAGAACAGTGGCTCCACATCAAAAACTCTTCCACCAGCATAGATAGAATGAAGGACATGGTGATGGACATGGAGGAAACAAAATGAACACTTTTGAGGAGCAGTAGGAGACAGGGATGAAAGATGGCAGTACCTGAGCTGGGTGTGGGGCTGGTTGGTGAGGTGGTGAGCACAGGCTGTGTTGTGGTACCTGGCAGGGGGACCGTGGGTGTTGGTGTCGATGGACCTAGCACAAGAGAGAGTTAGAGAGATGTGTACCAACAAGGGAGTTTTGTTGCAGACAGCTGGTCCCCTCACCATTCTGAAGTACCCAACACCATGACCAGGCATAGCCAGGACAGGGATTGAAGAGTGTCACCTCAGGCAGAGCTGTCCCACTCCATGGCTCTGCCACCAGTTTAGCTGGGTCACACCAGCAGATAAGGCATTTCTGTACCTGTGGCCAATGTCTTGTCCTTGGGCCTTGTAACACGTGAACTAAAAGAGTGACTGCAGGCATTGCCAGTGCCCCAACCTCCCAGAGGAGAGTAGACTTGGGCACAAGGTGCATCAGTGCCCAAAGACAACCTGTGCTCCTGCCTCTAGCACAGCTGTGCCTCTAGCCCAGCCTGCCACCTGGGTCAGTGACATGTCTCAAGCTGCCTTTCCCAAAGTCAGGCCTTGTACCTGCACAGGCTCCCTGTACAACGGAGAGATCATCCAATGCTATGTTGCTCCGCACATCTTCACCCCATTCTCCCTCCAGCAGGATCTAAGGGAAAGAATGGTTCCCAGCATTAGCTCCAGCTGCTTGTGTGAAGAGCCATTAGAAAGCACGGTTCCTCTGAGGTGACACTGAGAGCCTGTGGCCTTACCCGCATGTTTCCTGAGGTGTGCACTGTGACCTCTCCCAAGTGCCACTTGTCTCCATGGTTCCCAACTTCTTCCCAGACCATCACTTGCTCCTCACCCTTCTGCACGTACACCCGCAGGGCCATGGTTTGAGCAGTTCCGTACATGTGGTACCAGAAGCGGAAGCAGAGGGTTCCTTCCCAGCTGCACACCGGACTGACCAGGTGAGCCACAAAACCAGCAAAAGTATCAGCATTCCCTTGCAGGAAGATGTAGTAGCCATCTGAAACAAAGCACGAGCCACACTGTCACAGATGCATCAGAGCTACCTAAAGCAGCCAGGGACAACACAAGCGCAGTTCTGGGAGCACCCCAACTGCAGTTTCAGGCAGGCAAAAGGCGGGGAGAGCAAACACAGTTCCTTCACAAGCTACAGCCATCCCCAGAACCGAGTGCCTCTATGAATGTGCTCTCAGGGCCATGGCAGATTATGCTTTGGACTGGGACATGGCAACACCTCTGTAGTATTGTCACAGTCCTCACATGGCTCTGCAGATTTGGAGAACCCTCATCTTTGCCTTCTGGAAAAGCCAGGATCTCATAACAGAGTCACAGACTCATTTGTCTTCCCAAGAGACCAACAGGTCATCAAGCTGTGCATTGCATTCTCCCCTGCATGGCAGGTCCTCGCCTGCTCTAGGGGCAGCACAAACTGATTGCCAGGGCTGGAAATCCTCCCAGAGGAAACCTCTGGCCCTCGGGGACTCTGGACAAAGTGCTCTGGAGGAAGGCCAGCAAGGACGTGGTCTGTGTTTGCCGTTACATGTTTGTTGCCATCTTTGTGAGGCACACCCCTCAGCCTGTTTCCTGATTGCTGTTCCTACCTCCTGTTGTGTGGTCAGAGGATGGGCCAGTATTTGGTGTGGGCGTGGGGCCTTTGTTCCTTATCCAGTCAATGCTGCTGTAATCTGCCTGGACCCACCCACAGAAGTCCTCTTCAAATGCGCAGGCAAAATTGCAGTCTGTTGGTGGAGCTGAACATGGGGCAGAAAGAAAAGCAGAGGTTTTAGAGTGAGGGTGGGGCCACCTTTTCCCCATGAACAGCAGGGCTCAGGTACATCCATGCAGACCCGTGGCATGCCCGTGGAGAGGCAAGGGTGGCCAGCCAAGGGGGAAGAGCTTAGCACAGCCACTAAAACCCTCAGATGGGAGACAACAGTACCTGTGCTTGTCCCTGGTGATGGTGACGTTGTTGTATGTGGAGGTGGTGTTGTAGTGCCTGGAAAGGGAGGCAAGGTTGTAGGAGCAGGTGAACAAAACAGAGTGAAACACAAGTGAAGGAGGTGTGTTTGATAATGGAGATTTGCTCCCAAATGGGCATGTTACACACTTCCCACAACACTCCCCACACCATTGCAAACAAAGTGCAGGACAGGGTTTCCACCTGTCTGGGTGAGTCTCCTCATGCAAGGGCTGGCCCACCAGAGTGGCTATTTATGCGATACATGGGGAAATCTCTGCCCCATGAACTGCCCCCAGAACTGCCCCATTCCTTGTCCCTGAGATTCAAGGAAATCAGAGGTGGTCAGCAGAAGGCTTACCACAGACAGTGCCAGCACTCCAGTCTCCCAGAGCAACGCCTGCCTCAGCACAGGCTGCAGCATAGGCGCCCAGGTCATTGCAGAGCTGCTCCGTGCTGCCACCCGTGGCACACTGGTCATAGACACAGCTCTCAAAGTATGTCTTGGGTGGCAGAACTGCGTGGCATGGCTGGAATGGGCCAGCGAGGTGTGTGAGGATTGAACACTGCTGCTTAGCTGCCTCCTCTTCAGCAGGGGAGCAGGATGCAGGTGGGCTGATGGCTGGGTCACACCTACAAAGCAGACAAACAGCCCTGAGTTCCCTGCAGCCTGCTGACAGCAGCCACTGCATTTCCTGACCTACTCCCCAGCCATGGCCACAGCTTCTGCAGTCCAGATCCCTCACTAAGACAGGCACGTATGGCTGTCACTTGAAAGGGTGGAACACATGGCCCACAGGCACCACTGCCCTCCCTGGTTTCAGGAGGACAGAAACAACCCATTGAGGCATTTGCCATCCAACAGCTTGGGAGAAGCATCCTGCCCAGTCTCAGCCCATTCTCCCAAGGGTCAGGAAGCTGCCTCTTCTCCCTTGCCTCACGCTTGCATTCACCAGCCCTCCCTCCTGATGTCCTTCAATAGCTCCCCTCTCCCACACTCCCTTCTATGGTTCATGTGCATGGTGGAACAAGGACTCACGGCCACTCATCATCCGGCACCCTCCAGCTGGTTCCAAAGTCGTTGAAGTCAGGTACAACCACGCCATCGGGTCGCATGAAGTCATCCTGCTGGCTCCCAGTGTACGTCCCACACAGCCCACAGAGTTTGCCCTTGTACTTCTCAGACACCTTCACTAGGAGCTCATGGTCCCCATTGAACTGCAGCTGCAGGCCCAGCTTGGTAGAAACCCGCACGTAGGAGCCGCTCAGGGAAATGGTGACGCCAGGGGCAGGAGAAGCAGGCAGGGAGACCAGGGCACCGTTGATCTGGAGAAGGGGAACAGAGGGAGACAGAAGCATTAAGAGGTGCCCTCCAGTGAGAGGTCGCTGTTCCTCACCGGGGTAGTGCCAGTGCCAGTGAGCCAGAAGCGCAGCTGGCATGAGAAACCCGGCCCAGGCCTACGAGGGCAGCAGCACCTGGACCAATGGCACACTGAAAGCTCAGGAAAGCAACCAAGAATCTGTGTCTGCATGGGCAGCCATATGTGGCCCCGCTCAGAGCTCTCCCCTGCTGTTCTGTGAGCACGCAGCAGGCTCAAGGAACAGGAAGCTCTCCCTGGGGACAGAGGGGTATTTTAAGAGTGTCCGGTGTGTCTGTTGTTCCCAGGTACCAAAGTGAGGGGCTTACGTAGACTGCCTTGTGCTCGCGCAGTGCAATGTGGAGGCCTTTGAGGGACAGTGCCACAGAGTTCAGAGCTGTCCAGCTCTGGCTGCCGCGGTGTTTGTTGCGGGTGGTGACGCTGAAGCCAACGGAGGAGTTGTCACAGCCTGTCACCGCTGTGTAGTTGCAGGAGCCCTGGAAGTGGTGGAGCTTCCCATCAAAGGTGCTGTAATGTGGGTCACCGTAGATGTGGCAGACGGCAGTGCTGGCTGGGTAACAGCCCCTCTGGCCATCCTGGACCTTGCAGACCTCGTCCTCGCCACAGGACAGGGCAGAGCAAACCATCTGGTCTTTGCCTTCACACCGGCACCGGCGAGTGCAGTTCTCATTCACAGAGGATTCCCCTTGCTGCAGGCAAGGAAACACCAAACCTCAGTGTGTGAGGCAGGAAAGTGCAGGCAGAAGAGTGGCCTGGCAGGGGTCTGCAAAGCAGGGCAGGGTTTTCACTCACAGTATAGTAGCTGCCCTCAAAGTGGCAGCCGCAGTTGGCCTCAGGCACACAGGTGTCTCCGCTCAGGAGGAAGCCAGAGCTACATGCACAGCCCTCCACACAAGGCTTGGAGCAGTTCTGTGGGGCTTGTTGGTCAACACAGGTGGCAGGACAGCCGGTCATGCAGGGGTCATAGTAGCTGTTGGGAGGACACTGCAGGGCTGCAATGGGAAGGGGAAATTTAGAATAAGCAAGTCTTCAACCATGGACAGCCTTGAGGGAAGGGAAAGATCTAAGACACACATTGGCCACAGGTTCAGAGCCGAGGCTGTGGCCCATTTCCCTTTCTGGCAATGGCAAGGCAGGTACTCACGGCAGAAGGTAGCATTCCTCCAGGGAAGAAGAGTCACACCAGCTGCCTGGCACGCGTCAGCATAGGCCTCCAGAGCAGCACACAGGAACTCCTGGCCACCATTCAGGGCACACAGGTCATACAAGCAGGTGTCAAAGTAGTCCTGGGGGTTGATGACGCCATGGCAGCTCTCAAAAGAACTAGGCCTGGTGGTCAGGATGCCACAGAACTGCTCGGAGCGGTAGAGCTTCTCCTCTTCTGCACTGCAGGGTGGGGAGGGCACGGGGACACCGCAGGAGGGGTCACTGTCTGGCACCTGCCAGCTCTCCCCCAGAGCATTGGAGTCTGCGGCTTGCTGCCCGTTGGGCATCATGTATTCGTCATCTCTGCGGTTGTTGAAGTTGCCACACATGCCACAGGTCAGGTTGAAGTAGGTGGTGGGCACCTTCACCTCCACCGAGTGGTCAGCGTCGTAGGACACTCTGAGGCTGAAGTCTGTCTCCAGGACGATGTAGCGACCGCTCTTGCTCACCGTGATGGCCCCTCCTGCTGCGCTCACCGGCAACGTCTGGCGCACGTTGTTCACCTACGGCACACACACCACAGTGGGCCCCGGGCCTGTTCCCGGCCTCCCTGGCTGCTCCTGCCCTGGGAAAGCAGCTGCCAGCCCAGGCACAGCAAACAGCGGTCTGGGATGCGCCTACACCCCTGCAGCCCTGGGGCTCACGGAGCTGTGTGCTGGGCTCTGCACTGTGCTCAGCATGGCACATGTTCCCCATTTGACTCTTCCTCCTCCAGCCCCTCCCAAAGGGGAAAACAAAGCAACCTGCTGCCTTTAGGGAACCCACCCATTCCTGGGACTTCTGGTACTCGCCAGGCCCTGCCAGCAGCAGTGGCCAGCCCTGGCCTGCAGCTGCACCGCGCTCATTCCAGCCCCACTGCCTACCAGCACGTGGCTCTTCTGCTGCTTGACGATGACGATGCGCTGTCCATACACCTCAACCACGACTTCGCGCACGTAGGACACCTGGGTGCTGCCACGGTGCTCATTCTTGGCCTCCACGTTGAAGTAGGGCAGGGAGGTGGTGTTGGAGCACACTTTGGCCAGGGTGTAGGTGCAGTTGCCCATGAAGTTGTGCGTCACCTTGTCAAAGGTTTGGTAGTGGGGGTCTCCGTGGACGTGGCAGATGCCGTAGGAGTGTTCAAGGCACACGGGTTTCCCGTTCTGCACCCCGCAGTACTGACCCGCAGGGCAGGAGGCATTGAAGCACTGCACTTTGCTTCCCCGAGCAGGACAGGTGCACTTGGAGGAGCAGGTGTTGTCCGTCCAGAACTCAGAGCCCACGGGGTAGTGCTGCCCGTTGTGCCAGCACCCGCACTGCTGGCTGGGCACGCAGCGGTCGTTGTAGAGCAGGTACCCGCTGTCACACACACAGCCCTCCACGCATGGCAGGCTGCAGTTGTCGGGAGCTGTTGGGTCGACACAGGTGGCAGGGCAGGCTGCAGCACAGGGCTCGTAGTGACTGTTGGCTGCACAGGCCAGTGCTGTGTAAGGAAAAATCCAGATATAAATTTATATTTTTTTAATTACTCAAGTATTGGGGTTTGTTTAATATCATATTCTCATTTCTTTTGAAATGTTTGTGAACATCTTGGAATTAGCAGCATTTTTGTGCATGTTTTTATTTTCTTACACGTTTGACTTTTTTTTGAGGTTTGGCTGTCTAAACCTTCACTCAGAGAGAGCATTTCCTAGGACATGAAGATGATTTCATGAATTATTGCATTGGACAGAGGATATCAATGTCATGTTAGCTACTTGTACTAGACATTCTACATTTAGTCTATAGTTCTGATAGTTAATCCCAGACATATTTTAATGCTTTAATTCTTACTTTTTCACTTCACTGTGGTCTTTAAGGTTTATTAAATAATCAGGATGTAGACACGCTCTATTCTATTTTTATATTTTGTTACATGCATGACATTTAGCTACCCTTCGAAATTAGATCTTTTAGACACTGTCATATTCTGATGAGAAGGTCTGAGAACTGGAGCTTCCTGAGCAATCTTTTTTCAGCTTCCAGATGTTTATATGATGTGGGGCAATTTTTAATGACATATTTTCTCACTCTATTTTTAGCTTATTTTTTTAAGGAGACAGAAATTATACAACGACCTGGTACATTTCTCTGCCCATCCTCCCACTTAATTTGACCCAGGTGCTCTACAGGAAATAACTTGGTGAGGTTGGCAGGGGACAAAAATGTACACAGCTTCATTGAAGGAAATAGGCACAAGGCAAGGAGAAGGGATCTTGTGAGCTCTTTCAGCAGAAAGAAGGGATGCAGAGACAGCTCACTCCTGCTTAGAAACCCTAGAACCTCTATGAGAGAAAGCCTCAGTAATGTCCCCAGCCTAGAAAATGTGCTTGATGCAGACCGAAGTCAAGTAGGAAACAAAAGTCAGAAAAGAAATTAGGCTTCAGTAATTCAAATGTTTTCAGATAAGCTTTTTAGTCACCCCTTTTAGAAGGCACATGGGTCACTGAATTACTCTTTCCCATTCCTTTTATTGTTTCTAGTGGGAACAGATCTCTTCAGGCATTTCAGACATTAAATTTGCATTTAAATTCTGTTCTAAAAAGAATATGGATTTTTTCCCTATAATATATACCTGAATGCTTGAGAAATGTTCTGTATTCACTCTTTACTAATACTCAAAAAAGAAAAATCATTATTCCTACTTACTCCCTAGCACAGACATCTATCTATTACTTCAATACTTGACACATTTTGTCTTGTACCTCTGTGTGTTTCTGTCTCTTCTATCTCTTCCCTGCTCCCCCTGTGTTCTCCACACCCAGTAGCATTGTTATAATATACATTTCACAGACTTTTGACTTCAGTCCTAGCCTTTAATTCCAGGCTTTCTATCAGTGTTGGCTCCTCTCCCATCTGAAACCATGAATGACTACACCTGTATAGGATACGCCGATGCTCTCCTCCACATCCAGTTGGGAAGAATGGTCAGCACTCCCTACTCTTTTATACGTGTGGGAGTCTGTGCCACTGACAGTCTCCTCCCTTTATCCCAGATCCCCTGCTCAGCTTGTTAGAAGAGTTCCTTCTCCACCTTGCTGTCTTTGCAGAGACGAATTCCAATTCAATTTTAAGATGGATTAGATGGATGTTTTTTTTCCTTTCATTCAAAGCAACAGAACTATTTTCCCTAGCATCTTCCCAAAGGAATCAAATTGAAGAACTACATATAACCTTGAAATCTTTAGCCTGATCAGTCAAGATTCTCAGTGCTACATGAATTCAAAAGAGGCATGTAAGGCTCTGTTTTCAGGAAATCCTCATTAAACCCTCCTGACAAATGATAATATCTAGCAATCTTTGATACATACGGCAAAAGGTTGCGTTTCTCCATGGTGCCAGCTGGACTCCTGCAGCTTGGCACACGTCTGCATAAGCCTGCAGGCTTTCACAGAGGGCTGCATTGTCCAAGTGAAGTTCACAGAGATCATATTGGCAATCTTCAAAATAACTCTGTGGATTGACCACTGCGTGGCAGTTCTGGAATGGACCACTTGGATCTGTGATCAGACCACAGTACGCATTGCTTTGGATCATGTGTTTTTCATCATCAGTGCAGTTTGGAGTATGACCATAATCTGGTGAGCACCTAATAAGGAAAAAAAGAAAAAATATGTGGAAAAATTCACGGATCAGCTTTGGATTCACTAACACCTGAGATGCTTTTGAAATCACATCTACCAAAACTACAAGTCTCCTCCTAGCCTAAACATGACATTTTTCCAATCCCTCTATTTCAGACTCTTAGGATAGAAATTCAGATTTTAATACGATCTGAAACCTGATAACCTGTAAGAGGCCTGGATGAAACCCAGGTATTTATTTTTGGCTTTCTGGTAAGTCAGGCTGTTTACATGGAAGGGGAATTAGAAAGTGAAAGCATTCGGAGTTCAAATCCTACCATCATTAAATAACATACAGTGAAATAATTAACAACAAGTCAAGTATCTCAGAAGAGTTTAAACAATGTCTTCAAGTATTAGCATTCATAAACTAAAACAATAACTGAAATCCTAGTGGGCACTTTCAGGGTTTAATTCAAATGCTAAAATGTACATTTAAATGTACAAAAGGAATTTAGCCAAATCAATGCTAAAACTCACAGACCATTCTCCCTGTCTGGCCTATGCTTGTATTGAATATGCTCCTTCTTTGTGTTTGCTCAAACAGCACCAGGAGACGAAAGAAGCCCCCGTGGCCTTTCTCTCCTATCAGCAAGGCAAAGCAAATGAGAAAGGCAGTGTCTTTTTTATGGGAGTGTTGTCTGCTTGCATCTTTGTGCCCTGGGTTGCATCAGGGTGCCTGAAGAGACCATTTATGGAGACATTACAAAATATATATGTTTTTCTGATTTAATTGACCACTGTTCCTGAAAACCTCAATGTGTAAGTGTGTAAGTAATCCTAAAACTCAGGCCCAGGGGTCCCTCCAGAGGTATGTGGTGTGAAGATATGGGTGGTGTGTATGCAGTGCCCAGCACCTGGTAGGATCCAGCCCTGAACAATAGGGACAAAGCCCTTCCCCATGGTGAGGCTACAGGGATGGCTCTGGCTGCCTGAGCCCAGCAGAAGCCTGAGCTTTTCCTGAGGAATCATCATGATGTGAGGGAACAAAAACCCTCACCCCCTCCCCATCTCAGCTGGACTCTCTTTGGGCACAAGCATATGTGGAGTAAGATTTAAAGGGGGAAGAAGGAGGGACCACTCCCCTGTCCTTGGCACTGTTGAGGCCACACCTTGATTCCTGCCATCCCTTTTGGGCCTCTCACTACCAGAAAGAGGTGCTGGGCTGTATCCAGAGAAGGGCAATGGGGCTGGTGAAGGGTCTGGAGCACAAGTCTTATGAGGAGTGGCTGAGGAAATTGAGGTTGTTAAGCCTTGGGAGAGGAAAGGCTCAGGAGATACCTCCTCACTCTCTGCAGCTTCCCAAAAAGAGGTTGTAGTGAGATGGGGAACAGTTTCGTTTCCAAGTGACAGGGAAGCGGCCTCCAATTGCACCAGGGGAGGTTTAGATGCAGTATTAGGAAAAATTTCTTCTCCAAAAGTTCCAATTAACAGCCCAGGGAAGTGGTGAAGTCACCATCCCAGGAGGAATTGAGAAGGTGCTTAAGGGTGGCATTTGGGGACATGGTTTGTTGGTGGATATAACAGTACTGGGTAAACTGTTGGACTCGATGACATTAAAGGTCTTTTCCAGCCTAAACTGTTCTAAGAGTCTAAGAAATGTTCTCTTTTTAAGCACAGTTGAATTTTCTGTGAAACTTTACCCACATGCATAAAGTAAGAACACTGAAAAGGATAGATTTTATCCCACATGTCACACATTTTTGGCCTCCAAAGAAGAGGTGCATAAAACACTGGTCATTGCACAGCCAACAGGTAAGACCTGACATCCTGGCAGGAGTCCTACCTGGAGTCGTTGTAAACTTGCCAACTGTTGCCAAGGCTGGTTGAGTTGGCTTCCATCTCTCCATCTGGGTTGAGAAAGTCGTCTGCTTTTTGCCCGTTGTAATTTCCACATATTCCACAGACTTTAGACATATAGGTACTGGGAAGAGTTATTTCTGCTCTGTGGTTTCCATCAAACTTGACTTGCAGCCCGAAGTCAGTAGTAACCACAACGTACTGCCCGCTGAGGGAAATACTGACACCTGGAACCAAGGTCACAGGGACCACCTGGCTGACTCCATTGACCTGCAGGCACAGAGGACAAGAATTGTAAGCACTTGACAAGAAGCATTTTTAATGGTGACCCTCTTCTATATTGGCACAGTGAGAAGTAAGAACTCACTCTGTGCTAGTATATGTATGTATATGTGTATATGGCCACATAATCTAGGGCTTGAGGGCATAACAGCATGGCTACAACATAACTTACTAGTGTGGTCTTGTTGAGCCAGACACAGCTGGCAAAAGTCCAAGACAGTGTGGTCTGTCTGCAGGGACTGCCTACAGACCTATTCCTTTTTATAATAAAATCAGTAAATAGGGGAAAGGTAAAGAGAGAGACTGTTAGACAAATGAGGACATAGCTCTCCATGTCTCTATGATCAGATGGGAAAGGTTTCAGTGTACCTTTAATCCTTTGCCTCCTTTAAACCACTGTTGTACTTTCTTATAAGAAGGGTAATAGTGAAGCAAGGTGACCTGTTCATATGCAGGGAGTTTGGCTCAACCATTTCTACTGTCTTGGCCCTTTATGGAAAGGATCCAGAAAAAAGTCCTAGGATGTAATAGCAGGCCAAGTGTACAATAGTGTAAGGAGAGTCATGCGATTGTCACTCCAGGACTGCCACCTGACCATGCTTTATGGCAACAGGCCAGGTGTTAAGTGAAGTTAACAGTGAAGTGGAATAAGTAAAAATCAGGGAGAAGTGTTCAGCATTACAGGCTACCACACAGGATTGGTAAATTACTTACCAGCATTAACTTAGCTAATTCAGAGCCTCTTTGCTCCCTGTTACATGCCAAATTTGAGCATGAGGGAGCAGGTTAGACAGGCAGTCTAGCCCACCAACCCCATCTGGCTTGTCAGCTCTTAGCCCACCTTTCAACAACACAGCACAGAATTCTAGCCTATGCTTTCAGTTTTGAAATTCCCATGTTTAGGAACTCCACAGTACTCCTGCTCCTAAATATCTGATTACCCTCTAAAAATTATTGTATAAAGGCTGGAAATTTGTAGTCACTGTACAACATCTTCATTCATGCTATGAGTCATGAAGGATAGACAGTGGGCTCCAACCTCACCTTAACAGCTCTTTTTTGACCAAGGTTGATCCTGTAGCCATAGACATCAACATCCACGTATCGGACATAGGACACACGGGTGTTGCCTCCTCTGTGCTCGTTGGCCGCTTCCACGTTGAAGTAGGGCAGGGTGCTGTTGCTGTCACACAGCTTGGAGAGGGTGTAGGTGCAGGTGCCCATGAAGTCATGACGCTGCTTGTCAAAGGTGTTGTAGTGGGGATCCCCATGTATACTGCAAATAGCTTCTGGAGACAGCAAAAAGGAAAATGCTCTCATTAACATACAAACATATCCCAAAAGCCCATCTTATTGTGTCCTCCCACTGCACAATCACCCTCATTTTGTAGATTACACCTGGAAGAACTGAAACAGAAAAGGCTGATTTGTATGGCATAAAGCAACATCATAGACAAATACCCATAGAAATTAACTGTAGCAAAGAAACAGTGCTGCTAGTAAAAACTGTAAGTGTCCTAGTGTCCTACAACCCATTGAGTAGTACATGTGATTGGCTAAAATTACCTGTCACTGGAGCTGGTGTAGGTTCTGTTGGTGTAGGTGTTGGTGGTACAGGTGTAGGGACAGCTTCTGTTAGTGGAAAAGATAAAGCAATACAATGAGCTTTAACATTACAGGGTAAACATTATTTACACACCAACATACAGGAATTTTCACTTCTCACCAGCATAAAGTTAGAAGTTCTCCAGTGAAGAAAGTAGAACTGTCTGTGTTTAAAGTCGGGGATATGTGGGTCTTTTTAGCTCTTAGGAAAGCTCATCTGATTGTTAGTTAGATCATGGTGACTGAGCTCAGGCTCCTCTTGGGAGCTGGAAGTGTAGTTACAGCTGGGTGTGTGACTCCCTCTGGTGTGTGTTAAGACGCAGGAAGGTCCTACTGTCAGCAAGTGCTGGCAGGTATGAGTAAGATGAACAGAGAAGCTCTTGTCTCGTGGAGTTACCTTTGTGCACCATCCAGTGGCTGAATCATGTGCTAATACAACTGGGAAAATGAAGAACTGGCTCTGCCTAGCCCTCAAACAAAATAAAGGCCCAAAATTCCATTTTTCATGGAATTTTAAATAAAATCATATTTTATCAAAGAATGGGGACCTGAAAGGAAATCTTTGTCACAGGTATTGTACATTTGAAACATGTTATGTCATTACCTTAGTAGTATTTTACAGAGAACAACACCTATTGAGACCTAATGAAATTTTCTGTAAATTTTTCAGCAAAATTCTTGGTCAATTCACATTCTGTAGGTATCTCATGTTTGTCAGTAAAAATGGATCCCAGCCATGAACAGCTTGTGGTAGTCTTGGCTGATCTGTTACAGGGTCAGAGATCGAACTCAAATTGCTGATTCGTAGTCAAAGCTGGTAGTGCAACTCAGTGCTATTTACTCGTTGTTATTTCTTTTTGTGACATGAGGTTGTGCTGTGTATTTAATGAGCTGGCACGAACTGATATTTGCTATAAAATGCCAATTAGACCATTTAATCTGGAAGCCAAGATCAACATGCAAAGCCTTGTCTAGGTTTAAAGATGCACTTCAGACTTAGAAATGAAGGTGAATTTTGCTGGACCTGGTGAAAAAGGTCACATTTTCAGAGAAAGGGATAGCTTGTTTTGGATGTTGGAGGTGATGAGGAAAGATTTAGGAAGAAATTACAGCAAAACACATAACATAGAAGTGAAGTGAGCTGTAAAGCTTTTGCCATTTCTCTTTTGTGGTTTGAAGTTCTGAGGGGTTGCTATATTGTATATGGAGTAGAATAATGGAAATTTGTGTTCAGCTCTAAACAGAGAGGAGGAAGTAGCACAGACTGGGTTGCAGATGCAGACTTACCACAAGGTCCATTCCTTACTCTCACATTGTCCAGTGCTGTATCCCCATACTCTGTCAGTCCTCGAACAGCCTCAAAAATTACCTAGGCAGGACACAAAGTGATCTCTGCATCAGAGATGTTTAGGCAAACACAAGCATGTTTCTTAGCATGTTTTCAAACATGTTTTTTTGCTAAAAATTGCAACCAGCAAAACAAGGTTATAACAGCTAAAGGAATATATACTTTGTAGTAAGGTGAGGACTGCAAGAAACCTTGTCCTCTGTTTCACTGACTTATAAATGATTTATGAGAATTAGTGGTCTGGATTCTTCAGAGGAGTCCAAGAGGTAACATCCCAAAGTTCAAACTTTGAAACTCACAGCTGATAAACCTGCATTTAATTACGACATCTAAAGTCCTTAACTTCATGATAAAATTAAGGAGGAAAGGAAGGAAAAAGAGAGAAAACTGAACTGAATTTTATCCCTTAAGTAACAGCACTGGTGGAACTAGGAGGTTGGTGGTTTCTTCTCTTAGTTCATTGACAGAAATCATGAGGCCATTCTATTTACAAAATATAAACCAAGGAAATCTTGGTTATATTTTCTAACTTACGTGCACAACATTTTGCAGCCTGCAAGGTGACAGCAAATGCTGACACTGTACAAAGAAATATATTCTGCAAATCTATTACCTTTATCTTCCTCTGTGTTGGAAAGGTGTGAGTAATGGCACCATATTTCCACAAGGAACTCTGGTTTCCCTTCCGATGCCACACCACAGACTCCCCTGAGCTGTCTTGGATGATCACTCTCAGCTCATTCATCTCTTCTGATCCAAACATGTAGTACCAGAAGTCTATGCATATTTTCCCAGAAACTACAGTATCTGGGCTCTCCAGCCTGTTACTGTCGAAGGGGATCAGATTACTTGCTTCTTGGTAGATGAAATAACCTTCTGCAGAGTGAAACAAAAATTAAAATATGGTTGAAGCTTCTGATAATTTATTAGGTATCATTTAAAACTGAAGTACAATCCCAATCTGGAAGAAATTAAGGCATCATTATCAGTGTAAAGAAGCAAAGCAAAGGGTGTTTAGACTTCACATTGCAATGGATAACTCGTGTAGTTATACATAGTAGAATGTGAGCCTGAGAGCAAAGCAAATATGTTTCATCTCACAAGAACAATTATTTTGGGATCACAATTAAAGACATGGGACTCTTTCAAGAGTCAGCACTTCCAGACACTGCCACACTGATCTATGTTCAATTTCCACTTTCCCCAAAGGAAAATAAGGCAATCTTCTACACGTTCTTTTGTGGGATATATTTTTTTAATAAATATTTTGGTCTCAAGATGAGTAAATCCTTGCCACAAGGAAAATTCTAAACTGTCCGCATTTTGTTTTGTCTCAAAATAGAAGAAATAGAAAGCAATGCTGATATTTCCTTAAAAATATTTAAATTTTACATTATGAAAAGAAAGGAAATTTTTCCAAATTCAGGAACTTGCAGTCTTTCTTTAGAATTTGAATGCTCTTGTCTGATTGAAATATGAAATCAGATTTTGCTTTCCTGGGGCTGAAATATTTTCCTTCACATGGGCTAAGATCAAAGTTAGCTTTCCCCAGTGCAGCTAAATTCAAGTCTCTCCCATTTGACTATGGAAAAGAATCAAAAATAAATGAATGATCATTTCTGTCTGGTAAAGTATGGCTCTGCACATAGCATCTAACATTCAGTCATAGCTTTAAGCTGGCAAGAAAATCTAAGTCACATTTAAAGTTATATGGTCTGTGTTAATTCAAAAAGCAGAACATTATTATTTATGTTAATCCAAATAAAAATGCTTCATTTTTTTTTCTTCCAACAGAGAATTTTAATTGTTATTATCAAAATAGAAAAAATGCAGAAAATTGTTTAGCAACAATCCCAACTAATCTGTTCTAATCTGCTTACTGACTCTGACAGTAGCTGGCCTTTCAGTCTTGGGATAATTACAGGAAGCCTTATGACTGCAGACTGATCCCTCTAAATGGATCTACTGGGGCAAGGATAGTGGTTCAAACACGCAGAGACAGAACTGTGGAGTATTTCTTTGCTACTGCAACCGTGTTAGACTCCAGTTTTTAAATCACAGGTATCAGAGGACAAGGTTTTAAAAAATGTTCTTCAGTTTCAAACTTGATTTTGTAACTAGCTGGCGTGAATTTTATCTCATGCCAGTGTAGTAATCATTACATTTGTCGCCATAAACTGCTATCAGTGGAATTTGGCCAGAAGCCCTCTCTTGAAAAATAATCTGTTCTATGTCACTATTATTCTCTATGAGGCCTTAAGTGTGATACAATTTGCTTTCTTTTACTTCCATGAACTGATAAAGATATCCAATCTATGATGTGAAAGTCAGTGTAATAAGCTCCTGTCTGATACGATGAAAAGTTGAAGACAGTGTCAGCATGAAAGACACAAGACACATTTCAAAAGACTTAATGAATCTCTTTTCTCTTTCAAGGAAAGGAGAAATAAAGGTAGTCAAGCTGCCTTCAGAAAAGGAGAATAAATGAGGCCACAATTGAGCACTTACTTCCATCAGGATAGTCCCCATCAGGGCCTGTTCCATCAGTTGGAGTGTCATGCTTGGTTCGTATCCACATTCCCTGGTTGATACTGCAAGGCTGGGTCCAGTCACAGAATGGTCTTGAGTTATTGTTAAAATCACATCTGGTGAGGTAAGCTGAAATACAACACATGACAGTGAGGAAGAGGAGCCAGCATGCCCAAAGTGAACCTTGGATGGTTATCAGCACCAATGCCATGCAGTTACCTGTTTCAGGATCCCATGTCCTCAAGCCACCTCTTGGTCTTTGCTTGATCCTGTCAAGAAAAGAACAGAGTGAAACCCTTGTGGAATTAGTGACTCAAAAACTGGTAAAGAAAGAATGTTGGGACCTCAATTTATGCCTATGGGCATTTCACTGAATAACTGAAGAGAGCCAGGATTTCCCCCATGTCTTAATTTCTCTTCCCATATAGAAGTTACTCGTTCTTGGCAAAGCTCTGAGAGCAAAGGTGAGAAGGAACTTCTGCTGTCTATCCCTCTGAACTGGAATGAGGGGAGTTCTGGGCACAGAGTGCTGCAGATGGATACATCTCAGTTCAGACAGCACCAGGATAATAGCAAAGACTTTCTAGGAATTTGCTCAAGGCTTTATTATCCCCACTGTTGCTAAGCAAAGTGTGTCAATGCCAGTTAGCCAGTAAGCCACTCTGTATAACTTGGTTACTTGCTGGAAGGCTACATATTTCCTTTAAACCTTGCAAACCTCTCATGACACAAAGGTTTCATTTCATGCAGCTCTTCTAATTTGCCCTGAAAATGCTGCAAAACAAAAGGAGTTAAAATATGCAGTCCTTGTGTGCTACAAAGTCTTGCAGAGATGATTTGACCCAAGATCAAAATCCCACCATAGATCACAATGTAAATGGCTCTGTTCTCTGGGTGTTTTGCATAAGGAAGGGATGATCCCCAATTTCTGGAGGCAGAGTTCTGTTCCAAACTCTGTGGTGCTTCCTCCTTAATTATCCTTATTGTACTTGACACAGTATAGAGAATCTGTCCTTAAGTGAATGCAGCACAAATCCAAGCAATGATATTCAGAAAATTAGGGAGATTAGGAGCAAATATCATAATTAATTTATTATGAAATGATGCAATGAAATGTAGCAAGAAACTGGAAAACAGATTGATCTCAGGCTAAGGAGGAAAAAGAATATGTAAAGACAGATAGAGTAAGAAAGTTTTCTTCATTATTCTTCTTGGATTTCTTCTTCCATGGGAGAGGGAAAACCATGAAAAGTTGCCACTCAGTCTCTATTGAATGCTATCTTAAAGCTGTTACACATCAGGCAAATCCTAAAGCAAAGGTTACTCTAGGTATATTCAGGGTCAAGACAGTTTTATAAGTATTGTGGCTATTTGTCCAGATCTCTTCTTTTCAGATGTTCCATTAGAAATCCAGGCGTTAAAGGCTTCTCTCTCAGACAGAAGCCAGAGCAGAATTAGGTAACCACAAATTTAAACTATTTCTTTTAAAAAATTACATGGTTCAATTGTACAACATTCATAATTTAAAAAGGGAAGAAACATTCCACATTTGAAAAGTGAAGAAAGGATATTAATCATTAACAGCTAATCTTCCTGAATTAAGCTACATTCAGTAGTGTGCTACTTACCCTGTGGTACTCAGCACTGAAATACAGAGTAAAATTAAAATGTATTTTAAGTGCCAGGGGGTCCCCATACTAGAAGACAGACTTAAATCTTCTGTGTAGTGCAGCTTGCATAGTAATCCACCTGCTGTACTGAGCAAGGAGAAAAAGGGGATGAGCTACAGTGAAGCAGGTGAATATATTGACAAGAGGGTGGAGGCCATTATAAAAACCTGTCCAACCATATATCATGTTCCTTGGGCTGTCTACCTTGAGAAAAGCACCTATGAACTGAAGACTCATACTCTGAGTCACTTTCTTTGACACCCTTTGCTGTTTGCTAGAGAAATTGTTGTGATTTTTGAAATTTTTCTTGCTGCTCTTGTATATTAATTAAGTCTGGAAATTTAAAGGGATTTTTTTCTGACATAGATAGCAAGACAACTTTTTCCATTTTAAAACTCCTGCCCAGGTTTTACTGCTAATCTAAGTGAGATTTCTCACTCTGACTGAATTTTCTCCCTTTCTGAAACTAGCAGTCAGCAGAGCAGATAACATTTCAATTTACTCACAACAGTCAAGCTGTCATGGGCATAATTCAGGAACTTGCTGAAATATTACTGATACCATATCAGTCCTGCGGAAAAATAAGGGATCATTTTCTGGGCTTCCATGAAGTCTCTGTCAGTTGCTGGCAGTCCAGAAAAAGCAGGTAGATCATTCCCACTGACACTTGGGCCTTTGCCTATTCTTTTGAAGCATTTCTTGCACTGGGTTCTGCAACAAATAGCTCAAAGGCAGATGAATTCCTACTCCATTGGGTTTTGTGAGTGATGAGAGTCAAAGGAGTATCATGAAGTGTACAGTGCTTAATTGCACTGCCAGGAAACCCCAGACCATGGCTCTTTTTTTTTTAAATCCTGAAGGAGTATGTGTCTGGGAGTAGGCCTTTCTGTAAAAGTGTCCTCTTAGTTGCAACCACTTTCTCTTTTCTATTATATTCTGATGATTAAGATAATTCAGCCTTTTAAAATTGTCTGGAATTTCTTCAACTTCTTTTTGCCTTACTCATTGAGGCAACCTACAGAAACAAGAGAAATAGGGGCAGATCAAGGAGAAACACAAAAGTATTTCAAGTTAGATGTTAATGGATTGTGTTGACAATTTGCCTGGGCCTGCATTTTGCCACAATGTCATGCCCCACACAAGCCCCTCCCAAGTAAGAGGGTAGATAGATGCTCATTTGACTGGTAATAACCCCTCTCCAGCGCAAATATTTTCCTAGGAAAATGTGGGTACTTTGGCCACACAGTAAAGAGGGAAGAGGATTTCTGTGATTTAGAGACAAAAAAGACTAATTTCCTGCACAAAACCCTTGACCACACTTTCCAGTTCAGCTGAGGAGAACTCAGTGGGACAGGAAGAATACAAGTGACCCCCAGACACAGATGCATAGTGCACACTGCATTTTCAGCAGGGCTGAAGGAATCCCTTTACCACCTGAGATGCTGGTCCAGCAAGTGGGAATGTGGGCAATAGATGTGCTTAGTACTGCTGTGGGGAGCAGTACTCCATGTACTCGCATGCTTTCCTTCTGCAGACAAGGGGTTTGCCCTGAATCTGGTGCTGCTCTGTACAATTCTGACAAGATGTGAGTCTGTCGTGGAAAGAAAGCAGCCCTCTGATAAGCCCATCAATTTATTCACACATTCTTTGACTCCTCCTCACCCACAGCAAGTGTGAGGCCCTGCAGCACCATGAACATTCCCCCAGCCTAGCTGTGTGACTTTTCTGTCACTCCAACATACTGCCATCTCAGGTACTCTGTGAAAGGTGAACTGAAGTACAGATTAAGGCTTTTCAGTGAGGGACAAATATTAATAACCTTTTTTCCGTATGGAAAGGATGACAAGGAAATGACTTGTCATTTTATTCCGTGGGATGTGACAGTATCCCACATTCCTGAGAGTGAACCTGACCACTTTGCAAGCTCACTATTTCTCTCCTCTACTTGCACACTATGTATCTCTGAAAGGTGTCTGGGAGACGTTGCCCTTTGTATAAAAATACTGGGCTGGACTACCCAGTAACCTGAGGAAGGAAAGAAACGTCAGTTCTTAATTGCTAATACAGTGAAGCTAAAATTCTTTCTAAGGAAGAGCATTTGCAGGGAATCTCACCAACAGTTTATGTTTTACTCCTGCCTTAAATCCAGGGTACAAGTGATGCACACCTGGTTGGTAATGCCTATGACTGGCTTGCTAGGGCTCTGTACTGCTGTGTTTCCTTCTGACAGCAGATTTCACTCCATCTGCAGCCAGCATTAGATACCTCATCTGCTGCCTGTTGACAAGGCACACAGGGCTGATCATGGGACTAGTTGCCTTTAGGTGATATAAGACATTTCCCACATTAAATCTGCAGCAGAAGATGCCAATAATAGGGCTTGTCAATGATCAGTGTGACATGCAACACCCTCAAAATGACAGATAATACTGCATACAACTTTACTTCTGGCTGGTCATCAGAAAGGGTCGTTTCAAGAGACTCTCTTAATTTTTTCAGGATGAATTTTTGTTTTCCAAGAGATAGAATTAGCTTGATATGCACACAGGGGAACAGAAAAATGAAGAAAATAACAAAACAGAACAACAACAAAAAAAAAGCCCAAGCAAGATAAATCAAATAATAAAAGAAGCAAACTCAGCAGTTCAGCCATTTTAGTGAGTGCTGCTATGCAGCTTTTGCTGCACAGTTACTCCAATAGATGTAATTGTCCTCAAGTACCTAAATCTGGTTCCTCCCATTTTCTTGAACGCAAGTGTTCTCTGATGAATAGCAATTGCAATGCACTGAATAGCTAATGCTCAGTCTGTGGTGTTGTAATCAGTTGAAATCTAGGGAGCTTGAAAAGCTTAAAGAATGGGGGAAATTACACAAAACCTCTTTCTCCTAAGGCATCAGTTTGAGGGCAGTTGAGCCTCACAGTGACACTACAGGAGGCTGCTTACACTGCTACCTAGCACAAAGCAGAGAGGTGACTGCCTGGTATGAAATGTTGCTGTCTTGTTGGGATGTGCTTGAAGCATGTGTAGCTCAAGACTTATTTTTTCTGAGGCTATATCTAGAAAAAAAATTTAAATTAATTAACTAAATGGCTGCTCTTAAATGGCAGAATTCTGTGCAGATTCCCTTAATTTAGAATACATTATGTTCTGTAAATTTGCACATAGAAATGAAAGATCTTTCTCTGGTTTTCAGACAGTGTAGCTGTATCTCACTGGGCTCTGCACAGGTTTAACTTCACTGTTTTTTTGCATCAATTTCAGTTTAATTGATACAACTCGTGTAAGTAAAAGCATTTGCCTGTTGTTTCTGTTTAGGCAATAATTTCTTCCTCTGTCCTCACAAATGACTGACTCAGTTTTTGGAGCCTGTATTACCTCTGTCACTCTTTCTGGAATTCTCACTGACCTATGGCTCCATTCTGCCTTTACTGGCATTGTGGGTGAGAAGGCACTGATAGATGTCCCATTCCTTCAGAGATCTTGCTACACTGGACTCCTGTTGGAGCTATACTCAAGTCACTGCTCTGAGAAACATTCATCAAGGAGTTATAGATCAAGCAATCAGCACCCATAAATCTATAAACAGATAAATTCAGATTATGCAGAAGTGTAACTAATCTTGCTTTCATACTGTTGAATAATATATGGTGATAGGCTGATACAACACAGAAAATGTGTCTTAGAACTAGATTTTTTCTTGATGAGTAAAGTGTTTATGTTCTGTTGAGCACAAGCTCAGGCTGTTTTTTTAACTACTGGCTCTCCAAACTGAAACTTCAATTTGAAATTCAAGCTATCTCTTTCCTGGTCTGATATCTATAATAATTTTGGAAAGGAAATGTAGCATTCTTACTACAGTACAGATGCCAGATTCAGATTTCATTCTCTTTCTTATGGTTTGAACAATGCAGAGATGATAGAAATAAAAAGATAGCAGCTTTTTGGCCAGTATTTTCTGTTGTCAACTGCCTAGGGCCAAAATTCCTCAGGGTAAATAGCGTTCTTATACTGTGATCTAAAAGAAATGCTTTTTCAAGGTAACATTCATGAATTTATTCAGTGCTTACAAATGTCTACTATACGGATAATGTATAATTAAATCTGTAACTATTATGGCCTTTCTTATCTTTCAGCTGAAATATATCTCAATATATTTTATTTCCAGGATACTGAGGTAAAGACCATAAAATTCCTCCCAATTAATGCAAAAAAGAGGGTTTGCTAGTATTCCAGTGGATATTTGAAGAAAGAAAATACTGTAATTGGTAAAACTCTTCTTCATTTTGGGGGGCTACACTTACAATCATAAGATTACTAAATCAGTTCATAAAAGCCCAGAAATTTTCCAAGTCTGTCTCTTAATAAAAGATAAGATGCAAAAGACAAATTTGAATGCGTGTTTTGGGAGTAGATCTCTGGCAGGAGGAAATAGATTATATTTAACTGCCTTCTTTATATAGGGTTGGGTTTTTTTTGGTTCAATGATAATCTAAGTAACTGTCTCTGGTTCACTGGAGTTCAGTGATTTTATATCTGCACCTTTATACATCTTACATTAATCATTGCATCTATACTGCACAACATCCCTGTGGTAAGCAGAGACCCTATGCTAATGTCATTTTCTTTCAAAGGCAGAGGGCTGCTCTTTAATTGTCCATGGTTTTGTAAATCCAAGTTACCTACAGAGACAGAGGTCTGATTCCACTATTGCACTCTTTGAATTTCAGTATTCTACTTTTAAAGCTGGTGGTGCTGCTCCTAGTTCATTGTGATCTAAACAAATGGGGCTCCTGGCTCATTCTTTGTGGAGGGATAGAATGTAAGAAAATAAAGATAGTGCAGAAGGTAATCTCACCCCTGAGGAGTTGCAGCTGTACTAATCACTGAAGATTAGGAACAGGCCTGCTCTTAACAGGCCACAGCTGTGTCCAATAATGATGAGTGCTATAGAAGAGTGGGTTAGCTGGGTGAGGAGGGATGTTGGAGTTTGTTGGTTGTGCTGTGGAGAAAGAGTCAGTGCTGTGAGGAGCTGCAAGTGAGAAATCACTGAGAAGGTATGGGACTTTTGAAAGAAGATGACAACAGTTCTTTAAATATAACTTGTATTACAGCAGCAGCTGTGTCTAAAATTAGCAATCTTGGGCTTGGCTTAATGAGTGCTGAGGTCTGAATTTTCAGCTCACCACTGCATACTCCTTTGGTGCTGATAAAGCCTGTGTTGTCTCTCCTCTTGTCACTGCTCTGGCTTCAGCAAACCTTTCACTTACATGAACACGATTCTAACCAGCTGTCTGTGTCTATTTGATTATTTTTGCTACAGATCCTGAATGAATTGGGACCTTTGCCTTCCAACCCAGCTCCTCATGAACTGAGTAATCCTGCAAGCTTCTTAACTCTTCTTGGTCATTTCACAAAGGATGACTTCTCCCATCCCTTGTCTTTTGGATAAATCTGCTTCCTCTCAAGTCCCAGTCCTAAGGTATGGTCACTTCTTACAGCCTCTTCTGTAAGACAGCCCTGTAAATAGCAAATGGTTTGTGCAATTAAGCTATTATAAGTTGTTACTATAGTTGCTTCACAAAAAAAATTATAATACAATTTTGGTTTTATGTAAATTTTTAGAGATGTGAAATTATAAGCTACTTAAACATTTAGAAACTTGCCAAAATCTCTTCATATGGCCTCTTCTGATCCAAATCCTACACTTCCCATGACTACTGGAGCTATGCAGTACTCTCCATTACCTAGTTCACAGAAAACTCCCTGCTCACTTTATAGAAAGACACAATGAGAGGTGACTGAGTTCAGCTAAGAAAAGTCTCAGTCCAGCAGCTCCTGCACTTTTACAATCAGAGAAAGAGGAGAGTTAACTTGTTTCATAGTCTGTCCACAATCACGAATCAAATCCCCTCTGGACCCTAGCAAAGTATGAAGGTTCTAGAATGCATTGCTACTTGCACTTTGTTCTGCACCTGAAATGAAATGAACAAACCTGAAATGGAACTCACTTGTGTCATTGATGGGTTCACAGCAGAGTGCTTCTGTTGTTTGCTTTGGAGCGAACTGTATTTACACTAGAGCACTTGAGTTTGGAGTTATGCAGGAAAACAAGGCTTGTGTCTCTTGAGGTACACAGGGTTCCTTATCAGCAAGGCATTTAGTACTCCAGCTGACACCTGGGTGTGTTTGCAGGCTTATAGACTCAAAAAACCTTGTGTGAACAAAGTTTAGGGCATGTAGCTGGCCTCATAAAACAGGTATTTTTAAGTGAATGACTGTGATTTCCATTTTCAGAAACCAAGACAGTTGGATAGCATTTTCTAACATATTGAGTCCACTCAAAGTGTAACATTCTAGATAACATAACTGTATTTTGATCAAGAGAAAATATTTAAATTTGGGTTCTATTGGTCAAAATTCAAAGTTTACACACTTTTTCTAAGCTTCTCTGTTTGCCACTGAATCTCAAAATTAAATGCATATAGAAAAAAATGAAGACTATCAACTACCATGATGCTGTAAATTGAAATGTTAATAATCAAAAAGAGCACATGCATATAAATTGCTTTTAAGATCTAGATTAAGAAATTATCTTTCAACCATTAAAAACAATATAATCTGTGGAGAAAGAGTGCCCACAGCAAGGGATATGGACCCAAGAGAAAAGCCACTGGATATGTTATTTCAGCATTTAGTAGATAAGAAGGGGTTGGCAAAGCAGTATCTCATTGCTGAAAGAAAGCCTGAATGGAGGATGTGGGTTGGGAAATTAACATCAAACCAAGGAAACAAATAGTTCTTGGAAACAAGGATGCCAAAGCCATGGCAATCAAGTCAGTGATTTATTACATACCTACTTCTTGGAAGGCATCACTGTGTTATACTCGTAAGAACAAGAACATAAGTCTCTATTAACATGATTCAGAAAGATAAATTGCCCTTACAACAAAATCATATGTGATCCCAGCAATCTAGAAGCTTCCATGGAAGTAAGCAAATTCCACATACTTTAAAATGCAGAGCTGGAAAACTCTTTACAAGACACCTGCAGAGATGCCTCATTGAGAGCAGATATGTCTACCACATACAATCTGTCCTTCTTTCTTTTGTTGTACATAGGAAAATTGAACAATAATACTACAGTTTGCAGATCAGATCAATACTACCAGAATATTCTACTCTTATTTCAGGATAGTATGCCCATGTGTGTGATTGCATGAGTAAAATTACAGCAATGCCTTGATTCATCTGGAATTATATCAGTCAAGGTTCCCTAGTTGGGCAGGCCCATGGCAATGCATACAAATTGCAGAATTATTAAAAGAAGAAGGAAGTTCTAAAAGTTACCTGGTTCACATCCTGCTTAAAGTCTAAGTAACTCCAAGATTACATTAGGTTGGGTCTGGCCCTTGCCCAGTCAAGAAGGAAACACCACAACATGTCTGGGTCCATCTGTGATTCCTGTGTTTGACCATTCCCATTATGAAGATTTAAAAATGTAATTAGGAGTAGATATCCATCTTGAAATGAGCTTCTCTTCACACCTGCATTCAGCAATGCATGCAGAAGTGTCTATAAATGTGCTTTAGTCAGGAATAACAAATTACAGAGTCGACAGGCCTTTCTCTAATAGCTCAACCAGACAAGAGAGGACATGAGATTTACCTGGATAGTACATAGTGCTACAACTCTGAGTGTCCAAATTTTGTGTTGGGCTTCAGAAGCAATTGTGTGATAGCTTAATAATCACAAAGCTCACATCTCTGCTTTTTCTTCAGTGCCCAATGCTCTGAGTTTCCAGGTCACCAGTGGGTTATGTTATCAGATTTTCAAAGAAGTAGAATTATTATCTCCATTTTTTTTGTTTTGGGTTGTTTGTTTGTTTGTTTGTTTTTAAGCAAAACACCATCTGTAAATCAAAAATACTTCACAATTTTCACTTTATGAAAATAATTTCATAAGACTGGGATCAAAATGGGAGAATTAGCAAGGTTAGAGAAACATCCAAGTAAAGCTGGGAAACAGAAGCAGAGGCAATTCCCCTCTCACTGATAATGCTGGTAGTACACAACTTCGAAGAAAAGCAAAGCCATAAATCTTCCTTGTAGTTTTTAATAAGCCTTTTAGAGATGGAGTGTGTGACACCCCCAAGTCCTGGCAAGTCCCCTTTATTTCAGGCCTGCTATAGAAGCATAGCAGAGGATAATCTGTGAGAAAAGCTTTATTAAAAAAAAAACAAAACAGAAAACCCCCTAAATAAAAATTAGGCATACAAATCAGTGAAGATTTTACTATGGAAAATGGCTTTCATTCTATCCCACAGTTCTTCTGTTGCTTTATGTTAACATGCAAATCCAGGAGAGACATAAAATGAAGAAAATAGCGTGATAATATACTTAGAAAAATCTTTTATGCAACCATGAGCTATAAAACGTTTCTCTGGCCTATCTTTGCATGCTGACATACAGAAACAGGTCTCTAAACCACTGTGCTTAAGGGACTAGCTGCAATAAATTACTGCAGTTGGTTTCACCCACTAAAACCACACATGGTTTCCCCTTTTTTCTGATTTTTTTTTCCTCAAGCTGAGATTTCAGAGCTGCTGCTTTGTTCCTGGTTTTCAGGGTGGAACAGTAAGAGATGATAGGGCTTGTCAGACGTCACAGACTGGAAAGGAAACCTGGCCTTTCCTTTATCTCCAATGTCTGTTCTGCAGGGTGAGTTCTTGTACCTTGGTCTCCTGCATCCCATGTGAGTCAGCCTAGATTTCTGGACTGAGGGTATTTAATTCTTCACAGGAAATGAGTGAGTCTGTAGAAGAAAAATGTGAGTGAAATTACCTGTTTAGCTCAGGGATTGGAGCACTCGCGCAATTTGTAGAACACCTAGGTTTTACCAAAGTGAAACAGCAGCAGTGATGGAGCTTGTGGGCACACGAGCAGATTACAGCTTTTAAGGCATGAAGGTGACAAAATTGCATTGTGGTAGCCATGGGGGAAATGAAAACCTGTGGGTTACAAAGCATGGTGAAGGGTGAGGCTTCTCTCCTTAAGGCAAATGGCTGAGGCACTGCCAGATTTCCCTGGTTCTGGTAGGAGATGATGTGCTTTGGGAAGCACAATGGTCAATCACTCTGAGAGCCACCATTGTAAGCCCCTGGGCTTACAGCTGGCCTTGCTCAGGACATTCTCTCTGCCTGCCAGCAGCCTGAGGCATGTGCCAGAGATGCGGGAACAGAAGCTGGAGTTTACAGGTGGTCACAGAAGCAAGGAGTTGATCTTGGTACTCAACACCGGAACAAAAAGCAGCCCAGCCTGGGGTCACTCTCTGGCCTTGCAGCAGCCCAGTCCTGCCTGGCTGTGGGCTGGGTCTTGGCTGCCCACAGAGCCTCTGCTGCGTCCAGGCCTGGCTGCCATCCCTGGGCCTGGCTGCCATACCCGGGCCTGGCTCCTGTCCCTGGGCCTGATTCCCATCCCCGGGCCTAGCTGCCATCCCCAGGCCCAGGGGTCACATCTGGTGCATGAGGGGCCTGTACTACAGCCAGCTGGGGGCTGTGGTGTGGTGTCCCTCTGACAGGGAAGAGGAAGAGGCTGGTACATGGATGGAAGCCATGGTGGGCAGGTCCCCAGCGTGTCACACCAGCTGTCACCTCGCAGGGAGGGATTCTCCAAGCTGAGATGGTTTTACCTTTTACACAGTCCCCTGTGGGGCTTACATGTTCAAGGCATCCTGCAGTAAAGCCATAGCAATTTTCTGTTTGTGTCAGAGTCATTCTTTAGTTTGGCTTCTCGTGTCTGGTCTGATTTTGATAAATGGAAAACTCAGTTGTTGAGTAAGCTGATGGCATTGATTTCTTCCTTGAGTCCAAACTTCATTTTTGCTATACCAGGTGTTAAAAGAGTGAGCTTTGATGTGCACTGTGACAGCACAGCCTGGCACATAACTGGCTGGGGTCCAGCATCTGTTCCTGTTGGTGAACCCATGGAATTACTTCTTCATTGCAAGCTACTTCTTGATGACTGTACAAAGCTGTCAACTGATTTAATATCTTCAGACAAAATTAGAAAAATGAGAAAAGAATTGTTTCAGTTAGCCCTCTTGATTTGCACATATTCTAAATTTGCTCTAGATTTGAAAATCTTGGGCTTTTTAAGTCAAATATCCAACTACCATGGTCTTTGGCTTTCGATTAATTTCCTGAGATTGATAAGACCATATTCGTCTTTCAGACCAGTTCAATAAGAGTTTTAAGAACATCTTCTGGCAGGCCTATGTTTTGCCCTATTGACCTTGGTAAGCCTAGCCAAGGCCTCAGATGCTTTTGAGCTTTCTTGAACATTTTGCAGGCTCTATACTTGGAATTCTATAAAACTGAGGCTAAGCTTCCTCCATGTTTGGCAAACAATTTTTTTCTGGACTAGCATATGTCTTTAGGCATAGTCCTTTCTTCCTATTCCTCCTGACTTTAGGACTGAATTTCACGAATAATTCTCTCTCTGCACTAGATTGAAGCAAAACTCATGGAGTTAAATACCCTGGCACCAAAATTGTGGGCAATAACAGAAGAAAGACAGTAGTTTCTCTAATCTTGTTTGATGCTATTCCTGCTAATTTTTGTCACCTCTACTATCTCCAGAGACCATCAGACACTGAGAAGGCTGCCTAAAATGAAGCAAGGGTAAAAGTGTAAGGAAGGGGCAACAATTAGGGCCAGTTGGCACTAATGCTTGAATAATCCCAGTGCTGTGCATGATAGCTGTGGTCAAACTGTGCTGTGGTCCTTTAATTAAAGAGTTGTTGATGCCTTAAGCTGTAGAGATGTCTGAGGATGTTTTCAAAGAGATGCCCTGCTTCTGTAGAACTGACTAAGATACCTGTGTGTGGCCATTCACATGCTGTGAATACCTGAGTAAACCTCCTTGTAAGTAAAAATATTTTTACATGGTCTCTACCTGGCAGCCAGTACAGTTGGAAGTCAGTGCAATTCTCTAGAAAAGCCATATCCTATCCACTGTGCTAAATGCTTTTGTGAGGATGTTTTAATTCTTGAGGAACTCCTTTCCTAGCTGAATTATTTGCTAAACACCAGTGGGTAACTATAAACAAGGGATTATTGCAGTCTGGGTGTGGAACTTAGGCTGATTTCTTGGGTGTATGCTGTTTCATACTCAGAGAAATGATATGAAGAAACCATAAAATCATGACTGATAGGGTGTTCAGATGAGACATTATGGATGTATTAGATAAGGCAACCTAGAGAATGGTAGTACAGAGATCTGTAGTGCTTGTAATATACATGGATGTTCACTTATTGGAAATACACAGCTCTACTCCTGTTACCAAAATACAGGCTAAAATTCAAGGAAGGTGACAGGGCTAAAGAAGTTTTCCAACAGACTGGATATTCACAGTGTAAAATCAGCAGAATTCAATATCATAAACAAAAGACTGGTCTGATTTGGGGCTGGGAATACTGAGTCAGCTGTGGCAGCTATAATTAACTGAATGTTTTTGCTCATTTAAAGCATGCTGTATTAGTCTGGAGTCAAAGGTTCAAGAAACCTGCTGAGAACATTGAAATCACTTGGAAGAGAGCAGGTAGAAGAAGCTAAGAATTTTGAAAAACATAGTGTTGGATAAATCAAATTAAAAAATGTTCTTAAGTGGCATAATGCCTACAGAGAATGAGAGTACAGTGAAGGAAGCAGCCCAGGTACTTTTAAATTACATCGTGATGAAATTACTTAATCTTGGAATCTATAGGCTGTATAAAGGCATGAGGTTTCCTTGGTTTGTTTTTGATTTTTTTTAAACACTGTTTTTCTTGTGGTGAAATAATTTTCTTGTATGTAGTAAGTTCCTCTCTTGTTAAAACATACTAAAAAGGGAAGTATTTCCTCAGCTTTGTAATAATACCTTAAGGTTACCAGCGACATGACACTCGCTGCCTCTGCTGTCTCATGGTATTACCAGTGGCTTTTATTAGTTCCTCACATTTCAGCTGTTTCAGTCCTTGCAGGTGATCTATTTGATCTGCCACTGCTTTGGCTGCTGCTTTCTAGGAGCAGAGCACAGCACTTTGTTCCACCTTCCACATATCTGATCTGCCCTTCTGTTCCTGTCACTTTGACCAGGCTTCGGGCATTCTCCTACATGTCTGTGTCCAGTGGAATTGAGGCAGCAGCTCGATAGTGAAGAGGAAGCAGGATACCAGATCTGGTTCCTAATAATTTACCTGTTTAATCCTTAGCAGCACTTTGGTGCTGGGTAAATGAGGCTTTACTCACATACAGCTGGTCCAGAGCTTGCTAAATGCACTAAATGGAGCCAGAAGAAGAAATTCAGTTGCAGGAATCTGACTAAACTGTAGTGGGGCTGAACAGATGTGGTGTTAAAAAAGCACAGTTCTGTTAAATGCACTTCTCTACAAGCAAATTAGTACTACTTTTTAAAGAGAGAATAAAATAGCCTTTAACAAGGGAAAAGTCACTAGAATTTTAAAGCACAAGCCAAATAGAATTTTTGACTGATTTTGGGGGGAGGTGCTTTTAAATGACAGGTGTTCTGCTTGGAGTACCCCAGAAAAGCCAAACCTGAGGCTTAGGTTCTCCCAAACTGTTCAATTTGGCTATATCATTCATAAATAAAGATAGCGGAAGAGTCCTACTTTTAATGGCTCAAATTCTCAAAAGCAAGTGTTTGTTCCGATTGCCTCCATTTCAAGACTCTCAGTCTGAGTTGCTGATGGTCTCTGAAAACCAAGTTTCCTCAGGGTATTATTAGGATAGACAGAAGTGAAATATCCTGAAGACTCAATGCAGTAAACCAGAAGATTGTCTATTTCTACCAGTTATCTGTTGGACCTTTTACTAGGAACTACAAATGCATGTCATTTAAATGTTTGCCCACGCAGAAAAATATTTTAACTCTTCACACCTAACTAACATAATCTCTGGAACTTTGAAGACACTGAAAGATCTGAAGTCTTGTAACAGAATTTTTATCTCTGGAAGCTGTACATAATCTCATAGTTTTTAATGACTTCTGTGAGTCAGAGGAACTTCCACTATGGGATGAATCAGTGGTAGCTGAAAATCTCTGCATTGCACTGCATTGTGTAGACATGTCTTGAGTCATGTTCTTTAATTGCCTCAGGCTGTAGTTGTAGGAAGTCAAAGATGAGTGGAATACTCCAATTAGTGCCCTTTGACATTGCAGGACTGAGAATGTAAATGAAATCATAAGGGTTGTCTGGTTCTCAGGTTAATGGTGCAGAGTAGAAGCTGAACAGGGGCCCTGTAGTCATTCCCATCTGAAAGTGACAGATGGTGCATCTTAGACAGCTTAATATTTTCAACATTTCCAGGTACAACAAGGTAGGATCCTTAGATAGGAGCACCACAAATCACAAATCCTTCCTGAAACCTGTGAGTAAAAACTATTCTCAATACAGAAGAGACATACTCTGAGGTACAAAAAGACAAAAGATGGTACCTAAAACACTCTTTAGGAATATAAAAGGCCAATTAGGAAATTCCCTCAAATTTCTGAAAGTATTTTAAACTTCACAGAAAATTAACTTTTTCTTCAAGATTGTGTCATCATCTCTCTATATAAGGATTCTTTGAGTGAGTTATGGGGTGGTGAATGACACTGAACAATGAAATGTATTTATGTATTCTTACTGCAGTAGTTACTAAAGAAATACCACAGTTTTATTGCCCATGGGTACCCTGAATCTTCCTCAGACTGAAATAAGTAGATGGTGAAATGTGTGCAACTAGGTGCCCTCTGCCAACTCGTCAGCTTTGAAATACGTGAAGGGATTAATGAAGGCCTTTTACAGGAGGCCAACATGAAAGTTTCTTTTCAGTCAAGTACTGCAGTTAGGTACTGGACAGAAGACCCAAGGTTAAATCCTGGTCCTTGCAGCCTGTTCACATAGAGAAGGGTGGATGTTCCAGTGTGCATCCAGATGTTGACTTGGCCATGCTTAATCTGATACCAAGAAATTAACAAAACCTGGGGGCTGGAGAGCCGGAGTGGCTGTGCAGTCACCAATCTAGTCTGGAAACAATCTAACTGTGCTCATAGAGTACAGATCTGGTAAGTCTGCTCCATGTGGAAAAGAGAAGGCTTAGAGGTGACCTAATTGTGACGTTCCAGTACCTGAAGGGAATCTACAACAAAGATGGAGAGAAACTTTCTACAAGAGCATGTAGTGACATGACAAGAGGGAATGGATTCAAACTGACAGAGAGTAGATTGACATTAGATATTAGGAAGAAACTCTTTACTGTGAGGGTGGTAAGGCTCAGAGAAGTTGTGGACTCCCCATCCCTGGAAGTGCTCAAGGCCAGGCTGTATGGGGCTTTTTACAATCTGGTCTAGTGAAAGATGTCCTTGCCCATGGCAGGAGGGTTGGGGCTAGATGATCTTTACAGTCCTTTTCAATCCAGACTGTTCCATGATTCTGTGAAGATGGGATGAGAGGTGTGCCAGCTCAAGGTAATGTCAAAGGGTGCTGCCTCTGCCCATCCAAACTTGGTGTTTTTAGTAACACCAAGTGTTATCAGCTGGTTCAGGGCCCTGAGCAGCAGCATGCACTTTGGAGATCCTCCATTGTCTACCTATACCATAGAGACAAAAATCCTTTCTTTCTCTCATCTTCATTTGTCAGGACTCAAGGTCTTTCAGACCCTGCCTGTCTATCAATGCCCTTTTGTACCACCCCTTTTCTGACGTGAAGCCTGATCTTAGCAATGTGTGGGTGGCAGTAAAACTTTGTCTAATTAATGTCATTTTCCTGTATCCCGTCATGACTCAGTGAAATGCACCAGCAATTTACCCACTGACTTTGATCTCAGGAATGCTTAGGTCCAGGTCCATTCTGCCTTACAGAGTTCCTATCTGCCAGTGTGTCATCATAACAGAGATCAAGCAGAGTGTCTCCCGTAGACTCACCCATTGGAAGACAAAATAATTTTACTGAGGGCCCTGCCTTTGACTGTCAAAGTCTCTCTTGCTTGAACAAGACTGTCTGCATTGACAGGACAATGAACATGGATTATAGTTTGGGTGAGGCTTCTGTCTGTGGGTGGGATAGAGCACAGGTCATTGCGTGTGGGGAGCTTATTTTTGCAGCCAAATAAATGTTAATATTTAAATCAGGTTTAGCTTGTTTCATGAACAGGAAAATGTTCTATCTGCAAGATGACTGAAATTTTCACTGTCTATCAAGAAATGATGCCAACAGGAAAGAAGGAGATGACAAAATTCATTGCCTAAAGATGGGGAAGGTATTCAGTGATTGCAGCTGAAGGTGCTGCCAACTTCCACAAATTCCTCTTTGCCCTGGAGCCACGCCAAACCAGAGAGCTGGAATGCACAGCAGAAAGAGCAGTTCCTTCCTAAAGAAAGCAGTGCCAGATGAGGCAGGCAGGAATTGATTGCTACTGTGGGACAGAGAGATGTAGCTCTGCTATGGTTGTGTTTCCATTCTGACAGCAACATGTGTAGTGGGACAGCTCGTGGCCACCTGTCTCTTTGCTGTAAGGATTCCTTGGGGATTTCCTGTGTGGCAACTTCTCAAAGAATTCTGCTGTCTATTCAGAAACAAAAACTTTGCCATATGGCTTCTTTACAATAAATCAAGACACATATCAATGTTATTTCTGTTGTCTGATGCTCACCACCCCACAGTTCTTCCTTCATCCACAGCATAATGGAAATATCTAAAAGCCTTACAGCTTTGGGCTTCATTAAGCTGGTCTTTTTTCAGATGGACTGGACAGAAAATGCATGTTAAACAAATCAGAAGTAATGTCTGAGTGCATACAACTGAAACAGATTTGTTTTCCAAGTATCAGTTTTTTTATCACTGCTGGCACATACATTTCTGAAGTGTTATACTGCAAGAACTCATTCTAAAGCTTCTTTGTAGCAGTAGTTGAAGGATTAAGACCTGCTTCTTAGAATATATTTTTCTCTAAAAGAAATTTGTAACTATAAGAAAGTGCTGGCTGTGTAAGCCTTGGACAGAGGCAGACATTTTTGTAGTCAGGAAATCTCTCTCTTGGGTCCCTGGCAGGAGATGTCAGCACTCTCAAATAAATTCTGTTCTACAACTTTCCAGTTCATGACTGTTACGTAATAGTAAGGTAACAAAAGCACACCACTACACAAACCAGGCATATGGTTACCCCAGCCTCAGCTGCACTGGCTGATGCTGCAGTAAAGTTGTATGATGTTGGATAGCACTCTCTCTATCACTCTGTAGAGGATGGACCAGTGGGATTCATTCACTCACAGAGTATTGCATTGGTAGAGATGTATAGTCTCAGAGCAGGAGAAGAGGAAAGATGAAGTCTCATAATAATAATGATGTGAAAGGGATTCAGCCCACTTCCAACTAGGATCTGGTCTCCCCATATCCTGAACTGGCCCAGTGGGAATCTCTCCTGAAAATGCTGATGGAGGCATGGTGAAAAAAAGGAGTCCAGATTGTAGCAGGCCAGCATGTTTTCCTGCAAGAATGCTGGGAGACCAGTTATAGGAGACCCTTCCCCAGATAGACTGCCCACAGGTTTCACAGTGAGATTGGGGAGTCTCACTGTCCAGAGATATTAAAAAACTGTCAATACATAGCCTTGAGTAACAAATTCCAGGCGACCCTGCCTGAGAAGGGAGGTTGGTCTAGATGACCTCCTGTGGTCCCTTCCAACCTCAACCATTCTGTGGTTCTGATTGTGACAGATGTAATCATCATTTTTGTTTATCTCAGCCTGCAGCAAAGCACATTCATTATCCTAGAAAACCTGTCACCATATCTCCTTCTGATTTTAATTTTAGGCAAATAAAAGATCTTAACTTTTCACTGAAGGGCATTTAGCCAAGATGATTTTAATATTCTGGTATATACTTTTTTGCCTGCACTATCTGTGATTTTAATTTAAGATGGACTGAAGTCTTTCCCCCAGACTCCCAAGAGCAATCAAATCATGGCCCCTGCTCAGCTGCAGAGAGGTGACAGTGTGTAATCCCTGCTCACTGGGCTGGGACTGGCAACCAGGGACCATGGGGCTGCCATAAGAAATAGCAGCCCTGCAGTTCATATCCTCTGAAAGGCCACTTCCACAACAACAGACCCACAAACAATCCTTTGTTATAAGAACTTCCAGGCTTCACAGGCTTGTAAATCACAATTGCACTTTTCTAAAAGATAACATTATTACTAAGCTACTATATAGCTTTACCTTTGCACTTCTGATACTGTAGAGTGACATTTTCACCAGCTATAAAGTCAGTCTATTCAGCCACAGCTAAATTTAATTTTGAATAAAAGAAATGAGAAGGCTCAAAAAATTATGGACCTTTTTGTAGAGCAAAACTGATTTTGAGCTCAGTCCAGTGAAAAAAGAATTTTGCTGGCTTTTTTTGAAGTCACAGGCTCCAAGATACAGCTTCCAGTACACCACCCTGGGATGCACACTGACTACTCTGATGCATTCATAAAAAACAAACTGAGCAAAAAATCTGAATGCAAATCAGACATAGCAGAGCAGATTGAATGGTGTCTCAGTCAATACTTGTGATTCACACAAGATACAGTATTTGCAGAATGTCGCCAAGAATGCAGGAGTAGGTTTTGGATACCCACTGCTACAGTTATGAAAGTTTAGTTTCAGTTTTCCAAATTCCATTTTTTCTCAGCAACAGAAAAAGAAACAGTGGCATGGAGGGAGCCTCAAAGTGACCAAACTCAGTGTCTCTGCAATCACAGCAACTAAGCAACCAGTGATTGAGATACCAGTGTCTGTGACCATCTATGCTAGGAAACAGAAAAGAAAAGGAATCACTTTTTCATCAAAGAGGAATCTCACTCAACTAAGTCAGCCTCCTCTGACTTGAGCACCAGTCAGGCTGTTAGGAGAATGCCATGGTAGCTTGTTGGTAAGTTTTGTGGTTGGAGCTAATTGGATAAGGGAGGGAGAAGTGACAGGGGAGGGCTTTTTCCTTGGTCAGAGGAAGCTAAGACCTCCCAGAGGAAGCTAAAACCTCCCACAAATATTTTTGGTGTATGGAAGTGTTTATCTTCTCATGAAAAATAGTCCTTTTATTTTCATTGAAATCCACAGGTGAAGTCCATCATTTAGTACTTTGGCAATGGCCGATTTCCCTTTCTTAAGGGTAAGGGGAAAGCTGGTCACAATTTGTCAGAGGGAAATTATCCATGGGAAATTCTGAAGAGAATCTCTGTGTGAAAGTGTGTGAAGGGAAGTGTCTTATTCCTCAGCTCCTACAAATCACAGTGAGGTGATTTCTTCCAGCATTTTCAAAGAAATTGAATAGTTCATACTAGGCCTACAGCAGACTTGTGCCTATCTGTTCCAAATGCTTTCTACATAAAATTTCCTGTCACAGGGTATAATATAGTGTACATTTATTTCTTCCCAACAATATCCTACCAGAACTTGAGGTAAAAATGGCTAATGATTCTAGTCATTCTAGCATTCTAGTCCCATGCTCTGAGAAATAAGCATGCTCATCCCAGAAGAGGGATTTTATTTTTTTTTTAGGTTTATTTTTCTTCCTGCTGCTATTTTCTGGTGAAGTAATTGACTTTGCATATCTTACTCAGCATCTCCTTGGCAACCTGGAACAGACTCCTCTTGTCTTCCTATTACTAAGGCAGGCACTGTCACACTCAGCGGCAGAAGCAGCGAGCAGAGGAGAGCGAGAGTGCCTCCCAAAGCCAGAGGTGCAAACAGCACCTGGAGAGGAGCCAGCACAAGCCCTGTCCTTCACAGCAGTCCTGGTGCTGCTCGTGCCCACAGCAAACACTGCAGGAGACTGCATGCTGAGCTCCATGGATGGTGGTCTGGCTACTTAATCAGAAGTCACCCTGAGCTTTGAACACTGATGAGGTAGCCACAAAGAATACAAAATACAGGGCTTGAGCACCTCTCCTATGAAAACAAGCTAAGAGAGCTGGGGTAGCTCTGCTTGAAGAAAAGGCTCTAGGGAGACCTTGCTGCAGCCTTCCAGTACCTAAAGAGGGCTTTTAAAAAGAGGAACAGTGTCTTTTTACACAGGCAGATAGCGATAGGGAGGGGAAATGGTTTTAAAATTAGGAGGAAATATCTAGATTAGATGTGAGAGCCAAGTTCTTTAGTTCTGTACTCATAGGGTGGTGAGGTGCTGGCACAGGCTGCCCAGAGAAGCTGTGGATGCCTCACTCCTGGCAGTGCTCAAGGCCGGGTTTGATGGGGCCCTGAACAGCCTGGTTGGGGGGCTGACTTCCCTGCCCATGGCAGGGGGATTGGAACTAGATGACCTTTAACGTCCCTTCCAACCCAAGTCTTTCTACTCTTATGTTAAAATACATTTGTAAGAATCAGTATAATTAAATAATAGGGAAGAACACAGTTCTGTAGGAGATGGTTTTGGTGCACTGCCTCTCTCCTTGCTCCAAACTCCTGGCAGCAGGCTGCCTGGGTTACTTGAAGTGGAATTTGATTATGGCCTGCCAGCCAGAGCCTCTGCTGCTTTGCTAGTCTGAACAATGTGAGTGTGTCAGAACAAGTTCACTGCAAGGGAAACTCCACTGAAGTCAAGAAAGTTGTACTAAGAAAAAATCCAGCCCATCACTAGGCTTCTTTTTCTGAGTGAATCACATGCTGATACAAGCAGGCACTGGTCCCACTGGAGTTGGCAGCAGTGTTTTGAGAGACTCAGGCCTGTTTATTTAGTGCTGCCCTGCTCCAGGACCAGCAAAATCCTTCAGTGTTTCTTGACACATGACATTCCTCTGCAGGGAGAGATACAGTTAAGTATAGGTATCACAAGTGCTTATAGCTGTGGGGAAAATTTCAGAAATAATTTTACTGATAAAATACATTTTTTCTGATATGGCAAACAGTGTAGGAAACCAGTTTTGAGACATCCACATGCATTTATCACAACCAAGTTACTACAGTTACTACCACAGCAGTTTATTTTGCTACTGATCACATTGCAGAACCATCCAACTTATTTATTTTTGTCATTCCAAACTGCCAAATTCTGTTGCAGCCTGGCTAGCACTCATTGTCTTTCCCTTCCTACTGTTCCCACTGTCTCCAACTGGAACAGCTTCTGCAGTCCCATGCTGAGCTACCAGCATGGAGTTTAGAGCAAATGGAGCTGAATATATGGGGTAGATTCCAGTAAAATTTGATTTAAAATAAATAAATATTCTTCAGTTAAGAAATTCTTCTGGATGTCCAGCCTGAACCGGAACCTCTCCTGGTGTGACGTGAGGTCTTTTGCTCTTGTCTGGAATTTTGTCTGCCTTTTCCTCTTGTTTGGAAAAGTCCTTTCCAAAGGACTTTTCCAAACATCCTTTGTGGTGATACATTATAGAGGAGAAACCTCCACTTTCCAAAGATATCTGCTACTAAGTTTTCAGACTGGTATATTGATAAAATGTAGAAATCGGAGGGACTGGGCAAAGTAGATGCTCAAAGTACTCTACGAGCTCCTCAGTAGCACCCCATGTTTTTGGAAATTGTCTCCCAAGATTATTTTCTAAGATTTTCCCCTGTTTTCTTCTCTTTTACAGAACACTGGCTGAGGCCTGTTCTGCACAACCAGCCTCGATGCAGGATCTCTGATATCTGATGTACCCCAGCAAAATTGCATTGCCTCTCCTGGGGCAGTGAAAACCAGGGTCAGGAAAATGTCTGGACAGGCAAGGTAGAAATGAAGATACCACCAGAATGGCATTTTTCCAGATTCCAGTGATAAATTTGGTTTTAGTATCTTCAGTGGTGGTGGCCATGACATTTTCCTGAAGATTAATAATGCAAGGAGAGGTTTCTGTCCTTTGTTAATTATAAACCTGAAATATGGCTCACAAAAGATGGAAAAAAGCTCTTCCATTACCTGCTTTACAAAACCTATGGGACTTCTAATGCAAATACAAGCTAGAAACTATACCCATAGGCTTCATGAGCCTCTTTTTTACAGGCAAGCTCACCCCTTGGCAGAAGTATCTCTAGGACTGGCCCTCTGCAGTTATGTAGGGCTGCCACTGCAGTCACACTACTACAGTTTTTTAAAGGGAAGAAATATATATGTAAGTATTATCTTTGTAAACAGCATTGATATATCAGAGATGGGAAAAATCACTGATGTGCGCATGTGAATGGCTGAGATTGTACAGGCTGATGTGCAGTCTTTGGCATTTGGGATTTCTGAAAGAATATGGTTAAAAAAGGTAACCTATAATTCGAACTAACTGTTCCTTCAGAGAGCAGGACAGAGGGAGTGGGAGTGTTCTCTGAACGGAAGGAAATTCAGATGGTGCGATGGAGAGACTGCAAGGGGAACCCAGCCAGGTTTTGATTATTCCAGTTCAGATCAGGACAAAAGAATCAGTGACCTGCTGGATTTAAATGGTCAGTTTCAGTGGCCTGATTCTACCTTTTGTGTTAAATCCCATCAATGCTCCTTTTACACCACTTTAAAAGCCCTTTGCCTGATTGAGGCCATAGAGAGCGAGCCAAGCATGCACTGTGACTCAGGAGACACAACACTGATGATGTAAGGGAAACCCTGTCCACTCCTCCCAGTGCTGGTTTTGGCCCCACATGTCCAAATCAGGCTGGGAAATGGCAGCTTTCAAATATGTGCTAATTCATGTGTGAGCATCTCTCACCTGTCTGCGGCCCTGATCAGCTCTTATACTAGGGAGTGTGTGGAGGTGGGAAGCAAAGCAGATAGCCAACACAAACACATTTTCTTATACATCTGAGTATACAGTACCCAGCATAGGAGGAGTCCACACAGCTCCAGCTGCAGGGACTGATAGGACAGGCTTGTGGGACACTGACACCTGCTCTGCATGGTCACAGACATGTTGTGTGGCCACAGACAGATTGCTTCACTTTGCTTTTTTGTATTTTTCCCAACCTGTAAAATGGGGTGTCTGTGCTCCAGCTGTGGGAAATTAGGGCTAAGAGCATGCCCTGGTCACTGGGTACAGCTCCCCATAGTGCAGGCAGCATTAGTGCAGGCAGCATTTGCTTCACACCAGCTTGAGTAAGGACTTCAGCTTCCAGGAAGTGCCTTGGGTTCTGCATGGATAGAGGTTTGGAGTTCACATTATACCCTGGGTTCTCTTTATTTTATTAACTTACATGAAACTCTATTCCATGTTTGTACATGTGATGATGTAAGTGAAGAATAAGAAATCTAGTAGCATAGAATAGTAATTTCAAAGGACTAATAATTTAAATAAAGACAAGACGGTCTCAGAGACAGAGAAAAAAGATTGTGACTCAAGAGGCTTAGGCTGAGTTCCTAATTCTGCCGAGCTCTATACAGAGGCTGTGTTTTTAACAATTTTTCTCTTACTGTCTGGCCTTGAACAAATCAGCATTTCCAAGGCTGCCTTTATAAAATCTATTTATAAATATATTAATTCACCTACTTTAAAAGTCTAGGTGATTAATCTAGTCTAGATTAATTCCCAATGAGATAGAGGAAACAACTTAGGTGTAAGTTGTTTTGCTGCTAAGAGGCTTAGAGAGGCATGGATTTACTTGTAGATTTCTACATATGCATAAATACACACATATACAACTTCTGCTCACAACACATGAGGGAAGGGTGTGGCATATATATATATTCATGAAAAAGGATGAAGAATTTGTTTAAGCTTTCCATAAATAAACTACACCTGGAAGCAAATGGAAAAAAAGAATCAGAATTTCATTATTAAAAGGATTAATTTTCTAAATCTCTGAGAAAAAAAAGGAATTGTTCTAGACCTGTAAATAATTTGTTTTACTATTATACTTGCTACAGTAAGTGTAATTGGATTAATATGATAGTCTGGCTTGTAAATATATGCAGTTCTTGACAATGCTTTTTTACATTTAGTTATTTTGTGTTTTGTCATGTTTTGAATGCAAATATATGGCCACATATGCAGCTAATAGTGTTTATTTGTTGGTTTCAAAAGCAAGAGAAAGCATCTCCCTTGTATTTGAGTTATGGCTGAGTAGGTTAGAAGGATCCCCAGCTCATGAATGTCCCCTATGTCTAGGGGATCTCCCGGCAGCCTTTCTGTTCATGAAATCCATCTTTGTCACAAAGAGCAAATCTGGGGCTATGGAATATCACAATCTCATTATGGGATGTCATCCCACAGCACAAATACATTATTCTCAGTGGATTTACAAACAGCGTAGCCAATATTGCCACCTGGATGTGACAGATGTACTGGGTATATTTACACTGAGACATGATTTACACTTGTCAGGACAGTGGCAAGAATAGGCTGCAGAGAAGACTAGAAATACTGTTGAGAGAGTTTCTCCTTCATGGTTCCTTAGACACCATAATCCCTGTCCTGAAGCACGGGATGGGGGAGGGAGCAGCTCTCCCTTGCTCTTTAAGTTACAGCTGGATGTGGGGAATAATATTCAGCTCAGTATTTCTGCTTGAGCTGTGTCTTCCAGCTGTGGGAGCAGTGTTACCCCTTACCAGTAAAAGGAACTTGTAGCATCCTTGTCAGCCCAGCCCATGGATCCTCCAGATGTATCTCAGGGGGTGAGGGATAATGTCTGTGATTGACCAATTGCAGGAGAGCTCAAACTGTGCTATGTGGAGGGTGCCTCAATACCACCCTTTGCTCCCAGGGGAACAGCCCTCAGTGGCTCTCTGGGCACTCCTTCTATGCCAAGGCAAACAGCCCTTGGCCACACTGTCTGCTCCCTACCTGAAGGTGAACTCTTGGCTTTGTTGATGCTAGAAACCCATCCTCCAGCTTTAGCTTTGTAAGAGCCTACAATCCAGACCTGAGCTGCACAGGGAGCTGTCCTCACAGCACAGGTGTCTGCATGGTTTGGGTACCTTTCCAGGCACTTGTAGGTTACTGATGGAGACAGGGTTTCCAGCTTCCCAAGGAGCAAAATGCTGATTACAAAAGTACTACCAGTAAGAACATGTTGCTTTAATACTGGCCTCTCTAAGAAGGAGAAATATTAATGTCTGTGAATTAAGGTAAATCAAACTGAAACAGGCAAATCTGTTCCACCAGAGCCAAAAATAAATGTGAGCAAACCTCTGGGGCTCTATGAGATGAGACAAATGAGAGAGGAAATGACCCACTTAGAGCTGGAGAAGTCCAGATAACATATTAAGATGGAGAGGACAGCCTGAGGGAATGTCTGCAGAGCTCTGTCACCCACAGAATCAGCAGGACTGATGGCACTCAGTATCCTGGCAGTCTGTAAGGCCAGCAGGGACTCACTGTTTCAAGGGCACAGAGAAGAGACTTTCACTCCTTCCTAATGAAGGAAGCAATCAGAACATCCTTGCTCATGCATTTGGGGCAGGAGTGTGGGGTGCAGCTGCAAAGAGGACATCCTCCACTTTGTGGAGATAGGAGAAGCAGCAAGTTCTGCTCTAGGGGAGTAGGGAACAAAACAGCTTGGCTGGGATATAAGCAGAATGTGGAGAGGAGCGTGAGTTGTGGAGCCCCCCCTGCCATCTCAAATGAGATCTGGTCCCTAAAAAGTGGGTTATCCTCAACCTCTGCATGGGCTGTGGACTACTACACATCCCTAAAACATGGTGCCCTTTCACATGAACAGCAGGACACAGTGAAGTGCTGAAGAAAGCTCTCAATCCAAATTCAAGGCCACAGTGGGTCAATGATCCTCTAGCAGAGCAGAAGGGAAGCAAAGCAGAACGAAGCTGGCATATCTCCAACCAGCAACTTACAATCTAATTTCCATTTCTCAACTATGGGCATTTTAAGCCCAAAGCCTTTCTGAGTAAAGTGTCTGTGAAAATTAGGGCCTTTACAATCCAGAGGGTTTGTTTATGGCTCAGGTCTGCATGAGTCTAGTGCTTGAATTTCTCATCTGTGAAATTTTAATGGGGGAGCTGTAGAAAGAAGAGAGTTCTGCATGGTTTTACAGCAAAATAACAGACTTATGTTTTAAATATGAGATATCCACAGTGCAAAATTACAGTCAACTACAAAGTGAGTAAATGAAGAAATGAAAGGAAAATGAAAATTAAATGGAAAAAAAAAAACTGCACAAAAGTGAAAATCTGTTGACAGATTACGGTTGTGCTCCTGTGGTCAACAGTGCAACTGGTCTGACTCCTTGAACAGAAGTTAGGAAGATAGATGGTCACCTATCTATTCATTGCTACTGGGGATGCCTTTATTTTTTTTTTTTTTTCAAAGTTTGTGCTAAGATCAATTCTGGACTTTAAGTATAAATGAAAGTGACTCTTGACATGTTGAAATAAAAATTCACACAGAAGAGAAATTGTTACTGTTTCCTGTGCAGTGCCAATGTAACATCCATTCAAAAAATATGCATATCAGACCCTGCTTCTCTCTAAACCAGAGCAGATTTTGATTCAGAGTATAATTATGTTATTTTCCTAACCCAAGGAAATGGGAAATCACATGCCCACCTAGGAAATGAGCACCTCTAATGACAAGGTAGCTGCAGAAGCCGCACACAGACACTTCTACATCTCATTAGGTCAGACTTGTAGGGTAAATTCTCAAAATTAACCTTCTGCAGGCAGTGTTGCAGCATGATTGTTATAGATCTCAGTGCAGGGAAAAAAGTGGGGCTCCCATTCAGCCAGCCCCCAGTTCACAACTCCCCATTTGCCATCTGCTTATGTCAGCACAAGGCTTCTGTGCTGGGGCCTCGTTGCTGTGATCTTCATGGCTGCATCCTCCCACACAACTTGGAAATCTATCTGGACCTGTTTCTCTTGACAGATGAATAAAATTGCTTCTGAATGCAAAGACACACCAGATATAGCTGTGAATAACAGCTACCCTTGATACCAGCATTTCACCTCATTGCCTAATCAGTCAGAAAGAGAAGCAGGGGGCTGTCTTGATGGACAAGGGACAGAAATATCGATTCAGTGCTGAATTCACACTTCTCCATAGCCTGTGTCTGATTCTAGGCCATTCTGCTCACCCAAAATGTACTGACATTTACCTTCTCATATCCATAATTCTTTGATTGTCCATGGGAACTCCACCTCTTTAAATTCCAGTGATTTAAGTACAAGCATCTTTTGATTTGGTTTCATACTAAGGTTCAGGGTTGCTCAGAAGGAAACATTCTGCTTTTGGGTTAGTAGCACTTCCTCCTTGAGTGAATCAAGAATGGCTTTTCCATTTTCACTCTGCAACTTACTGTGTTGCAGGCTGCCTTTCAGAAGTTCACTGATCAGCAAGCCCTGAGGTTGCACACTACGTCACTGGCATAATAAGGGCAAAGATCCAGAGCAGGGAAAGAGTCCTGTGAAAATGTTTGCCACAAAGTGAAGGAAATGGCTTCTCCATTGCTCAAGGTTATCCTGCCTGCAGTGATTTCCAGGAGTCCTATGTATCCCCTTCTGTTAATCATAACACTCTGTTACTCCAGCCTGGTCTCTTCATCATGAGAATCCATCCATGGCAGAGTGCAATAAATGAATTTACCTTGAGGTCTTCAATGCATGTTGGATCAGCTACAAAATATATGGGTGGCTCTTCCTAAATCACATATGTCTTAATTTTGACAGGCAACTTTTCTAAGTGTCTCTGGGTAGTCTTCTAAACCCTTCTTTAGGCATGTGGCTGAAGCATCAGAGCTTTCTGAGAGCTTTAGCTGATTGACATCAGTGACACTGCAGCCATGTTTCCAAGATGTCAAAACACACATTTTGTTTGGAGCAGGAAACTGTCCATCCAAATTTGTTTGCTGTAGGAACAGAAGTTTGGCTATGAGGTTTGTTGTCTGTAATGTGAGGAAATGTTTTTATTTATGGGTTATAGACCTGTGAATGAATACGTCATTAATGCCCATAATCTCAACAGTTATTTCTGCTCTACAATATAAGTGAAGCATTTAATGACCAAAGTATGGCAAGGTGAATATTAGTCTTTTGTGGCTCTGGAAAACTTCCTAGGGCTTTCACTTTGCATGTTTTCACTGTCTGTGGACAAAGCCTGGCTCTGTTTCTGTACTTTTCAGTACTTGTCAGTGAGAAGAGATGAGAAAAATGTCTGCAAACTTACCCAGCTTGGTCAAGGGTAATCAGACTCGAATATGGTGAGGCTGCATGACAATTTCTGACATGTCTCTGCTGAATTGAGTTTCACAACAAAATGTTCAGAAACATTGAGGGTCACTGAAACCATGCCAGTGAGCCTGGATGGATGATACAAATGTCATATTTCTATAGACCTTCCACATGAAAGGAGAAAAAGAAACTAAACCTGTGATTTTCACTTTTTTGAAAGTCCCCTATCCTGCAACACCAGGAATGTGATGCTGGTTGAATGTGGTTGCAGAACTCTCCATCTGTCATGCTGGCCAGTACTGTCTTGTTTCTGTTTTTCTTCACAGACTCATGCCTGTGTGAGAGCTCTCTGAGGCAGAGATCCTACTTTTTTGTTGTTGTTGTTTTGTTTTCTTTTTGGTTTTTTGGCACAGCATCTGACATGGTAAAGTTTGAATTTATAACCAGCTCTTGTGAACTAGAACTAAACATTTCTGACATGAGCAATATTTAAGAACAAATCAGACTTTTAAAACTGCATGTTGCTCTTGTGCTAGGCTTCTGTGTACAGGTGAATTTTATCCTTTGAGATTTCATTATGGGGCAATGTTTTATGTTCTGTTCAAAGTCAGCAATCTAGGGAATACTCATGGCCTACATCTCACCCCACCTACACTCTTAATTATATCAGGGCAACTGTTTCTGAGCCCATACTAAGAACAAGAATAGGGAACTGATCTGGCTTTTGGAAGAAGAAAGTGGCTAAAGAATGCAACTATATATTCACTACTGGCCCAGTAAGCAAAGTCTCAGACCCTTGTACGGCCAAGGGAGTTCATTGCAGCAAGTGAATGGGGATGAGCAGCAGTACTGGTGGACTATGGGAACAGTATGGCTGTTAAACACTTAATATGCTGAAACATGTCTGGAAGTGCTGCTCTGGACTATTGCCTTCCTTCCAGTTTCTCTTTCACTCCATCAAAGTAATAAAATCTCCTGCTTGCTTACTAAGAGCAAGCTGTCTCTGCTGTTAGTGATGTTGGTTAGGAGAGAGTAGAAGCTCTGAACTGATGCTCATTGCCTGAACAGGCTGAGGTGTAAATCTGGATCAAGAGGGAGTGGTCTGGTCAGGTCAGGCCAGGCCAGGCCAGGCCAGGCCAGGCCAAGGGTGTTGCAAGGCTGTTTCAGTGCTCACTTAGCTGCTCTGCTTCACAAGCACTGATCTACTTGCTTTTTATTTCATCTCCTGCAGAGCACAGAGTGCAAAGGGACAGGTGCTCTGATTCCTGTGATGTGCTGAAGTTGATGACTCCTAGTTTGCTCATCAGTGCAGCAAAGAAAATCAGTCAGTTGAGGTAACACGCTAACATGCATTTTGGCCCAAAGCCTCTCCAGCTAGAGCTGTGAGAATGGCTTTTGTTCTGCCACAATGGAGAGGAGAATTCTCATGTATATTTTAAACAGCATGCTGAAAGTAAGGCCTGATCTTCCCTGCTAATACCAGGGAAATTTTATTGAACTCAATGAAAATTGCATCTGAAATCCCTGAGTGGTAAAAGGATCAGGTCTTGCAAGCTCTCTGTTATGCCTATAGAGTTAATTTCCATTAGCAAATTAATTTTCTTTTGCTTTTGTCTAAATGAGCCATGAGAATCCAGCCACCATTACAAATAAGCATATTAACACATTGTCCTTTTCTGTCTACTGCTTCTCTCCTGACCTGAGTTCATTTGGACACAAGTGACATCAGTCACATCTGGAGAGATTGCAGCCAGGGTAAGTGGAGGTGGCAGAGGAAGGAAATTGCAGAGGTACAGACCTGGCAGCGAAGCAGACACTGCCATGATACTGCCATGAACCAGTCCAGGAGAGAACTGTGCCCATCTGTAAATCTAGTGAAAGAAGGAATGTGATTTTATGGTTTCATTTGTAATGCAAGAGTCTGTAAATTCATCTATAATCCAAAATGGACTAAAAATTTCAGCAGACTGTTAATGGAGGATGTGTCCACTTATCCCATGCTCACACATCACATACAACTACAGAATATCTGATTGCTCCTGGGTATGAATAGGACTGGCAGGTGCTCTTGTGTTGTCATTGTCTATTTCATCATTATAGCTACAGTTGATCCTATCCCTAATTTTGGTAACCAGGAAGGTAAAAATTCTTGCATCTGGAAGGGTTTGCACACACAAAATTGTATTTTAAATTTGGAAGCCTCTTTTCACCCTCCACTTTCACTGAAGAATGCATCAGTGCTGACTGTTCCTTTCTGGGATGAAGGACCCTCAAGCAGACAGATAAACAACTTTAAAACTTTACTCTTGCAGGCTCATAGATCTGCTTGAGGAACCACACTGCATGGAATGCCCCAACATATTGAGGCTGGTTAGAAAAGGTAAATTGGTGTAGTTAGGGAAATCTGCCAGCAAGAAAATGAAATTTATCTTACCCATGACATTTTCACTGTAGGGGTCGATATGGGGAGAACTGGTGACAGCTCTCCAAATTTTACAGTAAAATGTGCTGATGTTACAGAAATGGACAGAAGCTGACTGACTGACCAACCTTTTGACTTTAATAGACAGTCTACAGTGTCAGGTTCCTGGCATGCCGCAGGCACAGCTTCTATTACACATTTCCTGCTGGAAGTTGAGTACATATACTTAAAAAGCAAACTAAAAAGTCACAGTTCATTGACAGAAACTGAACAGAACTGAGAAAGGATAGCTTGAGGAGTCAGGAGCTAAATTACCTGCAGAGAGCATGGATAGGTAGAGACACCAGCCACTGTGCATTGCAGCCAAAACATGGTCAGCCAGCTGTCTATCCAGTTCCACAGCACCTCTGCCCTGTGGATCTGCCCACCTCTGCTTGTCTCACAAACAATGCAGTGGGGGGCACCTCAGTACCTGGGCTGGGTTGGCCAAAAGGATTGCTTTTACCCATAATATTTTACTGGTTTTTTGTGTCTATTTTACTCATTCCTAAGCAGCTGTTAGAGCCTTTTTGCTTCCTACTTAAAGTCTTTATTTTCTTCTCCTCTAGCAGCACGTTGTTTACATGCCCTGATCAGAGCAATCAAAGGAAGTTGTGAGATGCCCAATTCATGTAGTTTGACTTTCTGCCTAAAGGTAAGCTTTTTCTTCAAGGCTTGAGGTAATCTTATACAGGCTTCCTCAAATCTTCTTTTCCCATAAAATGAAGAAGCCAGTTTTACCCAGCTCAAAATGCTGTTTGAAGTCAGATTGTAGCTGTCTATACATTAGTGGGAAACACAAACCTCTGCTGTGAATTGATCACACTGGGCTCACAGCCAGTGTCTGGTGTCATCCACCTGCTTCACCTACTTCAGTTCAGAGCTCTGGGGATAAAAAATAACTCTTTGGAAAAACCTTCTGCATGGGCACTTCCACCCCCCCCAATCTGCAACATAAACAGCTACCTGGACTTCTCAGCTCTAGAGCTGAGCACAAAGGGGGAAAAGGGCACACAGAGGTATTTTTAGACACCTCATTTTCCCCCACACTCTTGGCTTGAATGCTGTCTAAAGAAACAGAGAACCAGGTTATGAAAGCCAAAAAATCACACTAGAGATGAGTTGTGGACAAGGTATTGGCCTCACACGAATGGGATAGGAAATTTCCTTCTTAGCTTCCAACTTCTCTCCTACCCTTACTGGTGGTCTTGCCTGCTGCTTTGCAGTGCTTCACCATCACTAAAGGACAGACATAAGCCAACCCACTGCACACCCACATGGGGTCTGTGCCAGACACTGGAAGGCTTTCTTGTGCTAATATGCATGTCTTCAGCTCAGGACTTAATCCAAGAAGGAATTCTTATGTTCTACTTCCAGGAAATAGAGTGTAAAACCACCATTATAATTAATACTTCTCTGAGATATGTTGTGCAAGCCAACCTGGAGAGGACAACACTCTAATCTTTGTGGTGTTATTGTAACCTTGTGCCCATAAGGAAAAGCAAATAGCAACTTTGAATTCACTGTAATACACACAGTGAAAGCTAAGTGGAGTGAATGAGGAGAGCCCAGAGATAAAACAGGCTGCTCTCCAGATATTATTCTGAAAATTAAAGTGAGTGGATGGAAGATATACATCATGAAAATATTCTATTATGCTCAGTGTACTAGAGCAGAACTTTCACCCCCTTTAAACTCTCATTAAAATGCAGCTATTTTTGTTTCAAAGGATTAACATGTTGGCTCTAAAGAGAGAAGAAAAATGTGATTCATGGTGTGCTTGGAATTAGATATTGTTAATTGAAAATAACCCTAGGCACCTACACAGTGCTTTTCAGCTCAGAATCTTGAAACTATTTTGTTTATATAAAATTCATTCATGTAAAGGGGCTGCTAAAAGATGTGTGCAGCAAAAATCTCATCGAAGAGTACTGAGGGAGCCCTTGTATGCTTCCACTTTACACTGAGGCAAACATCACTTATGGGCAGAAGGCTTTTGAAAGTGTGGGGACTCACTGTCACATAGGAACAAAAAAACTGTCTGTAAAAATAGCAGGAGAATATTTATTATGGTTTGGCTACAGCTGAATGGGTATCTGTATAGCTAGCTAAAACATGTCCCCTGGAAACTCAGCCAGTTTGGAACCCAGCATCTGAGGGGCCCTCTGCTCCCTTCGGAAGGGAGTCACCCACTATGACAGCCCTTATTTTCTTTTTAATATTAGAGGTGGTGATCTATCCAACAGATGAAGTGTAATTGAGAGGCTCACTGGGCAGACCATTTTCTTCTGTGTCATCTGTCTGACCCTCTAGATCCAGGGCCTTATACCTATTCTGAAGTGGCACCTGGGTAGGTGATGGGGACCGGGAGGAATTTTTATCACCTCCCTGAGTGGGGACCCATTTCCACTCCCTTTCATCCACCAGGTGTCCTCCTACTGCCTGGCAGTGGGAGGCATGGGATTCCTCTGACTCCTGGTGGGCCTCCCTCAGGATGGAAGGGCAGAACCCCACCAATCTAATTTCCTTTCCCCTTCCCTAACACTCCTTGGTCTTTCCACTTCCTTCTTAAGCTCGGCCACCAGTGAAAGATCATTCACCTGCTCACACTGCTGACAGGCCTTCTTCTGTAATGCCCCCTTCTTCTGTAATGCCCACTGATAAGCTCAAACACTCCACACAGGAAGGGGTCTGTGTTGGAGTGAAGATTTATCTTTTAAGTCATTTGTTTCTGAACCTATTGTGACTTACTTTAAGTTTACTGGTAAGTGGTTAGGATTTAGAGTGGTTGGGACAGTGATGTAATCAAAGTCACACTTCGGTACATGGAGGCAAAATAAGCATCAAGGTCAGGAAATTTTGCAAAGTGCCACCAGATGAGGTAGATAACTCTGGAAAAAAGATGAAGAGAGCACCACATACTGAAAGGAAAGATCTGTTTGAAGTGGAGAGACCAGGATGACAATTTTAATGTGGCTAATTGATGCAGCAATTCCAGCAGGAAGTCCTGTAACTGATGAGTGTATCCAACACCTCCAAGTGCCCACTTGGAAGCAGAGGTGATGAACATCTTTGATAAGCCATTTTATGCAGGCTTTCATCCTTTGCTAAGGTAAGGGATGATTTCTCACAGACCTACTAGCCCCTAATGACCTTTTTGTATAATCAGTTGGGGTCTGTCATTGCTCCTGGAAACAGGAATAGCTTCCTTTCCCAGGAAGAGATTTTCTCCCCTGTGTCTGGGAGGCAGGTCATGAGATAGGAAAAGACACAGGTACAAGACTTAGTGAAGACAACTAAGTTCAAAGTGCTATATTCTATAACCAGCTTTGGCTCTGGATTCTCCAAGGAAGAACTATAAGCTGCATGTAAAAGGCCAGTGATACTAAAGCACTTGGCTCTGAAAGGATCTGGGAGTGAGAAATGCCGCACAGTGGAAGCCATTACTGTTGTCATTTTACTGTGGACTGTTCACTGTCAGCCTCAAAGAGTGGTGGAGGAGAAGGGTGGAGTGGAGGAGGCTGAAGGAAAAGCCATTAGGATGGGCAGAGAGGGCACTTCCAGGCCCACGCTTATGATAGAGCTATGGACAAATCTCTCACACCAGAAACCCAGAAAAGTCAGTGAAAAGGCTCTTATTGTTGTCATCAAGGTCAGGATTTCACAGAGGTCTGACCTCAGCTATATGTAGTCCAAAGTATAGGTCATGGCCTCACAAAGGGAGCTCCAACAAAGCATAGCAGTGGAGTGATATTTGCCTTTAAGCTCTACGATATGTCACCATGGCTTTTATGTCTCATTCTTCTCTTCTATGTGTGACCTCTTCCTAAGGCTCTGCATTGAGCTCCCTGCAGAGGTCATTAGTGCCTCTCCTGGGGCAGCAAATGTGGAGGCAAGGGCTAAAAAATGACATGGGTTTCACAGGAACTCAGTACTACATCCTAGATACACTGTCTCTGTCCTCAGATAGCTTCCCAAGCACACAAGGGGAAAACACGAGTGGTGTTTCAATTAGCACTCAGTGTGTGCCAGATGTGCCAGGGTTCTGAGCCCCGGGCTCACTGCTACACTGAGCCTCCCTGTGTTACTGGAATGGCACCTGCTGCTGTGTGCAATGCCTCCACAGAGCACCCCTTCCCTGCCAGCCCAAACGGAAGAGGTGGCAAAATCACTGAAACTCTTTGACTCTAGCAGAAGGTGGAGTTTGATGTCCTGTTATGAAATCACATACAGGGAGCATAATCCTTGGCCCTCATTGTCTCCTGAAATTAACTGAATTTCCCACAGAAATGCAAGGAAATTTTATCTTAATAAACCTTCATTATTTACTGGCATTACTTTGCTTAAGTAACCAGGGGGAATTTAAACTGATCATTTGTTTTCCTGTGGAAAAATACCATGCACTGTAATAGAGGAGACCCTGAAAGGCTTTTATCTTAATTACTGCAGAAAATTACAGAGAATTAGATCCTTTGTAATGGTTTTCTGAATCATCCTTTGGGATTTGATAGGAAGAATATAATTCACTATTGAATTGTACAGACTAGTGGAATAACAAAGCCTCTAGAAAAGTGTTCACTATCTATTAAAGTCTATAGGGCTTCCCTATAAAAGGTTTCTAAAAGCCTTTTATTTACAAATATTTCCAGGGGGTTCTATTATGCTGTTCACCTTTGTTTATAATGCACACTCCTTAGAGTAAGAAGGGCTGAAATAGACAGCAGAGACCAGAGATCTGGTTTCTGGGAAAAAGGGCTGCATGAAATTACAGGACACCCTGTGAAAATGCATCAAATAGCCAAGGAAGGCAGAAAAAAGCTAAGGTTTTCATCCTGCATGGAGTTACTGTTGGCAGACCCTTGTTCCAGCTAAATTCTGCAGCTTTAGGGAAATGCAAAGAGCTTTACTTTGGATTACGGGTGCCTAAACTAACACAGTAAATTGACAGTGGAATTTGATCATATCTTGGAAGTTTGCATGCAAGGATCCATGTTTGCATGTGTAATATAGCAATAATTGATAAATTCCTTGTTTACTTCCTTCAGCTGAGCAGCAGCCAGGTCTTTCAGCTGCAATCCCAGCTCCCTCCTGAGCAGACTGTGCTGTGCAGAGCCTGTTTCTTCCTCCCCTAGTACTTGTTGCACTGGCAGAAAAGGACTCCCTGAACCCTGCTCTGCACTCTGACTTCCACCTCATAGACATCAAGGGACTTAGGGTGTAGGGGGATAGAATATAAGAAAATAAAGATAGTAAATATAAGACAATAAAGATAGTAGTCAAAAGTAATCTTACTCCTAAGGAGTTGCAGCTGGGCCAATTATCAAAGATTAGGAACAGGCCTGACTTTAACAGGCCACAGCTGTAGCCAATGAGAAGAGGAGTGCTATAAAAGAGTGGGGTGGCTGGTTGAGACGTGAAATGGAGTCGGTGGCTACTTTGTGAAGAAGAAAGAGTCAGTGCTCTGAGGAGCTGCCCACAAGAAGCACCACGGAGGTATGAAACTTCTGTGACAAGGAGACAACAGTATGGAACCCCTGCAATACGATGACAACATTAGGGAAGACTGTCTTAGTTGTGCAGTGGTTTGCTACACAGATCTAGTCTCACTGCTAACATGCTTAAGCATCTGAGAGGTGCTTGCAAGGGAAGTGTGGTGGGGCACTGTCAGGTGCTTTGTGTATTTGGGAGTGATATCAAGCTTCTCTTCCATTCCCCTGGTCAGCAGTAAGAGCTACATGGTTTCTGTTTTGAGAGTTTTCCATTTCTGATGGGCATTTCTGTTCCTTTTTTGGTTTATGCTAACTGCTTTTGCTCTTTTCTTATACGACCTTGAAGGAAAAGACCTTGCTGTATGCTTTTCAACAGATTTTTTACTTCACCACCTGATGAGGAATATGCTGACTCCAAAGTGTGCTGCCAGAATTACCCTGGGCTTGAGCAGTACAGCTAAGGCTGCCACATGCAAGGGTTTGCAGATCTGGGAACATGAGAAGTCACAGAAAAAGTCTAGGCATCCATCTTCAATCACCCCTTAAAAGTGCCCAGCAGGGAAAATGGAAGAAGGATGTCAACAGCAACTTCAGAATTTGATTGTTTCTGCAAAAGAGGTGAGGGTAGAAGAGGAAACCCAATGACTTTAGGTGACTTTCTAGGTGACAACATGCCAAGCTTTCACACAGGAGTCACAGAGGGATTTTAGGACTGAATGATACTGAGGGGCTTTTTGAGAGAAATGAAATTAGGAAAATATTACAAAGCTGTCCCAACATTGCATACCTGTGCCAGGTATCCCAACACTGCATACCCATGCATTTAAAGTCCACATGACAAAAGGAATTTGATAGTCTCAGATTAAAGGTGCTTTTCATTTTCCAGGAATGCACTTATATTGCATATAGCCACATGCCAGCTGTTAACACAAAACACTTAAGAGTAAATACAGGCCATTCCAGAAAGCAGAAAACAGCATGCTTAGTACTGGAAGTGGAAAACAGATTATATTAATTATTAGATTTATAAGTTGAACTAAAGCTAGAAAAACCATTCATGTGTGTTTCAGTTCTGACCAAGTCCTGGCTTTCTAATACTTTTCATGAAAAGCACAATTACCTTGATTTTCCTTATCTTTCCTTCCTTTCCTCCCCTCCCATTCTTTCATTATTTTTCATTTGCAATTGTCTGTCTTGGCAGACAGACAAGTCCTGTGTTCAGGACACAAACTCCTACTCATTATTATAGATCTCTAAAATGTTTTATCTAACACATTTTCAGGCTGTCACAAGAATTACAGGAGAATTTTTTGTTGTTATTATAGATTGTTCCTGCTTTTTGTTTATCCATCTCAGATTTTCCCTTTCTCAGATATGAACCCATGCATCAGCCAAAGCTGTGCTGAAATCTGTTTCTCAACAGTACAAAAAATGAGCTCTTAAAAATCTGCCAGCAGTGGCCAGATGCAGAGAGATTTTTTAGTGAAGCAGGGCAGTTAAATACAGTACAGAGCTCAGGCCTCCTGAATTTCATTTTATGTTAATATACTTTTATAGAAAGACCTGAAGAAAACTATTAAATCTTCATGCTAATGAAAAGGTAATTGATATATAAGTCAGTGTGGTTTGATAATCATTTACAGATTTGGATATTCTAACAGGAAGCATAATATTGGGAAAGGCAGAAGAAAGGCACTTTTGGCTTTAAACATGTGACCAAGAGAGGGTTTCCTCTTTGTGTAGATGCTGCCACAGGGAATTGTAACATTTCCTGCAAACCTCTATTTTCCCCACACCCTTATGACAACTAGTAAGAAGTGTGTTCTTCACAGGAAAGAGTCTGGGTGTTGGAGTGTTTCTTGTTCTCAAACTTGGAGATATATCCATCTTTTACAGCTACAGCCATTTTTCAGCTGTGGCCACTACACAATGGGATTTGAAGTAAGAAATGATGCTGAGACTGGTACATTACGAGGCTCCAAAGAGGTAGCAGGTATGTCTACATCACAGTTGCTATTTTACTGAATTTACATGTAAAGTGCTGTGTTGAAATCTGCTCAAGAGCTGCAGAATACGATGTGAAACTTAAACTGCTGCTGGTAGTCAGCTTGTGAGCAGAGGGGTGGCTCGAGAAATGGTGTAATTGGGTCTGGTGGGTCTGTACATCACTACAGGCACAGACCCACTGGGAACGTTTCTGAGCTTCTGCATGGGAAGACAGTCACTGAGTGAGGTGTCTGAGCACACAAGGAAATGAAACAGAAGTGCTAATGACCACTTCTTCATTGTATTTATATCTGCTTTCCAGTACAATAGGGCCCTGATTGTAATTTGTGGGTTTTGCTATTATTGTAATACAAGCAATTAGCTACAAGTGAACAACAGCAGTGAGTAGAGAAGCTATACATAATGCATATAGATGTATAAGGGAGCATGTCATACTGTTTATGTTCCCCAAACTGCCCCACCAACATTTATTTATCACATATGGAACCAAACCCAAACACCAAATCTGTATCCTCTCCATGTAGGAGAAATTTGCACATGGATGAGGGATTTAATGTTCTGGTCATATCCCTGTACCAAAGCATTAGCTCCAGTGCAGCACTGCAATGCAAAGCACTGCTCAGATATGAATCCAAATTTTGTTGCTTGAGAAAATCCCAATTTCAAAATAAATCTAATGACAGAAAATTAACATAAATCCAGGAAATGAGTGGCAGAAATCTATACAAACATTGCTTACAGAGGTCCTGAGCCAGCCCACTTAGAGACTGTGAAGTTTTTCAGATCAACTTCAAAGGTGCCTTGCTACGATCTGAGGACACCTCACAATAATGAGATTAAGACATCACTAGTACATTTTCACCTAAGTAAAAGACAAAAAATAGACTGGGGCAAGAACAGTAAAGGATCCACCTGGGGACTTTCAATAGTTGTTGTCTGAAACTGGTTGAGAATCGGGAGTTTGCTTCTTAGAACCTTACTTAAAAGCATCTGCTTTTCTTTTAGAAAATGTCTTAAGCATCCTAAGTATGGGTACTTTGAGGCTGGCTATGACAGATGCAGTGCTATTGTTTCAAAAAAATTTAATGAGCACAGCTCCTCTGCCATGCGGATGGCTCGATGCTGTGTTCTACTGGCAGCATGCAGATCACAACTCTTCACAGGGGAAGGCTTTTTTTTTTTTAATCTGGAGAAGAATTTTGAGTCTGTCAAGGAAGCAACACACACCTTTTAAAAACTGTCTGAAGATTGTGAGGTGTGCTGGATGCTATTGGCCTGACATAATCCTTGGCATATTGAGATTGTGCCTGTAAATCATCCAGATCTTTAGCTACAGACACAAAATCTGCGGTTCCTGGAGGGGGAATAAGGAGGAAGCAGAGCCTGTCACTGTCTCTGGGAGACACCTGGGGGACACTAGATATTTGGAGAGGGACACAGCTGAGTATAATCCTTGCTAGTTTGGCTGACAAATTTAATAGTTGTGACCACACATGTCCCATGTATAGACAGCTCCAGGTGGCATTAGTTATTAGAATTGAGCTGATTTTACCCTAAAAATGGGGGAAATCAAGAGGGAACCATGAATACAAAACAGGAGCCTAATTCCTTGCTAGTTCCAGATCTCCAGAGTCTGGAAGTGCTGTGATGGGGCTCTGTGACTGCAGTTCCTCAAACTCTTGCCCCTTTAAAGCACGTAACTTGACAAGCAGAGCCAGGGAAATGTCATGAGTCCAGACTTCATCTGAAAGACCCTGTGTGCCCCGAGTCTGCACTAAACCCAGCTTTTGCAGATCCCAGCCTTGTGATGCCTGAAGACAGCTACCTGTAAGTGCTGTTTTGAAGATATTTTTGGAGTGTATGAAATACAGGCAAAGTTTCTGGCATCAGAAGGAAGGGAAGACCTGGCACAAAGAAGCACAAGGAGTGCTTTGGTTACATCATGGTATTCTCTGACATTCCAGTTTTGTCCAGGAGTCCCAAAAATGCCTTGCTACAGAACCAGACAAGGGACTGCTATGGAGGGAAAGATCTGAAGAGTGGTGAAGCAGCTGCAGGACACTAGGATATCACCACCTCAACGAAAGTGAGGTCCTGAATTATGTGAAACCAGGTTTGGTGCTTCTCTGGGCTCCTTCCTACTGGGACTGGTGCAGACCTGGGAATTGAGGTCCCACAGACAAAGTGTACAGGCAGAAGAAAAGGGAGAAGGATTGGCCAGGATCCAGCCATCAATAGGAAGAGCACAGCTGAGTGCAAAGACAGTGGAGGAGAGGGAGGAAGATGGCACAGCAGGATCCTTGGTCTGCCACTGAGCTACTCTCTCCATGTGAGCAGCTCATTTCCCTGCTCTGTCACTCCTTATCTGCACAGACAGCCTGTTCTATAGGCCAGGACCAGCTTTGTGCAGCACAAGGCACAAAGGACTCTTGAACAGCTTAGAAGGTACTGCAATAATACAAAGCAGAAATTGCAGCCACCAGATGGAGAAAATAGAGCACTTCCAGTCAGCAATTTTGTTCCTGGTGAAGTCCCATGCCACATGAAGCTTTGAGCTACAGCTGCTGCGATGCTAAGTACAGAAAAGGCAGGACTTTCTGGAGTCTCCTTTGAAATTTTAAAAACTGGGTACAATTTCCATGAAATGAGGGATGAATTTAGCTCATTTTTCATCATGCTCTAATTACCAACTGCAGTGAAATACTCTAAGATGATGTATCTCAGGCTCCATCTTATTTCTGGCTCTTGCTCCAATTAATTCCCTCTACAGTTTACAGCACATAAATGAAATGCACTGAGCATCAGGCCATGAGTTGCCTGGTCTTTCTCCCTTGGTACCCTGGGCCAATTGCTCTTCATAGCTACTGCAGTACTATTTTGCCAGTCTTAGGATGATGGCATTAATACTCACTTGTTATCCAGCAGTTTTTGAGACAGCCTATTCAAGGGTAAAAAGCTTTTTGAGGTCTGAGGTCATGCTACAGAAGTGAGAATAGTTATTTCTTCTCTTTCACATCATTTCTCTGTGGCATGTTGTATTTCTGAATGCTGTAAGTGGCATTGGAAAAAGGGTATCTGTTCTGCAAGAAAAAAGGAAGAGGAAGTCTATTTTGAAGGAGGAAAAGAGGAAGGCTGTTTGAAGGAAAGAGAGAACACACAGGAGAAAGGAAGGGTGAATGTAAGAGGGAGAGCACAGATTCTAGTGCAGGTGAGAAGCAGTTTAGTAATCCAGGTTGTCAATCCCTATCCCAAATAAGGTGAATGTCCTCATTGGCAAGTCTTGGGGCTAGCACAGCAGAGACCATAGGTTCCTTCCAGATCCCAGATAATGCTCACAAGAGGAGCTTTGAGGATGCTGCATTTTTTCCACAAAGAGTTCAATTTCAGAAAGAAAAAAGATTTGGTAGAAAACTCCGGGCCAACGCTATTTGCAATCTCATTCTCATTTATTTGCTCAAGTAATCCCCAGTGCTTGATTTACGTAAGACTTGAATTAACTGTGTATTTATTCAGAGATCTTAAATTACACTGATGTGATGAGGTAAAATTGCAAGCTGATGCAGTTTCAAGGGTATTAACAAGCACATGATGGTGAGGCAGATCCCACTTGCCACTGAGGAATCCAAACCCATTCAAAGGTTTCTAGAGAAGGTGGTAAGAAGGATCTTTTACAAGTACAATTGCTTTTCATGAAGCAAAATTTAGCTTAGCACTGAGGTGAGGTAGAGAGATGCAGTACCTGTCAGAGACTTTTGAAGAAAATTAAAGCTGCTTGCTTGATGCTGCTCTTGGTGAGCAGTCTTGGTTTGAGCTCAGACACTGAATGAAGCAAATTTTTGGATCTGAGCAATTTCTGGATAATGCATGGTACCAGGAATAAAACAAATTCAGATGAACAAGAAGCATGGAGCAGCTATGAGCCTGATATAATGGAAATTTTCTCTAAGTATGAAGGTGACTACAACTTCAAGCAGAGGTGTCATTAAAAAAGACAAACTGAAATGGCCATTGCTTCTGGTGTTAGCTGTTTCTGAAGTACTTCCTGTTTTCCACAGGTGCTTAGTGAATTCAGGCAATGAAAACTAGCTATGAAGTTGTCACTGAATGGGATTTAGACCTGTTAACTGAAGAGGGAGGAAAATGACAATGTCAGTCTATAGTTGATGTGGGTGGAGAGTTGATGGGACTATTTGGAGGTCCACCGAAAGACAGAATCTGAGAAAAATGCTCATAAAGAAATTACTGGAACTTCTAGTACTGAAACATGGTGCAGCAAATAGGATATGGTTAGGAAAGAAAGCTATCTGGTCCATGAAGCTTGTGGAGATCATCAGCTTGAAAAGGATGAGGCAAGAGGATTGGGGATGAAAACTGTAACTGGTATAAAAAGTTCTGTCTGCTTTGCCCAAGTGGTGCCAGTGATGCATGCGGCAGAGCTGCTGGAGGTTGGCACCACGTGAAAGGAAAACAAGGATACCCCCACAGCTAAAAATGGTTATGACAGGCACACAGGAGACTAAGAGGTGTTCAAAGATGGACAGGGCAGGTCTTGAAGTAGCTTGGGGTTCAGGAGCTACTGTGACTTCTGTGGGAGCAGCATTATCACCAGAGGGAGCTGTCCGCCTGTATGAGATTGTCACCCCGGCAAGAAACTGCGGGGAAACAACACCAGGGCTCTCAAACCCTGGCAGGGGCAGGAGGTCCCGAGAGCTCAGACAGGCAGTGACCACAGCAGCCTAGAGCGGAGGACATGGGCTGAGCCGGGCTAGCAGAACTAATCCCCCAGGGCAGGCCGCCCACACTGCACACTGCTAATTGCTCTTCTGCAAGTCAGATCCTGCATGGTGCTACTGCCATCAGTTAATTGGGGTTTGTTTGTTTGTTTGTTTTTCTGTGGGCTTTCCTGGGGAGGGAGAAAGAGGAGAGGTGGTTGGTCAAAGTCAGACAAGGTGCTTGTCAGAGGTTCATGTGACAAGGCAGCTGATCACCGAGGCTCCGATGGTGAATGAAGTCGATGTGTGTCTGTCGGCTGCGAGCAGTGTCTGAGCACAACAGGGCCCGTGTACCCAGCAGAGGGCATGTGCACACACACAGTCCTGCCTGTACCTCTGGGACATCATTTCTTAGATAATGAGCATATCAGTGCCCAAAACGGTATCAGTGGCTACAGGACAAAGCCAAAGGCACCAGGTGTTCTGCTTGAATGGTTTGTGATTTCTGTTACAGGGTCCAAACCTACCGTTCTGCTGAACTTCAGACCAAGGTAACGGTTCAGAGGAGCTAGGCAACACCCCTAAACTCGGGTTTAAAGACTGGCATCTGTATTTACAATGTATCAGGCACACCAGCCTGTAACCTCTTCACACTGAGCTTAGTTTCCCCTTCCAACTATTTATCCAAATGCTCATGCCTGATTTTGGTAGACACATTTTACCATAGTCTGAGACTGAGCTTTTTTTCCTGCCAAGAATCTTGAGAGGATATTACATATCCAAGCAGTTTACATCCGTGGCATCTAAATGCCACAGAACAGAAGACAGAAACAATGTATTTGTACGCTCCCTGGGCAGAAAGACAGTTCTTCCAGGGGATGCACTAATACATGTAATGGATCATGCTGTATATGTTCAATGATGGGTCAAGGCACAGAAGATCAGGCTAAAGGGAGAAAAACCACTGCCGGTTGAAAAGTTAGAAGGCATTAAAATTACATACGGAAGAAAAGGGTGCAGTCTTGTCGATGGGAGAAATGGATGAAGAGGTCTGGGCTCCTTGCCCCAGGCTACTTGACCTCAGGCAAGCCTTCCGAGATCCCATTTCCCCTTCTATCCTTTGTCTATGTGGCTCCCAGGAGCTTCGAGGCAGGGTTGGTCTCAAGCACAGGAGTTACTGTACTTTATCTTGGTCATTTCTCCTAGGACATACCATAAAATAATTTCTTATATATATACATATTTGTATATATAAAGCAACCTTCAAGATAGCGTAACAAGCTAAAAAGGAATAAACACTGAATGCTTTGGGAACATGTGGGAAGAGCAGAGTTCAGAGCCAGTTATTAATCCACTTTCAGGACAAGGCTTTCGCTGAAGTTTAAAATAAATTTAAATTAAAAAAAAAAAAAGAGAATTTTATCCCGAGCCAGCGGTCTGGCTCCAGCCCCAGCACCCGCCCGCCGTGACGCCGGCAGCTTGGCACCCCCCCGCGGCCCGGCCGGCGCGGGCAGCCCCGCTGTGCCGTGCTGCGCTCCCCCGGCGCGGCGGCGGCGGGCGGGCGGGCGGGCGGCTCCGCGGTGCCGCGGGCGGGGGCTGAGCCGCGGGCGGGGGCCGAGCCCCGCGCGGCCGCTTGTTGATCGCGGCGGCCGGCGCCGCTCCGGGCTCCGCGCCGGCGGCCAGCCCCGCGCCCGGGCTTGCCGTTGCGCCGCCGCTCGCATTCTTCCATTTCAACAGTGCAAACCCCTCCTTTTCCTTTTTTTTTTTTTTCCTCTCCCTTTCTTTCCTTTTTTTTTTTTTTTTGCATGAAGATGGCGGCGCCTCTCGCCAGCAAGGCAGGGTCCGCCGGCACCACCAGCAAGCCTCCCTTCCCGGAGCTGGATTTCCGATCGGGAGCCAGGGTGGAGGAATTAAATAAACTCATCCAGGAATTCACCAAGCACGATCAGAGGGAGTACGACGACCAGCGAGCCCTGGAGATCCACACGGCCAAGGACTTCATCTTCTCCATGCTGGGTAGGGCAGGGACCGAGCGGGGCGGGGCGGGGGCGATGCTGGCCGGGGACCCCCGGGTAGGGCTCCCGGCCGTGCGGCACCAGCGGACCCTTCACCCGCGCCGGGCTGGGGGGGTCCCCGGTCACAGGGCGGCTCTCACCCCCAGGAAACTAATTTTTCCTATCCGACTAGCCTTTGGCAGCGATGTATTTATAAGCACAGAGGAAAGGCTGGGTCGCAGAGCTGACCGGTGCCCGAGAAACACGGCGAGCCAGCAGAGCTGCAGGCGAGGCGAGTCCGGCCCTTTATTGTTTTTACCCTCAACTGTCGAGACATAGGAAGCACAGATTTTTAATTTTTTTTTCTGGACCGCTTATTTTGGTTATTAGACCGGCGGATGCTTGTACAGGAGCATCTCCCGAACTGCCTTTCTTGCTTAGGTTGCAAAACTCGCGGCGAGTGGAGCAAGTCAGATTGTGGCGGGGGAGTCTTCATCTGTGTGAAACTTTGAATCGCAGGCAGGGATCCTTAAACCAGGGTGAAGCATGTGTTGGCCCTTGCGGAAATCACCTGGGCTCTAGCATGACTAAGGCTTCTTAAGAGTAACAGTAGAATGACTAACAGCTCTGATTCTCCAGGTAGTCAGTTTCTGATAAATATTTGTCGTGAATTTACTAAGAAATCACTCAGACGAATAAGAGCCTTCAGGATACAAAAGGATGCTCTTTAACGTGCAGATTAGACCTTGAAATCAGTCATCCAAGTTTCAGTCATTGTCTTAAACATTCTCTCAACATTTTTGTGTAAACAGCTGCTATGGGCAGTGAATGGTTCTTTGTAGCTCAGAGGTGCACATACACCCTTAAAGCATGCTCGGCACACACCAAGTGTGTGATCTACATGTACACTCTGAATAACCTACATCACTTTTCTCATCCAAAAATACAGAGCTGTCCTATTGCAATAATTATTATTTTCTGTCTCAAAGGATTGTCGCTAGGATAGACCACTTCCTCCATAGCCATGAACACACCTACACTGTAATGACAATCTATCTGTCCCACTGGTTATCTTGTAAGGTACCTGGATCAGTATAATTGCCCATTGTATGGGATTTGCACAATTTTATATGTGTATTGCTTTTTCACCAAGGGCTGGACAGGATATAGCAGACTAAATTTAGCCTGAGAACAAGGACAACAAGTTGAAAAGTCAGTAGCATGTATATTTATAGTGGCAGTTATAAATATTTCCCCCTTCCCAGTTAAACAACAACAAAAAAGATGTGGTGAAGCCACAGTTGCCTCAAAGCCTGTAGGATTTTTTTTCATAAAAACGTGATCTGGTGGAAGTCATCCAGCATTATGATCTGATACATTTTTCAATCAGGGCTTTAAATAACTGGCTGAGGAAACGTGGATGGATGGGATGGAGCAAAGAAGAGTGGAGAGAAAAAAGCAATAGCTGCTGTGGCTAGCAAGTAGTGAAAGCTTTGTATGATCCTGTTTAAGCATTAATAGTCTTTGCAGGGTACAGGGATCACGGAATTTCTTCCTGCCTCGTGTAGGAGAAAGCAATAGAAGAAAGACAGAAGAATAAACTGGAGCATGCCTTGTATTTCTGCAAATACACTCTAATGCCTTGCTGTTCACGAAACAGGGAGCCTTAGGCTGTTTAGAAGTAATGTAAATTAATGTGGTTGTCTTTGTTAATATAATGACTGGGAGATGAGCATTCTTCAGTTTTAAATGTATAGCTAAACCATTTGTTTCAACAAAAAAACTTTATTTCTGTCTAAGTTGTACCTGATAATTTTAAGTAAGTCTTGTTTTGGAATAAAATAAGAGACTTGAGGACTGAGCCCAGGACAGAAATGGAGATGGGATGTCTGATTTGCCTGCATTGGACGCTAGAAGTTGTGTTTGTGGCCCAGATCCTTCTTAGCAAGAGAGGCTCTTAAATCTAAAAGGATTTAACTTATTAATAAATAGCTCTTTCCCCTGTGCCTGATCTCTCCCATACGTACTGCTCTTATCTCGTCGGGTGATGATAGGAAAATTAAACATAGCTTTCCTGATTTAATTACACTGGTGTGTAATTGGTGGATGAATGATAGGTGAGGAGACCTTGTGAAGATTCTCAGATGTTTGTACTCTGCATGGCTTGCCCTCTAGGTCAGACTTTGCTTTTAATTTGTATTAACTCTTTTATATCTGTGTTGTCTTGCCCTGGCTATAAGTAACTGAACTCTGGGAGATCTAAAGAGTTGGACTGTGAGAAAATTAGGGAGAGGCACTACTTGTCGTGTGTTTGTCCAAAATCTTGTATCCCAAGCTTTAGACTAGGACTGCAAATGACTTACCTCTCTGGTGGGAGAAGTGAGTATTTTCTGAATGTGGGTGGTTCCTGGCCATTCACAGTCCCTTTCACAGTCACCAAGACCATCTGGTCTTGCCAACACCCTATACCAAAACAACAGGTGTATTTTGGTGCCTTTGTTAGTAAATTCCTGTACTCACACTGAGCTATGCCTGATAAATTCTTGTCTCTTTGATTCAGGTATAATTGAAATTCAGAGGAGGGAAAGGCTGTAGGAACCAAGAAAAAGAGTGGAGAAAAGACAGTCTTGTGTGCTGGGCAGAGGGCTGGCTAAGACAGGCTGAGACCAAGTCTCTACCTGCTAGTCTTGAAAGGAGATAACTACTTACTCCCCTGATGACTCAGTTTTGGGGGGTTTGTGCATAAAAAGTGATAAAGGAGTATTTTTAGCAAATGATGCTATTACAGTCAATGATATTTTGATTTTTAAAGTACTTGCTGCCATTGTAATGGGAGGTGCATAGCAGTCATATTAAAAACCATTTAAGGGTGCCTGACCTAGAGGGTATTATTCTTGCAGTACAAGTACTTTCAGGAAATTCTTTAATAAACATTGCCTGTCTCTTTCTGTTCAGCAGCTAAGTAAAAAGTGCTTTAATGCATAGATGTGGTAGGCTTAAAAAAACCCATGTATTATGGTCTTGAGAGAACATAATTGAACATTGCATATAAAATAACTCCTTGAAATTTCTAGTGCTATTGCTGCCCCAAACCAGCTCATGTTGTTTGGAATACCGACTCTAGAATTTTATATAGTAACAAGAGAAAGGAACAAAGATGTATTAATTAGTACAGACTATATAGAGCTATGTTCTCCACTCCAGGTACACATCAGGGCTCAGTCATCTAGAGCAGTTTTCAAGCTCTTTAGGTTGGTGTTTTGTTTCTATTTCCTGCTATGAGACTTGTCAGCAGAGCCAGAAGACAGATGCTTAGGACATTTCATGCCATTCTCCTTCCTGAGAAATCAAATCAGGGAAAGGACCAGTTTAAATTGATGCTAAAGTGGCCTTTTGGGGTTTTAAGGCCTCTAGTGTGTCTTTTTGTTACTTCTGTGGGAAGTGCCCACCAGGAGAGGCCATACTTTGAGCATCTGCAGCCAGCTGCAACTTAGAGCTGTTGACAAGACCTCTAGAGAGCTTGTCTCAGCACCTGATACAGGAGAGGTGGTGATCCTATTCTAAGATAATTTCCTAATTCTCTGGTGTCTGCCTGCTGCTGTGCTGGCTGTGCTAGCAAGTGTTTGTGATAGAGGCAAGTCAGAGTGGAAGCAGGGCCGGCATCAGCAAATTATTTCTGCTGCAAATACCAGATTCCCAAATGGAGTGAGCTACCCTGCTGAGCCCCTGCATCTGTGGCAAGGCTTCCAGCTGTTTCCTGGCCTCACGGGCCCCTAAAATATGTGCTCTGGAGGTGCAGATCGCTGTGCTCACAACACAGGTGTCCTCACAATGGCTTGCCTTTGTCAGCAGCTTCTACAAGGAAAGAATTTTCCAGTTTCCCCTGTACCTGAGGTCTGTGTTGCAGAACAGCATTGGCAGTGTGACTCTTGTGTGGGTTTGTGTGGCTTTTTTTTTCTCCCCTTCCCTACCTGCCATAACTTGCTGATAAAATCTATTGTAGGTTGGATTTCAGGCGTTGTTTGAAGTGTTACCTGTTTAGGTATGTGTCTGGGATACATCATGGAAATTCTCTGCTTCCTGTTGTAGTGTCAAGCTGATGAAATAGCAACAGGATTGGAGTGATCTCTCTAGGGTTAAGTCTTTTGTGTGTGTGTGCCTTCTCTCAAGAGAAGCCAATCATGATAGGAGCACACTGTACTCTGAGGCCTATGTTAATAAAGGCTCCCTGCTGGCATTCCCTGTGCTGCTGAATGCATAATGCACAGCTGTTAAAAACAACCTTACTCTATCACAGATTTCATTTCTGGCTTCACTTGTGTCTCCTCTCCCTGCAGACCACATGTTTCTGTATTTGCATTTGAGGCTGGGGCGTTTCTTGCTGGTTTTGTTTCTCTTAAGTAGGGGACAGTGTACTAAACTGGTAAGGTAAGGCTACAAAACATTGGTAGCTTCTATTTGGTTGTACCTTTCATAAATCAACCAATTTCTTCTCATTGGGAATTAGTTAAAAAAGGTTTGGTAGCCTCCTCTGTCTCTTTGTTCAAAGGGATTCTTGGTCCATATTGAAAATAGATTGAAAATCTTTGTCTCAGTTTGTTTTAAGATGCTGGTATTTTACTTGCTCGACTACTGTTTTGAAACATTAGTCTGTGATGCAAAGTATTTAGTGTAATAGCTAGGAACATGTCCTGAGGGCACAAATTCTCATGGCAGGCTTGTCAGACTGCCCACCGCCTGTTCTTTCAGTCTGTGGAAATATTTGTAAAAGATTTGGGAGAATACTTGCCAAGCCCAATTATGCAATTATGTTTTAAGGGCAATTTTGTAATTACAGTGGAGGATGGTAACCAGGATACAGGAGTTGTTGAGGTTTTGACTTTTCCTTTTTTTTCCTATGTGACTTTGTGTGAATGCTAAAATATTCAGGGCAATTCTAGTTAGAAACCAGTTGTTCAACTTTCTTTTAAGCAGCTGGCTACTTTTATAGGTGAAGTTAAATTATAGATGACTCCAACATTGCTCAGGAAGGCTGGAGGACGTGTTTTATTATAGCTTTGGTAATCTGCAGGTTGGATGTGTACTCAGAGACCTAGAGTAGCCCATCAACAATGTCCAGTCTAGAGGAAACTCAGAGGGTAAAAGTCCTCTTGGACTTCTCAAAGAGGATCTCCAAGCTGATCAGTTTTTGGACAGTTGGGTTTATCTGTTGTAATTTTTAATTCACAAATGCCAGGTTCCTGCTTTGTCTCCTGCACAGCTGAAATTTTTGCACTTTTTCTTGGGCCTTGACATGTGCACTTTTGCATTGAGGTGCTCCTTTACAGGCATGTCCCAGTCCTTTTGCTGCAAAGATGGTTTTCCAGGGCACACCTCTGGAATCTTCTCCTACCCAGGTCAGACCCTGTTTGTACTCTGCAGGATTGGTTAGGTGAGAAAGTGCCAGAAGCAGATGTGGCTAAAGCCAAAATTGCCTTTCACCTCCTGTCAAGGGGTCTTGAGTTGCAAGGGCTGCTTCAGCATGACACTGTGAACAGTGATTGAGATGGCAAATTGCACTTCCAAGCATATCTGTGTGAAACCCTGTGGTGGCAGCTGCAGGTAGAGGCTCTGGAATAGACCTGTCATGTTTCTGTGAGTCTAAGAGAAATAACCTGCTGTTGAGTCCATCACCTTTGTCTGGGTGATGCTGATGTATGAAGCTCACTTGAGAAGCAAAAGCTGTAGATCATTTGCTGTGAAAGGTGAGGCGTAAGAGTTGAGTGCATTATATAGGGTGACACGTCTCCTGGGTTTCCCCTTAGCAACAGCTGGGGTGGTAAGTTCCATGTCCTAAAGAAAACCATTAATTCTAGCCATTGGTACCTTGTCCTGCTTTCCTCTGAACAAGGAGATAATTCTTTGAAAGTGACAGTCCCTTCATGTGTATAACATAATATGTTACATTTAGACTGTCTTTAATTAGCTTATCTTTGGGGTATGAAACAAGAAGTAGAGTATATGGAGTCCTGGGGAAGCAAAGGGGGGTATCTGGAGGGGTTTTTTTCCCTTGGAAAAGCAGAAGATCTACCATGGGAGCTAAGCAGAAAGCAGCTTTGGAGGCTGAATTCACAGAATGTCCTTTGTTGGGAAAAGAGCAGTGAGCCTGCATGGGAGCAAGGGTGAGAGAGCTGAAAAATGACCTCTAGCTGCATGGCCCAAGTTATTGGTCTGAGTCTTGTCCTGATGACTCGTAGTGGTGTGAGTTCAGGAGCTGAACTGTAGCTTTATTGGTACTCACAACCATATTTCATAGGTTCCCCATCTTAACTATGGATTTTATATCCAGTGAAGTTTTATGACTTCTGTTAACACAAACCTCTCTTACTGTCTAAATAACAAAAATATGGCAGTCAGTGTTTCTTGGTGATTTTTTTTTTAATTGTTTTTTTTTCCGGGGGGTTGGTTTTTTTTGTCATTGGTTTCTTTTTGGGTTTTTTGGGTTTTTTTTTTCTCTAATGGAACTGGAAGGCAGCTTATGAGACATTCAAAATAAATCAGCAGCAGCTGATGTTCCAATTGACAGATGCAGCTATGGATTTTGCTATGTTTCATTAAGAGAACTCCACTGTTTGCTTTCATTTCTACCATTCTGTTGTGTTCACTTTTACTGTAAATAGCAATTGTCGTGGACTGAGTGGATTAATCTGTGCCTTAGTACTTCAACCAAACTGGCAGGTCTCTGAATCATGTACTTTTACAGTAGATAAACTTTCTGCAGTTCTTTCAAAGCACTATTTCAGTGACTGTGTGGTTGTATTGGAAGCATTCAGTTTGAAGAAGATTCCCTGCTTCCCAACATATTTGACTTTTGAGCTTTTAATAAACAGTGGATGCTAAGAAAGTCACAATGATCTTATTAATGCATTGTTTCAACTGTCAGACAGTCTGATTTTAACCTAATTGAAAGCCTTTAATTAGAAGGTTGTTAACATATTTTGTTATGAGCATACTGGTGTCAAAAGTACAAATACCATTGAGTGGGGGTGATTGGTTGCTCTAAGGTTCATAATATCCATGTCTTTGACACAGCAGTGGTAGCTACTGCCACCCACTCATGTTTACGGCTGTGGGCAGACATTTTCACAGCACTGGGTGGCTTCAGCTGGTAGAACAGGAGGTGGGTGGCATCTATTTCAACCTAAGAAAATCATTCTGTGGGTGAAACACTGAGTCAGAGTGAGGACACCCTAGACCTCTGTTCTGAACTGCCCCCAAATTTATACAGATCTATGCAAGTTTGAGAATGTAATCATATGTAGTAGGGCCTTGGTACTATGAGAAGCCTTCCTTGTCTCCTGTGCTTCAGCAGTCTGTGAAAGGTGGGGTGGTACTGCAAGAGTGGAACACTGTGGTGCTGCAGTTCTTCATGGCAGGATGGTTTAATCATGCAACTCTTCCATGTAAAGGGAAGTCTGGCTTTGAGAGTCTTGCCATGAAAAGTATTTAAATAATGGAGGCAAATAGTTGCCTGTCATTTGTTGTTGATCTAGTGGCTTTGAGATCAAGTACAATTCAACCTCTATGAGAGAGATTACAACCTAACCCAGTTCTAGCAAGTAATCTTATTTTGTATTGAATGGACCCCAAAGCAAAATTGGGACAAATTAGTTTAAATAATGCATCCTGTCTGTAGTGTGCATGGTGATGCAGTTTAGCAGTGTCAGGCAATGCCACTCAGTAGAAGGCAGCAGTCTGGAACAGAAGGCAAGGGAAAAATACAAGACATGGCAGTGTGCTTTTTTTTGTTCTAAAATGTCTTGTCTCAATTCTCCTGTTCCTGTTTGTGGGATCTTTTGGCAGTGCTCCACAGCCCTCTCTCAAGGATGGATGTTTTTTTCAGTGATGCATATTTGACCTGGTTTAGAAAATCAGGTTCTGAGGTTGTGAAGGAGTAGTATTAAACATCTATCAAAAATGCTGAGACAAACATTGCAATTAGCTTCTGTGTGTTTCCCTTCAGCAATTCTACTCTTTGCATTTTAATAGTCTGAAGAGCTATGTCTTTGTGATGCTTTGAGTGACTCCTTTTGGAAATGAATCCTGTGCTGATAGCTCTGGCTGTGTCCCATCCACAGGCACGTGCTTGGAGATATTTTGTGTTTGTTTTGTACCCCACTAATTAATGTATAAGTTAGTGGTAGAACAGCAGGAAAGCTGCCTTTGCTGACACTTCATGAAATAATGATTTAATCCTTTGTGACACATTCCTGCTGAGTGTCAAAGCTGATAACTCTAATCTCTGTCCCTAGCTCAGTGCAACAGGAACCTGTTCTAGAGGGCATTTTGTGTGATCTTGTAAGCTCTTGTAGGTACTTTGTGACTAATTCATGTAAACTTTTTTTGTACATTGCCACTTTTGAACATGATTGTTCAGGATAGTCTGGCACACTGAGGAATCTGGAGTTGAGAGCAAACAAGGGAGCTAACATTTGTCTGCTTCAGATGAAATAAGGGGTGTCCTGTGAGCAGCAGGGAAATGCCCTTATTTCCTTCTAAATGCACCTCTTCCTTTGCCACCATCAGAGCAAGGCGTGGTTCTGTTCATCCAGAGGTGCTCCTTGACAGAGCTTTACACTAGTTTGGAAGGGGGAATGATGGACCAAGGGGGTCTCAGTGCCCTGAAATTGTGTGGGATCTGCTGCTCCAGTTGGATCCTTACAAATCTGTGTGGCCTGATAGGATTCATCCAAGAATTTTTAAAGACCTGTTGATGTCATGACAAAACCTCTCTTAATGACTTTTGAGTGGTCTTGGGAACCCAGAGAAGTCCCAGCTGTCTGGAAGCTGGCAAACATTCCTGATTTCCAAGAAGGGCAGGAAAGAGGACCCCAGAAACTACAGGCCTGTCAGTCTCACTTTAGTTATTTGTAAAGTTATGGAGAAGATTATTCTGGGAGGTATTGAAAAACACTTTGAAGACAACACAGTCATTGATCACAGCCAGCACAGCTTCATGAGAAGAAAGTCTTGCTTGTTGAATCTGATTTTCTTTTATGACAAGGCAACAACCTAATTACCTTACCTCAGGGACAGCATCACCTGCCAGGCAAGGGATTGGATTGTCCTGCTCTGACCTGGGGCAGCCTCACCTCCAGTGCTGGGGCAGGTTTGGGCACCACAATGTAAGAAAGACACCAAAGCATTAGAGAGCATCCAGAGGAGGGCTGTGAATGGTGAAGGAGCTCAAGGGGAAACCGTGTGAGGAGCAGCTGAGGGCACTGGGTCTGTTCAGCCTGGAGGAGGCTGAGGGAGAGCTCTGCAGTCACAGCTTCCTCCTGAGGGGGAGAGGAGGGGCAGGCACTGATCTCCTCTCTGTGCTGACAGTGACAGGACCTGAGGGAGTGGCCTGAAGCTGTGTCAGGAGAGGTTTAGGTTGATATTAGGAAAAGGTTCTGCCCCCAGAGGTGGTTGGGCTGGAACAGCTCCCCAGGGAAGGGGTCACAGCACCAGCCTGGCAGAGCTCAAGAAGAGTTTGGACAATGCTCTCAGGCACATGGTGTGACTCTTGGGAATGGTGCTGAGCAGGGACAGCAGCTGGACTCGATGATCCTTGTGGTCCCTTCCAACTCAGCAGATTCTGTGAAACCCACCCCTCTTCATTCTATGTGATTCCGAATCCTGGGTGTGGATGCAAATCTGCGTGCAGGGATAGCTGAGAAACTGCTCTGCAGTAGTTAGTCCTGGAGATACAAGCAAAGCTTGCTTTCTGTTCTGGCATGGACTGTGAATTGCTGTTTAAAATAAACTTTTGGTTTAATGGTATTAAACAAAAAATGTGCAACTCTGCAAATTGAGAAGGGAATGTCACTGTAACAATACTTCAGGGCCTCTGAAATTCATCTTTTACACTTGCAATACAGTGTGCTGAATGGCAGATCAGGTATTGATATTGGCCCCTTGATATACGGCCCTTAAAGCTTGAGTTGCTGAAATATCTGTATTTTGTAGATAGTAGGACAACCCTGTGCTAAGCAATCAGTTACTTGAGGAAAATAAGAGGAATGCAGGTCTCTCTGCCAGCACAGCATGTCTCTGACAAGCTGAATTAAATGCCCATGTTTTTTTCCAATGAGCAAGCTGTAATGCACATCTAAGTGCATTATTGAGAAAAAGGAACCATTACAATTTGATTGAGCATCTCTCAGAGGCTTGCATTATGTAATAAGTTGTCTGTAAAAGTTTGACCCTGAACTTGCATTTTTTCTTAATATCCTGTGAATTTATGTGGATGTGCAAAATTTACAGTTGAGGCAACAATGTTACGCTGAAAATAACCCCTTTGACACTGGCTTGTAACATCAAAGAAAGACTGTTTCTGTGCAGTCGTTTTAATTGTCTTGGGGAGAGATTTGTATGTGCTATAGAAGCACTTAACAGAACTATTTTCACACTATCAGAGCTGCAGAGTTAAGTTACAAGTTAGTCTGGAAAATCAAAGTTTAAAAATTTTTGATCCTCTTAAATCCTGGCTATGAACTAGGGCACTCATAAGTTACTTTAGAAAGTAGACAAACCCTCTCACTCCTTCACCCTAAAAATCTGGAATAATCTTTTTATCTAAACTGCTTCTTAAAAATTCAAGCAAAGAAATTGGTGTTTAAAAATCTGCTCTTATGCTGAGACCAGTCTTGTAAGACATTGCTTGTATATGTATGAATCACTATTGTTCTGTGTACGTCACTGAGTTCTCAACTTCTTTTAAGTGACTTTTTTTTACCTTAAAATGTGCATATGCCTTTGTTTTATTCTATGTGGAAGTCTCACCCCCTCCAACAGAGCTGTTCCAGTGTGGCAGGCTTCACTGGGCCAAGGCCAGCACTGCTTGGCGGGGACTGTTGGAGTCCTATGGAAAAGATTTCTGTCTGAGGAGACAGGAGTGAGGGAGACAAATGAAGAAAATCCCCAGACCCACAGCATGTTGATAGGCCTCCTGTTGTTCTTAATTCGTGTCTGTAAATGGCACTGGTTTCCGCTGTTGTGCACCGAGACAATAATAAATAACAATCCTTAGCATTTATATACCACTTCACAATTTTCAGTGTGTTCAACACACATTAACTAATTCAGCTGAGATGCACATATTCTGTGAGCAAAACTACTCTTCTTGCTGCCCAGGGGAACCTTTTATTACAGCTGGGACAAAGCTTTTCTTTTTACCCTTAACTGGAGCTGTTGGCAGGAATGTTCTATACAGGGCCTGTGTCTTTCTTCCTGAAGGTTTTCAGCATTTGCATGTACCTCTGTTTGCACAGGAACTGGACCACTCCCAAATCATATGTGATACTAGGAAAAAGATATGCAGGAGAATTTTCTTTGTATTTTGTGCTGCAAATGTGCAGACCCAGGGTTAATAGATTTGTGGTTTCAGAAGTCATTGAGTTAGCAAAGATGTGGCTACGTTAAGTGCATCTTTCTGTGCTTCCATAAGGTCTTTAGGGCACACCATCTTCAGTGGTCCTCGAGGCTCAGGAAGAGAATAAGTCTCTGTCAGTTTTGGCTGTGTTGGATTATCACACCATGTGCTGAAGAAAATTGAGGATGCTTTTAGTGCACTAGATCCAGCACCTGCTAGACCACCAACCTGACTTTTGGGGCAGGAGAAAGCTTGACAGAAGCCTATTGCCACGTGAGAGGTGTTTTGAAGGCAACTAAAGACATTATGCCCTATTATTTGTAATTGTGAATCCCAAACATGTTGTTTGGGGTCCCAGACATGCAGTGGCATGAATCTAATCTGTGAGGCATTTGACTCATTTTCTACCTTGGCATTTTGCATATGTGTATAGAGCTGGTGAGAGGAGTTTGATGCATCCCTGTCTGCATCTTCAAGCTGGGCAGGATTGGTTCCACGTTTTCTTTCCAAGAATAGCACCATTTTAGCATTCCATTTGGGTGGCTAGAAGATAAGCATCTTATTTAATCGGGTCATATAATGTGGATTAGTGGTTTACCTTGGAAATAACTGTTTTGTAGTCTTTGTAAATTGGTGCCTGGTACTTCAGAATGGCTTTACAGTTGTAACTATTTTTCTGATCTGAGAGGTTTAGTTATAGCTAGTGGTCACACTTCTGGATTTCCTCTTTGTCTAATCTTATAGCAACCTTCTGGTTTAGAATTGATGCCTGCAGGTTTGACCTGAAACTGATTCTGCAAGACCAGCATAGAGTATAATTTTCCTATAAATGGTTGTATGAACCAGGAGCACCATTAGCCTTTTAGTGACCTAATTACACAGGCAGGTAGCATTTTGAGATCAGAACTCTCATCTTGCCACAGCTCTTCCTTCAGCTAACAGTGCATGAGAGAAGAACAGCATGCTTCTTGCAGGTGATGATTTCTCTTTCAGTGGCTTTGATATCCTCATTTTGTGTTTGAAGGTAATGTGCAGATTGCTGGGTGGCGTCACTCAAAGTGACTGACTGAGCTGCTGTAGCATGTGAAGATGTCTCCAAGACAACTGATTTCCTGGTCAAACAGCACATTGGCTTCTGCCACAAGACATTTTAAGGGAGCTGGTGAGCTAAAGGAGCAAGATATTTTAACAGTTAATTATTAGCACTGTAGCTGCCAAATGCAGCTCAGAGTCTAAGGCCGAAAATGTATCTCTTACACACTGTAAATGAATAACTTTAAATAAAAGGGATTGTGTTATTTGATTTGCAAGCTGATTTATCAGAAAACTTATACCAAATAATAGGAATTAATCCCCTCCCTTCACAGTTCTTTTCTTCCAGTTGCTATATGTGGAATTTAGGGATTTTATTTACTCTCACATTTTGTTATCTATGTCCCTGCTACCTTTCAGCTTTGCTTTTTAAGTATTAGTGTGCCATATTTTTTTCTAAAATATACCCAAAAATCAAATGTTTGTTTCTGTTTTCCTTATGCTCTAAAACTCAGAAAGGTATAGTGACTCCATTTCTATTCTAAAATTAGGATGATAAAAGCTTGAAGCATTGTTTTTTTCCCCTGTGTTATCCCCTCCTCCCAGTCCCCTTTGTCTCCAGAGGAGCAGTGTTACTGAACAGGTGTAGAGCATTTTGAAATTTTTCTTCTGCATTTCAAATTTTAAACTTTTCTTCAGAAAATATTCCTATGTCCATCCTGTTTCAAGGTACTTGGTCCAAACCAAAATCAAAAATACCCACTTGTTTTCCTGCCCTCCTTGCAAGGCTTGGCTGTTCTGCTCAGCTGAACAAACCCCACCTTTGCCTTCACTTTGGAATAAGAAACAAGCAGGCTTGTTGGTTTCTGCTGCATTAATACTCTCCTTCATCACAGAGATGTAGTGGTTATCAGGGGTAGGGTGGGAGCTGCTGGCTGCTGTTTCCATGAGATCTCCAGGAGGTGCTGCAGTGTGGATCTCCAGCCCCAGAGACAGCACAGGCTGAAGGAACACGAGTGAAATGCGCTTTGTGCAGTGGTGGGTTGTGAGAGCACAGAGAGTACTGAGAACACTTGAAGATTTTCAAATAATGTGCAGGAGAGCCAGAGGGTTGTATCCCTGCCCTGACCTCTGTCCCATGGAACATCTGAACCTGAATTCTCAGCTAATGACCCCTAAGCTGCCTTCTCGCTGGGGAATTTTAGGAATGCGCATTTCAGCACAGTGTTGCTGCTGCTCACCCTCTGTTCAGCTAAGAGCTTTAGAAGCTGGTGTGGGGTTGGTATTGCCAGCATAAAACCCCATTGTGGTTTGCAGTATTCTTTAACCAATGATTTATTTTCCTGGGTAAGGTTCCATTTAGAACAGCAGGAGTCAACATCAAAGGGCTGGAGAAAGGCCTCTTCCCTTTCCCTGACACAGCACAGCTTCAACCCTCTCCCTTCACCATCCCCTCTCCCAATTCCTTTGTTTTTAAAGCATTAGAACTTTAGTGACTGAAATATTGAAGAGACTGTAGTTAATGTTGTATTGCTCACAATTACAGGAGTAATGGATCTAAGGAGGTAAGAGGAGAAGTGGGAGGGTAGAGCCAGTATGACTGATGCAAACCTCTCTCTTTTGATGTCCCCTCCATGCTGATGCAATTCCATCTTTAGCCTCCAGCCACTTGAGTAGTTCCTGTTGGAAGATGTGGGAGGTCTGCCCTTGACCCATATGGGAGGAAGTTAGGAGACTGGGCACAGAGGCCCCACCACCTGCTTGGCTTGTGCACAGCTCTGTGTGCCTTTTGCTGCATGTGTGTCTCACACAGCAAGGCAGCAGGAGTCTGTGGGTTTGTTTTGTAGCAGATATGGTAACAAGGACACTCCTTAGTCCATCCCTATCTCTGTTTCTGGTGGGTAGTTGAAGGTCCTTCTATTTGCTTTGAAAAGCAGCTGACAAAGGAAGGCAAAGCAATTTGTGTCCTCAGCAGGGCAGAATAATCATGTGACCAGCATCTCTGAAAGCTCTCAACAGTGCATCTTGGAGTCTCATCCAAACTGTGTTAATGCAGCATTCCTACACATGCAGGCATTCAGTGCCACACTTGATAACTAGGCAGTGATTCAAGCTGTTTGAGATCCTGCAGGATGAGAAGCAGCCTGGACCAAAATGAAAACCCAGGGTGATTCTGGAGGAAAATGTAAGGTTATTTTTAGGATTGCTGATATTTTGTTGTGCACCAAGGAAGATAATGCTCCAGCTTTGCACTACAGGTCAGCATTGTTCGGTCTTATTCCTCATTTCTTGGCCCCATCTATTTTAACTGGCAAATATTGTTTGCTTTAGCACTTCCGTTTGTGACCCTGCATCTGCTCATCTAGGTGCTGGACAAAGCAAGGGTTTGAAGCAATCCAGGACTTGTGTTCTGTATATAAAATGCAGTTAAATTTGTTCCTGGTCATCTTGCAGCAAAGCTATTTGTGCCCTGCCTATGGCCTGGCTTGCAAGCTGCAAATGTCTGGATAGGATTTATTATCTCTGACCATAAAATTTTAAACTGCTTTTAATGGTAGATATTAAATCACTGCTGTCCCAATTCCAATCTCTCTGCAGAATTTCTGAGTTCCTAGGAAGGCATTTTCTCTGCCAGTAACCTTTGGTTTCTGAGAGGAGAGGCAAGTTGCAGGGCTGTTCACAGGATGATGATGGTGAGGGACCTGTGTGCTGGCCAGTGTCCAGGCATCTGTCTGGCTCCAGAGAGCAGAGCCAGGCAGGCCTGGTACGGCTGTGATGTGACTGAGGGATGTTTGTATTGGTGTCTGGGTGCAGACACTCTGCTGGGACACAGGGACTGAGTGTCTCTGCTCTTGGCTTTGTTCCTTCCTGATTGAAATATCTTTGACACAGCAAGAAAACTGGAATTCAGTGCTTCAGCACTGAGTTGCTTACAACAAGCTATTTTATTTTTTGTACATGTCTAATAAATACTGAACTGTTCAGTGTTGTCACTCAATGTGGCTTTGTCCCTTGTTGCTGGGAGTCTCTGCATAGATTTCTCTTGAGACTGGCAAAATGCTTCCTCCAGGATGTGCATGAGAGGCACAGTGTTCTAGCTGAGGCTGGTGTTTGTCACCTTTGCCTAGAGAGCAGTGGCAGCACTAAAACAGAATCTAATGTTTCTTAAATCAATTAATAGCCTTAAAGCCCTTTTCAGGAACATGCAAGACAGGTGGGCAGGAGGTGTCTTCCTTGCCAAGGAGGGGGAGATGCCACCTTCTGTGCTGCGCTTGCAGGGGAGGCAGAGAGCCACCCAGGGCTTCCCACTCTCAGGCCTATGCACTTTACACTGCTCCATCTTCCTCATGGCAGCCTAGCTTTCCATTTCATCAGCAGGAGTACCATTTAGTGTGTTTTGCTGTAACCCAAAGCTGGACATCTTAGAAAATAGTCATCCAAGACTAGGCTGGTAAGAATTGTTTGACATCCGCATATCAGAAAAGGTTGTAAAATTTTACAGTATGCTGTGGCAGAATTTTCCAGAGCTTGTGCTTGACTGAAACAGGTTAACTTCTGTCCCTAATATGATGTTTAGAACCACTGTACATAGCAGTGCCTGCAGTGATGGCAGTTGGAAGCAATCTTCTGGACCAGAGTAGCCAAAAGCTTAAAAAAATCAAATATGTGATAATTTTCATCTTCTGGAAGATCTGTGCTGTCTAACTCAGGGGTTATTTAACTTCCCTTATGGTGGGAAAGGCAGGTCTCAATTACCAGTAGAGGCTGGTAATCGTGGACCAGGGTTTAAGCAAAACCACTTTCAGCAAGAATGCTTTCCACAAGTGGTTCTGCCTGTCTGAAGTTAAAAGGAGACTCTGACTTTTTCTCTGCTCATTCTCACATCTCTAAAGGTTGAGCAGTCCATTTTCTCAGTGCTCTGTGTGGCTTCTTCCCATATTAGAAAGGGAGTTGCTGAATATGGGCATCCCAGGGTGCATGCGTCTGTCTGTCTGGACCTGTCCCATCAATTAAATAGCAGCTGACATCATATTTGAAGGTCAGCTGTTTTATAACCTAATATTATCTTTTTTTCCCCCCTCTGGGTTTATTATCTCTCTCCAACCTGCAGCTCAGCACCATCTGGTGCAGGCACACAAGGGAGAAAGATTAGAGAAAGTAAAGCAGCTTTGTTCGCTTCCCCCATTGCTTCCGATGTACAGAGGAGATGCAGTCTCTTGCAATATTGAATTTTAAGTGGTGGGGAGGGCTGGATCCTGTTTGCTATCTCAGAGAGGGAAAAATAGTCTGTGCTTACCAGCAACCTGTCAGGAAGTGTCTCAGGATTCCTAAGGGTCTTACTGTGGCCACAAAGTGTACATTGCTGGCATTTTATTTTATATTTAAATACTGTTGGGATTTTTTATGGCCTGTTTTTCTCAGCACACATATTTTCCTTACCTGTAAATTGCCAGAAGCACTCCTAAATGAGGTACATGTGCAGTGCTGACCCCAGCTAGAGTCTGCTTTGGAGGTGAAGATCTCTGAACACCTGAAGTGCATTTACACCTGACAGAGCCAAGCTGTCACACCACAGCATGCTCTGCCACACAGAGGTAGCTCCATCTTCCTAGGTGCAGGCATCTGTCTGCACATGCCAGGGAAGTGAATATTTACTTACCCAGCCTCAGCCTACAGGGAAGACATGTGAGTTGTTTCCATTTCATAGGCAGGGTGGAGTTGCACAAAAGCTTCACCCTTTTTCCCATCCTCCCTCCTTCTTTTTCTCTGTCCATCTAGAGGTGTGATTGCTTTCTGTCCAAACTGCATGGTGCTGATTTTCTGTAAGGGCAAAGCTCTTTTCTTTCCAGTAAAAAAATGATAATAATTCTAGAATGTGATCTCCTCATCCAGCTGGCGTGCTTGCAAACTACTATCTTGCTGCTTTTCTTCAATGTTTCAAATTTTGCATTTGGCTATTTTGAAACAAAATTTCTTTAGGCATAAATAACTATTTTTGGCTATTGGGAAAGGATAGATAATTGTTGGACACAAATAAAAAAGTTTAATTATGAAAACAGTTGGCTGACTGGTGGTGCATGGATGTACGTGGCACTGTATCATAAGACATAGAGACTTTTTTTGTCCAACTTTCCTTTGGTGCTCTGTAGGTTTCTCCTAAACTGATTTTCTCAGGTCAAGGACATTTCATACAGATTCCTAATTTCTGGAGAATAGATCTGCTTGGGGGGGGTTTGTGGAGGTTTAGTTTCAGTTTTACTCTTCTAAGAAAAAATTACATTTGTTTCTAGCTTCTCCCATTTTATAAAGAATCTTGAACAAACGAAAGTAGAATTTCAAAAGAGGAAAATTTATTTGGAAACAAAGAGGAAGTTCTGTTTTTTCCAGTGCTTTAGGTTTAGCTCCAATTTGTAACAGAGAGGGGTTTGTCTCCTTTCACACATTCCGATGCAATTCTTTCCACTGTGACATATTTAAGGTTGGGACTGAATTTTTTCCTCTCCTAAATCAGTATAATGAATGGTGTTTTTTCAATATTTGATTCAGCTTTTCATGTCTCCAGCATCTTGATTTATACAGGGTTTTTATGGAAGCACAGCAAATGGAGCAATTGTTCCTGCATTTCTTGACAGGTTTTTAGGTTTATGAAGGTGCTTTTCCAAGCAGTGAGACAAACTGAAGTCTCCACACATGACAGTGAAGAGTTGAGAAGGCAGATGCACACAATGGAAGACCTGACCATGTCACCAGTCTTCCTAGTGTGCATCTTCATCACCTTGAAGTGAGCTTCAAAATGGTGCTATGGATTCTCTTTTTCAGCTTACCTTTGAAACCAGTTGTTGTTATGTCCTGTTTATATTTTTAAGACCATTCTCGGAGTAATTTTAATCACTCACAGCAGTTTACAACACAATTTGTTTCCAGTCCAGACTGACTCAGTTTTCTCTACACTTAAGCATTATATAAGTAAAAAACTCAAACACTTCTCTGTGCTGTCTTGCCATGAGGGAAGGCTAGATCTAGGAGATACTGAAATGGGGTTTGAGAAAAGAGGAGGAAAGTACATGAAAGGTTTGAGTCTTTTTTGCAAGTTTGCTTAGTTGTTTTTAGTGCCCAAGAGAAAAAGAGAGATGATTTTTTTAAATATTATTCAGGTCATAATGCGGCCTTTGCAACCTAAAATGCTCCTAGACATATTGATTTTGTACTTCTAGTGCTCTCTACAAAAAGATCTCTCACTTCTTTTCAAGGACAGTACAAGACAGCAGTGCTTGGCTTGGATCACTGTGAAATCCCCTTATCTGCCCGTTCTTGCTTTATTTTTCTTCCAACTCTTACAGTGTCTTCATTGGCACTGAAAACATGCAGCCAAGGTTGATGAGGGCAAAACTTAAGCTTTACCTTAACTTCTACTTAACTCTTGCAGTGTTTTTTCAAGGACTGTGAGTGAGCAGAGCCATTAAATCCTTGCTTTTTTAATTTTTTTTTTCTGTCCCAGTGCAGCAAGTATTTTTAATCTACCTTTTAAAGAGCTGGGAGTTCAGTCACTGATCTAGAATGGTGTACTGTGCCTGGTGGTGCTGTGTAATCTGCAAGGAGCTTGGGTTCCTCCATCTCTTTAGTTTTTTCTTCTGGACACCAAAGGATGCATACACATTACGATTACTGCCGACAAGGTTGTGCTTGCCAGATTGGCAAATGTCAGGCTTCAGAAAAGAGGCAGCATAATAGCTGGCTTTGCTACTCAAGATTTCTGTCCCAGAAGAGGAACCTGCTGACAGACATCTTCATGTGGCTCCTGGTGCTGTGGCCAGCGAGGCACCCGCACTGTCTGATGAGGTCTTGGCAGGGAATGAACCAGCAGTACTGTTTCACCTGATACACATCCAGCAGAGCCATCCCACAATGGTCAGGTTAATGGTAGGCAGTAATACCAAAACCAGCTTTTCATGCTGAAATAGAGATTTTTGGTTTATATTGCCAGTACCTCTAGGGCTTCTTGGTTGGGGACAGAGTCTCATTGTACTCCAGTCTGTGTAAAGAGCAGTTGAAAACTGCAACCTTTGCTTTGACATGTTTTCAGGATATAAGTAGCAGAGGCATTTTAAGTAGTCTTGTGCCTTCTGCTGCTTTGTTAACTTTCACTTGCATTGGGTTGTATTAACCATTGACTGGGCTGTTTGCAGTTGCTTGGTGTTTTGTTCTTTTTCTCTTTGCATCTCAGCAAAAATCCCTGCTGACAGTCTCTCAATGTTTGTCTTACTTGTTTCTGGAGGTTCCTCTTTTGAGGGGTTTGGCAGGGGTTTGCTCACTGTCTCTAGAAATAATTGAGGTGGTTGAGTGGGTTATGAAGAATCAGCTGGATTGATTTCCCTTTTGCAATTGGGACTAGAAAAGCTGATTGCCTTGGTGTGCAGCATGCTCAAGGCCATACGCCAAGCTGCTATCAATTTTGCCTTCTCCTCCTGTGAAATTACTAAAGAAAAGATGTTTTCCAGATCATGCATGTGGAACAGATGTAGCTTATATTGCTAGATGATTCAGCTAAGACTGGTGCCAAAACATTTTCCAGAACTCTCAGCTGGTAGTTGGGTTGAGAGAAGGAATAACTTGATTGAAGTGCTGGGCTGGCTCTGCCCTCCCTGTCTGTAACTGCAGCCGTGTCAGGTACAGTTCCCTTTGATGTATCTAAGGTCTAACAGAGTGATGGATGAGGGGGGCACACTGAGGTCTTGTGCCAGGAGGCCAGGGAGGCATGGGGAATGTGTCCAGAACTGGGTAACACCAGCCTGGGAGCCTGAAAGGAGTACAGAAATGCATTTGTGACAGGCTTGGTTGATGTGTGGGGGTGCTTACACACAGCCTGTGTGTGCTTCTCCCACTGCAAGTGTTCCTTTGTTGTCAAATGCCATCAGCATAGAGATCACTGGGGTCCTCTTGGCCAAATGTATTTCCTTCCACCTTCTGCTGAGATGGAGAAAATTCTGTTTTCATGAATAGGAATGTGATTAGCTCACCTATTTTTCCCTTTGCAGTCGCACTTGGCAGTCTCCCAGAAAGTCACTGGAATGAGCTTTTCTAAGGCTGTATGTATACACAGAATCATGCCAGAGATGGGACTGGGCAGTTGCCTGAAAGTCTGGCACAGTAAACATACGTTTGTTTGTTTAAAACTTGCTTATATGTAGACTGAGGAGTGCAGAGAATGAGCAGAAGTGCTTAATCAAATTCAGTCCACATGTCTTACTAGCGTGGCTCTTTGGACTTTGCTGCTAACGTTGTAAATTGGAGCACTTTAACCCTAAAGCTGGTTTGTGCATGAGTGAAGTCCAAGGGAGGTGTTCTGATGGTGGTGCCTGGGGAGTAGGGCCCAAGGAGGAGAAACTGGTTATTTTGTAACCCATAACAGGGAAGTGTTAATCACAACTGCTGAACAAGACGTGGTTTTTATTGCACACAGGGCATTTCTGGGGAATACAGTGTAGCAAGTCTTTGCACTGGTGGATGTGGAGTCTATAGCCTCATCTCTATGACTGTCAGAGAAGACATTTGTGCAAAGTGTTTGCAGGACACCAGCAGCCTCCACCAGCCAGAAGGTGGGGTACTAGTGGCCTCACTCATGGATGGATCAAAGGAAGGAAATGTCTACAGGGGATGGTGGGAATTGTCTTCTCTTCATGTTCCCAGAAAAAAACTTTAGCTGTCAGTCTTCTACTGAAATATATACTACATTCTGCCTTAATAAAGAGAACTATAGGAAGAACTGTGTTTTTTTCCTGCAGTTGCTGAGTCAGGAGGGGGTGGAGATGAGAAACTCAGAGTTGTCATTCTGGTCCCATGGGAAAGCAGTTCACAGCTTGGCACAATAGTTTCTCTCAGTATCTGTCCTATGGGAGCTCACTCTATGGTTTAGCAGCCCTATCTACCTTCCATGAGAAACTAGGATACCTCCTTATTGCTGTTTGGCTCTTGACTGTAGTCTATAAACCAGATCTCCTGTGGCAGTGAGCAGAGCAGCCGAAAAATCAGTCTCAACCCAATGCCACTGCTACAGCTCCTGGTAATTTGGAAGAGGTCAAGTGTGGCAGGCTTGGGCTACTGCACACTATTTTAGGCAACCTTGGTATTCCGTGGGACATGGTGGCCCTTTGAACAGTGGGTGGTGCTCCCCACGCTCTGGAGCTGCCTGGGGAGGGGACACTGTTTGCACGCTCTGCCATGCCTCTTTCTATGTAATTATTAAATAAAGCAGTTGGGGTCCCAGCTATGCTCTGGCTTCTTTTGTGTTTAAAATGTCTGTTCTCTATCCAGCCACCGGAGATTTTCATGCAGCTCAAAGTGCAGGGGCTGGTGCTTTCAAAGCAGGAGGCTTGATGTCCTTTCAGGTTAGTAAGGGCAGGCTCTGACAGCAAAATCTTGCCAAGGTTCTTTCACTTTTTTCCAGGAAGGCTCTTTCCTACCTTTGCCTGTGTCTGGGGGAAAGGCGGCACCAAGTGGCAAAGAGACTGGGCTCATGCTGCAGGGCTTTAATGGCAATTCTGTTGCATCTCTTGCATTTTTTGGTGATGCTGATGGAAGGGCTTGCAGTAGGGGCTGGGTTAATAGTGCTTTTGTGTTGTTGCCAAGTTCTATTTAATGATAAAGTACTTTTCAGCCCCTGGAATTTCACTCAGAAGTGCATGCATGCTTTGGTCCTAAGCAGTAAAATGCTGCATATTGCAGACTGAGGTGTGCCTTGACAGGTGAAAAACCACAAACCCAATTCCAGCTGGATAGAAAGATGAAGTAAAACATATTTACCAAGTTTTTATGACATTTATGACAAAGATTTGGAATTAAAGCATGGGTGCTATTTGGATAAAGAGGCAATTTCATGTATTCCAAGTGTGAAAGTTTTTAGTCACACACTGAATAAGTTGCTTACATATGAGAAGTTTGCAGTTTCCTCCCTAGCTCTGTAACCACTGAATAGTGGAGAGGATAGAGTAAGCAAAAAATATTATTTGGAGGAAACTAATTTCTCTCTGCTCCACCTCTTCCTGTGAGCAAAAGGAGGGGAAAGGCACAATGAAGACATCTGTTCCTTTGAACCCACTCACAGACTTGCTTAGTAATAAAACTGGGGGAGAGGAGGAGAAGATATTGGTGCCGTTCAAGTGGTTGCTAATCATTTTGAGTACTGAGGGGGCATGTTGACCTTCTTAGGAGATATTGAAAAGAAGCTGGCACTGACCTCTGCCAGGGTTTAAATCCAGGAGACTCAGAATCCCTTTGTGCCCCTTTCAAAGAGGAGACAAATCTCTGTGGTAGCCACGCTGTCCGCTTGCCTCAGGGTAGGCACCTCAGCTGTAGTGACCCAGATACTGTGCTCTGGTCTCCTGGATGAGCCCTTCACTGCCTGTGTATCACCATGATCAGGGCTGCAGCAAACTAAACAAGAGTCCCGCAGATTAAAAAATTATCCTGTGCCCCGCCTCCCATCCACACTTTGCTCTTGTTATGTGTAATGCTTAAAATCTTGTGTGTCTGTAACACAGAGCTGCAGGGTCCTCCCCATCCCCCACTCCTCCTGCCTAATCTCATTGTGCTGCTTAGTCACAGCAAAGACCCCTCTAATGGGTTTAAGTGGCCGTGCTCCTGGATGGCTGAGCTGCTTTCTGTCCAGCCTGGGACACTGTGTGTAAGTAAAAGATGAGGCTGCACACATCTACTGCCTCTGAGTCCTCCTGAGTGTCAGCAGGCGCCTGCATGAAGATTAGGTTTCCCTCTAAGTGTCATATCTGGAAACAAAAGCCTGTTAAAAATGCCAAAGGGGGTGATATATAATTCTCAAACTAATAAAATGTGGCCAAACCCACTTCTATGAACTCAGCTACAGAAGGCAGGGGCACATTGTTCCTTATGAGCCTTTCCAAGCTCTTAAAAGTGTCTTAAGGCATAAAACAGTGGTTGTGGCACACACTGGCACTGGTAAGGTTGATGAGGGACATTCTTCAGCTGTGAATTTTGAATCTTTGAATTCTTCCATGGCATTCTCCTGTAGCTAGTGAGGAGCTCTCAGAGATGGGCTATCTGAGAGCTGGTATAAGGTCTTTAAGTCTGGAATGTTTTTGTTCAGAGTGGAATAGTTCTGCCTTAACCAAAGGTAACAAGCAGGCAGCTGCTAAAGAGAAGAAGGATGGCTTTGTGTGGTGATGCAAGGAACAAGTTTGCCAAAGCCACACAGTGGAAGAGAAATAGGGACTTTGTTACTGTAGGCAGCACTGGAGCATGATGATATGATTTAAAGTCATAGGGTTCTCTAATTTGTGGCTATAAACCATAGGGACATATGTAACAGAGGTGAGAAAGAGCTACAGGAGGCTCCCAAATACCTCCCTAAACTGTAATTGGTGACAACATTAAGGCAAGAGAGAGCACCACATCATAACAGTGAAGCTGAGCAAGGTAGCAGGGCTAGGCTTATTCCTTCTTTCCTCTATCAATCTCTGGACACTACCAAGTTAATAGTTAATATTTGTATGCAACACTAGTAAGGTTGGACTCTACTGTGTGCTGGGACTTGGAGAACTCTTGAAAGAAAAGGCTGGAGAACAGAACCTGTGAAGTATTGTTCTCCTTTGTCCTTTTGTGAAGTGCTAGCCTTGGGCCTGAAATGTCCTAGATGGAAAAATTGCTTTCAATAACTCATGATGCTGCTGACTTCATGACAGTGAAATCTCTATGCAACACCACTCTCCTTTCTCGTTGCCTTTCAAGACAGAGCTTGGTGCAGATCCACGTGGTGCTTCTAGGAAGAGCAAACAAAGGGTATCAGTAGTGTCCTGGAAGCTGCTGCCTGGCCCACAGACCTCTCTAGTTAGGGGTGGAGTCTAGCTTGGGATCTTGGCCCCAGATCCCTTGTGAGGCCCCTGGCAGATGTTTCCTCAGGAGCACCAGTAGCTGCTCTGCTCCACAAAGCATGAGGTCCAGCCACCGTGTAGGGAGCCACAGAGCTGTGGGCACTGCTTTGGAGGACGCTGGTGCTCAGTGCTGCTGTCAGGCTGCCTGGGATCCAGGATGGAAGCAGCTTCTGGGGAGTGCCCCCCCACAGGCTCTGAGCAATAATCCTCTTCTGCTGTCTTGTGGTAGCACAGTTATGAGGAACCTCAGAGTCTTTCATCCTCTCCTGAGGTGACCAGACAGCTGGCTTTACAGGCAGAAGGGTGGACTCAGCAGGCAGTTGCTTCTTCTCTGAGGTGATTGTTGCTCTAGTCTGACAGATACATAGCAGGGTGGGATGGACAGGGAAAGTGGGTTTTACTATCAAATTTCCATATCTTCCCTTTAGTCCTGACAACATTCTTCTATTACAGCTCTTACAGATCTCCCATACATCAACTTTAATTTAGCAATGCACAACCCAGACATAGTTTGTCAGTTCTTTCCTCTGGAGCAGGGTTTGTTAGCCAGCAGTGCCAGAAGGCATGTGTGTGCCCTGGTGCCTTCCTCCCTTTGCCCCAGTCTCTGTTCTGCAGTGGGACTTGTCTGGACTGATAATACTCATACCATTTACAGAAGCACTCTGCCCAGACTTGTCATTGCCTGGTAGTGAAGATTTTTTTCTGATCATCAGGCCTGGATCAGAATATGATCTTTCTCTTCCTTGTAAAGCAGCCATAGAGCAGCCCAAACTGTTAAGATACTCCTTTAGGAAAGAAACAGCTTAGAATAATGAACTGACTCATGGCATTTGTGACTGCAATCCAGAAAGACTCTCCCCTATGTGCTTTACTCCTTCTTCCCCTGAAAGGAATGATAGTGAATGGAGTGGAAAGGGTGATATGTTAGGAATTTTGATTGTCTTTGACACTGCAGAAAAATTACAGGCACCAATAAACTTAGCAGGTGGCCACTGAAGTGTAAGCATTTCTCATGACCCATAGTTGCAGCATGGAGCTTGTTGCCCCATGACACATGAAGTTCAAAATGCAAATGGGTATAAAAGGAGTTGTGCAAATTCATAGACAATTTGCCTGTAAAGGGGACTATTTAGCATTTACAAGGCTGCATGCAGAAACCTCTAAGCCACTCACTGCTGAAAGCCAGGGAGGGTGTGTCAGAGGAGGTATTGCTGGAGGCTACTCTGCCTTTTCACACTTGCCCCTGAAGTTTCTACTCCTTGGCACTGTCAGATAGTTCATGGTGGATGAAATGACCCAGGATTGTTATTCCAGTGTTGTTGAACACTTACTCTTTCTTTGCCAATGTGTCTCTCCCACCCTGTCATTTTTGCTTTTTGCACAGACTTCTTGCATTGGCATCCCAGTCAGAGCCTGCTGGTGTGAGGCATCACCCTAATGAGTGCTGGAGCTCACAAGTTCCTTTTTCACACAAGCAGGGCAGCTGCTCCAGTGTGGGTGAGAGAGGGAAAGTAGATGCAAGTATCATGAGCAATAACAGTGTTTAAAAATAAAGGCACAGCCGTTCAGTTGTGCAGACAGATCAGCTGCTTGGCTTTTTCACACGTGTGAGCTTCTTTGATGTGGCTGCCATTGTATTTTGCAGCTAGATACCTTCTCATTCCTTCTTAATTTGCTGAGCCCTTGTCTCCAGCATTTTGACTAAAAGAGTCTCCAAGTATGTTAAAGAGATAAATGCATGTTTTCTGGCTTCTTAAACAACCCTTACTCATAGCAGTGGAATTTAAAGTACATTATCCACCCCCTTTTCAGACCCTCTTTTTAAGGGGTTTGGATAAGGAACTCAAGAGTTCTGCTAACAGGGAGGTACCACTGCTGTTTGACCAGTGTCTGAATGGGTGGTTTGTACAACACAGATCCCTCTCTCTGAGACCAGACAGGGATGTGCTCTGTAACAGACACAGTCTTCCTTAAGGATTTGGATCCAAAACATGTAATTGACAAAGCTTGTTTTGATGGAACGAGCATTATGTCCAAACATGAATAACTCTTATTTTGTGGGCCTGATTGCTTGTGTGTTTCTCTACCTTCCCCCTCCTTCACCCACTATCATCTCTGCTAATTGCTTTTCATCAGTTTTATCCAATACTTATTAGTAGACAGGAATATCATCAGCCATTCATTAGGTTTCTGTTGAAATGGCTCTTTCCATGGCAGGAGGTCCAGGCTCTGGTGTCCATTCTGTAAAACCTCAGGATGGAAATAGACTTCCCACATGGAAATCTGCTGCAGCTGGATATCTTTTGGCCAGGATTGTTAGGCGAAGGCCTCCTGACAATGTTCAGTGCTGGCTTTTTTCCTCCCACCCAACTCTTCACACACACACACACACACACACACACACACAAAATGTTGCTGGGTTCCTATTCCAGTTCTATTTCTGATGCCCCAGCCCTCGCTCTGCCCCTGTCGCCTTAGCACCCAGCACAGGGCTTTGAGTGAGACTTTCAAACACACGCTGGGTCAGCTTCTTCGCCTCCAGCAGCAGGTGACACAGATGGCTGGGCTCATTTTTAAGGCCATACATATGTGTTAGGCTGCCTTCGTGTGCTTCTGTGACTTCAGAAGCCTGTGTGCTCACAAGTCATAAAATACTACTCTATGCGCTACAAAAACATGCTACTTAAAGCTCTTTAAGAACTGTTGAATTCTGCTAGGGCTGCTTATATATATCATCTAAACTCTCTTCTCAAAGCATCACATTAGCATGTGGCTGTCCTCAAAAGCTGCATGCATGACCTTTCTGGCATATGCAAAAGTGGTGCTATTGATTTTACCTTGGCTTTATTCCTTAGAAAGTCATGAGTTCATGTATTTATTCCCATTTATTATTTGCAGTACCCAGCTATGTTACCTCATTACCTACCCCATTCTGTGATCAGCTCTTCCCCTCTAGTAGGAAAGAAAATAAGCACATGCAGTGTGCATTACAAATCACTGTATGCTGGTGTATCTTGGTATTGACAGTGGAGCTGTTCTGCACTTCTGTGTCTTGTGAAAGCTCACTGAATAAATGTTTTATAGGATCCAGCCCAGTTCCCACTTAATGGGAAAAAATCTTATTGGTTTCAGTGGTATATGGATCAGTCTTCAAATCCTGTGAAGGAATGTAGTTATATTCTTCTGTGGATTTTAGCATGACTGTATGCTGAATGCCATAATGACTGCTGCAATATTAGCCTGCATATTTTCCATCGAGGTGTGAAATCATCTTGATGTTTGGAACTGCTCAGATATTTTTCTAACTCACTGCTTATCTCTGCATGGGAGCAGTGTGCTGTAATAGCCTTAGGACTGACTGAATATTGCATGCTACTGGACTGTGAGTTTTCCCTTAATCCAGGGGATTCCTGCAGTCTTTTTGAAAACAAGAATAGGGAAAGGGGAGAAGGATGTGAGAAAGATTTTAAAAGGAATTTGTAATGAACCTTTGCAGACTAGCAGTTAGGTATTACAGGTCTGTTTCTGTGGTTTTCTGTATAAACTGACTGATGTCTTACTTTGAAGTCATGTTGTAGATTTCCATCATGTTTTTAATCTTTGAAGAATTATTGAAGCGTAGCTAAATGCTACCAAGAAATTTTCCCTAACATATAATATGTGCCATCTCTGACAATATTTCAATATAATAGTTAAACATTTTTGGCAGGGGTGCTTCATTGACACAGCAATTTACAAAAGCATTTAAAAATACTTTCTGTGTGTTCTTAACATCTCCTGTATCAAGACTCAAAGTAAAATTCTGCGTGGTGGGCTTCCTTTCTTTATGCTGCACTGGATTCATCCTGAAGAGTTCATCAGAAACTGGCTGCTTTCTCTGCTTCTGTTTCTGGGCCTGTTGCTTTCATGCAAGGCCAAAATAGTGACTCCCCATACTAACATCATGTTTTCTATAAAGAACAATCTTAATAAAACCAAGACGATGCAACTTCCCCTTCCCTTTCCTCTGGATATAGCTTTTCTTTTTCTGTCTGGGTGATTTTTGACCTTGTTGAGTTTTCCTTGGAACTGACAGCTCCCCTACCAATATGCCATTTCACTCAAACCACTTTGGAAATCATTTCCTTTCCATGGCAGAGTGGTTGCATGTCCCTTCAGGGTGGTGGAGGGCACAAGCTGAGTATGCTGGCTGTCTTGTTTCAGTTCCTGTTTCAGAGGGACTTTCTGCTGTAATGTTGCATTTTTGCAGACCACTTGTCAGTCTTCTGGTATCCTTGTGCATGGCAGTGGGAGAGCTAAATGCCACTGAGTCAGAGGGTTAAACAGATTGTGAGGATCAGCTGCAATGGCTGAATGGAGCAGCTGAAGACCATGGCTGAAAATTTGGTACCCTGAAGTTTTAGTGACCAAACAATTGCTTTTCAGATCAGGACATACCTTTGACTTTTCCCTATGATGACACAGAGTTCCTTTCATGGGCTCATCCCAGAACACTGATGGCATCAGGACTAGAAGATGTATCAACAGTGTCTTCCCATGTCTGGCTGCTAGATGAGAGCTGCCCTTCCTTAAGCAGCTCCTGCTTTTTCTGGGTTTTCTTGCTCTGTGACCCATCTCCCCATCTATGGCAATGAGCTGTAGAGCCCTGCCATCCATCCCCTGTGTGCATGTGGAAATAGCAGCTTCCAGGCCACCGATGGTGACAGCCTGGGGGGAATTGTCTTGGCACAAGGAGTGCAGAAGTGCTTCACTCGCATTTGGTGCCAGATGTCTACTTATTTCTGACTGCTGGAGTAATGCCAGCTCTGGGGTGGGTGTGGAAAAAGGGATTTGGGCAGTTAAATGCGGGAAGGGGAAGAGAGGTCAGGGCTGGCAGCTCCTCTGTGCCTCAGAGGATCTTCTTACAGCAGAAGCTTTAAAGGACTGTCTTGCTGCAAGACCCATGGGCAGCCCTATGATCTGTCCCCAGACTCCTTCCTGACTACTCTCCTTTTTAAATAGCTGTGTAAAAAATATGGGAGTCTGGCCTCACACGTGCTTGGCATGAACAGAGCCCAAAACATGCCATGGGAATCACGCTCATCCTGGGAAGTCTGGCCAGCAGCACAATTGAAGCAAGGCAGATATGGATCACAGGGTCAGGATAACGATTAGTCCTACCCTCCCCCCTAGTTGTAATTAGCTGTGGTGATGTCACCCTCTGTTCTGACTTCTCACTGGCATTAATTACAGATCTGCAAGTTTCCTGCCTTTCACTTTTAATTGCTCTCTGGGAAACTCAGAGTTTACACCCTCTGTTCAATGTCTGTCAGCAGCCTTCCACATGACATGCTCCAGGGACTAACCTCTGGAAATGGGCTTGTTTGGGATGCCTGCTCAGATGCATTTCTGAATGTGAACATTTCAGGTTAGGAATAATCTCTCTGCTTCTCTTGAGCTTGGGTCCTTTCATCCCATTTCATTTTGGATTCAGTCCTGAGGAGCAAAAGGTGTTCAAACCCTGCAATGAAGTTAACCCTTCCTTTAAGAGAATTCTGTCTCTCACTAGATGACCCCGTTTCTATTGGAAGTAAATTCTCTGCTGGTGAGACAGGGTTTAGGAAATCTGAACTGGTGTGGCTCTACATGCCTTGAGTGGCCTGGAATGTGTTCTGGTCTTGCAAGGACCCTACAGCCCTTGGGTTGGACTCCACCTGCTTGAGGAGCTGTGGCTTGAGCCCAACCAGTATTGGCCTTGTGGTCTGTCACCCAGGGACTCTCACAAGTTCTAAGCAGCCTCTAATCATTAGGGCCAAATGGAAAGAGTGAGTACTGGTAGAGGGATGAGGGAAGGAGATGACAGTGATTGCATGAAGAGTTATCAGGGAGAGAAGGACGAGCTGTTGAGAGCAAGTGAGGGTCCTGGAGGAATGTGTCAGCATGAACTGGCTCGATCCCCACCAGTTTGGAGTGGGCAGTCCTGGTTAAGTGCTGATGCTCTCCAGGTCAAGCCCTGAGCCAGGCTGGTGCAGAGAGAAGGAAAGCAGCCTGTCTCCCATGGCAGGGTGCTCCTCTGAGTGTGTGGGTGAGCAGGGCTGCCTGCACCCCCAGGCAGGTTCCCCAGGCAGCTTCTGTGCTCTGTGTAGAAGTTTATGTGCTGTAGAACCAAGGTTCTACACTAATATTTACCTATTTAGAGAAGATCATAAAAATTCAGTCCCGATTCCTGTTCTGAGGAAGCTAAATCCTGAGCATCCATGCCCCTGGTCTTCATACTTGTTTTGCAGTCATTTATTTTCCTGGATGACTTTTCAGCCTTGTGCAGTTTGCTCTGTACAGACCTCAGCAAGGTGGCTTTGTGGCTTCTTCAGTCAAGCATCTCCCAGTCAATCCTCCTTTTATTTTGGGTGCCACTCCCCTTTCAAGTGGGGTGCGTTTATGACAATAAACATCATCATTAACATGAGGGGGAACATATCCCGTAATCAGGAACCTTCTGTTTAGGGAGAAGTGTTTATTATACACAACTTGTTAGGGAGTGTCAATCAGCCAGGCTCCCTTTGTTACTCCATAATGCATCATTAATGATGGCTGCTGCTGTGCATTTAATTTCATTGCACACAAGGGCCTTGTCTCTGTCTCCTCACCCCCTTCCCCCTCTTTATAATCACCAGCACAGAAGAAATTAATAAATCAATCCAGGATAGGAGAGCTACAGACTTGCTATAGGCTATCTTTGTTGTCCCTGCTCTCACTGAGTTGTACCTTACTCGTGGAGAGATCTTTAGGATGTCAGTGGAGCTGTTTTGGGATTACTACTTGCTCTGCATCTTGAGAAAGGGGACTGGTGTCTGCCTACACAGATGCATGAGCATGGATAACTGGCCATGGAAGTATCTAATGAAAGTGATCTGTTGAGTCCTGGGGATGGATATGTCACATCCTTTTCAACTCTTCATTTCTACCCCACCCCTCTGGATCTTTGAGCCCTGAGAACATGCTGATGCTTTGCTGACTGACATCTTGCTCATTCAGTCCAACTCAATTAATTTTAAAAAAGAATATTCAGCTGCTCCAGGGCTTGTGAAAGGTGGATGGGAGAAACAAGCTTACTGGAGGCTATATATTCACTAAGAAATTCAGTGTCTACCCTGGAATTTTTTAGGAAACCACAAAGAGTTAAAAAAAAACCAAACTGGAAAATCCCCACTTAACAGTGATAAGAGAAAATGCTAGTTGTAGTGTATTTTGTTTGTAGTGTATTTTGTTTGTGTATTTGTTTGTTAAATAAATCTAACTATGTGGTTTGGGACCAGCCTGTTGGAAGCCCTGAAGCTGATTTTCTCCTACTGTCAAAGTTTCCAGCCTTCATCTGCAGCTGAAATTCAGCATGCCAGTAATGGCAGGGATAATTCTGCCTTCTGGCTGGAGCCTGCTAATTGGTTTTGGTTGATCTCCCTGTCTCATTTCTTTCTGTTTGAGTATCTCTAGGGCTTTTTTTGAGCAAAGGGGGCCAAGTCCTGGTGTGAACTGTGGATACCAAACTCTCTGGTTTTTTGTACTTTCCCAGATTAGAAATTACTTGTATTGTCTGGGTCGTTTCACAGTCTGTGGAAAATCCAGTCCTGTTTTATGGTCCCAAACTAGCTGCTTGGTGTCCATCTTGGCACCAAATCTTTCTTAAGTCTTTATGTGGTGTTCCTGCTCATATATGTCACTTAGCTGCACAAGACATTGGCAATTTTTTGTGTAGGAACAGTGGTTTGTGTGGTCATTTTTCATTAAAGCAAGGAGTGGTTTGTGTTGAGGACGAGAAACCCTCACAAATACTTCTGTCCATTCTCCTGGGTTTTTACAAAGGAGCTCTGCTCCTTATCCTGACATCTCTTCCACATAAAGACCCCATCAGTCCTGAGGATGCTGCACAGCAATTGGAAGAGAAGGAAATTCAGTCAACTTTAGATGGACTTCTTTAACTCCCTGTCCTCACATGCTTGGCTCCAGGCCACAGTCTTTTGGGATTTCCCTCTGGCAAGCAGCTCTGGCAGAGCGCTCCCGGCCGGGTTCCAGCTTGTTCGCCTTTGTCCCGCGCGTGTCCAGGCCTGGCCAAGGGGTTCAGCTCCTCTCAGGTGGAATCTGTCAGGGTCTCTCACTGGTCAGAGTGACCCAGAGAAAAGTTAAAAGGTCTCTTTTCCCAGACTGGTGCTCGAAGGAGTCAGAGCTCTTCATTTCTCAGTCTCAAGGTTGTTTATTGTATCTTATCTATAAAATTTTTTCTCCTGTCCTGCTGAGGTCCGCTCAGCAGGTCAGTTCGAGGCACTCTGCCTGCCCCAGAGTGGTGTTATCTTTTTATACTAAAAACTACATGTACAATGTTTACAATTACTTTCCAATACCTATCACCTATGTTAGACAGTGAGCTTGTACTCTAAACCAATCTGGAAGTGCCAACATCACAGCAGAAGATGGAGGCCAAGAAGAAGAAGGAGAAAGGCTGGACATGCCCAGATCCCTCCATCTTGCCCCCCTGAATCCCCATTCTAAAAACCCCAAAATCTACTTTTTCACCCCATGGTAAATTCACTATCATTCTACTTAAACTGTCGTGGCTTGCAGATCTTCATCTAAGCTTGGTAACTTGCTCTATGGGTCATAATCAAAACCACAGGGCATCCTGGGCTCTGTGCCAGGGTCTCTGAGCCCCCTGGCAGGGGGCTTGGCCATTCAGGACAACCAGAGGGATGTCCTGGGTTGTGACAGGAATCCACCTCCCCTGTCTGCAGGGCACCACCTCTCCCCTGGGCACACACCTTGGTGTCCTCTGGCTCACCAAAAGGAAAAATTCACCTTGCTGCTCTTGGCCAGGTTCAGCCTCTCAGTGCAGAGCATCCTGCTCAGAAAGGCAAAGGGCATCAGTGAGGCTGTTTAAAACACCTGATAAGCAGAGCTGTAGCAAAAACCTTTGATCATTTTCCATCTGAGTGGAGTAACTCACAAGACTGCATTGCCCTGATTTTCCATGATAAAGGAAAAATAATGAGATTTGATGTTTCTTTTCTGGAACAGAGCACTCAAAGTTTTTGAAATGTTTTGTTTATTTTCTATTTGCTGTTCCTGTACCTAAGTACCTGAAATATTTTTAGATTTTTCCTCTTGTGGATCATTTCAGAGGTTTTATGTCCTTTGTTTCAACTCCAAAGGAAGTCAAATTTTAGAATGTTTCAATCTTGGCCATAGTGGATTTCTGTCTTCTGTACTGCTCTGTGGATTTATTTGATATTTAAAACAAAACCACAGACTTCAGCACAGAAGAGGACAAATTTTACCTTTTATTTTTTCCAATTTTTTTTCTAAGGCCCACTGTCTCACTGGAAACATATTGCTGGAGTTGCTGTTTCCTTTTAAGGTTACTTTCTCCCTCCACTCAGCATTAATTATAGGGGCCTCCAGTGGCCCAATAAGGGACCACATGATCTTTTGGTGCTGGGCTATGAACCTGTTTTCCCAGGATAAAAAACCATTACTTAGGTTAAGGGAGTCACAATGCATTCACCATGGTGCTGAGGGCATAGGGGCCCTCTCAGTGTGATAACTTTTAGAGTTTATACAAATTCACTGAGATGCTAAATGCACATTACTGAGAAGAAAGTGTGAAAATCTAGTGACCAGTCTCTTAGGGGAAAAAAAATAAAAGGAGAAAAGAAATTTGGCGCTTAAAATTTTATTGTATTCCTTAGTTTGACCCTGTAGACTGAATTCAGATTTCAATAAATCTTTATGGTAAAAAGAATTTACCTGCTAATAGTTTCTGCTCTTTTAGTGAAAGGTTCTTCAGAGAAGACTTTGCCACATGATAAATTGGTGCTGAATTTAATCTCTATACAAACTGCATAAGAAGCTAAACTGTCTAGGTCTTTGTTATGGTAGGAGACTGAGCAAAAACTTGGTATGGAATGAAACTCTCAACTTCATATTCTCAGTTCTTTGCTAAATTTTGTTCCTTTATATCCACTGCATTTTCAGGCTTGCTTTATCTTGAAGATAAATTACAACCCTTGATACCTCCCCCCTCATTCATGTCCAGTGTAGAGCAAAGAATTAATTATGGAGACTTAAATCACTGCTTGAAGCCATAACAGCAGATCATCATTGTCCTTAAATGTCTCTGGCACAAGCTCACTATCTCTGATTTTCATGTCTCACCAGTTGCTATTTTTACATGTTTTGTACGGAAGAGGCTGCACCAAATAAAGCTCTGTGTTGTAATAAGTGATTGAAGACCTTAAAATGGCTCCCACTCTGTTATGTGCCTTATAACCTGAATTCCCAGCTCAGCTTTTTCCCTGTGCCAGGAAATATCTCCTACCTTTGAAACTCCTCTCCAGAGATGTAAGATTAGCTTCATGCTGTCAGGAGCTGTCATTTCAGGCAATTAGAAATAGATCAGCTGACACCTGGTAGTTTTGCAAATGCCTTTCTTTCCTGCAACTGCTTCATCTCTGGCTGGTTTTGAAGATTACGTGCAGGGTAACTCTTCCCTATTACCCACATGCACTCTTTGTTCCTGGCTGCTGTTCTCTGGCTGCCTTTTCAGTGTTGGTGAAGTTATTGGTAGCTCGTAATGCTGCTGTGAGGGAGCTTTATTTGTAGTGTAAGAGGGGTGGAAGTGGCAGATTTCTCCTTCTTAGCTAACCCAGTGTGTGAAGAAGGAAACTGAGAAAATAGGAATTGTTATTGCTGAAGGCAGAGGCAAATGAAAAAGGAGATTTTATTGCTGTAGAGCTCTGTCCTCTGCCAGGACTGGGAGGAAACATGCAGTGGGAGCCAGAAAACTGCATCCACAGAGTGAAACTCTTTGCATGCCCTTGGGCTGCATCTTTCATCAGGCGCCTGCCAGCCCTCTGCTCGCACCATCCCAACCCACCTGTCTGCTCTTGTGCTCTCCCTGGACAGCTGCTTCTGCTTTCATTTGTTTCTAGGTTAAATATTGCCACCTGAAATATGCAGTTCCCAGAGGAGACACAGTCGATGTTAGTGAAAGGCTAGGATCTGTTTCTTTGCATTTTGGCTTGAATTTGGAATATAAAATCAGTGTAAGAGAGTGAGGGGGAGGCTGAGCCATGACACTAGGAGGAGCACAGCTCTCTATCGTGACCTTGCAGTGCCTCCAGAGAATCCTGTATGTATGTGAAATTATGAACTCTGGGACTTGGTTATGCTGCCAACTTCATTTTGATCTTCTCTCTGTCTCTGAGGCTGTGTTTTAACTGAGGCAGAGCTAGCAGGCAGTTAACCCCAGTGCTCCTCGGTGGAGATGAGCTACCCTGGATAATAACATCGTTTCGAGCAAACTCTTGTTCGAAAGTGGTCTCCTAGACAACTAAGTTTCTTGGCAGGGATCTGTTATCTCTGGGTGGAAGCTGAAAGAGAGCCTACAAGGTAACCAAATGCCAGGCCCTGGCCTGCCTGCTATGTCAGACATCTTCAATAGCAGAGGCAGGGGAGGGTCTGCCCACATCCAGAAATAGCGAGGGAGTGAGGCTTTTGGCTCCCTGTGCGCACACAGATGGGGAGAAGATAAAATGAGTGGTCTCAAGGAGCATGGTGTTCACAACTTTGTCGCTATCTGTGAGCCCCTGAGGAGCCCTTTGGGGGTGTCTGGTGGGTGGAAGGCTCTGGGGCTGAGCGGCTGTGCCCCTGGAGCATCAGAAGGGTGCTGGAAAAGGCCAGGACTTGGACAGATGGAGTAACGGAGATTGGAGGCAGAGGAGCTTGGCCTTGTGCCAGGCTGTGGAGTGGGGTGGGCAGATCACAGAGAGGAGCTGGAGGGGTCAGAGGAGGATAATCCTCAGGCAGCGAGAAAGGCTGCAGCTGTCGGTGTTAGAGCATGGCATTGTAGAGGTTGGCTGCTGCTGGGCTCTGGGCATCAGCAGAGCTCTGGCACTCCTGAGAGCTGCATGAAGTGGGGTGCTGACAGGCTGGTCGGTGTCCCAGGGGATGTTGTGGGACATCAGCTGAAGGTGGAGGAGCCTGGAGGTGTGCAGAGCCCTGGACAGAGCCTCTCCTGGCCTGGTTGTGAGAGCTGTGGCAGTAGCTGGAAGGGAAGGCAGGAGCTGGCTTTTGGACATGCTGGTGTGTGTTGCCTTAGAAGAACTGCTGAACTCAACTTGCTTTTCTGTCCCCCTTTGCACAAAGTCACAGCAATGTGTGAATGCTTCTTCCAGATGCCCCAGTGGCGCAAGCGCTGTGCTCTGGTGGGAATAATTAACTCACGCTGAGCAGGGAAGCAAGCGAGGAGCCCAGCAGTAAAGCTGGTGGGGAAGTCAGGGCTCTCTAAGCTCCTGGAAGCCTCTTTCCCTGGCAGAGGTGCCCAAATTGTGCTGCACTGCAGGACCTGGCAGGAAGTGGTCCCTGGAACAGAGCCTTTCTTCCCAGCTCACTGTGGTGTTTCTAACACCTCCAGTACAAGGGTACGGTGCTTTGAGTCTGGAGGGAGTTTGCCTGCACAGAAGAACTCTGAAGGGATGTTAGAGATCCAGCAGAGTTTGTGATGTGAAAGTGGGCACTTAGAGGACCACAGCAAGACAGGGACCACTGCTGGGAAAAGATGCAGTGCACTCCAGAGGAGGAAGCTCTCTGTCCAGGGCTGAATATAGCCTGCCCCTGCCATCCCTTGGGCAGCAGGCAGATTCCTTTTTGGAGTGTTTTTCCCAGAACATCACTGTCCCAGGAACAATCCATGGGATCCCTCTGTCCCTCAGTGCCATCTTTCCATCTCCCTCCCTATATGAGACCCAGTGGGTTTTACTTTGCCATTTTTTTACTCAATAAATTTGTAGAGAGAGCTGATGCCAGCCATCCAAAGGAAAGCTTAGGGGGAATAGCAGTGAGCTGGTTTGTAAAACTTGAGGCATTCAGAAGCTGAGTTTGACTCTAAAATTAAAAGCTCTTGGTGTATTTTTATTTCTGTTCTGTTTTCTTCTACTTTTAAGTGAGACTCATGTCCTTCAGGGTATTTTTGGTTATTTGCAGCTGTGTGGATAGGAGTTGGCAATTTCTTTTCATAAATTTAAGCTGAGACTTTTGCCCTGCCTTAGGACTCCAGAAACTTGGATTTTCAGAAAAAGACAGAAGATGAGAATTGGCAATATGGCCAAATAACAAATATTGAACATTTCTCAAGCACCTCCAGCACATCTTTGCCAAGTGCCTGAACTTGAATCCAATACAAATACTTACCTATGGCTCAGGATTTGGAGACTTAGGTAGGAACAGCTCGGTAGGTGTTTGTTAGGTTGGTAGATGGAGGTGATGAATGAGAATGGATCTTCTTGTGTGTCCTAGCCAAAAATGGTTTGTAACAAAACATAGCAGTTTTTCTGTCTAGCTGGCAGGGGCTGAGTGCTAGTGTCTCAAACGTGCAGACAGATCTCAGTTTTCCTCTCTCTGTTCAGTGGGAAGTTTGAGATGGGGCTCTGGCAGCAATTCTGTGCCAAAGCTGTCGAGGCCCAGCCCCAGCCCCGCTTGTTCTCATGCTGCAACTTTGCATGTGCTGGAGCAGGCACATCAAATAGTTACAAAGGGTGTGATTAAGCCCTGGGAAAGAGCAAGCCGGCAGCTTGTTTTATGTTTCCTCCCCTGTGTTTGTATGAGTCACGGAGCTGGCGGCAGTCCTGCTTTCACCTCACAGAGAGCAGAAATGAGTGTGTAAGAGCCCCACACTAATTTGCTGAAAATAGCCAAAAGCCAGGCTCTTAAGATACCCAAAAGAGATTGCAGCTCCTCCATTTATTGATTCCTTTTCTCTCTGCTTCAAGTTAACAGCTTTTAAGAGACATAAAATGGGAAGAGCATCCATTCTGCCAGTGGTGTGATTGTCTGTCCCAGCCCTTGCCTCAATGGCGCGCGTGTGTGACCTTGAAGGGCAGACAGTGGGATGGTGTGTGGAGACACACATTTGAAGCAATAGAGAAGAGGTAAAAAAAACATCTTCCTCTGCTACCCTGGAGGCTGCTGTCATGTCATGCCACTGCCAGGGCAGCAGAGAGGCTGGCTCTCACCATCACACCCCAACTCTGCCCTGAGCAGGCAGGGGCCAAGGGGCGTTTACCCCCAAGCTGTGTTTGTGCAAGTCTCAAGTGGTTGGGCTTGCCCCTGCATTCTCCAGTGCAGGGGACAAAATACCACCTGGGTGCCTTGCAATGGTGCCAACTCATATTTTTTGTTTCTCTTTTTAATCAACTGTGATGTTAAATTTTATGCTGTCATTAGAGCTCCAGCTTCTGGAGCCAGTAGATGATGCTGTGAGAATTCCAGCTTTGTTTCTGAGCAGGGAAAGGAAGTCAGGAAGGCAATCAGGCAGCTTGTAGCTTGGGGACAAGCAATGGACCTTGTGTTCCTTCCATGTTTCCATGGGCTAAGTCCACGTTCCAGGTTTTGAGCACAAGGGCTGGCAGAGCAGCCTCTGACCCTAGCTGACGTGTTGGGAAAAGCAGGAAAAGCATTTCAGCTTGCAAGGGATACAAGGTTTGCGTGATGATCACAAATTCAGCTCAGCTCAGTTGAGCAGGAGGGGAAATAGATGAGAGAAGCTGCCCTCACTTCATCCACTGGTGTGGGGAATGCAGCTGTGGTTTGGGGCTCACTGAGCCAGGGCTGTTCGTGTGCTGAGCATCTCAAGCAGGCAGGAGACTCAGACATCTCCCAGCATTCGTCCTTGGTGCAATCAAGCAATTGCTCTTTAGCAGTGCAGGCTCCCCCAAAGCCCAATTCCTGCATTTCCTCCCTGCTGTAAGCTCTCTTTGCTTCACTTGTTTCCACATTTGTTTCTTCTGTTACACAAGCTTTGGTCTCAGGCCTCTGAGATGAAATACTCAGGGCTTTCAAAAGCATGACTCTGAATTAGTCTCTGGCCCCTCTCTGCTCCATGCCCAGCTCATCTACCCTTGGCAGAGTGAGCACCAAAGTGTTGCTGTTCAGTGCTTAAAACCTGTGCGTGTCTTCTGAACTGCCACAATTTTGCTTTAATCCCAGACCACATCCCATTGGATTCAACAAGTATTCCTCACAGAATCTGCAACTTTAATGGCCCTAGGAGGGCTCTGTTTGCCACTTCATTCATTTTTTCTGCTTCCTTTGCTGTTTTCCAGATGTGTTCCTTTTGGCGTCCCTGCTTACTGACTTCCCCACAGTGGAGAATTCCCTCCCATGATCCTTAAACTGGATCTCCACCCAGCCCCCTTGCAGCAAATGCCCTGTCCCTCACACTGCTGGAGCTGGTCCCTTTTCTTTTAACTGCAGTGGAATGGGAAAATAGGTATGAAGATTTAGAATTATCCACTCACCTCCCTTTTACCAGACTCCTGACTGAATATGGGGTTGGGGGCAAGGGGGAAAGAACATGACAAGACATCCTTGTCCAATACTTGGAAATCAATTCCAGGGCTTGAAATAGGCTTGTTGGTGGGTTGCTTCTGGATATGCATGTCTGGAGCCAGCAAGAGAGCTATCCCAGCACTGTCTCCTGTGACAGTGTCTGAGCAGTGTTCAAAGGCTGGGGAGTGTTCTGGGGCAAAGAAATACATGTTTGTCTCCTCCATTAAGTTTTTTGCTGGCCTACAGCTACAGTGTGGGTGTGACAATAGCTATTGAAATGCAGCTTCAGAAGTGTCTATAGGACAGCCCCCCTGAGAGCTGATGCTCTTGCCGGGCACGGCGCTGTAGTTCACACAGTGGCAGCGTTACTAACACAGAGCTTGTGCTGGTACTTTGGTATTTCTGTAAACTCAAAGGATCCCTGGGTTTGTTCCTTTGATGTTCCCTCATCCCAGATGTGTTCTGTATTGCCAGATGTCCACAGCTATCTGTTAGAGCACACGCATTCAATTAATTAAACACATTAAATGCACCTGCTTCCCACTCTGGATTTGTTTCTTCCCTGACCTATAACTCAGCCTGACACATGGACAGTTTGATGGATCTTGGTCCTACAGGTGGAGTCATGGTGTAACCTCCTCCCTTTTCTGCAGCAGATCACCCACAGAGGAGGGTCTGTGTTTTAAATCTCTGGAAGTTACATTGACAAAATACAAATACACTTCCTTTGACTAAGAAGCTGGTTTTGTCTTCCTTTGCCTCTGCTATTTAAGTGCATTTTAAATCGATTTAGTTCAGAAATTTTACAGACTGGATTAAAACATGCAAACATGACTTTACAATGCTGTTTTTATTGTTTTTTTTCTTAATGCTTTCTGCTCGTCCCCCATTTCCAGATAGAGTCTCTATTTATTGGCCTGAAACAGTTCCAAAATCCCAGCCCTGCTTTTCAATACATGGGTGTATGTGCATTCTTAGATGATCCCCTTTGCATTTAATTTTGAATGCTCCTAGATTACTTTTTTTGTATTCACTATGTTCTGAGGAGGAAAATAAACAAGGGAAACTGATTAGTTAGCTGTTGACTTCACCTTTAATCTGAATCTCTGGAGGCTTCTGTCCTTAAACTGAAGTAGCTGCTTCCTCTGAACACAAGAACTGCTCCTGGCCAGCTCTGTGCTTGCTGTGAGTTTACTTGGTTTTTGATGAAGAAATAGAAAATCTAATTTTTGAACTAAATTTACCTGCAATGATTCATTCTCTTTTCATAACTTATCAAAATGCATTAGCAATAAATTCTTGACAGTGCTTCTATAAACAGCAGTTGTTCTCCTTTGAAGCCGTGGTGCTCTGCTGCCTGCTCAGTTGTGCTGCTGTGCAAAGTGGCATAAATACTCAAAGAGAAACGGCACAAAAGGAGCTGTGTACAGATGGCTTAGACAAAATGCTGGCCTTTTCCTTCAGTCGTCACAAGCTGGAAATCTGGCATTAAATAGGATTTGTAGGCAGGTTTGGTGTCTATCTTCTGGCTTATCCCCTCTTAAAGTCGCATCTCGCTCCCACCCCGTACATTGTCTGCTGCCAGGGTACCCCCGGTGGAAAGGATGGAGCGAACGCGGTTTGGCGGCCTGGTGCTGTCTCAAAGCTATAATTGTGTCAGACACGGTAAGCGCTGTGGGGTGATGGGGAGGCTGCGGTGTGTGCCCGTGCCCGTGCAGTGTCACAGGGCGGCGGGAGAGCGCTGCCGGCGGGTCCCGGCCGGGCGCGGCTGTGCTGCGCTGCGCGGCGCTCGCCGGTGCGCTCCTGCCATCTGCTGCCGGCACAGAGCGCCGCACGCTCCGCCCGCTCCTGCTGCTGCTGCTGCTGCTGCTGCTGCTGCTGCTGCTGCTGCTGCTGCTGCTGCTGCTGCTGCTGCTGCTGCTGCTGCTGCTGGGGCTGCTGCTGCTGCTGCGGCTGCTGGGGCTGCTGGGGCTGCTGGGGCTGCTGCTGCTGCTGGGGCCGGCACGGCTTCCCCGGCACCTCCTGCACGGAGGGACAGCGAACATGCCCGCGGCAAGGCGGAATGATTCCTGCCGTCCCGGTAAGGCGGCCGGGTAACTGCCAGTGAAGTTTAGAATTATCCCCCAAACCCAATCAAGTCGGGAAGGAAATCTGTTTGAAGTAAGATTTGTCAGGAAAATCAATGCACAAACACCAGAGGTTTATGTCCAAAAAGGAGACAGGGTAGTCCTGTAACTTTATTTGAATAACGGGACATGGGGCATTCCCCTGGGGTCTCACTAATTTTTGGAGGACGCAGCCTTCTTTTTATCCTCATTTCCCAGCTGCATGTCCCTCTCTGTTTCCCCGCTGGCTGAGGTACTTGAGAGGTACAGAATTCCCGGAGTGCCTAATACCTAAGACTGCCTTCTAATGTATACTCCCCCTTTTCTTTTCCTTGTGTCAATCAGTGGAACTCCTATGGAATTTATGGTTCTTCCCATTGTTTCTTTCATCTCTCACTATCTGACTTTATTCATCAGCAGACCTACAGTTTGTTTGTAAAGACAAATCCCTCTCACTCCTTTCATCAATTAGTGGAATCCTTTCCATTGTTTCTTTTATCTCTCAATATCTAACTTTACTTAGCAGCAGACCCACAGGGTTTTTTTGTAAAGACAAATCCCTCATTCCTTTCAGATTTAAAGCTCAATATGGTGATTTAAAGAACCCGCAGCAAAGTAGAATGTCCTCAGCTTGGGAAAGAAGAGATGTTTTAGCAGCACTGTGATTTCATGAGCCATCTCTCTGGGAAGGGATAAAGTGCTGCTTCCTCAACCACAAAGTTCTGTGGAATATTTCTTGCTTAATTTATGAATGCTCAGAATGTAATTTGGGGCAGGGTGTTGTGTTTTAGCAACAAAAATTTTGCAGGGTCCTCCTAGTGGTGGCCCTGTCTATAGGCAGAGGATGCCAGTGGCTGTTCGGGAGCTGACATACTTTTGCCCTCCTCTGGGCTCTGCCTGTGAGTAAGAGCTGGCTGATCCCTGAGCTTAACTAGGAAGTGCCCCAAACCTCATCAAGTCGGGAAAGAAATCTGAAAGGTTTTTTTACACTCCTCCTCCCTGTGGGTTGTTTGTGAGACAAGGAGAATAGGGCAGTTCAGGGGCCTCAGATCTTGGCCCAGCCCATCATCCAAGGCAGGTCTCCGTGGGCACAATAGAACAATACCAGCCAGAGCAGCAGCGCAGCTCAGGGTGTGATTTGTGCTTTGGTGATTGTTGGCTTCAGCTACAAACCAGTATGTTCCTGTCTCTGCCTCTGCCAGCCCCTTCCTAAGGTGCAGCCAGGAACAAACAAGTAGGATTGTGCTCAGATTTCTGCTGTGTATGAGCTGTACATCAGCTCTGTCTGACTTCAGGGACAAGCACCCTTGTTACAGGAGCAGCTCACACCCTCGTATTCCTGATTCTACCTCATGCAATTAATTCTGGAAACTGTGTTAGCAAATTTAGGAGGTCTGTAATCTTCTTTCTTTGTCTGTTAATCACAGTGTGGGGACCAGCTGTCAGTGGGAAACCAGCAAGCACTGTGCTATTCGTTGCTTTCTGTGTAGCAGGACTGTGTTCAAACAATATCTGTCTCTGTTGTGCTGGGAAGTGTTTTCATGCAAGGGATAGCAAGCCTTGCAGGAGCAGGATATCCACATGGAAATTTTACAAAGTGTTTTCACAGCAACATCTATAAAATACAGGTGAGATTTCTAATTACTGAATCCATTTGAAGGATCTGTATTCTCCATGTACCTGCCTCTTCTAAGCGTGATTTCTTTATCATTTGTGAGCAAAGCTTTTTAGCATTTTTCATGATTGTATGTAATATGGAATTTGTAGGATTAAAATTCCAGATTATCACTGTATAAGACAATAAAGAAGGTACTTTAATTTTTGAAAGAAACTCCAAATGCAGGTAGGAAAATTCTACCAGTATACTGTGGTTTCTCCTTAAGGCATTTTACTGGAGTTATATGAGGTTCTCTGTTAAATAGAGTGTAAACAAAGCATTTCTAGTTGTCACATTTTCAGGGGAAAGCTAAGTGAGCTAGCTGAATTTTCTATTCTACTGAATTATATTTCTATTGGATTTTGAGCAGTAGTTGCCTTTCCTCTGTCCTCCTTGCAAAATGTTTCGGGAAAATGGCACTGGGAAGACATTGTTGTGATTTCATGGCCTGTCTTTTCATTTGTATTTGGGCTGGGGACACTGCTTCCTAAAGCATGGGGGCATTGGTGAATGGGATTCTGCTCATCTGAGCTTTCAGAGTCAGGAAGGTGAAGCAGCCCCGACAGGAGATGAAATTTGAAGAAGGAGCTTTGATTATCATGAGCTTTCCATTACAAGAAGACTTTGAGATCCTACTTCATGAGGTCTTTTGCATAGGTTTCTGACAGTTTCTGGACCCAAATCTTGCTCATGCCATTATTCCATTAGATTTTTAGAAGAGACATTACTTTGGGACTCGGCTATTGGTGGGGACAGCTTCCTGGAACACGTTTCCCAAATTTTATATTTGATCAGCAACAATTTTGCTTTCTCCTCCCTCCTTCACCTTGCAAAGTAGCTTTCATCCTGATGAGCCAAGAGATCACCAGGCCTTTCTTTAAATAAATGTGTGTGTGAGGCTTTATTTCATTCCAGGTAAGCACAAAAAGGCTTTGCAACAGATGTGGTTGTTCTCTTGGAATTTCTCCTGAGTGAGCAGAGTGGGTAAAACAGGATGGGAGTTCTGTGCAAAGGGCATTTCAAGCCCTGCTCCTGGTAGCAGAGAATTGCTCCAAAAATACAGCCCTCATCTCACTTCAAATACTGCCAGGGCATGGGCCAGTGAGCACTGCCAGCTCCACCAGCTCCTCCTTCCCACCAGCCAATCCACAGCTTACACTGGAAGGAGGGATGGTTGCAATACGTGGATCTTTCAGGGCCACCTGGCAATGCGACTTCTTACTGTTGCCTTCTTCAGGGGACTGCATTTCACCTTTGCTGTCCAGAATGACAGTGGCATTTTACTGCATACCTTCACACCAGGTGGTCCAGGTTCTATCTACCCTGTTGCTCTTCCCTTTCTCTTTTACTCTAATTATTCAGTTCCATGCCTCCTGGCCACTGCTGTGCTGCAGGGATAAGAGATCCTTGACAGCTGCTGGGGCTGTGGGCTTGGTGCTAGATGGAGATCAAATGCACACAGTGCTTCCTGCTGTGCTCTTTGACAGATGACAGTGCTCAGCTGCAAAAAAATGGCTGTAAAGTCTGAGATTTTGGTTAGAAACTTCTGGTGGCTTTTGTGTGCTGTCAAATATGACCTCTGCAAGATCAAGCTGGAGCAGGATGATAGGAGCAGTGGGACATGGACAGGCAAGCTTGGAGGGTTTAGGTTTTCCTCTGCCTGTCTCCCATGGAAAGCAAGGAGAAATGCTCTTGACATTTCCATTCACTTCAGGGGAGCTGCTCTGATTTCTGCTAACAACAAATTTGGCCTGTATCAACTTTTGGTGATGTGGATGAAGAGGAATTCTGCATGAATGTCAAAGCCAACCAGCATACATCCAGCTGATGCTGCACATGGGGCTTTGGCAAAAGCATCTCCTATAGGTGACTTGATCCAGCTCCACATGGCTTTGGCCATGTTCTCAGTGGTGGGTGGGAAGTTGGTTAATACTGCAGGAAAGCTTGCTCTTGGCTTCATGAGCTCAGACACAGCTGTACTGTTTAAGCCTTTTTGATTTCAGCACTCTCTGACCAGGATCTGCATTCCCTGCCTTGTTTTGCTAGTCCAATCCATGCTCATGTGCAAGGACAGAGAAAAATTATATTGTGCTTCTGGCATTGGTTGTGTCAGCCATATTTGGCCTATCTGTCTTGTCTTCTCTGGTGTTTGGATACCAGATTTGTCAAAGAGGCCAGATCAGGTCTGTACAGATGAAGTCCAGTGAATTCTAAGGGCTGGAGAGAAGATTCAGTTCATGTAATTTTCTCCACTACATGCCTCAGAAAGGCTTCTGAAGACAGCTGCTTTCCTTCTGTACTCAGAGAACTCAGGATTTCCAGCACACTTTTGGTGCTTGGCTGGTTTCCTGGAAATATCCTTCATTCCCTCTCTTTCTGACCTGTCCCATTGTATAAACCTAAATAGATTTTGTTATTGGTAGAGAAAGAGAATGAAAGCAATTGAAAAAGATGCCATTCTGGTCATGTTGTTGACCCCAGGAGCCAAGTTTGGTGGATTTTAAGGGAAAATCAAGGACATGAATTACAGCTGTGGTTATTCATCCACTCCCTGATGGCTGTTAGTCACCCTGTGTACTCCATATGTAAGCTTAGCTTTTCTGGATGATTTAGTGAAGAATTGTTGAGTCAAGGACGAATCTCCTGCTGCTCTGCAGCAAGGTAGAGCTGTTATTACAGAAAAGGTGGGCCCTGAGGATGGGCAGTGTTAGCTCAGGCCCAGGTCATAAGGAAGGGTGCTGTGCTTTGTCTTGTCTGTGACTCATCTTTGTAGAAAACAACTGCTAAAGGAAAAGAAAGCAAGCTGGTAATTTAGCAGCTGGGGAGAGAATTTGTGGTATGTTGGATAGCTGTAAGCAGGAGTCTTGGTAGAACAGCTCAAGGTGCATTTACAGTGTAGGCTCTTATGTTATTTAGAGGATGTGAGGTTGTGGTGGTATTCCTCTGTGCACAGCCCACCAGAACATAAAGTGGTGTGGCAACTGAGCCCTTTCAGGATGGGAAAAGATACCAGACAGTAACTGAGAACACAAAACCATCCCAGAGGAGCCCAAAGTGCTTTTGCAACCTTGGAGTCAAGTTCTGCCTGATATGTACTTGTGCCTCTGTGGCTGACTGGAGTGAGAGGAGAATGTGTTCCCAGGTTTGGAAGGGAATGGCTTTGCTCATCAGTGGAGAGCTGCCACGTGTTTTCTGTGAGAGGCACCTGGTGCTGACTCTTCAGATTGGGAGGCTGGGGACTTTGTTCCCATGTGCAGTCTCCAAAACCTTACCCTGTCCTACTTCCACAGTTCTTTTGCAGTGTCAGCAACACCCCTTGTAAAGTGATGGGATTGGTGTTGGCTTTTACAAGGGGAACATCCTGAAGGTGAAATTAAATACTGGGGAGGAGGACTCCATTACATTGAGCAAACCTGCAGTGGAGTGGGGCTAATTTAGCAAGCAAGGCTGCTGAGATATTTCCCAGAGGACTGTGAAGACATTCACCCAGAAGTCACCTTTTCATGCAGCGTTGACCATCTCATTTCACTTGAGTGTAGCAATACCAGGGCCCACACAATTGGAGATCAGGACAGTCAGCTAAACAAAGTTTAAATAAGTTGTCCTTTTCAATGTGGAAGAAAGATGACTGATGAAGCTGTGTAAGATCTTCAGTGATCCATGGGAGGTGCCATGGTTAGGTGATTTTCTTCATTTCCTAGCAAGCTAGCAAAAGGAAGTCCTTTTGACATGTGTTTTGTGAAACACAGTGCTGCAAGGCACTGACTATAACAAAAATATAGCTGATTTACAAAGCAATGAGAGACATTCCAAGCAGATACGTCTGTCAGTGCTATTAAAGACAAAGCTGGAAATACTGCCTCTGGGTTGCCAAACAGCAAAGCCAGAGAATGTTTGGAGATTGCAGAGGGAAAATTATTATGCTGTACTTTCCTTGCTCCTATTGCTCTTCTGAAAGCCCTCAGCAGCAGTTGCTGAGCCAGGGTGCTACAGTAGGTGGACATGTCATGTACCACTCTGAGGTTGTTGGGCTCTTGTGAGGATCTCAGTAACAGGGAAGGAACTTGGAAAAACAAGGGCAGAACAGCCTCTCCTGCAAGCTGCGTGTTTGCACTCAAGATGCTCGACCTGGTTTGTGCCCACTGCTGTTACCTTGCAATCAGATCCAAGAGAGGAATCCTGGTGAGTCTCCCTCAGGGTAGCATCTTGCTGAATACTTAGCAGTGCTCCGTAGGGGTGTGAGCAGAAATGGCCCATCTAGACCCTGTGTAGCCCTTGCCAAATGTGCACTCTCAGTCCCAGAGGGTGGAACTGTTAAAACAATCTGTCCCTTGGCATGTTTTGTCTCTGGCATTGCAGTTCCAGGAGAGATGGCATCTTGTGCCATTTCCGAAGGGATTTCATGTCTTATGCACATTTGAAGATATGGACACCGTATGGACACAGTGTGCAGTGTTAACTGGGGTGTAGCAGCAACTTGTTCTTATAGCTATCCTCTCTGTCCCCTGTTCCTTCTGTTCTGCTTGTCAGCTGCTCTCAGACCTCATCATCCACATTCTTCAGACCCCAGAGCACCTCTTTGACTTGCACTTCATATTCCATGTAGTCTTTCACCTTTCATCACTCCTTTTAGTTTGGCTAATATGACTCTGGAGATGAAGCTCTTGAATAAGCAGACTGGCATGGTGGAAACCCAGTATCAGTTTGGAACTGACTCTCAAACCCTTCCTGCCCCGAGCAGAGGCACACAGCAATGCAGGGGCTCCCTCTGAAAATGCTGGTTCCAGCTCTGGGAGCAGTCTAGTCCTGCTGTTGTGGTCTCTGAGCCCTGACTGGTTTAGCCAAGCAGACCACTACAGAAACACTGCTGCTGGTTTTGGTGCCAGAGTGGGATTAGATGTTTGTGGTAGCACCACTCGTCACTGTACAGGCTCACCCTTTGAATCAGGGCTCTTTCTTGCTTTTCTTTTTTTTTTCCCCTGCTTGCACCATCAAACACGCCTTTCCATTGCCAAACAGGATTTCAGCGAGGTGAGTGGCTTCCACCAGGACACATGAAAAATGGAAAAAAAACCTGGGACACTACTTTTAAGATTGTTTTTAGAGAAGACTTTGGAGAAAGAAGATGATTTCTTTTACGAGGGGGTGCTGTCTCCCTGCAGTGTGTTCTGTCACCATGTCACAAGATTTCTAAAAGGAGCAGAATCAGTAGGACACTGGTGTATCAGTCTGCAAGGAGCAGCTTCCTTCGCTCGCATCCCATATTTGACTGAACTGGTATCACATGGTTCAGTCTCCCCACTCTTTTCCCACCCCCTGCCTGCTTCCGCCAACAGTCCTCTCAAAATGTGCTTTGTAACTGAAGACTCCCCTAAAGAGCTGACTCTTCCAGTTCTCCTGCGTAACAAAAACTTGAGCTGCTCATAAATAGAATTGCAATTACCAAGGGAAACAGAAGAATCTGCGCAGTCCAGATGCATCAGAGAGGCCTCTCGTCTTGTCTTAAAGAAACCTCTGAAATTCAACACACACTGCTCAGGCATAGCTGGGAGACCTCTGCAGAAATCTTTCCTTTGAGCAGCCACTGTCTGATCATCCAGGAAGTCAGACTTCCTTAGGTCTTGGATTACAGGATGGTAATGATTTCATATAGAAGAAAAAAGGCATTCTCTAGGTCATGCAGAAAAAGGATGGACCTGTGAGTAAAAATCAAGAGCCTTGACTATGCATATTGGGTCCTGTGGAAGGATTAAGCAGTAGAAAAGAGGGAGGCAGTAGGATGTGTGAGTGGTCCTTAGCTTTCCCTATAGAACAGATCACATATATAAGGAAGATCCCTTCTATATATCTTCTCCCTAGGCTGCCAGGGAACTCAAGGGGGGCATACACCATTTAGTGCCTGGGTCTGGCTTGGCTCCTTCCTGTGATTGGCTTCTTCTGTGTGCAAGGTTCTGCTGATTCTCCTCTGTGGAACCTTTCTGAGCCCCCCACTGCTCCTTTGACCTCTCTCTAGTTCCCATGCAGCAGAAGCCTCCCTGAAATCAGTGACTGCCCTGAACATCACCCCATTCAGTCTGATGAGACCAAGTCAGACTAACAGAGCAGCATCTTGCTTTGCCACATTTCCTTTTGGTGGCAATGGTTGCACATCTAAAGTGTCAGGAAGAAAGACTTCAAGCAGGAACCCAAATTAGGAATTGCATATGTTAGAAAGAAGTTTTTATGTAATATTTTTCTTGTGGTCAGTTTCTTCAAAGACAAATCTGTGTGTTCCTCCTTCTTTACACAAAGCTAGTCATGATATAGCAGTAGATCCCAGCACACACTGCAATGGTCATGAAATCTGTTCATCTGAAATTCTGTCATGGTTGGAGAGCATCTTTGCATTGCAGTTTTTTTGTTTCCAATGGGAAGAACAGTCTCTGTGTCATCTGCATCAGAGTCACAGTTCATTCAAGGATGTGTCCCAAATGTAGGTGTTATATAAAGTAAAATATCTTTTCTCTGTTTTTATGCTCTTTGTATCTTAGTGCTTGAAGTAGAAATAAATCCTTTTTTTCCTGACACTGAAGAAACAACAAAGGAACAATGTTCTGTTGGTAGAACTCACTGGCTCACCTGTGTTCCTCTGAATTCATGTTTAGTAAACCAACCAGCAAGCCTGGCCTACAGGTGGTGCTACTGATTCTTACAATCCTTGCCTTTCTCATGCTTGCAAGCATACTTACCTGTTAGCATTTACTAGCTTGGGAAGATCTTAAATTAGTTACATATCTAGAAAAGAAGAATCCTTTAAGGTGCTTTAGAAAGGTGCTTTAGAAAGAAGAGGTAACTGTACACCAATCCCTCACTTAGCTTTGCCAAACACCTTTTCAGTGTCACACAAGGTACTACTGCAAATTATGTGTCTTGCCTGGTAGCAGCAAGAGGCTTCTTATGTATCAGTGAACCTACTTTGATACCGTGAGAGCTGGTCCTAGCATTTGTTTTGTGTGTTTGACCCTACAAATTCTGGTTCGGTGTTTCAGACAACTCCACAGATTTTCTATACATTTCATTAGTTTTTCTGTAACCCCTATTGCCTCCTCCTCCCAGGTGGCCCTGGGACTGAGATGAAAAGAAAGCTCAAACTGCCCACTGATGCTATTAAGTACTTGGGTTGAGTACCAGGCTTGGTATCTTTCTTTGTATTTGCACGTACATGCTTGCTGAACTGGAGTGCCTACTTGTGTTGTACATTCATGGGCTGCAGAAACTTGGGGTGGAAGCTTTGTGACAGGGTGGTGTGTGCCACACAGTGCTGGCTGATGGGATTCCTTGAAATCCCTTCACGTTTCAAATAGATTTGTGAGCAAGGGGGGCAGTTTGAAGACACTGCAAACCCCTAAAGCCTTAGGTAATCCTGAATTTGGCCAGCTCAACTATTTATAGAACACTCTATGCCTATTCTAAATATACTTTCCTCAAGGGGACCTTATCTCAACTCCCTGCTCCACCACTTCAGTTGGATCAGCAATGCTGCTGTGATCATTTAGCAAAAATTCCTTCTCTTGTTCTGTGGCAGAGCTGCAGATGTTGCTGGTTTGGGACTTGAAGGGGAAATTCTGTGCCAAGCAGAGCTCAAGGGTTTGATTTAAACTGCAGCCAGCCAGGTAGAGAGATATTGATGATATATTAGATCATTTCCTGCAGCCATTTCCGTGCTATTTTTCAATATTTCTCTTCGGCTGGTAGGTCTAGAGTTCTGAAGAGGGAAAATCAAGTGACTCAGTGTGACAGTGTACAGAAGGCAGGGCTTGCGTCCCACTTGCTGCTGGTTGAACAGGGTTAGACTATGAATTCCATTGCTCCCATGTAAGGACAAAGGTTTTCTTCAGGCCAAGGAGAGCATCTCATCCAACAGCAGATTTTGTGGTGGGCAATCTCTTTGGAAAAATCCTGATTTTCTTTTTCAGTTGAAGGCTCTGGGATAGAAGTTCTGGTGCAAAAGGGCCCACCTTTGCAGAAAAAAAAAAAAAGCAGAGCATTTTTCATCCTTTAAGTTTAAAAATATTTAGAAAAACGCATCCTTTATTGAGTCCTATGGGTTTGAACATTTTCCTCTGTAGGATAGTTACATTCTCTCTGCCTATCTCAGGCACATCTGCAGATCTGCAAGGCAGATGCTGCAGAGCACCATCCTGAGTGGGAAATTTTGGCTGAGTGTAGAGGCAGGATGGGCCATCCAAACCTTTCATATCATGAATAGCTGTGCTGCCCCACTGTAAGGGCCATTAGTACTTTAAGCTTTGGGGGGAAAAAAAATTGCTCCCTTCCCTATGATGTGATTGATCCAGACTCTACTTTTTGGGTATTGGACTCGGTTTCCAGCAGAGGTGTAAAGCACTAAGGCTGCTTGCACTGGCTCAAGGACAGGATTCAGAGGCAGCGTGTCAGTAGTGTCTGCAGAAGTCACATCAATTGAGGTACCCATTAGAAAACCCCTTCTGGGTACAGCAAAAGAGTGACTGCTACTTATTTAGCCTCTGGGATAGAGCAGCCTGTGTAAGACTTTGCTGCTCCACAGATCAGGGTAACATAGCTCACTGTGCGTCTAAGCCTCAGAAAATGTTTTTGAGGTTGACAGAAGCTTTTCTTAGTTGTTACCCTTTGAGGATGAACAGGGCAGCGTGTGGCAAGATCGCAGAATGGGATTAGCTCAGGATTTAGCAGGAAGAGTTTCTTAGCACTCCTTTAGAGCTATTTCCTTCTATTGCAGCCCCTGGAGCTGCATGAAATAGAAGGGTTTATGTCCTTGCCTGCCTGGCAGGAAAATCATCCCAGCTCAGTGCAGCAAAATGGACTGGGTCCAGTGCTCTTGGAAGGAATTAAACAGGTAAAGTGTATTTAACAAGGAATTTCACATGGGGGCTTTCAGGTACACTGAATATGGCCTCAAGATGCATTCTGCCTCACACAGAGGCCTCTTCCTACAATATCCTTGGCTTTCCCAAGGAATCAGTGTCCACAGAGCTTTAGATTTTGCTCTGGTCATGGCTTACCTATAAGCACGCAGGTAGTGTTTCCTTGTTGCTGTCCTAGCATGCAGGGAAGGACAGGTGAGTCTGTCTGAAAGCTCTGCAGTGCCACTGAGCCTGGGGCAGCCCTCAGTGCCTTGGGGTGCAGCTGCTGCTCTCTGCTAGGGTGACCCACTCAGTGCAGGCAGTGTCTGTGATCCTACAGGGATGCATTACCTCAGGAAAGGCTCTGCAGTCACTGGGACTATGACAGCATGGGTACTCATACTGTAGTGCTGATCATTTGTGTTTCACATTCTTGATGTGTCTGCCTGTGATTTCTGGGCTGACAGAGTGACTGGCAGCTTTCTGGCTCACTCTGTTATGCCTCTGGCTAGTTATTCCCACTGCTGTCTCTCCAAGACTGGCTTCTTTTTAATGGAAGTTGTCCATTTGACCATTCTTGATGTAAACAAACCATATTGCCTTTCAGAAGCTGGACTCAGTAATGCATGCCAACAGAAACTAGTGCATTTGTACTTGTAAGGAATAAAATCTATCCCTTTTGCAGTGCTCATAACAGCTTCAGCATCTTCATTCAGAACCACTGGCCTTTGTTCCCTCATGGCTGAGGTGTGGCGGCTGAATTGAGGCTGGGAAGCGACCAAAAGCATTTAACCACAAGAGGAACACCAGCAGTGAATCAGCCCAGAAAGCAGGAGCAGACTGCAGAGCAGTTGAAGTGCAGAGCTCAATTTTAAGCCTAATTTGAACACTGAATGAGGTGCTAATATCTCAGCTTCTGTGTAGAGTCTCAGTCTGCTGTTCATTTTCTATGGACACAGTATAGTGAGGTGTATTTATAGAATTCCTGGTGAAAAGCTGGCTTTGTACAACTGGTACAGGCACTGCAGGGTGAATGTCGTGTCTGGTTTTGGTGCTGAAAGTGAAAATCTGTCTTCATGTCTGTGTTCTGGGGAGCTGATCAGATATTTTATGTCATTGCAGCTTGAAGAGCCAATTTCAGAGCTGGCTTCTCTAATTGCCTGATCATTTAACCGGTTCCATTCGCCCATAAGAGAAGGATGCATTTCTTTTGTTCATGTTGCCTTGTTGATCAGTAAATGTAAAGCAGATTGTAAAATCAGACCTGCTTGAACTAACATTTGTAGCTATTCATTCACTCATGAACAAACCAACTCCCTGATGCTGGTCCAGCTTTTTTCTATACCAGAGAGAAAATAAGAACAACAAGTCAATTGATATTCTTTTTTCCCTATGGAGTGTTGGTGAAACATTTGGATACTCTGGAAATGAATGTCAGTATGGTGAAAAACTGGTTTAGAAGGTGTTAAAAAAAGTTACATTTAGTTCTGGAAGTAGCTTTGTTGTGTTTCATCAGAGGCTGCTGCTTTTTTCCATTGCTTGAAATGTGATGTTTAGGATGGACTTCTCACATTCCCAGGAATGCAGAGAAGGCCCTGCCCTGAGTCAGGTGAGACCTAAGGTTGTCTGAGTGCTGGGCCTGATTTATGTTTTTGCCACACCAAAAGTTATAGATACCTCTGGTTGCTTTCTTTTCCTGCTGGGCATGGGAATGGGTTTTAATCCTGGTTAGATCCTGGATCAGTTTTTTTTTAAAGAACTTCTCTTTCTGTCTTTTTCAGGCATGGTTCAGAAACTCGACCAGAAGCTGCCTGTAGCCAACGAGTACCTGCTGCTGTCGGGCGGCGTGCGGGAAGGTGTGGTGGACATTGACCTCGATGAGCTGAATGTTTATGCCAGGGGCACAGACTATGACATGGACTTCACCCTGCTGGTGCCCGCGCTGAAGCTGCACGACCGCAACCAGCCGGTGACGCTGGACATGCGCCACTCGGCCCTGTGCCACTCCTGGCTCAGCCTGCGCCTCTTCGACGAAGGAACCATCAGCAAGTGGAAGGACTGCTGCACAATCGTGGACCATATCAATGGAGCTACCAATTACTTCTTCTCCCCAACAAAAGTTGCAGACTGGTTCTATGAGTCCATTAGCATCGTGCTCTCCGAGATCCAGAAGAAGCCCCAGCGAGGGATGCCAAAGGTGGAGAAGGTAGAAAAGAATGGGACTATCATATCCATTATTTTGGGAGTGGGCAGCAGCCGCATGCTGTATGACATTGTCCCTGTGGTGTCCTTCAAAGGCTGGCCAGCTGTGGCACAGAGCTGGCTGATGGAGAACCACTTCTGGGACGGGAAGATCACGGAGGAGGAAGTCATAAGTGGGTTTTACTTAGTGCCTGCATGTTCCTACAAGGGGAAGAAGGACAATGAATGGAGGCTGTCATTTGCCAGGAGTGAAGTGCAGCTGAAAAAGTGCATCTCCAGCAGCCTCATGCAAGCCTACCAGGCCTGCAAAGCCATCATCATCAAACTGCTGTCCCGCCCCAAAGCCATTAGTCCATATCACCTGCGCAGCATGATGCTGTGGGCTTGTGACAGGCTGCCAGCCAGCTACCTGGCCCAGGAGGATTACGCAGCCCATTTCCTCCTGGGGCTCATTGATGATCTCCAGCACTGCTTGGTCAACAAGATGTGCCCTAACTACTTCATCCCGCAGTGCAACATGCTGGAGCACCTGTCTGAAGACACGGTGATGCTCCACGCGCGGAAGCTGTCCTCGGTGCGCTCCGACCCCGCCGAGCACCTCCGGACTGCCATCGAGCACGTCAAGGCAGCCAACAGGCTCACCCTGGAGCTGCAGCGGCGGGGCAGCACCACCAGCATCCCCTCCCCGCAGTCCGACGGAGGCGACCCCAACCAGCCCGACGACCGGTTAGCCAAAAAGTTGCAGCAGCTAGTGACTGAGAACCCCGGGAAGTCCATCTCTGTCTTCATTAACCCAGATGATGTCACAAGGCCCCACTTCAGAATTGATGATAAATTTTTCTGAGCTTTCGTCAATGTTTCTTGGGATTTTTATTTGTTTTGTTTTTTAAAACTCTTGCAGTGCGCAGGTTTTTTAATTTGGTTTTCCTTGATGACTTAGTCTCTTGGTTTTTGCATATCCAGCATAGATTGGATCTGTTGAGAACAATCTGAACAAATTTTAAATCCTGTTTCTGCAGGACAGTGCAGATTTTGGAACAGTATATTACTATTTCATATGCTGCTTTTTTTTTTTTTTCACCCACCCTGCCCCATTGTCTGTGAGTAGTTTCTAAAGGAGGACATGCATCGTAAACACAAGCCACAGTGTAATGTAGAGGTTTTTCCAAGCTTCCATAATTTATGTACATTGTTGGGCTGGGAGAAAGAACAACTCCCCTTCCGTTGCTTCAGAAATTCACTTCTTTTTCCATGAGCTTCCATCACCCTAAAGAAATGAGGAGAGGCTGGGTTGGAAAGCACTCCTGGTAATCTGACGAGGCCAAATCTACTGGGCTGAAGCCCAGTTCATCTGTTCTTCACATTTCTGATACAGGGGAGAAAGCAGACTTTAAAGATGATGATGCAGCTTTTTGGGGAAAGAGTTGTTTCTGTTTTGATCTACTTTTTGAATGTAATTGTTCATTAATTGGACCTTGTACAGTCCAGAGGGTTGTTTCTGCTGCTTTTCCATGCGGAATAAGGTTATGGAATGTTAGTTTTAGTGTGTGTAATTATTCAAAGCCTTATTTAAATTCTATTAAAGAACATACCATTTTAAATGTAATTGCACTAATGAAATCTCTGCCATTACCTCAGTCCCACTGTTTGTGTTTCTTTCATGAATTAGCATCTGTTTTTAGGTCTCAATATTGCTGATTGCTTGAGACCCCTCTGGTCTCATGGTTTCAGGTGATTTCTTGATTGTCTTTTGTAAAAGACTTCCTTGTTAGCCCGGCTATGTGTGAGCAGTCAGTTTTGCATTGGCATATTTCTTTGGATGCGTATTGTGTGTTGCAGTGCATATTGCATTAATATGTATTGCATGTTGTTGAAACAGGTTTACCATTAGATAAGGATGTAATGCTAAAGCAGTGGTATGTGCAAAGTGAATCAGCCAGACCTCCAGCAAAGGAGCTACCTTGCTTCTCTAATGCATGTATTAGGCCTGATCCTTTCTGGCAGTTACCATTCCCTGGACTCCTGAGAACTTTCTGACTCACCCTGGGACGTGGGAGATCTTACTCTGGTCTCATGTTTGCAAAAGTTGTGTTTGTGTGTAAACTTGTGGTGCAACAGTAGCCTTGAAAAACACATACACTTTTCTTCTGTGTGTAGGGTAAGATGTATGGTAACAAGGGTTAGTCTGAGCCAAAAATAATTCCAAGAGTTCAAGGATAGAGTGACTTATTGTGGCTGGCTGGCCAGTGACTGATATTTAGGCCTTAAATCAGCAATTTGGGCTTACTGATTATCCCAGAGACGCTGTTCTGATCCAAACTTGATGCATGTGTTAAAATGTGATTATTAGAGCAGGTTGAAGTATTTTTTAAATATTTGACAGACAAATGAGGTGCATATCTAGTAAATTCTAACTGATAAAAATTGTGTATGAAAAATGTGTCACTTTTTCAGTCCAGCCTTTGTGGTAAAGAAACCAGGCTGGTGGAGCAGCACACCAACAGCTTTGGCAACTGCTTTATTAGATGGCAGGGAGGTTCCAACACCTGATCTAGTGCCCAAGTTATGTCTTAAAACTTTACCTCCTCCATGTCTTGGGCATAATTGAAAACTTCACCCCATTGCTATAGCCAAGAAGTTCACATTTACCTGAATTTACTGGTACACACTTACAAGAAGCTCTCAGAAGTTGCTGGCCTGATGGAGTGGATGAGGATTTAACCTTAAAGCACAATTGGCTCTTGATCATGAGCCCTGTGCAGCTGCAGTTTGGTCATGGGAAGGACATGGATTGGCTTCAGCAGAAGCAGAGCTGGGTCCTACCTGTGTGGCTATTGCCAAAGATGAGTTTCCATATAAACCTGTGAAACCTGCCTGGGGAGGCAGGAGAAACAACGGGGAATCCTCTCCAGAAGTGCGTGGAAAATGCAGATTTGTTGAAATGGTTTCTTCCCCAGTCTCTGGGACTTCTGTTTGTTGAAAGAAGAGTCTGGGCTGCAGGATGAAGTTTCCCATCACTACATGAGAAACCTGCTCAGCACAAAGCAGCAGTAGCCTGGCAGGCAGAGTACTCTCCCAGGAGACCCATTGTCTGTGCCAGTGCTCCTGAGATATGCAGAAACACAGCCTTCCTCATGCCAGTTCAATGTCCTGGTGACCAGCAGTTTGACTAGCCCATGTCAAGCTCTGGTGTGTGCTCCTTTTTTTGGTTTTAATTAAAAAAACATTTTGAAAAGTATCCACCTTGTTCTTCCTGCATTCTGTGTGTTGGGATTTGTTGTTGGGTTTTTTTGGTTGGTTTTTTTGTTGTTTTTGGTGGGGGAATGGAGGCTTGACTTTTTACTGGACTGAAAAGCAGTTTGCCAGGTAGGTTTGTGAGAATGTTATATCCTCTACCTGGACCATCTGTCTTCCCAGGAGACAGAATCCTAATCTGCAGTAGGTTTGTATCTGTCTAGTATTTGCTCCTCTCCACATACTATAGTTAACTTAATGAAGCAAGCTGCCAGCCCAGAGGTGACAAGTGTTTTGTATATTAGACAATACAAAAGACTATTTTCTTCCTTTTCTAGTGTCCCCTCTTGCCTTTGAGTATCTGCTTGTGAAGTGCAGAAGTCTCTATGTGGGATTTCAAAGTAGTCAGTGGGTTTAGATACCAACGACCTTTTACTCTTTACTTCTCTCTGCAAGTTTCAAGGAAACCATGGTGCTTTTCCTATTAGGGGGTTCTTGAAAGTCATTCACATGTGCTTTTTAGAGCACTCAGCCCCATGGGGTTAGAGACTTGGCCAATCTGACAAACACCGAAATAAAAGGGAATTTGCTTTAAACTAGCAATGTAGGCATCTTCCCTGCTGATGTCAAGAGGAGACAAGTCAGTGCTGTGAGCCAGTGTCTCCATGGGAGCTTCAGTTCTGCACCCACTCCTGTGGCAGGTAAGACTTTTTTTCTTTTCCTTTTGCCCATTAGCCACCTTTCTGCTGACTTCTCCCTGTCCTGAGTGGTGTTGCAAAAGGACTGGGGCAGTTTGTGCGGGGCTGGCAGCATGTAGGACGGATCCCTTGTGAGTCTGAGTTACTGACTCCTACAGGGTTAAAAGGGAGGGAGTCCCAGCCAAGAGGGTCTGTCTTTGAGGCATCAGAAAGGTGGGGAGGAAGGAAAAGTGCCCTTCAGAGGCTCCACTTCCACCTCCCAGTGTGATCCTCCTTGGGCATCTTGGCTCTGGTCCTACTCTTGGAACATGCTTTTGCCTTTGCTCTTTCCATAGGGTTGCTCTCCAGTAGGACAGTGGCAGAAGCAGCTAATTTGACTGGTTCCAGTTGTTGTAGGTTCTGGGAGATGCTGAAAAATCTGTCACTTCTTCAGAAGGACACCTGAGCTGCTGCAGAGGTGACAGAACCACCAGCTAGTGGGAGTTACTCTCTGTGCTGTGTTGGGAGAACTCATTTGAAGGCAGAAGGGAACAAGAGACCAAGAGCTTTGTGTCAGCCTGCAGTCTCTGCTCCTTCAGGCCTGTTGTGTGAAGCCTTGTCACTCTTGTCTGGCTGTGATAAATTGGTTTCTGCACATATTCCAATACTTTAGCCCAGAGAATTGTTGGTGCTCTAACCAGAAAACTACAACTGGGCATCACAATCAATCTTTGCAGCAAAATATCAGCAGAACTTTACCCATGCACTGCCCAAGAGAGAAGCCAGTCCTCAAAAGCCTCTGAAAGAGCTGGTTTTTACTAGTGTGTTTTCTCTGTTGTCATTGTGACAAATAGCACTAATTTTGATCTAGATTCTTGGACTTTCCCTGATTGCCTTGTTCCAATGGAGAGCAACCTTCTTTAGGCAGCTGTGGTGGTTCTGGGCTGGACACCTGAGCTCTGTGCCCTTCCACTTCTTGGCCTCCCCATGGAGGGCTGTGAGACAGACTTGTGTCTGCTAAAAATTGACTGAAACAGGCATTGAAAGGTGGCAGTCACAATAAATTCCATTGGGAGACTTGAAAATATGCTTAAAACAAAGTGTGTGTACTTTGCTGGATAAAAGCTGATTCTGGTCAGACTAAAGTAAGCAGACATTTATCATATTTTCTTAACCCATGCATAATACAAGTGGTCATGCACAATGCAAATGACTGTGGCAGAGGGAAAGGAAGATAGATTTGCTAATTATTATTTCTTATAAATTTTTTTAAAAGGTGTGCTTAGTCCGTGCATAGAATTGCTTAAAAACATTGATCTGTCCCTTTTTCTGGGTTCAGTGCTGGATGCATTTTGCCACTTTGTCTTGTATTAAAGTGAACGTGTTTGAAAGGTTGCTGGGCAGCTGAGGGTAATGTTCACATTCTCCTGGCATTGCTCAGTGATTAGAAGTATTCAGCATGCAAATAGCTTGTTCAACTTCAGCAAGTACATCATCTCCCTCCTGCCAGCCTTGCTTGGGGTGAGCTAATGGACTTTTAACATTATACAGCTTAGAGAGCACTGTCTCTAATAGCTCCTGATTGAGCTCTCCAGAAAGGCAAATAACCATCATGGGGCAAAGGCTAAACCAGGGGAGGGGGGGAAAAGAACACCCTGGCCAAGGGACTCTTGCTGACATGTTTTGGGTTTAGGGACATTCAGCATTATATTTAGCACATTTTGGCTTTTGAGAACTGTCAAGTGAATCCAAATTTATTTCCTCTGAATGCTTTTAGAATAGTGATAAAATAGCCCTCACTCTCTTCTCCTCCCCTTTTGCCATTTATAATCTATTATTTTAGGACTGCTCTGAGGAACTATTGTGTTTTCCTATTATCATTGTCCCTGGCTCAGCACTGTGCTTCCAGGCTGAATGTAGGCTTTTGGGGGTTATTTTTATCTTACTGGCCTTCTGTGGTAGAGGAACACACTCCCATTCAGTCTCCAGACAGCCTGATTCACCAGGCAGAGATGTGGGTGCGTATCGGGGGCATCAGGCTCTCTTCAAACTGACTCAGCCTGTCTTTCCCTCAGTTTTTGTGTGTTAGGAATATCAGTATGACAGCCACGACTGAGGTCTTGCTAAGCACACAGAAGAGATGGTGTGTGGTTCTGAAGTCAAGCAAGCTTGAGTGCAAAGTGAAAACTGAGCCCAAAAAGCCACTTTTCTCCCTGATTCTCAACCCATCTGACTCCTTTGTTTTAGCTTTATTTTGGGGAGGTGGAGAGAGATGAGCTGCTTTTGTCCACTTCAGTGGGTACAAATCACAGCTGTGGCCAAGGACGTCAGGCACTTCGCTCATTAAAGGCTTTGTCTCCAGGTCTCCATTGCTTATGCCCTACCACGACATTGACAGGAGGGGAGAGGGTTTTATGATTTGTTCAGCATTGTGCAAAGAAAGGAATGGGCATTTTTCATGAAGGGCTGCTGACCTATTGTGTCCTTCTCCTGCTCCTGCATGCCAAGACTTACGCACACAGTTTATTAATTGCCACTTCTGTGGGCTGCAGCTGACCACAGAGGGAATGCCAAGGTGTTCCTGTGCAAACCAGTCTCCAACCTTCAGCATCCCTTGCAGGGTAAGTCTGCTCCTGACTGTAGTCTGTGCTCTCAGAGCAGACTTTGGTTGTGTTTGAAGGGTACAGGCTGGGTCTGCCTACACTGATGATGGCAGGCCAGATTCTCTACAGTTGACACATAAAGAGATAAATCCACTTGTCTGATCTGAAAGAACACAGAGAAGATAATCTTTCCTGCCAGGAGGCCACTGCAAAGTCTAACCTTTCCGGCACTGTGACTTTTGCAGTGACCAGGAGCAGTCTCCATGACTTGTGCCACCACAGAGGCACCCTTGTGTCTCAGAGCTTTGTGTGTCATGTAGCAGCCACAGCTGCTGGGGCTCTTCTGCCTTCTGCCCCGTGAGGGATGGGGACCAGAGCTGTCTCTGGTGGTTTCCATGTTTAGGCTCCAGAGCTCATCTGATCCACCTCCAGACCAACACTTTTCAACACCCTGTAACTGGCAAAAGAGCTGTAATGAAAAAAATTAAAGCTGCAACTTCATTGAGCTTCTCCAAGAGGTTTCCTCTGTTTGCTAATGGTTCTGCCTGATCTTGCTTGAGGTGCATAGTGCTCCTTAGTGCTCTGATTCATTAGATTATTTTGTTAGTCAGTGGTGGCAAAACTGGGATTGGAAAGTGTTGTACTTAACCCCTGGGCTGCTGTGGGTACACACAGATGTTATCTTGTGGAATTCTTGAGCTAGTTGCTCTAACATCATCTCTGCTACTGGTGGGAAGTCATTACAGAAGGTTTCTAGGAAAGAGCACAAGCCCACCAGTTAAAGGAGATTCTAGAAATGGAACTCAGCTGTTCTGGGTCCCACCAGCCCATTGGGACTCAGTCCACCAAGGCCTATGTTACTGGGTCAGTAGCACAAAACCAGTTCCTCAGTTGTTCTTTCCCCAAGGCATGGCTCTTTTCACAAAAACCCACTGGAGGCAGAATGTGAAAGCCAGTGCAGCAGGAGGTATGGAAAGAAATATGTCTCAACTGTTTCCTCTGGTCTGTTTTGCCACTGCACCCAGCCTGCCCCATTCCTCTCTCCATCTTTAAATAAACTCTCCAGAGGTGTTCTGCTATGCAGTAATGAACTGTAATGAAATAAAATTAAATTAAATGCTGCTGAATGGAGCTGCATAAATGCCTTGTCATATTTTGTTATAATCACCTACTGTGACTTCATCGTCTGTGTCATCTGTCTCTCCAGCTTACTCATGGAGCAGCACACACCATGGTGACTGGGCAGAAAAGGAAAGAAATGCAAGTTCATGTGAGTTGGAGTAAATAATTCAGAGGCACTGGTTGTTGTTCTGATACACAGAGCTGCCCAAGCTGCCAGGGCACACGGGTCCAGCACGCACAGAAATCACGCTTTCCCAAGGAAAAGCCAAATGTGGAGGAAACTGAGCAAAGCCTCCAGCCTGTGACCTTCCAGCTCATTGGGCAGGTGGAAACTCAGCAGTGTGGCTGTGTGGAGTGAGGCTGCAGGGTGTGGAAGCAGTACCTGCACACTGGCACCTGTGATTGCAGTACCGTGCTTCATTGTGAAACTGATTGAATACAGCCAGCGCTTCAGTTTGAAAGCCATTTCTGAATAATGGTTCAAGAAAAAGAGGGTGGGGAAAAAAACCCCAAAACACCTAAGAAGCAGTACATTGTACACAGCCCTTCCACAGAGTAAAGGCAAGAGTGAAAAGGAGCTTCACATGGTCAGTTTTAATGTTGTGGTAGGCTTGGATTTCCTGCCAGCTGTCCATTTTACATGCAGTATTTCAGCAAATGTCCACATTTGCCTACCTGAATTCAAAAGATGAAGCGAGGGGCGTGAGGATAGAACAGCATCATGAATTAATGAATGTGTTTGTAAAATAATCTCCTGTATGCATAACTCACTTTTAGTACATGATTTTCAGTCTAGTCACAGAGAGGCTATGTTGGTTTGCACTTCTGCAACCCCTGAAATTCCTTTGCAGTCAGTTAGTGCCAGGGTTTTCTGTTAAATATATATAGTACTGCTCCAGGTTCATTTAAAGAGAGTGATAATATATCATTGCTCCCAGTAGGGACATAGCTGCCTCATAGCTTATGTCTGCTGTCAGGCATTAAAGCTGGGCTTGAATGGTGCCAATCGATAGTGGAAATGCAGCAGCTGAAACTGTTAAGTGCAGCTTTAATGTTCCTTATGCAAATCCTGCCTCCCACCAGAGAGTGCACCTGCTCAAACAAGCAAAGAAACAGGACTGACTCCTCCGTTCCCTAAATAATTCCCAATATTTTCCCTATTTTTTGTGGTTTGTGTATCTTATTTTGGGGGGTGGGGGGGGGGAGAGAGTTTCTGAATCTGCAGAAAGTAGTAGCAGTGAAAATTAAGAAAAGAGCATCTCTTTTCTGGGACAAATGTCTGTTGCTCACACACTTGATGAACTCTCCTGGGCTATCTGCAAGCCTGTCAGGACAGGGTTCACTGGGTTCTGCCCCCTCGTCTGCTTAGTGCCTTCCAGTTCCTGTCTTGATTCTGACCAAAGCAGGTACATGTCCCTGACTCAGCTCTAGGCAGAACTAGTGCATGGCTGTTACATCCTCCCGTGCAGCCCCTGAGCCCCCACACTGCACCCAGCATTGCCACTACCCAGCCCTCAGCCTGGAGCTGGACCCAGCTGCCCCTGGAGCCAGAACCTGCTGCTCACAGCAGCTTAGCTGGAGCTGCATGCCCTCAGGAGAGGCTGCACATGGCATGTGCTCATGCTGGAAACCTTCGGTTCATCTGCTCTGAACACACAGCTGACACGTGGAGGGAGCCCAATGTTATGACAGGCAGGCCCTGAGGGTTTGGGATCACCATTTTATTCCATCTGTAAGCTGGAGCAATTGCAGTACTGACCTCTTCTCCCTCTGTCACACACAGCAAAGTAGATTAGAAGGAGAAAAAAATCCCTCAGTTTTCTTATTTCTTTCTGCAGGGCAGCCCTGACCCTTGTGGCACACCTGGCCGTGGCTGTGCCTGGGAAGGTTGATCCTTCCCGGCTGGAGCTGGTTCCAGCACAGGGAACTGATTGCTCAGCAAGGCTGGGCACAGGTGAGGGGCATCAGCAGCCATTAGGAGGGTTATAAAGTGGGAATGAGGGGCAGTAGGGGAGCCCTGTAGGGAGAGGTCTCTGTGCTCTGGAGGGGACTGGCTGGGGGCTGCACTCAGAGGAAGGTCAGTGGTGGATGGAGAAGCAAGTGAGTTTTGTTTTTTTTTTTTTTTTGGTGAACTGGTGTGGCTCTGTGCACAGTGTAAAAAGCAGCTCTGTGTCCTGAGTCTGGCTCCTGAGCTCCAGGCACACCCTGTGGTTATAAAGGGGACAGATCTTGAGCTGTGAAATGGTGGAAAAGGTGACCTCTCATTTTGGTGGAAGTATGTGCTTGCCTTTCCTACTTCTCCATTTCCTTTTATCTGGAGATTACAGCAAAGCTGTGAGCTGGAGGAAGTGGAAGGCCAGGGTTTGCTTGTGTATACCAGGAGCTGGGATGCCCAGAGAGCCTGAGGCAATGCTCTGGGAATTTGAAGTAGTAACTGTCCTGTTGCCTGCTCTTTCCCTAGGAAAGGATCAAGGAAAAAAAACAAGAAGTTACTGTGGCTGCCTTCCAGAGGTGCTCTCTGGAGGAGTCTGGTTTGGGCAGAGCTGAGCAGGAGAGAGTTGTTTACTCTTGAGGGCAAGAAGCCTTGGAAAGCCTGCTGAGCTTGAGCTGGCTGAAGCTGCTGGCTCCCTGTGTGGTACCACTGCCCAGCCTGCAGGCTTCCCAGAGGGGAATTGTGTGGCCAGACTGGAAAGAAGGGGCACATCCAGGCACAGTCAGCTTTCACCAGTAAGTTGGATGTTACCAGGTGCTTTAAATCCTTGTGAGGTGCCATGGAGAGAAGGTGAAGGGTTCCCCTGGCTTATGTTTCCAATTGCTGTGAAGGTGCATCCTTTGGCGGTGCAGTTGAGGGAGCCTGCCAAGTGCTGTGGTCCAGGTGCTTTGTGTTTGTGCTCCAGGGCTCAGCCAAGGCAGTGTGGGTGCAGGTGTGTCTGTGAGCCCTGTTTCTGCTCTCATGGGTGTTGGGCTGAGGGGCTGTTTTTTCCCTTGCAGGGTGCCTGCTGTGAAGCCCAGAGTTTGCCCAGCTGGGCCCTAAGATCTCTTGATCAAGTGAATTCAGTAGCTTGGCTATTTCCTTATTTGAGGAGTGTGCTGCCTGCAGGTTGGCCTAGGATTCCCCTGCCTGAAATGCAGGAATGACTTCACTGACCCAAGCAGTGTGAGAGGCCTCAGCAGAGCACAGGTGTAGGTTTTAATGGCAATGCACAAGTGTCCTAGGCTGTGTTATCAGAGCCCTTACTCACTCCTTGAAGTCTTCAGATCTCTAAAAGCAGAAACTGTGCTATACAGTCTGATTTTGGCTTGTTGTGTTTTAAAGGCTGTAAGTCCTCACCATGTTAAACTACCTCATTTCTCTACCTTTCTTAAAGAAAGAAAACAATGGCCTGGGAAAGCAAAGTTCTGTTCTGGAGAAGTGTTGTTTAGATCACAATTCCTATCCTGTTGTTACAGCTCTCCTTGCCTGTGAGCACAGATAAGGGGTCTAGTTATACTGTCTATCTCAGCTGGATCTAGACATGGAGATGAGCAGCTGCTCTCATTTCTTACTGAAACCCTCATGGGACTTAGCTTGAGGGTGTGGAGCCAAGGGACAGCTTCCCTATGGGTGACTTGTTAAAAATGCAAACCAAACTCCAAAGAAGCAAATCCACCAAGTGCTGGAGAGGCTTGTTCTGCTGACCCTGAAGTAAGAATTTCAGGCAGGTGTCTCAGCCAGGTGGTAGGTTCATTGTTGTTGCTCTCTGCATAGCCTGAGTAGTACATCAGTGGAAATGGGCAGAAATCAGAGTTCTCAATTTCAGAATTGTAATCACAGAATATGAAAACAAAAGCTGCTACCTTCTTTTGCCTCTGCAAAAGAGAGCCTCACAGCCCCCTTTCCTGTGAGGCTCCAACCACTGCCTTTACCTACCATTTTCCATTACAGATGGTAGAATGGGAGTTTCTCTTTTCTGTATTCCAGCCTCTAGTTGAATGTGAAAACCGAATGAGAAGGGTGTTTCTTTATCTACTTTTGTTTTACCTGGTGGGTATAAGTGCACGGTGAACACTGTCACCATAACTGTGCTCCCTTCTTGGTGTCTGACTCAGCCAGTTGCTGTTCTGTTTCCTATCCCTGATGCTTGGTGAATGAGGGCTGTTGATTTTTGTGTGGAGATGAGCTAAATCAGCAGTGATTCTCTAGATCTTGTGCATGTTTGTAATTGCTGGAGGATGTGGTTATCTTGGGTAAAGAGTCATCATCCCTCATGGGAGATAAGGTTGTTTCATGCAGCCATTTTTATTCTTGAAATGATAGCACCCTTTTACCTTTGAGATTTTTAACAATGCAAGGAGATAGTATTGCATGACCTTGCTTTTGGCAGTGAGTATGAACTGAAGGCAGCCAGCAATGTTTTCATTTGTTCTCAGCTCAACTTCTTCCTTCCCAGACCTCTTTTTCCTATTTGCCCTTGTAATTGGAGATAAGATGGACACACAGAGTTATGCAGCATCAGAAATGTAATCTAGGCATCTCTTCCATGAAGCACGTTTCTAATGTGCCCTTCAAACAAGTCAGATGCCTGCAGTCTATTTTCTGTGAGCTGCTTGGAAAAAATCTGAGCTGCAACTATTGAGGGATACATGTCTGAGGGACACCTGGAGGTGTCTGATATTCTCACAAAAGCAGCACAATACTTCACAGAAAAGCAGCTTTGCTCAAGGACAGCTTTATCCCCTTCCTAAAAGGAGATCAAACTCTTCATAGGAGGGCAGGCAGGGGCCACTAGGGACTTTGATAAGGTGATGAAAGGCTCTAAGTGTTTCATGTTTTGAGCAGAACAGGAGTTCAGGCTGTGCAGATCATCAGAAGAGATTTTAAAATACCCTCTCATGCTGTCTGTGAACAATGGAGGACTAGGTGAAAGATCAGGTTTGCTTTCTGTCTTTGTGCCCAATCCAGGCCATTTTGTTACTGAACAAAAGCCCTGCTTGCTGTGTGATGAGAGCTAAGCAAGATCAGATTCCCAAAGCTGGATCTTTTATTCAGAACATCACTGAGGTCCTGCCTTCTGTTCCAGATTGAGAAACTTGTAGAGCCATGGGGAGGAAAGTCTTGACTGAGAGGAAGCCGGACTGGGGATGAGCAATTACATGCTGATGATAAGCAAGAAATTTTGACAATTGTGATTTTGAAATGCTCCAAGTATAAGACCATTCTTATTTGCAGGATTTGTCCCTATCCTCAAGATCTTCCTCTTGGGAGGTTTCATGGCTGCCTACAAGCACATCTGTTATTGGGCAAGGCTAAGGCCAAGGAAATGGGAAGCCTGGAGGAGGGTGGAGGGAAGTATCCAGACCAAAAAAAGGTATTTGGGCAGTGCCATTGCTTTGAGACAAATGAAGCTGAATGTAGCTGCTCCTAACAGATGGGTTGAGAACTTGAGGTTTTATTAAAAACCCAAAGGTGTAGATTCTGAAGCCTGTAAATATATAGTGAGTTGTTCAGATAAGTGATTGCTCTGAAAATTCTGGTTGTGATGGTTCTGTGAGTTCTTGGAAACACACAAGTTATGCAAATACTACTGCATTTGATTGAAATTGTGATTATGTTCCTTAGGTTTCCCCTCTGCACAAGTCTCTAGGGTGTCTGAATCCTTTAAGTGGTGAAAACGAGATGTAAGGCTCTGGAATGCCCTGGCTGAGTGGTCAGTGAAATCCTGTGTTGTGAGGCCCAGTAATGCTGGGTTATCCAGATTAGACACTGCATCTGATTATCCTGCTGATAATCCTGCCCTCAGTAATTTAATCAGGATGGGGATTGCAAGGCCAGGATCAGGCAGAAATAATGGGTGATTGGCCCCTTGTACATCTGTAGCGGTGGGAACTCCTTGTTTGTGGCAATATCTGTAATGCATTTAAATAAATGAATATGTGTTGTTGTTGTGCTCTGTTGTCACTGGTATTGCAATGGCAGTCTCCTGGTGTTCCTCACAGTTTGTGAGAAGTTGGTTATCAAGTAGTTTGGGGACTACAGAGATTCCTGCATTTGTTCTCTTTTAATTCTCACAAAGTGCATGTGTGAGGGAGCTGTTATGTGATGCCAGCTTTAAACGATTTGGGATGGTAAAGAGAATGACCCAGTCCAGCAAGAGGAACAGATGGCTTCAGCTGAGGCAGGACTCCTTGCCTACTGCTACAGGAGAGCTGGCTGAAGTGATCCATGTCCTGATCCTGTCTCTGGCAAAGGCTCTCCCACTGTGGGTTGGGAAAGAAGCTGCCTGGACACGTGTTGGTAGTAGTGCCTAAAAGGGGGGCCGTGTGCTTGTAACTGAATTTGGGCCAAAAGGCAGGGATTTAGTTTCTGACACCTGGAGCACTAGGTCTGACAGAGGAGCTGGTACCCAGTTTGTTTAGCTCCCCAGGCAGAAATGAATTATTGTGGGAGCCACCTAAACATGTGCACATGGTAATAAGAACTGCTAAATGGAAAATAAAGAGACAACTTTTGCCATGTCCTGAATGAACCTGGCTCCAGTGGTTAAGCAGAGTCTCACTTGGGGATAATTGTGCCTTAGCATTTGGGATAATGGGTGTGCTTGGAGCAGCTCCATGCACAGCTGAGTGCCAGAATCTACACCGGGCTTTTACCGCGGTGCCTATATGGGATTTATCGGAAAGGCATTTGCGAAATGCCAATATCCATTTACGCTACTCCGAGAGGTATCAGCCCTGTATCATCCCGCGCAGCCCCGCGGCATCTCGAGGGCTGCTAAAGCGAGCCTGATGCTCGCTGGTGCGGGGCGGCCGCCGGCACCGGGAATTCCCCATCCCGCCGGGAGAGGGCGGCGGCGCCCGCGGGGAGCCCGGGGGAGCGGAGCCGGGAGCGGGGCACGGCGGGCGGGCTGCCCGGCCCGGAGCGGGGCACGGCGGGCGGGCTGCCCGGCCCGGAGCGGGGCAGCGGGGCACGGCGGGCGGGCTGCCCGGCCGGGAGCGGGCTGCCCGGCCCGGAGCGGGGCAGCGGGGCACGGCGGGCGGGCTGCCCGGCCCGGAGCGGGGCAGCGGGGCACGGCGGGCGGGCTGCCCGGCCCGGAGCGGGGCAGCGGGGCACGGCGGGCGGGCTGCCCGGCCCGGAGCGGGGCAGCGGGGCCGGGAGCGGGATGCCCGGCCCGGAGCGGGGCCGGGAGCGGGATGCCCGGCCCGGAGCGGGGCAGCCGCGGCCCCAGAGCGCTTCGCTGTGCCTGGGGACCCTGCAGCGGTGGAAAGCGCACGGGGAGCAGCAGTTGGGGAAAAAAAAACCCAAGAGGAGAGAATGGGCGTTGCGGGAAGGGGAGGGATAGCAGGTGGCAGCGGGCAGGGAGAGGAGCTTTGCCTTCGTGTGGCAAGCGTGGCTCGTGTCTGTGTGCAGCTGCCGGGATTGCAGCGCTTGGCGCACGTAGGAGGCCCGCACCGGGAGCGGGGGAAAGCTTGGCTGGGGCTCGCAGCCGGGGATCTGCTGGGAAGAGCCTGCACCACGGGCCCGGGAGCTCCGGTTCAGCGCCACTCCTACCTGGGCTGGCACCTTAGAGTGCAGCTCTGACCGCTGCACTGAGGATGCTGTTCTGTGGCTGACATACTCATGGTGTGGGAAATCTTCAGGATCAGGCATTGTTTCCAGCAAATGCTTTTAGTTTGGAGCCCTTCGACGGTGCTTTCTTGATGCTGACAGGAAAATGTCTTCCTCAGGAAAACAATTCCATTGCTTTTCTGCTTTTCCCACTTGCTGGCTTTTTTTTTTTTTTTTTTTCTCCCCCCCTGGTCCCCCCACTTGGCTGCACATCCCATCTCTTGGTGTTTCTACTGCTCTCAGCCTTGACAATGCATCTTCTTGTTTCCTTGCTGTCAGTCCTCTTGTTTGCTGCAGCTGATCTCATCCTGAACCTCTTGTCTTCTCCACTGCAATGTGGCACTTGTTGATTCCCAGTGCTTTTTCACTCTAACCTGGGCTTCTGCTCCTGTTACTTGGAGGGTCTCAGACTGTATTGCCATGCTGAGTGTGCGGAACTTTTTCAGTTTTGCCACCTTGCTGACTAAATAGTTTTCCTTCTCTAGCTTTCTTGTTGGCATGGGATTCAGTCACAACTGGCTTCCTGCCACCTTGAGTCAGTCCAAACCTTCCTCCTCTGCCTTCATTTCTTTTTCTGACCAAAATCTCTTCTACATTTAAAAAGAAATGCAAGATGATATGCTCTTCTTTCTTGTCCTTGTCTCTTGGCTGTGAGCACCAGCACCTTCTCCCATCTTCCAGACTCCCTATATCTATTCCTATCCATGCTGTTATTCTTTCCCTTCAGCCCACCCTCTCTTCTGGCAGCTCTTCCTTAAAAAACAAACTTGCTATTCAAGCCCCCACATGTTTCTCTAAATACTGCACCTTGACTTGCAAAGTGCCTTCATCAGCCAGCCCTTCTTTCCTCTCATGTCCTTACTCTTATCACTTGGGATGTTACTCCTCTGTTCTTCTCTTCTCTCCCTGGACTGTTATCCACAAAGTTCCTTGGAGGATGCTGTTTTTCCCTTTGGCCTTTTCCAATCTAAATTTGTTCAAGTGTCCTATATCACTCTGTCCTTGGGCTCTTTCTCTCCTCCCTTTACATCTTATTTGACTGATCTAATCCAAGCAGTAAATTGCCTTTGTGGCTGTCTTGTCCCCTCTCCTCAGTCTGAGAACAGGAGGGGAGAGGAAGATCTGGAAGATCCAAGTATTTGCTTCAACCATAACTCTCAGTGCCCCCTCACCTTCAGTCCATTCCTGCTTTTCCAGTGACAACTGCCATTGCTGTAAGGCCCTCAATGTGCATGTCACTTAACTTGAATATGGCACTGGATTCTCAGGTCACAGCTATTTTAATGCATGCTTCTCCCACACCACACAGATCTTCACTGGCACCTTTTTTCTTTTACTGACACAGTTTTTCTTTCTTGGTGAGAGTGATCCCAGGCTTCTTCTGTCTATGCTGAGTGTTGATTTCAAGGTGATCCCTTCCCTAGCCCAGAAGAAATATCTGGTGGAGTTGGTGTTCTACAAACCTGACCCCTAATGCAGCAAATACTGTAAACGTGCCCAAGGGATTGCTGGGTTTTTTTCCTCACCATTCAGTATCTGTGCAGCTGGTCCTCTGACACAGAGAGGAATGTCCTCTTAGCACTGTCTCCTGAAGCTGCTGCTTGGTTTTGAATTTAAGTTTTAAAGGGTAACCACTTTGACTAAGAAAGAGAAAGAAAGGGCTTTTTGCTCATCAGTCAGCTGAGAAATGCTGGGCAGAAAAGGCTAATTATGTGCAGTAGAAAATGAAATTCTGGGAAAGGGCAATAGTGATGCTATTTTGACCCTCCTGGAGCCAAAGGAGATCAGCTTTGGGCATGGCTGGGATGGGCAGGACTGTACTGCTGGGCACCCACTTAGCTGGCTAAACTGTTATGGCCAGCTCTGGTCTGCATGGCAGATGTGTGTAGCACTGACAGCTAAAAAATTCTGCTATTCCATGGCTTCTGGGCCATAGCAGGGCAAGGGTGGAAGATGGGTAGAGAAACAGGAGCCTTTCTGATCTCACCTAGGTGTTGAGTGCTTTCAGAACTTGGTTCTTGAAAATGTCTCTCAAACCCAGCTTGGACATCTCTCCTTGATGGGAAAATCAGCCCCTCACACTTGTTAAGCTCTGTAGAATAAAGGAAGACTCTTCCTAGGAGTGTGTGGCCCTTCCAAGTCAGGGCAACACTTGCTGCAGTCGATTTGAACATCTAACAGGCAGCAGGTTACAAATGCTGCCCATGATCTCAGTCTTGCTTCATCATTGCTGCAAGGCCTGCAACAGAGCAGAGATGGGGAACAGCTGTAGAGTGAACAAAATTGAAGTAACTTGCTGGCTGCACTGAGTGCAATTCCAGATTCTTTCTTGAGTCTCCACTATTTTCTACATTTGTATTTAGCTGTTACTTTGAAAATGCTGCTGCAATGTTTAGAAAGAGGAGAGTTGTACTCACTTGCTGAGCTCCTTCTAAGCAGTCATGCAAGGCTTGGGTTAAAGGCATGAGGTTTGGTTGTGCAGAACTCCCCAGTGAAGAGCTTCGCTCCTAAGGACTCTTCCTGCCATTCTTTCAGGTGACAGTGAGTTCAGTTAGGATTGCCCTCTGCTTTTGTCATTTTCCCTTCTTTGCTTGTCTTTGCCTTTTCGATTATGCATCTCACTTTTATTTGAATTTCATTTCTCATATTTGTCATGACACAGGCCAAGAGGAGTTTAAGCTCTGAACTGGTCTGGCCAAAAGGCTGTCAGTGGTGCTGGTGTCAAGCAGTGCTTATCTGTCTCTTGTATTTGAACAAACTGAGTTTCAGCCTGAAATATCACAGACATCCAAGTCCCTGAGGCATGGAAAAGCTGCACTATGAATACACTGATGATAATAGTCCTGGCTCTGCAGGTTTTATTGCATTTGTTATTTTCTAACATTCTGGAAAGCATAGCATTAAAATGAACAGGGTAAACACAGGCAAATGGAAGATGTTGGAGCTGGATAGGAGATGACTGTGCTCGAGGCTCTGTTGTCCCCTACATCAGGGTCACTGGAGCAGTCTGGCACATGCTTAGGATTTTGGGGGTTGTCAGTTGGCATTGAATAGCCATCTTAGGGGGTGTCTCAGGACTGTGGTGTCTGAGGGCAGAGATCCTTGTTCTAGAAATGGCTCTTATGGGGTAGGAATAAGGCAAAGAAATTGCTTTCTGGGCCTTGGCAGAGGTCAGCTTGCTGCGATTTTTTGAAATAGCAGATAAAGAATGTGAATGCTACTCAGCTGGTGGCTGTAGAATAGTGATGAGCTAATAGATTTTGTTTTAATTGTAGGAAATAGACATAGACAAATAGGATTTTAAGGTGAATAGTCTATTGTCTGCAAGCATTCAAGCCACCTGGCTCTTAGGAGGGCTGAGCTGAGAGCAGGAAGCTCTTTTCTGCCTCTGCCCTGTAAAGCTTTTTTATCTTGCATAAATTCCAAATGCAGGTAATTACCTCTTCCAATCAAGTCAAAAAGGGACTAGAGCTTAAGGGACTCCATTCAGCAGCTAATTTTCATGTTTTATCTACTTATATGAAATTCTTAAGCTTTTATAATGGTATTACAACCTGACTTCAGACACCTTCCTCTCTGTCCCCATCTGGTTGAGGATCTGAAGTTATTTACTCTACTGAGTAACCAGAAGCCTGCAGTGGTGCTCAGAGGGTCTGAGAGTTACCCCTGAAAACACAAAGCATTTTGCTGCAAGGACTGACAACAACATCCACCTTCTATAGGTTTTGGTGAGCTCAGGGTGCTCAATATCTCACAGAAAACTGAAATTGGCAGTTGAGCTGTCTACCATTAAAATAAACACCAATACTCTTGTAAATGGGTATATATAGATGTTTATGGAGAATAGTAGCAGAAGAAAGCTGGTGCTCAGAAGGAACTTCTGTGTAAATAACAGGATGGTTCCCCATCTAGGATTGTCTTCCACAGTAATTTTTTACTTTGTTGCAAGTAATTGCAAAACCTCTCCCTTGTATTGGTACTTTTGGGACATTAGTGTTTTTCCTTTATTAATAAAATACTGACTGATTAATCTCAACAACATTTAATGAATAATTTTATGTAATTAAACTGAGCTAGCTTGAAGGTTGTGGCTTTGGTCTTCATTTCACACATCAGCTCCTAATGCACTACTTCTGCTTCTAGCAACTACTTGTGTGATGTAAGGAGGTGACATCAGCTGATGATGTAGTAATCATTTGTGTTTTGTTCATAATCAGAACTTATGTACATCATTCTCAGGGTGACAGATTAAAGCTTGTAAAAATGTTTTTTGTATTTTACTCTAGCTATATTATTAAAGACTTATGGTCTCTGTTTACTCCTCTTTCCCTCCCTTCTGTGTTCTTTGCTTTCTCAGTGGTGTTAGAGGTCCTTCCTGCTGCTGCTGTGTCATGGCCTACTTTCTTGGAACCTGCTGCTCTGGCTTGTGCTTATCTGAGCCCAGCTCGTGGCACGTGGACATCTTCTGAGCATGATGTGGTACAGAGCTGATTTCTTTTTCTGTCCTTGAGGAATCTGCTCTGCTGGCTAATGATGGTAGCTAGCTAACAATGCCCATTGGTAGTTTTGGATGGATGCTTCAGAGGTCAAAAAAGGACTTTCAGAAGCACTTAGCTGATTCTTGCTTGCCATTGCAGCTGGCTTTGAGGTCAGACCCACTCTGAACCTCAAAGTTAGTTGTTACTTCTCCCTCTTGGCCAGAGCTCAGGGTAGTTCCTTTTTGATTGAGCTGTTCATTGCCTTAAGAAACATGGTCTTTAAACCTTGTGTAGGACAAGTGCTATTCTGCTGCCCGCAGTGAGAGCAGCTCTGTCTCTGGCTGGGAACTCTTACTTGGGTGCTGAAGTTGGCTTCTGGGCAGTTTGGGAACAGGCTGAAACATTCGTACCTCAATTTGCACTCTTGAAATGAAAGCAAAGCTGACTTGTGGCTGCTTTTGTGCAGAGCATCTAATAGAAGCCAGTAGGTCACCTGGCCCTTGAGACTGTGCCTTTTTGCCTTTGTTTCCATTTTGGATGGTCATCACCAGAAACTGGCACTGGGCAGGTGATATCCCCCCAGTGGCAATCTGCTCCCTCCTGGCACTTGCAGCCCCACGCAGAAGGAGCCCACGTCTGCATGGCAGCATGTGTGGCTATCTGCACAGCCCTGCAGGCTGGCTGGTGTCTCTGCCCCTGGAAATGGAGGTTCCCTCTTAGAGGAGGAGGCTCTGTGCCAGGGCAGCAGATGGGCAGGAGCAGCGGCAGCTGGGGCACCATGGATGGTCATCATGTGCACTTACAGCCTGCAGCAATGCCAAAATGGCCATTGCCTTTATCCTGTCTGTGGTCAGGGCTGTTTCTAAGCCAGCAGTTTATGGAAAGGTGCAAGGGCAGGCAATGAGCTCTGCCCAGCATTCACCATCAAGGTGGGGAGCAGCAGGTTCCTCAAGGGCTGAAGGCACAGGAAACATTTCTATTTCTGTGTGGAGCAGCCAAGCTGAGCCCTTGCTGTTCCCTCTCACCTGTACAGGCTGAGCTCTTTGTGAACCTTGCCTCCAGCAGTAGGACCTTGCATGTCCTGCCACCCCTGGGAAGAGGGGCACCTCTCTGCTCTTCAGAGTGAGTCAGTCTGGTGGAGAGGGCAGGCCTTCAGCAGCACAGGCTGAGCAAACAACAGGACAGGTGGCCATGAAGAAACCCCGTGTTTGCAGCCCCATAAAAACCACTCAGAACCAAGATCAAGAGGGAGCAACTCTGCCTTTCCCAAGTAGCCATGTCCTTGCCATGACAGGGGCCAAGGATATGCTGAGGCATTTTAGGAGAGCAGGGTCTGCACAAGGTGCTTTGTGCTTGGATTGAGCCACTTTGTTGACTGTACTGTGATTCCAGCTTACTCCCAAAGCTTGAGCATGTGAAGGAAGCAGCCGTGGCAGCCCTGTGGGCTCAGTACAGCACAGCAGGGCTTCAAAGGTGGCTCTGCCATCTTGGCTGAAGGGTGTGAGTAGGAAGGATTCCAGGCTCAGCACATCTGCACCTCCTGAGTGCTGCAATGCTTTCTCCTGCTGTGGTTTGGGGAAGAACTTGATGCACTACTGAGATGCCATTAATGTGTGTGGTGTTATTTGATGCTTGATACTTGCAAAGCCGGAGTAGGCTCAGACTTTCCTGAGGGACTAAAGGAGAAACAGTGATCTAACTTGAGCTGGTCCAGCTTGCTTGAAACTTTAATGCAGGATGTACTTTAATGTAGAATAAAGCACAGGCAATATCATATTTCTCTCCACTGATAAGTAATTTGAAAGATGACCTGTAAATGGCAAGGGAGGGAAAAGATTCACTGGAGTTATTCCCTTGAATTTGCTTCTTTGCATTGAGGAGAGAAGCCTTGAAGGAGCAAAGGGAGGGACTTCTCTCTTCAAGCTGGCTTTTTAAGAATGTGAATCTTAAGGCCTTGTGATGGTTTCATGATTTGGAAGAGACATCGCAATGTCCCAGATGTCACCCAGAAAGCTCTGATAAACTGTGATTGAAAATTGAATGTGTGAATTAGTGGGTTTGGATGTTCTGTTTAGATGTTCTATGTTTCTACCCTCTGTTACCTCAAAGGAAGAAAGGCTTCACCTCTCAAAAACAAAACACAATTTTGCCTTGCTCTCCAAAAGTGAGACCTCTGAGCAGCTAATTCACGTCCCCCTCCTTTGACAGCACCTCCACAAAAACCCCAAACCTCAACCTGCCTTTGCCAGTGGGGAGCATATTATGGCTGATCCTGTCAGGACTCTGGAAAAATACATTTCCTATATTTGAGAAACTTGGTCTTCATATTCTGCTGACAAGCAGTGGGGCTCAGCTTGATGCCTTCAGCTAGGAACTGTTGCCCAGCTTTCTCAGTGAAGCTGAGTTATTGATGGCTGTTAGCTTTCCAGGGAGTGCACAGCCTTGAAATGAGGCTCTTGGTTCATTGGTCCAATGCCTGCAATTACAAATGGTGCCTCAGATTGTGCTCTTGGTAAACAGCCTGGCTGTACCTTAAAAGTTACCGTGTTTCTGTGCCTTCTATCTGTTGAAAGTTGTTCTTGAACTTGGATGCCAGGAACTTCAATGTCCTTTGAGATTTTGCCTGATGTTTAAATCTGTGGGAGTTGATAATCTGAATCCAAGAGTTATAAAAAACTGGCTAAGGACTTGTGGAGCACTCTTGTGTATAATGTGATTGTATTTTGAAATGTTAGTGAGGACTAATAGACCTTGAATGAGTAATTGTTTCATTGCTTTTTCAGAAAAAGCACACAGATTGACCCTGGAAGTGTAGTTGAGTCAGTTTGGCATTGATGGTGGGTGAAGATATAGCAACAGGGAAATAGGATCCCACATCAGTCAAAGAAAGAATTGATGATTTGACTAGAAGGTCAAAGTAAATGTCTGTTGCATCTTCAGTTTCTAAGTCTGTTTCGTCAGCTCTCTATAGCACAGTTTGACTCACAGCTTGCCTACAGTACCTGACTATTCAGTCCTGAAATTAAAAAAACCCTAATGTCATTCTTCATGATAGTGTAGGACCTAACAAATGGATAGGAGCCAGTTAAAATGTGAATTTTATGTGCTGGGTCTTCATTCTGGGCTGTTTCTAACTTAAGTTCCCTGGCACATTGTGGGGTGGCACTGAGATTGGAGCAGGTGTTGCTGAACTGCCTGGGCTGTGTGCTAAGGGGGAATGATGTGTGCAGTGTTCACCTCCATAACCAAATTCAGGGTTTGGCTTTGGGGTGTGAATGCCCATAGGTAGTGTCTGCAGGATGGTTTGCAGTAGCTCAGAATGGGACCATGTAATTACTGAGTGTTTTGCCAGTCCTAGGTAAGAAGGGAAAATATAAACACCAGGATGTATACAGGAACAGCAAAAGACAGGAGTTAATGTTCCCTTATTTAGAAACTTACATTGTGCTGGAGCCATCTATCCTCTATCTGTGTAGCTCCCAGGATGCCATGAGCCGCTTTTTCAGTAGCACAAATCATAAACACAGATCTGGGGTTTACCATCCCCATTGCACAAAAGTTAAAAATTTGAAAAAAGCACTTAAGAGGTAATTCCAGTGCAGAGAAACTTTCTAACAGGGGTGAACTCTTTGTTCTCCAAAAAAAAGTGACTTGATCCTGGTATGAATGTTTTATCAACTTTATTAGCAGGGGACTGCTTATTTTATTAATGAGTTGGAGGATGAATGAAATCCAGGAGTGAAATCCAGTGGCTGGATGCAAAGGTGAAAAAGCATAAACTAGCCAAGAGGTGGATGTTCTATGAATCAGCATAATTAATCTTGAAACAACACATCCAGGGAAGGCCTGAACCGGAGACCGGGCATCTCCTGAGCGCTCCTCTCCGAGGCTGCAGGTGTGCGGGCTCAGCCTGGTGCAGGACCAGGGAGGCTGAGGGTGAGCGGAGCGCTCTCCCTGACCCGCCCGGTGTGGGAGTCGTGGTCTGGGGTTTGCGGAGCACCTGCGGGACCGGCCGCGCTCCTGCAGCAGCGGGGCTGTCGGCGCACGGCTGCGGGGTCCCGGCCCGGCCCGGCGGCTCCGCCGGCGCTGTCGGTGCCCGCGCTGAGCACCCGAGCGCTGCCGCTCTCCGTGCGCGCCCGGTGCCGGAGCCGCGCAGGGCGCGCGGCGCGGATCCCGCAGCCGGGCCCGGCGGTGCCGCGGTGCGGGGGCGGGGCGCGGGGCGCGGGCGGGGCGCGCATGCGGGCGGTGCCAGGCAGCGCGGCGGGCCGCGGAGCCACTCGCCCCCGCAGCACCGCTCGGCCAGGGACAGCTCCCGCCAGGTAACGCGCGCTCCCCCCGCGCCCAGCCCCGCTCCGCTCCCCGCGCCGCGGGGCCGGGGGGGCCCGGCCGCTCACGCCGTCCCCCCCGCCGCTTGCTTGCTTGCTTGCAGCTCCGGGGCTGTGACAGCGCCGTCCCCACCGCGGAGCGAGGCAGCGGCGGCCGGCTCTGCCCGCCGGGCTCTCGGCTGAGGAGGGTGCGCGTCTTCCCGCAACTTGCCGGCGCTCGCAAGGCTCCGCGATGGAAGGGAAAGGTGGGTCGGGCGCGGGGGGGCGGCGGCGGAAGGACCGCAGTGGCCGGGCTGGTGCGGGGCCGGGCGGCCGAGGCTGCCGCTGTGCTGGGGACATTGCAGCACCCGCGGGGAGCGTCCCTGCCGAGCCCGCGGGCTGCTCGGCCCGCTGCCGATGGAGCGAGGGGAGAGCTGGCTGGTTTTGTAAATTTATTTTCCTTTAGGGCGAGACAGATGTTAGTTAGTGATTTGTTTTCTTAATGCTAAGGATTTGCATAATAAATATGAGGTCTGTCCCATGATTTTTAGCCAGTCAGCAATGGGGAGGTTTTTAACAGATGAAAAGCATTTTATGATTAGAATGGGTTTAAAAAAATAAATCTCATTTTTCTTTTTTTCTAAAACGAGATCAGGGCTATAGAGCTCTGCCCTCGTTACATTGCATATTTAATACATCAGAACATCCTGATAGATTAGAAGAAATGCAATGAGTATTGTGCTATTGAACAGTCCACCCTAGAAAGAGAAGACAATTAAATCTTGCCTGGCTAGCTTGTGTGTTTGCATACAGAGATATCTCATCCATGTATATCCCTTCAGGTTGAGCATATGCGTTTTGTTTCCATACGTAGCTGTGTGGTCCTGCACACTTATTTACCTATCCACCTCTACAATTGCATTGGAAATCACACATTCAACTGGTACGTGAACTCAAAGCCTGTACGTGTTAATTGCCAATGAAGTACTGATGGTAAGTCAGTCCATGCAGAGGAAAGGCGAGTTGCCATTCCCACCCAACGTAGCTGCCAGCTCTCCTGTACAACACAAATCTGTGAGCAGTTTAATTGATAGTGATCAGGGCAGTGGGGCAATATGGACTATATTAATTCAAGGAAAATTATGGTAGACTTGTATAACACAATACTACATACCTTCCAGGGAGACGAGCAAGCTATATTTAAACCACAGGTTTATTTTTGTAACTATCTTGTCAATCAGGGCTATAGTTCTCCTGTGTGGGAATATCTGATTATATGCTGATTAAGGAAGGAAGCTATTTCAATCATAAGGAGGCAGTATGTCCTATAAAGTACAGTTTCTTGTGGGCAGTGATCAATAAACATACCAGGGCTTGGGGAACACGTAAGTACCTCTTAAGAAGGCGTATCTGCGAAGACTTTACTTAAATTAAAAAGCTCACAGCAGTCATGTTAGCCCTAGAGATATTTTTTGTACTCTCCATGCTGTTTTCACAGTTAACCTGAGATGGCCACCTTTGCCTTTTGAATGTCCTGTTGGTACTTGCCTTGATGAGAAACAAATGGACTGTGACTTTAGTATGACACTCTGTGTGCCTTGTCGTGCACTACAGGGGCAGGCAAAAGGCTCTCCGTGGAACTTCAGATGGAGCTCATGTAGCTGGAGGAGTTGTGCAGGGAGCAGGAAGGAAACAGCTGCCATAAAACAAGGATCCGGGTAGCTGATGGCAAAAGCACCTGCAGAAGGAGGGTTGCCCAACTCCTGTTCTGTGCAAACAGTGACTGTTATGCTGCAGTTGCTGCCTGAATTGGCTGTGAGTGTCTGCTGAGGCAGGTTTTGGGGCTGCTGGTACTTGTATTTATCAGCTCCACAGCAGTCCCTGTTTCTGGGTGCTTGGCTTTGGTGGAAGGGCTAGTGGGAATGAGGCATGGCCAAGAGTCAATACTCATTTTGATGCAAAAAAATTCTGAGCAGTTTGCTGTTACTGGAGATTTTCCTTCATGGGGTAGAGGAAGGGAACAAATACTCTCTGGGTTTCCTCTATCTATGTAAAAAGAAGGGCTGTTGAGAGCAACCCAGCAGAAATCAAGGTACTGAAATGAGACAGGTCCAAAGCAGGGATGATCTTAAAGGAAATATACAAGGAAGTTTGGCATCTCAATGAAGACGTGAGAAGGCAAAGGAAGTCTTCTCACTGCAGGGATCCAGTTGTGTTGGCACTGAAGTAGTTTTTGTGACTTGGATAGTGTTGGAGTGGCACAAGAAGGCCCGTGGTACACGGGTCTCACAGAGCAGTTTTGTGCAGGTGTACAGTGAGGCACAATGCAGGACACCTCCCCAGAGGAAAGGTATGAGCCAGACTAAACTCTTCACATCTTCAGCCTTTGAGGCTAATCCTGGATAGAATTGCAGCTGCATAGCCTGACTATGCACTGGTTTACATTTTGTTTTCATTACTAACCAGGCCTCTGCATTGCGAGTCCTCTGTTAGGAGACTGTTGCTTGCAGATGATGCTTCTCCAAAGTCATCTCTTGCTTTTTAAATGCTTCCTCCTGCAGCCTTTCTCCCACCTCTCCAGTCTTCCTCAGTGCAAATCTCAGAACATCTCCAACTCAGTGTTGTGCAGATACTGAGGAAGAGTGTGTGCTATATTAAGCAACATAAAGTCTGTTTAAGAAAACCTGCCGTCTGGTCCTTGAATTCAGCTATCCCTGATGAGTGCTGTGGACATTTCTGCACAGGATTTGCCATCAGTAGAACTTGGTTGTCTGAATATCGCTGGGGCTGGTGCTTTGCAAAGCCCGCAGTCTGCAGTAAAAAATGGGCTAAAGAACCATCTCTGGCACTGCTTAGAGCAGCCATAACTGATTTCACTGGTTGGGCTTACTCATGAGAATGAGGGGAGAAAGACATATCCTAGTTTTTGTGCAGTGGGATGTGGGACTAAGGACTTTACTGTTAGGAATGTAGCAGTAAGAGTACAAGCCAAGAGGGCTCTGTTGAGGTTTGAGGAGGTGGTGCAGCCTGTGCCATCTTCCAGCAGACAAAGCTGGCTAGAGCCAAACATCTCGATCTCCTCCGTGCCTAAAAGATAAATAACACTCCATGGAGCTGCAAAGTTACCAACACATCTTGGTGATCTAAAAGTAGCATTTGGCCTCATCTAACTTACAGCTTCTCTGACTCTGTTCTGCACATTCACTGTCTCCAAACCTTTTGCAGAAGTAAGGAGCTTAAAAGTTGTAGCTGTTCCCAAAGCTCATTAGGCAGTGGGGGATGCAGGGCACCGTGGGTGAGAGCTCTGTTTTGCATCTGCTACCTGATCCCTGTTCCCTGAATCTCGCCACTACAGCAGTTCCTGTGGGCTGCAGCAGTAAGCGATACCACACCAGGCATCCCGGGAGCTGGGCTTTGCCAAAGCTAACAATAGTTAATGTGGAGGTTAAAGAATACTTGGTCACTTGCCAGATTCTTCAGTCACAGTTAGAAAGATGCTTAGCAGAGGAAGGAACGTCATGCAGTGATGTTCAGACTGAGAGGCTGGAAAAGAAATCAGCTGAACAAGAGTCAAGCTGCACAGTGTGGAATCTCTGGGCTTCTGGATGGAGTAGAGAGGGACTGCAGGCTGGCCTTGCTGCAGGGACAGCTCCCCTCCTCTGAAGGTGCAGTATCCTTTTCTGTACTCCTGAAAACACAGAAATCACGTTCTCCCTCACTGCTAGAAAACGCAGATTACTAGTTTTATCTTGCCTGAAGATGGGGATTGGGGTCTTGATGTGTCAATGTTGTATGAGAGGCAGGGCCAGGCTGCCTGCCTGAGCCTTCCTTAGAGGCTCAGCCAGTTCTTGGTGCTCTCTGCTATCCCTGGAAGTCAGTGCTGGGCACTGGTGGCTCTGGGGTGGCTGGGCAGAATGCTGTTAGCTAGGAAATACAGCAGGACTTCTTCTTGTCAGCTGGTCTATGGGGACAGCAAAGCTAAGGCATGTTAGCTGAGATGTGGAGATGCTCTTGTCAGTCCCCTGAGCCATGGTCCTGCCCTGCTGGAGAGACATTCTCCATGCAGTAGGTCTGCCCACAGGACCCCTAGACTCGTGCTCAGGAGGCTGTGTGGGAGAAGCCAGGGAACCTGTCCTTCCAGCTCTCTTCTGCTCAGGGTCCCAAAGCAGCAGGGCTTTGAGGAGATGTCTGCAGAGGACATCTCTGCAGTGTGATTGTCCTAGGCAGATGCTGCCACAGTAGTGCTACCTGAGTCATGTTCTCTTCCCAGTCACAAAACTGGGAGCAGTATTTTTTCCTTTTTGTAGAAAAGCCACAATGCTGCTGTTCATAGACATGGGATGTTCAGGCCTTTAAGTGGAAGGCCTTAAGCAGTAAGATCCCATTTACTCAGGGCACGGAGTTCCCCTTCCTGGGACTGGCAAACAGGTTTGAGCTCTTTGCATTGTGCTGTCTTGTGGATATGAGAATGGGCAGAGTGGTTTGAACCATCTTGTCCCACCAGAGGTGGTCTGAAGCCTCCTTGTCCAGCCCCAGCGTTGTGGGCCTGATTCCTCTGTGCAGCTGCCTGCGTGCTATGCCTGTAAAGGACAGAATCTTCACCTTGAAGAACTTGCGATCAAAACCCAACAAGAGCCAGTGAATGTTAGGATTGAAGACAGACTTTGTGGACAAGGTGAGAGATGGTGGCAAGTGAGAACATGCAGTTCTGGAGGTTACTGTGCAATGTTCCCACCTCTGTGGCTTTCTTCAACAATCAAAGGAGAGATCTTAAAGATCCAAGACATAGTTCATGTCCTGACGCTGTCTGAGATGCCCACATCAAACTGTACCCCATAATACACCTTCCTGACCTGTCCTGTGTTTGTTGGAGGTGAGTCTGCAGCACATACTGTCATGTGTGTTGCAGTAGTGCAGATTGCTTTGGGAAAGTCTGTGTCCCACAAGACACCTTAGGAGCTTGTTTGTAATGCAAACAAAACAGTGGCACTGTTGCTTTTGTTACAAAAATGTTTTCTTTTTCGGGGAGTGCTTGCATCTCTGTCAAGATGGTCAGAGGCTTCTCTGAGCAGTGCATTTTGCACGGAGGAGGCAGCTCCATGTTCTCAGCCTTTGCAGTGATGTGCTGTGTGAGATCCAGGGCGTGTCACTGAGGCCAGCAGTTCTCAAACTGGCTGCTTGAAGTTTGACACAGGGAAGCATATTTGGGGAGGTAAATAAATGGCCTGATCTTTTTTTGCTCTCTCCCCCATGCCCCAGGCTGTGCATTTCAATGTAGGTACCAGCTTTGTGTATAGCAGGGGAGCACTTTGATTGCCTGGCCTTATCACCTTAGCCCTGAGGCTGGAGTGGGGTGCTGTGAAAGATTACTTTGGTGCTGTGCTTCAGACTCCACCAAAAGAGGAGTGGAATGTCAGGCACTAAGTTAGCACTGCAGTCTTGCTTTTCTGAAAGGGGAGAAGAAATGTCTGTTCCCTTTGCTTCAGAAATTACATTAAACTCAACACAAATATGACTTGTCCTGGGAGGGCTCAAAGATAATAGCTTGGGTTGCTGTGTGGCTCTGGCAAAATGAGCCAACCTTGGCTATTTGCTGCCACCTAGAAGAGCAGGTAGGAGTCCAATACCTTTATTAACCATCATGTAATAGCTGCTGAAATACTGTGGGTGGGCATCTGCAGCTTCTGAATGAGAAGGGTCATCCAAGCCAATCTGATGCTGAGGGAAGTATATGTGGTACCCCAGGAAGCATCTGTGCTCTAACAGACCTCTAACATGCTCAAGCAGGTAATTGGCAGGAAAAGTAAGGGCCATGCTCATGGTCCTCCATACCAACAAACCCACCATGTTACTAAACAAAGGTTTAGGAGGACCCTAATAATAGTCTTAAATCTTATAAAAATTGATGCAAGACTCGGTCATCAGTCTCTTATGAAAATACCCAAATCCTTCAACCCTTTTCCACAAGCTACGTGGGAACTGTGGATGTTGCTTTTGGACTGAATGAAATGCAAGAGTAATTGAAAGTAATTTTTTTTAAAGCATTCAGTTGTTCTGACATACCATTTATACCCAGAGTGGCTGGAAGCATAATCTGTGGGTACTTTGAGTAATGACCTGCATACAGCTGTTTCATCCCTAGGTCACACAGGGTCCAGAAATTTAAAAAAAATGTGATTTTTTTTTGGTGAGTTTTTTTTTTTGAGGCTTAGCTTACCAGAAGATTTTCCTTATTTGCTCTTATCTTTCCCTCTCTATCTACTCAGCTATTCAAATCTTGTCTGAATTGCACTCATTTTTAATGTGCCATAAAACTTGATATGCAAGAGCTAGTTATTTAGGGAGAATTGCAGAAACTATTTTAGTCTGTGTATTTTGACCTATAAATGAGGTAACATTATTAATTTTTACATGCAAATCGTGGTGTTTATTAGCATGGTAAAAGGCAATTTGACAATGAAAAATATTCCTGATGGGTATAGTAATTAATGCTTTCACTCAAATTGTAAAGACTTTAATAATGCTGTTATGCTTAAAATGATTGAAGAAAAAGTTGACTATTTTCCTGTCAGCGATACAAGGATGTTTCCTTTTAATATAACTCCTGTATCCCTGCCTTTTCAAAGAGTTCTTTATAGTCAATAAGACTACAAATCACCAGGCTAATTCATTGAGTTTCTTCTCCCAGGTCTCGGGTTTGGATGAACCTTATGATTCGATACTTCTGTGGGGGATGCACATTGAAAGCTCTGGCTTTTCTCTTCAGATTGAATTAAGCCATTTCTGGTGTCATCATGTTTCAGTAGGGATCTTGTGGCTGGAGATGATGGCTGCTCCGTGGAGCGCTCCTGCGGCGCGTCGCGGCCGAGGGAGGCTGCGTGTGCATCAGGATGTGCACTTGGAGAGGAGAACTAAGGCGTTTCTGCTTGCTATTTTTAATAGCATGTGCAAAGCAAGAAATCAGGGAAGCATGGAACAGCATTTCTAATTTGGAAAGCTGTGGTTTTTTTTTTTTCCTTGAGCTGTGCTTCTTCCTTCTGTGTTTCATCCCCCCACTGGAGGCTGGCTTAAGGCTGGCTTTATCTGCCATCAGCCTTCAATGGGTAAGGTTAATTTGCTGAATGTAGCTACTTGGATTTTCTTCATAAATCCTCCAGAAGTGCTGAATTTCTTATTGGTATAATGAGGGAAAGTTGCCTTCCTTCTCAGTCACTGGGAATGCATTATTAATGCGAAAACACTTTCCTGGCATTTAATGCTATTTCCAAAAGAGGCTGACAAGCAGGAAGACCTCTTCATGTTGACTGAGGCCCATCTGGCCACTGAGAGTTGTATGCAATGCTTACTCCAATGCAAAGGGCTATCATTGGTTATTTTTCTCTTCAAGTCCGGGCAGACAAGTTTATTGGGAGGAAGGGTGTGCTTAAGTGTGGTGATCCCACTATGCAAGCAAATATGGAACTAGAGACCCTGAGGGATCTTCACTTGATGTTGGTCTCTAACAAGACCCAACTGAGGAGCTTGAACTCTTTGGTTTCAGATTGTGGACCTTGCCTCTTCGCTCTGTCATTGACACTCTGGTCTCTACTTCTTATTTCTGTGTTTATCATTACTTGGGGTATTGAGGAGCAGGATCCAGATGTGGTGGTGGTTGTTTGGCTGTGATTTGTTTGGGGTGGAGTGGAATTACAGGTGTCTGTGCAGCTTGAAAGATCAAACCTGTATGAAATTGAGCAGAGTGAAATAAAGTTCTTTGAAGGACAGCCCTCAGAGCCTCATCCTTTATTGATGTGTAGTCCTGAATATATATTTTGGGGGAGCACTTCATTGAGTATGAAATTTGTTACGAATATTTTGCAGCAGTGGCTTTAAAAAGATAAGAAGCAAACTCCAACATATTCCAGATATGCAGAATTATCATTCCATCATAGATATTATTTTAAGATTCAGTTTAGTTTTCTGAATTTTTTCAAGGAGAGCACATAGAGTATGAGTTAATTCTCTGCTTGAGAATCTTTGCACACACTGTGCATGCTGTGATGCAGAAATGTTCATTTCTCTGCCCCTTTAGAATGGCTCTGAAGTCAGTCTTATACATGCTAGTGGCTCTACCATACTGTAAGTGACAGGGGAACAGCAGTAATGCCAAAATGAGGAAAAATGTAGAATCCAGCACCTTCCAGTAAATGGAGGGGGAAAAAAAGTTAATTATACATGAAGAGAGACTTGGATTTCCTAATTTGATACTTACAAGCCATTGCGGCATAACTGGGTTGACAGTAGAATAAGCTTCCTCAGCAAGACCTGCTTTTTATAGTATTTCCAGCTTATTTGATCTCTTTGAAGGCTGAATCTGAGCTTTTAAGATATTTTCTGGCCTTGAATTCACATTCCCTTTTAGTATTGACCAGCGCTCCTGGTATTCTGAGACTGCCCGTTAGCGGGTGCCATACATTATCAAATAATTGCATTGACAAAGTCATCTGTTAATTTTTAAACTTGTTATTCCTATCAGTGTGCCCCAGTGGAGAAATATCATACTGCAAATTATAACCATTTTGTTGCAATATGAGAAGTGCTGGGGGAGTCAGCAGAGAAGTTTAAAAATTACTGTCCTGAGTCTTCTCTTCCAGTCAAGATTTTAAATGAAGTACGTGGAGCTGTTCTTGGTTTGCAGTGGTGAGGTAAATGCCTCATTTGGTCAGTAGGTAAAGGCCAGGTCTCTAATGCCTTACTGAACTGAAAACAAAGAAATAACACTGATGATATGGTGTAAGACCTATTTAACTGCCTTTAGACCTCGACTATTAACTATTGAAGAAGTAAAGGCTTGAAGAAGTCATTTTGTGTGGTTCAAGAGGATGGTGAACTAACAAACATTTGTGGCTTATTTACCTTTTACTTTTTTCCAGCCACTTGGAAGGCAATTTACTTTATTGGTACAAATTATATAGCCTTGAGGCATTTGTGTTAGCAGCTGCTATTAAAATTGCTATGTGGTATCACTGAAGGGGTATTGGGGACAGCTAAAGGTGATACAGAGACTTTATCATCAGAAGGCATGAAAAGACACTTTATTATTAGAAATCTACAGTTTTTATAGAAACAATGGTGGACCTGAGACCTGATTGGCCTTTAGGAATCTTCTGTTACACTATTGGTGAACTGTGAATAGTACACTCTGGAGAACCATATCTGTAAACAATGGTTACAGAGATAATTGTTTGAATTATTTTTCTCTGTTTCCTACAGCTTCTACACAGCTTCCCAGGATTTTCCTGGGAGAACCATGTCTCTCCCCGTTCAGAGGATGTCATTACTACAATGTGGTATCTTCAAAAGTCAGATTATCCACCCCATCTTAAAAATGACTATGAATTGCACTTACAACAAGTGGCTCTGTGCTGAGACATGTCTCTGCCATTGCTACTAAACATAGTGCTGGATATCTAGATTTACCTGTCAGTTTTATTTGCATGATTCATCTCTCAGTAACATGCATTGCAGGCTCTCAAACCTAAATGGTGCTTTTAGTGCATTCCCCTCTCAAAAAATATCAACATCCAGGAACAGGAAGACTTTGTGGGGTTTTTTTTTGTTTGTTTCTTTCTTTAAAAAAGGGAAAATAAAGGCATTAGGGATGAATTTCTCACCCCCTTTGATTAGAAGGTTCCCAGAAATAGTGAGGACAAGCTGACATACTAAAGCATACAGCCGTGGGCAGTATACAGAGACAAAGAACAGAGCGTGTTTAAAATCTTAATTATTTATAGTAAGAAAATACTGGTTTTGGTTAAATTGTCCCTTCTGTGGCACCGCCCTAAGGTTGATGACAGCAGATCTGAGTGCAGAATTTAACCTCGTGCTCTTCTGTCTGTGAAATTGAGACCAGGGCATTGAGGCTGATGCTGAGCTTTGCATTCAGGGAGATCTTCTAGTGCAAGCAGTGCTCTGTGCTGTGCTAGTCAGCCAAACAGTGGGGACTTTTGGGTGGATGGCCCATTATAGACATTCTGCTGTATATATCAAAACACAGGCAGGTCCTTTTTTATTGAAAGGTTTTCAGGAGCAGTGAATCCAGAAGAGTCTTGCTGAGTCTCAGCGCTGTTAAAGCTGTCATTGCCACCACTGAAATGCATTTATGCTCATGTGAAGCATGAGTTTATGCTCAGTAATCTCCAAGGCAGGGCTGTTACTGTATTTCTGGAGTCAGCTTTATTACCCAGAAGCTGCATGGTGATTTGGTAATCCAAACCAAACAGAGCATGTCCTGACTGTGGCTCCAGCTGATTTTGAAAGTAGCTGTGGTGGGCAATTGGCTTTGAGAAAATTGAGACTGTGTAGGTGGATGTCTCCCACCTCAGTCCCTCCCTGGTACCTTCAGATCAGTTCTGTCAGTGTTCTAGCAAAGCCTAAGGCAGGACATTTGGGGCTGTTGTCTGTCTGTCAGGAACACTGAAGTTAAGCATCTACCTCTTCTCCCTTCTGTTTGCAATGGAGCTGCCTAAAAATCAGATCTATTTTGCAGAAAATCCAATTTTCTGAAATTTCTGTGCTGAACTGGATGAGACCCAATAGTTCCCTTACTATCCAAGCCAGTCAAGGGTTTCCTGGACTCTGCACTTTCTGGTGGATCTTGCCTGAGAGTCACAAGAGTTTGTCAGCACCTGTGGCAGTATCAACAGCACAAATGACAGTGAACTCATGTTTGCAAGATAAACAATTTTACTGTGTGCTGTTTTTGGAAGGAGGTATCACAATAGCCAGCTCTTACAGATTTCTGGGGGATTGGGGATTTCATGGGATGCTTTTAAGGCCTTTCCAGGTGGAGGTACATATGGACCATAAAGCTTTATCACTGTTTTTAGCTTTTGTACTATTTCCCTAATCAACTTTACACATCTTCTCTCTGTTGAAGTATGGAGCTTAAGTTTTTGGGAAAAATGGTTGTTTCCAGGTTTCCATTTCATCTTCCTTTGTAAAACAGACACAGTGCTATTTGCCAGAAAGGAGAGATACATCATCAGAAAAGCCTGTGTATTCTTCTCTTCAAAAATACTGATTTTAAGTTCTAAATAGCATGTTGGTTTGAAGTTGTTTGGAAATTACTTCCTTGGGGGAAAAATATTATTAATTACTGTTATATTACTGTTATTAATACTATGAACAAACAGTAATGAGTTATTGAAAGCTTTAAAACTTAGGTTTCCCAGGACAGTTAAACAGAACTGATCTCTAAATTTCAAGAGTTACAATTGACTATATCACATATTTCAGTGCAGAAGGTCCCTGCTGCAAATGTTCTGCCCATTGTTTGCCAATTGTTATTGGCTCAAATGTCATGCAAGGCCATGTGAAGTGGTTCGTTCCATGAAGATGTGACCTCATCTGGATAGATTGTCTTGTAGCTTTACCCGAAAAAGCACCATTCAAACCACATTGTGCTCTCTTGGTTTATGAACTATGTGGCTTTCACCCCATGTCCCAGAATAGCCCCAGCTGGCACTGATGGCTATGGACTCCATATATTTATAGTGATGCTGCTTGGCCCCAGAAATGGTGACCAAGGTGGCTATCAGCCAATGGCTGCTGCATGCCCTGAGTGTAATGAATTGAAAATCTCATGTACCTCCTTGAGGGGAAAATACAATCAGCTTGTCTCTAATTCTGACCCCAGATAATGATGGAGCAATCCAGAAATATCACAGCATGGGCAGTGAACTCAGTGAACTTGCTTGATATAAGACAAACCTGGATGGGTCTGATATTGGATCCTTCTTTTTTGCTGAAAGACATATTGGACTGTCAGTTCTGTTCCTGGAAGGGCTAATTACAGCTACATGAGGCAATAAATCAGCTCGTGCTCCTCTGAAAAGAAACCCCTTGGCTCTCAGCTCAACCCATGCTGGCAAAAAAGTGTGGGGATGGAGAGCCAGAGTTTTACACAGCTGTGCCAAGTTCAGTACACCAGTTTTTAAATCACTTGGGTTCAGCCCCTTATGTCTGTATTTCATAAAGAAAGAATGACTACAGAACTCTGGTTAGTGTGCATGGGGACTGACTTTGGCTCTGGACTTGGTCGCAGGCTGTCTGGACAGTACGTGTTGATGTGTGCTCTGCGGTTGAAGTCTTCATTTTCTTATGTAGGAGTAATGTCAGGAACCCAATGTGGCTTTAGTGCTAGATCAGTGCTGATCTGAGACCTTGCCTGGGCAGCATTTACAATTTGGGAGTGACTGGATCCAGCTCTTGATGTTGTGTTGTTGGCCAGAGAGCTCAGGGGGCTTTGGGAAAATCATCTTTATGGTCATAAGGAAGAGGATGGTACAGAGCAGCAGGACTCCTGGGTTAAATCCTGCCTCTGAATTGTAAAAATTGTTGAAATTGCTTTTAAATCTTCAGTGCTGCTCAGTGGAATGAAGATTGGTGCATAATGCAGCCCTGAAACCAGGGCACTGATGTTTTGTTTTCTCCTGCTAATCCAAGAGGCTTTGAGCCATTATACCACTAAAGCCCATGTTCACCCCCAGCCTGGTGGGGTGATGTTAGCTTCCCTCTGCACCTTTTTCTGAAGTTCATAGCTCACATCTGTTCTCTGAAACATCTCAGATGAGTTTAAACTGGAGAGATGCATCCCATGCCAGCTGCCATCATGACTAGCCAAGTTGAAGTTTACTAGTTATTTCTTAGATGATGAATCCCAATAGGTTTTCACCAGTTCAGCAACAGAGAGAGCAGTGTTCAGTAACTGTGGGTAAGATCATAGTGTTGGGCCTGGAGGCATTGCATAGGGCTGCAGCAGCCTACATGGTGGTTGAAGATTGTAGAAGAACCTGTTTTAGACAAGGAAACCTCTGTTCTGTTTTTTGGTTTTTGTTTTTTTGTCCTTCCAGGTGTTCACTATTGTAACATCTTGTATTCTGTGGGGTTTTTTTCTTACCTGTTATCAAGGGCTGTATGTTTAGGCAGTGCCCTGACGTGGGTCTCATAGGGTGGTAATGTCCCTGCTGTGCGTCAGCCCTAACCTTGTCCCTAGTAAAGATGGTGGTGCAGAGGCCCTAGGAAAACATGGGGTCTGAGAAGTGTTCCTGTAAGTTTGCTGTGTTCTCTAGGCTGATCTGGGCTCTCACAGAAGGACATCATTACAGAAACGCAGATGAAGGGACAGAAGTAGCAGTCCTCATAGTTGTCCCATTTCTGTTACAATTGCTAATCACCTGGTATTTCATAACATCTTTTTCTCCTCCTGTGCTGTCAACTCCAATACTTGCTGTACAGTCTTGCAGTCATTGGGATGGCAGAAGATTGCAGTCCCATAATTGTATTATAGCTGGTTTGCTGTGAGCCTGGCACATGAAAATTCCCTTGACTGGTAAATGAAGTTAGGAGTGCATGTGACCAAACGCTGAGTGCGTCACGTTTTATCCTCTTCGTGGTTTGTCCTGCACGCGTAACGTTTCCATTAACCAGGACTGAAGGACTTGTTCATTTGTTTGCACCATTTTTCAGGGTACACCAGACTTCTGTGTAAAAGACATTGCTAATATTTTTCCTACTAGAAAGAGCCAATTGATAGGCTCTTCCTGGTGGGACTGAAATCCTTGGGATAAGAGAGAGCTCCTCTAGCATAAAACATTTAATACTTTAAAATATCAGAGAATTTTTATAGAGCCATGAAAATGTTATGGATTGTGGATATAATCACTCTTAATTTTAAGATCTACATGTTTTATGAAATTATTATAGTGACCATATTTTAAGTTTTAAATAGTGTAGTTGGTTTGGCTTAATAATCTGTAAAGGTTCTGTGCACAGTAAATCTAATTTTTCATGCAGAAAAAGATTTTCAAAGACAAATATTTGAAGTAATAGAAAAGTTAACATAGAGAAATGATGTGGAAGAACATTATTCTTTGGGTAATTGTTTCCTTTCTTTTTCTTATGGCTCTTTGCTGGAGGTAAATACCCAGGGCTCTCTGTGGGTCTGTTCTAACAGGTGGCTATTTTTAATCACCTTTCTATGAAGGCAGGAGAAGAAGAGTTGTGCTGTTTTAATTTGAGGTGTCTCAGGTACTAGTTGGCTGTTTCTGTGGGTGATGGATGTATTTGGGACTGTTCAGAGAGGTCAGGGAGTCCATCTCACCAAACCCTGACAGGGCACACCACTCATAGTTACATAAAAGTGTAAAATGGCCATTGAGAGGCCCAAATCAATAAGCACTTGTATTGATGGGTGGTTTTCCTGTATTTTTGTCATGTTCCCTTTGACTTTTGCTGTCACCCCTGTCCTGGCACTCCCACCTGTGCCTGCAATAGAATTGGCACATCTCAAGTCAACATCTCAGGCTCTCATGCTTTTTATGCTGCTGGTGCTTAAGCCAAGGTACTGTAATGCTCCATTCCTGATACTGTCTGTTTGAATTATGTGGCTATTCAACACCAATACAGGGTAGAACCCAAAGAACCCAAAATCTTTTTCTGAAAATGATCCACTTTGTTCTGTTGCAAAGCCCGGTTAGGAACAAGCAAGGGCAGCTCCTTATGGTGGTGGTGCTGCTGCTCACCAAGTAACTGTCCTGGGAGTTAAGCAGAAACATTGGCAAAAGCAAAGCCTTTCAGCTCTGGTAGAGACTTGAATAACTTTTGAAATACCTATTTCCTAAAAAATTGAAATATTTCAATACTAGCAGTTGTCCAGACTAAGAAAAGATGGAATGGGGGATTTGTGGGACTTGAAGCCACTTCATCAGCACGGAATTGCTTTGTTTTGATTCTTCTGTTTAAACCTAGATCAGCATCTCAAGGGTGTTCAGGTGGCACGTGTTCATGTGACATTTCATGTTTTGTCAAAGGAGCCCAAAACTTCATTCTCATAGCTTTCAATATTTCTCCTAATGCCACATGGCTTCTGGAGCTGAGTCTGGCAGCTGGACTCCAATCTTTCCTCCCCTGAAATCAGCCTGCCTGGTGAAATGCCAGCCTTTGTGACTTACAACACTAAATTGTTGCATAGCTCTTTGCGTTTATGGGTATCAGTGCTACAAAAAGGAAGCCAAGAGCTTCATCAGTGTTACAAAGGAAAATGAGGCACAGAGTAGAGCCACTTACTCAAGGTCACCCTTGAAAGTGCTAGGAAAAGTCTCATTCTAGCACAGTTAGGAGTAAAACACCTTTTCCATGACACTCTGAGCTAGAACATCAGAAAATTCATATCTCTAATGAACGGCAGGGAGACTCCTTATTGCAATATGAAAGATGTAGTTCTCCAGGGACTTTCCCTTAATAAGAGAATGGGGGTGTGAACCACAAGTTTGAAGCAGTGTGTTAGTAGGGAAAGGCAGCTGAACTTACTAAAAATATTCTTCAGCTATTTTTGGGTTAGTTGAAGATGGCAGAACATTTTATTTGGCCCTGTATGATACTTCACTGCAGTCACCCAGATGAGACTGTCTCATTGTTGGAAATGCAGAGTTGTTCTTGCATAATTGGAGGGGTGGGGGTAGAAATCCAAAAGACAATTCTCAATAGTGGTAATAAAGAAAGTCGGGGGCTTGTTGAGGAAGCACCTGTGGCCCTGGTTCATATGCAGATGACCTCTCTGAGTGAGGATATTATCGCCCCTTTGGCATAAAGAAATGGAGCTGCAGTAAGTCAGCACAGTAATTATGCTTGCTTTTAGCACATATGATTCCTGGTTTAGGGAATCATTTAAGGAAATGTGATGTTTTCTGCTATTTACCCATATGTAAATATCTCAGTGGATATACAGAGATTAAAGGATGTGGTTTTTAGTCTTAAATGAAGGTTTTTGTGGAGTTCAGGGAAAGCTAGATCTCTAGGGTGTTCACTTTCTTTTTCTACCTGCCTGAGCATTCCCATAGGAGTACTGTGGTCCTTATAAATTGGAGTTCAGTGCCTGCAAGGGTTTTGATTTTCCTCCAAGCATCAGGCTTCCTGAAGGAGTAACACAAACTCAGAAGAGGGCTGCTCTGAGGACAGAGCAATGCCTTTGCTCAGGGTGGCGAGCATGGAGGCTGGGCTTTTGGAGGCATGGCCCATCCTTCAAAGATAGATAGCCTTTGAACTGCAACTTCAAAAACAAGTTACCTGCTGGAAAATCAGGGAGTACAGGGAAATGGTTACATAATGCAGATTTAAAGGTGTGTTTTTGCCAGAGGTGGGTGTGAACTGCTCAGAGATTGAGAGGTGAGTACACATTCATTAAGGTGTGCCTTTCAGTAAGGAGGGCCTTGGATCCTGAGAAATTAGTAGAAATGGAAATATGCAGAATTATCTATGTGTAGGTGATACTCCTGCCTGTTATAGAAAAGGAGATTTCAAATCACAGTGTTTATTTCTGTAGCCTACATGTAAGGATACTTTGTGAAAAGATAATACAGCTTTGCTGGTCCCCAGTTATTATGAAGTGTAATTTATTTGAAAGCCTACACTTAATTTAGAAAATAACAGATATATCTGAGCAGATTTAGTTTTTGCTTTTACTCTAAATTGAAACTGTTCACTCTCAGTGGTTCAGTGTCTCATGGTTGATTGCTCTGTATGGAAGATGGATATTTCTCAAAGATGTATGCACAGTGTTCACAACATCAGCTGCTGTCTAATCTCTGCTCAGATAGTATTGAAAAGCAACAAACAAATACTAAGACCCTTCTCAGAACTTGAAGGAAAAGGCTCAAGATAAGAACTGTTTTATAGTGTGTGCTTTCTTCAAAAAGCAATGTATGCCATAAGAAATTATTTCTTAGATTTGTGTAGATCTGTGCTGCTGGCTAGTTATCTTCAGTGCTTTTACCTGGGTGACAGGCTACTTCTTGTATAAGCCAGAAAAACCCTGGTTTTGTTAAATTCCACCTAGAAACCAGTCAGAAGCTTAGGGTAGACATGAGAGTGTTATTGTAGTACATTCCTGCATGGACTGTAGGTTGTCAGGACCATGGATAGAGTGTTAGGTTAAACCCTGGATACTTTCTCCATGGTGGTGTCTTAAAAGCAAAGGGTTGAGCTCCAGTCTGAGTGTGGGCAGTGGCCCTTTCTTCATGGGGGCAGCAGAAAAGCAAGTTTATTCTGGGCTACAAACTGAGCTACCTGAGTCAGTGCAGAGCTCCTGGGAGCTCCTGCTGCTGCAAAACCAGTCATGCAGCTGGTGCAATCTCACGTTTATTGTGGGCTTTTCCTAGCCCAGGGTCTCATGGGACAGTGGTCTGTACTGAGCTGCCCTGGAGGTGTTGCCCTGTGGCAGCTCCCCATTGCTCGTGGGAATGCCTGGTCAGGAGCCCCTGAGCAGAGGTTGGGGTGTGCAGGTGGGGCTGGGATGCTGGCCTGGTTGTGGAGTTTTTCTCCCTCCTGGCTGTGTGAGAGCCGCATGTGGGGCTGTGCTGGCAGGGTTTGCCTTCTCCCAGATCTGCAGTCCTGGTGGGACAAACCTGCTGCACAGAGCTGTGAGAGAAAAGCTATCAAAAGTGTCAGCTCTGTGACATGTGCTGTGGGACAGCAGAGTCTACTCCCACGGCTGCCTTGCCCTGTGCCAGCTCTACTTCTGGAAAGCTGTTTAACCATGTAGACACTGACTTTGTATCTGGCCCTGTGTGAATGACAGAAAAGTGTGCCAGCACTCCGAGTCACTGGGCACCAGCCTTACTGATTAATTTGCCTTCCCACTTTATTCTTGTTTTTGGATAGGAAACACTATGTATAGCTATTTATAGATTTGCCAGGCCTTTTCTGAAGCTCAACCAACAAGACAATTATGGATGTTTCTGTCATCAAGAAATTCCTTTCTCTGTTGGTTACTTGGGTTTATTGATTTATTTTGAACTATGCTTATTAGCATATTACACAGAAGGATTATATTGAAAAGTATCTGATGGATCTAGAGTTTCTTTCCTTTTAGTCTTTGCATAGTTACTTGAGAAAACAGGTGACAACCCAGACCTTCACTCCTCTGTAGGCCATCCTGCTTGCCAGGCAGTAACAGGGATGCCCAGTGGGACGCAGACACAGACATTTGGTATCCTTATCTGTCCCGTGCAGGATGGTTTCTTCCCAATTCCATCTTTATCAAAGTGTGGGGACAGCCAGAGATGGATGTTTGAGGGACCTGCAAATCACTGACCAAAGCCAAGCTGAGCTGAGGGCTGTAGTCAGTAGAAGGGACATTTCCTTTTGCTGAGCCTCTGCAGCCCCTCAGAGTAGCAGTGCCTTGTGTGTGTGTGTGTGGCTTTCCTTCCTATCCCTGCCTAAGAGAGGAGAAGGAACCACAGCAGATGCACCTGAGTGTCCCAAGGCATTCCCAGTGAGCTGCTGTTAAAATGCACTTGGTTTGAATGAAGAGAAGGGTCAAGTTTGGTTGTAAGGAGCACAAATTACTGCAATTTTATCGTAGGGATTTAGAGTGAGAAGGTCAAGCAGATGAGCACACAAGTCACTGCAGTTAATGGCACACTGGAAAAATTAAAAACCCCCATGCATTTGTGCTGTGCAGCTTGAGCACTCACGAGCTGCTCTTGGGTGCCTTTGGCCAGCAGAGTTTTACTGGAGAGCGAGAACAGCATCAGATCCCTGCCCTGAGTTTGAATTGCCCATAACATTTGTACGTCTTGGATCCTCCTTGGGTGCCTCAGAGCAGCTAAATGAATAATGTACAACCTTGAGGAGAGTAGCACTAATTGTTTAGGAATAACCCTTGCTAAAGCAAATATATTTTAAGTGGAGTCTCAAATGTCTGCCTCAGCAAGCAGTTTGCCTAAGACACCCTGATGGGCAGGTGCTGAGCTCCAGCAATTCTTCTGTGTGGTTATCATGAGATTGCTTAGGTCTGCTAAAATATGCAATATGGTGTGGTCAAAGAAATTACAAAATCATTGTTTGTCCTACAGAATATGGATCTGTGAAAGCCTATTTTCCAGCTAGGCACTTTGGAGAAGTTTTAATGTGGATCTAAGCACTGCCTTGGCATTGTATGTGTGTTTGTGTTTTTGCCCCCCACCGAGTCTCATTTGTCAAACAAATTAGTGTCCCACAGGTGACTCTTTAGAAAGTGAAGTCATCCTTGAGTGGTCAATACCAGCCAAATCTGCCCTGAAATAGGAAAAAAAAATGCCTTCCTTCTTGGATGCTTCAGAGTTGCTTCTCCTCAAGCCTTTTATGCTCTTTTGGAAAGTCCTAGAGACTAGGATACAACATTGTTGATGATGACAGCTTGTTTCTTGTCAGAAGAAGGGAAAATAATTTTTTAATTGATTTGTTAATTGCAGATCAGTGTCAAACACTGTGGAAAGTAATGGGCTTACGTTGATCTGATTCCATATTGGATAAGTGTCTCTCTTCTAGCATTATTGGCTCTGGCACCCCTGTGCTATGCAATGGAGCAGTGGCTTGGGGGAATGAAACAGGAGTTTCAGGCTGGGAGAGTGTGTGTGGGCAGTGCCCATTGCTGGGGGAGCACATGGTTCCTGCCCTGGAGGAAGGTCATGCACTTCAGTCAGGCAGGCTTTGGCAGCACAGGGTTCACAGGTTTCCAAGGTGTTGGTGGAGTTTGATTATCAGGCATAGGTGTTTGCTAAGCCTGGGCTGCTCTGATGTCAGGACAGGCAGTAGCTGTAGAGAGAAATATCAGGGGGATGGGGAGAGGTGATCAACTGATTCCCTGGTCTGAACTCCCAAAATAACCCTGAAATCTATTTTATTCCGCTCTGAAAGAATAATTTCCTTGCCTGGGAATTAACATAGCTGTGATGCTATTCTAGCACCATAAATGGGATTGAGAATGTGATGTTCCCTGCCCTGAAGAGTCACTGCCTCAGAAATTTGCTGGGGCTCTGCAATTGTCACTTGCACATTGTATCAGCATCCTCAGCCTCATCAGCGTTTCAGTTTGAAGCAGCATGGGCTTTTGATCGTAAACCATTTTACTTTTGGGACAGCATGAAGGAAAGTGTGTTATGCTTTGCCCAGAGAAGGGGAGGGAGGGGTCTGTGCCTGTGTGTATTTTTGCAGCACACTGAGCCAAAACCTTCTAATTTAATGGGACAGATTTGCAAATTCACACCTGCAGAGTTTGCCTTTGCAGGGTTTTCATGCACAAGCTTTTTATTCGTGCCCTAAGAGCAGCCTGCACCTGCTTCAGCTCGCCTGTGAGACCAGCAGCTCACATCTATTGACAGTTCACTCTCTCTGGTAATAAATAAATGCCTCATCCTGCAGCATGGACCCCCTTTAGAGGGTAGTAAGGCTCTCCCAGGTGAGCAAGGGCCAGAAACACAGCCCTGCCCATCTGTGCTGCAGATACTGCCCCAGCACAAGTGCAGAGGAACGTGGATGACACTGCTGCTGTCTAAGCCTGCAGATCTCCAGGCTGTCAAGAAACTTGTTTTTTTTTTTTGTGCTGGTGCCTGCATGTAAAACATCCAGAAGCTGTTCTACACAGCTGCCCAGAAGCCTGGCCTTGTTTCTGCTGCTTCCTAACAGTGGTTCATGCATTGCATTTTTCCCTGAGATGAGTAGCTCAGGCTCCCATAACCATGGAAACCTGGTTTGCCTTCCCTAATAGCTTCAGCTGAGCTCAACATCTGTCTGCCTGGGAGAAGGAAAGCTGCAAGCTACAGGTTAGTTGTGCACACCTCTGGGGTTGCTAAAAAACCCTTGAGCACCTCCAGCAGCACCCTGGTGCAGCAGGATGAAGCAAAAATGCTGAGCTAATGCTTGAGGGGCTTAGAAAAAATGTGCCAGGCAGGAGGGGAAAACAGGGAGTGAAAGAAGGCTCTCCTGAGGCAGGAAGGTGTTAGGAAGCTGCTTAAGAAGATACTGCATTATGGTTGTCTTGCTCTGTGTGTGTTGGCTTGACATGCTGGGTGTGTGGAGCATTCTGTTGTGACTTTTAAGCTTTAAAAAAGCCATTTTCCATTTTAAGTTAGAAACCCTTTAAACAGCTTGCTTGTAGCAGAGAAGGAAATCTGGGTATAAGCTCATGAGCATAAAATAAGCTTTGAGATGGGGTAAGTGCCTCTCTGTGGTAACAGCAGGGTTCCATGCAGCTTTTCACTTAGTTATTGGAAGAATGGTTGTTGATAAATGTGTCTCAGCTCTAACTTGGTGCTGGCAGTGTTGCTGGGCTAGTTAACATGGGGAGAAGTGGGGAGGAGTGTTTTTAAAAAAAGCTTAAACACTAATTCAGGAGGGTTCATTCTGCTGCATTTCTGCATAGATACACATGAATCTCCTAGGGGCTGCAATTTGAACTTTGAAGCACAGTTGCAGCCCTGAACTTCAGGCTTCCAGGAGCAGCCCTGATGGTTGCCAGCCTCTCAGAAAAGTCATTGTGGGAGCTGCCAAAGCTCCTTTCCTGATGTGCTGATCCTGTGTCTTTGTTAAATTAGGAGCAGGCCTGGTGCAAGCTTTTGGAAGTGTGTGGAGAAGTTCTGCCCACACCAGGGAGGTGCTTGGTGCAGGGACCTGTGCCAGGATGCTCTGTAAGCTGGAGCCAGAAGCAGAAACAGAATTAACATTGTCCACTGGCAAGTCACAGCCTCAGTGTGTCCATCTGTGAAAGGGAGGTCATAATGTTTCACTGTGGATGCCTTAAGGCTCAGTTAGTGTTTATGAAATGTTCTGAACTTTGGGACGGTGCCTGCTGTAGAGGGCACTTACAATGGTTCCCAGATGTCTGTGTTGACACAGCACATGCATAAAAACACTGGCATCTTCCTAGTGCATAGAACGAAGGCGCTGGAATTACTCTCAAGAAAGAAATCAGACACTTCTGAACCAAACATTTAATATTAATCTGACAGTTATCACCTGCAGGTGTTGTGAGAATGAAAAAGACAATACCAAGTAATGCCTAGTAAAATTCTGTGTTGAGATTAGTGCCTGAACAATAAAAGCTGTTTGGAAAATTCTTAATATATATATATTCTTAATATATAAATAGATATAGATATATATAGCTATTCTTTATACATAGATATTATTTATAGATTTCTTAATATATATATTCTTAATATATATTTTTTTCTTTCTTTCTGAATATATACTTAATATATATATATTCTTCCTATAGCTGTTGATGTTTTGCATCTAAGCACAGAGCCATCACACTTTCTCTGTGGACATGACAAGCATAAGTGTCTGCTTTCTCCATAGCAGCCTGGCAGGAGGGTTTTCATGCCAGTTGCTGCAGTGTTGGAAGCCCGGGCCAGATCAGGGAGCCAGTTCTCCAAAGCCCCCTCTCAGTGGGGACTCTGGCCAGCACAGCTATGCAAGATGCAGCCTGGCAATAACAATATGCTTCACAGAAACTGTTCTTGGATTTCTGGCTCCTTGGGTGTTTGGTGAGCAGGGAATCAAAAGCTGGTCTCTTGTCTGCTAAATTCAAGTTAAGATCTTGGGAATTATCTTGTGTTTCTGCAGCCATGTATACAGCAACTGCTGCAGGTTATGTTACTGGCAGTTTAAATTGAGTATTTTTTTTCCTCTGCTGCTTTTTCTTGCTAATAGATGCTTTCCCACTCCTTATTTACACAGGGAGAAATGGTCTGGATATCTGGATATAATCCATCTGTTCAGAGTACAAGTCTCTCTTTCTAACCTAGACCTGAGAAAACTTTTCCTCAAGTAAATTTAATCAAGATTGCTTCTTCTAATTAAGCTTCAATTAAAATGCATTTATGACCAAAAAACTTCTTTAAGAGCTGCCTGGGAGCATTTTTTTTCCCTTGGAGTCCTAGGAGCCAGCAGTTCCACATGTTGTCTGTGTCAAATGGCAGAAGTGCACCAGAAGTACACTGAGCTGCTTCAGTACTGTTGGCTGGTACCAGGTGTGCAGTTTTTTCCTCTTGTGTTATTAGGGTTTTCTCTGGTAGTACCAAACAGCAGCTCTCTTTGGCCAGTGACTATGGACAAGAACATACACACTCTGCATTTTTATGTTTGTGTCTATGCACAAGTACAAGAAATACCCATGCTTATTAACTGCAACAGCAGCTGTTTGTCACACTGTGTGCCGCTGATAGGAAGTAGTGATGGCAAATGTTACCTTAACTCTGGTAGCAAATTAGCTTATTTAGAGCTACACTGCAAATATTGGGTTTTGGCTTTTTTCTAAGTTGCTTCTAAAGTTCCACAAGTAAATTCAAAGCTAATCTCTCTATCAGCACTTTGGAACTGAGAGTGCAGCTCCAACAACATTCAGTTGATCTAGCATAGACATTGTGGGGTGTGAGAAATAACCTGACCTGGAAGCAGAAACAAAGTTGGAACTTCTGAGTTGTTCTAGAAAATAACTGTTCTGTCTACACTTGGGAGTTGGACAATGGCTTTAAGTTGGGTCTCAGCAATGGAGATGGGAAAATGAATGGAAGCATGTTGATGATGAACAAGTTGACATCAGGAGCTGGGCTGGTTATTCTTGTGCACTCATTGATTTGAAGTTGCCAGGGGTGACTTTGGTTTGCTGGGGGTAGTGATAGCTGCTGATTCTGTCTGCTGAATTACATTTTCCTGGTGACCTGTTTCTTGCCAACCCAAGTCTATTTTTGGATCAAATGGTGAATGAATGACTACTGTTTGGACTGTTTGTGGAGCTGAGCACCCAAAATGAATGTTGATGCAGAAGTGACAAATCATCCCATGGCTGCTGAGAAGAATATCTGATGATGACTGCAGCTGTGGTGCAGCTCCACTTATTGTTTACATTTCTGCATCAGTTAGATAGGTCTACAGAAATTACAGCCAAGGGTCATGTTCCGCAGGTAGGCAGCTGGTCAGGGAAGGAGAAAAAGCTCCTGGAAGGGTTTCAGGGCATGGTGGTAATAGTCTTGTCTGTCCACTTATTTGCTGTGACTCTTGATCAAGTTTTGTCCCTTTACCATACTTTTGATGTGCAGTCAGCTTTTTTTTATTTACCTGTTAAACTGCAAATGCTTGACAAGAGCTGTCCCTTTCGTATCTGTGTCTAATATGTGGTGCTTTCAGTCCAGGTTCCAGTCATCCCTTCAGGGCATTCCTGCTGAAGAGGATCAAGTGGCAGTTAGGGTCCATCAAGAAGCTGAATGTGACCATCTAGGGAAATTTTTCCCCTTTCAGGGAATATGTCTTTAGAGAGTTCAAAAATGGTTTATATGTTTCTGCAGTGTCTAATAATGAGCTCTCTAAAGCTGAGGGAAATCTGGAGGTGGTGGTTTGGTCTTACTGATGCATGAAATAGGGGAGCATACAAAACAATGGGGACAACTTAAACACCTTTAACTTCCAGAAGTGCTGCACGCTCTGTCCTCTTCATCCCTGTAGGCTGAGGCCAGGCAGAGGTGGCTGTGGCTCATTCAAAGCAGCTGGAAGCAGAAGTGGTTTGTAAAGCTCTGCACGTGGCCCAGCTCCTCCTTGCAGATGTGCAGCCTCCCTTCAGTGCCTCAGAGCTGCAGCACACCACTACACTGTGGCAGCCTCACAGCCTGGGCTCACTGGTCAGGTGTTTCTGGCTGTACTGAGTGACGGCCTCCTAAATCTTATGGAGAGCTTCTGGTGTAGTTACAGATGCTAAAGCAGGTGTGCCACATCTGAGCCACCTGCAGAGGGAGGTAAACTTGGTGCTGTCCCCATTGGAGGGTGAGGACTGCAGAGAGCTAAGCAGGCATTAACTTTGTAGGGGAGAAGGTAGTGCTGATCTCAGGATAATGAGATCAAAACACAGCTTTGCTTCAATATGGCCAACCCAGACATGCAGTGCTGTGCTTTGTGTGGTGCAGGTTAAACCCAATTACTGCAGCAGCTTCTCTTGGACTCTCAGGCTGAGAACTGACTGGCTTGGCTTCTGGTGTGTCATGGTATGCCCTGTCAGAGCAGCATGTGTGCAGGAATTACTGTGTCATCATGCTGTGATAAAGGAGCATCTCTGGTTTACCAGGAGCCCTTTAGCTGGATTCAGGATCTAGGTTTTCAAATGATGATGTAATCTTGATTCCAAACAAACCAGGGACAGACAGCTTAGCTGGTACAGCACACACGGAGAAAAGGCAAAGAGCTTCTCTACTCTTGCTGTTGGCTCTCTGCTCCCCCCTGGTTTGGAGCTCAGCTGGGCCTGAAGCTGTGCCTTTCCCAGGAGGGAGATGCCACCCATGGGCTCCTTGCCACTGGCAGGGGCGTGTGGCTCCTGGCTCTGGCAGCATGGCAAGGTTACATGCGCTGAGCAGATGCAAAAAAACTGCTTGTCTGAGCAGAGGGAGTCAGGGAGGGGACCAAATGGATCTGAGCTGTAATGCCAAATTTTTAGCTGTTCTCAGGTTTGAATTGTGCATAGATTCCAAATGTGGAGATCCTTTTTGTAAGGAAGGAGTCTGATGTGTCCTGTTTTTAAAAGTATTATGGATATCCCAATGGGATTACTTCTGGCATTGCTGCCCTGGGTGTGAAAATGTACATTGAAAAGCTGGCAAGGTATGGGCAGGAATTTTTTGGTGGTTGGGAAGTGTAGTGCCTCTTTGAAGAAATGAAGTTGACGATGCTTTGAAAGGTAACAGATTTGATAAATGATTGCACACTCTTTTAAATGCAATTAGAAGCCATATGAAGAGTCTCAAAGTCTCAATTTAAGGCATCCTCAATCACCAATCATTTCTGGAAAGTAAGTAATGTTTAATTTCTTTAGAAGTGCATACAGAGCTAGAGCTATGTAACTGAATCTGGAAAAGAGTCTGATAAAATCTCTATCACTCCCTCCCCAAATTCAAAAAAGACAGAAAAGCATCTCTAATTAAAAATTTAAAAGGTTTCTTGGCTGGCTGACTGCTTGTATGTTCTTTAAAATAATGCATTATTTTCATCTTCTTTTCTGAAAGATCTCTCACTGAATGCTCTGAGTACCTCCCTTGCTTTATGCTCCAAGATTCTTGATATAGGAGAGCCAAACCCTCATTTTCTTGTTTGACAAGGCTTCTACAGCAGCTGAAGTTAATAGAAGCGAAGATGATGTAAACCTAAGCCTATAGAGCTTCCACAGCTGGATAGAAGCTTTGAGCCTGTGCATTCTGAAGTCTGTTTTGATCATGTGCTTTTAGCTTCCAGTAGTTACACTGCACAAGGCAAAGCAGGCGCTGCCAGCCCTGGATGTGCATGGTTGGTGTGGAGGGCTCTGCTCAGAGCAGCACCCTGAGGTGCCAAGCATGCCTTGCAGGAAGGTCTCTCCTGTTCTCTGCAGCCCTGTGGGATGTGATAAGGTGTTGCTGACCTGCATGGGCACTGGGGTCAGTAGCAGGTGGAGTTGGGCTCCTCACTGCAGCTCTGTCCCTCATTTAATTTCTTCAGCTCAGGCTGGGACTAGGATCTGGTCTTTACTCCAATATAGAGGAGGGAAAGAATTGGCTCCAGCTGATCCAGCACAGTTTTCCTTGTCCATGGAGAGCTGAGGGTTGTGCTGTTTCAGATGACTAAAGGCTCACATGGACTGACTGCAGAAGCCAGAGCTCATGTGAGCATCTAGTGATGATGCTCCAGTTTTGTTTCCAGTTATTTATGTCTGCTCGTGCTTTGGAAACTTCTTTGTGGGTCTCAGCTACTATGGAGCCCTATCAAGGAGACAGGTTTAAGTCTAAAAATTCAAGGGCTCTAGAGACTGAAATCAACCTCTAAGGGGAAATGCAGTTTTCCTCAGCTTAAAATAACTTTGTAATGTCCTTTACTCTCCAAGGTCTCTTTGAAGGCTCTGCCTGGGTTTGATTTTTGACTTGTGCGGAGTCAGGCTCCTGTGAGAAAGGAGGGCCAGGAAATTCAGAAAAGGCAGCTGGGGAGGAGAAGGAAGGGGGAAATGCTGATAAGGGTGACGAACACTTTCACCTTCAGGAGTGATGAACTGTGGGAGAGTTGGCTGCATTGAGGGTCTGGCACAGCTTCAGCACATGCACGTGGGGATGGATCAGCTGAGAGAAATGACTGCATTTATTCAATGAATTTACATGAGGTGCCTGCCTTGCCAGAAAGGGATGGGCTCCCACCCCCTCCAAAACATCAGTGGCTCCATGCAGGAACGAGGAGTGGAGCAGCAGGCTCAGCAGAGGGACAGGGCTGGGAATTTTTCAGCAAAGCCTTTGCTGTGAAGGCTTCTTCATGATGCAGTTACATTCAGAAAGGAGTTCAGCTGTGCCCTGGGCTGCAGCTCTTATGAACTGAATTAATAAATAGTTAATTAATAAATGGCTACACACTGCCAGCCTGCTGCTGTTTGTTCTACAGGCTGCTTTTGCCTCTGGACAAACTCTCTCCCCTTCTCCCCTAGGCCCTCATTCCTAGAAATCCACCAGCAGCTTTTTGTACTTCTGATTTGAGGTATTAGGTTCTGTTCCGTAGTTGTTTCCCTTAAAAACAGTGCCTGAATGCTGTTTGTAGGGCAGGAAACACTGATTTGTACTTAGATGTAAGGGACAGAAGAGGAGGAATAGATTTGTACCAAAAGGTTGGAGCTGCAAATGCTTTCATAGAATGTGGTGACAGAACTGGGGCTTAATGTGGGGAGTCCAAGACCCCTCATGCATCCTTAGGGTTTCTCAGAGTGTAGGGCACTGCAGTGTAAGCCCTGAGGGTACAAACTCCTGGCACCCAGGAGTCAAAGAGCTTCTTAAGAAAACTGAAGAGCTTAAATTACCAGAGAGGTGGTGGAATGCCCATCCATGGATGTGTTCAAGATCAGGCTGGATTGGGTTCTGAGTAAGCTGCTCTAGAGGAAGGTGTTGCTTGGAACATCTTCCCCTGAACTAGATGGTCTTTGAGGTCCCTTACAACCCAAGCCCATTCCTCAGTGCTGCTGGGTTATTAACAAGGTGACTGTTGAACAGGCTGCCAGGCCTGTGGCTGGGGTGTTTTTATACTAAAGGCTCTCCTCAGTAAAACCAGCAGCAGCTGGGGGTCCTGCAGCTGATGCTCTGCTCCCTCAGCTTCCAGAGCCAAAGAACATTTGAAAGAATGGCACATCCCCCAGTCCTTCTAAAAACAACCCACAGTAAGCAATGAATATTTAATTTTAAAATGGGATGAAATAAGGATTGGATTCTTCACTTTATGCCTGTGTTATAGCTGTTACCTTACTGCATGGCTCAGGGGGCTGCAGGATGTGACCTGGGCTGAAGGTTCATGGACTTGAGGCTCCATGTGAATGTGCATGTTCTCTCCCAAACAGTCACATTTGTGGGAGATGCTGAGGGATGAGGTACTGTAATAAATACCAGCTTGGTGTGGGAATATTGGCCAGCTCATGGTACAGCAGAGAAGCTTCAGTCTTAAAACTTTAATTCCTGATAGATGCCAGAATGACAGAGCCTGTCCCTGGTGCACATCACAGTCCCTACCTTGGAGTGATGCTCCTGCTGTGGGGGCCTCAAGAGACACACAGGGCTGCTCATGTAAAGTCTGTGCTGTAAAATTCCCTGGCTTCTCTGACTTAATTCTTTTTTAGCTAGAAAGCTGCCTCTGAGTAGGGGGGAAAAAATCATGCCATCATGTTTTTCATGTGTGATTAAAAATCCATGACAGCTTTTACTGTTCTGCATTCAGTCTTACTGACAGGTATCCATACTGGTAATACTGTCAGCATCAGCTTTAACTGGTTAACCATCATAAACATATCTTGGTTTGGGCCTGAGTTTGTCTGAATTTTGTATTACCTCTTGTTAGACCAGATTTGCTAAAGGACAGAGCTCTTTGATCAAATTTCTGTTCCTTATGTAGGTACTTGCAAACTGTGATCAGATTGTCCTATTAACCTTCTCCCTTCATTAAGGAGAACAGATGGTGCTTCTGGAGCCTTTTTCTAAGCTGCCCTTTTGGTCCTTTAATCATCCTCTTGGAGGTTCTTTGCACTGGATTCAGTTTTTTCAATATTCCTCTTGAATTGCATGCATTAAAACTTACTATAATTTTGACAGTGCTAATGCCACATGCTGATTTATTTTTTTATTTTGAGCATCCCACATCCGAAGTTCTCTGAGCTTCCCTTGAGCAGAGGGCCATTCCAGCACAGTGTGCTCAGCTTCCCTAACTGCATGTTGACCATGAAGTTCCTGCCAAAATCAATGGCTCCACAGGAGGCTGCCCCACTGTTTGTGTTGCTGTGTGTGTGGGTGGCAGTACTGAAGTCTCTGCTGTGTTCTTTGGTGGAGGTTATTTAGCCATGTGGATCTGTTGTTCCCTTCTCAGTTATTTAGCAGTCCTACAATGTTTGCCATCCTCAGGCTTGCTAAGTAATGATTTTAGATTCTCTTCCACTCATGTACACCACGGAGCCAAGGAGCAGCCTCTGCCAAGTCCTCAATGGGAACATGCATGTATACCTGTGACTCTTCAGTCACCACTGCATGAAATGATTTTCATCCATTAATACACGTCATATTATTTCCTCATCTCAATCAAGTAATACTGTAGCATGAAGCTAAATTCTGTATGGACAGTCCACAATGTCGTTTTATTGGCTAAAATCACGTTGAAGTGTATTTTGTACTTTTAAAAAAATCTATAACACTAGGTACTGTGCATTCTGGAGAATTTCCAATTTATACAGATTAATTTTATCACACCCATTTATTGGAGATCATTCTTAGGCTTTTCTATTTAATTCTTAAAATACTTGGCACATCAGCGTGTTTTTTCGCAGCTACTGTGACTTCCATGTACCCATCATATTTAAAATTGATATCAATAATAGAGTGTTTCAGGATGTTCTTTTAAAACTGTGGTGCAAGTCATCCAAACCTGCTGAATTTAGGTTCTGTTTAATTAGCTGAACTTTCAGATTCTGCTTAGTTGGTAGTAGAATAAGGAGTGTGGAACTGATGATGTAACACATGCAGGCGCCACTTAACTGCTGCCACTCTGCAATGAAAAGCATTAAAAATATCTTATAATTTTTTTGACCCCTACCATGTGGAACTGATTGAAACAGCAGTGGAATAATCTTCAATTGCCTTAAACTCCACCTATATGGTTCTTAATTTTTCTAGCTAAATTTGCCTCTGAGCCTTCCTTTATTAAGCTTACAGTTGGTAGTTTTTGGTCCCCTGTCATCACCTTTCCCTTTCTCCAGGGAGTTTAATCCTGTGCTTCCAAGTGGCTGATTGTTGGATACAGCAATTTTGAATTAGTGCATTGTCATCTGGGTGGTGGTGATAATGTTTGGAGGGCATTTTGGTGGCAGCCATGTGGGACCTCCAGGTTTTCTATGCTGAAATCCCCTGCAGTATCTCAGGTTTTATTCTCTATCCATTCCTGATGATTGTTAAAGAACAAGAGTAAAATCTCAGCTTTATCTTTTATCTGAGCTATCATTGACTCAAGGAGAGTTGTTCCATTTCTTCTGTATTTGCCATTCAGAAATACATTAAGGCCATTTATGGCACTGCTGACGAGTGGAGTTTCAGAAATGAGCAATTCTGGCTTCTCTGGTATGTTGTAGTCTTCTGCTGCCTAGACAGATGAAACTGATTAATTTTAACCATATGAGAGACAGAGAGGAAACAATTCTGAGGTTTATTTACTTCATTCTATGCTTTGCTGTTGTTTTCCAGTGAGAAATCAAAAAAACCCTTTCCTGTACCAAATTGTACATCAGACTCTAACAGCTGGTGGAGCATCATTGCACAAAGTGGATGTTCTCTGTGCCCCACAGGGTTCCCTGGTGGAGCACTTGTTAGCTGAGAAAGATAGATATGTTTGAAAAAGAGAGATGTTACCTTCCAGTGAACTGCTCAGATGTGGCTGTATGCAGTGAAGCACTATTAGGCCCTTGGGATATTTGCCAGCAAGCTTCAGAAGCCCTGAAATTTTCCTCTTGTCCTGGATCTGACAGGACAGCAGGCTGTCCTGTTGTCTTGCCATCCTAAAGAACACTCCATGCAAGGTTTGAAAGCTGTTAGTGCAGAGGGCTTGTGGGGGTGAAAATTCCTCCCAAGTACATGCATTATGAAAGCACCATGCATAGTTAATAGCTAAAGACAGATTTCACATGGACAGAATAGTGTATTATTCCCAAAATATGTAGCTTGAGCTCACCTGTATGCACAAGTCAGTGCAGTGCATAGTGAGAAAATCAGCTAATCCACAGCATCTGAGTGCAGAGCATTGGGGCAGGGGAGCAAATGCAAAGCAACTCGGGCATGCTTAGCTTCCTTTCACTGAAAGATTAAATTATTCAAGTTTTTTTTTGTGTTGGGCTTGAGTTTAGGGCTTCCTCAGCTTAGTGTAAACAGGGTTCCTTGTTTGTCTTGTGCCTCATTTGTCTTATTCTTTAAACTGTGAAGGAATTCTTTGATGATTTGTGTGGCACTCAATTAATGGGATTTTTATAACTAGAGTCAGCTGATTTGCAGAAACAAATAAAGGAAATATTTTTAAAAGGCTTCCTTTGTGAAAACCACGTCTAAGGGTTGTGGATGACCTTGATATCGAAACAACAGACGCATCACACAGCTTCTAAGTTAGTCTTTCTGAAATCTCATCCATACTCTACCTTTGAAGCAGTTCTTATAAGGATTATCTCCTCTACCCTCAGCCTCTATCCTCCATAATTGAAAGTTTATACAGCAGCCATGTGATTTCAATAAGGGCTGCTGGCAAATGTGACTTCTTTAATTCTCTCCCTGTGCCACGATGTGATGGGAATGATGATGGGAGTTGTTACACTTGATAAAACTGCAAATACTGTTAATGTTGTTGCCAGACCAAACAAGTGTTCAAAATTGTATGGATTTTTTTTCCCCTTTTAATTTTGACCCTCCCATCTCAATTGAGATGTGATGAGCTCGGATCTACCAGCTTGATGCTGCAGAAGATGCTCTGTAAGTCCATGCCCCACACTGGGCAGGTTTGTTAGGTCTGTATTATTGGTATGTTCTGTGTTACTGGATATCCTGTATTATAGGTATGTCTGCCTTCTGCACTCTGCTGTAATGTAGCTGTTAGTCACTAAAAACACACAGAATGAAATGTGGGCCTTGTCAATGCTACTACTGAGGTGCACTCGCAAGTCAGAACCCTTGAGAGCAGCTGCAGGTGTTGCCAAGCACACACTGTACCTGCAAGAGGGAAGATGTCCTTTGGAGAACACAGTCTCAGGTTGTGGGTGGTTAGGAACTAATGCTTTAAATTGTAGCTTTGTGCAGATGGCAATAACAAACAGCATTTTTTACCCTTTTGCTTTACAGTGGTTTTTTTCCTGTGCTGTAAGTCTGCTTCATCTGAATGTACCCTAAATTTCCAAAGCAGTAGTTGGAGAGGGCAGCCTCAATTGTCCGGCTGGCCATGAGCTGGAGATACTGAGCCTCTATTAATTAGAGAAGTGTGGCAGGACCTTTTCATTCCCTGAATAGTGGCATGCACAGTACTACGCTGCTGGAAAATTTTCTTCTACCAAAGACACATCTATATGCTTTAAACTTAATGTAGCAAGCCCAAGACTTTAAAGATGCCTCAGAGGTCTCATTTGTTATTGCAGATGGTGCGTCTGCTGTGTAATGATTTATGAGAGATGGCTCCTGTCTGCTTTGGAGAAAGTACTCTGTGCCCATAAGCAAGTCTCTCTGACACCCTGTTGGCAGTGGGGTGTGAATTCATTGCAGGGGAGATGTTATTTGAGTCACCTCCGAAGTGACTTATGGTAAATGATCCAGGTTGCCTTCAAGAGCTGTATTTTTGCTATGCTTAATGTTCAAGGCTTGAGATCAGATTTTTGGGATGTTTCCTGCTGGAGCAGGATGGAGGCTGAGTGTTGTGTACAAGACATGGTCAGGGGCAGATCAGACACAGTTGACACTGGGATTCTGCCCATCTTCAGCAGGAAGCTGGAGCGTTTGTTCCTGGGGCTCGGTCCCAAAGCCACTGTGTGCTTGATGTCACAAAGCCACCCAGCAGTAGGTTCAAGGAACTCTTGTTGCTAGAGCAGCTGTTGGCTCCAAGGCTGTGGATCCTGTCAGCAGAGCAGGTGACTTTGGGTGGTGCAGGTCTGTAGTCCCCCAGACAGAGTGGGTGTCTCTGAGCATCACCAGGCTCTTGCTGCAGACCTGTGCTGACTGTGGCCAGAACCTTCACTCCCACATCTCCTCTGTGCTTCTAAATCCTTGATACTACAGGTGGCTTTGGAGATGAGATCCTGGCCTGAGGTTGTTCTGGGAAATGGTTCAGGGAGGAAATTCCTCTGAGATACCCTGCTTGGGGTGTGGGCTCCCCTGTGGGGGTGATGTGGTGGTGGCTGCATCCATCCCAGGGCAGCTGCACTTGTCAAAGGAGAGGTGAATGGGATTAGTGAACACTGAGCTCCCTGAGTGTTATCAAAGCACAGAATCAGTGGTTCAGGACACGCTAAAAAGTGTAAAATCATCAGTGAATATAAGATTATGTGGCAGTAGCTAATATGTGGTGTGTACCTAGATCCCTCTCCCTGCTAGTACCCTGTAGAAACAGGATACTGATCTATCTGCCCATCTTTATGCTGAGAATGGAGAAATCTAAACAAACTGGAGCTGTTTGTGACAGTTCATGTTAAATTTCAAGTTCCTCATGTGCTAAACATTAAATCAAATACCATGATGCCAACAATGTATTTTTATTTTAAGCATTTTAATATCTCAGCTGCTTCTTTGCTGTTCTCTCTTGTTCAGAAAGACAGTTCTTGGCATAGAAGATAAAATGTATTTGTTTTCACTGTTAATAAACATCCAGTTAGATTCATTGACAGGACAATGAATCAGTGCAGCAATATGCCAAGTCTGCTGAGGCCGCTTCAGGAATGTGGTGCTGCAGTTCCCTGCAGACCAGGCACGAGGTTCTCATGGGTCTGTTGTTTTCTGCTGTCCACCTCAGAGAAAATTAATTGCAGAACATGGGAACTTTTTCACATGCTGCATATGCTGTGAGCAGAGATGAATGGAAAAGGATTTTGAAAATACCTGAGTCCTCATTTTGGAAAAGGTGGAAAAATGATCTATTCATCCCTGGTGGGATTCTGCCAGTGTGGAGTAAATCACAAGACAGATTTGTTGTCCCTATAGTGTTATCTTTCTGTAACAGCACAAACTTGCTTATTTGGTGGATAGAAAAGGTTTTACAGCTTAGTTATTAAAGAAGTGAGAACCCATCTGGCTGCACTATGAAAGAGATGTGCTAATGTGATTTCAGTGTGAAATGGTCCCAGACACTGTGCTCCTTGAAAAGCTTTTAATGTTTGGAAATAGTTTCTAGTTTTAGAGTTTGGGAGGAAAAAGTGATTTGATTTTTTTTTCCCCCACTTAGCTTTTTCTTTCTTTTTTTTTTTTTTCACTTTACATTTGAACTAGAATGTAGGAGAAATTAAACTGTTTTGCTTTAGTTGACAAAGGCAAAATTTTCCCTTCTGTTTTGTAATAGATTTTGTTTTTTGTTTCTAGTAATTATATTCATTTATTTTTGTCTCCAAGCTAAAAATATTTTCCTGTCCTCATCCCTGTAGTTGAACATAGGTCTTGGAGTCTGTCTCTTGTGTTTTTCAGCTTTTTCCACGTGAGCAGGCTTTAGCATCAATAGGGCTTTTTTCCACCGAGCTACTTTGATCTACAACACAGGTAATGATATCCAGGGCTCACTCCCTTCTAAACTGGAGCATCTCTCTTCACAGGAAAGAATCTAAAGAATTACTTGTAGCAAGGAAATAAATTCAGCATGGAGTTTCATATCTGATTTCAGCCATGAGAACTGTTATCTTGGCTAAAGGGAATATACTTTGTTCTTAAAAACAATTACTTCAATTATTTTTGCTATGCTGCACTCTGCTGATGGCATGTGTGGCCACTGGGACTTACTTAAAATATGTAAGTTCTTAATATCAGCTCAGAAAGAAAGCTATCTCAGCTGGAAAAAAGTTAATGTAATGGAAAAAATTAGATTATTTTTCCATCTGACCTTGCCTCTACTTAGTTATCGCACATTTTGATGTTGAATTTACAGATTAATAATTGTAGCTGCTTGAGCAAAGTCAGGGCAGAGAACAATTACAACTGTAAACAAATCCCTCTTCAACTCTGCCTTTTCCTCATTTGGAGAGCAGTGTCTACAGCAGTGCTGTAACTGTGCATACAATTACTCACTTTCCTAATAACTCTGGGAAAACTAATTACTTTTTCAGAGCCATTTCTGGCCAAAGGAGAGTTTTCTGCTGCTGGTGCAGCGGAGGGTCTGGGTTTATCCTGCATCATCATGATGCTCCATCACCATGTAGCAGCAGCAGCTCAGAGCCTGCTTAGGGCCACAAAGGGTTTTTCAGGCTGGTTTTGTTAAGTCTGTGCTGAGCTTTACTCAGTCCTTGCTGAACCTGCTGTGTCCCTAGTTCAGTGCTTTGAGGCTCACTTGCCTGGCTCTGATGCATCCCCAGGCAGGCTCTTGGTGCTGTGTGGGGCACATCTTGCTGTGCCTGGGCTGCTCCAGCTGTGGTCAGTCACTGAGCTTTGCTTTGGTCCTTCACAGGTAACCTTTAGAGCCTGGAGTCAGAGATGCTGCAGTGCCTGTGGCTGTGTCAGAGCTGTAAGGGTCAGGGCCACCTGCCCCCCAGCAGCTGTGGCGTGTGACTGCAGGTGTGGCTTCCTGAAGGTGCTGTGGCAGGCACGCCTTGCAGTGTCTTCAGAGCACACTCTGTTCTTGGAAACCAGACCTGAAACTGGCTGTGCCTTCAGGGGTTTGTAGTGGAACAGCCTGTTACAGCTTAACTACCTGAATTTTGGACTTGGAAAGACTCTTAATCATCTCATAAATCTAATCAGTGCTGTAATTTTTGGAAAACTCGGGATTCAGCTTGGAGTTGAAGCCAAGTGTTCTTGGAGAAGATCTAAATCTGTTGGGGAAGGTGGATCCTTGAGTTAGGAGCGTGATATAGAACAGACACCTGTCCTCACTGCTGCTGACAGAATTGAAGAGCTGCTGGTGTCCATGCTAAGCAGGTTTTATTTTGCATCTGTAGGTTTGATGGTGCTTTTAACCCAGAGCAGTGCTCACCAGATCAAAAACATGATTAGAAAATTAAATGTTTAATTATTGTCTCATTAGATATACGGACCTGCTGTACAGAGCTTCCCTGTCCTGCCTCTGAAGTTGTTTCTAAAGCTTAAATCTTTAAATGTAGGGGCTTTCTGTCTACTCTAAGGCTTTTTTTAGGATTAAAGACCAACTGATTTGCCTGTAATTTGTAGCCCAGCTCTCTGTTGGATGCTAGCGGAGTTTGAGAGCTGACTTAGTGCTCTGTCCAAGTGAGAATGAGCCCCTCTCTGGGAAAGGGGAGCTCTCATGAGTCTTTCATGCCTCCCTCACTTCATCTCTGCCTGGATTTCCATGACTGTGAAATGACTGATGAACTGTGGAGCTGTGAAGGTGCAAATAACTGCAGTGCTCTGGGAACCTTTCCTGTGAAGTGGTAGTGAGAAGCAGTTTTATGGCTATTGCTCCTTTTGTGCTTCGTGCACACCAGCCACAATCACCACGACACCACAGGTAGCTGCAGTGCTTCTATAACTAGCTGATGGCATGGGGAGCACTGCTGAAGTAAACTTTCCTTGGGAATACACCAGCCACTTACCCAATCATATACTGGAAGGGGCCCTTTGAGTCACAACTAGCACTATTTCACATGTTCTGTATGTGAAAGGAATTAGGTTTTCTAATCTAATGTTACAGCCAACTGACTGCCTCACTAAGAGAGCAGAAGGGCATTAAAGTGCTGAATTTAAAGCAGCATTTAAAAATATTTTTGACTAATAAATCATTCCAGGAGCTGGATTTTGCCATATGCCCATGTTCCTGTTCCCACCAGCAGCCTGTTTGATCTCACATGTGGTTTTGCACCATGTCATATCCTGTCACAAAGTTCTCCCCTCTCCCTACCCAGTCCTATCACTGACTTCAATGTTGCTCCATTCAAGTGTGAATGACTCAACATGGAGGAAGTCTGGGATCTGGGGACAAAGCCTGAGCAGAAGGATCCTCCCTCTCCTCTCCCTACTGCTAGCCAAGCCATCAGAGGAGCTAAATCCATTTTTCTTTCCCTCCCTATTTGCTGTGAGTTTGCCTGCAGTGTTTCATAGGCTGAGCACTGCCTGCATCTCACCTTGTGCTGTTGGCTGTGTGGGGTTTTGGGGCAGTAGAAATAAGCAAGCTTGGAGGCTGGAGGGAGGCTGGTGGTTCAGGAGGCTACAAAGGTGATGTCAGCCCTGAGCATCCCAGCTCTGTGCTCCTTGGGGCCTGAAGGCTTCCCCACAGCCCTGTCCTCTTGACCAAAATGGGCCCTAGGCAGGGCAGCAGGAGATGTGCCAGCCCCTTGACTGAGGGTCTGAGGGCAGAAGTAAGTGTGAGATTTTGGTGGGGAATCCCACAAGTGCTCACAGGGCAGTTAGTGTGGCAACTTGCACCCAAAAAAACCCTTAATATTCATTTTGGTTTGCTTCAAAAGTTGCATCAGGATATCTTCTGACATGAAACTGGGGATTGAATTCCATCTCTGTCAGGAGCTGCTCAGTTCTGAGGTACCTGTTTGTGTAGCTTCCAGAAGCCCCAGCAAAGGCAGGAGTGTGGGATGCAGGAGAGGTCCTTGTGTTGACAAGCTGGTGAAACACTTGAGTAAACACTTGTTCCTTTGTATGGTCCAGGGGAATCTCTAATTTAAATGCTGGTGGATGCAGAAAAGATGCTAATGAAGCAAACCTAGCAGCCTCATTTACCCACATGAAATCACTATCAGTGGATAACTCGTTCTCCTGGAAAACACAATAATAGTAATGTAGTATACAGAACACAATGCTGCCCTCTAATAAGTCTGACAGGCAGATTGCAGTGTATATTTAGACTGTATCAGCCAGCCAGAGATTTCAAATGCTTTTATGTGCAGACCCTTTTGTTCCTCAACTCCTGCTCTTTGCTGGTTGAGCTAAACTAAGGAAAGAAAAATGTACTATAGCTGAGAAGTCTGGAAAAGCTAAAAGCAGGCTTTCTAAACAAAATAAGCCTCCTAAATGAACAGCTTTCAGTACTTTTTGCAGATATGAAAGTTTATTTGTTGTTCTTTGGGAATGGACAAGGATATGATGCTGTGTTTTGTTCAGTATCTTGGGTTCATCAATATGTACCTATTTTTGCAGACTGTAAGCACTCATAAAGACCTGCACTACCTGGCTCTTTTGCTCTTACAACGTGAAGTGACAGTTCTGTTGAGACAAAAGTCATGTAGTGGTGCATGATATATGGCCTGCAGCCTCTGAGCAGCAGCACTTCTGGTGTGTGTTTAAAGGTTTAGAGCTCATTGTGACTGAAGTGTGCAGTGCCTGAGGGCTGCCTGCATACGCTCCTTAGGGCCTGTGAGCTGTGCAGGGCTCTCCTGCTCCTCCCTCGGTGTGCGTGCAAAGCGCTGCCCCTCTGCTTCGGCTGCCACAGGACATCTGTGTCCTTGGGGGCTGCAGTGCGAATAGCTCCCACCTCAGGGCTGGAGTGCTGCTTGGGATCTGCTGAGTAAATGTGTCAGGGCTTTTGTGAGGGGGGTGTTACAGTAAAATAGCTGCCAGGTGCTGTGGAGCTGCATTTAAAGGGTGCTGGTGGGTTTGAAGGCCTTACAGCTATGGGAGATAAGTTCCACAGGACATCCTCTCCTCACTTGCACAGCTCCACGGCACCAGATATAGTTGAGTTTGGGGTCTGTGCATTGAATTGCTCAGTAAAAGGCACCATCTGGATCAGTCTATTGGTGAAAGATGGTCATGGTCTCACTGGTGTACCCACATACCTCAAGGAGTCCTTTCCATGTCCTGTGCTATTCCATGGGTTGGAACAGAATCCAAAAATCCCAATTTCATCTGTTTTTATGAAGATAGCTTGTTTCTTTCTGGAATATTTTCTTCTGAAGAGCAGATTAGCTTTCTGAAGCAGTGAACTTATGCATTTGTCTCTCCAGACTGCAGACACTGCATGTAGCCAGGACTGGCCTGATGTTTGTTCATCTGGGTTAAACTCTGCAGAGAGACTTGGGCAGGCTCAGGCTCCCTCCTGGCCTGTCTGAATTTAACTTGAGTAGCCTGTTCTTATCTTCCTGATGGTGAAAATTGGCCCAGAGTAGGAAAACTTGATCTGTGCATGTAATGTAGAGGCAGTATCTGCCTTGAAGTAGAAATGTAGGAGCTGCAGTGCTCAGCCTGTTCCCTCTGCTGCCGGAGTTTGGAGGATGCGCTTGGCGTTCGAAGAAATACTGGCACACTGTGCTGTTGAACACTGGCCCACTTCAGCTGCTGATGGAAAGATAAAATACATTTTGCTCTTGGCTGGCTTCCTTGCTTGCTGATGCTAATAACATCACGAGCTAAGCATTTCAGGGGTCATCTTGAGAGAAGCACAGACCTGAATCCCCCGATCACACCTTCCTGATGTTGTTGCCATTTCAGGGAAACGTTGTCGGGTCAGAGATCAGTGTTTGCACGTCAGCACAGTGGGTGCCAGGTGACTCCAAGGGCTGCTGTGCAATTGGAGTCTTGATCCAAAGCAGGATGGTGGTGATTCTCCCGACTGGCAGGTTTCTCCATGCCCACCTCTTAATTTTTGCACTTGTACAAAGGTCAGACTGAAGACCTGCAGGACTGCAGCTTTCACAACCACCTTTATGGGATGCAAGGCTGAGGAATACCTGGTCATGTATGTACATCTTTATTGTCCTCTAGGAAGTTTTCTAATCTCTTCAACATTTTGTAGCACCCCAGGGAGCTTTTCTGTCTCTGCCAATTAATTTGCTGTGGTTATTTCAATTTTGTTCACAACCTGCTCAACAAAAACTCCTTAAAGCTAGACTCTTCACATCGAGGGAGGAAAAACACAGAGCTGGTCTGGATCACAAGTAACAGTAGGAGACATAATGCTTAGCCATAAAAATTGCATACATGCTTATAAGCTGATGCCTTGAAAATGCAAGTGCTTCCTCAGCTGCCTGCCACTATGAATTTTAAAGATGATAGAAATAAACTTTAATTTGTTCATTAGTGTGAAAATCAAACAACTGCAAAGCCAGCTTTTATTATGCCTCACTCAGAGGGGTTTTGTGACAACTACTTAGTGCCTGTTATTTCTTGATCTGTCATTGTCCCAGACAGTCATCACTTTTCTTTCTTCTAGACTGATAGTGGGAATTTATGCTTTTGGCACCTGATTATGGAGACTTTGGCTTCGCCTGGACACCCAAGAAAGATGGAAGAGAAGAGGAAGCACATGGTGTCATCAGTCACTAGTTCTAGAAACATTTAATTGTGAAATGAACATTCAGAGTATTGTTTAAATGTTCCACTAGATATGTCCACTGTCTCCCTTTTCCCCACAAAAGGAGAGAAGGATTTTCCAGGATTGCTTGTGATTTCCATGTGCATGCTGCTTCAGTGCAGAGCTTGGCAGGTAGTGGAGGGCTGCTGTGCAGTGCTCTGGCTTAACTCAGGGAGGCTGTGCCATCTCCCCTGCTCATGCTGTCAGGCAAGCTTTGACTCATGGATGTTAATTAACCCCAAATAGTTTTTCAGCCTCTACTGTGGAATTTTTCTTCTCAGCACTGAGGCTTCTGCATGAAATTGGCTTATTTATCCCACATTCCCCCAGAGTGGAGAATTGTAATTCTGTAAGCACCAAATGTCTCTTTCTTCCTCTACACAAGACTTTTTATTGGCCTGCTGCTGCAGATCAGTTATTAGCTACAGAAGGGATGTTTGCAATACTATTTTCTACCTGGGAATGTTGCAGGAGGTGCAGGGTGGCAGGAGCTCAGCCAGTCCATAAGGAGACGCCTGATTGCCAGCCCTGCTCCTGTTTGTGCTCCATCTCCTGGCAGCTTTCTCTAAGGGTGCTGCATAATTGCTCTGCTGGAGGTATTTTCATTAATAATGGAATTTAAGTTTTTAATGTGCCATTAACTAGATTTCCCTCCCTTAGGCTGATGTTAGCTGTGGTGGTTTATGGGGCTTTTCATGTGCACACAGATGGAATTGTGTGCACAATTTGGACCTGTCACTCAGGGTGATGGGTCCCAGGGCTGTCAGTGAAATTTGCCAAATGACCTGAGGTGAGGCACTCGGATCCTGTGAATGTGAGTTTTTCAGGAAGGCTTCATGTTACTGAACTTATAAATGCTGGAGGCTGCTCTGGGACAGGGAGGATGTCCTGTGCCTCAGTTTTCTCTAGTAATTTTAGTCTAGCTGATAAAATAACTCTGATTGCCCGGAGCCTTGATGCTTCAAGCAGTTTAAAATGGTGTTGCCTCTGTTGAGGATTTACTGCCGTACAAACATCAGGAAGCTCATGTGCCCTCAAGAAAGATGGCTTGATAGAGCTTCCCCTTGCAGATGTGAGGATGCCCACAGAATCCAGAGGTACTTCATGCCCCTTCCTGGAACAGTGGCAATAGGGACTGTCCATGTCCCATCTCAGCTGCTTGGCACAATCCCATGAGGAACTTGGTGTTTTCTTGAAGAGCTGAAAGCCAAGTCAGATATGCTTATCTGGAAAGGAATTTTGACTGGTTTCAGGTTCCTTATATTTATTAAAGTCTTTTTTTCTTCTCCTGGTTATAAATTAAGGCAGTGCTTTCAAAACTCTTTAACTGGGACTGTAACAAGGCTCATCATATCTGGCAATGATGAATAAAGGGTTTGACTGGAGCATATGTTAATGCACAGAGAACAATGACGCTTAAGATAAATGTCCCCAAAGTGCCATATTTGGCAGTGGCTGCAGGAAATCTGTAGTAAATGATGCAGTGCTGCTGTTGTGGTAGTGAAGGGACCACAGCAGTTTCTGGCTGGTTCAAGGATTTCATTCTGCTGAGCTCCTGTTTGGCCAACAACCTGCAGTGAGTGTCTTGCAAGGAGGTTTTCAAAAGTAGCCCCTGGTCTGAGCTGTGTAAGAGGTTTGTTGTCATTCCCTCTGCAAAAGGCTGTGAGAATGCAAGGCACCTCCAGCACCAGCTGCAGGGACTTTGGTGTTCTGGGGGCTCAGTGGGTTTGAAATATGGGCTGGAATTTGATTATTTATTTAAGGTTTCTAGGCTGCATGTAGTCAAGGTGCTGAGTGTCTACTTCTGGAATACAGATCTCTCTGCCTCTGTTACAAGATGCCATCTACCAAAAGGTGGCCCTGCATGTTTATTTGCATTTGTGCTATGTAGCCTAAATCACTTGGATGTAAGAGCAAAGTGCCATTTGCTCTAAGACACAGCTTTTGCACTGCTCTGGTGTTTGTGTCTCAAGCAGAGCTATTTAAGCATAATATAAGCCACTTTCTTTTGCAAAATTGATCTTTTTCCTCTTTTACTCTTATGCTTACTGCCTTAGCATGTAACTGAAACGAAAAAAGCACCTCTTATTTATCACTTACAAGGGTTTTAGTGGTGGCAGTATGATGGCCCTGGAAAGGCACGTATTAAAAAGCTTGGGGGGGTTGTAAGCTTTCTGATTAGTAAGAGATTTATTTCTCATCTGTGGGCACAAAATTTCTGTTACACATCAATTCATTAAGCAGATTAAATAAAGCCAACCAAGTTGGCTGTGAGCTGTGAGCATAGTGGCATTCTCACATGAAACAAGAAGGGATGCACAGACAATTAATTTATCGTATATTAGGCAGTAAAGTTCAGATCAAGCTTAATGCCTCCCACCACTGCTTTCATTTTAGGGGACAGAAAATCTGAAAGCAAAGTCTGTAACCCTGTGTTTCCAGAAAGGGGGTTAATGCAGAGGAAAGGGCAGCACAAGGTAGAGAATGGGGCTGATTGAAGGGTTCTGCTCCAAGAGGCTGCAGCCACCTTGGAGGCTTCCCAGGAATTCATCTGGAAGCTGAGCAAGGTGAGGGGAAGGAGAGGGAAGCACTTGAGTGGGGGTCAGTGTTTGCAGTCAGTTCTGCTGTTCCAGAAGGGTTCCATAAGTGTTTGCACCTGACCCAGGCTTGTGCTGGGCTGGCCACGGGCGCTGGAGCAGCTCCAGCACCCCATGGGATGTGGGACAGCGTGTCCCTGGGTGCTGCGGCTGGGCCAGGGTCCCATCCTGCCAGGGAAATAAATGCTGCAAACTGCCTGCCTGGCTTAAACCCAGCCTGCCCAGAGCCTGGGACTATAGGCAGGTTTTTCACCTGACCCTGCAGGGCCAGCTGCATTTTTCAAGCAGGCATCTCCAAGCCCTGTGGCAGGAGCAAAAAGTGTGGCAATGTTTTTTTCTCTCTGACAAAGTAGGGCTGCTGCAGATGCCACAGAGAAGATCAGTGTTAGACAGCTTGTAGCAACACCCTTGTCACAGCTAGGAGTGGACTAGGGAAAGCTGAGTGGGAGAATTATCTGCATGCCTGTGCCAGGACGATCTTTTGCTTTAAAGATTCAGGAGACTTTTTAGCTGCAATGGCTACAGATATAAACTTGGAGTTATGGAAGCAATTTGTATCATTGCCCTAAAGAACTGTGGTTGAGAGTAATGGGGATGTAGGATACTGTGAATAATAGAAAGAAAGAAACCCCATTAAATAAAAAACAACAAAAATCCCCCAGAACCCCCCTCTCCAAGCAAAATAAAAGACCCTGGCTGCTAGAGGGCTTCCAAACCTCAGCTGGTTGCTTTTGCACTGTGTTTCTTGTTGTTCCATGTTCTGGGAGGGCTTATTAAATCAGCACAGTACTGAGGATCTGGCTGACAGATCAGATTTTCCTGGACCTGCTAAGTCAGGGCAGAAGTCCTGGCAGTTGTGACAAACCCTGCTAGGTGTGAACCAAGCCTCCCAAAAAGGAGTTTTGGGGATTGTGGTGCCACTGATCTGCACTGGGGAACCGGCCCAGGGCAGAGTTTGGGCTCCTCTGGCAGAGCTGTGCAGACACCAAGGAGACAGAGGTGCTCTCACTAACAATGATCTAGAAAAAGAGAGTTGTTTTCCTCTTTTCTGAAAATAGATATTGCCTAAATAAACTCCCAGGTCTTTAAAGAACACCTGACAACCAGCCTGGCTTTTACAGCACGCTGGGATTCGATGCTGAGTGAAGGCTTGGTTCACTTTCAGTGGTTGCTTTCTCATTAGGATTGTGCTAGGGAAATGCACTGTCAGTTCAGCAGGGAGGGAAATTAGACTAATCCTTTGGGGATTTTCTTGTTCTTACTCCAGATATTGCTTCATTAATGAAACAGAGGAAAATAGGGGATTTCAGACTTTTTTCCTTCACCAAAAAAAAGTGATAAAATGAGCTTGTAACAACTTGTAACTTTGAATGAAGAGCTGATATGAATTAACCAAAGTATTTGTTAAATTGTCTTGATTTTTTGATCACTGTGGGAAAAGTAACAAGCATGGATCTACACTAAGACCAGAAACCTGAGCTGGAAAATCACCTTAAGGCAAACCCAATTTGCTGCCCAAGTTACAGCTTCCAACCCACCAAGGCTACTTACACAGAAACATGAATTTGTGTTTGTCCTCACCCACCCAGTTGCCACTGATCTGTAGGTATGACATCTGCTCCCAGTCACTGGAAGCCAAAATCTCTGCTTTTCCTCATGCTGTTTCTGTCATGTAGCTCTAAGCAGGCTTCACTGGAGATTAACATGTTTAAAAGCTTGTCCTGTAAATTATCTTCAGCTGTATTAATTGACAAGTTCTTTAGTTCTTGCTAGTGTTTCACTGAGCCTGAGCTGCCTAAGAGGGAAATAAATGTCACTGCCTTCTCTAGGACAGCAGGACTTCGTGAGCTTGCAGTTGAACTGAGCCATCCCTTGGGATTGCCTTACAGGCAGAAAAAGTCCTGCAGACTGCATATTAAACTTCCTATTTTTAACTTTATGTCAGGTTTAGAGAGCATAGCAAGACAACCCGATTTTCCCCTGAGGATTCAAGCAGAAATATCACTGTCATTTCAGTTCATTTCTTGGGGATAATTAATTACCGCTGAGGACAGCTAATCGTTTTAAGGATTTTTTTTTTTTCTTGAGAAGGGCAGGAACAAAAACGGGGTAGAAGTCTCTGGCTGACCCCACATTAGGCCAAGCCAAGGCACATGATATATAAAATATAGTAATCATTTGCAGCCCTGAGCCCTGGGGATTCAGAGCAGGTTTGGTGGAGTTTGGGTTCCTTGGTCCTGTCCTTGATGGGTGAAACCACAACTCAGTTGACCTGGACAGTTTGTTCAGTAGTGGTTCTTGATTTCAGGGGACTGTGGAGAAAGTTCTGCCTGTGGCAAGGGCCAGAAGGGCTCAAAACTATATAAATGAGTTGTTCATTGGGCTGCTTGGGCAGTTGAGGATGTAAAGGGCCTTGAGCTTCCTGGCTTTCTTTTCCATCAGGCCAGCACCACAAGCCCATCCCGGAGATGTGACAGCAGCTGAAAATCTTTTGCTGTGGGTGTGATGGCCCAGGACTGAAAGATCTCAGAGTGCTTAAACCTCTCTGATACCAGCTGGTGCTCTCCTACCTATCATCCCATCTCATACTGATTGCTGGATACTCTCTGTGTTGCAGAGCCAGCCTCCTAAGGACATGGTAAAAAAGGAGCTTGATATGAGCTGCCTTTTGCCAAGTTCAGCTGTGTTCACTCTGTGGTCCTGGCAGGCCTCATTGCTGTGATAAACATATCCACAACTTCATGAAAAACAAGGTGATTCTTCTTCCAGGACTCTCAGGCGTGTCACAGGTTTACTGGATGGAAACACCAATGTTCAGAGACCCTGTCCCTTCCCCACACCATCCCTGAATGTATCTTGACAAAAGCATCTTTCTGCTGGTGCTACTGGTACCAGTTTGCAGGCTTGTGGTGGCAGAGTCCTTGTAATCTGATGGTGGTTTTGAACCCTGACAATCCTCCTAAATGTCACATGTGAACTTTAGATCATGTTGGCAGAGCAGGGGCACGCTGAACCAGAGGGAACACGTGTTCTTGGCTTCAGACTCTTTCCTGTGAGCTCAGGACCACCTGCTCAGGTCCTGATGCTGTTGGGCATCAGCAAAGTTTTCTCCCAGTTGTTCTTTCAAATACCTACCAGGGTTTTTGAACATGCTTGCCATTGCTTCTGTACTGACAGCTAGGGAAGTTTGGAAAAATTTTCTGAAGGAGGAGAAGCAAAAGTCCGTTCCTAATGCAGCCAAAGAGACTTACGTTTCAAGAGGTAAAAGTAGAAACAGATGGAAGGTTTTCCTGAACTCTGATAACTCTAGCTCTCCAACAGGATGTTAGAAGACATCTATTTTCCTGTTTAATTGTTGCATTTTATGAGCCCATAAAAACCACAAAAGCATTTAGGGTTTCTCAAGCTCTGTTTCACAAAACGCTGTAACCACCAGAGGTGGTGCAGTGGCAGATGTTGGGGGACTGTTGCTGAGACAATCCTTTCCTGCCAGTACAGGTAGCCAGCACTAGCACTGCTGGTGAGCCTGGGGATGAGGAAAGGGGGTGATAGACATGTTTAGTGTGCCCAAAGAGACCTGTCAGGGTCAGATACTGCCCTTGAGTCATCATGGTGCACATCCTAGGCAATCTCACTGGCTTAATGGAGGATTTATTCAAGGGGTGATGTAAACCCAGACTTTTTTCTTCATTGCACATCTGTCTTCTCTGACCTACTTGTTCTTACAGCATCAAGAGCTATGGTGTGTCCATAGGACAAAGGGGAAAAGCAAAGGGTCAGTGAAGCCAATTGTATAAAGACTTGTTTTGTAAAGTAATACTGTAATTATATAATGTTTAGATAACTGGCCCAGTTGAGGATGGGTCTGATCCAGCACTGCATGTGCAGCCTTTCAGTGCATGGCTGAACCATCATATTGTGAGCTCATCCCAGGGCTCCTGCTGAGGAAACATAATGCCCTTCAGGTGGGAGAAACCAGGTACAGCTGGTGCTTACTCAACAGGCTTATCATGCCCGTGGTTACTTCTCTTTTTCTCCTTAGGCCATGATGTAGGTGTTAATGTAAAGCCACGAATCTCTCGATGTGTTTGATATTGTGACTTCCATAGATATGTACAGGGCAATTACATGGATTGATTTCCAATAAACAGACACTTCAGAGCTAAGTGGAACATATTCTGGTAATGTCATATCAAGAATGCTTTATAAATAAGTCATAGCTGTGATACGTGGTGTGAGAGTATCTTATGAATAAGTTAGACTGCCTGGGGTCAAGCATGCTTTCTTTTGGTCCTTGTAAATGTGACAGAAAAGTCAGTTTTCTGCCTGTACTGTGACTTGCCCAGGGAAGTGGGACAGACTGGATGGTGGGAAGAAACACAAGCTAATGGTAGAAAAACCAAATAATGTTGCCTGGACACTTTTCCAGAAAAAATCTCTCTCCATACTGAATAAGTGATACTTTAATTTCTCAGCAGAAATCCTAAATACACTTCTTTCTTGGTTTACTCTGTCCCCAGTTAACCTGGCTTTGTCCCAGTCTGACTTCTCTGAAGGAGAGTCATGATGGAGTAACCCCGTGGTTTTCAATGTTCAGCCCCTTGTGCAGCAAGCTCATCTGCAATGGATTTTGAGATCCAGGCATTTGGAATCATTTCCCAAGGAAGCACAGAGAATAATCCTATTATGAAATTGTGTCTCCAAGTGGAAGATTCCTTATTTTGCAAGCACTTAAGTAGAAAATATGACCACGTGTGTACCTAGCCTTTGGTCACGTACCATCCCGCTTGGGGTCCTCTCCTGCCTGGGGAGTTCTTGCTAGACTAAAGTGGTACTTTAGAATTTGACCTGAGTTAGAGGTAATTGCTCCATGGGCAGGGACTGTGTCATGGCTGGGTCTCTGCTTCATTCTTGCAGCAAAAGGTTGTTGCAGGTGCTTTTGCTGCAGATGAGTTCCTCAGTCGTGGCTGCTTTGCTGCTGGCTGCCTGAATTTTGTCCAGAGTCTGCAAATACTGCCAACAGATGCAGTAGCTATTTTTTTCCCCTGCATAGGATTGAGGACAGCAGAGCTTTTACATAAGTCAGGTTTATTCCTGCATGCATGTCTCCAGTACTGGCTTGTACTTGCAGCTGGTTCTAGCCCTCCATTAAACAAATTCCTGAGTTCCTTGTTTGTTCTTATTCCTGTCAAACCTGTGCTGAGCTGATTGAGCATTTAGCAAGAGTAAATCTGTAAGAAACACTAATTGAGAGCAGCTGTTATTATCTTGAGAAAAACATCAATGTGAATCTTCCCTCAAGGTATTTGTATTTCAAAACCAAGAGAAAATGTTTAGACAGTGTCTGGGCCATAGGGGGGGAAAAGGAAACACATTAATAAAGAGGGGTCTGATTAAAATCCCCCTACATCTTCACAACCTGCCATTATGCCAGCCAAGGAGGGGCAAAGACCTTCCTGGCCAGCTGCCCTTTCTTTCTCCACTTGCTGAAAACCTCATTGTACACCATGTTCATGAACTTCAAGTGCCCTCTTAAAATCCATATTCCTGCTGGGAACCTGCTTTGAAGCCATCTTGTGCTGATCAAACCTTGCTTATTTCTAGGTTATGTGTATTCTTGGCCATATTTATCTGCACTGGGCTCCAGTGCTGTCCTATAAATACCTCAGGGAGGATGATATTCCCTCTTGCATTCTTCTTTGCTGAGTTTAAGTGGGCCAAGCTGCTTTAGTCTCTGTTGTGCAGAGCTCTGCTTGCAGCTGACCCTGCTCTGCTCCTGCTCCAGATGGGCTCTATCTCACCCCAATGCTGCAATGCAAGAAAGCCACTTCTTTAAATATAAAAGTCTTTCAGGTTGATAGGCTTAAAGATCAACATCTTGTCTGGCATAAGGCTGGAGTCTGCAACTTCAGCATTTGGACTTAAATAGTTTTTCATTTTTCACACATTTTAAAAAAATTGCAGTATACACAGTAAACAGATGATGCTCAGCAGGGCACTGCATAAGCAGCTTTCTGTTGTGTATTGCTCTCATAGATGGATGAAATTAGGCTTCAAGAGTTACTGGCAACCCTTTCCCAGATCTGTAGCAGGGGATGTTTTTTGGTGATTTCATTTTCGACTCTTGCGCCATCACTTCTTGAAGTGCTTGTTTAGCTCTGCCAACCTTCACAGAGGCTGAGGAATGTAGGAACACTTGGATCCAAATGCCTTAAAGGGTTTATGAAGTTCAGATCCAGCTATGAGTCTGGCAAGTGCCAACTAATGGAAGCTGTCACAGTAGCTGAGATTTATGGTTGGTTTTGTCCATTATCTCTCTGGCCGTGTCCAAGGGCCAGTGCCTCACCAGACCTCTCACAAAGCAGCCACAGCTCAACGGTTCTGTAGGAAAAGTGTCTTCCCAACCTCCAATACTTGGCTTATTCCCTAAAGCAGGAGTGTTATTCTTCATAAAATGTGTCAGCCAGTACCTTTGGATGTTTTTTCTTATAAATAGATGATCCTTTGTGGATTCATGCCAGTCTCTTCCAATATAAGGCACTATTACACTGAGTTTCAAAGGTTGTTATAGGTGAATCGTGCAAGGAGAAAATAGAGTGAATTTTGGAAATGCTGTGATCCAGTTATAAGTCAGACTTCTTTAAATTTATGAATTTTTATTGAAAAACATAGTTGCACATAGTATTGTGCAAAACATTCAATGAAGGCTGAGATTTTTGTAATATGACTTTTTCTTTTGTCGTTTAATATACAACCAGAATTACATGAATTTATTAAGACTTATGTTAATATCCTTAGTTCCACTTTGTTACTGAACCTTAAATTAAGCTTAAATAATTGGTAGAATAAAAGATTTGCTAGGAACACGGGAGTTAAATGATTTCTGATACTTGTGTGGAATGAGTGAATGTGAACGAAGCAGCAGAGCAGCAGATTTGAGGTGACTGCTTTCCCAAGCTGGTGTAAGCATGCTGTTAATTAACATTTTGCAGTGCTTTGAAAATGTAAATTGCTCCAGGAATGTTAAGTATCATTATTATGGCAGGCTTGAAAAGTAATAGCTTAATCTATGAAATTGAGTCCATTCTTTAGAATTACAAGTGGGACCATGATGTGGCTGCTAGAGTAGCAAGCTCCAATTCAGGACATTTGGTTCAGCTCTTGGGGCTTCTTGTGGGGTCTGTCTGAGGTCAGTTTGTGACTGTTTACTGCTCAGTATGAGTGACCTGGAGGAAGGGTAAGGAGGATGAGGACAGGTCTCTGATGGAGAGCCATGGAGTTGCTCAGAGAATTAGCACAAGGAGTGGTATGAAGAGTGTTACTTGCAAAAGCAGGATTTGGACGCAGAGAGCTGAGAGGGTGGCCTGTTTATGGGAGCAGAAAGTATGCAAAGGCACAGAGGGCTCTGCTTCACCTGACTTCACTCACTAGTCAGGTGAGGCAGAGCCCTCAGGACTTGACCTGAAGGCTGTGTTCCCATCCCTTGTGCCTGTGGTAGGGCAGTGATGCTGCTGCCCCAGCAGCCGAGTCCAGCCCAGGGAGCTCTGTGCTGGGAGCTGAGCACAGCAAATGCTGTCTGTGGGAGGGCAGGCACAGAAATCTGGAGAAGTAGGAAGGTGAATATGTTTTCTCCGAAATTAGCACTGGTGAGATCTCTTGTAAAATACCTGAGGCAGTTTCTGATACCTGTAATTAGAAAAAAAGATACTGAGGGAAAAAACATACCAGAGAGAAGTCAGAGAATAGCATGTGAATGATCATAAGGCATGACTTATAATGAGAAGCTGCAGCAATTTGATTAATTGAAGACTGATTTGATCTGTCTGGTATCTAGATGGAGAATAGTTTTTAATGTACTGCAAGATCCAGTGGTTGAAATGAAAGGTGGGCACATTCTGACCAGAAATAAAATGAGGTTTAACTGTGCACCTAATTAGCCATGGGAACTGTATCTGATGCTGAGGATTATGGTGACATCTTCATCTCTAGAAATGTTAAAATGAAGATTGTATGCTTTTCTAATCCAGCTTTCATCAAAATTGATTCAGGACTATGTGTAAGGTACATGACCCAAACAGATAACAACAATGGCTTTATTCATTCACTGTTTTGGGCAGGTTTAATGGGGGGTGTTGTAATTTTAAGTGCTATCAATGAAGTTGAAGCTCATGGGGTTGTTCAAAGGCAAAATTATGACCGAAATTGCCAGGGTTAAGGTTTCTCTGATGCTGACTTTTAAGAATGTTGAATCCTCCAAAGTCTCTTCATTTCAACTGGAGTTTGCTCAGCAGCTGTGAAAATACAGCAGTCAGCTGGAAAAATTAGTGTCTCCAAAACAGGAGGTCAAGAAGAACCGTGCCTCCAAACCCACATCTACAAATTTTGCCTTCCCCTTGCTGTGAGGACAAGTTTAGGTTCCTGTGAAATGAGAGTTCATGTTGACTATGATCTCCCAAGGACTCCTGTGTGACCTCATGAGCTTTTGGAACAAGTCTCACGGGAGGGTGGCTGCGTTGTGCCCGTCCCCTGGTGCTGCCGGTGTCTGACGCTCGCAGTGCTGCCTGACACTGGCAGAGCTGCTGAGCTGATCTGCTCTCTGCCCAGGGAACACCAGGGCTGTCTTGCAAAAAGGAAAAAAAACCCCAAACACTCAGGATCTGGTGTGTGTTGTCTGTAAATGCTTCTGTGTAAAAACCTGAGGAGAGGATGTGTGAGTGCTGCATCCGAGCACTTCTCCAAGCTGGGCAGAGCAGGACTCTGAACACGCAATGCTGCAGAAGGAGACTCAAGCATCACTTCTTCCTATTTTCTTGGAATTTTTTTTTTTTTTTTTTTTTTTGGTTTGGTTGTTGTTGTTGTTGTGGGTTTTTGTTGTTTTTTTTTTTTTTCTTCTTTGTGGCTTTTTGTTTTTGTCTGTGTGTTTTGTTTAAAATGTGAGCTCTGTTTCTAACAGCAATTCCACTGAAACAGCTTAGTGTGAATGAGCTAGTGTTTTGCAACAGGGACATTTTTACCTAAGTGAGTCTTGGCAGCACCAGAATGGTCCCTGGTCCAGGAGGGAGACCCTTTGGAGTCTGCAGCCTCTGACAGGGAGGGAGAGGGTTTGAGGCAGGCCAGCTGTGTAGGGATGGGAAGGTGTTCCTTGCTTTAGTGTGTTCCCCAGTGCACAGTGAGAGGATAAAGGGGATTTGTGTTCTGGAGGTTCTTCTGGTTTGCCTGAACTCGCCTCTCTCATCAGGGTGTCTGCTAAGTGAGGGACAGGGCTGTTAGTGCTCTCTGCTGTGGTGCAGCAGACAAAGAGCTAGTTGTCACCAAAAGGTGACAGTATCAAAATGAGACCCCGTGTGCACAAAGTGCTTTTATTTGCATACAAAATGCCTAACCCAATATTAATGGATACATCTTGCATATATGGGAACCTAAGCATGACCAGTCACTCCAAATGCACAGGCATCAAAATTTGACCTATTCAAAGTCACACGTTGAAGCAGGAAGCAAAAGCCAAGAATAGATTCAGGGTCCTGAACTTCCCCAACCTCTAGAATGGGAGCCAAATTTCATCTCTCACTTGTAATTATGGTCAAAGCCTGGGCTGGAAATGAGAGGCACTGATTTCTGTTTCTGCTCTGCAGTAGATTTACTGTATGACCTTGGAGGAAAATGTGTCCTTCTGTGTCTCAGTTTACCTCCCACTAATGGCAACAACTACACAGTAAGCTTTAATGGACTCTGTTGCTGCACCTACTGAATTTAATGGCTCTTCTTGCAGTGGGAGGAAGACCAGATGCACTGTTTGAAGTGTCTGGATGAAGGGATGTTGCAGAAGGGAGACAGATACTCTTTGTTTAAACATATGGGCCCAGGTACAAGCCACATATGCTCAAGAGTGGATGGCTCACGTGGACAGTCAGGGATCACAATTCAGCTGCAGCACAGCAGCTGTCTTGACCCTCCTTGAGCTGCTGCTGTGTGTGTGTATATGGTCTCACCTGGTCCAGGTGCTGCTGGAGCACCCCATCAAGGTGGGAGTAGGGGAGTGGAATTTGTAAGAAATCCAAGACCCAAATTCATCAAAAATTCACTGAGACAGGTGAGTGCTACACCTTGATGCGATGTGTGTTTGAGCAAATATAGTATGTGGAGAGTTCCTGGCTGAGCAGGGTTCTGTCCTGTGCCTTGTTTCCCTCATGCATTCCTCCAAGCTAGCTGTTTTTTAAGTATGTAGAAACTACTTGCAAAGATAAAGCTGAACACTGACTCACCATGGTTCATAACGCTGAGCTAGAGGAGTTATCAGTCTCAGCACCATGGAAATGAGTGCAGCACCTCTGGCTGCTCTGCATTGCCTCCTGTGCATTGCAGTGGTCTGGCTGGCTCTTCTGGAAAGGTAAGCTAATGTTGCAAAGTTTATCTGATGTGTTTTGTGGTAACTGGTGTCACCAAGTGGAGTATTTCTGGCAAGTGGAATCACGTTTCTCTATTCTGTTAGTAGATTAGGTCTAAGCACTACTATCAGCTTACACCTTTTGTGCTGATTCTTTGTTTCCTAGGCCAAGGGGTAATAAATCACCATCTGATCTGCTGACCAACCAAAAGTCTGTTCAAGTAAATTATCCCACAAAGACTATTGCTGTGCATTTTACTTTCCAGTTTTTCTAAACCTGATTAGGAAGTCCCTGTTTTGGAGTATCGAGGTTGGTCAGGTCTCAGTGCATCAATACCTCCTCACTTCTAGCATTGAGGTCTCTAGAGCCTTCACTTATTGATGAATTGTTGGTCTCCATGCTCAGCAGGGGACTTGTGGTGCCTGATAGAGACATGCAGCTACATCCAAACCTGTGTTACTGCTCAGGTTTGTCAGAAACTGAAATAGATTCCATTGATTTTACCAGGTGCATAATTGCATGCTAAAGACATCCTTCATCCCAAAAAGCTTATGACTTGGAGAGGGCAAAGGGAGGTTTAAGCCTCCAAAGTTCATGTGTCAGGTGGCAGTTAATGTGTTCCTCTCCTCCTATCCAGGAGGAAGGATGGGATTGTTCCTTTGCCATTATGAGGCTTTACACATTCCCATACACCCTCACCATCACTTTTTTTAAATTCTAAAATGATTTTCTTATAAAATTGCCCTTGATCTCCAGCCTTGAGACACTGATGCATATTTATAACCTGTCCTCTGTACTTTCTCCTCCCTTGACTTAACCAAATCCCAGTCCTTGCCTGAGCTGGGGATACAAAGCACAAGCTGCAGCCTAAGTGGGCTTGAGGACTGGAAGGCCTCTCTTGCTCTGCTTTTACTCTGTTCTGCTTTGAGTTCCAGATGTATAAAGGGGCACTGTTTTGCTGCCTGCTAAGGAAGGCATTCAGTGGGATGAAACCTGTTCTTGTTCAAATCCCTCCGGCTCCAGGACACCTGGCTGTCACTGCACAGTTATCTGAGGTCTTCTGTGAGCAAACAAGTGCATGGCTAAGTCCCCCAACAGGAGGGGGGCTGCCTCCACATTCTTTCCAGAGGTCTACTCTTAAGAGACTCCAGAGCAGAGGCCAACTCTCAGCCAGTGTTGACTGTCACAGCTCCATCATCCCCTGGCTCAGTTGCCCTCACAAAGGGCTCATGCTCACTGTTTGGCAAGGAACGAGAACCTGGGGTTTGTCAGACAGTTCCCAGTGTCTGGATCACACTGGAGAAATTGCAATCGTGCACCCCCAGTCAGTGAGCAAAGCCTGCACAATGTCTGAGGCTCAGGCTGTGGCAGTGAGGGTGCTGACAGCCTCACAGCTTCCTTTGGAAAGGTCTCTCTTCTCTCTGAGAAGCCGAGCACAGAGCAGGACAGCATCTCAATGCCAAGCCTTGGGTTATAATTCAGCAATTCCTGCACCATAATCCCAGGGGCTACAAAAACTGTGCATTGGGTTGGTGGGAGGCTGTTAGGAAGAGCTGTAAAAGCATGTTTTACACTCTGCCCTTGGATGCAAAATCCGTATTCTAAGGGTAGTGAGCATTTGTATTCAGATGATTTCCCAAGCTCTGGTGTTGAACGCTGTGGAAGAAAGTGATTGCTGTTGTTTTTTCAGACAGAGATGAAGTGCAGGGTGGTCTAGTGAGCTGCTTGCTGAAGGCTTCTCTTAGAGATGTGTTTATTGGGTTCTTTTGCTTGTTCTCTGCTTGTATAGAGACAGTCCGAGTATTCTGCTTTCTTTCACCTGCTGTTGGTGCAAGATAAAACCCAATTCCCTGCACAGGTCTCAGTGAAAGGCCTGGTTATGATTTGGCAGGTGGATTTCTGCCTGCTGGTCTTTGTAAATTCTTCTGGTGTCTACTAGATATGAAGCATATTCACACAGAGAAACACTGCCTGCCTTCAAGAGTGTCTGGGTTTTGAGGTTTTTTTGGTGGTGTTTTTTGCTGCTGTTCATTTTGGGTTTTCTCACTGCAAAACAGGGCTTTGCTGTGGCTTGGACAGGGGCATGCCTTTTTCTTTTCTGTCTGACCTGTCCATGTCAGGGCCTTGGCTTCCTCTCTGGTGGGGATGAAAGAAAAACGTCCCTCATGAGCTGTGCTGCAGAGCTGTCAGCCAAGAGTTGCTACATGGGTGTCCTCTGCTCTGCATCTTTGCATTGCACTGTGATGGTGCTTCAGTGGAGCTTCTCATCCTGGCAAGGCTTCTCAGGAGATGCTGAAAGGGCAGGGTGGCCTCTGAAGGCATGGAGGGCTCTGCATCGTGGGCTTCATCCACTGACACAACACACCTTTTGATGGTGCAGGGGGAGTTCAGACCTGGTGCTGAATGGGACACTCCAGCTGGTGCCAGGGATCAGCTGCAGAGTGCTGGCTGAGCACACTTAGGGCCATCCCACTGAGTTCACCAGCTGTGCCAGCTGAATGCTGGCTGCACGCTTCATCAGGTGCCACAGCCTTCTGGAAGCCACAGAAGTGATCATCTCCACTGGGAAGGCAATTTCTGAGCTGCTCCTGTGGAGCAGGTGTGAACTGTGTAGAAGTGGGGTCATCTTTAGTTAAGTGCCCTCAGCATCAATCAGTTACCAATATTTCATCTCCCTTCCCTGGTGCCTTTGGAGGCATCCGACATCCATCAGATGAAGCAGTCTCCAGATGGCCCCAGCATATGGCCCATGTCTCGGAATAGCTGAAATCTAAATGCTTGCCTCCTTGGGAAGCTGCAGCCCCTTGCTGAGTCTCAGCATCCAAGGGAGATGCCTGCTGCTTTAATCAATGTGTGTTCCATTTTTTTTTCTGCTTTGTCATAGTCATAATAATAAGCAAGTCTCACTTCAGCATCCCTGGCTGCAAGAGCCTTTCTGTGCTTGAAATAATAAATGCGTGTCAGTCTCTTTCTTTCTTCTTGTCTTTTCCCTCCTCACTAGGACCCTACTGATCTTCTGAATCCTCACAGCACTAATTACCCTCCTCTTCCCTCCTGCTACTGCTGCTCTTCTTGCCTTCCTTCTTCTAATCTCTTATTTGTATAAATCACCAAGGGTGAAGGCAGAGTAAATATCAATAAAGCAATTCAAGCCACTCATGATGTTTCTAAGGCTGCCCAAGGGGAATGGCAATTAGTGACAGCTGTTATTGGTCTGTCCCACTTCATACCCAAGTTTGTCTCAGTCTGTCATCTCTTCATTCCTTTGTCCTCACTCTGCTAAGCATTGTGAAAGAGCAAACCAATTCCTGAGCCTCCTGGGGTAGGCCTCCAAATTTGTACTCCTTTATATATTCTGTCTGATTTGATGCTGTAGTCCTACTGTGTCTAGGAGTACTACCAGCATAAGTACTGGGAGTTGGGCAGCACCCAAGGAAAAGTAGTCTTGAGCCTATAATGACCATTTCCCTTGTCCCTGTTGAAATCTGTTTGGAGGGAGAGCCTCCAGGGGAAGACACACTTGCTCCCCATCAAAGCAACAAGTCTTTCAAAAATAATTCTGAAAAATAAGTTAAATTATTGGAGTTGGACAGAAAAAAAAAGTCTCTGCACAAGAACTTCAGGTGGAAATCTTCCACTAATTCAGTAAATATATCAGGAAAAAATGTGTGCCTTTAAAAGTGGCACATATGACTAAACACATCACATATCACTGCATTTAGGGAATGTAAGTAGTTATGTCATGATATTACTGCATTTAGGGAATGTAAGTAGTTATGATTTGTACATATTTGCTTTGTGTGCGGAAGTATTTGGTCAAGACTTACCTAAATGAAAACTGCAGTTAAAATTCTCATTGAAAATGGCCCATCTCTGCCAGTCCAAACCCTGAAGAGTTGTTTGTGCTGCAATAGATCTCTCTAAACTTCATAAAGTTTACCTTGTGAGTGATGTAACTCTGGCAGATATCAGAGGCTGAACAACCTGAGACTCGTGTCCTGGTCCATAATGGCCTCGACCTGCTGAGCTCTGCACAGATTTGTTATTGCTGAATTCACACACCCTCCAGATGCTGATACTGCCCCTTCAATGGTGCAATCTGCTGGGATGAGATCTGGCCTCGTGTACTTACTTGTCTGTGTAATCTGTGGCTCAATTAATTTAGCTAGTGGCATCCACTCAGAAGCCCATTGCTGTTTATCTGGCTTGTGATAGTTCTCTGCCCTGTGTTTGAAATCAAGGCAACTGCTCCCTAGACTGTACCTGAGATTTTAAAGGTTTTCAAAGTGGAGAGCAGAATGAGATTCTGCAATGTGAGAAGGAGTTACTGATACCTTGGTTTCTCTTTAATTTTCCATGAAACTTCATGCTTTTTGGAGCCACAAAGTCAAGGAAAAATGTCTCACTTATTACAATCCAGGCTAGTCATGGCTGCACAGAGACATGGGATTGAAAGTCCTGATGCTTCATGTTCCACCACTGTGACACCAGACTGCCAGAGGTGATGTGCAGCCTTTGTCTGGGCTGTCTTTTGGGGTGAGACCTTGCTTTTTTATACCTGTTTGCTGATGCTTGTCCTCTCTGCTGCAGCTGCCAGCAGGGACTCCTGTTAGCACCCACTGCTCTGGTTGGTTTAGCTGGATATATCCAGTTTGTTACCTAAGTCACCAAAGAGCCACCACATAGCAGCAGCTTCCCAGCATGACCCTAGAGCTGTTCCCATCTCACCTTCTCCCTTCCCCAGAGGTGCCAATACATTCATGAGTGCTGTGGAGTGAGCAGTTCCCTTGTGTGCAGATGGCAGCCTATTCATGTCTCTTGTAAATTATTTACAAGTCTTGATAATTATGTGCAGGAAGTATTGTGTCAGTGTTGGGATTACATTAAGGAATTTAGTCTTGAAGTTACAAAAGAGTTCACGATGAGAGAAAGGGCAGGGCAGCCTCCTCCTTGGCTGTGTGAGGCGGAGAGGATTGGTGGGGCAGCAGCTGAAACAGGCCAGGAAAGTGTCTGCAGAGTCTCTGCATCCCCAGTCCCCTGTTTTTCCTCTGCCTAAATCCCTGCTCAATTCCCTCTGCTGCTCCCAAAATCCCCATCCCTTCCATTTCCCCCCTTCCCTACCCCAGTCACCTGTCCCTCCCCACATCTCACTGCCTGCAGCAGAGTTGTTTAAATAGATCCCTTGCCATGTGCTGGTGTCCTCAGTGAGCAATGGGAATTGCAGGAAGCACCATCAGCCTGGAGCCTTCCCTGCACCCCAGCACAGCAGTTCCAGCTCTTTTTGTCACCAAGGGCCTTTTATAATTGCTGCTGATAATGGCTGTAAGGCACGTCCTCTACAAGATGTGAGGGGGTACTTAGCAGAAGGAGAGAAAACTTTTCCAAACCATATGGTTGTATCAGCACTTGTTTGATGCCAAGCTTGGCTCTTGGTTAAATTGGGATCCCACTTTGCATGCCTACGTCTGCTGAAGGAAAAAAAGTTTGAGTTGGGGCCATGAGATGATTAACTTTTTTCATGTTTATTCCCATGCTTTCTTTCTACATGTAAAGCATACAGCTTACAAAAACAACTAGAGGTGTAGGATTTTGGACTGTGGTATTGTACTAAGGTGAGTCAATTCTGTCTCCACTGAGAAGTAGGAAGAAAATCTCTGTGGCTGTCATGCTCTATCACCTTTCCTAATTGCTTTGCACATACATTTCTGAAGATGCCCTCCCCATTGTCTCACACACCAAATGATTTATACTGTGCTTTGAAGACCACCACTGGTGTAAGGGAGTGCACCACATCTCTGGAAGGCACTTAGGAAGGTTTCAAGGGTGGCAAGCTCCTTATTTCTGTGGCTACTCTCTGTGCATTTATATGGTATGTTGATGGGTACAAATAAAAGCTTGTGGTTTTTCATTGAGACCTTGTTTGGTCTGCTCAGGAAGATGAAAGAGCAACCTTTGTTCTTTTAAGATCACCCTTGAATAAGAAAACACAATAAAATTGTTGCTTGTACAAACAGATACTGAAAAAAAAAAACCTGTTCTGGAAAACCTCCTGAAGTAAAACTGAGACCTAGGGAAAAGGAGGGGTGGGAGGTGTGAAGGGAATGTTAACACAGTTTGTTCATGTAGATGTGGGGTCTGGGACTGTGAATACAGGAGGTGTTTTCTATGGGTGCTCTGGGTCAGTTTTATGCCCACCATGTGGTTTGCCAGGCTGACTTAGTGGCTTGAGGGGTCAGAGGTTAAACTGTGAGTCACATTTCAAGTGTTGCAGAGCCTTGTGCCTGTGTTTGAGACTGTGTTCAACTGTATGGATGTAGCTGGTGCGTTTTGTCCCCAGAATTTTGATTTAAGTCTTTCTCTATCCCACTTTCTCTTTAAAATGCTCATTTACAAAGCTTCATATCATAGTTTTTACCAGTTTGAAAGTTATAATTAAATCAGCCAGAAAAAGAAGAGACTGAACACTCAGCATATCTGAGATGGGATCAATTTAAGACAAAAAGGTTTTTAATGCATTAGAAGAGCTTTGGGTGTCATCTCTCTCAGCCTGTGCCTTCCCCACTGCCTGATGTGAATGCATTGGAGCTGCTGTTGAAAGCACACTCACAGCATGATGTTATTGTGGAACCTGGAGTGTGCACACTAAACTCGACAGATAGAATTGTGAATTGGATTTTTTTTTCCTTCTGATGTTTTATATCTTCATTAAAAACTAGAATCATACCTAATATCCCCAAATAGCAAATGTGTGAATCAGAAGCTTATAGATACGACATTTTGAGGATACTGCATTTCTTATGCAGCATTTAATCTGAAATACCATAAGAAAATCCTGTATTATCTCCTCTCAGAATTTGCAAGCAGGGCTTTGAACAGAAATAGAGTTTTAGTAGAGGCAAGTATCAGTTCTCCAGGTAATCTGATCAGTCCTTTCTTGTTACACCACATGCTCTGCAAATGCTTTTTTTTCTCACACAGTTTTTTTTTTTTCCTCTAGTAGGGAATGTGAACATTTTTCCCTATCCAACCAAACTACTGTACTTCTTCCAAGCTGGTGGGGAGGAACCCAGGCCCAATGGCATATTTTTGTAGGGAGTGGCATAATGAAACAAAGATTGTGAAGTCCTTAGCACTTCACTGTTAGCCTGACACAAGGCTTTTAGTAGGAGCACAAGTGTATGCTGGCAAAATGGCTTCAGTTGCATGTGGACTGCCTGAAGGCAAGAACAGGCCTGTCCAGAAAGACCTTCATGGTGAAGTTCAGTTGCCAAGCACTGATGTTTTGTGCCATTTCACTCTCCCCAAGAAATGCAGGATGTTTGTGTGGGCAGATGGAGCACCAGTGGAAGCAGGGCTAGTACAGCCTGCAGACCAACCAACATGAGTGAAACCTGAGTCTAGGACTGGATATTAAGTTGGTGGTAAGAATTTTACTTGGAGAATCTTTATTTGCACAGTGGTGCAAAAGTGCAAGGGCTAAAATAGCTGTAAAGGCTCTCTTCTTGCTGTGTGTTTTGTGACTTTTCTGGCTGGGTAACTTCCATTATGATGAGATTTTAGTTTTAGAGGACTCCCAAAGAGCTCACAGTGCCAGTCTCTGGCTGTGTGATTTGTCCATGGCTGCTGGTCCACATGGGCAGGTGTGCTTAGCTGTGTGTGCCAATGTTTGCAGGACAAGACAAGGGGTGTATAGGACAGGTATGATGTCCAAGAGTTCCGTGTACTGTACTGCTGCTGGGTTTTATCTTTACTAAGGCTTGTTCTAAACCCTTTTTGTGTAAAATCCTGCTGTCTGAGTCACCCAGACAGGCTCCATGAGAACACGATCTAACCACCGTTAGCAGACTTTTGCTTTTATTATCCTGTGGTCCAGATTTCACATAGCTCTCACTAATTCAGATCTGAATATGAATGCCTTTGTCTTCCCACAGCACTTCTGTGCAACTTCTGTCATGCAAACTTGAGTTTAACTCTTGACTTTCTGTTGATTTGATCATCTTTCCATGCTTACTATTGATTATCCACTTTCACCCTGCAAGAACTAAAAGACTAGGAAAAACCAGGCTTCTAAGGGTGGATGTTTCTTGAGTGAGAAACCACAGATAGCTTTTGTCTTTGTAATTTTTTGTTTGCTTATTAGGACATTGTCAATATCTCTCTTGTCTCATGTCTCTGTGCCCCCAGAAATCTGGTCCAAGCTTGTTCTGTAAAATTGCCAGTCAGTTGTGCAATAACACGTGCTCCATCTTCTATAGAAAGGGAGAATTTTGCCAAGAAAGGGCGTCTGCTGGGCAAGGAGGACTTATTAATGTACAAGCACCTTCTGGCCCCTGTCCCTGCCTTCAGGGCTTGACGCAATGTCGTGAAGAAGTCAGGAGCAGCAAGGCTGGGAAAGGCTCGGGACCTCCTAGCTGGCTTTCTTGTTCCCGGGGCAAAATGTTTGTCAGGCTGCTTTCCATCTCTGTGGTAATTGTATGTTTGTGTAGACATGTCAGTATGGGGAAGGTCGTTACCTTAATTGCATTCAGTCATTACAAGACTGTCAATGAGGAGCTGTAACTACTCAGGAGTTTTAATTATGCCCTGACGTGACGATATTGTCCTGGCCTTGCACACTTCTGTGGGTGTATTTCTGAAGGAGGTGGCTTTTGTTGCTCCAAGCAGATGACTCCTCTCAAGAAGTTGTTCTCTCCATCAAGGTGACATTCTGGAATGACAGGGTGACACGTCACTGAGGAGGAGGAGAAGTGCTTAACAAGGAACTGCGACTTCAATGTGATGTTTCCCCATATTGCCAGTCTTTTGCAAAGGGGAATGTTTGTGATTCTCCAGGGTTTCCTGTGGCATCACTCCTAATAACCATCCTTTTAATCATGAAGAGAAGTTGTATCCTCATAACAGCTGTACCTTCAAACAGACTGAGAAAGGGCCTGTTTTAGCTCCTTGTCTTGTCCCAGGATGTCTCAGACTGCAGGTCAAGGAGAACTTGGTTGAATGATCTGTAATAACAGATTAATTTATATTAAATGTCCAGACATATTGGACAGACGGGGAATCTCAAACTGAGATACCTATGCTCTGACTACCCCATCAAGGATGCTCAATGCTTCCAAAATATGTTGTCCCTTTGAGGTCTTCTGACCCTGCTCCAAGATAATGCAAATACCTTTATATATTGGGTACTTTCTTTAGGAAGGTCTGTAAACAGATCTTGCCCAGACTGTGCTCTTGTGCTGAGCGTCTGCTGCTTCACATTTGTAATTCGTGCAGAGGCTGTAATGGAGGAGTGAGCTGCTGGGCTGGATTTAAAGGATGCCACAGATTTTTCATAGCACTACAAGAGGGTGATGTTTCTGGCACGTTTAGCTTTGGTGTCTGTTTTGAGGAGCCTGTGAACAAAGGTGTCTACTGTTGGTGGGGCAGGACTGATAAACAAGTGCTGTACAGAGGCAGAAGCTTTTCCCCAGAATGGGAAGTCTGCAAGAACCTTTCCTCTACCTCCCATTGCTTCCTGACAATGTGGCTGGTCTTCAGGTCTGGCACAGCACCTGGGCAGAGCAAGTGGGATAGTCCAATTAGGAGTACAGTTTGTGGGAAATGTATTTAGTGACTTTCACCTATCTGTTATAGGGACTGAAAGCAGCTGCACTGAACAGATACAACTTAATCAGTGCTAAGTGTCAGCTGCACTACAGTGTTAACCTACAGGGTAAGACATCCCTGTAATAAATAAATAGGATGGATCAGGGAAGGTTAGTTTGTTGTATATTTTAGCAATAGGCAGATACCAAAGGCTTTGTCGTTTAGGGGCTGGAGGATTTCTTTGCGCTTAGGTCTAAGTGAACGGAAATTTTCAACTCTGCAAGTGCAGCTGGATGAATAATTTGTAGTGAATAATATATCTCAAGGCTTTCACTGCATTTGGGATTGACAGAAAACACATCAAAATTTTAATTATTGGGAATGATTTGCTGAAATATTCAGGAGTTATTTTTGGTTCCTGCAGACTGTTCATGAAAAAGTTAGCTATTTAAAAGCCAGACTCTTGTCCCCCCCACCTCCTCCCCTGTGCTACTGTCTGGTGTCCTTTCCCCATATAAGCTTCCCAGAGCAGGGCAGCAGGACTCTCTGCATCCTGGCTTGAGACTTAACACACAGGAACCCTAAAATAATAATAAAAAAGTTATTGGAAATCTTCCTACTCTTAGACTCAGCAGAGGGCATGAGGAGGGATCAGGATGAGGTTGGTTTATTGGCTGCTTGAGGTACTTGTGGAGCTGAGAGCTTTCAGTGTGACTGGAGTGGGAATCTGCAAAGTGCAGAATGGAGACTTTTGGAGAGGCAAGGAAGGCATTACGAAAATATTATGTCTCTTCCTCTCCTGTACTTGTAACAGCTTTGAAACAACCAAAACCTCAGGACTGGCCATCAGCAATGGCCAGAGTGTTATCTGAACACTGTACTAGCAAGGATGTTGGGGTAATCCAGACTCCTGATGTGGGGAGCTACTGGTGTAACCAGTTTCCTGAAACTGCTGGAAACAGCTTTTTGCCCTCCTGACCCTCCTCCCCTCCTCTTGCCTCCCCAAGGGTGGTACCCCACTGCTGAACCATAGGCCATCCCCACAGGACACGGCTTGCTGCCCACTACTGCAGGGGAGAGCTGGCTGGGGAGGGATGCAGACACTATGAAGAAAATCAGGGAGAAACCAGCTTCTTTCAGGGAGAAGGGTAGGAATAATTGAAATATAAATTTGCCTTCTCATCTGTGAAGAAAGCAAGGCAGCAATTGAAAATGGAATGGATAGGCATGAATTAAATTGTAATTTTCCTGAATAACTGAAATAGCAACCAGAAAGTGAGGAGGGAGAAGCAGGTACAGATCAGGCTGCTTTGCCTGGGCCTCTGTCAGCTGCTCTCTAAAATGCTTTGCTACCCTCTGGTGGCTTCCTGAGGATCTGTGCAGTCTCGTTTCTGTTCCTTGTACAGTCCCCTGCCAACTTTTTGAGCTGCATTGAGGAATCCAGATCTGCTGATGGAGGTTTATATTTTCTCTGATTCCAAAGCAGCAGTACAATAATAATGAAACAGCAGTTTTGTGGTTTGGTGTTTTTTTGTTGGATTTCTAGTTTGGGTTGTGTGGGTTTTTTTCCCCTGTTGTTTGTATGCGCTCTCTTTTGGTCTGCAGTTATAATCTCAAAGGTAGCTTGGTTGGGATGTTCAAATGAAAGAATAATAGCTTTGTAGCTTGGTTGTCTGTGTAGTGGGGCTGTTCAGAGTTTGGGAGTGACATGGGTTTTGTAGTCCTGCAGAATGCCAACCCTTGTCCTCTATTACGGGCAGAGGACACGAGTACCAGTGGAATCAGTAACAGCCAACATCCCATGATCTCCAGGAGTTCAGAACAGGTCCTGCTCAGCTGGTGCAGGAGCAGTGTTCAAACCTCCATCATCCTTCACTGTGCCTTCACCAGTCAGTAGCTTCTTGGTTTTTTTTTTTTCCTTTTCCCTGTTCTTTAATTGATTTTCCATTTGGCTTCATAGCAGAGAAGCTGTAGGTAGGGATTTAAAGGGCAGTGGTTTGACAGATTTTACAAGAAACTCCTCCCAGGTATTAATTCCTGGGTTATGGGGTCAGAGAGGCTCTTGTGATCTTTCAGTCTGACCTCCTGTAGAGTGCAGGTCACAGGACTGCCCTCAATTGACTCCTGCTTGAAGTGCAGTGCTGAATAAAGAAAACATCATCCCCTCTTGCTTTAGAACTTTCCAGTGATGGAAGACTCACCTTAAATTGTTCCAATGCTTTATCACCTTCAACATTAGATACTTCTGAACTTTGCTTTGTTTAGTTTCAGCTTCTAGCTTTGGGCTTCTTTCTTTTTTTTTTTTTTTTTTTTTTTTTTTTTTTTTTTTGGTTGCTTTGTGCATTTGGGAAGCCATGTGTTGCCATAACTCTGTCCTGTGTGGGACTCATGGTCTTGATAGAGTTGCAACCAGGTGCAGCTCTGGGAGGCACCTTGGTTGTAAGAAGTGAAAAGCTGTTACTGTTATTGACTGGGTAGGTGTGGGGTGGGATGTGAAATCACAGACTCATCACCCAGAATGAAAAAAGCAATACAAGGGCATGAGGTGTGTGTGCTTTTCCCCAGTGTTTGTCTGCACTGGGTGTTTCTAGTGTTTACATACTTAAAGCAAACACTTAAGAATGATTTATGCAAGTTTTCAAATGAGATCTTATAGAAAAAGTCTTGCAGAGGTTTAGTTTTATGGGAAATTTCTTGAATTACAAAAACATTTGTTGTTTTGAGTGCATTTTTTTTTTTGTAAATCAGCTGTGCTGAGGTCCTTTGGGACATGAGCTGCTATGTTCAGCACAACAATTGCTGTTAGCTTCTTACACTGTTCCAATTTATGATACATTTTATAAGCAGCTCCATCTATCTCACAACTTGGCAGAGGTTTGGAGTGGAGAGCAGCCAGTGCCTTTTGTGCTGGATTAGCCTGAGAGAGAGCATGACCACAAGCCTGGCGGGCAGTAAGCCCAGCTATAAGGCCATCTTCAAGCAAAACAGCTTCTTGTGGTTCAGGCACAGGACAGGGATGCAGTAGATTTGGGATACTTCAACCACAGAATGTGCTGTGACAGCAGATAACCAAACTTTTTCTGTGGCTTGACCTCCATCAAGCACAACTTGCTGTTTTTAAAGCCACTGGACACCCCACAGGAGATGGTGGGAAGTCAGAGGTGTGGGACAGCCTTTTAGGTTTCAGAGTGTTGCCTCTTGGCAGGGCACTGAACCCAGCACATGGCACCAACGTCAAGTCCTCAGTGCAAAGCCTCTTGTAATACAGCTCCTTCCAGGCCTTGTGGGCTGCTTGTGTGAGGCTCTGGGAGCTGCTCATTGCAGTCCTGCTGCAATATCCGTGCCTGTGAAGTGGGGACAGAAATGCCAACCTCAGCGTCTGTGCCAAGGCGGGCTGTGAGGATTTGTGAACGTACACAGCTGCTGTGGGAACAGCTCTGCTGCTGATGTTCAGCACACCCAGTCTATCTTCTGGCATTGATGCTTTCTAAACCAAAGAAGTGTTTTGAGCTGATGCCAGTAGTCATGGGTATGTCTTACAAGATCTTTTGCAGCCAGATGCAAACTTGTCTGGGCTGTGTTTTGGGCTGGCTGGACTCAGTCTGCTTCAAGACTGCAGGCTGTGTAATTACACAGCTGGGGTGTCTGAGCTGATAAATCCAGCCTCCCAGCAGACCTAAGTGGCCAAGTGTGGTTCTTTGCTGACATGGTTACAAGGCTTTGGGCTGGAGACAGTTTACATCCCTCCCTCTTAGGGAAACTTGTCACTTGACAGTAAAAGAGTTGAACACTTTTGAAAAGAAAGCATGTGCCCCAGCTTTTGAAAGCCCTGTACCCCCTTCCCAGGAAGACTAAGGGGATGGTATGGAGTATGAAACTGAGAAGGCTTCAACTGAAGTGTCTTACACTTCAAAATCACTTTTCAATGTCCATCTTGATCTTGTCAGACCACAGCTAGTTCTGAGGAAGACAAGATGCAGACTGACAGCCTCTAAATCAGGCAGTAAGGGAGGTCACAAGGTATGAATGTGATCATCTCTGCAGAGGAGACCCCAGACTGCTGCATTCCCCCTGATACAGCCTCTCTGTGTAGTGACAGATGATTTTCCTGCAGGACATCATGAGTATTTCAGGAAATCAGTATTTCTGGCAGTTCAGCAAGAAAGCACTCTGCAAGCTGAGGATGAGGGTATATCTGTGATCACTGGGACTTCCTGAAAGCTGTTTCTTCCCCAGCTGCCTGTATAAGACAGCATCAATAATGGAGGTGTGAAAAAGTAGAGACAGAAGCAATGAATCACCCACCACTTCAAAAGGATAGGGAAAGAGACAAAGGGAGAAGAGCCTTCCCAGGTCCTTAAAAACCAGTCTTTCCCATCAGTTTTAGAAACAAAACTGGCAATGGTTAGGAAAGAACAATCTCATCTACAAAATTCACCAGTGGGGTTTGGCTTCTTAGTGTTGAGGGAAAAAATGCACTTTGCAAGCTGGATTCCTCTGTTTTCCAGGGCACTGCACCCTCTGGCTGCAAGTGCATCAGACAACTTTCCCAAAAAGGCACTTTGGGGATGTAGCCTACATCTCTGGAAGGAATTGAATGGGGAGTGTGTCTCTGCTAATGAAAGCTGCAGCCAGAAATAAGAGTTCTGGAGGTTGAAAACTAGGTTAAAAGCAGTCAGCAATGGAAAGCAGCTGAAGATGGAGTGGGTTAAAGAGCTCTTGAGCATTAGACAGTGGATGGTTTAGCTTCACTCCCAACTCCTGGGTAATGCAGTCCTGGCAGATTGACAGGGCTTCTGGGGTGAGTTGTCACTAGATGCTTCAGCTTGTTGGATTTTTCCCCTTAGATTTTTATTTTTAGTTGAATTCTCCCACTTAACACACACTAGAGTGACCCCTACTGCTGGCAATAGTCAAGGACCATTTCAGTACAACCATGAAACTATGGGAAGGTATTGCTTGTAGTCCTAAAAACAGATAGTATGCAGAAAGGCTGCTGCTAAACTCCACACCACCAAAGAGGAAAGCTTCTGTAAACCCTTGTGATGCTTAGACTGTGTATACAGTGTTTGTGTAAAGAATACAAATCAGCCAAAGCCTTCAGAATAAACCTATTCTCCCTTTTCCAAAAAAGACTGGGGAGGCATACTGACTAGTTAAGCCTCCCACGTGGCAAAACTGCTGTACTGCAGCACACGCAGAAACAGCGTCCTTGCGTTCCTGCTTGGTCCCAGCCACCAGGAATCTCCTATTTTTCAAAAGCAGTTGTGGGGTAGGAAAATCCTGACAGCAATAAGAATATGAAGGGTTGTTCAAGGCTACTGCCCTTAGGAAAGTGGATGGCAGCTGCTCTGTCTTCTGTAATGCCTTGTGATGTGTTAAGAGAAGAGCCTCATACTGGTCTGCACACAGCATTTCATGTCTGTGTTAGCTACCCTGACCCTGGGCTGAACCATTTGAGCTCTCTTTCCAGCAGGATTTTTCTGGTGTGTAAAATCTTAGTAGAGACATAAGGATCTTAACAGGACTTACAAAGAGATGGTGAGGAAATATGAAACTTGTAACCTAGAATAAAAGGAAGTTTGAAAAGTTGGAGTATTAGATGTAAAATAGCAGGGTCTCAGTGAAGTGCAGTGCAAACACAGCTGCTATGTGGCAGGATGGCCAAGTGCCCATTTCCATCAATCCTAATTTGTGTAAACACCCATAGGGAAAATTATAATTGGCCTCAGCACGCATCTTCCATGAAACCTTCTTTGGTGAGAGTGCCACTGTGGAAGAAAAATTATGGGGTACCAGAGACATGGCCCAACAGTTTCTAGAAGGCGAGTACCTAACTGGTAAAGCAAGTTGTGGAAGAGCAGAACAATACTTTAAAATGAGAGTATCCAAGCACTGTTGCCAGCATCCCTGACAGACCAGAGCAGGCTTTCCCCTATGAGTTGTTTCCCAGGAATTGCTTTGTTCCAGTTTTAGCAGCTCAGACTATGCCATAGGCTGGAGCAGATGTCAGCTCTGAGGTTGTACCTGATTGTTAATTTACTTTGTGTTAATGTAGCCCATTTCCAGCTGCTTGCCCCAGTGGTGTACAAGTAAAGCTGTTGTCTGTTCTAGCTCATCAAAAGCACTGCAAGTTTTACCTGGAGACTGGGCCTGCCAGGTCTTCTGTGCTCATTGAGAATTGGGCTGGATAAATGGGCAGAGAGACAGTCCAGGTGCCCTGCCTGAGCCCAGGGGAGCTCTGCCAAGGGGCAGGGGGGAGAGGGTGGAGGTGGCCAAGCACCAGGAGGGATCCCTGGCTCTCCCTGTGAGTGAGGCCTGCTCCTCTGCATGGACAGTCTGACCCATGGCCATGCTGTGTCCAGTGCACATCCATGGGCTCTGGCAGCAAAGCTCTTCTCCCCAGCTGCCAGATTTAGTGATGCCTCGGGCCTGGGGAAAGGCAGCTGAGTTACTGCAGCTGTGTGGAGAGCCAGGAGTCCCACTTATGCACTCTTTCAGAAGTTATCTTTGACCATCTGTCCTCTGAGAGCATCATCCTGAGATGGATCCTTCCGCCTGCTTGCCTTCGTGCAGCTGGCTGCTGACATGAACCACCTTGGGCATTTGTGGCCTTGCCTGACAGCTCTTGCTGCACCCAGGGTGGTGACTGAGGGAGCAGGCTGAGGAGCAAGGCTTTTCTGTGCCCTGCCTTGCTCTCACTTGCTACTGCTGCAGTTCTGGGAGCTAAGTGTATAAAAATGGGGAGCATTTTGGTATCAGACTCTCCTTCTTCCTGCAACACTGCACACTATGGCATACAGCTCTGCAGAGCTGAGCCAGAGTGCCTTTGTGCACTGCTGAGTGGTGCTGGATTCCTTATGGCTTCATTATGGCTTGACACTGAGCACTGGGGAATGAAAAATAGATGATGTGGCTGTGACACTTGCTGTAACTCAGCAGGGAAAAGGAAAAGACACCACCTTGGGAGCCCCCCTTCCCATTCCTCACAGCTTCCAGTGTCGTGTGCTGCTCACAGAGTGCCTGGCGCTGACCTCAGGAGCTCTGGGGCTCTGCTGTCATGAAAAGCAAATAGCTAAACTTGTGTTTTACAACAAGCTGCTCCTGTGAGACTTAAGCAAGGACAAGTTGGGGCTGTGACAGAGGGAAGCAGCAGGAGGTCCCACAGAGTTGGGTCTGTTTTTCCTCAGAAAGCAGCCATTGCTTCCCTTTCCCTTGTGCAGAACCTCCAATCCTGACCCAAGGACCTTCTGGAGACAGGCAGTGATTGCTCTATAGCAGGAAAATGTTGAGCTGTCATTCCCTGGTTCTGAGTCATCCTGCTAAATCTGTGCACAGCAGCTGGCTGAGAAGGGGAGTGGGAGATGGAAAATCCCCTTTGGGATCAGGATAACAGTCAAGGAACCAAAGTGATGGAGAAAAAATAAGTCAAGCCTCTGAGTGTAGGGATTTGAAAGTGGGGCTGGCCTTCAAGATATCTAGATAGTGCAAATGAAATCCTCACTGCTGGGATGTAACATCTAAGGAGGGTTTATGTGAAACTGAATGCTGCATAGTTGAGGTTGCCTCTCTGTTGGGAGTTTAAGCAAATGCCAGCTGAAAGGAAATAATTTTGTCAGTGGACTGAGGATGTGGATGCATGACACATGAGAACTGGCTCAGAACAGCTGTGCTTTAATTGGACATTTTTCCCCATTGTAACTACTGTTCCACTGCTGAGTTGCAGGATGCAGCTTTTTGGGAGTGAAAAAGAATGGCTGTGGTTCCATTCACTTGTGAGCCCCCTGTACCTGGTAGGATCCTTTGTGCAGGGACAGAAATGGTGTGTGGGGCTAAGGCAGCACTGGGGACTTGGGACAACTCAAGCCTGCAGTTGTGTTTTTTGATTCTTCAGAGGCTTTCTCATTTGAGGGAAATTCCCAAAATTTATTGCTGCCATTGGGTGACACTTGTTTAGATAATATTTGTGACTGTCCCAGTGTAAACAGGCAGAGGGCTAATGCAGGTCTGGCTGGAGGTCAAACATGTCCTGTAGCAGAGCCAGTGCAGTGGCTCTGCCAACAGCCTGGCACACAACACTCTGTAGTGACTTTTCTCAAGTAGCTGGAAAAGGCATCCTGGCCACATGCCATTCACAAGTTAAGGTGAGAATTAGAAAAGGTGTGTTTTAGTGACTCATAAATAGCTCAGCACATGCTGACAGAGCAGCAGCTCAGCTTTATGATTTCAGCTTTGCATCCCTAAAGTGCCTGTTGGGAAAAAAATAAAGTATCAGTGCCTGAAATGTATGGGCTAAACTCAGACCTCCTGGAGCAGTATCAGTTATAGCAGATAGGAATCTAGCCCCATCTCTCTAACATTATTGGAAAATCCTCTGCACCCACCCCTGTCTCCTCTAACCCCTCCTCAGTCCATTCTGTGGTTGCAGTTACAGCTTTAGCTTGTGCTGAGCTGCATTTTGTGCTGTGCCAGGTCCATCACATGTGCCATGTGTGGTGTGGTCCAGGTTTTAAGCTTTGCCTTAAGGTAGTGGGAAGTAGACAATCAGTGCAGTGCTTCACCTTCAAGGCCTCTGGTAATGCCTGATAAAGAAATGCCTAGTTGATTTATCTGCTCACACACAGAAGCATTTTCCTCCTGTATTTTACTCCTCTTTTGAAATTCCACCCATTGCTCATCCATCTTTTGTGATTTCCTCTTTCTTGCCGTGCTCCACAGCAATAATCACATAAATAGTGCTTCATCTTTGACTAGAATACTTCTTATTCCTCCCTGATTTGCCAGATTATGCATGTTTTGGAATGGGATTTGCTAGAATCTTTATTCCATCTTAAGTGAAATATCTTCAGCTGCTGAGGAAAGCAGGATTTTTATGTTCTTATAGGGGAGCAGAGTTCTCCAGAGGCTGATCATCACTCTGAGCTGCCTGTGGGCTGGCACTGCTGTGCTTTCAGCAAAAGCAGGGTAAGGCCATTACTGAGTATGTCACATGTCAGCAATGATTCCTGTCCCTGGGAGCCAGCCATGTTACCTGTCACTGATGTGGTTATTGCAAACTGGTGTTGCTAACTTTTAGAAGATTTGGGGCCTTTCTTGAATCCCTGAGCCATTATGTAAGAATGGTAACTTGGCATATTTAGATTTCCTGGTTCTAATGGCTGCAGAGAAAAGCTAACAATAGAAACCTTTAAACATGCTGGTCTATGAGTCAAATGCAAAAAAAGAACCTAAAATGTGTTACGCAGGTTTGGATTTTCTCTTACAACAGAGGGTAGAGAAAGTTATTCTGCCTTGTAGCTCATAGGGTCTGATCCTGGTCATACCAACTGCCTTCACCATTTGTCCTGAAACTTTGAATAGCAAAAAATCTTCTCTATCCCATGAAGCTGGTGTATGGTATATGGATATCCATGTGCAGGGGGCTGCAGAGCAGAGGGGGACTCGTGGGCTAATGGGGAACAAGTCAAGTTCTTCTCTGTTCACACCACTGTCAGCCAAGCACTCCTGGTATTCCTCAGTTGTCTGACGGTTGAGAATCTTACAGAAATGTTTTATTTTGATGAGGTCAAAGCCATTCCTTGCAATTTTGTTTTCATAATATTGCTAAAATACTACAGCAAAGTTGAGATACTTTAGAAAAATGTCATTTTAAGGAAAATAACCTGTTAATTTTTTTTTTACAACTTCCCCAAAGTAATAGTGTACTCTTAGAAAGAGACAGATTTTTTTTCTTAGCTCTCTTGCATTCTGGTGAGGACTACATGATATGAGTCTCAGAGAAGGAAATTTTCCAGACAGGAAGTCTTAACTTCACCTGGAAAAAAAAACGTATCCAGTAGGAAGTCCTGTCCTAACAACCCAGGATTTCAAGGGTGGCTCTTATAAAGGTCTTGTAAATCCTGTCTTCAAATCTCTTGAAACATTAATTTTCTTTTGCCTACATAGACCCTTTATAACTGTGCTGTAATATTATTATTTAATACCTGGCTTTTGTCATTTTCTTCCTTTCAGAACCAGCAGGGTCAAGACTGTGTGTAGGTCTGATAAAGAGCCGTAGCTGTGGTACACTGCAGGCACTGGGAATTGCATGTTCCAGAATAGTGGTCTTTCTAGAGAAATCTGTTTCAGATATCTCTCTGTGTACTCTTTAGCCATGGTGGCCACTTAATGAGTGAGGGTCTGATCTGTGTTGTCCTGATAGTGGCTTTTCTGTCATTGGAGCAGCTGTGAATTGGAGCAGAAAGCATTTCTTGTACCGTCATTCCCAAGGCAGGCAGTTAGGCAAGTACTTGCTTGTCTTGATGAGGCTGTGCCACATGTGTTGTATTAGCATGCCAGAATAAATACACTTCAGGTCTAGACAACAGTAAAAGGCTCTGTAAGTGTCACTGAAAGTAGGCAGATGGGGAGGCTTGTGCTTCTACAGATGCTGCTCCCAACCTCAGATGCCCTCTGGAACATTAGGAGTGAGTTTGCTGGAGGGGAAGGGGAGATGGCTTTTTGCATGGTTGGTCTATTGTACTTTTACCCTTAGAAAATCCCCTTTATTAAGCCTGACAACTTTTCCCTGTGAGGTGGATGGATTGGTTGCACTCCTAGATGAGGAAAGCAGCCTGCCAGTTGTTCATGTTTCACGCAGGTTGCTGGGGGGAAAGCCAAGAGCACATCCTGAATTTGGAAGCTGCACCTATTCCAGCTCTGGCTTTGCCTTGGTGGCTGCCTGCTGAAAGCAGAGGAGCCAAGGGGCTGTTGGTGGGCAGAGCCCAGGAGCACTGCTGGCCAGCAGGCTGGCTTGCTGCCTGCCTCCAAACCCTGGCTCAGCTGTGATCTGCTGCCCTCACAACTTGGGTCATGCCTCAGGCAAAGCCATCATTACCTACTGTGGATTAATAACCTCAATTACTGGAGCCCTGTGGGTCAGATCTTCCTGTGCTGGCTGCATTACAGCCCTTTAATCTGCTTTCCTCTCTCATAACCTCTGAGCCTGGAGGGACTGGCAGGCGGGCGAGATCTTCTGCCTTCCAGCGTGTTTTACCTTGGAAGGGCTGCAGATGTGGAACAGCAACCACAGCTGGCAGGGGACTTGAACCCAATAGAGAGGTGCACTTAGAAGGTGCTTCTGCAGCTCTTGGGTTTAAAGGACAAATGTGGCAATATCTGGAGGTTTGCCATGAACTACATCTGCAAAAAATCACAGCAGCCATCCTGTGGGGAGTCAATTTTGGTCTTCTGGGTAAGGGGCTGCATGCCTCTTGGGGGAGGAACATCCCCCTAAATTCCTTAATGTTCCCTGAGCAGCTGGGTAAAGGTGAGACACAAGTCTGGATTTCTAAGATGACTCCTCACTGGGTGTTTTCCCTAAAGAAAAAAGGGCAGGTCTCATCAGTGGGGAAATTGCCAGTGAAGATGGACTGAGCTGTGCAGTCCTGGCCATGCTCTTAAATGATCTTGAAGAGTGAGGGGATGAAGAAGAGACAAAATCTTTGAAGTAAGATAAACAGAAGTGGACATAAAAGAGCTGCAGAAGGAGCATCTGATATGGAGCATCTGCTGGACTAACAACAGTAGAAACTGGGGAGGAGTGCTGCATAATTCACCCATTGATGAAACCCAAATATATGGGGTGTGTATATATCTATTATGGTAAGGGTAAGGGGTGCTACTGGGGTCCATTTCCTCACTGGAAAAAGACCACAGAGAAAGTCAATCTCTCTAGAAGTGCTAGCTCAGCAGATGCAAGTAGAAATGATTGGAAAAGGTACAGAAAGCAAATAGGAGCTATCATCCTGCTGTGCTAAAAATCTCTGGAGCACTCGCACCTTGAGTACTGTGTGCAGCTCCAGTTATCCTGTCTCAGAAAAGATGTGATAGAACTAGAAAGGTACAGGAAACAATGACAAGGTCAGTGGAGCGTGAAGAGTAGCTGCTGCCCAGGGAATGATGGAACAGATTAGGCATTTTCAGGTGCCTTCAGAAATGAAACAATTGAAGAAGGAAATACGACAGAAGTGTATAAAACCATGACTGTTATGGAGAACATAAAATTACTATTTCACAATATAATCTTATAATGCTCACCTTAACTTATAAGGTGAGCATTAAATGATTAAATGGAGCTATTGAGAAGGAGTTTTAAACTAATAAAAGCTTTTCCCTGCCACATGATTAACCTGTGGAACTCCTTGCCAAAAGATGGTTAGGAGGCCAGTGGTATTACTGGTTTTCAAAAATGAGTATAAAAAGTAGTTGGGGAGAAACCCATCAAGGGTTCTTAAACATGTCGTGAGACATCCTGTAGATGAGGGCATCTGCTGGGCAGTGGAAGTGGGTGGAAGGAACAGTGTCTGGCTGCCTCTTTTTCCAGAGTATCTGTTCTGTACTGCTCATACTACTGCCAAAATGTTTGGAGATGCCCTAGAAGTTCAGGTTCTGAGGAAGTGTCACTGTACTGAAAAATATTCAGAACAACCACTTCTCCCTAATTCAGACTGGAGACACAAAGCCTTCTTTACATGTAATATTAGATTTCTTCTTAATGTCAGGAAATTCAGCTCCTGAGTGCTCATTACTATAAGCTCTTTATGTGTCTAAGGATAAACCTATTAAATGATCAAGGCTGTGGGACATCTTTTCTTTTGCTCTGGAACCCACTTTGGTGAGCTCAGAAAGGGCTGAGATTTCACCAAGCCAGTCTCTCCAGCAAGACTTGGAGTTGGTGGTTTCTGTTCACTCTTGTTCAGAAAAGCAACCAAGAAATTAATCTTTCTTGTCTAATGTATGAAATCAAGCTCTTTTTTTTTTTTGCACCTTCTATTTGCTCTCAGAAGGTGTGTGATATATATACTTTATCCATGGTAGAGTTTTCAGAAGAATCTTTCTTTGCCTTAGTGCAGGTTTATACTGATAAGGAAGAGGCTAATTCTCTCATTAAATCACCAGAATGAGGACTGACAGATGATTCCCTACTTGTCCACAAATTTCTTGTGTGACGTTCAGCAAACCTCTCAACTTTGTGCTGCAGTTCCCACTGTCCCTGGTGTGATTGTGCTGTGCTTTGGTAGAGCTGAGTGCAGTAGGAGCTGTATGTGGCTGTTATGTCCCTTGCCAGCTTCATCAAGAAGGGGAAAAGGGTAAGCAGAAATAGCCAGAGAGCACAATGATGACAGTGGTTTGCACGGAAAAGAGCTTGGCCCGTTTTGCTAGATTTTGCTCTTGCAAGGAGAGGTCTTGTGGAGTGTTTCTCTGCCACCACTGAAGAATATGCAGTCACTGGTCACATATCAACCCGTGGAGTGAGCTTGGAGAAATGAGCACCAAGTGCCAGGAGTTTTGTAAATTTACAGAGAGAGGGACAAGGTGCAAGCTCTGCGTCAGCACCAGCTTGGACAAAGCTGTTAAGGTTAATGGGCCCTTTCTCATCATATCCGCCCGTGTTTGGCCAGAAAATGCAACAAGGGCAGAGACTTGCAACAAAACCCAAACCAACCAACCAGAAATAACACACCTGCACAAGCTGTTTGTCTGTGCACCCATCACAATGTTCAAAGAATGACCAGTCAGTGTGGCTGACAACAGAACAGCATAGACCCAGCACCCTGAAAGATTATTACTGCCTGTGGATGAACACAAGGAAATTAGCTTTTCTGGCTAGTCTCTTCTTGGAGCTTTTGTAGATTTTCTTTCAGCTTTTGTAACTGGTGAACTCATACACATTATGCTATTTTAATACCTAGCAAAGAGCCTTGTCGGCTAAATCACCTTCTTTTTCTCTGATCAGAGTGCAGTACATTCCTCTTTTTAGCAGAAGGTATTAATTTAAATTCCATAATCCTAAACATATTCTCGTTTCTGTTCGGTGCTTCAGAAGGCCAATGGCAATTTAATTTAATAAGGGAGAAACACACATGACACTGTGTTCCCTGTAAATGTCTTCTGACCTCAATGAGGCTTTCACAGCTTTCTTTGTGTTCCAGCAAATGCAATTGCTGCTTTTATTCAAGCACACTATCGTTTCTAACACCTGTGTTCTACCAGTGGCTAAAAATTTAAATATCTCTAGCATTTTCACAGTAACTTTTGAGATGTTATTAGCATTATTATTTAGTAGTGTGAGCTCATCAATGGAGCCATAGTGAGATTTATGCACCACTGTATCCCATTGAAGTATTGTTTGGGTACATGCTGTCTCTCTGCACTGAAGTAAATTTTATTTTGGTTTACCTTGTTTTCAGATTAAAATGAGTTAACACATCTAGCAATGTCTTGATTTATGTCAGCTCCATTTATCTTTTCAAATTCTTTAAGCTTTGTTTAGTGGGCTAAGATTTACCTAATTGGGTACATGATATTACTGAGTATTTTGTAGCATGTAAACACTTGAGTCATATGCATCACAGTTCTTCCTTTACCATTTTTATGCTTCCATTTTGCTGTCTAAACTTACTTAAACCTACTCAGTTTGAAAGAGCATGTGCTTGTTGCAGTCCTTAAGGCCCTTCTTTGGAAATGTGAGGTAGTAGTCATTCTTTTCACTGGTTTGAGTCTGCCCTCTTTTCCTCTAATGTGACTCAGGAACTGACCCCTTAGAGTGTGCCCCACAAAGGCTGGATTATCATCCTTGCTGCAAGGTGATGGAAATTCCCCAAAGAAATGGGGGTTGTTTTATTAGTAGATTTTATGGGTTATTTTGAGTAGATTTTCCAGGAACAACTCTATTTAGTTTAATGAACAGTGGTCTCAAAATTCAGCTACCTGTTGCATTTTCAGTTTTTATTCTAACAAACATCTGTATCATGTTCAAGACACTTGGCCTTGCATGTTCATGGGATAAATCTGCCCATTTCTATGCTAGGTTGATACATACAACATCTAAGTGCAACTCTTCCCTCTTACCTAGTGCTGCACTTCAGTCCTGGCCTCCCTAAATGAGAGCCCCTCATTTACAGCTCCATGTTGGCTGCTAAGCAAGGAGGGCACCTTGACTCTGGATCTCACTGTACTGTCCTTCATCAGGCAGATCCAGAATTGTTCTCATCTCAAACATGCTGCTGAAGCATTTGCAGAAAGAGGACTATTATTTTTTTATGTTATTACTGAAGTACTGGAGAACCACCAGTTCTGTTTTAGGGCTTCACTGTGCACACTCCTTCTGGCCTTGTTCCAGCAGGGCTGCAGGCTTGTTGTCTGGTGATCAGAAGTAGCAGAGGACTGAAGGACAGCTCTGGGAGAAGGGTGAGGTAACCACTGTAGTCTCAGTTGGGTATGTGCCCTGACATGGCACCGTAGCCTTTCATGATGGCTGTGGAGCAGGAATTGCTGAGGAGTGTGATGGAGCAATGATCCTGGGTAAATGGGGGCATGGGGAAGGGCAGTTTCATTCAGCTTTTTGCTATGACTTGGTGCATGTGCATGGTCCTGTCTAAAATAGCTTATAAATTAAGACAGAGTGATGATTTTTCAGCCTAAGTCATAGCAGACAACAAAAACTGAGTTTAGCATGAATCCCAGGGATGTTCATAACATCTTCCATCCTTCTAACAGTCCTGAACTGTATGCTACTGGCTTTGCTTCGAGATAAGTGCTGTTTTTCAGCATATGAAATGGAAAATAAGAGCTACCATTTCATGTTTAGCATTTTAACTGGTTTTTTTTCCCCTCTTCTACTCAAGAGTAAAACTGAAACTGTGGAGTATTTTATTGAGGGCATGAAAGACTCCAGATGTGTGTCCAGATGCTCTCAAAAATATTCAGTTTTGCCACACGTGCTTGATAGATTCTCACATCTAAAAAGCATTTATTTTGTTATGCCTGGTCTATGTGCCTTAGTACTCTGATCTAGATGTTAACATCTAAGTTTGTATCCCCACTCTTTCATCCTGCTGAAGTGCTGGCCAGAAGCTTGTTACATCCTAGAGTGCAATCTCTGGAAAAATATCCATCTCATGGTCTGGTTAGAGACACCTGGTCACTTCTTCCAGGTATAAAGGGAAACAAAAGCAGAGAAGGCTTTGAAAGCTGGTGTGTGAGTAGGTAACCCTTCTTGAGCACAAGGTAACTCAGTTGAATGTTCACCCTTTTGCTGGGTTCCTATTTGTCCCAGAGGGAGCTGCTTTTTAGTGCACTATTAGAGTTCATTCAGGTGAAAGAGTTCTTTTGAACAGCTTTTATATATGACAGTACTGTTTTGTCGAAGGAGTTTTTCTGTGCTCCTGTCCTTTCTAGCCTTGTATTGTGGGGTTTGTGTAATTTCATGGATTGGAGACAGTTCTGGTTAGTTTCCCTTACCATCTTTGCATGTGAAATATGTGCCCTACCTTTCTCTGTGCAGCGCCAACACTGAGACTTGAGTCTGCAGCGCTCTAACAGCGACAGTTTAAAAACGGGTAAAAAAGAAGGTACTTTGAGTTTCAATGGAGCACCCTTTGCAGGAGGCTGGTGCCTTGGGGCAGGCGGAAAGACGGGGAGGCTCCCTCGTTTACAGCGTGCTCATCAGGGAGCCCTCCGGTCTGGGCATCCGCAAGCACCGGAGCTTTAAGACCAGAGGTGTCTCTTCTTCCCGGCCCCGCTGCCGGCCCGTGGTTCGAGCCCCGGGAGCCCCGGCAGGGCCGCGCTCGGTGCCCCCGCGCTCGGTGCCTTCTGTGGCTGGGGCACCGCGGGCACGAGCCCTGCCAGGCCCCGCACGGCGGCCCGGCGCTGCTGGGGCGGGCGGCGGGGCTGTCTCCTCCCTTCCTCCCTCCCCGCCGGGACTGGCAGAACTCGAGCACGGCGGGACTGGGTCCCCGGTGGCGGGGGAAAGCGGCAGAGCCCCCGCCCGAGGAGCGGAGCGGAGCGGCCGAGCCCGGCGGCGGGGAGGTCCCGGCGGCGCGGCCCGGCCCGGCCCGGCCCGGCGGGGGCTGTGCCGGCAGGGGGCAGGGCTGGGAGCCGGCCGCGCGTGTTTCTAGGGCTTGACGTCCTTCCAGCCAGCCCGCCCCGCTTCCCGGCACGGCCGGCCCTCCGCCGGCGGACAAGTCCTGAGAAGTGGCGGCGGGGTCCCCCTTCCTCTCCGGGGCGCGGCGGGGCCGCGGCGATGGGCCGGGAAGTTTGGCGGCGAGGGGGCCCGGCGCCCCGCCGCTGAGAGCCGGCCGCTCCGGGGCCGGTCCCTTTTCCGAGGAGCGGGAGGGCGCCACAAAGTGAAATCCATGAGGATTCTCGGGCTTCTCCTGGAGAAAGGCTCGCATATGCTGCAGTGTCTCTGTGGAAGGCGCCTGAGATCCAGCCACAGCCCAGGTGGGGAGCGCGCGTCCTTGTCCCCGCCGCCCTCGCCTCCCCGCCCGGGCGCTGCTCGGCCCGGGCTGGCCCCGTTTCCTCGCCGCCCTGCCTCCCTCCCCTGCGCCTCCGTCTCGCCGGCGCCGCGCACAGGTGGCCGGGATGGGCCGGGCGCTGTCCGCGGTGCTGACCCCGCCGCGCATCCCAGGACCGAGTCCCCTTAATTCGGCATCCCCACACCCGGGTCCCCTCCGCATCCCCACCCGCTGATTCCGAACCCGGCCCCTCTCTACCTGGTCTGGCCCCCACCCCACCCTGTGCGTAATCCCGCCTGGAGCCCCCACCCACACAGAGCCCCCACGTGTGTCCTTTGTCCTCACAGAGATTCCTGCCTCACACATGACCCTCATTATTGTTCCCCGTCCCACCTGCAGCCCACTCAGGTCCTTTTTCTTCATATGGGACCCCTGTATTTCTCACCTCACCTGGAACCCCCAACTGTGCTTTCTGTTACTACCTGGCCAATATTGGGGATAACCTTCCCCAGAGTGCCAGTGGCCCCACACAAATCTAGGGCTGGCCCCTGTGTGAGAGCTCTCTACACTTTGTGCTTCTGGTAGTAGTAATGTCGCAGTGGTTTTCTGGTGGAAGGTGCTGAATGAGTTTTTGAATGGCAGTATACTTACAAGCAAAGAGAAATCCCTGCCTGCTCCTGATGGGGGGCCTGAGGAAACTCCCAACTCCTCTCTCAGCTCTTAGCCTGATGGAGAGAGAGCATTTCACTGGGATGGGAAGGAAGTGCAGTGGGGTGAATTTCTGAACAGTATTTGTGATCCCTAAACACTTCCCCATAGCACTTCTTGAAGGGGGGAATAAGTGCATGAGTGCCTTGGTTTGGTGTGGTACTACCCCTGAGTTTTAGGATCATCTTGTTGAAGCTTTTAAAGTGGAGTTTCTACAATTTCTTCTCTGCTACATGTGTTTCTTCCATGAATCTGACTTTCCCTCTCTAGAACACTGAGTAAATGCCTCTGGAATGAAATCCTGTGTTATTGTTATTATTAACATCTGTAGGAACTACTAGTTGGATGCTTATGAGGGTGTCTCTTAGAGTATTCTTTCCTAATGCTTGTGTCAGGGTTTTTTGTGGGATCTTGGTCCTAGAAGAAAAAAACGTCCATGCCTCCAGTGCAAATTCTTGGTGCTCTCTTGAAGAGAAAGGCAGTTCTTAGGGGAACAGTGTTGCTGAGGTAGCCTGGATTCCCTTATGGCCTTGCTAAGGAAAAGCTGTTAATGGTTATAGCCACCTGTTTATGCCTCAGTAGCCTCTTCCCTCCCATGCCACTCTTGTGTGCAAGTTGCTGTCTGTGACAAGCTCACGGCAACAGGGGAATCTTTGGGAGAGAACGCTGGACTCCCTTCAAAGCACGTTCTGCCTTTCTTTGAAGAATATGATAAATAAATAGAATAAATTGTGGCTGCATGTGGAAGCCATACACACTCTAGTTTCTTTTCAGTGAAAAGCTATAGTGGAGTTTTCACTGTGGTGCTATGTGTGAATGTTTGGTTTGTGTCTTTTGGAAGAGCAGTAAAGAGAACAATAAGCTACTGGTAGAAGTGAGGTGGACTCAAGCCATGAAGGATGCTAGGCTGTAACTTTAGAGAACTAGAAGTCAATGATAGTGTCCTAATAGTTTCCTGGCTGAGCTGGTTTGGCTTTACAGGTGGATCCTATACTGGAGTGTGCTTGATGCATATATGGTGCTTGAATCTTTTCTTACATTCCCTGTTCTGAGAAATGATACTGAACATTGAGTATTCTTTGTATTTCCTGATGTTGTGCTGTAAGGAGACAGACTATGGGAATGATGTCCTATTGTTATCTCCAACTGGGCTTATTTTCCAGGTACTAGCCCCATGCCACCATGAGCCTGACCACTCCAGATGGGATCTGTTGCTTTGAATCAGCATGCTAAAATACATTCTCTCTCCTTGGCTGTGCTTTTTCATTTTCTGTTAAGGTTGGGGATTATGTTCTTGAACAATGCACAATAAAAAGGAAAACTTCCACTCATAAAAGAGTCAGTGTGGGGTGGGCCTGCTGGGGGATAAATCTCCTTGCTAACTTCTTCAAAAGCTGAGCATGCCCCAGGAGACAGGTGTATACTCTGGCAACAACCCTAAAGGTGTAGTGCTGTGCCCAGTGTGGCACTGTGGGGCCAAGCCAGTCAGTGATGTAAACCAGCAAAAGGATTATAAAATTATGGGAGTGGAAGGACTGTAGAAACATCAACTACAACAGCGGTGGCACAGAATGTTGTGAGCTACCTCGGTGTCCTTGATCCTCTGATCTGAAGTTATTCTGACGGATTGGCCAAGCCTTTTGCCTTCCTCATATCTGTGTTTTCTTTAATGCAAACAGCTCATAAGGATGTAAGCACACGTTTAAAGTCAGATTCATATTTGTGTGTTGTGCTGACTCAGAGCCTTAGACCACTCCTGATTCATACAGAAGTTAATGCATGACACTTCAAAGAGAAACAGTGAAATATTGAAGGTAGTTGTATAGTACTGTACAGCTCTATTGTGATGTTTGCAAAAATATTAGCAAGATATTTTTATTGTTATGCAAAGACCTCTCACCTCTTTACTTCAGCTAACTCTAGCCTGTTGTTTTCTTATGCTCCACTTCCAAGGTGTGCAGATCTAGTCTTAAGGGCAGGCTGTGGTTGTTTGAATAGTACCTTACAAAATGGGGCTTAATGGGTCTCCAGGCCTCCACAAAAGTGCAAGTAATTCATAGCAATGCAGAGTAAGAGATATATCCTCTTCCTTTGTGAATTTCTTTACAAGTGTTTTAGCACAGCAACATCCTGTATCATCTTTCAGGTGCTTCACTTGTTATCTTAGTTTCAGACTTTGCAAGCTGATTATATTGCATGGGCAGAGATATTTCCCATTGCAATGGTGCAACCACAGTTAATTTTGTTAAGTGTTTTTTCCTTTAATTTATTTTCTCTGCTAACACTCTTTTCCCCTTTGCTTAGGAGATGTGGTTTGCCAGTCCAGATTTTTTTTTGTTTTGCTTTTGTCTTCCTAGCCAAAATGATGAAATAGATAGCTACTACACTGTTAAGTTCAAGGTAAACATTAAATAATGACTGCATTGTTGTTGTAGCTGTGAATAGAGTTGTCAAAAACTATTTTGGTGACCTGTACCTGGTTTGTAGCCACTTTGATGTAAAAGGCCCTGTACCCATAGACTGCATGTCTGTTAGTGAATGTGTTTTAGTCTTCCTCCATAAGGATTTCTTACTTGGCTCTATGAGTGGTTCTGTCTCGTGCCTGTCCTCCCCTTGGCTCTGGCCAGACTCTCCTGTGGGATGCATCATTGCTAAAACCACAGATACTTCTCACATCAACCAGCAACAGCATTCAGCATCAGTGCATTTTCAGCTTGTATTTTCAGTAGTAGAGGTTTAGTTGTATCCAGAGACTGATCTATTCTCAAACATTCACAAGAGTACTTCTCAGTTTAAGTCCCTATTTTTCAAATTGATGCCTTCAGTACAAATTAAACTCATATTGAAAGTAAATCCTGAACTTGGCTTCCATGGGAGTCTCACACTGGTGAAATTTGGAGATGCTCCTGGAAATATATTGATTGATGCTGGCTTTATGGCGAATTAAAATGATGTCTGGCACACAGTAGGTCTTCATATTTCTCCAGGCATCACAACACTAAGTTTGATATTTGGGGCAACAGGAACAAGCATTCTGTCTAGGTAGGCAGGGTCAGGCTGTGCCTCTGCCATTAATTAGCCAGTCTGTTGCTGCCCATATACATCTTTGCATTTTCCCTGAGACTATTTAGGGCACTGTCATAACGTGTCTGCATGTGCAAGACATCTTCAGATGCAAATGGAATCACACACATAGGAGGTACAATTGCATATTCAGGAATAGCATTTGGCTTATGAGCAGAACAGGCGCTCCTTTGTTTGCTTGTGCAGTCATCTGTGCATCCATCTACATTTTATTTACATACACTAGTTCTTGAAAATTTTCCCACTGCTGCTTATTCAAGTAAACAGCAAGTTACAGTGTGCAGCAAATATTGCACAGTTCAGCTTCAAATTACTGGAAGCAGCAGCTCTGTGTATGTAAGTGACAGATAGTGGAACCTGCAGTTCCTTGCTGAGTTCAGGGAGCACAGAGAGGCTTTGATCTGTGGCAGCTCAGAGTGTGGATATGCAGTGCTGCTGGGAGATGGGAATGTTGGCTTAGTGGGGCTGAGCTGGAGCTGGGAGTGGGTCACAAGGCTGAGAAGGACCGGCATCTGGCTGGGAGTCATCAGTACATTTTCCTTCTCACACCAAGTGTCTTGCCTGCCATTCTCTGCCACTGTTGTGGCACATATTTTGTTCAGGCTCCCTCTTCCTGTTTTGTGTTTTTGGAAAAGTAACACTTGCTGACCAGTGGAAGTTAAGTACATGTGCTGTTCTGGGATAATGCCTATTGTTGACACTCATATGCTAGTGGAAAGAATACCTTTGTCTGATTTAGTTTAATTCACCTGGGAAATGAATTAAACAAAACTCTGAAAAGTCATCTTTATTATAACAGGAGCACTCCTCTGGGGTATTATTCAAGAATAGCTATAGCATTTTAAATCCACACTTTCCTTTATTCTGAAGTAACCCTCTCAAGCAGATACTGGCTAAGCATCTCTCCTGGAAGCCCACAGTGCTTGTGCATCTCTGTAAAAAAATCTGTTCTAGAAATGACTAATTTTTTAGCATTTTTTTTTGGTGAAATGACTTGGTTTCTATCATACAAGAATTCCAGAGATACAAATGATAATGAACTTAGTTATATGCATATAACTTTTTTAAGCGCTTGCAGCCAGTTCTGTGTAGTTATGCAAAGGAAAGTCTTTGATATTATGCAGGATTTTAGTTTTCAGTTTGCAATAAAGTATTTCATAAATCTTCAAAAGAAATGCAGGTCCAGGAACTCTCTGGGTGTAAAGTGGCTTAGCAATGCAGAGCTGTCAGCCAGCTGTCTGAGGTTACAGAGCTGGGCGTCTGGAATTGCTGTATCTTAACTCAGTCCCCTGAGTATTGAAACTTGTCTGGGTCCTACCAGAGTGTCACTGATATTGAATCATATTTGAAAAACGTTTTACTTTCTGTGAATGAGCAAATGTAAGCAAAATAAGAGTCATTTGAATTTTCTTAAGTACCTGTAATCAGGATGATAAACAGTACTTTGAAGCAGAGGTTGGCTGGTTTATGGCACTTCTCACCTAAAGGTTTGCATGGTTTTGCAGAGGAATTAAGCTTAACTTCCTTCATTTCCCTGTCTTGGCCAAGAAAAGAGGTGTCTGAGGTGTACAATTGTGATGCATTATAAACGGAAACATTTATGGGAAATCTTAGCTAACAAGATAATGAAATTTTTTTTCAGCTTTTCCATTTGTTTTCCTGAATGACTGTGTGTATAAAATTCTGTATTCCTGTTTTTCCACTTGAAGTGTAACTAAAGAATGCAGGGTCAAAGGGAGATATTTAAAGTTGATGACTTTCAGAGCAGATGCTTTCAGCTTAAGAGCTGTGTGACTGTCATTAGGTCGTGTCCATCGAAGACCAAGGAGCATTTCCGGAGACAAGTCTCAGCTCACTGAACCATCTGAGTGCATATTTAACTCTATTCATGCACCTAGTCCCAACCAGAGCCATAATTGAACCATTTGATTAGCGGTATGTATCATCCCTAAAATTCTTCTTATTTGCCCTGTCCACAGAGCATTGACAGTAGGCTTGTTTTCTGCCTCCAGCAGATCCCTCTGGAGGTATTTCACAGCCATCAGTTCCCAGATGGAAAGCCCTGTTCATTAAAGAAATTGAAATCTTCCTACTTTGTTTGTGAGAGTGATCTGCTTCTGGCTCACTGAACTTTGTCTCAAGCCGCTTTTCTTGCCATAGCCCTTTCTGTTGCTTTCCAGAAGTAACCTGTTTAATTTTTTACCAAACTGATGATAGTTTTAAATTTTTTAGTCCAGGTTGTACATTTATCATCAAAAGTGCAGCATGGTTTGGAAACTAGATAAGATTTCTTGTAGGATATAGAATTTTTCAGTTGTAAAAGACCTCTAAGATTATTGAGTACAACTGTTAACCCAGCACTACAAAATCCACCACTAAGTGCCACATCTGCGTGTCTTAAATACCTCAAGGGATGGTGACTCCACCACTTCCCTGGGCAGCCTTTTCTAATGCTTAGCAACTCTTGCAGTGAAGAAATTTTTCCTAATATACAACGTAAAGCTCCCCTGATGCAATTTGAGCCCATTTCCTCTTGTCCTGTCACTTGCTGCTTAAAGAGACTGACCCTTACCTTGCCACGGCCTTCTGTCAGGGAGTTGTAGAGAGCAATAAGGTCCCCTCTGATTCTCCCTTTCTCCAGGTTAAACACTCCCAGTTCCCTCAGCCACTCCTCATAGGACTTGTTCTCTAGACTCTTCCCCAACTCTTTTCTGGAGCTGGACGTATCGCCTCAGTGTCTTTCTTGAAGTTAGGTGCCCAAAACTGGATACAGGAATTGAGCTGTGGCCTCATAAGATGATTGTAATGGATACCGGATGCATTGGTAGTGTGCAAAGCTTTCAATTATGTGAATAAATGTTTGATTAATAGGCCTTTAAATAATTCTTCTTCCCCTTGGAGGAAAAGAGATGTGTAATATTTAATAATAAAAATAGTGTTTCTTCCCATAGCCTGAAATGGCATGGAAGGAGGTAATCATGTTTTGTATGGCAAAGCATTTTTCTAAATGGCATGTTTATGCCTTTCTAGCATGGTGGCTGCAATTGGCTGCTGGGCTGATTTGCATGTGCTAAATTGCAGTCCTGGGGATCTGTGAAAACAACCCAGCAAAGCCAATCTCAGCTGGGAGCATGGAAGCTGCTGCTAAATTTGTGATGAGCCACCCCCAGGCCCAGCGTGAGTCATTATCATTGTTTTGTTTTCCAGAAGTTGGTACCAAGGATCCAAAGCATGGATTATCTCTGGATTGTATTTGTTCCCTCAAAGCTTTGTTTGTTCCAGATAAGAGGAAAGAATAGGAAAGAAATCTGTTTTCAAAAAAATGGAATAATTGTTTCCTTATTAGTGTTCTCTTCCTGCTTTTAATGTGCACTCACAGCCATTTGTTCACTTGCAAACCCACTTGTGCATGGCCCAGCAGTTGCTGCTTGGTCCTGATCAGTTTGCTTTGTGCTGCCAAGGCGATGTGGGGGCAAGAGTAAGTACAGTAGGATGAGGCAATTTGACTGAAGTCATTGTTCGGCTCTGGCAGAGCTGAGGTGGGGAGTTTTTGCTGTCCCTTCTTCTATTTGCCTTGCTGGTTTCTCAGTGAGTGTTTTTATGAAGCCACGGCTATGTTTGGGACCAGCTGGGGCATCCATTTGCTGTAGGTCAGGAGTCTTTGATCTGTGGAGTGCACTGGCCTGATCCCCAGGGTCTTACCCCTGATACCCACTTGCTGTAGTTGCTGATCCTTGGGCAGGTGGGACGAGGTGTTGAGAGAACAAAAGCCCCTGCCCTGTGCTAGGACTGGGACAAACAGTCCATTTGTTCCCAATTTTTAACCCTTGTTTCAGGTTGTCTTCTGAAATAGACTTCTTTGATGTGCTGTGGACCATGCAAGTGTACCTGCAGGGACTGTGGGTGGGATGCAGAGGAAATGGTGGGTCCTGCAGAGGAAAGGTCCAGGAGTAGGAAAATGCATGTGTGTGGGCATACAGAAGCATATAGAAGTGATTAAAATTCAAAACTTCAACATACAGTGGGTGGAAAAGACATGGACACAGTGGGAGGCCTACATGAGCATGGGAGTGGAATAAGGAGCTGAGAGCACTGAAAAAGAGGAAGAGACAAAGGGGAACTTCTAGTGAAACTGGTTTTAAAATGTACTTAAACATGCTGTGCTTGCTTTGTGGACAGGAGTACCCAATCTGGTGTTCCCTCCTCTGCATTACTGATTTTCAGGGTGGGGAAGTCTGCTGGGAGGTTCCAAAGTATGTTTGGAGGGAGGGGCAGGCGAAGCAATCTTCCTTATGGGGCTGAGGGTGAAGCTGGACGCACTTGCACAGAGCATTCAAACTGGAAAAGCACAAGGATCAAAAGTGTCCATGACACTTCACAAGGCTCAAGCCTCTCTATGATGTTGCTGTGTCTACAGAGAACCCTTGGAATGGTATTGCACTTTCCTCCATGCTGCAAGTTCCTTCTCAAGCTCTGGATTTCTTCTTTTGTTGAAATGTGACATGAAAACCAAACCAAAGAAAATAATGATTCTAATGCTGATGGGACTGGACAGCCAACGTGCTGCCACTGCTTTTCTGAGATCCTGTGACTTAGTGTTGCCATTGTGTATCCTCTTCTGTGGCTTTTTGGTGGTGGAGAGAGGGGCACGTGAGCCTATGCTGAATCGCAGCAGTGAAATTCAAGCGCAGACTCCTTTCCTGTGTCCCAGTGTGTTGTGCTCCCCTTGCCCTCAGTTCTGTGGGCCCAAGCCCTTTATTTCCCTGCTGCTTCAGTTTAGCAATAGCATGGGTGTATCCTGGGTGGTGTATTTGTGAGGCTGGAGGGAGTCTTAGGTGGTGTTTTTGAAAGGCTGATTTCCCCAGGTATTTATGCTCAGTGCAAGCAGGGTATAATCTCTTAAATATTCAGTTGGTTGATCAGACAAACATGTATATAATTATTCACATATGGCTTAATGTTCTGTGGCTGTGCTTGGCTGTTCCTCTCCAATAACTCTAATTTACCTTTAACAGATAAGACAAAGAAACCTGGTTTGCTTTTTCGTCCGTTTCTGCATTTGCGGGAGTTTCTGTGATGAATCCTTTACTGTGCTCACCCTTAACCTGAAGAGGCAGTTGTGGGAATATAAATCATGCTCCCAGATGCTTGCAGGCTGCTCAGCAACGAAATGCACTTTCCCTGCCCCACCTTTCCTGCTAAATGGCTGACACACATCTTAAAGCATCTTGCTGGAGATCTGTTTCTGCCCTGCAGCTCGTTTACAGCACCTTGGCTGAGAAGGTGATGCGACTGTGTTTTAGGGTTGGTTTGGGGCTTTGTTTTTGAGGTTAGAAAAGGTTAGAGTTAGAACAATGAAATTTGCTCAGATGGTGTGTGAATCATGAATAAGGAGGGCAATTAAATGGGAGCATGTCCTTTCCTGAGGAAACACTTTAGTGAATGAATTTCACACTTGTTTGGCACTTCGGCAAGTGGTGGGTCTTGCTGAGAGTGCTCCCATGAGAGCTTCTCTCCTACTCATCCACAGCTCATGCCCTTTGGGTCAATACTTCTCTGTCTAACATGCTGTTTGGCAGGGAATGCCTCCACTTCCCAGAGAAGGTCAGGCAATACACGTTCTAAGTGATAGTCTGCTAAGTATAAAAATCCAAACCAGAGGCTTTTCTTTGTTAGTTGTGAGAAAAAAACTAACTCCAAATTGGCAGAAAGATCCAGACAGACACACTGCTTTGTGAAATAGCCATGGATACCTCTTGGGGACTATGCTAAGGGCTGTCCTGGTATAAGGCTGTGTCTACTCAATGGGAAGAGTTTATTGCTTATGTGCATGACCACTGAAGAAAAGTGTTTCAATGAGAAAGTCAAGTTTTGACAAAGGACTGGCAGGGTGCAGAAAGACAAATGCAGAGCCTGGAAGTGTTCTGGCAAGATACTTACGGGTCTAATCCCCACCCAGAGCAGGGACCAAGGACTTGTAAATCCTGCTCACTCAGCCCAAAGGCATCACTTCTCTTTCTCTCCTGTCACCCTGTTCACTCATGTGAGCTCCAGACTCACTGCAAGTTTCAGACTCAACAGATTTTCCCTGATGCTTCTTTGCTCCTGGTGTGTAGAAGGGGAGGACAGCACAGTGCTGGGGAGGAGAGAAGCATTGAATCTCTATTATTTATGGGAATGTTGTTCATTTGGCTGGTAAAACGCTGCTGGGATTAAATGTTAGAGGAATGATGTGCTTGTTACTCAGTGAGCACATGTTGCCCCCTGAACTGCCAAAGGACAATCGTCTGTTTTAGCACTTCTATAATCGCTTCTTAAGCTTTGAGACTAAGAGTGAATATGTCTTGCTCCCTACTTCATTTCTGCTTTATCCACAATGGTGTTGTGTTATAGAGGCAGATCTTCACTGGGTTTAGTCTAGCCTGGAAAGAATTGTTTGGAAAAAAATGAAGGAAACCTCTGAAAAAGTCACCAATAGAAAGATATAGGGAAGTAGCATCAATTAACAGAAAAATATGAGAGCAATTAATCTGGGCCAGAATAAAGCGTCCATCTAGTCCAATAGCCTTCCTCCATCCACATCAAACAGGAAAAAGTAAGAAAATATTATCTGTCCCCCAAATGCTCTCCCAGCTGCTAGCTATTTTCAGCTTAGAAAATTATCTGAGTCAGACGTGGTTCAATGTATGTAAGAGTTCTCAGTGGATGTTTCTCTGTTGTACTTGACCAGTCTCCTCTTGAGTTCATGTATATTTTTAGCATCATAGTGTCCTGTGGAAAGGATTTCCCCTGACCTGTTACATGAAGAAGCCTGTCTTTCATTTGTTTTCAACTTGATTCCTGCTAGCTTGGGTTAATGCTTTCCAGAGACCAGTACTGAATGAGATAGCGAATAACAGACCCCATCCTCCTCTCATGCTACTTGTGATTGCAGAGACCACAAGCATACTCCTGCTAAGCTGTTTCTCACAGTTTGAAGTGTCTTGGATCTTACTGCTGCCTCTCTAAACCATTCCCAGTTCTAATAAATGCTTGTTGCAATGAGAGGAGCACAACATCACAGGCTTGCCTCAAGTAAGGCATTGCTTTTCTTTATGCCCAAGGGTTCAAAACCAATGGGGTCAATTCAGCTGGAGAGACAGTAGTTGTCATGTGGGGTACAGAAAGGAAAGCAGGCTGGTGAGTAGGCTGTTATGGCCAAATGATGAGTTCTGTAGCTGTCAGTCCCTACAAGCTTGTGATCAAAGTGGCATCTCAAGCTGTGGGTGGACACAGCCTCGGCGAGCCGTTGAGCCGCGTCAGGAGATGAGGATGGCCGTGCCGGAAGCTCTGTGTGTGACAAAGCGTGGGGGATCACCTTGAGACACGACTTCAGCTCTGGGACGCTTTGAGCTCCGTTCTGCCTGGTGAGCTGTGCTGGCAGCTGCTGCCCATGGACCAGAGCAAGAGGGGGGAGCTGGTTCCACTCTGATATGAGATGCTGCCCCTCATATCCAGAGGAGAGAAACCAGGATACCTGGGGTGGAACTGAGCTCTGTTCGTAGCATATCCTGATTTGGAAGGGACCCACAAGGACCGTGGAAGTCCAACTTCTGTTTTAGTATACATCTGCATGGTAAGATGAGCTGCAGCTTAAACCCCATTGATTGTGTTGGCAAGATCTCCACCAAGTGTAGGTGAAGCCAGGGAGAGTTGCTTAGTCTGACATTTAGGCTGTGGGTACCTGCACATAACTCCACCCTGGGTTCCAACACACCTTCTTCTGCCTTATTGCATGTTTGTATGTGGAGACAATGCTGCCTTCTTTGCAAAGTACCTGTGTGACTAACCTAGGATCTGTGTGACAACAGAAGGACTCTGAGTCTCAAAGCTCTTTAATATTACTCTGTCTGTACACTGGAACTAGAGAAAGGGGGTAGGATTTTAGTTATTTAAAACAAAATGCACCATGAGAATTTTAGAGTACAGTTGAAATTCCTCATTTGTGCTTTAAGAGGCATTTGAGACTTCCAGCCATTCAGTAAACTTGCATTAAAAGGACATGCATTACAAATTTCTCATGTAAAAGTATTTAATGTTCAGTAGGAGTGCAGCTTGCCGGGAGAATATGCTGGCTGCCTATTAAGAGAAACAGATGAAGGCAATTGCTTTCTAAGGGTTAAGTATGACCTGGTAAGCCAAGGCCTGCAGCGTTAGCAAGTGCCAGCCAGCAGCTGGAATAGCTCTGTGATGGATAACAAGTGCCCTGTCCTTCCATTCCTCCAAAGAAAGCCTTGCTCAGTGAAGGTTTCTAACACTGAATCAGCAACAGCCCTGGCTCTCTGAAGGGCTCAGAGTTAATGGCTTCTGCATACTAAAGGTTAATGGTGCTATCTCAGGAGGTAGATTTCAGAGGAAAAAGGTTTTTTTCATTGTTGTTTGGGGTTTGCTTATCCTCTCCATATTACCTGCAGCAGTGTCCTAATGCATAGGCAAAGTGGGCTGTGACCTCAATCAGCTAGTTAATTTTAAGCCCATGCTTAAGTGATTTGCTAAAACTGTGCTTATTCAGAGAAAGAAAGCTGATTGTATTTTCATTGCTCAAGCTAGGTGAATTATAACATCTAAGTGATTTTAATGATGAAGGGGCATGTTATGCTTTGAAACAATTGTTTACGTTCCCATGAAGAACATTAGTATCAGTCAGTATGTCTGATGATTGATAGCCATGCTCATACTTGCTAACAACCCCCTCAAAGCTATTTGAAATACTGAATTGTGCACTCACATTTTTATCTCTGTAATTTTAAGATGAGCAGAGCTCATTAAACCAAAGTATTTTTATGTCTTATGTCAGTAGAAAATCTTCTTTTAAATGTTCAGAAGGAATTGGTTACAGAAGTATGGGAAAGAGAGGGAAGAGATTGTTTTCCTTTCGTGTTCAGTACATTCTTCATCCTTTTGCTTTTTGATGACTAAACTGTTCTGTATTTGCAATTGAAAACTGTTGATTGGAAATTCTTGTGAGACTAACATAAATGGGGCTTGATTTTGAAAAATACATTCATGATCATTTGCCTAATTTGTGTGTGCAATTAGTGTGATTGCCACTGGAAATGGCCATCTGAGAACAGACTGTTGGAGACTTACATCTTTTTCTGATCTGTTTTCTCTCTCTCCTCCTTAAGGTGCCAACTCCTATGATGTCTAAATATTACCCATGGAAGTTTAATTTGGTAATATGTTTATTGATATCCTTTCATCTCTTACCTCTCCACTTTCGGGTGTTTGTTAAAAGGCTGAGAATGATTATTGCCTTCTGCTTCCTTCTCGAGTCCGCTTGACACAATGTAGAAGAGGTTCTTTCATCTAAGTTGTTGATCTTGCAACTTGGAGAGTCAGATCTCACTGGCAACTCTGTAGACTCTTACATGGCCATTTAACTAGTTTCCAGATGTGCGCAAAAGATTACAGCTCTCATCTGTCAGGTCTCTTATACCCTCCTGAGGAAAACTGCTCACAAGGGACATTTATTGGTGACAGGGTGGAATTGTTTCATTTTGCTTTGTTTTAAGCATGTGATGAATTAAAAGTGTAAGATAAATGAGTCTCTATAGTATTCCTTTCAGTGAAGCTGCGAAACCTGGTTCGGTTTAGGGATTTGAAGAGCATATCAGCTCAATACATCTTTGAGCTGACTTGGAGTCCTTTTTGTAGGAGCATGGTATCAAGGCTGCAGTTCCTCAGTGGTTTCACTGATGGGTAAGAGAAAGGAATGAGCTTGTGAACCCAACCTCTGGGGGCAGTACTCTTATTCCCTCCAATGCTGGTGCTGGGGATTAAACCAGTGGGAAATTACCCTGTTCTTACTATTGGTATTTTAAAAATGTATTGCTTTTAATCAAACCAGCCTTACTTGAATCATCGTGGCTACACAAGTGCTGCTGCTATCGGGAGGGAATCAGCAAGAAAGGTGTAGCCTGAGGAAGGGAGAGGAATGGGTGGAATTGCCCCTGTTTGCAGCTACTCCCACGTACCTGGGTTTGAAGCAATGGGCACAGCCCCACTGCTGGTGACGTTCACATTGCATTCATTGCTCCTGAAATGTTCTCCATCCTGAGGTACAACTAAGATCTAAAGATTAGGTGTACCTTTCAGTCTGGGGTGTGACTCAGCCCTACAGCTGCAGAGGTGGGAGAGCTGTGGCAGTGTGCAGAAAGACAAATATCCCCTGGCTCATTAATGATGGGATGGAGAGCACATACTGCCTGATTGCTTATTGCCTGTGGCCTTTCATTAAGAGTAAACTCAATTTTCCCAGTATTGACAGCTGCCTGGTGGAGGGGTCATGCTACGTGGCAGACACTGAACTGTCAAGAACAAGCACCCAGATACAACAGTATGTCAGGAATTATACAGACAGTGTGTATTTTGTTCTTGTCTCCTGTGCTCTATCTTCTTGTTGAGAAGAAACAGTTTCTAGGGATGAGACATTAAATATGTCAATCCTGGCCTGTCTGCTAGCTAGGAAATGCTGGAAAGCTAATGAATTTAAGTGGGGAAGATGGTTCTTGTTTGTACTTGCTTGTTCCTGGCCTGGGTTGAGACTCATTTAATTAAAGGAGTGTAGTATCCTTTCCAAAAAGGCCCCCAAGCCAATCAAAACCTTTGGTTTTTTTCCTGCACAGTCTTTCTGATCCTTCCCAAAGCACATTTATTGTGCTGTGAGGGAGAACTTTGGAAAGGAAAAAGCAGACCATGTTTTGCCAGGGAGCATCAGTTTCTGCTGGCCCTAGCACTGCTCTGCCCCCCTGCTCTGTCCAACCAAAGGCCCTCTCCATTAGCACAGCTCACTCAAGCATCTTCCCTCCTCATTCTGAGAGCTGCTCCAGCCCCTTCCAAACATATAATTATAGGCATGAAAAAAATAAATTTGTTCTTATTCAGCACCTGATAAAATGGTGACTCAGGCATTTTCATTTTCCATTGGAAATGCAAGTTCTCACGCATTGGACGCGCTCACCCACACGCAGCCTGAATCTTAAAGCAAACTCTGTCTGCCCCCTAGAAGGGCAAAATAGTTACAAATGCAGAATGCCAGGTGGAGGCTCTCTCAAGTAGCTTCATCTGGCCACATGGTGAAGCAAACCAAGGTCACTTACTTGTCTCTGCCCTTACCCCTGCAGTGTAGTTATCCCTGCAAAACCCCAACCTACACCCAGCAGTGGGCTATGGAGACCTGGCCAGCCTGGTAGCCTGGAGCTTTCTGGCCACTGGGACTGCATGATCAGCCTGGCATTTGAGACAAATGGTGGAGTAAAGGCATCTGATCAGGTTTAGGATGGCCCTTGTGGAAAGGGTGACGACACTCTGTTCCTAAAATAAACATGTTTCTGTGCTGTGTCAGGAGATGGCTCATACACAGGCTGGAAGGAAGCAAGATACTTGCTGAAAGGCATAAATCTTTCTAACCACCTTCAGTGGTTATTTTTAAGCTCAGGGCATGCAGTGCTATGAATCCCATCCCATTAAGGCTGGAAAAGTGTTAGTCAGGAAGATGGGTGCTCTGGAGCATGAGAGTCCTCTTCCTCCTGCCCACATGACCCTGTGCCTTCCAAAGCAAACTCCTGGATTTGTGACAAGACTGAAAGCATGTTGTTTGATTTTAGTTTAAAGTGAATTCATTCAATGGTGTTTTATTGTATTCTTCCAGAGCAGCCAGAGTTGTAGGATAAATATTTATATGGAACAGCTGCTGAGTTAAGAAAAGGTGCATCAGAAGTACAAATATATGTTTTTGCCTTTGCTTCTACCTGAAGGTCCCTGAGGACTTAATTCAATGATTCCTGTGGGTCCCTTCCAACTCAAAATACTCTACACTTTTATGGCTTTCTTGGAATCAATTATTTCTTATACCCCTTCTGGACATGGTTTTTTGTTTTTTTTTTTGTTTTTGTTTTCATGTTGTTCAGGAAACAAATGCAAATGAGGTAAAATACAAGTCCATGAGTGCTTCTCCTTTTTTTTGTGGCCAACCTATGCCCAAACTCACCATGGCCTGGCAGCTTTTCACAGGAGTATACTGGACCAAACCCAAATTAGTGTCTAGTCCCTCTTTCTCCAAGCATTTACACTTGCATCAGTTACTGATATAGCTTAGTAAACAGGACCCCTTGTGGGAAGGACTGCAACATCTCTGAACATGAGCCAAAATCCTTTAATCATAAAGAGATAATCCACTAAATAATTTGAGCCCAGCAGTCTGCAGGGCATGGGGGCTGTTTTCTGGCTTTGCTTCCAAAGATTCAAAAAGTTCTTCAGAAATGGCTGCCCTAGCGCACGATGCAGCAAGGAGAGCTGGGAGAAGACAACATTTCGATTTCTGTTTGGTTTTTTTTTCCCCATGACAACATAACTTCCTAAATGAAAAAAATAAAAAAGGATCAACATCTTGGTGTGTTTGGGAAAAGGTGTCATTTCTTCTGAAAAAAGAAGGATCTTTCCACGGGGTATTTTTAACATCTAATTCTCCTCTGGCAAAATGTGGGTGCATTTTTACTCATGGAAAAAGCTTCTCCATAAATGTTTGAGGATGTAGAAGCAGTGGTGCTTTACAAATTGCACTCTGTCAGGAAATGAATGGCAGGTGAGTGTGCATGTATTTGTTCATGTGTTCCCAGTGCCTGGGGTGAGCTCTCTGGCTGTGTCATAAGCCTGGTAGCATCAGCAGAAAGGCCTCCCCAGCTTGGGCAGGGGTGGGATATGCTTTGGAAAGACAGGAGTGCAGGATATCTGTTGAGAGGTGCAGTCCTTTGAGCAGCACACAGAACACAGGAGAGGTTTGTCAGTGCCCCAGGAGCAGCATGTTTGTCAGACCTGCAGCTCTTGGCGACTGTCTGGAGTCCTTTGAACCATGGACAAGGGGCTGATAATGGGAGAACAGACCTGGGATGGTGCTGTGGTGGGGTAGGAACTCCCCTGACCCTGAGTGGTCCCGTTAGGAGGGCAGGGCATGTTTGTTGCCTGAGGGCTACCTGGGAGTTTTGGCCCCTTGTGGTTGCAAGAGAGACTTTGCTGTTGCCTCGTCAGTTGTGGTGATTGCACCTCTCTCTGTTTAAGTCTTGTTGCATTATGCTGCTTTGGGTGATCGTAGGTCAGCAGTTACAGCCTCCTTGGAGTCTCAGACCTGACAAGTCCCTCATACTGCAGAGCTTGGAGCTCCAGCTTAGGGCTCTGTGTCACCTCTGTCCCCTCCTTGGGTGAGTCACCTTTGTGAGTAACATCTCTTAGTGATGCTGCCTCTTGGAGTGGGCATTAGCAATCACTGGACTGGTAACTCTCCCCACCTTTCTTGTAGTAGTAGTCTTCTTTTTTCCCTTTAGGATGCTTGTAGTGAACCTGAGGATTTGAAGAGCAGAGATTTGCATATTTTCTTTAATCTAGCTAGGTCCAGCAGCAGTAACAGTGTTGGTATGTTCATCACATAAGCACATACCCAGAGCAGCCAGTGTGCTGGTATAAATGATTCTGCAGTTCAAGCATTTTGATTTTTTTTCTGCTATTTTTGTCATTCACAATAAATAGATCATTGTTAGGTTTGCCTGCTAATAGCTCAAATATACCTTCAGTGAGGTTCAGTAACATTCCATCTCAAACCATACCCCATGGGACTTTGCAGGTAAACTTACATACCATAAGAAACACAAGGATTACTCCTGACTTGGACTATAGTTAGTATTCTTCCAGTTAATGTGATCATCCCTAGAATAGAAAAATTTTGAGCACCCTGCTATTTTCAGCCAAGCCCCTGACGTGCCCAGCTTCTACCACTTGAAGGGAATGTCAGATATTTTCACATGACAGAAAAGCGTGGCCAAATTCTGTTCTGTAAAATATTCTTAACTTTGGGGTTACTGTTTCTTTACTGGATTTCAATTTCTGTTTATTCTTGGAACTTGCAAGAGATACATAACCAAATCTGCTAGATAGTTTTACAAATTACAGCCTAGTTTAGATGCATGTGTAGGCCTTTTCCTTTAATGATAACCTTCAGCTAGCTTGAAAATTAGTGATACAGACTGACAGATACACCTGGAGGCATCCACAGCCTTAAAATATCAGCCCATGTTTCCACCTTTTATTTACTTGCTGGTTTTTGCTTGTACTGTAATATTCATGGAGTGAAACAAAATAAGGAACTGAAAAGAGCATTTTTATGTAATTTTGTGATCCCTGTTAAAGTGCTTTGTGTGTTTTATCAAAATGAATCACTTGTGCAAAATTCTGTGTCCTTTTTGCTTCTCCTGACACTGTGAAATATCTACATATCAGTGTAGGGAATGAAAGTACATGCAATATGGATAGCAGAGATGCAGGTGGGGAGTATTTGTGGTGAATTCCTGTGATGATCAGGAAAAGAGAAGCCCATGAAGCCAGCTTTGAAGAATGTCCTGTGACAGCCAGACTGAACTGGAATGTGTCCTGGTATATTTCCATAATGAAACAGAAAATCCTGCAGCGAGGCAGTCGATCAAATGCCGCCAGCTCAGTCCATGCAGGAGCAGCCTCCTCACCTCCCGCCAGCAAACGGGGTCTGAGCAGGGTGGCAGCAGCCGTGGCTTTAAAACATTCCTTGCCATATGTCACAGTGCTACCTGAGCTCGCCAGCCTGACCTGCAGCCATGTGCAACACAAACAAAATCCGTGTCCAAAAGAGGTGTGCCAGGCAGAGCAGGTGTTCCTTTTCTCTCTGCTCTCCAGAATAGTCACTGTGCTTTTTTCCTCTGTAGCTTGCAGTTTTTCATCACCTGCAAGTCACTGGTGTTTTCTGAAGGCTGGAAATTGAAAAAGAAATGCACCATTCACCTTCTGACTGCTGTCTGTGCTGTGTCTGCCAGCACCACGCAGGTCCCCCGTAGGCATTAAGGCCAATGCCACCCACATCATTACCCAGCTGGGAGGCAGCTGCTGGCAGAGACAGCCACTTTCTGTGGAAGCAGGGAAAGACTGAGGCTTTTCACAGAGTGCACAGATGCTTTCCACGAACATATGCTTAATTAAGAGGCAAACTCACCACCTGCTCTGCAGCGTGGGTATCCAGGCTCCTTTCAGGCAGGTATTTGCTTTGTTGTGTGCTTATGCTTTTACAGGGGTCTGGAAGTGCTTTTGGTAGTGTTTGTGCAGCTGTGCCTGAAACCCCAGGCATCAGGTGCTGTTAGCATGCAGAGCTGCCAGCTTCATTAAGGTAATTGTGCCCAAGGCCTTTCCTTCCTTCTCCTGGTTTGATGAGGAGCCACAGCATCCCCTCGATGCTTCCAGTGGCTGCAGGGAGCTGCACGTGGGTGGGAACTGGAGTGGGTTTGCCCTCTGCCCCTACAGCCTCTGGGGCTCCTGCCATCACCCACAAAGCCCAGCACTGGGCAGGGAAGGTGAGCTCCTAAAGGCAGATTTTGATGCTTAAATTAGAATCTTATATTTTAAAGATGCAAAGAAATTCATTGCTCCTGTTAGAACACTTGCTTCTGCTAGAATGTTGCACAGGTTTGGAGCCCCTCATGAGCCCTTGCCTAAGCCTCAGACTCTGAGTCTGCAGCCAAATCCCCAGCAGAGCTGGCAGCGCTGCAGCAGCCCAGGCAGGGATAAATGGGCCATGCACTCTGCAGCCTTGGTGGCAGGGACAGATTAACCCTCTTTTGCAGAACCAGTGCAGTGATGGCAGCTGGTGGGTGGCTGAGAGTCCCCTCTCCCTGGGGTGCCCTGAAAATGGGTGTGTGGCTCAGCACAAATACCTGTGCTGAAACAGAAGTCAATATATCTGCTAAGCTCGGCCTGTTTTCTTTCTTTGGACTGTTCTCTCTTCACCCATCTCAAAAATGCCTTTTCCACAGGTAAATGCATTTTCTGTGCCTAGTTTGTGCTGCATATGGCATCTTCAGTGAAAATGAACATTTCTTCTGCAGCATTTTCAGGCTTCTGAGTCCCAAAAGGAGATAATGCACAGGGATTTCAACCTGCAGCCACAGAATCTCTACCAAGGAGCATGTGCAGAAATGCAAAATGCACATCTGTGCTCCAATCACGGAGTCATGTTCTTGTGCCCAGCAGGTTTCCAGCCTTTTCATTCATTAAAGATGATTCAGGATGAGGACAATTAATTATTCACTAAGAGTCATTTTGAATTTTCACTGGCTGCAAGAAAGTGCCTGTGGGACAGCAGGAAAACAAATATGGCAGATGAGACAGGGGCTTGCTCCATGCTGGAGCACGGGGTCAGAGCCCCCCAAGAGCCTGTCAGAGTGGCAGCTCCTGCCAGGCCAGGTACCCCACTCACCACGGAGGAGGCAGCACTGGAGGGAGCTGGAGCACTGTGCCAGCCTGCCATGAGCTCACAGAGGCAAGGAGCACAGAGCATGAACCTCCAGGGACCCCCAGAGCCTGCCTGGGTTGCTGCACTGTGTTGCAAAAAGCTCTCCTGGACCCATGTTTTTCCAGCTGTGCAGACATACAGATGAACCAAGGGTTTATTGCTCTGCAGGATACGTTTTTCCCTGCTGTGAGACAGAAACCATCAGCTCAGGTATTGTAAGGTGAGAGGAGGAGCGGGAAGCCCACAGCCAGGTTGTATTCAAGATACTGCTGTGGTTCCTACCTGAATGAGTCCTAGGAAGGCTGGTTTGAGCTACGCCTGCAGTCCTGCTGCTGAGGTGACACTGGCACAGGGGGCCATGCCCAGCTGCAGGCTGGGTGCTGGGGCTGTCACTGGTCCCTGGTGAGTGCACAGGAGCTCACAGCACTGGGGCTGTCAGCCCCAGACACAGCAGCAGCAGCAGAAGTGTGAGTGGGGGTTGGCTTGCTGCTGGCAGCCCCTCTCCAAGCCCGAGGTGATTGCCCAGATTGCTGTGTGAGTAGGAACAGCATTTGCACCTCTTGCTTTTGGTGGGGTATCGTGTGCCTGAGCCAGGGTCTAGCTCCAGGCAAAAGTGGCTGTACTTCATGTTGTTCACGGTGTAAAAGGCATTGCCTGGGAATGCTTTGTAATTAGTACCAAGAAAATGGGAAGAATCTTCTAAAATGTAGCTATCCCATAGAAAGCTTTTTCTTCTCCTAGCATAAGTAACAAGGTGGAATGCTAGCGATGTTCTTTTGGAGTCTTTTTTTCCAAATGGAGTCAGTCTTACACCTGTGCTGTGCCTGGGGCTGTGCTGCAGATGCATAGGAGGCTGTTCTGGCTGTTCTGCCACCTTGTTTAAAGCAAAACCTACTGGAACAATTGCTAAGAGGAGAGCTTGGTGTTGGCCCACTGAGACTTTGTAGCATCCTGTGTGTACTTATTATTTGCTGTGATCAATGGCACTGCAAAGGCTGTTTCCCAGGGTAGGAAATGCCTTATTATATAAACAGGCTATACTGGGAAGGAAAATAGTACCCAGGAGAGAAAGCAGTGATGCATTAGAAGTAATGGGCTCTATCAGTATGATTTTGTTGGGCAAGGTAACCTCAAAGATTTATTTAAATAGGGCAGAGATATGAGTGACTGTTACATTCTCACTTTGTAATGCATTTGCCAGTCAGAGAGCAGATAGCAGTAAAGGCATTGCTTTTTACAACACAAGTTCATTTAAATTGAAGCTGTGCAGTACCTGTTCCGTGGTGAGCTAAAGCAATACCTAACACCTTTCTCTGAGTAGGAAAAGTGGGTATTCAGACAGGAATAGCTGCACTTGTGAGTTTTAAAGATCATCTTTAAATACTGAAGAAACTAATACTGACTAGATCTGTTTCCTGAGGGGAAAAAAAATAACAACTTCAGAGATTTTCACCTGTGATCTATTCTCAGTTCTTGCTGTGGGGTCAGGATGTGGGACCAAGGGAACCATGGAAATTTCCTTTTCCTAGGTGAGCAACTAGCCAGTACAGCAAAACCCATTTTATTCCGTTAAAATGGAATACAGTGCTTGACATAAATGCTGTGGTGGAAAGCTGTATGCAGCCTCTTTCCTACGTTAATTTCCTATTTTATAGGAGAGATTACAAATGTTGGGCTTGCATGACTGGCAGAGCAAGAACTGCTCAAGGCAACATAAACAAATAGCTAGGAATAACAGATCTAGGAGTAGACAAATGAACACAACTTGCTTGCAGACAAATGAACAAGCAGTACTGCTAAGGCCAAGCTAGTTAGCTAATGTTTTTCTTTGTAATCTGTGCACCTACATTACCCTGCAGGTGGTAATATCCAGAGCTGATGTGTTAGTACATTGGTGTGATTGGTGTCCCTTACAGCTTGGCTGTATATGCAGAGATGCTCCCCGGATTTTGCTGGATGTACATTCAGGCAGCTTAAGTGCAGAACCTAAGCTTCCCCTCTCTCATCTTTGTATAGGATGACTGTGCTAAAACAGATGGGAAAGGGGTAAAACCTGCCTCCCTTGTAAATTTTGTGTGTGAAAAAACTGCAGGTCCAGGTTTAGGCAGCTGCCTCCTGCTTCTGAGTGAGTTCTGGCTTGCAGTGACCAGGACCGGTCAGGAAAGGAAGGAAGTTTGTAAGGGGTGGAAAAAAGCATTGAACCCATTTGTCCTCTCACATTATCTGTGGACCAAAGCCAAGGTGTTTAATGATGCCCACTCCAAGGCTCTGGTCAGTTTCTGACTTGGCTGCCTCTGGCTGCTCCAAAGTCCCCATCTCCTTCGCACTGCTGTCCCCTGGCCAGTGTGGCAGGCACTCTGCAGGGTGCTGCTCTGTGCTGTTACACAGGTGATTTGTTCTGCCTGTTGCTGGTTGCATTTTCAGCAGGGAGTGAAGGTGACCTTAATGTGCACTCAAATTTTTGAGATCTGTAAAGCAGAGCAAGATATGTGGAAGCAAGTGGGCATTTACAGTGTCAGCTATAGACCTTTACATTTATCAGCAAGCAATTCTAGCACTTGGATTTGCTAGGTACAGAGCACAAAGGCTGCATGGTACAAAGGGGAATGCCAGTTTAATTTGGCTCCGGGAGAACAACATATCTGGGGGTTTGTGCGGTGCCAAAAAGTTTGGAGAAAAGGCATGAGATTTGTCACACTTAGTCCAAAACTCCAACAGAAAAAAATACACTAGGTTTTTAACTTGTTGAAAAGACTTAGAATAAAGCTTTGTGAATAAAAGAACAGGCAGACTTTTGACTTGCAGAGAAATAAATTTCCTTTCTTTTCAGTTTTTCCAAGTTTTTTTTTTTTAACTAGCACTGTAAATTATCACAAATGCAACAGACTGGTCAAACCACATGCAGGTGTGGGTTTTTTTTTTTGTTTTGTTTTTGTTTTGTTTTTTTTTTTAACGTGGAGATAATGAAACAGGTAATTTCATTGACCTGTCACCTGCAGCACAGGGCACCTGCGCTTCTTTGGCAGAGCTTCCGCGAGTGCAAAGGCTTGTGACATGAAGGGGAAGGCCCTACGAAGGGCTGTCACATTTCACTGGGAGCAAGCGGCGCCCCCCCTGGAGAAACCCTTGTCTTTGAGAAGGGTTTGGGCACGGATGGGTGCGGGCCCGGGCCGGTACCGGCCGCAGACGGGAGGCAGGCCGGGCTGCTGTGGCCCGGGCGGCTGTGAGCGTGTCCCTGAGCGCCAGGTGGCACTGCTGCCGCGGGTACACAGTGCTGCCGCGGGGACAGGGCGCTGCCGCGGGGACACAGGGCGGCCGCGGGGACAGGGCGCTGCCGGGGACACAGAGCGCTGCCGCGGGGACACAGCGCTGCCGCGGGGATACAGCGCTGCCGCGGGGATACAGGGCGTTGCCGGGAGGACAGGGCGCTGCCGCGGGGACACAGGGCGCTGCCGCGGGGACACAGGGCGCTGCCGCGGGGACACAGGGCGCTGCCGCGGGGATACAGGGCGCTGCCGGGGACACAGGGCGCTGCCGCGGGGACACAGGGCGCTGCCGCGGGGATACAGGGCGCTGCCGCGGGGACACAGCGCTGCCGCGGGGACACAGTGCGGCCGCGGGGATACAGGGCGCTGCCGCGGGGACACAGTGCGGCCGCAGGGACACAGTGCTGCCGCGGGGACACAGTGCTGCCGCGGGGACAGGGCGCTGCCGGGGGACACAGGGCGCTGCCGCGGGGACACAGCGCTGCCGCGGGAGCACAGGGCGCTGCTGGGGACACAGGGCGCTGCTGGGGACACAGGGCGCTGCCGCGGGGATACAGGGCGCTGCCGCGGGGATACAGGGCGCTGCCGCGGGGGCACAGGGCGCTGCCGCGGGGACAGGGCACTGCTGGGGGGACAGAGCGCTGCCGCGGGGACCCAGGGCGCTGCCGCCTGCGGAGCGCTGGGGCGCTGGCAGCGCCCTGCGCGGCCAAACCCCTCCGCCCCTCTTCTCTGAGCGCTGAGCATCCTTCTTTCACCCGTTTCTAGGCCACGCGTATTTTCCAAGTGTGAGCCGAAATAACGTATTCCAAATTTCTGTTGAGCAGAGAGCCTCACCCTGGAGCCCTGTTTGTCCCTGTTTTATCGCACAGAGGCGTCTGAGGCTGCGGATCTGCGGGTGGGAGCTGGTCCGGCCCGCTGCCTCTAGACGCTGGTGTTCAGAGGAGCATCTCGGGCTGCCAGCAGCTGCATTTCCCTCCAGCTGAGCCTGCAGCAGGTCCCGGCCCCGGTACAATCTCCCGGGGCAGCTTTGGTGCATCCGGGAGCCCCAGCTCCCTGCCCTGCCGGCGCGGAGGGATGCCCGGCTCAGCACAAGGGGAGCGCTCCCACTGTGCCTTCTGAGAGGGCTGGTGTGTGCAGAAGTCCTGCTTTATTAATGCAGGCCTTTCAGGTCCTTGTAAAAAAAAAAATCCTCTGTGTTTATACTCTAAGGTTTGAGTTTTCATTTATTTTCCTTCTCTTTTCCTTACTCCACTTTTATCACTCTTTTCCCCCTTCCCCCTTGTTCTTCCCCCTTTATTTCTTCCCCCTTCCCCTCATATTTCTTCTTTTCCTTCCTATTTTTTTCTTCTTTTTCCATTCCTTTTTCTTCCCTCCCCCCTCCTTTTTCTCCCTTTTTCCCCCCTTTCCCCCCCTTTTCCCCTTTTTCTCCCTTCCCTGCCTCTTTTCCTTTTTTCTTCCCTTTTGCTTCTCTTTTCCTCTTCTTTGTTTCTCCCTTTTTTCTTCCTTTTTTTTTCTTCCTTTTTTTCTTCCTTCCTTTTATATATTTTCGTTTCCGTCCTTACCTTTCTTTAATTTCTTTTTCTTTTGGGTTTTCCCCCCGTTTTTCCCGCTCCCTGCTCTCCGGAGCCGGGGGTCGGTGCCGGTGCCGTGCCCGCGGTGAGCGCGCTGCTCGGGCACCGCTGGGCGGCGCTGCCGCTCCGCCGCCGCCGGCCCGTGCGGGGAGCGCCTGCCCGGGGCTCGCCTGTGCTGCTCGGGGATCGGGGCCTTGGGGCGAGCGCTCGCAGGCCTTCAAAATGAAAAGGAAATACAGAAAGGGAGGCAGAGCGGCGCTAAAGAAAGGCCTAGGTTAAGATAAGAGTCGGTAGCGGTGTCCTTCCCATGTAAATTCAGGGGTGCACACCCAGTCTGGACTGATTTAAGTAGGCAGTGAATTTCATCCTAATTTTCTTAATTCCCTATGGGTTTGGATGAGAACCTCCTGCGTCTCTTACAGCACAAAGAGTGCACGTTCCTGCATAGGGTATGGCTACCTGTGCCTCAAGGTAGATGGCCAGCCCCAGAGGGGGACTGCATTGTAACTTGATGAAAAGAAACTCAAAGTTGGTTTTTTTTCTCATTTCATTGGTGATTCTTGTATTGTGTCTCAGTTTCAGCAGCAGTTCAGGTATGGTCACCTTGCATGGCAGTGCTCTCCCTTTCTAGTTCCCATACTCGGCTGCTGTCCCCCTCTGCTGTGGGTCAGTCTGGGGATCCTTGTGCCCTGGGATTGTTCCCCTTCATTATAACAGGGGTTAATTGAGTCCCTTCCAATCCCAGTTGTAAGCACCTCGTCCAAACTATTCCACATGCAAAAATAAAAGAATTGGCTTGCTCTAATCCACAGGCCTTTGGAAACAAAACTGGGAAAGCTTTGGCCTAGGTGCAGCAGTGACCAGGATACCCTCAAACAAAAATCAGTGTTGGATTTAAAGGCAAATTGAGGTATTTTTCCAATGTTAGAACCACTCCCACCTTCCCCCAAAAATAAATTAATAGTCTAGGGAGCTTTACCTTCTTCCAAGTCGTTATCTAATTGCATTTCCAATTTTTCCATGAGAGACATATTCCAAGACATTTTGTAATTCCCCCACCCCTCAAAAAGAGGGGAAAGTTTACAACCTTCTGAGGTTTCCTCAAGACTAATTATTCAATGGTTAAATAATGTAGGAAAGAAACAAGATTAATTTAACATAAAATAAAATAGTCCTGTGACCTCAGTATTGTTTTCCATTTTTTAAAAATTCATTGTAGGAAACGAGGAAACTTGGTGCAATACTGTATTTTACTATTTTTCACTCTACTCACAGGCATAAAAAAAGCCTGGAAATTTTCTGAAATTGCGTGCACTGAGAGCTGTAATCCCATAACCCTGTGAGGCACAGTCACTCTAGTCATGCTGCTGTAGCTGGATTCCTCCCTTATTTACTCAGGATGGAAAAGGATCTGAGTGGGAAACATCCTTGTGAAGCTCTGATGTTTCCCCAGAGCAGGATGGAGGCTGCAGGACTAATCTCTGTTTTGCACACTGGAAAGACAGGGCTTCTGTCATGCCTATGAGTCTCTTACCAGTGAAAATGGTTTTGTTGGTGCAGCCCTGGGGAAGTGTGGGCTTGGCTGGGATTAGTGGGTCCCTACTGCTTCCCCGGTGGCACCTCCATCTCCCCTGCCTCTGGGCTGCTGAGCTCATGGTTCTAGGGGCAGAAGGATTGTGGGTTTGAAAAATAAAGTCCTGGTGAAGCAAGGTGACAACCTTGTCATTTATTGCAGTGCAAATACAGGGATTCTGTTAACATGCTGGAAGAGCTGCTGAGGGGGGCAAGAGTGGCTGGGGGGCCAAGGCTGCTCTGCAGCAGCTGTGCCCAGCTCTCTCTCTATGGCCTCACAGGGGGGAGTGAGGGCTGGTGGGGTCTCTGCTCGAGCTGTGGAGAAGTTGAGCTGGAGGCAGAGGGGATGCTGGCAGAGGTGTCAGCTGAAGAGTGTCAGTCCCTTCCGAAAGGGGAGCCCTTCCTGACAGCTCCATCTGTGCAAGCATGGGGAAAGCTGGGACCCCTCCATCAGCATCTCTTGCCTGCACTGCGTGAAAAATCCCACCCTGAAATCCATCTGCCCCCCAGGGACGTGTGTTTGCGAGCTTTCCCTTGGAGGAGGCTCACAAAAGCAGTATCATCACCCTGATTTCATGGATGGAGGCAGGGTGGGGAGGAGGGCACGCACCTGCGGTCACTCCATGGTCTGGTGGCAGGCAGAGAGAAGTTGGTCAGGCTGGTGCTTTCTCTTGGCATTGAGGGTGATCTGCAGTGTTTGTGTCTCAAATGCTTCAGTGCTGTGCTTGTGAATCAAGCAGAAAGGCTGCTTTAAAAGCAGGCAGTCTAGTTTTAGAGCCGGCATAATGATAATTCCTACACCACTAGGAGCAGGGAGGAGGAGCAGATAAAAATCAGAAAATTAGAATTTTTTTACAATAAAAGCCAAAGTGCTAGAAGCCAAAACTGTCATTGTAATGTGAGCTCTTTTTTGATAGTGTCCTATTACATCATGTAAGAGGTTGAACACGCGTACAAATATCTTGGTTGGTAATTATCTGATTTGTGATATGTAGCTAATGTGAATTTGTTGTTCTGTACATTATGCAGCAGCAATTCATTTCTGAACAACATTAACTGGCACTATGGCAGTTCAGTGCAGAAATTACAGGCATAAACATATGTTTCACTTAGGCTGAGTAGTGGCTAAGTCGAGACACCAGCCATCTTGGTCAGGGGAGATGTGGGGTGAAGAGCTGAGAGTACATCTGTTCCTAACTCACCTTGGCAACAGAATCCTCCTCTCCCAGATGATGCTGGGTATCCTCAAATTATCCAGCAAGCAGAAAAGATCTGTACAGACAGATGTGGGTACCAGCTGGCTAGGGGACCCCACAAGTGGGAGATAACATCTTCCCTATTCTGGAATGAGTTTGTGGAGAGTGGTGTCTCTGCAGGCTGCACCAATCAATAGCAAAGATCTGCAGGAGTGGCTTTCAAATTAGATAAGCTTTGGAGCTGATGTCTGAATGATGGTAACAATATAAACACTTAACTGAATGCACTCCTGTCACTGCATCCCTAACTACTCTTAGATAAGACCATTTGTATTTTATGGGATCTTATTTGCTTTCACTTTATTTAATGACACCACTAAATAAAAACACTCAATAATTGTTGTTGCTTACTTTAATTCATCAATTAAATGTGCAAGGCTATTAGTATAGATATATTTTAAGATGGGTCAATGAGCAAAGGTTAAATAAAACACCCTACTGAATGTACATCAACTGTCTCCCCATTCTTAGAGTATTAAAAAAGACATTTTTTGAAAGACTGAAAGTATTAGTGCTACAGATCAGAGAAAGGGTCTCTTGGCTCATGTTATTGCAGACTGTGTCACATAATTTTTTCACAAATGTGTACAAAAAGCCTCCTTGGAACAGAAGGAACAGAATGAGAGCAGCAATGTGCCCACTGGTCCTGTTGGAAGTGTCTTACTCCTCTGATTGCTAGAAACCATGTCTAATTTCTAGTCTAAATTTATTCTTGGCCGGTTTCTACCCATTTCCTCTTGTGCCAGCATTGTCCTTCAGCTTATCTGTCCTCTGACTGCTGTTATTTATGCCCTGTTTACATTTCTTTCTGCCTGGGCAATGAAGATCTATGAAACATGTGCATTCTGCTTTAGTTTGTAGGCAGTTTCACTTGCTTAATTGCTCTAGTGCCAGGGTTTCAAACAACACAAGGGAGCATCCTTTGTTTTAAGAAGAAAAGCTTTCATTGAAGCTGCACAATATTGTGGGCATATTTCCTGTTTGACCAAGGGTTTATGAATTCTCTATAAGCTTTTCAATTTTTATTTTCCCCATAAAACTGCAAAGCTGTGGTCAAATTTAAGCTGACAGAGTCCATATCAAATGATAAATAAAAAAAAGAAAGACTTTTCAGACCCTACATTGTGCCAGGAGTCAAGGAAGAAAAGTGAGAGAATTGCAATGAATGCTGGAGCTATCCATGTGCAAATAATAATAAGGCTGGGAGTAGCATGTATCCTTTTCTAGAACAAATGCCTGGTGTCTACCTCTTATGTCAGCTGTTTTTTGGCAAGATGAACTTTGCGGGAGTCAGTCTGGCATGTTTAACTGGGGTGAGAGCTGGTGCCTGCTGCACAGGGATTTCTTACACACCCCACACAGAGCATTGGTAGTGTAAGGGGTGGATGGTGGAGCTTATGGGGAGCATCAGTGAGATCTGTCAGTTTGTTTCATTTATGTAGACTTTGATAATCCCAGCTTACGTTCTTTTTGGCTCATGACAGCTAAGACTTGCTGATGAATAAGCAAGGACCTCAAAGTTATTGAAGGTAATGAAGTGTCCATGAATTATGCTCTTTCACAAGGACATGTTTGTGTTGCATATGCTCCTTTTACTGCTACTGTCTTCAAGCTTCTTTACCTGCATCTGTAATGAGGAGACAGACACTGCCCTGGTAGCTACAGATCTACACACTTAATTTCCTAAGTGCCCGACTTCAGCAGTGCACACTTAAAAGTAGCTCTGAGTCACTGCCCTGTCAAATCTGTTCTTTGATCTGAGGGCACCTTCTTGCACCCCACATTTACAGCATTTGAGGTGGGCTGAAGTGGATATTAGAGGTACTAGAAGTATCTAGTTTAGTATCTGAGTTTCTAGAAGTATCTACAGTAATGGACTGAAGAAATAATAGATTTGCTTCTTAACACTAAGAAGGGAACTTGTATTATTTGCATTCTTCAGTAAACAGAAGGGTTCCCAAAGCCAAGCAAATGAGTGACAGAGCTTGCATTGGGCTTATGAAAATGAGTTAGGGGAGAGAGAGCATCCTTGCAACAAGATCAGAACTACCCTGCCCATAAGTCAAGCATAAGTTAACGCTCCTCCAGGCTGGAACTGCCCAGCATGTTTTGCTTCACTTCCTTTGTATGGGGAGGTTGCCCAGGAACACAGAACCTCTGAAGGTGAAACAGAGCCTCTGGAAGACAGAAACACCAGTGGGGCCTAACTCTGCAGAGGAAGAGCTACCTCAGGAACTAGGCAGTTCCATGAAAATAATTTTGTGCCTCCTTTTCCCTGGTGCAGAAAATCTGAGACTGTGAGAATATTAGGATTTCAGCCCCTTTGGTGCTCTGGCCCTCTTTCAAGACTGAAGGATGCTTTTTGGGCAGAAAATCCTAACATGCCTCTGCAGCTACTTGGTCACCTCTCCATGGAGTGCTGAGGATCTCTGTTGCCATATTGCTACCTGTACCCAGCATAAAGCCATGTTCTCCTTAATTACTGACAAAAATGTCTCTTCAGAAGCCTCCCAATAATTACTCAAGTACCCACTTAAGTGGCTTTTAATTCAGGCTCCTCACCCCCACACGTGTGCATTTTCCAATTGCCAAGCACAGCTAGTCTTATGTATAAGCATCTGCCAAAAGAAAATGCTAATACTCTGCCCCCTGGTTTATACTACCTTGCATGAGCTTCAGTGAGCCCATAGCATCTCAGGAGATGGTCTTTCCAACAGGCTAGAGCAGGAGCATTCAATCATAATGAAAGATGAAAGCTTTTATTGTGAGTTACCCTACATCTGACAACACTTGGCAGATCTACAGCATCTTTTGTTGGACTGCTGCTGGCTGCTTTGCCAGCTCCTCTCGTTATTGGAGGCTGCCCCTTTCCCCTGCTCTGGGGCAGGAGTGCCCATGGGCTCCTGTAAAAGCTCTGGGGGCAGGTGGCAAGGATGAGCCATAGACATCGTGCTGGGTGCCACAGCTGGCAGCTGACACTGCCCATAGGGTGGTGGTAGGGCAGCATTTCCAACTTTGCTGTCTTCTTTGTGGGAATAGAAAGGGAAGCTCAGGGGATCCTGTCCTCTCATCCTATAGGACCCAGCAGCATTCAACAGGGAATGCTTTAGATCATGACTATATGGGTAAGCAGGGTCTGTAGCCTGTTTCTCCATGACTCACAGAAGGAATTGCTCTCTCTGCTTAATTCCACTGTTTTACTGCGGTAGTCTCCAGACACCAGGTCCAATCAGTGACCTGTTTGTAGCAGGCTCCAGCAGCCTTTTAGCAGAATGTTTTTTTCCTGTTTGTGATGGAGACCAAAGGAACACTAACTCTGTCCCTGAAGTGAGAAAAGGAATGTGCATGTGAAGGGGGAGGGCAGGCAAGCATGGCCAGAGAGGAAGATCAGAATTCCTTGTATAGGAATTCCATGTCCAAGATAGAAGCTGTAGAGGGGTCATGAATAAAGGATGCAAGGAAAAAGGGTTGTCCATGTCCAAAAGCTGTTCTTGCAAAGTCCTAGAAGAGCCATAGAAAGTGGTCAGAACAGCTATTGGATCTTCTGCTTTAGGCATTTCAGGAGTTCAGCAGTCTGAGAGCAGAAAAGGCAAGAACTGTAATTCATGTCAGAGAGACACATGTGAGCAGTATAGGCTGGAAGGCTGTGATGGATGCATCAAGAAGGAGTAGCCAAACAATCAGTAGAGGTGCTTTTTTCCATTGAAAAATGCCACTTTGTCAACACTGTGCAATGGAGAAAGGAAATAGTCATTTCAGAAGAGCATGTTGTGCAGGGATTTCAGTGCCAAGTTTCATGCTACTGCTCTGCCTACTGCAGAGGCAGAGACTGGGTCTGAACAGTGGTGAGACCACCACTTCTACCACATCAGTGTGCTTTCCTCTCTTCTAGCATTTCATAATGAGCTCCAAAAGGTCTCATTTTCATTTCATGTGGGGAAGAAACACAACTTTGAATGCAAGATTTTCTGCAGAGTAGATTTCTGTTCATCTTAGCTCTAATACTGACTGATGCTGGATGAGTGTCAGAAGCCAGGGAGAAGGGACCAGTTGTGATTATGAGTCTGGTCTCCACCATGACTCAAATCAGGACTGCACCAGGCAAGCCCAGTAAGTCTTGTGTGGCAGGCATAATGAATAGGGCAAGAAACTTGTAGCTAAGTGGGATTTGGACTAGATGTTAGAAGTAGCCTTTCTCAGCTGATGGTGGTAGAGCCACATTCCCACGGGAGCTGTGGGGTTTATAGCGCTGCAGGTGCCTGATCAGAGACCAGACCATCGGACAAGCCTTGTCAGGGATGATGGAGGTACTGCTGGCTCAGTACATGGGTGACTTCTCCAGAGTCCTTTGTGCCCTGTGCCCTGTGATATCAGCTCATCTATTTTTGAAAGAGGTTGGCTTTTAGGGTGAAATGATAGCAAATCCATCACAACTCTTGCCATGTTGTTCTCTTGATGGATTACCTTTGATGTTAACAATAAACATGAGCCTTGCCTTGACTTACTGCCTCCAGATTTCACTCTGACTTTGCTGGATTGAGACAGTCCCTCCTTTCAAAAATGTTCTTACTGAGACATGAGAGATTTATCAGTCAGGGCTAAGTTTTCTCTGTCGTTTACTTGGATATCAAGGCTCTCAACCATTTATCTTTTGTGGCCAGATTTTCAGCAACACCAAACTATTAGTGGGCACAGTATTAACAGGCTAAATACAGGTGATTACCAAGAGCATTTTCAAGCGTGGCCCCATGTAGAATGCCTGTGGATGTGCTATTACTGCAATCAAGAGACCAAACTGCTCATGTCTTTCACTATATCCATATTCTTTGTTGTCCTCAGACCATCTTTTTTTTGCCACTTCTGAAGTGTGGTAACCAGACTTCATGACTTGTGATACTGGTGTTTGCTGCACTGGTACAAGTGTATTTGTACAAATTTGGTAAAATGAGCATTGCTCATTTTTCTCCCTATTGGTCCATCCATGTGTGCATGGGCTTGGGCTCTCCTAGCTGCAGTTCTGTGCAGAAAGCTCCTCTTAGCTGTATCTCTCTCATGGTTCCCAATTCTCAGAGTCACTGCTTTCTGAGGAAAAAAATTGCCCAGTCTTGAAGTAATACAGACTGCACAATTTATCCCCAGAGATTTGATCTGTCTGTGTTAAAAGGAAACTTGTTTCTATGAACTCAGTTTCTGTGTCAGTTCAGTTTATTCTCTTCACCAGACTTACTGCGATCATTAATTACTACTGCATTAGTCTTTGTATCCTTGGCAAACTTAGATTTCCTTCCAGACCACTGATATCTTTATTGGTGTCTGGATTGCAGCAGCTCTCAGAGTCCAGGGAAAGAGGACATGGGATTTCATTTTGCTGGAGAGATAGAGGAGTTGATTTATTGCTGGAGAGGGAAATAAATTACAATGCAAATAGCAAGAGGTGTGCTTGTAAGCCAGGGGTTTGTGGGAGAACCAATGCATTCACCCAGATCCTTTTTACCCAGCACTTTAGGTCATCAGGGGATGCGGGAGTCTTCAAACCTTGTCCTGGCTGCATGACAGCTGTAATCTCACCTTTCCTTTTAGTGTTGAATATGCTCTTGCAGTATGCAGGAGAAATAAGCAAGTTTTGTTAAGTAAGATACAATCTGAATGTATGTAACTTCAGAGGCATCCTTAGGGCAGGATTAATGTCCCAGCACTCCTGGACTGCAGAGCTGGATGGTAGTGGGAGTACCAGGTCTTGGCAGAGACTTGCTGCTTTTCTTTCAAGCTCTCCAGACTGGAAGAGCAGAGTGGCAGAGGAGTGGGCTGCCCCAGTGAAGCATTGCTCTGCTGACCCAGCAAGATTTGAGATTTGATCTAGCTCAGGCTGCAAATCCTGGCCTTGTGGATTTGGAGGCTGGATGAAGGGACAAGCAAAGTTTGGGTTTAGGGAACTTTCCATGGCTTTTTTAGGTCTGTCAGAATCCATTGTGTGCATATAGACAGATTTACAGGTCTGGAGGAAGTTTGATATTTCTCTTGACAGCTTCTGGCCCTTCGTCCCCCTCCTGACCTATGCCAGTGCTACAAAGGTGCATTAAGGAGGTGGATCTTCAGTCTCCAAGCTTTGACTTGCTGTGGAGCAGATGGTCCCACAGCCCTGCTGGAGGAGCACAATAGGGGTTTCACTCTCCCTCCCTCCTTTTTAACATTCTCAATCACATAATCGGGTTGGTTTGCCTCAGCCAAGATCTAATCAGGAAGGATCTCTTTGACTTTCAGCAAAGTCAGCTTGATGGAAACTTTAAATTGAAAGGCTTTTCCTGACATACTTGAAAATGGTTTTGGTTGAAATTGGTGTCTGGCTGCATGGTTATATGAGGAGTTTTCCTTCCTCCCAGGGAGAGAGAAATGTTTGGGCAGCCTCTCAAACCTCCTGAACCCAGGGGCTTGGGGGCCCTGGGCCTGGAGCTGCACTGTGGGGTTTCACCCCCCTCTCTACCCAGACCACACCACCTTCATGCAGGCAACATGTAAATCCAGTCACAACCATGTTCAGTGTCCATGGGACCTGGGCATCTCTGGCATTATTGAAACTGTAGGCCAAAGTGAGCTACAGGTTGTCATCAAATAGGATGTACAGAGAACAGGGGGGATGGCTGACCTCTCCTAGGGAGAAGAGTGGGAATTGTCTGTTCCTAAAAGCGCTGCTATCTTGAGGTGGGGACTGAGTCTCTGCTCTAGATAGTGTGTGTCTTCAGGCTCACAAGTGGGGTTGTTCAGTGGTGGCTATTCCACCTATTTCACTTCAAGCTTCTGCTCTGCATTGAAAGCACAAGGGATGTGGTCTTTTTCTAACACACTGTGAATGCAGATGCAAGACCTGGAGTGAAAAGTCAAGTCCACACTTTCCCCTTCTGGGTTCCTGTGGCTTAAGGCTATTTGACAGGTAGGCATAGGTGAAAAATTCCTAAGGATGTGGATGGGAGAACCCCAGTGAGGAAGAGGAGGTAGAGGGAGGAAGAAAGGAAGAGAGGCAGCTGTCTGTCATGTCTTTTAAATTCTCCAGCACAGGCAAGAAGATACTTGAGTTTTCTTTCCAGATGCGTAGGTGGGTGTTTCTAAGCCTGCAGCAGCTGCTTGTCTGTGTGCCAATGGCTCAGCAAGGGTGGGCTCTTGGCTCTGCCTTGCACAAGGTGACCTGCAAGCAGAGTGTCCACCCTTCATTACTCCTTGATGGGAGATCCTTCAGCAAGGCCTCATTCCTGCACTGCCCTGCACTGCACTGACTGAAGTGCTGTGTGGGAGCTGTCACTGGGCAGGTGTTTGCAGGCCTTTTCTCTTGGACTCCTGCCACTTAGGAAGGCACAACTGAAGTGTATCACTGCAAGGACAACAGTTTTTCATGTCCCGATCCCATTGGGGAAGGCAATGACAGAATTGTTGATGAACAGGACTGTTGGGCTGAGGTGATAAAAACAGATTTGTGATGAGCCCACCTTGAACAAGCCCCAGGTCTGGCTCTGGCATGTGGGACAGGCACTGACCTGTCTGCAGGGAGGTCTCTGTATGTGGGAACAGTTTGAGATGCTCCCTGCTACTGCTCCTTTTCAGGCTTCATTTCAGGGAAATGATCCCAGCAGGTTTTTCCAGAACCCTGGAGACAAAAGTCTATTCATCCATACAGGAGGCTTCTTAAAGAAAAATGCTTCACAACACTTTCATTTCTAGACAGCCACAGTTCCCTTCAGTGAGGTGGAGCTTTCTTGTGTTGCCCTGCTGGCATCTCATATAGGCAACCAGTCAACAAGGAGAAATAAAAGCTTCTGCTAAGTAGAAAACCTTCTCTTAAAAGGGGGGAAAAATGAATTTATAAAATCCTAGTAGAATTATTTATTTTTCTAGCTACAGTTGGTTTTGTTGTATTGGTACTGCTTGTGGCCTGCTTTTTGCAGTAGTGGTTTCATTCTGCAGTGTGTACCTGCCCCTCGCTTTAACACCTAGACAGGCCCAACTTCTCCCCAGGCTGGAGCTGGATTGAAAGACACCAGCTAAACTAATAAATACTTCTTGTGATGAGTTGCAAATTTTGTTTAATTGAATCTTTGAAGGCAAAAAAGGGAGTGAAGGGCCCATTAAATGAATTATTTCAATATAGCAATCAGGTGATGCAGGCTTTTTTGTGTTTATTAAAAGGCCAAGTCAGCTCTAAGCTCAGCTGTGCGAGAACAGCCCAGAAAGCTGGCCAGTTCTTGTACTCTGCTGCTGTTTAAGGGCCAGATCTCTCTCCCTGAATAGCATATTTAAAGTGGCCATGTGAATTCTTATTAGGCATCCAAACATAGATACAAACTCATGCATTGTAAACAGAATTACCCTGCACAGAAACCGAGCAAAATGCAGTAAGGTCTTGTCTTTTCTTTATCAGGTTACCCAGGCATGTTTTTTTTTCAAAAAGTCCGCCCACGCAGAGAGACTGGGGAATGCCAAAGCTGCATGAATTTTAATTATGCTAGACATGCAACAAGGGGCTACCTTATAAAGAATAAAGTTAATAAAACATGGATATGGGCTTAATTCTGCTTAATAAGCAGCCCTGGCAATGCACATTTTAGATGTAATTTACACAGCGTGGAAATTTGGTACAATTCTTAAGAGGTGTCTGCATGCAGACTTTCAAACTCAACAGTGCCTTCCTATTGGAAGAGATTTGTTGCTATGCTGCTGTAAAATGGTGAATTAGGCCATTCATAATTATTGGCCAGAGATGGGAGTCTTTCTTTTTTTCCCATTCAACTACAGCAACGTGCACACACATTTTAAAGTGGTATTAAATGTAAATCTCTTCCTTAATTTTCATTTATGCATTTTCAGTAGCTCTGCAGATAAAATAGCAAAAATAACCCTGCATATGTTTGTATCTGTAGTTAGCTCTATATGTACAGAATTAGTAAAGCAGAGATATGCCTAATGACTGAATCTACAGAACACAGCCCATGGCTTTTGAAGGCTCTATGAAAAATAAACAGGATATTCGGTTAGCAACCCTGCGGGAATTATTGCACTTCACTAAGGAAAGATGCCAATAACCTCCGTTTTGACCTAGATAGATCATTCTGTTTAGGAAGGTAAGGGAATGCAATTCTAGATCTCTTCTCTGCTCAAGTCACCTAAGCCCTGAAATTCATCCAGGCTTTCATGATAAACCTCAGCATTAAGGACAGAAGAGTTTATTTATCAAGAGAGTGAAACCTCAAAAATGGTAGTGTCTTGAAATATTGATATTGGTCATGCAGAGGCTCCTATATGTTTGGGGTGGGGATATTTGGTGAGCACAGTGAGTCTGACCCTCTGCCCGTTCCTCTGTGCCAGATGGGGTCCTTCTCCACTGCAGGAGGAGCACCGGCATATCTCTCTAATGTCATCAAAACAGTCTGTCTTGGTTATTTGATGAATTGATGCTACTCTTGCATTCTGTTTTTCATAAGGTGCACTGTGCAGCTTTGCAGACCAGTACTGAAGTGAGGAGGAAGCCAAAGAGAAGGGGCATGCCAGAAAAATTGCCATAACTATATAATATAGATATTATTTTATATAAAAATATGTTTTAAAATTATGTTCCTTAAGGAAAAATGCCATATTGGCCCAGTTTGCTCAAACAATTCAGCTTCCATTGGTAGTAATGAGGGAGACAGCCTGTGGATCTCACAGGGGCGAGTTGGTTTGGAACAGTGTAGGCTGCACAACCCTCAAAGAGGAGTAGGTGATACAGATGAAAATGGAAGATGTTTTGAGCCCTGTTTACCCAAATGGAAGTTGAAGGAGAGACCTTTCACTGTTAGAGATGAAAGCAACATGGAGGCTTTTCTGTTTCACTGGGCAGCCCACTAAAGGTAATGTTTCACTAGTGAGAATGACAGTGGAGGAGCATGATAAGACTGGCCTTCCATTCTCCAGCTCAAGACCACTCTGGGCTTCCTTGGTGTTTATAAAAGCTTGGGCTCTTCAGAAAGTTTTGTGAAGCTGGGGCATGATTTGACCAGTGCAGATGTACATGTCAGTAATGTCACCAGGAGCTCATGGCACTGTGCCCATGTTCAGAACCAAACCCTATGGACTCTTTGGCCATCTGTAGATAAAGGCAGACCTGCGTGTTGGCAAATGCAACACTACATTCAGTTTCACAAGCTTTGGCTTAATTTTATTCAGTCACTGCAGAAGCAGGACAGACCTGGGAGAAGCCTTTCTTCCTAAGAGTTGCAGCAACTCTCTTTTCAGATCCACAAATCATCAGGAAAAAGAATACTGTGACCGACTTTATCACTGATTAGGATCATTTTTAAGTGCAGAGCTGCTGCTCTGAGTTTACAGCTACACAACAAAACAAATTAGTTGCACATCAAAATATCTGGAACTTATATAACGTGGGGTGGATAAACTGGCATTTTTTCACCAGACTTGAAGACTATAGGCAAAAAAAGTATCTTTATATATGGATGGAAAATCTCTTTCTTGAGAAGATATGAAGATATGCTCATATCCTTTGAAGATGAAGCTTTGGATAATTCACTGGCATTTCAGACAGTGATTCTCTGATTGCAAACAGCTTTCTTTAGGCCATGCCTGTACCTTGTACTGCAATAATTCTTTGATGTCAAGTGAAATAATCCAATAGAGAAAATTAAAATCTGAAGCATTTTAGCTACCAGAAAGGGAAGAAAAATCTTTATTGATTGGGATGGTGAAATCTGCTTAAAAAAAGTTGGCAGTAGTTAAAAAGAGATCAACAGCCTGGAGAACCTGATTCCACCTTGTTTTGGTATGCATAGAGACTAAGAGTAAAAATCAGGAGGTAATGCCAGAGTTTAGTTAATCATTATGGACATAGTGGGTGGTTGTTTCAGTAGTCTTTTCCTCCCAATACATTAAAATAATTTAGAGCTGAAGTCTAGAGGTGAAGAATTCAGCAAATTTTTAGAACTTAGAAGTGAAGTAGTTAAAAAGATTATTTTGCTAAATCTGGTAATTCCTAGGGTGTGTCACCAACTGGTCTAAAATGCTCTTGTCAGCTGCAAACATGCATCACCCGTACACCTTCAGGGCTGGCTTAATCCTGTCCTGCCATTGTTACTCGCCAAAGGGTAGCAGTGTCCTCTCTTCCCAGCCGAGATCCCCTCTCCCTCCACCCCGATGACTGTGCGCTCCCCTAGGGGTCCTGCTCGTCACCTAACTAACCTGACAGCTACCATCGCTACCTGTTACTTGAACCTGAAATCTGGAGAGCACCGTCCTTGTGCAGCAGCAGTTACTTCTCTGGATAACCGGAGATATCTCTCCACCTTCAGTTTTTTTCGGTGCGGTTTTGTGGCTGGAGACGTGCGGGAGCCTGCCCAGCACCTGCTGATGGCGGTGTGTGGTGGGACCGCTGTGGCAGGGGCAGCCCAGCAGTGCCCACGGCCGCTGGAGCCGCCCGCCCGCTCCCCGGCCGAGGGACCGGCCCCCGGCAGGGCAGCCCTCGGGATGCCGGGGTTGCCCCTTCTCTCTGCTTCCACGGAGAGGCAGGAAAAGGCACGGACACGCTCGGCTGCCGAGGCTGGGTGCTCGGGCGTCGACAGCAGTGGCCAGGGAGGCAGCCGGGGTGGCTGCACGAGTGGCAGGCGGCTCCGCCGGGGGGCTGCGGTCCCGGGGAAGCCCGGCTGCCGGCGGGGGCGGCGGGTCTGCCCGGGCGGAGGGGCAGAGCCGCCGCGGAGCTGCAATCGCCTCGCTTTGCCTGCGCGATATTTCTCATCCAAACCTCGATCACGTAGGATTGCGTAGAAGAGGGCGAGCGGGAGCAGCTGCAATTCTCTCTGAGCCCGAAGCCCGGAGCCCGGCTCCTGCCCCGCCACCGCGGAGCTGCGGGGCTCCCCGCCGCCTTGGCAACAGCCCTGCGCAGCGTGGGCGTCCGGGGGGGCTTCCCCGGCCCCTCCCTCCCCTCGCCTCCCCCCTCCTCTCCTCGCCTCCCCCCTCCCAGCTCGGGCAGGAGGATGCAGGCGGGAAGCGGGCGCGGCTCGGCTCCTCCTCGCCCCGCCGCCGTCGGGCGGCACCGCGGAGCATCCTGAGCCCCGCACGGAGCAGCAGCAGCAGTGGCAGCCGCACCCCCCCGCCCTTCTCCTCCTCCACCTCCTCCCCGCCTTGCATCGCTCCTCCCGCCGCCGTCCCCGCCGCGGCAGCCGGGCCCGGGGCCGCCCCGGTGCCGAGTGCTCGGCGGCCGCCCGGTCGGCCGGACGATGTGGGTTGCTGCCGTCGGGGAGAGCCGGTGCCGGGGCAGAGGCGGCGAGCAGGGCAGGAGAAGCTGCGCCAGCCATGGCGCTGTGAGCCCGGGGCGCCGAGCTGCGGCGATGTGAGCCCGCACTCGCGGCCGGGCGCTTTTTTTTTTAAGAATTTAATTTTTTCGCCTTCTTTTTAATTTGTTTGTTGGCCTGCTGCTTTTTCCCGTGGCTGCTTTTTCCTTCCCCTCCCGCCCTCTCTGAGAGCAGAGTGGGTAGGGGGGGAGAGGAGAAAGAGGAGGAGTGCGAACAGAAATGCAGCGCGGCTCTCCCTGAGCCCGGCCGCGGAGCCGCGTCCATGTGCGCGCCCTGCCGCGCAGCGCCTCGGAGCCACCGCGCCGGGGCCGGGGCTGCCCGCGGCCCGAGGGGTCTCTGACTCATCCCGCAGCCCCTCGCCGGAGGGCGGCCGGAGGGAGGAAGCGCCGCCGCCTGCGCCCGGGCGGAGCGGAGCGGCACAGCGCCGCAGGGACCCGCGGATCGTCCGCGTCCCCCTATCCTTTGGACACAGCGGACCTTGGCCAGCGGGGCGGCCGCTCCCGGATCTACGCGGCGCTACCAGCCCGGCCGGGGGTCTCGCCGGCGGCCGCCCGCGCCGGGATTTGCGCTCCCCGGGGACAGACCCATGGGCGGCGGGGTCCGGCGTCCAGCCATGGTTGTTAGCCCGGGCGCCCTGCTCCGCCTGGCCGGCTGAGCCCTCCCCGGCGCCGGGACTCGGGGCTGCAGCGCGTTCAGCGGGTCGTTCCCGTCCCCGGTCCCCGCGGGGCGCGGCGGCGGCTCGGCCCCAGCGCGCCCGGGCGGCGCACCCCGGAGCGGAGCGGCGCGGGGGGCCCATGAGCGGCGATGGCAGCGGCTATCGCCAGCTCGCTGATCCGGCAGAAGCGGCAAGCGAGGGAGTCCAACAGCGACCGGGTGTCCGCCTCCAAGCGCCGCTCCAGCCCCAGCAAGGACGGGCGCTCCCTATGCGAGAGGCATGTCCTGGGGGTCTTCAGCAAAGTGCGCTTCTGCAGCGGCAGGAAAAGGCCGGTGAGGAGGAGACCGGGTGAGTACGGCGGGCCGGGGCCGTGGGAACCCGCTTCGCGGGGAGAGCAGCCCCGCACCCGCCGGGATGGCTGCCCCGGGGCGCTCCGGCACCGCCGGCTACCGCCTGGGGACGAGGCTTGCTCCGAGCTGAACTTTGGCCTGGGTCCTGGCCGATCTCCCCTGGTCTGATGGGATGGGTGGGCAGTGACCTGCTGCCAGCATCCCTTCACGACTGTCCGAAAAGTGTGAGCACAGAGGGTCCTCTGGTAAGAGTGGCCCAGCGGTTTCATCTGTCGAAGCTTCACCCAGAATTGTATTTTTCCACTTCCTCGTAGATAAGTTTTTTAAATAGTCTCTCATTTTCTGCATGGAGACAAGGAAATCGATAAACTGAGGATCAGTTAAAATTGTGGCCATTTGATTACTAAATCCATCAAGTGCTACTTCAAGAGCTGAGTTGTACAGGGAATTTCATTAGCTTAGAAAGCTTTCTTGATGGCAGCTGCACGATGGTTACACCTGATACTGAGTTTGTGAGGACCTAGAAATGCTCTTTAGGATAGTTCTTTTTGACTTGTTTCTTTTCATACTTTTATCCTTGTGTGTGCTCAGTCTTGGTTCCTTGTGAAGAACTTCACCCTAGTGTACACCCTGGTGCTCGCATTCCCACGATGAAGTCCCACCACCCACAGTTTCAGTTCTGAGCATTGCTTTGGGCTCTCAGCTGTCCTTGGTAGGCGTGAGAACTCAGCACCTGACAAGAATAGGCCCTCCATAATTTCTGAGTGGAATTACGAGTTTTTTTTTTACTGCTATAAGTCACCATAAAGGTAAGAAAACAGAGATTGGTTTGAGAAGCTGTGGTGAAGATGCAGTTTTCTCAGATGTTCTTCAGTATAATGGTTAAAAAAGAGGGGAACTCATTCACTTAGCCATTCAGGATGTACCATTAACCTGTGTAACCCTCTTATGTTTTCCATAAACATTAGTATTGTGTTTATTTATCAGTCTCTTCATGAAACCCCTTCTCCACAACTGAGTTCTGTTGGTAATGACTTTCCACCAAGGTTTTGGAGGTAGCTAAGGCTGCTGTTCTTGTCTATAGGCTGATGTACATGACCTGGACTCATCTGAGCAAGGAAAGGAAATGGGACAAAGCCTCTCGCCATAGAAGGCCACTTCTGTCAGCACTGTTGTCAAACAAAGGGGAAAGAATATTTACTCTGGATTGCTGTCAGTGCTCCAGATTCACAGGCTGTGAGGCAGGGACCATACTTAGTTACAGGAATGTTTGAAGACTCAATGCATGAGTTAGGCTGTACAAACCCATTTCTTTAATGGTCTGCTTTAAAGCAGGTATCACAAGAGGCTGTAAAATACTTAAAATATAGCGTGACTTGAAATATTCAAAGGGGAAAAGTTACCTATCATTTTTTTCCTACTCATGATGAGTAGTGGCTTGCTGGACTATCCTATATATTAGTTAATCTGGGAGCCAAGACCAGAACACAGCTCTTGCCCAAAAAATGTTGGCGTTTTGTCTCGGGAATCACTCTTTGCAGGATCAAGAATGGGAACTGGGAGTCTTACTGGTGTAATTTTTTATATTCCTCTTTTCTCTCCATCTTACTCTGCTATTAAGTGCAGCTTCCTAAGGATTGAAAGGGCTGGGAAGTGTAGATCTGTTAGCTAGATTTCAAGATGCTTTGTCTCATGAAAGTTTTAGTGACTTCCAGCAGGATGTGGTTGGGAAGGCTTTTTATTGGTCCTACCCCAGTGCTCCCAGCTACAGAGGTCCAATTCTGCTTCCTTGGACTCGGTAAATGCCTATGAATAATCAATGAATTTTAAGAATTCCCTCAACTTTCATGGCCTTTCATGCTGAGGAACATTTTTGATAACTTACAGGCAAGAGTGATTTTAGGGAATCTTTTTATTGACTTAGAAGGAGGATCAGTGCAACTCAGTGTTGTAAAAATAGAGCTGCTCAATCTTCAGAGCTGTCAGTCAATCGCTTGTAACCAGTACTGTATTCGTCTTATAAAATCAAAGAACTAGAGGAATTAAGTTGCTATGAAAAAAAAATCTTGTGTCTTTTCCTAGGCTATGGACTGGGTCTTCTTTAGTTCCCAGCATCCATCTCTTAACTAGGGATTTATTCCACTGATACATTGTATTCCTGGTCTTGGGCTCTCTACAGACAGTCTGCTGCTGGCATTGTTTATTCAGGGGAGTGTATTGTGCCCAGATAACTTGCTCATTTCAGGATCCAGGTTCTGCGCAGAAAATGACATGCAAATGAATTGAAAGTGGTTTAAAGAAATGTGCATACATTGTGCAGTGACCCACAACCCCAGTGATTATGTGTACTTAATGATATGCTGGTTCAGTAGTTTGCAAGTCACTGAAGGGAATGAGAGAAACATCCCTGTTCAAGAGGTACAGTTGTATTTGGAGATGATACAGTGCCAGGGGATCTCTCCTTACCTTTTTAAACATAACCTTGTCCTATGACTATGGGGAGTAACTGTCAAAATACTTCGAATTTACAGAGTGGTTTTCATCTATAGCACTCAACAAGCTCTACCAAATGGAGAGGATTCTTCCCATGTTACAGAAGATGAGACCAACTCCAGCTATGGAGCAGTTACCTGACACAGAGACCTAATTCCCAATGCTGGGACCAGCAAGCCCCACTTTGGGCCCTGCTGCCACTGAGCTCAGGATGCAGCAGCGGTGGAGCTGCAGCTTGCACATTACACAGATACAACTCTGGTGGAGGTTCATGTTCCCTTTGCTCTTTGCTTCTGCAAAGTAACTGTGTGAGCTTACATTGATTAAGCTGTTTAATACATGTTTTAATATGCAAACAGTGCTGTAACTAAAATATTCAGTAAAGACGTGAGTGAGCTGAGTTACTTGGCACTGGTTGGCACCTTGTGCTCCACTTTGCAGCCTGTGTGAAGTGAGAGTGACATACTCCTGCTCTTGTATGGGAAGGGAGAATTTGCACCCCAGAGCAGCTGAGTCTCGCATACTGGGCTTGAGTAGTCAGAGGTTTTGGCAAGCTATGGGGAACCAGATCCATGCAGAGATATCTTGTGTAATCAAAGCTATCTGCTCCTGGGGAAAACAGACTGCAGAAGCATCTCATTTGTTGGTTGCAATAGGGACTGTGTTGTAAAATGAGAACTAATTTTGTCTGTCTTTTCAATGGGCAAAAGCAGCTGTCTCACATACACACTGTGTTCTTTTAGAGCTCTTGGATGTGTTTTGCTCCAAGATGACTTACTAGTTTAAGATAGGCCAAATAAGGACACTGAGTGCTGTGGACTAAGCTGAACATTTGGACACATGGGCTTAATCCCATTATTGTGAGTTAATACAGGTCATTTGCTGCAATTGTGCATCTATAAATTATATATTTTGCTCTAAACCATAGTGACTTGATAGAGGATTCAAAAGAAATTATTGTACGGTATGGCTTGTCAGTGCAGGTTCAAGAGGTGGATTCTTCCTCAGGGACTGATGGATCCAAGAGTTGAATGCAGGAGATGAGACAAGGAGCTCTCTCCATATGACTTCCCTGCCAACAAGGAGTTGAACCATGTACTTTCATTCCCTTTGCATCTGAATTAAAGCATCCAAGTGTATCCCTCCTTCAGCTGTTTTATAGCAGAATGGAAAGCCTGGGCTGGTGGGTTCAGCTTGTTTGTGAAAGCTGTCACTGTTGCTTCACCAGCCATCTTCTCAGACAGAGCTCACCCCAGAGGTGGCCTTCCATCATGCCATGGCCACTGAACAGCAAAGCTGAGCAGTTTGGCAGCCTTGCATGAAGGGAAACAGGCTAGAGCATCAGGTACAATATCTGTGGGGATTGCTAGAAATGTTATCCAAGTGAAGCCTGCTGAAAGTGTGTTATTGCTTGGGGAAATCATGTTTGAATGGTTTGGGTCAGGCGATGCCAGGCACTGTGTAGCATTGTCTCAGTCCTCTCAGATGTTGCTTTTATAAGCGAGTTACCAGCTCAGAATGCAGAGCTCATTCTCAAACAGGTTTTTCACCCCAGGGAAAAAAAAAGAAGTGTTTTTTTAATTCCCTTTTTTCCCTATCTGGTACATATTTTGTGCTCTTCTAGGGAAAGATGCTTTTCCTTAAGGATATATAAAGGCTTCTTCCAAAGTGAAGGAAATGGCTTGCACATAGGAAAAAAGCAGTAACTTATACCATGTTTTCCATTTGCTGTATTTCTCATTTTGAATAATAAATAGAGATTTGGAACTTAAAATATATGGATGTAGATATTTTTGCAGCAGTATAAGTAAAATATAAGGGCAACTTTAGTTGAAGGACACAGAAGGACTTTGTTCATTCAGAGATTCATTTAAAGCATTTGAGAAGTCTGTCATCTGCAAGCTGTTAAATTCCCCGACTTAAATCCTAAAGTCCTTTCTGATTTCATGCGGAGTGAAAATGATGATTGAAGCTCAGGGTAAAAACCACCTTTTTAGCTCATAGTCCGTGCTTGCTTTTGTGGAATAGTGCTTCTCAGAACAGCTGTAATACCTGCCCAACCTGTGGGATTTGTCCATTTTGTTGCTACTGTCCGAATGCTGGCTGCATTACCCAGGGCATAGCTGCTCCCTGCAGGAGAGAACTCCATCTGGATCCCAGCCCTCCTCTGTGTGTCCATGCATGTCTGGGTGTGTGCCCAACCAAGGGGGGTCCATCACATTCTTCTGCCTGCTCCTCTGCAGAATTTCGTGCTAGGTTCTCTAAGAAGTGGCTGACATGAATGGAAATGGCTGGAAATGTGACATCATGTGGACAGCAAGAGCTCCTAGAAGTGCTAGCTGAGATAAGGGCATGGATGCCAAGTCTCCAGCCAGACACGAGCCTGGATAACACCAAGGGGAAGGGCACAGCCGGGAGGGCATGCATCTTCCTTGGTGGGGCAGTGCTGTAAGCTCCTTCTGCACCACCCATGCTAATGAATGCCAGCATAACCAGGAGGGAGGAAGTGGCTCCCTGCTGCTGATGACAGCTCGGCTGATGGGTTTCATTTTACCCAGTTGATCCCTGGGGGTGGTGTCGCACACATTGGTCACTTGTGGATGTGATGGTGTCAGGGTGCGTGGCTGTGCTCCGTTACTGTGGTCAGATAGCAACTCTGAGCTCTCAGTGCCTAAAATCTGGGCAAGAGCTGCAGGTTCCTGGCTTTCTCCAGAGCATGGAAAACTGAGCTGCTAGCCTGCTTCCCAACACAGCTTATGGGCGAGCATGTCAGTCAGTAAGCCGCTTTGGACTAGTTCTGGACTGAGTATGGATGATGCCAAGAAAATCCGTGGAAGTTATCCAAGCTCTGAGAGGGATGGATATCTTCTGTCCCCATGGCCTCAGGGGTAGCTGTGCTTGTGAGAGCAGTGGAAATTGTTAGCCAGTAGAAGCTCACCATTAGATCAATACAAATGATTGATTCCTCCGTCACCAGCCAAATGGGAGAGTCAGGGCAAAAAGTGGTTTGTGAGTGATTATTTCCCTTCACCATAAAAGATCCATATAAATCAATTTATCGTTGACTGATGCAACTGTCGGGGTTTTTTGGGGGCCGAGATAATGGTGCTATTTCATTTAGAAGATTCTGATATGTGTATTTTTCTTTAACTTTCAGGTATTCTTCTAAATGAAACATTCCTTTGAAATATAAACCCAAAAGCTTGAGTTCCAAAAAAATACCAAAGTGGAGACAAGGTTTTCTTTCTTCCTTACTTGCTTGCTTTGCTGAATTCAACGCGAATTTAGAATAATTCCAGTAGACCAGATACTTCATATTTTAACAGATAAATTACCTATTAACCAAAACAGTCATCAGCTTGACTTGGGCAGTGAGGAGAGCAGAGCTGCCATGGGAGCTGATGAGGCTGTTTGAGAGACAAATATAATCCTGAGTCTCACTGTGGTGGGGAGCAAGTGCAAATGCAGTTGGGCTTATCTGCTTTTCTTCCTTCCCCTCCCCAAAAAGGACTACCATGAACCACAGCGCCCAGGTAGGTGTTTGTTTCATCCCCATTTGTGTCATTTTATCTATCCTTCTGAACAGTCGTGTGCATATTGCTTCTGAGATTTTTCTGCTCCTGCAGTTGAAACCAAGCTGTGATTTGTTATTAAAATCAAAGGAAGAATTTTCTCAAGCAAAACATGTAAGAGATTGATATCCCTTTCATATTTGCAAGCTCCATGGCTTGGCAGAAGGTGACCAAGAACACAGACAAGAACAGGTCAGAGAAAGCAGCTCCAAAGAACTAACTTTTAAATAAAGACTAATCATTGAATACAGATACGTTTCCATATGTTCTGTCATAGTGTCATTGCCATGACTGCATTATTGTTGTGTCTTGATCTTGGAAATGTCTTGAGAAGTGACCTGTACTGAAGTCATCTACTCTGCGCCTGGGCTGTACTTGCTGCAGTCTACTCTGTTACCCTGTTTTAATACATGGTTCATCTCTGTTCCCCAGCTAACACAAGATTCTTCATGTTAATGTATTATCCTTTCTGAGCATGGACTAAGCTACTACACCTATTTTATCTTCACCGTCTTCTTACATGTAGCAGAATCCTGAAATAACTAAGCCTTTCCAGAGGCTGGTTTTACTTTGCATCTCTCTTAGAAGCTGTGGGAGAACCATGGATGCACTCATGGGTGCCTCTCATCCAGCTTGCAGGAACTGGGGTTTTGTGCTTTGGGGGAGTCAATGCGGAAACTGAGTTTGTGCAGCATGGTCACAGGGCTGTAGGGCTACAGCTTCTTAACAGTACCTCTGAAAATAGCAGCTACAACACATTTCTAAAATGGTAAAGCAGAAGGCATCTTTCTTGAGAGCTGTGGAACACGACTGTGGGATTCACTGTTCAGGCAGACCACTCACTTTGGCTTTTCCAGCCCCCACGCTGCAGCTCAGACAAGTAACTTGTTCCTAGCACTGAAATGAGGCTTTCTGACACTCTGATGGAGCTTATGTGGCTGCTGAGAAAATGCACCTGGATGCAAGCTGGCACTTGTCAAACACCTCTTCTGTCCTGTGTTCATTGTAGAATGCCCTGGCTAAAGGTGACAGAGAGACAAGGCCACGAACCTGGAGGCAGGTGGTGACCTGAGTCCTGAGCCTTTCCAGGCTTCTGGGAGGAGCTGTGGCTGGTTGCTGCTGTGATGAAGCTCCATGCAGCACCTCCAGGCATTTCTGCTCTCTGCCCTTTCCCTGTGGAGTGGGCTGCACTGGGAGATGAAGGTTAATGCTGGAAGCAGCAGCATCACAGAAGGGGTCTGTGCAGCTGTGTTGCTGCATCTGCTCTGTGCTTTGGGTTTGTCATGAGGAGCTGACTGTTCCTCTGTGCTGGGGTACCACTGAGGAGATGCTGCTTGGACTTCTGCAGCTCTAGGCAGAACTCTGAGTTTGGAAGACTGTTGAGCTCTTGTGCTCATTAGCACGGGGGGAGGTAGCAGTAGCAGCTCCTCTCTTGTCTTGGCAGCATGTGCACCTGTTGTACCTGAAGTTTTGTGTGGAAGGTGGAATTTTGTGCAATCCTGTCTGACTTGCATCAGTGCCTCCTCCTCCCTCAGTGTTACCAAGCACAAAAACAAACTCAATTTCCAATGGTACTTGGCTGGCCCTGCTGTGTTCCTGAAGAGGAACCCTCAGCTATGGACCTCTGGCACTTCACTGGCAAGAAGGTGGGCAGCTGTGGTAAAAGGAGATGAGCAGGTATGCTGTAATCTGCCTGTGTTCCCCGTCTTTCTTCCTGGGACCTTTCCAGCACAATAGTTCTTGTTTGAAGTGTGCACCTTCAGTGATAGATGTCAGAAAATGGCTGGTTGCCTCTCATGGAGGGGGCTGTACGTGAGGGTGAAGATCCAGGGCTGGGTACAGCCATTACAGTGGTGGAGAGCGCAGAGTTTCTCTCACTTCCCACAGCAGCATCTGTGGAGTGCTCTGTGCGCTCCTGTCTCACCTTCCCTCCAGCAGCCTGCTCTGTTAAGGGCATGTGTTACATCCAGTGGACAGCTACATGCTGTGAACTGGCAAAATAACCACAGAGAGGCAATGTAATTCTGTTACTTGTGCCTCTTCCCCGGCTGAAACCTGATTGCAGTTATGATAAAGATAAAATCTCCCTCAAATGTTCTTTCTTGAGATACTTAAGCATTTTGGATTGGAATGAAGGAAGAAAAGAGAGGTCTTGGGGTTAATAGAACATGCTCACTTAATTGATATTTATCTAGAATAGCATCGTTGGCTGTCTGCTCCCTTGTTGGCTGCACAGATAGTTTCTTTGCTTAGCAGTTGCCACCCATGTTTCCTCAGCTGCCAAATAAATACATTTCATTCATCCCCCAAAGCAAAACTGTTTGCAAAAGGTCAAGTGGATGGGTCTGCTGCAAATGAAGCCAGGCTGCAAAAAGCCAGTCCACATTTTCCAGAACATTGAGAAGCAGTAGAAATTAGCAAAAAGACAGCTGGTTTTGGCTTCCAGCACCCAGCTTAGGGTTGGGTTGCTGAAGGGTTCCCTGGGGTCTTGGGAGCCACTGGGCTGCTGGAGATGCAGGGATCAGATGCTGGCAGGTGAGGGGCCTGGACCATCCACCTGCCCTGTAGCTGGTGGTTTTCTTGCACAGCTCCTGTAACTGGAGCTGGGGTGTGTCACTGGCTGTGTCTGGTATCGATCTGCAGCCGTCCCTGCGCTCATTCTGTGGTGATCAGCATCACACTCTGGCAGGGATTGTCTGTTACTGGGGCTGAAAGGGCTGGCAGAGCGTGGGGTGTAACCAGTAATTCTCTGCTGACCTTTACAGTTAGTGGTGCTCATCAGTATGGGCTCTGGCAGGTGCACAGCATCAGTACTGAAATATTTCTAAATGTTTCTTTTGGCTTTCATTTAATTTCATTCCGTGCCACTCCTACCCTCGTTGCTTCCATAAACATTTCTTCTTCTATTTTTCTTCCCGTTTCTTCTTCCACTCTCTATTAAATAAATTCTAAGATTTTAGAGCCACAGCCCCATAGCAGCTCTCGAATGATTAGCAAGCACCAAGTGAAGTTTTAAAGCTTTCTAAGCACTCCTGGGCAGCTGGGGGAGCAGGAGCTTTGTTCAGAAACCTGTTGGAGAGGCAGATTTTCTGTTTTCACTCCATCTGCACTGTGTCATCCTCAGCACACACATCCCTGGGGAGGGAGCTCACTGATTTCAGCTCTCTTCTGAGATGGCAGTTGGGTGGCAGGTGAACCTGCCTGTCTCACTGGAGTCCTGAGAGCTGCTTGATACCAGACATGAGGTGTTGGTAAAACATCGTTATTTAAAACAGAGCTTTAGACTGAACAAAGTGGATGATCACTTTCTCACACCCGGAGCGTTTTCATTAGTTTGAAGGAAACCTTTGGCTCTAATGGGAAATTAAAATCATTATGCAGATTAAAAAAGGTATATTTTCACAAAGCAAAAGGAAAGAACTTCAAGTCGTATGGTGGAATTTTGGCCATTTTTAGCGTGATCTTGCTCTTTGAAGTATAATGTTTCAGAATGGCACAAGCAGCACATTTTCATTATGCATTTGGGTGTTGTATAAGATTTGTTGAAATTTATCATGGTTTTGAGTTAAAAATGCTTCCAGAGTGCTACAGACATGCTTAAGCTGCACTAGTGCAATGAGCAAAAAATATTCTTGTAATACAACCCCACTGATTCAAGCTTTAATTTCTTCCACATCACAGGCTCATTACCTGTTAAATAAAGGAGTTTCACGTGCTCATCCCATTGGAAAATGCTGTCAGATTGCTTGAGGAATACTGTAGCAAAAGAGGATGTTATCACTTGGCACTATTTAAAGCTTGCAGAATGACACTGGGACCCAGATTTTTCCCTGAGTTGTTATCCAGTGATTATCCGGGGCTGTAGGGAGATAGAATATAAGAAAATAAAGATAGTGTAGAAAGTAATCTTACCCCTAAGGAGTTGCAGCTGGGCCAGTTATCAAAGATTAGGAACAGGCCTGACTTTAACAGGCCACAGCTGTAACCAATGAGAAGAAGAGTGCTATAAAAGAGTGGGGTGGCTGGTTAAGTAGGGAACTGGAGTCAGTTGGCTGCTTTATGAAGAAGAAAGAGTCAGTGCTCTGAGGGGCTGCCCATGAGAAACACCAAGGAGGTATGAAACTTCTGTGATAAGGAGACAACAGTATGGAGCCCCTGCAATCAGATGACAACATAGGGCACTTCTGTGAGCTGGTGTTGGTAGGACCAGGTACCTTCCCCAAGACTGATAGCATCTGAAGTGATTAATTTCTCCTCAGTGCTTGTTGGTAGTATGTTCTGTCCATTTTCTATTTTAATGAATTTACTATTCTAGGCATTCAGAGCAGAGTGGAATTTTGATGTGGTTGTTTCCATAATATGTTTTGTTTGTGTGAGGGACTTCTTGGTGTTTCTGCAGTATTTCAGTCCTGCTGGATTGATGGGGGAAGTGAAGAGATTTAGCATCTGAGAATAGCATAAATCTCAGCACTGTGGCAGGCCTGAACAGCAGGGATGGTGTCTGCCCTGCTCATGTGACCACTGTTAGTGATGAGGTGCCTTGCATTGGGCACTTCAAGGTGAGCAGAGATGGGGACTCTATCGTGGAGTCAGTCAAAAACTTGGAGTACAGAATGTGCTGATGCCACCAAGTCATGGTCACCCAGCAGCAGGGCTGAAAGGGACCCTTACTGTTGATTAGTCCAGCTTCAGTCCTATGCTGGTTCCAGATGTGCATTCCTTAGAAGGATATTCTTAAACTTGTTTTTTGCATCCTCCCACAGAGAAAATTCTGGGTAGGATGTCCTAATATCCAAACCACATCTCTGCAGGAAACCAGGAAGAAATCTGATAAATAGTGACAAAGTTTTATATTGCATTTTGGAGTCCAGAGAACAAAATAAAATCTTTCGAACTGTACACGTGGCAGAGCACTGCCACAACATTCCCCAGGATTTCTGAGCCATCAAACACGTCCTTAGGGTGGGTCTGCCGCATAGCTCTGTAGGAAACCTTCTCTCTGGGAAGCTGCAGGCCAAGAGGTGCTGCAAGCATGGCAAAGATGACATTGCTGCTTTTCAGTTTCTCCTCTTGTCAGCTTGAAGCAGCAAAGCAAGCAGCTTCTGCAGACATCTTCTGAGCTCTCCTTTCCACCTCTCTTAGCATAACATATGTGGGAATATACCCCTTCTTCTCTGGTATGAGCTTTGGGCTCAGTCATCCTGAAAGCTCTGCAGTGTGGGTGTTCCCATTTGTTAAATCCTCACGCAGCACTTGAGCTCCCATTGCTGGCATGGGGAGAATCAGGATTTTACTCCCCGTGTTTCCCCTTTGTGGGTGTTGGCTCAGGAGCTGGCACAGCCCAGGGGGCCAGGGAGAACCACACTTGGGTGGTTCCTGAGACACATCTGCACCCAGATGAAATGTGCTCGGTGGCTGTGGGCTCACACATAATATTTATGCTATCCTCTGTTTCACTCTTGGTGAATATGCTGTAATTTTGGCTAATTACACAATATGTCAGGAATAATTGCAGGGTGTTCCTCAAAATAAATAATACATTTTGTATGCTCTGCTAGCCATACTTATGAGCAGGCTTTAACCTTCAGTAGCCAAGGCATTGACTGTGCTGGAAAATGACAGCTTAGGAGCTGTAGCTACAACTTATTTTGCATTAAATTTCTAATTTTTTGAATTCCCTTACCTGAAAAACCTTATCCTGCATAAATTCTGGAACAGCACTACATCTCTTCTGTATGCCTTTTGTTCCTGCCTGGCTTTGGTTTTATCATCAGTGCTGGAGTCAATACAGGTGTAGAAAATTGCTCTTGAAAGGGAAATGTTTTGAAGTTTTGTCTGCTGCTAAAACACACTGGATCAACAAAGCAACATAAACCACATCCTGGGGGAGGCAAAGACAAATGTGGCAGTGAACTGTATGAAGAATTGGGTTTTTTTAGTTCTCTGGTCAAAGAAAAGAAGTTTCTGGGGAGAAGAGGATTCAGACTCAATGCAGTATTTCATTGTACTTAAAATGAAACTTTGGATTTAATCTCTGGCTCTGTTAACATTTTTTTCATTACATTTCCAAATAAAATACGAGGTCTAATGAAAAAAATGAAAACTTGCACTCTTTTCAGGTCTCTCTTTTTTTCTTGCACTCTTTTCAGGTCTCTCTTTTTTTCTTAGTGGGATGGAGTTTGTATATAGCTTTGCCTACTCCTACTCTGAACTTTTCAGTGAAATATTCAGCTAGACAGTTTTACTCAGAAGCAGTCAGCAATTCTGTGCCAAAATGCTTGGTCGCAGGTGGGCCATTGGTTCTCATCCACTTTTTGTCCCACTGTTTCACTTGCAGTGGTCTTTTGGTTCCTCTTTGGTCCTGCAGTGCTGTGATGGCTGTTTTGTCCTTGGTGTTTGTGCAGAGTGGATAGCTCATGTGTCGTGTACATTAGTTTGGTGTTTGTCTTCTGGGAAAATTCATCCACATCTTCATACCTCATTATCCTTGAGCTGTTGACCTTAGGTGGCTGTCACATGGGATCCAGATCTTGGAGAGTGGGTGGGCTGCAGGGTGACTTCTTTACTTTCTAACATCCATAGGCTGTCCTAAGACCATCCACAGAGATGTAGCAGTGATTCCATGTGGCACCCCTAGTTTTCAATGCTTTATATGACTAATTTCTCTGCCCCTTACCTCAGACTTGTATTAACATCCCTGTAAAGCTGATTCCTGGATATGGGAGGGCCTGCATAAATGCCATGGATGTGCAATCACATAATTTCCACCTACTCTACAAGTGAGAAATAAGACTTCCCTGGAGGGACTCAGCTTGGTTAGAGCAAAGCAGGCATCGTGAAGGGATGCAGGCGGGCAGCTGTGCTCCATGCTGGAGAGATAATTACTATTCCTCCTGGCAGGCTCCAGCACAGGAAAGGAAATCACTTCCGTGGATGCTCTTTTTGCCTACAAGGTGCCATTCTGCTCTAGTGGCTCAGTGACGGTGACAGGAGGCAATTGCACTGATGGTGCTGTCATCAACTTGAGCCCATCATCCCTCTGAGTTAGGGAAATGTCATTTTTGGAAGCATGTCCTTCAAACAGAGAGGCCATCCCTGCCAGCACAGCCCATTATTACATGTAATGCATCCTGGAAACACCAGTTGTTTCTCTGTAGTTACTAGCCCTGGGTGGGGATTCACACTTGAGATGAGTAAATACACGAGTGACCCATGCAGCTCTGTTGTCCCAGAGCCATCTTCTCCAGATGAATGCTTTGTAATTGGAGGGTGGCATTATCCCTGTAATCATGTTAAACTGAGGCTGGATATGGCCTTTGTTCTGCATCATTGGGAAAGGAGCTGGGATTGACTGTTTGATGCCCCCGTAGCCATGGACCTCATGAGTAAATCTTGATGTCAGTAAGTCTGTTTCCGTCTCTCCATCCTACTCACAGGCTCAGTGATGTGCCAGTGTGTTAAGCCAAATGACTGCATCTAAACTAGAGGGGTTCATGGCAGCTTTGCAAGGTGGGGCTGGATGCCTGGCTTTGCTACACAGCTCCCTCATGTTTGGGCAGCTGTTGTTACCCACCGTGACTGGACCTGTGTGCAGGTAACCTGAGGAGACATCCAGATAAACACAAATGCTCCCCTGTGTCACTCACTTCCCTTGGCTCTGCAGTTCTTTTGCTCTCTCCCTGCCTGTTACTCAGGATGCTACAGGCAGCATTGCCCAGGCCATCCTGGCCACCTGCTTGTAGGCTTCCTCAAGGAATACACGTCCTTCAGCTCCAAACAATTTTGCTGAGTTTAGTGACAGAAACTGGAAAGTACTGTGACACTGGGAAATAAACGTCTTGCCTCTGCCCGTGCACTTCTGTGCACTGAGTGACTCCCGAGGGAGCTGAAAACGCTCAGCACTTTGCAGCAGGATTTCCCACCTCCACACCTGCGTGACACAGTTGGAGTGTCCTCCAGGATCCCGCGTGTGGCTCACGATGCTCCGACCTGCTCCATGCGTGACTCACTGCAGGTGCAGCCGCAGCCAGCCATGTGCAGCATCTGCTGAACACCTACAGCCACAGTCACTGCATGGCAGAGTTAGGGTGTTTGGCCAGAGGAAACACTCTGGGTCTTCAAGGGCAGTAGCTCCTTTCACAGTTGCAAGTGATGTTATTCCTGAGCTTCCCAGTTTGGGTGGATTCAGTGAATCACTGTAGTGTGTTGAGCTATTAAACTTATGTCGATAGTGATGCATTTAATTTGAGACAGTCAAATTACTTCATCTTAACTCCAAACACCCTGGAGAATTTGGCAACTCCTGGCTGGGAAAACAACCCCAACATTTGTCTCCCTCAGCTTTTCATGCCCGAGTTCTGTGCTGATGCCTGTCACCATAGTAATCTGCATGGAGCTTGCTGATTCTTGTGCAGATTTATTACAAGCCTTTATTAATTCTGTACTTCTGAAGGAGGGATTTTGGTGCCCTTCTCTGTCTACAAAATTTGTGTTTGCAAAATTTGGCTTATCGAGTATTCTGGAACCCATCCTTTTTAGGGGAGGGGAACTGCGGTTTCTGCAGTGGCACTTAAAATGCAGAGTTAATCTAAGTAAATTAGGAGCAGTTTATGCTCTGACTTGCATGCTGGGCTTGGTGTGCTAAGGATTTGAGTGCTGGTTAGGTGAGTCATAAATCAGCCTCCCATTATGACAGCTGCAGCCTGAATGGGGGAAAATAAGAATAATGGAATGTGTAAATTCCAGGCTAAAATGTTTAATTGCAATAAACAAATGTTTGAAGAACATTTAGGTGAAATATGCTCCTGAGATGTATTACATTTCCCGTGTTTGCAGTCACATCCTCAGCAAAACTGTTGCACAGGCACAGAAGGGAATCAGCAGTGTGCTGGGTTGGTTCAGAGGAGAGCTGGAGATGCTTCCTCCCTCAGCAGACCAATGTCCTTAGGAGGTGCCAGAGGGACTGTTCTGGGAGCCTGCTGCTGGCATCTCTCACAGCCTTGCTCTGCTCAGACCAGACAGAGGCACTGAGCTGCAGTGAAAGAGGGCAAACAAATGGGCAAGTCTCCTGTGGAAATTCTGCAGTAGGTGCCTTCCTTGTACCTTATTGCAGGTTGCTGGATAGAAAATCGCTGCTTCCCATCTGAGCTTGCAGAGTCATCTGTTGTTTGACAGCTCGTTGTGCAGAGAGCAGTAAGCCCCTGAGCTTCAGAGTTTATGCCATAACCCACACTGAGTACCACTGGCACCCAGCACAGTAACTTCTGAAGTAGATTTAGAAGCAGTTCTGCACCAGTAACCTCAAGTGGAGGCTTGCGTGCCAACCAAGAGCATTGCTGTGCATTGCAAGAATCCTTGGAGCCAGTGGCTCAAATCCCTCAAAGGTCACTAAGCCCTTCATCTTTTTTAAGAGTTCATTGAAAAGTGGCTCCTCTGAGTTCTGTGCCATTGACTTGGAGAATTCAGATTGAGGTGACTTCTGTGAGTGTGGTTGTGTTGAGTCCTTTCATAATTCCCAGCCCGAGGCAAAGTGGGGACTGGCTTGCTGCAGCCCCAGGTCATGTGTTGCTGTAAGAAGGGGCATTCTGAGAGTCGAAAGAAATGAGACCATATCAGACTGCCTTCCATAGCAGAGCTGCAGCTGGAAGTTGGTGTTGTGCCCTGTTCTTTGCTGCTTCAGAGCAGGGTTTGGAGCAAATTGAGCTACCCTACAGCGATGATAAGAGAGTAGGGGTCCTCCCCCGGGGGTTTAGTGCTGCTGCTTTGCTGATGGAAATAAGCAGGAGTTGGTGCCTTCAGTGGGGCTTTGCTAAATGCTGCATTGATGCATAACTTCATAGCTCCTCTCTGCATTAAGGGGAGTTATTATACTTCTGTGTTCTCCATTTTCCATTTAAGGGGTGAGTTCCTTATTTACCTAAAATAGGAGAGCTAAATGAAAAGGTCATTAAAGAGTGATATTTCTGTCAGTGCTCTTGCTCTTTTCCCCATAGCACACAGCAGATATCTTCAGCAATGCCTGCAGCTTGAGGGTGAGGGACATGACTCTGCAGAGGAGCTGATTTAGCCATGATCCTTTGGCCTTCAGTGAGCATGCCCCTGGAGATCAAGCGAAGTGCATGTGAGCACCCTGCAACTATCATGTCCTTGGCAAGCCCCAGGAGGATGAAGATCACTGTGTAGCTGCATAATAAGGCAGGAAGCACAGCAGCTCATGGTGAACTGAGATGACTTTAAGGCTCAGCAGCAGGACAGCAGAAGTGAATAATGGCAGCATCACATTACCATTTAAGTAGAGACAGGAAGATTAGCAGTCAGATCATGATTTAGTTGGCCTCAGCTGTGCCAGAGGGCTCAGAAAGTTAAAAGCAGGGCAGGCAGAAGTGGTGAGTTTGGCCTGTGGAAAGGGTAACCAAGCAAGATGCCCTTCAGGGGATGTTCAGTGAGTTGTCAGTGGATGACTGCTCTAAGAAGGGGCATTAGGTGACAACTGTGTCTTCACTGAAGGTAAAGTGCCCAGTCTGACAGACGCTACACACTAGGAGAGTTAAAGCTTAGCTACTGCTCTGTGTTATTGTTCTGTTCTGCCCTCTGATGTTCCCATTGTGGTGCTTCCTGAGCATGATCTTCCTTTGCATCTTCCAGAATTGCCACATTGGAAGGAACTGAGCTTACTGCATCTGTATAAAGAGAGTCCACTGAGTTTTCTCCAGTACTCCCCAGCCCTCAACAGCTGTATATGAGCAGCTGGAGCAAGATCTTTAAAGTAAACATCCTGAAGTATAGTAGTATTGCTTATAAAGTGGGGATAAAAATATCCTTTTACATATTGCATGGGAAACCTGGTAGCATAGGGTCATGCACTGGGAGTAGAAGCTGCATGGAAATCTCTTCTGTTCAGTCAGTAGTTTGGGATTAAGGCAGCAAGAACATCTTTCTTAAATCCATTCTGAAGTGCTTGACTTTGTGTTTAGGGAGACACTAAGTTGGTGCTGAAGTCTTGTCCATGTTAGTTCAGTTCCATTTCTGCAGGGAAAGCTGCTTCTGTAGCAGAAGGGAAGTGCACATGGAGGAGCCTGAGGGGGAGGAATAGGTTTATCCCAAGTGTGTTATGCAGTATTGCACCTTTAAAAGCAAGAGGATTTGAGTCCCATTTGCTTTACAAGGCTGAGGCTAGAGAGTAGGTTTGTTTTGCGATAAATTCTAAGAATTACAGAAAAAAAAATGCTCATAGCAGAGTTTTTGCTTATCTGTGCTGCATTTTTCCCCTTTATTTTACCGTTTGATTCTTTCTCTTATTGACTATAGCCTGGAGCAGTACCACTGAAGGAAATACAGACAAAAGTATAGAGATTGTGGGGTTTTATTGTATTTTTCCCCCCAGTACTCCAGTAAGCACTGTCAATAATATCTGCTGGGAAGGGTGGTTCTCTTTTTATTGCAAACCTGGAAAGTTCTCAGTCTATTTCATTGTCTTTCTGTTCTGAGTTACCAGGGTGTCTCAGCATCCTTAATTGACAAGGAGACTTACTGGTTTTGAGGGTTTTTTTCTATAAACTGAGGTTTTCAGCACAAATGCTGCAGCATAAGGGTTAGCAGTGCTGGAAGACTGATAGATTTGCTCTGTAGATGAAAAGAAGTGATGTTAAAATATATGATATGACAAAAGTAGGTCTCTTAAAAGTCGCATGCAGCATTTTACCTCTGGGCTAGCAGCAAAATTCCTGTCCTCTGATGATACAATTTTCTCTTCTGGTAATAGTTCCACACTGAGAGGGGAAGATGAGTAAATCCTTGCTCCTTGTTAGAAGTTGTCTCCACCTAAAATTTTGTCTGTAGTCCTTCAGCCACACTGCTTACTGTATGAATGGCAAATCCCAGTACCTCACTTTATGCTCAGACATAAGACAAGATGTTCCCTGGTGGGAAGCAGCTACTCCAGCAGCTGTTGTCACCTGTGCCCCTGTTTGTGTTTGAGCTGCTTCCTTTGCAGGCACTGGAGAGATACTGGTGGTTTGGGGACCCTTTGAACCTGGCCTGGCCAGCCTGTGGGGGTTTGGGGATGTGAAGAGAGATCAGTTCAGGTGGAGAGAGGGTTGTACTGTGTGAGACAAATCACCCATTGCTCAGGCAACTCCTCAGCCCTCCTTGTGCTAGAGGAGAGAAATCAGTGCTGGTGTGCACCTCCTGGCTGCTTCTGTGTTTTGTTAAGGTTGCTAAAGGTACCTGAAAGTGCAGCTTCACTGCTGTAGAAAGAGACCCAAGGAAATGAACAAACCAGGGAAGGAGAGACCTGTGTGTCTCCAAAAGGCTCTCCAATCCTTTGGTGTCTGGAAGAGGCATTTTTTTGCTACAGGATATCCTAAATGAGTGTGGGCAGGGATGTTCCTGCAGAAGAGGATCTGTGCAGTGAGGAGAGACAGGAGCTCTGCTGCTTTCAGACTGTGTTAGGGCCAAGAGGAATGTGTTTTTTTGTATGGCTGAGAACTCTGCTTCACTCCCGTTGAGTTGTACTTTTGAGTTTTGGTGTGAGCTTCAAAGTTCAGCAAAACCAGGTCATGTAACACAAGATCTCCCCTCCACCTTGTCCCTAGGTAGGCAATGACTCAGAAACAGCTGGCATTATGAAGAGGGCAGTTGTTAAAGCTGATCAGGTGTCTGTCAGGTCAATAAGAGAAAGGAACCTGAAAGGGTTTATCCTGTATTTGCTATGGTGATACAGCCTTCTGGTGCAAGTGTTTGCATCTGTAGAAAGGAGGCATCAGGGGATCTTGGGTGCTATTCTGATAAACTCTGAAAATGTCATAAGTTATTAACAGCAAGCAGATTTGGTCAGTGTTTTACAGTGTATTTTGTAGAAGTGGGAGAGATTTTCCTGTTCCAAAATTATTTGCATGGTTGAAATATAGTTTGCATCCCTAAGAAGGAGGAAAAGTTGCTGTTCTAATTCTATCCTGTAGCTAAGTCATCTTCCAAAGTAAAGAGATAAGGTCAGGGTTGTTTTCTCTCCCCTCTTCAGAGAACTTTAAGACAAGACCTCCCCACTTCTCCAGCACACAGAAAACCTCAGACTGCAGGAGCATCTTGTAAATCTCTCCTTCTGGGAGCTCTTCCATTTCATGCAAAGTACTTCAACATTAAAATTTAACCAGTGAGTAAAATGAAGGCTAAGATTCATTCAGGGACTCAAATGTAGGTGTCTCATATCAAAGAGTGCCTATTAGTGCCTTTACTATTGTGGTATTAGATAAAAGGGAGGAAGGGGACAGACTTGAGGAGGATGATGCAGGCATCTGTGCCTGAGAATGCAGCTTTTCATTTCCTCTAGCTTTGATCTGCTTTTCTAACGAAGAGCAAGTTAAATCAAGCTTCTATATTCACCAAAACAGGTAATTCATTTAGGTAAGAAGAATGAGCTAAGTGTTTTGCTAGGTGTCATTTTGACCTATGTTGGCTTGACCAACACTAGCTCTTAGTAGATGACCAGTACAATTGTACTAATTTACTGTCCCAGCATTGAGAGTTGCTGGGAGAAAGCCTGACTGCAGCCTACGACACTCACTGCGCTGAAATCACTTCTTTTTTAAGGCAGCACAGAAACCATCTGATGTGATTTATTCAGTGGCTTTTGTAGCTGTGAGAAAGTACCTGACATTCCCCTGGCTAGGGTAGGGATTGCTGAAACTAAAATCCTTTGCACCTGCAGCCTATCTTCTTGTGAGATGCCTGCTGCTGTCAGTGCAGGAGAGCAGGGTGAGGGTTCCCCAAAGGGGAGTCGTGCAGGGATGCAGCGCGAGCGGGGCTCGGGATGGGAACATCAACACACAACGTGACCACGGTTATGTAACAACCATGGCTTATTAAACAGCCTCACCAGAGGCATGAAAGGCAGGAGCCTGACGAGATTTTGGTATGCTACGCTGGATTCTTTCCTGCCCATTGAGCCAGCAATAATTGGGGCTTATTTATTTACTTTTGGAGGGTGGTCACGTAAAACCACAAAGTCCTGTCGCACAAGGAGGATCTCCTCCATGCAGTGAGTGTGTCTGCTCACATGCAGTCAGCTCACTTGTGTTCCAGCAGCAATGCCTGTGACAAATTTTTAAACGTGCATGATTACAACTGAATTTGGTTTTGGCCACTTAGTTTGTGTTTGATTGGTAGGGTGACAAGGAGGCAGGTGGTAAAGCTGCACACCTCTGTCATGTGAAGTTCAAGCTGGTTTTACTTTTGTTCATGTTTTCTTTTTACCCTTCAGCAGGAAGGTATAAAATGTGGTAGAGGCAATAGGGAAGAGCCAGCTAGGGCATGGCTGGCTCCCGACACACAGGGACTGGGAAAGGTCCCTGTTGGAGACAAAGATTCTAATCTGCCAGAGTGTGTGGCACATGTTTTAGGAGGGGGGAAAACATGCAGGATTTTAAAACAGAGGTGGTCTGAGGTGCCCATAAATGTTTCAGAGGTCAGTTTTGGTAATGTCTTGTGTCTGTTCCTTTCCAAATTTTTCTCCCCAAATCCCACAGAGTTGCACTCACATGCAGCTCTGATTCAGCACTCAGTTGCTCTGGGTCTACACCACTGTAATACCAGTGATTTTAGTAGCTTTTCATTGGCATAAAACTGGCACTGCATGATAATGACTCAAGCATACAAAAAGCAAGGTGGTTGGCTTCAGAAGCAGAATAAGAAACAATGGGCACATTCTTTGCAACAGTGCTAGCAAATGCTCTTCTGAACAAGTGGCATATTCTAAATACATCAACTGTCTAAATACTTCCATTTGGTAGGTAACTTTCAGAGAATTGATGTTCCATAATCTGTTTCTACTGCACCAAGTATGCATTTCATTTTACCTGCTCATCTGATCTCAATTGTATTTGCCTGTCTGTGTATTATATGTGAATATTTTACAGCCATGCTTGAAAGGAATCACTGAAAGCAGTCTTACCTGCCAAGCACTTCTACATTTACTCAGGGCTTAATGGGGGACAAGCAAATTGGGTCTTGTGCTACTCAGTATATCTGGTAATAATTATTATTTTTATTTTGCAGAACCCCAGCTGAAAGGAATTGTGACAAGGTTATTCAGCCAGCAGGAATACTTCCTGCAGATGCACCCAGATGGTACAATTGATGGGACCAAGGACGAAAACAGTGACTACAGTAAGAAAAATTAGCCTGTTTTGCAACCCAATTACAATCAAATGCATCACCTAGTGGGTCTCACTTGTGCAACTTCATTTTTGAAAGGATCAAATTAGGAGGAAGACAGCTGTTTTCTGCATATTTTTTTCTCTCTATCTGTCCCCTTTAAATCTTGCCAGTATAATTTCATATGTTTCCTCTCCGATCTTCTTCCCTCCTGCCCCGATTCTGTAACTGCCATCTGGGTGGGGTGGAGAATAAAACCCATGATTTGAATTGCTGCCAGAAGAGAAAGGAGATTATATTTATACACATGCCACGTGGGTAAAGGATACGGGGAATTCTCTCTCCAAGGAGAAGAGGAGAAAATCGTTTTCACTATTTTAGCCTCAAAAATTCAGCAAGCATCAGGAATTTCTAGGCTGGAGAAAAGCAGCTGTTCACTGAAGTCTCGTGCTTTGAGGCTGGTGTAAGGGCTGAGGGTATCAAACGACCTTGTCAAAGGAGGTCATCTTCCAAAACTCTGTTCAAAAGGATTGGGTTTGTGCGGATGACAAAGGGCAGCAGAGCCACACAGTTTAAAAGCCATGGCCATGTGCAGGAGCCATACTGGTTTAAATGCATGCAAAGCAGTAGTCAATTTTCCTTTTGAAGAGGAAGTTTTGTCAATGCCAAAGCTCTTTAAAAGGTTTAAAAGGGTGTAGAATATTTTCTGCAGCATCTCTGCATTTCATAGGCATCAGAGTGCTGTCCATGAGTGGGCAGTTAAGCTCAGATCCTTGCTGCCACAAATTGCATCAACAGGGTAGGATTCAAGTCTTGCTTTTTCTTATCTGTGTTGGTTTGGAGCTCCCTGCACCACTGCTAAAGGGGTATTTAACCTGGCCAGCTTGGAATTTGGCTTCCCTGTCATTATTAGAGGTGAACAAATGTTAATCTGTGTGGTAGGGTTGATGGAAGCAGACTTCATGTGCTTTGTGAAAGGAGGAGCCTGCTCGATTTGCAGACAAATTTTGGTCTAATTCAAAGAAGCTCCTGGCTGGATTGAAGATGGCATTCCTCCAGGAAGGCAGGGCCTGGGCTGCAGGTGAGGGATATCTGTAGGGGTGCAGCATTGACATTGTGCTGTGGAGGTGCAGGGTGGCTGCAGCCCCACATCCTGGTGTGTACCCCATCCCCAGGAAACTTCAGGGTGCTGTAGTGAGGAGCATGCTGTGTTCTGGGGCTGCCCTGCTGCAGGCAGCTCAGGGCTGGGGGTCCATACAGGAGAGAGGAGCTGTGGGAAGATGGTGACTGAAATTGCAGGTGACTGGCAAAGCCCTTGTGGAATGACCCAAGAGGCTTCATCCACCAGAAATATGGCCTGTATCAAATGCAAATGCCAGGTTTTGGGCCTTTTTCATACACTCATATTGAACAAATTAAATATTGCAAATTGCAGTAAGACAACTTCTGACGTATGTGTGGAGCAGGAGAATCTGTGGACTTAGACACACACACACTTCTATGCTCAGAGACTCAGGAGGTCTCCTTCAAAAGAGTCTGGCCTTGAGATAATCTCAGACAGACACCAACACATGGGGTGAGTTCAGTGGGCTGTATTAGCTGCTTTTTAAAGGAAGAAGACCTGGGGTGTTCTTAAACTGCAGAAAATCCCATTGGAGGCCTATTTGTCAAAAACATGGGAAGATATGCTAGAGATGACAGAGATTAATTGCCCTCATCTATCATGGAGGACTGAACAACAAAGTAATGGGCTTAAATGGGAGCAGGGATGAATTAAGGTAAACAGCAGAGAAATGTAAGAGCAGTTCCGCAATATTTCAGAGTGACAGGGGAGATGAGGGAAGCTGCTGCACTCTCAGTGGTTGCAGGGAAACCTCCTGAGTTCCAGTGTCTGGGGTTGGGTCCCCATTGCCCAAAGAGCTGTGATTTATTTATCCCCCAGAAATGTCAGAGAGGAGTTTGGCCAGGTGCTGAGTACTTGAGAGCTGCTTCCACCCAGTGTTCTTAACTGGAAATAGATGGGCTGAAGTACAGTTCTAGAGTGTAAATTTATCTGGTGAGATGGCAGCCTTGCCTCAGCAGCTTGGTGGGACAGGAGGCATCTGACTGAAGTGTGCCAAGCCACTGGCTCAAAGTCAGAGACTATGCTGGAAAGTTTAGGCAAGTTTTTGAGAGAAGACTGAAGCCAAAGAATTCCCCATCTTCTGATCTCAGGGGATCTCAGGGAAAGAATCCAACCTGATAATATTTGGCTTCTGAAAATGAAATAAGGACTATGCTTTATTCAATTTTACATAACTTTTTACCACATGATCTCATCAATAAAGCTTCCGTGTGAATGAACATCTTAGAATATATAAAGCTTCCAGTTACAGCTTTGAAACGAAATCGCATTTTGCACTTTGGAAGTGCCAAAATAAAGCTGATTTCCTTGTTTCTTTTCTCTTCCTCCAAAAAAATCTCAAATTTTGACCAGAAGAATGTCCAAAGTTACTTGTCTAAGTGAACAGCTTACAGACTTGCTTCACTGCAGTTTTCTGTTTTAAAGTGCTTCTGCACAAGATTCCTGACCAGCCAGTCAGAAGTGTGTGCAAGAGTAGAACTCATCCAAGACTAGATAAATAATGTTTTCCCATCCCTGAAAAGCGCTTGGTTAACTTGCATCCACGGCAGGGAAGAGCACTCTGAAGGGCCACAAGAGGATCCTTCCCACCCTAGATGACCATCTATTCTCCACACAGAAGTCATCTTAGCACAGTTAAACAGCTGGTGAACACTGTGTTCCATACATTGCTTTGTGTTCTGTATCCCCACACTGATTATTCAAATTAGCATTGTGAAAGAATGCATAATTTTCATGGAATACATTAAGTTGGTTTACTCTGACAAAATAAATGTTTAAAATGAGACACGCCATGTCCCTCAGATACATCTGATGGAATTAAAAGTTCTAATAAAAATCCAGTTATTTATGCTAGAGGAACTGCTAATATTTAAGCAATTTTAAAATTAATTATCTGTTGCCCATTTTATGTATGTTCTTGAAGCTGATGGCATTTATTTTCCACCTCCTCTCACTTAAAGAAAAAAAAAAACCCAGAAGCCAAATTCTAATGGCATTTGAATGGGCATCCAGCCAGCTTCCCAGGAGCCAGCACTTGGGACATCTGTTCCTTCTGCCATGCTGTTAGAGACGTGCCATCTCAGTGTAAGCAAGGGGGCACATTCCCTGGCTACTGCCATTGGCATATGTGAAGAGTTCTCTTCCCACTGGATTGTATTTTCATGGTGTATGGCCCCTGTTTGTGCTCCTCCTGTGATGTATGAGCCCCAGCTTGGGGCAGTATCTTTTCCTTCCAGCTCCAGTGATCTCAAGTGGCCTTTCAGGGCTCACTGCTGCTGTCAGTGCTTGCATTGTTACTGCTCTCCCTGGGCTGAGCAGGGTAATGCCCCTCCATAGAGCAAATGGACTTCCTTGTCTGCCCACACAATCCTGCTGAACATCTGAGAAATTTTGGCAAATGAACAGTACAGCAAGGATAGGTGAACTGGACTGACCAGGTGGAAACAGCCCAGCATATCTAGGATATTTTTTGGGGCTTTCCAGCCAGAAACACCAAAAGGTTAAAGAGGCTTGCATTCCAGCATCCCACTTGGGTTATCTTCAGCTGTACAGAGCCTTGTTGAGTTCTTTCAAACATTTCTAGCAATGAGCTATTTCATAACCTCTCAGATTCCAGTGCTGCACTATTTTCCTTGTAGACGATTTTCTTCATATTCAGTCCTCATTTCTATTTGAGGCTTTTGTCTAGTGCCTCTTGTCCTTTCATTGTGTTCCTCTGAGAAAAATCTTTGCCTTCTTTGAGAAAAGCAAATGCAGTTCACTCTGTTTCTTCTTTCATTATGTGTTGCACCAGAGCCTCTTGATCATCTCAGCAGCCTTCCTCACTCCCTTCAGGACCTTAATCCTCACCACCTCATGCACTGAGGCTGCTCTGGCCCATTGTATCCTCCATCAGTTCTTTGTTATTCACCTGCAGCACAAATGTCTTGCTCAAGAACAAATCACCTGTTATAAATTACTTTAGCTCCTCTGACTTGCTGCTGTTTAAAGCTGAGCATATGGAGCACACCTTGTATATGGCAGGTCTTGCCTGACTCTTCCATTTCCGTAGATAACTTAGACCCATAGGGAATCATGCATTCAGAATTTAGCTGATAAATTACCATAACATAACAGTGACAATATACTCATGCATTTAGGACTGGAGTGTGCTAGAAGTAGTAGGGTCAAGGTGTAAATACCACTGGTTGAAGATGGTAAGATATAATGAAAAAAAAAGGAACAAATATTCAACATTTTCAAGTTTTTCCCTTTTGCCTATGAAGTAAAAGAGCATGTTCCTTCCATGAAGCTGCAGATGGCATAGAATATGTGCCATCTGCAGAAGAGAAACAATTTTAAAAGCATTTTTTAAATTTTCTGTTTCTCACATCAACACACCCAGTGTGCAGTTCTATTCTACCATAGCTAGTCCTCTTTCCTGTTTTCAAATCTGCTGTTTCAAATGAATCAGATTTTTTTTGAGACAAGAAATGATACATCTTGGTTTTGAGGTTAATTGAGGGGTTTCCCTCCATTTTTACATTCTTACTTTTAAGCTTTTAAATCTGTTCAAAATATGAAATACTTATTTGGAAGCATGATAGTAAAAGGCATCAACTTCTACAAAGGTATTTCTAGATTTGAGTGCAGACATTGCTCTGGGAATTTACAGAATCTTGATTGACCCAAACTACTGGGTTTTTTAATAGAGGAAGATAATTTGCTTCCTAAAACTTCTTTTGGCTGCCAGTTACCCCTGTCAGCGTTCTGTCCTTATGCTTGCCTACCCACTTGCTCCCCTTCATTAGAGGAGGAGATGCTCTGCCATGGGTGCAGCAGGGTCTCAGGGGGTTTGGGAACTGGCCACGGTCCTCCTGCTGTAGCACAGCACAATAGGACTGTTCCTTTGCTTCCTTTGCATGTAGAGGTGGAAAGAGATTTGGAAACACGTGGGTGCTTCCAAGTGGAACTTCTCAACCACTAATTCTGGGTGTTATCACCTTGCTGCCTAATGAATGCTTTGAATGGTCTGTCACAAATTTCCTATGCAAGACAAATTGGCTGTAGGAAATGAATGATGATGCCCATTTTGTTTCATTATTAGCAGTAATATGCTCCATTTTTCAGTAGGAGGAAGAAATAGGGAAGGGGAATTGCTTATAGACTTGTTAATTGCAGAAGGTTTTAGACCTTCATGGTAGGGAGAAAGGGATAGGCAACACTTTTAGTGCTGAGTAGTTACTCTGGGATGTGTTTGTCTTGTCTAGGGACAGTACCAAAGTAGCACTGTCCTTGACTCCAGTTATTCACAGACCAATACCCAGCCTGGACTGCATTTTCTGTATACATCTATTGACATTCTCCCCCAAAAACACACATACAGGCACTGGATTTGGTAAGACTTCAGCACATGCTTTGATGTTTTATGGAATATGGTGCATAAAAGCACAAGAAGAGGCTGAGATGAAGGTTTTTTCACTGGACTTGAGGTGCCTCCTCAGTTTTAGGCAGCTCATTGAGGGGAGTCATCCACTCTTCCTTGGGAATTAAGTGAAGAAAAAATTATATTAATGTGCACTGGAATTTATTGATCTTCTTTTGGAGGCAACCCTGAAACCAGCCCAGCCAAGGCGCCTGGTAGATGTCCTGTGCAAAGTGGCATTGCATATTCTTGTTTCAGGACTGTTGTGTAGGAAGAGACCTTGAGTGAAGTATTTCCACTGTGTTTGTGCTTATACTTCTGCCTGACCCTCTGCCCATCTTTCCCTATCTTCAGCTTCCTGGGATGAGTTCTAATTAGCTCTTTGTGAGCTGAAGCACAAGGGATCCTGCAACATCTAAATACTCTTGTCCTATAAAGCTCAGTAGAAACAAAGCCATGCTAATGCTTCAGTGCTCAGTCTATCAGTGCTGATAATAGTCTCCTCTTAGAGCCCATGCTGTTAGAAATGTAGCAAAAGCCTGACAGTACATTAATGTATATACTCATGGGGAGAGTCTTTCAATGAGATACAGGGTCTGCTGGGTGGGAATCAAGCAATAAAGTAATTAACTGAGAGGAAGTGCTTGCAATGCTTTAATCAATAAGACTGCAGTAAAACTGAATAATGGAAGATCTTGACCTCTTCTGTCCTCTCCAGTGCTGGTCCTGAATGGGGAGCCGTGCTGATGTCCCAGAGTGAAACACTATCTTTTCTTGAGTTTCTTCGTTCCCTTGACAGCCCAGGATCACATGGGCAAACACACAGTCAAGTTAATTTGCATTCTTCTGGCCATGGTCGCTGTCTGTGCACTCTTTTACCATATGGCAAATGCAGGAAAGTGTGACTAGGCTCAAATGTGTTTCAAGGGGAGCTAAACTGAGTTGTGGTGTTGCATTTGCCACAGGCAAAGTCTATGTGCAGTTGCCCTGTCTCAGCTGGCCCTCAGAAATCCATCACGATGCTCTTGCTTGGGAGCAGGGATGAGCCCTTGGAATTGCAAAGGCAGTGATCAGACAGACTGATGGGTGTGTTAAGGCATTTGGGAGGCAGCCAAACTCAGTACTTTTAAAAATTTCCTTTCACTATCAGCTCCATGGCTGCAGTCCTTCCCTGTAACTGGAAGCAGGATGCTTGATCCTAGTGCAGTCACTTTTGTGAAGAGGCCGGAGTGGGGTGGGCTGGCCCTGGGGCAAAAGCAGCAGTGGCCGTGTAGGGTGACGTGTCCATAACATTTGCTTTTCTTTTCTTTCCACAGCCCTTTTCAATCTAATTCCTGTGGGTCTTCGCGTGGTGGCAATCCAAGGGGTGAAGGCAGGTCTGTACGTTGCCATGAACGCTGAGGGATATCTCTACAGCTCAGTGAGTACTTTGCACTGTTGGGCTCCTGGAGTTTTGTAGGTGGGAGGAAGCAGACTGCGCTGGGACTTCCAGCTTTTGCTGAAAACAGTCATGTATCAGCAAACCTTAAAAAGCGGCAGCGTGGGGAGCTGCTGCAAGGCCGTGCAATATTCACTTAGTAGTGTCTCCATGGAGATTCATGGCAATATTTCCTGACCTGTGAAGATACATTTTCGGTTCCTTTAAGTGTGTATTTAATGTAGGTCACGTTGTTGAGGCGTTGTATAGAGTTGGCTGGTCATATTCTGATTTCTCATTTGTGAAATGGCATGGACTCACTGGGATTGCTTCTGAATTGCACCCAGATAACTGATCATAGGTGGTACCCCAATGGGTCATACTCTGCTTTTGACTGCAGTGTAAATCCTCAGCAATACCCTGACTCTCTTAAAAGGGTTCTGGACTGTTCTGTTGGCAGAAATTCCCTGTATTTGTGTGGTCTTTTTAATGCACATAAAAGATAAGTGCAGCAATTTTTGCCGACTAATTCCTGTATAACTTTCTTAGATGGCATGAAAGGGCATGAGGTTATTCGTAAGATTCTCATTTAAAGTAAGTAATTGATTTTCACAGTGAATAATTGATTCAGTGATTTATGAAATATGGCAACCCTTTGCCAGAATTTTTATGCTTCAAATAACTTTGTTCTAGTTCTACATAGTAAAAAGGGATAGTTAATAATACACTTCTCATTTCTGTAGTTATGATAGCTTTACAGTGCATAGCCAGATTCTAATCTCATCTGCCTTTGTGTAAATTTGCAGTGCAGTAGTTCTGCTCTTGTCTGGGCACTTACTTTTGCTTCAGAAGTGTTGTGAGCATGACGATGGGACCACTGAAAGGACAGCAGTTTGGGTTGCTCTATGCAATTTTTCCTAACTTTTATCTTCCATCTTTGTTCCTGGTCAGTTTTATACTGGTCACATGATTGAGATTTCCCCTTTTCCCTTGGGATGTGACAAGGCTCTGTCTCCCCAGCAGCTCAGAGTAGGAAGCAAGTGGAGGTGTTAGTATGCCTGGCGAGGTAGGTCTCAAAACTGGCTGCTTGTCAAGAAGAGACAGAGAGATCAGTCTGGATCTCTGTGCATGCCAGACGCTTCCTGCTCTTTCATAGCCCAGTAAACATAATTGACTGCTTCTAAATAAATTAAATTGGTTTACTAACAATGAAAACTTCCTCTCTTTGTAAAGCTATCAGAGTCTTAAAGGTAATACCAAGCACAGCGTGATGCTGCATTATTGCGTGTGTGTCCCTCTGGGCACATTGTCAGGGGCTCAGGACTGATGCTTTGCCCTGTTTTTGCAGTGCAGAACACGGTTCTGGCCCAGTGCTGAGGCTCTTTGTACCATCAGTATCCTGTAAAGGAGGATTGCAGGAAATCAGAGGGTATCATAGGACCACAGCCAGCCAACGGGGTCCTCTTGGGCCAATGAGTAGTCATTGTTTTCTGAATAAGTAGTGTAGGGGAGGGAAAGGTGTGGGTCTTGGGAAAAAGAAGAAGTAGAGAGTTGAAAAAATGATGTTTGACAACTGAGAGACTAGAAGAGATGCAGAGAAAAATCTTCTCTCTCTAGTAATAGTGAGATATGGTATAAAGGGTGGGAGGGACACACCAAGAGGTGGTAGACAGCAGGAGGACCATGCTGTCCAGGAAACACATCTGTTAGTCATTTCAAGTATCCTAAAAGGCACCAGATCACACATGTATTCAAGTGAGGGAGATTTAATGGGCCTGCTTATTTGCAGCAAGTGTGCCTGTCTTGAGCAGGAAGGTTAATCAGGGAAGGCTGATGGGGAAGGATGCACTGTGATGGCCGGTGGTTAATGGAGTGAACCTCATTACATGCCATAGCTTGATGGCACTGAGCTCTGTCTGAGCTAATAAGAGTGAAACTGTTCATTTTATCAATGTGATCCAAGGTTTCTGTTTGCAGTAAATGTGTGATGCTCTACTCCAGGGTGATGGACCTTTTTTGGATAATCTCCTTGTGATGACTGGTAGCTCTGTCTTTGTCTTACAGCAGTAAATTAATGAATTCACTGTGCTTGGGAGCAAACCCCAAAGCAAGAAAATAGAAAATTTGTGGATGAAGTGTGTTAGGAGCAGGGAGTGTGGGTCAGGCTCATCTTAAAGGACAAGGGATGAGATCAGGATGCCATGAAAGAAGATATGTCCTAGAAGAGCTCAACCAGTTTAGGCAGTCTCTTTTGGATGCTGCAGGTTTCCTTGTGGGGTGATGGTCCCCAGGCCATGCTGCCTGGACCTCATTGCTGACCACACCAAGGGACACATTGTCCCTGGTCTTTGCTTAGCAGACCCTAAACTACAACTTTGTACTCTCTATGTGTGTACCTTGTTTTTTTCACTAGCCTTTTTTGGGGGATTCCTAAAAAAAAATGGGTCAGCACAGGTATTCTTCACTTACATGAGCCAATTGATAAATGAATTGCTTGGCTGCCTTCCATGCTGCGTGGAAGCTCTGTAAGGAATTCTTAGAACACCCTCAAGTCCAGGACTAGTTTCAAATAAAATTGTCCAGAGTAATGGTTTTTTTCCTGTTTGTTTGGTTGGTTTTGGTTTGGGTTGGGGTCTTTTCGCTCCTCTTGAACCCAGATTGATGCTGCAACTGCACACATCATCACTGTGGGTTTGTTTTGGGTTTGTTTTGTGGGGTTTGTAGTGATGTTTAATCTCTGCGTAACAGCTGAGGTCTTGGCTGACATCCTCTGCCCTGGATCAAACCAGAGGCTGTTATCAGCCTGGTCTTAAGGATGGCTCGTGCCAGCTCCTTCTGAGTTTGGGCCAATGGGCTCTTGAATGAATGGGCTTAGAATTACCAGACCCTGGAAAAGGTCTTCCTTGTGTTGATTAGCACAAAAGTAGGGCTGAGTAGAGTCCTCTAAAGCCAAATGTGGTGAGACAGCATTTCCTAGAAACTAGCAAGACCTTCTGATGGCTTGGCCACATCGCTGCTTTTAGCGATGAGTTTCCTCATCCCTGCCTCATCTGTTCAGGCAGGGATAGTGTCAGGCTGGGTTGAAGCCAACCATATATTCCTAGCCAGCTTTAGAGGCCTAAATTTATTGGAGGCTAAACCTTCTTTGTTTGGGAAGCAGCTGTTTGGGACTTGTGCATTGCTTACTCACACTAGATACCTGATTTAGTTTCCCCCAGACTAGGTTATTGCTATCTCTGAGGTTGACATGGGAATTAGGTGATAAGCAGACAAGAAAATCATGCTTTGGTTGGAGGCATTCTGCTTTGCAGAAAGTAGGGTGCAAGCCACTGTCTGCATAGCAAGCTTGAAGAGTCATTGATGTGTTCTGTTTGGATTTCCTGGAATGGACAGCAGCTGTAAATTCCCTAAGGGTGCACAAAGGTTTCAATCAGCACCTGTTCTGGGGAGGGTTTGCAGATCCACTAGTAGCATTTGAAGCCAAAGTAAAATGCATAGGATGAGTGAAGGGCAGTGGGTATAACTTAGAGTGCCTCAACACTTGGGAAGAATCTGAGACCCGGGGCTGGTTGTTGTACAGGATTCAGAAACATGGAATAAAGAGGTCTGTCCTGCTCCTGTGAGTTTACAGAATAGTCCTAACAGGAGAAGACTCAGAACATGCTCCCGTGTCTGTCTGGAGTTAATAGTTTCACACCAAATTAATTTCTACTCCTGTGTAACTTTGTGAAGTTTCTCCCCTTGGTTCCCAGCTTTCCCTCTGTTATTCCCTACACAGGGGCATGGGAAAGGGACTGCTTGTGAAGTATTTTGCCTGGGAGGCAAACGTGGTTCTCCTGGAGCAGATCTTCGCCATGGGGCTGTAGAGTCTCCACAGGTCCACCCAATCACTCCAAGTACACTAAAAGTGCATCTCTCAATATGATGATATCTATAATTCAGTGGCATTGCAGCTGGGATTGGTTTTGCCCCAAGTGCAAAAGACTTCTCTTTTAAAATGTATTCTCTCAGATATTCCTTGTTGTTTAACTTGGAGTTCTAATTATTTTTGAAATGGCAAATTGTGATGCATAATTTATTGGGAAGACGTAGAAAACCCTAGCAGAGATAGAGAATACAGAGAAAAAAAATGGGTCACTTACAGGAGCTCACTATGGTTTTTCAGTAAAAACCTATGAGTTTGAAATGCTGAAATTAGAGCCTGAATCACTTCAAAGATTCCTGCTAATAAGGGAATGATTATGCACAATAAAAAAAAAAACAACTCTAAGCAGCATTGAGAAAACCCCAGTCATGCTAAAAGCTCAGTGTGTCTTTGCATTTTCTTTTCCTCTCCTTTTTTTCTGCTTTATCATTTTGCATAATAAACATGTCTTGAATAATAATGAACAAGCATCTGGGGAAGCATGTATATTAACTGTATTTTTAATCTGCTTGCAATGCTATAACTATTTTGCTACAACTCCTCTAGGGTTGCTGCACTCCTGTTTACATCGCTCCAAGGTCAGGGGCTGGAATCAATAATACTGCATTCTCTCCCCTAATAGGCTTGGGGTGTTAAACCTGCTGCTGACAATGCCATTTCTTTAATTCCCGTTTGATCTCCAGTGGTGCTAGTTGATTTGGTCAGAAGTACAGACAGGCCAGGCAGGTATCCTGGACATTTTGCAAACCTTGTAAGAAAGCACACTTGTTGGGGGGATTCCCTAGTTTACAGGCCTCATTAGGAAGCCAGGTCAGTGGAGGGGGAGAGAAATGTCTCAAAGGCAAAGCACAGCATGAGACCGATGTCATGTGCCTTTAATTTCTCTCCAGAGTACCTACTCTTCTTCACTGGCTGTTTAAAGGGACTCACTGAATGAAGGCATTAACTGGGAGATAAAAAGCTCCTCCTGTCCCCTGAATTTTTCATAAATATGGGAACAAAATTAATATTCAAGGAAGCAGCAGTCCTGAGAAGAGCCAGCCCCTGGGAACAGATTCCTGCCCTGCATCGAATGTTCCTAAGATACAGCTCCTGGCAGGCACCCTGGCCATGCCAGCCTTGTAGCATGGAAACTTGTAAATACAGCTCTCATTAATATAGTGGGCCCTTTTCCCCTGGTGAGATGCTGCCATCCATGTTGTTCAGCTTGTCAGGTGGAGGAGAGCAGCGTGGTGCATTTCTGTGGCTCTTTGGGGGCGGGTTTTTCATCTGGCATCCTGCTGAGGGACTGTATTCCCTGAACTTCCCAGCACAGCACTGTGGTACAACTCCCAAAGGGAGGATGGGGCTTTGCACCTTGAATTCACATCTGGAATGAGTTTGATCAGACTTTACTGTTCAAGCAAGAGACCTTCAGAGGAAAAAATCAGTAACAGCAGGGCCTAATCCTGCTTTCCTAGCTGCTGTTGCCTCGTCTTATATGATAGCAATACAAATTATAAAGGGTAAGTAAGCTTCAATAACAATATTCTTCTTTTAGCCTTTGTTGCACAGGATATTTAGGAACATGCAATGGTCTACCTAACACCAGCTGAGGAGCGGGGATGGGCCATTCCCCTTGTGAGCAGTGGTCTGTCAGTGTAGGAATGAATTATGATCTTTTGTTGAAATTTCATTTTGCAAGAAGATTGGGGGAAAATGCTCCAGAGGTGCTGACTCATCTCATTTTGATACTTCCCCAAAGAAACATTACAGATTCCCATTTTGAAAGAACTTCAGAGTTGTTTATATTGCCTTATCATTCCTAATAAAATCAGAACACAATGTTTAGATTTTGGTGGAGCATTTTAATCCCACATGATTCCCTTGAAATGTGGAGGGAGGGTAAAACACCATCAGGGAGGGGTTGCTGTAAATTGAAGGGAATGCAAGAGTAGAAACCAGAGAGATGAACCAGTGGAGGCTGGAATCTCCTGCACAGTGTTTGTTTTGCTGATTTCCTTGAGGCCAGACAGGCCTAGCCCTGGATAAGCAGGTAGGCAAAGCCTATGGAGCAGGTGCAGAGCAGCAGTAATGCTGCATAGAGCTTACCTGTTTTTGTCCTATGTGTTGGGTGTGATCAATTAATCACTGTAGGGGATATGATGAGGTTAAAGCAGAACAGTCAATGGCAATGCAACATCTGAGTTGGATTTTGGAAGGAAACTGTCACGCATGTCTAGACTGAGGACAGCACAGTGTGCAGTGAAGCCCTTGTTTAGCAGAAGTTATGTGCAGGTGGAGCACTTATCCCAGCAGGCAAAAACCAAAAGATGACTGTCAAAGTGTCCTTCTGGAGAGGTGTTTACAGCAGAAGTCCCTTTTGTTGCCATTCTTTTGCATCTTGCTAGCTGGGGGATGCAGGACTGGCTGGTAACTGAGCTCCTTTCTCCACTACCTGATTAATATTTGGCTTTTCCTAAAATTCTCTGGCCTCCTTTCCTTGTTTTTAATGCTATTTATCCAATAAATTATCATCAATTAATTTGTCTATTGTCTGTTTTCCAGAAGTGAAACCTAGACAAAACTCCAGGAATATCCTGGGTTACAGTGAGACTATCATTAACATTTTATTTTGTAGTGAAGGGAGGACAAATACTGTCCTTCCTGAGTCTAGGCCACTGATAAGAAAAGAAGCAAGGAAAGTTTTGAGTGAGGATATGTTTGACTGAAGTCAGGTGTGTGTTAATGAAATGATTTAGATCTCTTTTCCAATAATACCAAACTCAAATACAGAATGCATAAAACTAGGAAATGGTGTGCCTTTTCCAAACAGTGATTAACAGTTCTGGAGGTGAAAGTGGGAGGCTAAAAAGTCCAAGGAAAAAACTTTACTGTGTGCATGTAATTATAACAGTGAGCCAAGTGATAGAAAACTTCAGGAATGGGGAACATTGAATTGTAATGCTATTTTCTAAGGAAAAGGATGAGAGACTAAGTCCCTGGGCTATTTCAGGACAGACTGGCTGAAACAGTGGGGAATGTAGGGTACTGTAGCAGAAAGACCCGGATGGGGAACTTAAACTGTCCCTGCTTTGCTGTCAAAGGGTAATGTCCTGACTAAGCATCTGCAAAACAAAAATAATTTTATTGGGGTCTCTGGATCACTGGAACTCAGTTCAGGTACTAGAGACTTTTGTTACCATGGATCCCAAGACACAGGGCTGGCTTCTGGCACAGGAACCTCCTGGAATTGTTGAAGTAGATGTGCACAGCAGGAGTTAGGAGCCTGGCCTAAAACATGTGTGTGCAATTCAGTGAAGTGCTAGAATTGCACCTTGGTGCTTTTGTGAATCTGTGTTCCCTGGTCACCCCTGTGGCAGAGACACAGGCTGTGAGGAACACCAGCCTCCTCCAAATGCTTCTTCTGGCATCTTTCTGAATGTGACACTCCGTGCTGCAAGGAAAACTCCAAATCTACCCATCTTCTCTTGCAGTGCATGCATCCTTGAAAGGGACCGTGGGCTGGAAGGGGATCTGTGTGTGCTGCTGTCCCTGCTGCCATGTGTTGGGAGGTGCTGTGTGTTGACAGTGTGCTGGGCTCTGCAGAGGCACAAGGATGGCCGGCGGGGCTGTGCCAGAGCCGTGAGCTGTGTGCAAGCAGGGAGGAGCTCAGGGGCACCTTGCCAGCAGCATTGCCCAGAGGCAGCCTGGCAGCAGAGCAGGCAGGCAGGACACACATGGCTCTGTGTCTGCTCCAGGGCCTCCTGAGCCTCGCCTGGTCCCTGCATCTGGCCTCATGGCTCTGAGGTGTGCCAGGCAGCACTGCAAAGGCTGTGTCCTGTGCATGCTGGCCCTGGGACAGGGCTTGGAGGGCACAGCCTGCAGCAGAGGCAGAGCCTGTCCTGCTCACCCACCACAGCCACTGCCACAGGGACTGACTTCTGTAAAAATATGCCCAACCCTCCTGGGAGACTAAAAATGTCAGCCTCCAGGGGAAATGGCTGAGTGTGTCAGATCTGCTGGTTGTTTATTTCTAGGGCATTTAATTGTACTAGTCAACTTGTAAATTGTGAATGAATTCGTATCTGCTGAAACACTTGGGGTTTTTCCATGGGTTTTTTTGCCTCTGAAATGGTTCTAGGGTGGGGTCCACAGGGTTTTGAGATTATGCCATCCAACACCATGAGGACAGGCACATTCAGAGATCATTGGTTCTTCAGGGCACAAAGATGACACAAGACAGTCATTATTACAGTAGAGACTTTACTTCACCCTGGACCTTCTGCAGAGCAGGTCAGTTTAGTAATCATCCCATTCCCTCTGCAGCCAGTTAGTGTAACCAACATTCTACAGAGTAGATTGTTTTACACATTAACCTTAATGTGAGCTCAAACACTCACAAAGCTCTCTCATCCACCTGCTGGTCCTTGTCCTGCCCTGGAAGTTGTGATAGTGCAGGGTATTGAGCAGGGCACTGCATGTGCTTGCACATTGCTGTCTGTGCTGTCAGGAATTCTCATCAGCCTGTGGGCTCAGGACCCCTTCAGAGAAGTGCCTAGTGACCCAATGGCCATGGCTGATGGCCACCAGCCCCACACAGTGGTGAGGTGCAGGAGGGAGTAGAGGGTGTAATCATACAGATGCAGGATTATGAGAAATTTGGGATTTTGAGAATTCCAGTACTAAAGTTGTGGCCTCTTTGCATCAGGAATAGGAGGAGAAAAATCCTCACTTCGCTGGAGGCTGAGCGCAGACAGGATGATTCAGAACAGTGTGGACTTGCAGCTTGGTCCTTCTTTAGCAAACTGAAATGAAACATTCTCTGCTGCACCAGCAGTTGTTTTTAGACTGCTTGCAGAACTGGAGAACCAAGTAATCATAGTTGGACTGGTATCCATTAGGCCCTTTATGGTGTATCATCACCTTTCTGCCTGCAATTAGGTTACATGCTTAATCTTTCGTGACTAATTTCATTTGCTTGCAGCAGTTTTGCTGTTCTTTAGTTACACTTCCCAGCAGCTTCTGCTGCTCACCTTAGTTCTGTCATCCTCTCTCCTGTTCCTTTACCACGTCTTACTCTCACATCACTGTGTTTTGGACAACATACCCAAACCAGCAGATTTATCTTAGCAGATGGAAACTATGTATTCTTATGCCTGTGGCCTTCTCAACAGCTGTTGCTTGATTAACAAACGAACCTTCTTCACTGCTGATGAACTAAGGTTTGAATACTTTGTTGTGTGGAGGTTTCTGCTCTTCTGTGGAAAAGCCTGACAAGCCCTAAAATGTTTAAATGCTACTAAATTAATCATTCCTCTGTGAAATCAATAAATCCCTCTCACACACAGACGTAAGTCACAGGTTAATAAGGTGTTTAAACGTCTCAGCCATTGAGAAGGCAGTAAGGAGACTTTGAGGGCGCCCTGCCACCTCCCACATACTGATGGTATCTGAGGTGCAGAGGAGCTGTGCTTTTGAAGCAGTGGTAGCCCTTCATGCAGCTCTTCCCTATAAGTTAGGGGATTGCAGAAAGCTGAAAGTATTTTGGTATTCACAATATGCTCCCTGATCCTCCAAATCCATACCTACGCACCAGCCCCATGCTAAAAGCTTTCTGAAACGTGAACAACCTCTTGACATAAATTAGACATGGCACAATGATGGTAAGTCTTTGTCTCCTCACCACTTTTCTCCTGAGAAGACCAAAGGATTTCCTTCTCTTTATAAGACACTTCCTTGGTCAGCTGCTGAAGGCTATGCATCAAATGCATTATTGATAACAGCCCTTGGAAGTTGCATGCACACCTTACAGACTCCCAGCTGCTGTCTGGAACACTGCAGAAGAGTGACTGCAGCTGGACAAAGATTATCTGCTTCTTCCTAAAACCCCCTGAGACAGAAATCAGTATGAATCTCCTGCACAGCCTTTTCTCTCCCACCACTAAATCATTGTAAGCATGAAGTAGAAGAGAAGAAAATAGAACCTCAGGATTTTGAACAAGAATATTGGATGAGGAGGCACCAAAAAAGATAACATCCAACTTTGTAGACACATGCAGAGTGAGATGAGGAGAGAGATTTAGTTTAATTCTGACATTCCCTCAAGCTCAGTGGCTGTGCTGGGCTGTTTCTTCCCACAGCAGGAATCTGAAGCAAGCAGGGGTTGAGAAGAGCAGTTCTTGGTATTCCTGCTCAGTATTCAAAGCCCATGCACTCATGCCAGACATGCCTTTAAAGTGACTTTTCTTTTTCTGGTGGCTTGAGTCCCCACATTGTCCCATGTTGCTCTCAGTTGATTCATGTGCACTGCAGAGAGGTTCCCCTTTTCTTCCCAAGGCTGGATAACTGCTGGTGGTGGAGCTGGGGCAGCTGATGGATTTTGAGCATTGGACTGTACTTGGTGCCAAGGAGAACCATCACCCTCTGCAGCTGGTGCCTGCTGTCTGTTCCCTGCAGCCCATTCCTCTGTACTGTGTCTATTCCCATGCCAGGTCGGGGGCTGCACTGAGCCCCTTCCTTCCCAGCAGGGCAGGGCACACTGCTGGAAGCAGGACCTTTGCCAGGGATCCAGCCAGCTCAGGAGGAGAGTACTGTGCACATGCACAAGTGGGTTCCAAAATGTTGGTTGTTGCCCTCCTGGTTCTAAGGAGACAAGGTCTCACAGCTGTCACACTGGCTTGTCCAAAGGAACTTCTGTCTTCATGCACCTCTTCCTACTGCTCTGGGCATTTTGGCTGGACAAAGCCCTTCTCCTTGATTCTCCTGGCATGCTGCAGAAGCTGTTGCTAAACAGCACTGGCTATGCTGTCCTTAGAGATACCCTGTGTCTTTTTTTTACCTCCTGCTTGTCTATCTTCATAGAGGCTCACCACAGTCTTGTCCACAGGAAGTGTCTGTGGATGTCCTGTCAATTCCTCATGGGCTCTCCCATGCTCTCTGATAATTTTCCACTCAAACTGGGAAACTTCATCACAGAGCTAAGGAAACTGAGAGTGATGTGATATGCCCAAGGTCACGTGTAGAGACTGGATTAGGCCTTCTGTTCTCCCTGATGCTAATACTTTACCTTAATCACAAGCTTTCTTTTGTATCACTGTGATCATTTAGGGAACTGGTGCATCGGCAGCAGCACAACTTGTTTGTGTAGTATCCTGTGTCTGAGAAAATCAGTTTGCTTTCAAAGCTGTGCACTGTGTAGGCTGGAATTGCTTTCCCTCTGTCTTCCCATTGCATTTCTTTTCTGGCTCCTCAGCATTTATGTCCCTAGCAATCATCATTGAGGATAATGGGAGCAGGCAAAAGAACCACAGGAGAGTCGTGCTTTGCCAGCCATCTTCCCTTGCACATCTTAATACCATATGTCAAGTGCAGTTGCTCAGGGCTCCACAGATATCTCTTTTTCAGCCACCCGAGGAGCTGGGGCTGTTTACGGTGTCAGCTTCACAAGATGGCAGGTGGAGAATTAGAAACTGCTCCTGAGAAGCTGAGGAAAAGAAGCACTTGGTAATTGCTGATGCCCCCAGGAGCTGAACAGCTGGGTCTTGCAAGAAAACTGTTTGCAGTAACAAAAGCAGGCATGGGTTTTCAGATAGCTTAAAGCCCTGCTTTCAGAGGTATTGAGCACCCAGTACATCCCCTTGCTCTCACTGAGATGAATGTAAGGGTGGCCTTTGTGGGTGCATTTAACTCAGTGTCCACCTTCAGTAAGTGCCACTCCCAGTGACAGCTGGAAGAAACCAGTAACAGAGACAGTACCAGAGTGAGCTTTCTGACCACTGAGAAAACATCTTGGACTGTGCTGAAATACTTGGTTTTTCAGAGCTAGGTTGAGTTCTAGAAACCATCCAGGTGGATTGCTGGGCATTCTGTCTGGAATTCACAGAGCTTCAGTAGTGCTTTGCAGTGCTGGTATAGTGCCATGCACCGTGTCATCCCCTCTCTAGGGCATCTCGTGCCATCCAGGCATGACCAGAGACTTAATGAGAGCTGTGGGACAGCTCTAAACTGTTGGTTTTGCTTGGAGGTGGACTGGGTGGGACTCAACAGAAAATTCTATTCCATAGGGTTTTTTCAGTGGTGGAAGCATGGCTGTAAAGCATCACATATCAAGGCAATCAATGGGGGAAGGACCTGTGTAATTTCTGGGATATTGAAGGATGTATTTTAGTGTCTGCTGTCACTGCCACTGGGTTGTACCTGGAGCAAACCAACTGGTATTCATGGTATTCATTAGAAAACTGAGATGTGTGTATTTATTCCAGCATCCCTGAGACTCCTGCTCAGTCTCTGGGTAATGTCCAGTGAATGGGTGCATGCTCATGTCACTGCATGTGTGGAAGACCAACTCCTTTTTGAGGCTTTGGAGTATGAATTTTCTGTGAATGTTCTTTGTTAATAGTGATTGATGATTTTGGTGAAAAAATTGTAATTCATTAGAAGTAGTGCCTGATTTGGAAACTGGAAATTATCATGTCTTTCTGGGATGTGATAGCAAGATTGGCCTGTCTACTGGAAAGCTCAAAGTGATTGCCAGAAGCAGGAGAGAATTATCCACCTTTTACACAAGAAAGGAGAGGTGTAGAAAAGGGAAAGGTGCCTGTTGACCACGCTTATCTTTGGCTTGTAACTCCTTAATGACAAAGCACCCAGGCTCCAATAGCCTCAGCTTCTTGCATGACCCAGACTAACTTCAAGTAGTTTGTAAAATATTTCTGCATCCCCATAGAAGCCTTTCCCTCTGGATTCCAAGTGTGAATGTCTCAGACTTGCACTGTGCAACAATCTCTGGTTTTGTAAGGAGCTCTGAGAGACAATTTATTAAAGGTTTAGCAGAGTATTTTATAGTTTCTTGCATCTCCAGGAGTTTTGTGCAAAGAAGGTCTTTGTGAAAGTTTATTATTCAAATTTGAAGGGATGGAAGGAAATCAATTTCCTTCTTCAAAACTGCAATTTTTCACCTACTCCATTTGCTTATCAGTCTTGCCTTGCCAGGATTATTCTAATCAGATTTCACATACAAAAAAATAATAACATAAAAATAATTCTCCTCTTTCAAGTCTTTGTGAGGCTTAAGTAAATTAAGACGTTGATCAGATTCTGCTCACTGTTGAAGCTGTGAATACAATGGAGGGTACCTGTTGTGGCTGGGGATTGTGTCTGATGTGGTTTTTTATCTTCAGAGGGGGGGGCAGAAGGAAGGACTGAAACCAGACTCGTCCCTGGGGGTTCCTTGGTTAACCTGTGTTTCAGGTAGCAGCTGGGATGTGGACCTGCAGGACACACGGCCACAGTCCAACCCAAAGGGGACAAAAGGCAGAGAAGGGATGCCTGTGTGGCTGCAGGAAGCTGCTCCAGCAAGCAGGGCTGCCAGGCTGTGCTTCGCCACCACCTCATGCACTGAGCTGCTGCAAAGGGGAGCCCAGTGTCCAAATTGCTGGCGTGGTTTTGCAAGTCTGTCCTCAGCCTAATGCACCAAAATGCCAGCCTGTAGCAAAGCCAGCACAGCTTCTCTGCATACAGGTTATTCCTGATTTGGCAGCTGTTTGGGAACCTTATTTGCTGTTCATGTCAAGACTGATAGCACTCCTATGGGTGCTGTGACCTTGAGCATCCTTTCATTCTTCCTGAATAAGCTCATTATGAGCTCCTAAATTGTCATCAGGGATTTGCCATGACCTAAAATGAAAGTGTCTTTCTGTAAATACTGCCACAATGAAGTATGTTCACTTCAGCATGAGGTCTGGGCTTGGTGGACAAAGGCCACTCTGATACTGATTCTGGCCCCTTGTATGACAATCTGTGTTTTTATTGAGTTTGACAAATAACTCCATATTCCATAGATCCACAGGGATCTTCTTGATAGTGGCTAAAAGGTATGGGTGGGTGCTCATACTCAGCCCAGAAGACAATTCACAGCAGTAGTTTTTTTTTAAGACCCAAGCACACAAAGCTTGGTAGTACTATTTAGTTATAAAACAGGCCTGCAGTCAACGTTTTTTAAAAAAATGTTGTGTCCCTCTTTGCAGATGGGACTTTTGTACTTAAGGGTGCTCTTAGGACAATTTGTAGGGCTCAGCTCCCTGCTCTCACAGAAATGCCTTGCCTTGACTCAATGATTCAGTTCAGTGTCTAAACCTGGACGTTCCTCTCTCTCTCTCTGCAATGTGCCAGCATCCCCCGCCTGCCTGCCACAAGACCATGGATCTCCCTTGGGACCTGTGTCCTATCTGCCAGCCCTGTGCATGTCTTGCATGCCCCAGGACATCTCAGATGGCACTGGGAACCTGTGCTGAGGTAACCAGATCGAGCCCTTAATCTCTGCGCCTCAGCTGCTCCTCTATGTGGTGGAGATAAGATTCCTTTCTTGCTCCCACGGAGACAGAGGGGAGATAAGCGTGCTGGTGATTGACAGGCACTGGATGCTGTGGTAAGGGCACTGTGCAAGAGCTTGAGTAGATAAGAGTGACTACATGACAGCATGAGGTTTTTTCCCGTTGTTCTTTACCTCAGAAGATTTTCTCCTTCACATGTCCTTTTCCTATCAGGTTGTTAGTGCACTGAAAGAGATGAACTCACATGAGTCTCTCACACGTGAAGCTTGCATTGACATTGCTCCAAACCTAACTAGGTTTCTCTCTAAGTTCAGCCGTCCTGTCCCTATTTGACCTATTTGCCCCACATTGCTCAACTAAGGAAGTGTTCCAATACCTCAGCAGTGTTTGGAAGCAGCTTCTATTCGAGATAGCTCTATTATTCATTAAAAGAAATGGCAAAAAGAATCACTTGGTTTTCAGGTTTGTCAAGTTGGAATGATGCAGGGAAGTAGGGAAATCACTGTCTGACTTCAAAATGGAATAAATTGGCCTGACACCACCTGAAAGAATAAACCCAGAAGCTAGATACCATCTTTTTCAGCTAAATCACTGTTCTGACACCTAGTTACTTCATTACCAGTGGTGCTGTATATACTTGCAGCTCCCTGTGGTTTCAGTGGGATTTCAAAGTAATCACCAGCCCTGCAGTTCTTTCCCATTTTATTTACAGACTTCAAAAGCTCAGTTTTGTGCTCATCATGTAGGACTCTCTTTCTTGTCATTTGTTTGGAGACTGTCCGAAAGAAATTTTCTATAGCCAGGAGATGTTTTCAAGGTTTTTTGTAAAGGTACTGAATACTGGAAGTCTCTAGAACACGAGAGACCAAGACAGTCAAACTGTAAGACCCCACCGAAATCTGTGGCAGGGTATGAGCTCATCTCCATCCTAGGCTCTTCCCTGGGAAAGATCAAACCATTATCCTCTCCAGCAGAGGACTGCCGTGCTCAGCAGGGGTGGTGGGTGTGTTGAGGGCAGCAGGAGGAAGCTGTGAAGGGCTGTGTGTTCTGCAACAAAAGCTTCAGGCACACAGTTCTCAGAGAAGCCTTTCCAAAGACCCCACAAGAGAGTCTGCAGCATGTACTTCTTAGGTCATTATGTCCTTTTATTTATCTTCACTTTCACAGTGTCCCCTTTCTTTGTGCTTGTAGTCATCAATCATATCTTCAATTACTTGGGTATAATCTGCTCACAGTAGTGTCACTTCAAATTGTAAAATACTTTATAGTTAACAGTTTCACAGCTTCTGTGAACATTGATGTAACTATCAATGATGGACTTTCCCTCCTGCAACTCTTGAATCTTGAGTCATTGAAACCTGCATGAAGTGAGCAAAAGCTGACAGGCATTCTGAGTGTGTTTTAAAGTTGGTGGCCTTGTGTAGATTCTCCATTCACTTTTATTCTTTGGGTTTTTTACTGAAAATGCTCCTAAGAGAAGGCTACAGTGGCCATTGCTCTGTTTCCATGCGTTGCCAGCACTGGGAGCCAGGAGCTGTTCATATCCATCTCATGCGAGCTGGTTATCTCTGGGGCGTATACAGTAACTAAATCATAAGGGACACGAGCACATCCTCAATTCACCAGGAAATCTTGTATCTGTGGTTACTCCTCTGGTCAAGTTCTTGGCTGAACTGAGGAAGTGTTTTTCTTCAGAAGATCCTGGGGGACTAGCTTTTGATCTAGACCTCAGGGCACCTCTTGTGCTCTGCAAAACTTGGCAGCATCCATGTGGTGAAAATATCCCTCCCTGCATCTTTCTAACTCATCTCTCTGTAGGAGCCATCTGTCTGTCTAATCTTCCCAGGGCTAACGGATGGCTGTGCTTAAGAGTTTGACCATCCAAATAGAGTCCTCGAGTGATGGAGCCAATGATGCAATGATTGCTGGGGCACGGTGAGCTCTGTGCAGCCTGGCTACAGCTGCTTCCCTGCATTCTTTCCACCACTCAAATCTGTAGTGTAATTTTTAAAACTGCCATCGCAGATGACCCTATTCTTGTGGTTCTAATGCAAATATTGACCACATTTCCTTTCAAAAATGTTTGGAGAGAGGAAGGAGGAATAGCTCAGAGGAGCTACATTGTCATCTGTACAAAGTTAAATCCACACTGAGTAGGACAAAGATGAATTTCCATACTCAGAATGTGTAATTGCATAGCAAGTACAGTGTGCATGCTTGGTAGGTAAATTGTAACACTGAGGCTGTTGTAACAAAAATGTTGAGGGCACAAACCAGATTTATGTATTTGAAAAAGTGGGCTTACATATGACTCTTGCCCATTCAGATAAATCAGCTAATGTATGAATGTATTAGCTTAATACATGACGGACACAATAGCCTTGACTTCTCAAATATACATATTCAGAGAAAAATAAAGATTTAGAAGCAATTTTTTCAATAAATAGGGGGATTAGTCACAAATCCAATAAAGAATTGCAGATTTTGCTTCCCCTTCTACAGTCTTTTATGGTTTGAAAGCATCTGAAATGATGCTATTTCCTGATTAGATACCTTTTTAAAATTTCCTACCAGTCATTTTCGTGGGTTTGGGGTTTTTTTGTGTTCCTTTTCTGTTTTTTTTTTTTGTAATAAAAGCCAATGAATAGTTCTTTAGTGTGTGGCAGCAGAGTCAGCAGAAAGTAACTGTCCAAACTGCAAAAGAGGACTAATTTAACCTGGTCTGTAGATTACAGTGAATAAATGAGAAGGGGAAATGTGTTGCTGGATGTTTTCAGCCTTCAGCAATTCAGTGACCATGCTCTTTTCAACCTCAGCGAAATGAAATATACACTCCTAATGAAGTTCTGATGTTCAATTATTTTCATGTTTTCGTGGTTTTTTTGGTTTTTTTTAGATCATCTTCATTGCCCAGACAAATGGCACCTCTGTAGCGTTGTCAGTCTGTCCCTTTTCTCCTGAGGATATCTCATCGCCTTTAGTGTTGGAATACCTGCAGATGTATTTGAGAAAGCAGTTGCAAGATGGAAAATGTGACTGAACCCTCCTGTTCCGGGAAAGCAAGCTATGAGGCCCCTGTCAAAATTGGTTGAGTCATTTTTACCTAGAGCAATATTTTAATGAAGCGATTGAGCCAGGACTGGAGGGTTTTCATCCATCCTGCACAGAGGATGGTGGATCCTGAGTGACTGTTTGTCTCTCACAGCAGTTTGGAAGGGACCTGCAAAGTTTCATGTGATGTGACAGAGCCGAGCAAATAGGGAACTAATTAGGTGTAGGCACATAGTGGGGCAAAGCAGGTCCTAGAGACAGTGAAAGTGTCATAAAGGTTGGTGTGCAGACAAGAGAGAGGAGATGAGCTCAAGCATCAAGGTGAGTCCTTGAAAGCACAGCCCCACTGAGAAGTCTCATAGGAGGGTGAACCTCGCTGTCTGAGTATCTGTGACATTTTCCAGGAGAGTATTAGCAAGTTTAGAACAGAGAAAAAAGATATTCTTCACATAATATGTGATGGCTGTAAAGGATACCACAGATTGCTGGAGATTCAGGGCTGCCAGCAGTGTTCTTAAACTTTGTACCAGTATAGCCAGCACTGATCCCTACCTGCAACAAAATACTCATCTAGATGGACCCCCAACAGAAAGAAACCTATATTCAAGAGGGTCTAGGAGCAGTGGGATAGAAAAGGTTTTTGGAAGACCTGAGAATTTACTTTGAATCATGGTGAAAAGTCATTGCTCTCCTGCTTTTGCTATTGAACTCTCTTTCCTATCTCATCATGTTTCATACAGATTTTTCTCTCAATGGCACATGTGCTGGGGGCATTAGCCCAGTGGCCTAGGAAGCAATGGCGTAAACTTTATGGGCAGAGCTGGATTTTTCAGCTGGCTCCAGGTCTGGAGGCAGTGGGCACAAAATTAAACCCAAGAGATTCTGTCTGAACACCAGAAAATGTTATTTTACTGTGAGGGTGGCTGAGCACAGGCACAGGCTGCTCAGGGAGGTTGTGGAATTTCCCTTCTTCGAGGGATTTCCTCCCTTCTTGATTCCTGGCATTCCTGGTATATATCAGTGGTCTCTGCAGATGTCTCTGGAGATGGTTTGGAAGACTCAGCTGAAGTGGCTTCCTGGCTCTGGAAGCTAGGGGACCACGGAGTAGAATAAAGCCATCCAATGTCTTTAGATGTCTTTAAAGTGCAAATGCAAATGTGTTGCTGAGATCAGACTTGGGGAAAGAAGTGCAGCAGCAAAGCAAGCTGCTACAATAAGCTAGTGCATAAATATTCCAGCAGAAAGGTTCAGAGCCATCTGCAAAGACTACTAAAACTTAGCAGGGAAGCCAGAAATCAAAAAGAGAGTTAATAATCAGTCCTCAGTGTCTCAGGAGCATACGGGCCTCTTTCCGCATTATGCTACATGAATGTCTTTTGTATTGCAGTAGCAGCCTTTAGGTGAAAAAAGAGGGAGGCACAGTAATTTTAATAAAGCACTCAAATATAGACTGGAGCTATTAACTTGCTGGAAGTCCTGGTTGTTTTGAAGGTACAATCTGGTTGCCATTAAAAAACAACAATAAAAAAATATCCTGCCGCCGAAAATTTTGCATGCTTGCATTTGTATGTTAATAGTTTCCTTTGTGAGAAGTGGGAGGAAAGTGACAGGAAGGACAGAGAAGACTTGGGCATGAGAAAGTGGGTTGTGGAGGAGATTTGTTATGTCATGCAAAACCTATCACCTCCACGTCCAGATTCCTCTCTGTCCAACTCAATACCACCCTAATAAATCTCCACCTCTTGGCTGATGTCTGCATCCAGGACATGTTATCAGTCACTGCTGACAAGGACTATTAGTCATTATTGCCAGGACAGAAACTCAGTCTGAACAGACTGAATGGCAGAGAAACCAGTTTCTTTGTGCTAAGAAATGTTTGCTGCCAGGGGTGTGTGGTCTAGGAGTTGGTACAGCTCCTGCTGCCCAACTCAGTCCATGCAGCATTCCCATTTCTAGGACAATACTCAGTGTTTTAGTGAGTGACATGTTCCATGCATTGCTTCCCTTGGTGTGCACCAGCCCTCCTCCCAGGCACTCCAGAAGCTCTGAGATGATCCTGCAACCATGGATAATAAAAGTGTTGCCACTTAATTTGCACTCTTGTTTCAGAAGGAGGTGATAACATTCCCGATGATCTGCCTTTAAAGAGAGCTCGTTTGTTGCTCTTACTCAGTGAGAAGGGAGAGAAATTGTCATGTTCATTTGGAAACTGCAGTGTTAATTAAAAGGTTTCCAGAAACCATCTGTGAGTTTTTATTACAACTTGAGGTTTGTTCCCGCTTGTTCACATAGTTGGAGGGGAGCAGGGGTCACAGGCTGAGGGCTTGCAATTGTTTAACTTCTGTGTATAGACCTGTGACCACATACAAAGCAGAAGTTATTAAAGGCAATAGTGCTGTCTCCCTGCTCTTCCTCTGACAGGTTCTCCCAGTCGCCCAAGTTCTCTGTATGGTTGTTCCCTCTCATTTTGTATCTGACATTTTTGCTACTGTGAGTTTTTTCAGCAGAATTCCTCCAGACATGCTGTCATGGATTGTTCCAAGCCACAATCCAACAGGACAGAAGGTGCCTGAGTTAGCTTCAGCAGTGAAATTATACAGCAGAAGGCATTATTAAAAGTGGATCTTTTGTCCAATAAATCCTCCTTTATGACTCAGAGATTGGAAGGAATTCAGAGAAGGGCAACAGAAACAATTCTGGGGCTGATGGTTGAGTTAGAGGGGATATGTTAAGAGAGGAAAAGGTGTTGGCATTTGTTAAGGGAGAAAATTGAGCATGTAATATGCTGTACTGGCTAAGAAGGGGGATGTTTTCAGGAAACTAGCAATGAACATAAAACGCTGCAGATTACATAGGAAGTTCCAGCCTGGTGATGGAAGTGCACTGGTTCAGTGACTTTAGCTGGAAAAGGGAGCTTTCCAGGTGTGTAGTGAATGTAAATACAGGTAGGTGATGGAAATCACTGTCCTTGCACTGCTAGGGATGTGTCCCTCTGACCTGGTCCATAAGCAAGGGTGGGAAGACAGGGCTTAGTAGTACCCTCTCTTTTGATACCCCTGTAAAAGGGACTTCTTTGCTGTGACAGAAGAAAAAGCCCTCTCATTTGCAAATAACTAGTAATTTGGAATCTGGAGAAAGCTTTTATTATCCACCAAGTGTGTGTTAATTAACTGTCTGTCTCACAAATTAACTATTAGTAGAAGGTGCTTAAGTGAAATGCCCTGAAGCTTCTTAAGCATCTTCTCTGGAAAAAGATGTTGGGATTTGCTGTAAAGTCCAGTCACGGATCTGATGAGAGCCTGCAGCAATCCTGCAAGAAGGATGCTGGCAGCATTTCCATCCTAGCTCCATTCTCTGATCTCTTGGCAGCTTTTCACTTCAGCAATGACAGTATTCTTTTAACCCAGCTTTTTTACCTGTTGGCTTTTCCTGGAAGCACTGTCTCTGGTTTGTGCTGCATGTATTGTAGTCTGCTGGATTTTGGATTAATTGTAGATGTCTAAGACAGGTGCAGCTGATCTTAAAAGCTACTAGTTAAAGGAGCTTGTAGACGAGCCATGTTTATGTTTTCCCAGCTCATTAGAGGAACAGCATGTGCTGCATTCCTGACTTTTGACACTTGGACTTCATTGTGGGAGGGAGGGGAATGCGGTTGTTTTCCTTTTGCTTTGTTTGTGGCTGGAGGTCGAGAGCATCTCCTTGTGCCCGCTCTGTATGCAGGCTCTGTGGCCTCTATTTATTAGCATTAACTCTTCCCCTCCGTTGCTGTTACTTGCCTCCTCTGCCACTTTTCTTGGGAAAGCATCATGGTGCTTGAGGCAGCAGTGACTGCTCTGTGAACACCCCCTGCTCCCTTTTAGGGGACAGGGCTTCTCTGTTTAGGGCACACGGGAACCTGAGAAAAGCAGCAGGGATGTGCGCAAGGACTTGTCCCAGCCTGTCAGCAGCCCATCAGCACAGATGCAGCAGCGTGTTTCAGGCTGATGCCTCAGCACCTCCTTTCTTCATCTCCCTGGGAAGGCAGAACGGACAAGCCCAGCTCTATTTTCACCAGGGAAAAGTGAGAATTACTCACCGCAGCTCCGGGCGAGGCAGTCTGAATCTCTGTGGTTTGATGGGAGTGGCTGTGCAGAACATGGGGGAGAAGGGGATGCTGGATTGCTTTGCTGCAGCACCAGTGCCCTGCCATGGAGCAGGAATCCTTGCCCTGAGCCTCAGAGCAGGTTTCCAGCTGCAGGAGAACACGGGGGTTTGGTTTTGGTCTGTCCTGGGGTGGGCACCTCTCCCTCTGCTCCCGGCAGCGCTGTTCCATTCCCAGTTTTAGCAGCCAAAGGTACCAGTAACACTTCTGCATACAGAACTTTGCTAGGGCATAACAGCTTGCATGATTTAATTATTTTAATTGGAATTAACTGGGAAAATAATTCCCTCTTTCAGCAGGAATAAGCAGGATACAGCCTGTCAGAATTTTTTCAAATGAGCTCTGCTGAAGGCAGAGGTGCAGAGATATGTAGTCAGCCTGCTTTAATGAGATTTGGCTGTAATTTTGTGATGAAATTATTCTAGGTTAAACTCAATCACACACAAAAAGTGTTTCATTGTATTAAGGCATATTTGAGACCCACAAATCTCAGTCACATTATTGGTGAGATAAAAACTATCAGAAATTATGTCATTTTGAAAGATTTTCATTTTCTGAATAGATGTTGGAGAACAAATACTGCTCGTAATGCTGGGCAAAGATTTACCAGGATGTGATAATTCATGGATTTCTTTCCCAAATAGTTATTAAACTAAGAAAAAACAGTGCAGATTTGCAAAATATTGAGATTATTATAGAAGTCTTAGACATAGAAAGTGACCTTCAGCTGAGAAACTGTGAGTTGTTTCAATTTAAATTAGATGGGAGGCTAAACATTCAACTGTAACTAAGATTTATTATTTTATAAAAGTGCAGAAAACTGGTTATAAAGGCAAACTAGGCTGTAAAACTCTGGGCTTGAATACAAAAGTGGTCTGGATTTTTTTTTCTTTGTGAGAGAGGTAAAAAGCTGTATAATTACTATACCAGACCTAAGGAAAGTCTGCTAGGGAAGGCATTTAGTCTAAGAGATTTTTTTTTAAAAAGCAACAATCCGTAATAATAACAATGATGATAATAATATAAAACAACCCAGAAAAACCCACAAAGAAAAAAAATGAAATATTTGCAGGCAGGAAGTCCATAAAAATGCAAAATGTGATTGAGCATGGAAAGGTACTGCTCTTTGGTCAGAAAGCATAGGGGAGAACTGAGAATTACCAATATGGAGAGGAGTGAGATGACCATCAAAAAAAAAGTGAGAGAAAAAAGAACAAAGAAAGGAAAACAGTTAGTGGAATGCTGTTTAGCCGCTGGTATATAAAGAGAAGGAATGGTGCTCTTCATCACTTAATCTGTTGCCAGAGAGGATGGAGACAGTGAGTGTTTAAGAAGCAGAATGTAGCAATTGCATCTAAGTAGGAAATGGTGCCCCAGACTGCTGAAGGATGTGACATCCCAAATCCTGAGTCTGTTGACACACAGACATCTGCTCATTTTATGAAGGCTATGTGGAAAAATCCTTCATACTGGGGAATATGGGAAATTTTGTTTAAAAATGAGCAAAACAAACATTATGGACATGTAGAGGCTCATCCTTTTGGCTTCAGTGTAATGTAGAAAGTGAAGAATTGTTTCAAACGATGGAGATAATGAGATACAATGTAACCCGAGTTTAATAAAGCTAGATTGTGCAGATTATTCTGTTACTGGTCTCCTAGACAGGGGGAATGCAGCAAATCTGATTTGTCTGGATTTCAGTGAGCATTTGCTGTCATGCCACACGTGTTACTGGTGCAGTTGGGAAGGGCAGGATTAGCAGAAGAGAGGGCTGCAAAGGGAGGGAGGGAGGATCCCTGCAGCGGAGCTGACAACAAGTTGTGCTGCAGGGTGAGCCTGTCCTGGCTGCAAAGCTGCTGAAGTTTGACTGAGGGAAGCACGTGGAAAGCCAGGTCTGGGAGATGCTGTCACTGCCCTGGGCAGCTGGAGCATTGTGTAGGAAAACCACTGGAGTAATTCTGGGGGGCTGGAGTTGGTGAAGCATCAGTGACACAAGAAGTTGTTGTGTTATATAAATATTAAAGAATTTGGCCTAGTAATAAGAATTTGCAGTCTTAAGTTTGCTGTAAAACTGTGAACCAATAAGGGAATGCAACCCAGAAAATGCCAAATAACCACACAAGTTGTAATAGGCACAAATCAGGCACAGAGAGTTGAACACATACTGAAATGCTAAAAGAATCACCCCACACACTCAGTCTTATTTGTGTGTGAATTAGTTGTATTTAAAAAGGTTGAGCTGAGCAAGTTCAGAGAGTCTTTTCATTTGATCTCTGCTTTCAACAGATTTGTTTAGCCCCAGCAAAATGGAAGATGAAAATGCATTATAATTACTGTGTAAATTACCACGAGGGGGTAAATACCAGCAGTGTTTATGCTGAGGGCCAAAGCTGGCACAAGAACAAATGGTCATTGCCTGGCAGTGAATCCAATCCAATAACTCATTTAAAAGTGAAACTTGATGAACTTGTGAAAGAAATGATGAGATATTGCCAGGAACAGGGCAGTGGTGAACTCAGAGGGTACTTTCCCTCTAGTAATTTACCTCTGTCTTAGAACAGTCATTTTTTATTGCCAAAAGTCCAGTTATGGTGAGATTGGTTTTTAAATGGAAGTAATTTATTAATGACATTGAGAGAAGCAAATTATAAATGACCAAAACCCTGTAAGTATTCCTTGGAAGATTGCAGAAGTGTTTATAAATGTGCCTCTGTAGGATGCAGCCTGTGAATTAGAACAGGCAAAAGCAAGGAAATTATAAACCATGGATCATGGTGCTACCAAAGGCCACTGCAATGGAATGTAAATGGCTGAAGCTGTTTTCCTGTGGTTAAACACATGTATCACTAAGGGGCTTTCTCCAGCCCTGGCTGTCTCCTGGACACACCTGGGTGCCCAGTGAGTGCCCTTTGTGCCCATGGCACACCTTTGGCAAGAGCAGTGCTTCATTTTTCCCAAAGCTAGATGTAGTTAATCGCCTGCTCATCTCTTTGCATCTTCTGTGGCTCCCTCACTCTTTGCTGATAAATGCAGATGTTTATGATGTTTTTGTCTCACTTGTGGCTTGGTGATTAATATTCTGCAAGTTGCTGAGCTTATGGGTACCGATTTCCTGCTCTACTTACTGTACGTAAGTCAGCTTGGTTTGTTTTTCTTCCTCTTGCTAATATATCCACCTGGTGAGTTAATTGTGTAGGAAAAGAGCCAGGGAAGACAGAAAATGCAGAAAACATGATGTTGAGCTCAGCTGGGAGTATTCTGCAGTTCATTTCTGTGTTGGGAGTGTGTAAGGGGCTGGATGGCAAAGTTTGCTGTGCCAGAGGAAGCTGTTTGTAGTGATGTTCCCTTGGTAAGGTCCTGAATTGTGAGCAGGAGTGATGGTCTCTGTCCTGGCTAGCTTTTATGGGTGGACAGACAGTGTGTGGATTCTGCACTTCCTCCCCAGAAGCTTGTGTAAGGGTTCACTGTCATTCTTGAAGGTGAATAGATATTAATTTGAAAGACATGCTGCTCTCGTCTTCGATATCTGTTGCTGTTCTGTGAATTGATGAGAATTCACACTGCATTTCTTATTTTACCTGACATGGAAAAAGATTTTACAAGGCTAGATTAAAACCAAAATATTGAGGAGAAGCATATGAAAGTGTTCCCCTACTTGCTGGGTTGCTCATTACCAGGATAAGGTGGATCTTTGTTTACTGAGAGCATCCAGATGCTCCAGACTTGCATCTCCAAGCAGATCCTGTGAAACAACAGAGTTTGGGACCTGATACTTAGGTTGCATGCTTCCATTTTATGTAAATAAATATCCAATGAATCATGAGTTGGAACAAGTCCCCAGGACAACCAGGCAGAAAGAAGGGTGTATTGGGATGGGGTTGTTTGGGTGTCTCCTGGGGAGAGTGCTCCAGTTCATGGAAAGCATCAGTGGTCCATGGAGTAAGGGAGACAGTGATCTTCCCTTCCAGCACAGCTCTGCCTGCCCACTGGTCTGATGTCTGGTCCTTAGGAGCCTGTACTAATTCTTCCTTCAGTTTACTCTCTGAAATTGATTAATCTTAGTCTCCTTTTATTGATCAGTGCCCATTCAGTCCCAGATTGCCTCCTGCCTTCTTCCTTTTCTCACATATCCTTTTGGCTCTCTGGTTGGTGGTCCAGCTTTCTCTCATTTGTATTCAAATTGGCCAACTCATCCATTTTGTCAGGATCCAGCAGAGAAGATAGATGAAAAGAAATCTCTCTGCTGTCAATTCAAAGCAGTCCTGGCACAGCCTGTAACCATCCAGAGTTGAAATTGCCAGGAATTTGTTCACTGGAATGCATTCAGTTTGGACAGAATCAGTAGGAAATAACAGCTCTTGAACTATAGCACATCTCCCCTGTACTCATGTGTGAACTGCTCATTTTCACAGATCATCAGCTTAGCTAAAGCTTGGGTGAATATTCTTTACTCTGAAGAATGAGGATGAGGGATGTTTCTGCAGGAAAACTTCCCCAGAATTAACATATTTTTCTTATATTTTTCCCGTAAATGTCTGAGCTGTCATTGCTGAAAGTTTCCAGGTGAATTCATCTTGAAATAGTTGAAATTATCAGTTTAATGGTTAAAACTTGGCAAAGTTAGAAGCGTGTGAAAACGGTGTTATCACGGGATTTGTCAGACAACCTTAATAATAGTTTCACCTACAACAGCAAAATTCAGTAATGCAATGTAATTCTGAGGCATCAGCACTGCACGGATGAGCACCATTAGATAAATGGGACCTAAGAGAGTGCAGAACACCAGGAGTACCCTGGTACTTAGTGCCCTGGGTCTGTTCTGTATTCAGAAGGGTCTGAAGGTAATCACAGAGTGGGAAGCAGCTCCCAAGATGTGTGTGCAGCAAAACCCGTGCTGTGTGCGGGTAGTCCCAGCACTGTCACACCTCAGCCTCGTCGCCTGGCCCACTCTTCCACCTCCCAGCTCGGATTTGAGCAAAATTTGTGGCAGTGCCAAACTGATGGATCACCATCCCATTTTCTAAAATGTCCTCCCTGACAGCATAGGCTGTGCCAGCAAATCTGAGAACATCCAGGATAGCAACTCCAGGCCATTTATCAAGTCCATCTAAGGCTTGCAAGATAGAATTTCTCACTTCTCTCAGTGATGATGCCAGGAGTAGAATAAATCCATCCCCAGCAGGTGTCCTCCTGCATACCTCTGTCCTCTTCTCAAGTGTATTGAACCAATCAGTCCTGGAGCCCATATGTCAGTTTAGCCTGTCCTTGCTCAATAGATAGAAGAGAAAGTGTGGGACAAAACAAGTTTACCCCTCCTAGTCATGTACATGTACTTCCTTGCTCAGTTTCTTGACAGTTTATTGAGTTGCCTTTGTTCTGCCTTGATATAGGAAACATTGACTTAATATGAGTTTTGGTCTTCCAATAGCATCTGTGTGAAAATGTGATAGTAGAAGAGGGGCAATGGCTGTAGCAAAGAGAAGGGACTGTGAGATTTCAGCAGTTGAGGAGCTGCCTAAGGCTGCAGGGAGACTATTTCAGGCTCTCTACAAGTCCATCTTCAGTTTATGGGCTGGAGTAAGAAAGAGCTATGGACTTCTCAGTGACTTATCGCAAGATACTGTGAAAATTATTTGAGCTTTAAGGCATTCACTAACTGCTAGAGATCAAGATGAGACCTAATATAGGGTATTTCCCCATTTCCAATTACTGTCGAGAGACCTTGGTCCTGGCCTGCTCCCATATTTTCGAAAACATTCTGCAAGAAGGAGATTCCATGAGTCATCCTGGTCATGGTGATAAGCCGAACTAAGGCTGCACAGAAGTGTTGGAAGTGCTTTGCTGTGACAGTAGCTCATGACTTGCTTCTTGCCACAGGGACCCAGTGTTGCAGTGGGGTAACATCAGTGGGAAAAGCAGAGCAATTTCCACTCACTTTCCTCGTTAAATGGGTTGAGGTGTGCAGGGCATTTTGGGGAGCTCAGCCTGGGCTCTCCTTCCTTCTTGGTCTCCACTTTGGGAACATCGCTGCCAAGACAACCAGACAGCTTCTGCATATGTCTGATAGTTTGGGCAGGCAGTTGTCATGGTTATGAGTGCTGCATAAGAACCAAAATAGATGTATAGAAAGATGGTGATGGAAGCTGGCACATATCCTGTCTTTTCTGTACATGAGCTGACAGGATGTGGCATGGAGGAACCACCTGTGCCCTGGCTCCCTCCTGCTCCCTCAGAGTCAGGACTAGCCATGCATTTGGCCTTCCCTGCTGCAGGTGGCAAAAGGAGCCAAGCTGTCTGAAAAAGGCAAAGTGAAGTTTTTCTGGGGGGAAAAATAGACAAGTGAAGATGTTAATTTGTGAGAAGAAGCTCATTTCTTGAGTTTTAGATTGCAGGGTATGAAAAATCTCAGTGTCTGAGAGTGTCAAGCTTTTTCTCTCCTTATTTGTTTTTTCCTTCTTGAAGGGAAATATCAACCCATAACACTTGTCTTTCATCCTCTAAAACTGATTGTAAAATGCTAATTTTTTTTTTAGCAATATCTTTTTTACTGCTTCTCATCATCACAAAACTCTTCCTTGGGTTTTGCTGTTCAAATGCATCAAAACTGAATGGCATGGGGAGTTCCATTGAAGAACGGTGAGGTGCCCCTTCATGGATGACTGCTTCTGATGGCCAGCTGAGCACGCAGGGGAAGCAGAGTTTTTCCTTTGCTCCTGCTGCAAAGGTCCATCAGGCCCCTGGAGAAACCAGCCCAGCCTGTGCAGCTGCACTACCTTGTGAATCTCAGTCACACTGAGAACTACAAGGCAGAATGGTTTATCTGTGCAGCAGGCCGGTGAGCAGCAGAGAGGTTGCCTAAGTCCATTTTCTGCTCTGGGTTTGCAGTTGGCCTAGAGGGCAAGGGAAGTCAGAAGACAAAAGACAAAAGCATTGGGAGGAGGTGGTGGAGAGCTTTAGTCAAAGATGTTGCAGGGTTCTGGACAGAACCTTGGTCAAACTCTGCAGCCAGGTCCTCACAGGATCCTGAGCAACAGAATTTTGATTGAATTCAGGCTGCCAGCATCAGGGCCTGCATTAATATACCTTGTTTTACTGCCTTTCCTCTGCCCTCTTTCTGCTACAGAACCTAAAGCTACCTGGACTCTGTTTGTAACACATGGGATGAAGGGTGAAAGCAGAGGGGTTATTCTGCATGCTTTTAGCCCAGATCTCCGTTTTGAAAGCCTCTTATGGCAGGGTTTTAAATTGGTTTAGGGACAGAGCCTGAGTGTGATAAGATGTTAGTTAACACGATGGGATAATCAAGTCACTTTGATTTCTCCCCAGGCAAACCTCTCTGCAGTCTATTAAAATGAAATATGATGCCACTGCTGTTTCCCTCAGCTGTAGTCAAGGAGATATTTGTTTTAATTCAGTAGAAGATTGCCCCACAGGCTCCGATTTCTACTATCCATATTGATGTTTGTAATTTATTGCCCTTTTACAATACACACTAAAAGGATGTTGTGTTTGCTAGAGTGGCTTTTGAGAACTTTATCTCCGAATCAGTCTGTATAGGATACACTGAAATTGTTCTCTCTGTCGTTAATGTTCTGTGTCATACAATTTTAACACAGGCTCCATTCGTTTTACAGGCAGCCTTGGGTTTAGTAAGGGACACAAATAGAATACAACATATTCACAGATTATAATTCTGTTATCCTGAGTATGATGAAAACTGATGCCCTGTTGTCCCAGCTTACATAAATGTTCAACATGCTTCTGGTCAGCTGGCGCTTCAACTGGAAATGGCCTGAGAAGGTACAAGTGACCACACCATAGATGAAAGTATGTGTTACTGTCATGTTCCATGCAGCAGGGATGCATTTCAGTGCGTAATTTATGAGGAATGTTGGGACAAAAGCTGCTGCAAAAGTGCAAGAGCCTATTTTAAGCTCTCCGTTTAAGCAGACCCATGAGAACTGAAACAATCTGAAGGGTACAGGCACCAGTGCTGTGGAAGCTGTGCTCAGGGCAAGCCACAGGTCTGAGTAGTGGTGCAGGCAGCTACTTCAACACTTTTATCTAATACATTTTCTAGTTGGCAAATCTGAGTTTCACAGAACCAGACTTTTTCAAAGGGAGGATGACAAATTGATGAGATGTTACAATATTTCAATTAGATGAAGTGAAACAAAGTTTTCATTTTGACATTGATATGTCATAACATTATGATTTGATTGAAAATGTCCTTTCTGCTATGACAGATTCCACTTTCATTTCTCCCCTTCCTGATTTCTTTTTGACTGCTTAATACATCAATATCTCACCCTACTTTGAACTGAGAACATTCCAGATATTTCCAGAAGAAGAAACTTTACCTAGCAAAGCTGTTGGTTCAGTCCCACTGTCTTGTGTCTTGATTGTTTAGCATCCACCACCTCTTTGGATCCAAAGAATTACTGCAACTAAATCTTGTGCAACATTTTATATTTCTTAAGGCGGAAGAGAAAGGTGAAAGAAAGGTAGAAGCAAAATTTTTGGATGCAAAAAGAGCTGCTAAACTAATTTAGATCATACTCCTTTGAGATGTGGCTGAGGATTTATAGTTGGATCTCATTGTACCTCTGTTTGAGATACTTTAGTAAAGCATTTGAAGCATAAAACTCCTTCATCTTTTCTATCCATCACCTCTTCCTCTTGCTGGACTCAAAGGCTTGGCTTATTAGAAAAATACAATAAAAGACTAACTACAATGAACAGGAGATTTTAATTACTTCATTTACATATAGAGAATTAGTCTAAAATCAATTTTAGGCTGTCAGTAAAGAAAACTAGCTCAATGGGTTTTTTTCTGGGTTTTCACATCAAGGAAATGTAAGTTTAAACAATGCAGTTTGGAATACTCTTTGGGGTTACTTTCCTCTTCTTCCCTTAGCTACTCATCCTTGGCTATTTCAAGACCTTTTTTTTTCTCCCCCAGGAAAACTGGAGAATAAAGGGAACTTCCTATATTTTCACTGTACTTGTGGCAAAAAGATAGCCAGTTTTATCTGCAGATCCAGTTGTCAGATGGTATTAGGAAGGGACAGTGTTGTGCACTGAGACTCTAAAGTCAAGGCTGAGATAGAAGCACTGAAAAACAAAAACCTGTTGACTGTTCTGGAGGAACTGTGTCATCTTCCCTAGTTATGGCCACTGCTGGTGCCTGGAGAGGCAAATAAACACATCCTGAAGTCTGGCCTCAATAAACTGGAGCTGTTAATCTTTCATCACCCTGTGAGCAGTACCTGGTGTAAATTACCAAGCAGAGCATCACTGAAGTGGCACACAATTTCTAGATGTTATTTATTATTTGAAATTACCTTTCTTTACTGCAGAAGCTGTTGCAATAGATTTTTCTCTCTTCAGCATGGGGCTCCCTCTCCCTCCAAGGTTAAACTGAGTGGCAGAGTGAAGTGCTGTCCCAGCAGCAGGACACTTGCCATGTCCTGGGGTGGTGGGCTGACCATGCCTTTGGCACACAGCAGGTGTTGGCAAGGGTCTCCACCACCACACCAGTCCCTCTTGCTGATCTTGGAGGGCAGCCAGCTCCCCTCCCTGCCTTGGGGCAGGATAAACTGTGGATTGGGTCCTGTGTCTCTGTGTGCATGTGTGTAATGCCATACATGTTAATGCCACTGCCCAAATAACAGCAGATTTCATGTAATATTCATAGAGGTCTCAGGAGACATTTTACTACTCCTGAAGTCCCCAGAATTACTGCCAGTGATTGATCCTTTGGGATGAGACATGTGCTTGCTCCCTGCATTGCCATCTTAGCAGCCCCTCTGGGTGCTCTATTCCTTCTCATCCACTGCTAACCCAGAATCCCAGTTCTCCATTAAAACTACTTTCCTATTTAAAACACGAGATTAAAAAGAAGTCATAAAGAGCCTAGAACTCCCACTTGGTGAAAATGAGAGTTATATAAAACATTCAAGTGAATGGACAAAGTGGAAGAGAAAAAAGGTTTGATGACCTCAAATGGGTAAAAGAAGTTAGTTTGGATAATCAGTGATTCAGTTCTCGTCCTGAGGCTTGATCCAGTCCTTGGATTTAGAGTCTCCTTGTTAAAGGAGACATTCAGAGCACAAGGAGTGTATCAAACTGCTATGGACTTCTGAATAAAGAGGCGTGAAGAGCTTGTTTTACTTAGTATGTGGGAAAAATCTTACCCCAAACGATCTTAGTAGGGACCCACTACCTGTCCTGGTTGTGTCCCTGCTCTGTGCTGTGCCGGACTCCACTTGCCCTTCACACCATCTCTGTCCCCCAACACAGTGGGGTGGGGCCTCCTGTGGAGCTACTGTGGCTTTTGCACTGTGGTCAGATAGGAAGGGCCCTCCTGCTTCTCCCTTCGGTGTGAGCTCCACTTGCACTTCTGAGAGATGGAAATCCACATTTCACTGGGTCATCCTTCAACACCTCCCAAAACTGGAGCAGCTGGCTTGCACACATCCCTCTGTACTCAGCTCATGCTCCTGCATTTGAAATGTAAGGAGGAAGTGAGCAGACAGGAGTGAAATGTGAGTTCTTGGAGAATGTAAAAGCTGTTTAAAGAGTTGCTATTCCATTCTAGTGATAGTGATCAAGTGTAAACTGAGAGTGATGTTGTGGCTCTGCAGAGCTGCTGCTATACAGGATTTGTATAGTTCTTACTTGTAGTATGTGATTGTGGACTCTCCCCCTATACTGAACCCTGAGATTTCTGCAGCCTTTTGGCCCAGATGTGTAGCACCTGTTTTTGCAGGTCTCTCTTGAAGCCCCCGCTAAAATTCTGGCAATTGGACATGCACAATGTTGTTTTAGATTCATCACGCATTGCAGGAACATTTTCCAGTCGTGATACACTCTGGCTAGTTTTAAATTGTCCAAGGTTAAAGGCATAAAGAAAACAAAAACTTCTTAAACACAAAGATATTTATTTAGTTGTATGTCAATAAGAATAATTTTTCATCCTGCATTTTCCCCTCATACGTACATAATAAAGGTCAGCAAAACAGAACAGTATCTCTTTTCATGGCTGATTCATTACTGACATGAACATTGTTCCTCTTCCTGCCCAGGGAAGAGATAGCTCAGCCTTTAATCTTCAGAGTGGCTGGGGATGGAAAAGCCCTCAGAAGTCCATAATCTCTCTTATTTTTAGCCCTGTGTGCATTGTCAGAAGGGTCCTGCAGGTTTTTCTGTACCAGGCTGCCTGTTAAGGTTTGTTGAAGGTCATGATTTCTGTTCCACTTCTCCTAGAGGCCTTTCTGCTCTTTGGTGGATCTACAGCTATCTGCATTTAGGTGTTGGTGTTCCCTGTCAGGGTGAAACTTGGCATGCGTGAAGTCTTCAAGAATGATAGCCACAAATCTAAGAAAAGCCATCTGGTTCCCCTTGTCATCTGACCTCTGGTTGATGGAGACTGTGGATTACCCACCGACCACCACAGTGTTTTAACTAGGCAGAAATGAGTAAGAAGGAGCGTGTCTCAGAGTGGGGAATGCAGACATAATGTGCTTTGATCTCACCTCTAATGAGGCATCAGTGTCCTAGAAACAAATGGTGGGTCAGGGTACACATCATGTTCTTCATGTCTGCTTTTCATGATTACAAACAACTATGTCATTGACTTTTATTAGATACAGATTCACAGAATATCCGCTCAGAGTCCCACAAAATGTTTCTGTAAAAGATGAAACTTAAAGGACATAACAGAAGATGCCAAAAGCTACAATAACAGTGTTAATTTTATGACTATAGAGGATAGAAATGAGACATCACGTTCAAACTTTGCATAAAGAAACAATATTTTTATATAAATGCAAACCAAAGCTGAGAACATTTTGACTGAATATTATTTAGTGGCTCTTGTTCTCTCCCAGACAGGATATTCCAAACACAGACAGATCCTTTATCTAGAAAAATACATCCGCCTCTTCTGTTCATAAAATACACAATTCCTCAGTCACCATTCACATACATTCTATATTACATTGATTTCCTTGTCTGTGTTGATGAAAATGGTTCTATTCAGGCTGTATTTGAGAGGAGAAACAAGGACAGGCATATGCAAGTGAGCAGAACTGAGTTCATAAAGCAAGCCATAATCCACACTAATGCCCAGAATTTTGTAGAAGTGCAGCTCAACTATGTGTATGTGGACTAACACAATAGCAGTAGTTTTCTTAATTAAACCAATGACAGCCTCCTGTTGTTACAATATTTATTAATCCCTAATAAAATATAGCTGAATGTATCCAGACACTGCAAACATTTTAATGAATTGTGAATTAATTAACTCTCAACCTACCCTATATTGCTGGAGGGAAATGATTACTTCATCTATTCTATATCACATATGTTTTGAGTCCTGGTCTTCCTGAGTGTCAGTGGGCAGGTAACCACTTCTTATTTGCTGGTGACAGGTTTGTAATAGAACATGAAAGGGTAAGTAAAGCTGGGAAAAGCCTCTTAATAGGTACTGCCAGCAGCTGTTTGCTAAATGGAAAAAAAAAAGAAGGAAAAGTAACCAAAAATATAATCTCAGTTAACAGTCTGTGTTGAGAAGGAGCTGTGTGGTACATTAGGACAATACTTTGGCACTGATTTCCAGTTACTCTCATGGTCAGGACTGTTTTCATCTCCCGTTTTTCTCTCGCCATCTTCCAGGCAGTAGGTCAGATTAGGCCTTTGCCCAGAGCATCTCCATGGTCCCCTCCCTGTGTGGGGTTGTCCTGCCTGTCATGGAGCTGATTTCCAGACTTCAAATAGCAATGTGGTAAGGGGTGGCAGGAAAATCATTCTGTTCCATGGAGCTCTTGGTGTCACATGAGCATGAGAGTTTGGGGACAGCTGATGAGATTGGGGTGGCCAGTCTCTGCTGAGAACACAAACCTGGGAGAGCATGGAGGCCCAGACCCACACCGGAACCCTGCACAATGCACAGATATTTTCGTTTTCATTAAGCACTTCTCAATGGTAGAAGTTGCTTTTAAGCTTTAGAATTTTTTTAGGCTATGCTACACTTTGCTTATTTATCGTTCTTTAGATTTACCAAAGAACTGTTTGAGAACATGAGGTGTGAATGTACTGTGGAGGTCCCCAGGTCAGACACAAATCCTCCTTTCTCAGGCAGGCAGGGCTGGCCGTAGCTGTGGTGAGGATGGGCACAGGAGGGCAGGTGCACAGTCACAGAGAATGCTCTTCAGGCCTTCCCATGTATGACCTCCCTCCTTGGCAAGTTAATCCATCCTGGCTGCTTCCAACCTGGAGAGCACGTCTGGGGACCTGCCCTTGGCCTGTCCTCAACTGCTGATGGAAAGGCTACAAAGGAATGGAGAATCTTCCTCGCACAGCCCCTGTGCAACTCATGGAGGGCCAGAGGTGGAGAGTTGAAGGCACTGTGAATAAACACAGTGCCCTGCTAGTATGTGTAGGTGTTTTCCAGGGAGGATTTTGGAAGATTTCTCATGGGAGGCATTCAGCCACCTGTGCAGGCTGTGATTTTGAAACCCTTCCTGTTAGCCCTCAGATGGGAGAGATCACAGTCAGTTCATTTGATGTTAGAGTCAAATGAAACTACATTTAATAAAGCAGATTCAGGGAGTGTTGCAGGCCCCCTTCTGCTGCTGCCGCCTCTGGGTTTGTTGTCAAGGTTGTTTAACAACCTTGACAAATGTTCTTAATAAGTGACAGGCTGCCTTGGCAGGGTTTCCATGCACATCAAACGTGCTGCTCGAGGTTAATCCAGCCGTCCCACTCCTGCTCGGGAGAACCTCCCAGACACAGCCTCATGGTTTGCAGGATCAGGGCTGCCTTGAAGAGGGATATCCACATGGAGCCATGTCACAGTCCTGTGGACACAAATGGCAGGGTCTGATGGAGTGGTAACATTTCTTCCCTTTTTTTGTTGGTTTTTTTTGTCCTTGCAGCTGCAACATGTCAGGGCAGACATGCCAGTGTCATTTTCCGTCCTTGATCAGTGTGTGGCATTTTTTATGATGGCCCTTTATAGGCCACATTATCTTCCCTTCTATTACTTAAAAGTCTATTACCTTTTTATGCATCAGTTCAATCTCCTTTTCTGCAATGAGCTGCTTTGTGGTAGGACATGGAGGTTCAAAAATGCTACGGCTGTGGATTTGGCTTCCCCAGGAGGTGAATTGATTCAGTGACTTTTTATTTAATCCAATCTTTAAATTTTGGGGCTACAGAGGTAATTTTCATCGAGGCAAGTTACACCTTTAATGCCTTGGTGGTAGCACTTACACAGTCTCTGAAGCAGCTTGTGCTGCTCTGAGAGGGGAGATTTTATTGGAAACCCCTCGGTCATATCTGATGTGGCAACTCAGTAATATATAGTAAAATATGTACAGTAAAAGAACTTGCATGCAAAAAAAATAATCTGTATCTGGATTTGTCTATATCCAATACAGATATTAACTGGGAATCCCTGTCGGCAAATAAAAATGGGGAAATACAGTCTGAAGAAGTCCTTGATGGTATTGACAGTTTGTGCCCTTTTAGACATGAAAAGAATTTTCTGGTCTGTCAGGATCAATACTGAGCTGAGCTCTGCACAGCTGGTTGCACCATCTTTCATTAGCACAGCTCCCAGTGGAAGTGATTTGAAATGATCATGTCACTAGATTTTTGAAATTATTTTTCCCTTTCTCTCCTGCCCTTGATTCAGTAATCAATATCCTCTTGATCTCAATAGAACCCAAATATTAGTTGCAAATAATGATAAAAATCATCAAAAGCTCAAAGAGCATGCTTTTCCTTCTGTTCTGCCCAGACAGTCAGTGCCTGGCAGCAGGCACTGTTGGCCCAGCTGAAGACTCAGATTGGTGTTAAGTGAGAAGCAGGATCCCTGCTCTCCTCTCTAACTGCAGGGCCCTCAGCTTGCAGCACTGCCATCTTAGGTTTATTGGTATAATTCATCCACTGCTTGTCTGCAAGACTTCTGTTGAGCAGAGACATTGTAATATTTGTTTGCCTGTGCAAACACGTTTTAGTGCATTTGAAAAGGGAAAATTTTAGTGGCTGAAGTTGTTTTGATCAATTAATTGGATTGACAGCCCTTGTGACTAATAGGTAGCTCACTGTGTAAGAGCACATGTGAGCACCATGTAGCACCTGTATGTGTTTCCCTGACTTCCACAGAGCCTGTCCACTTGCATGCCAGTGATAGTTCCTGTTGCAGTCTCAAAATGAGGATTTAGCAGCTGTAGCAGAGAAGCAGTGAGGATTCCTGTTACTGAGAATTAAATTACTTTCCAGAATAAGCTGTGGTGAAATGATCCCCAGCACCCTGTGAGGCAGTGGCATGCATAATTAAAAACCAAACTACTCGTGGCAAGTAAATGAACAGAGCTTGTCTTGTCAGCTTCCTCTTTTGTCTTTTTATTTTTTGTTACTGTATATCAATCTTTGCTTTGGAGTTCACAAAACTCAGTCATTTGTGGTGCCTCTCTCATCATTAGTATGGCAAACACAGCCAGAATCAGCTTTCTTGTGTTAGTAAAAAACCAAAGCACAGCAACTACCAGACTGGGTCAACTCCCAGTATTCCCATCTCATCTTGTAGCTTGTCCATTCAGAGTAGACAAAAAAATATTCTCCAGCAGATAGGACTGAGGTGATCTGCCAACCCTTCCCTTTTGTGTGTTGCTGAATTTTGCTCTCTGTGGCATTCCCTGTCCCAGTTTCCCCAGCTGTTTGCTCTGGATGCATGGTAACTTACTGCCAGGCTATTTTCTGGAGTCAACAATCTGATTCCCCTGAGGTTGTTAGGGTAGTGACAGCTCTCCAGGAGGCAGAACAGAGGAAGGAGCAAGACAGGTGTGGTTTCTTTCAATCCTTGTGCAGTCCTCCAAAATTATCCTGGCAGGCCTTGTATCCTCTTAAATCCCTGATCTATAACCCAGGGCAGGCAGTGCTTGATCCCATGCTCTAAAGCCATCCCCCCTGGGCTTCACTGTGACACTCGGGTTAGTTCAAGGACTGTGACCTGAGGAAACACACAGCTAATTGTGATGGTGTGACAGAGCCACAGGAGCACCTTTCACATTCCAGGAGAGGGGGCCAGGGGCTCTGCAGGCTCAGCAGCCTGACTTTGCTACAGCAATTTGGGTATGAGTGCATCTACAGACCTGGATGGACTGGGCACAGGAGCATCCTGCCTGTTGCATGGGCTCGAAACTCACCCAGACTCCTCTTACACAGCTCTCAAGTGCAAGGTCTCTCTCTGCTGTCTCCAGTCATTCTGCTTGCCACCTGTGCCTTCAACCCTGGAAAAATGTGAAACTTGAGCCAAGGAGAGAAAAAAAAATGCAAATAGAGGAATCTTAGGTGATGGGTGGGGAAGAATCCAAATTTCTCATCAGTCTAGCATGTTCCCTAAAATTGCTCAGAATCTCACAGAAATTTTTCTTATCCTGAAAATCAATAGAAGCTAATTAAGTAGAGGTGAGAAAGGGTCCTTGCTGATAAGCCAAATAAGCTTTTGGCTCCTTCCATTTACCTGTCAGGCTCATTAACAAAGTCTGAACTGGTTCCAAAGACCTGCTTGCTGCTTCCCCTCTGGGCTTGCCCTTCCTCCCAGCTCTCATAGCCCACCTCTGTCAAACAGAGCACTTTGAGCAAATCACTTAGCTAGGCAGCTTTCAAACCTTCTCTCAAAGGAGAGCTGAATTGGGAAGATTTAACTGAAGATGGGTTAGAAAAAAGCAAGAGAAAGCAAGGACACAAAGGGTCTGTTCCAAGGGGAAATAGCAGCAGCTGAAGAGCAGAGGAAAAAAAGCGCTGTATAAAGAATTAGCTGCATGAAAGTCTATCCAATTTTTATAGACTTACCCTGATTTTTCCACATTCCAGTTACCATTATTAACTGCCTAAACCTGTATTTCTGAACAGAAGGGAGTTGTATATCTGAAAAGCTTGTAAGTTTGGAAAACCCTGGCCTCAGGCTCTCTTGGACCCTCTGCATCTATGCAGTGACTGCTGTCAGGGTGGAGGGTGATGATGCTTCTTCCAGGACTGTGGTTTTGCACTAGTAAAGCATGGGAGATGCTACAGCATTTCATTTCAAACCTGCTGAGCCAGAGCAGCTGTCTGACCTACAGGCCAGAGTGAAGGAATGGGAATGCCATGACCTGTGGTATCAGTGAACCCTGTGAGAATTCTCCACAAGGAACTCCCAACCCACCTACCCTCGGACCAAGGGGGCCTGGTTTAACTTAACAGAAGGTGGGAGGACATATAATTAAAGAAGTTGCTCTGCACAGAAGTGTGTTGCAGTTAAATGGGGGACAGACTCTGAGGAGTCTTGAGCAGTTTGTGTTGAGTTTGATTTAAGCCAACATTTTCATTAATGGTGTATGCAATAGGAGACTGTAGTCCTAGAAGAAATATGTGGTTTGGGCCAAATTTGGCTTCACTTTGAAGGATATAGCCTGAATTAAAGTATCATCTTAATACATTGGACAAGTACTCAAAATCAATAGAGAAGAATTCAGTAAAGAGGAGTTTCTTAGGAGTTACACTCTAGAAAGAAGACTTGAGTGCACAGATAAAGCATGAAAAACATGGGAGGCAGCAACACTGCAGGAAAGAAACAGGAACTTACAGCGGACCACAAATTGAACATGAGTCAAGATTGCTTGGGAATGTTTTTATTAAAAAGTGCTTTTCAGTTTGCCTCTGAATGGATGTCATTGGGAGGAAGGGTTGTTATTCTGCTTCTCAGGTGAAAGACTGGAGCCAGTTCTGGGTACTGTACTTAGGAAAATGACAGGAAAGCTTGGGAAAAAAAAAAGAAGGCTAGGAGGAAAAAAGAGATGGGAGGAAAACAATATTGTTTAGAGACAAAAAAAATATGAAATACTGGGAGGATGGAGTGCATTTACTTTGGTTTTTTTGTAGAAGAGAGAAGGTTAAGTGTGGCACAAATGCATCAAGACCATGTCAGTCAAGTATCTATAAGTGCTGGGTTTGGTATATTTGCTGCTACCTCAGAGCAGATCAATAGATTTGAGATCTCTAGAGATACTCCTGGCCCTGAAGTCAGTGATTTACATGACAGCAGTATTTCCACATTAAAATGATGCTTGACTGCTTGAGTGTCTTCTAAGCGAAGACATTTGGAATGGTATTCCATCCTTATCTTGTGCATCTGCAGTCAGTGAATTAATTTCTATATATACATAGCAGGCTGTAGGCGCAGGCACGTCACTGACCTGGGATGGCAGGCTGTAGGCACTCTGTGTATTTTAATTCTGTTCAATTCCTCTTCTTCCACTTTTTGAGACCTGTTTGATTACCAATGGCATTACAAGTCATTGAGCACTGTTAATAACCCCAGTTAATCACAGCAGCACATTTCCCCTTGAAAGAGTTCAAATGGTGAGAGCGAGCACAGCCAAGTTTAATGTCTCCACTGCAGAGATGATGTGCTCCCAGCTCTTGCTGCAGGGCCATCAGGACCAGGCAAAAAGAGAGCTGCAAATGTTTAGTGCTTCTGTGAGCTGGCTCTCCTGGAGTCTTATTGGTTTCTCAGGTGAGGCTGAAGATTTTCCTATGGTTTGGGCCAGGATAATAATTACAGTCCAGTTTTGCATACAGAAATTTGTTTGCTGTATGTTTTTTGTTGCATTAGAACTCAAGCCTCATCCCACATCCTGTTATTTTTAATGAGCCCTGTGTATAGAGCAGCATAGCCACTTGTAAGTCTTAATGTAAGTCTTAATAGCACTAATAGTTAAGAGTACTTACAGATCTTAATGCATCCTTTACTTTGCATCTGTATTACAACACAGATTTCCAATAGTATTTGGATGGGGAAAGATGCTTACAGAAGCTTTGTAGGATTTACAGACATGCTTAAATGACTTAGGTGCCTAATTCCCTTTTGATGCTCAGCTGGAGCTAAGGTGCCAGAGCTGTTTCATCTCCTGAGCAAGTGAGTGAAGTGCATGTTGAAACTGCTAAATATCTACTTTGGGAGATGGGTATCCAAGCATGTACTGTGCTCTGGTACAGTCTGGCTGTGACAGTAATTAAAGTACAAAAGACAGATGATTTTAAGTTTAAAAATGCAGGGCCAAGTTTCCACTTGTGACCATCCACTGTGATACGACACATACAGATCTGAAGCCATTAAACCTCAGGCTTATTACTGATGACAAAATTCAAAGAGCCACTCAAAGTCAATTAATTTTAATGCAAAAGGCCTCTGACCCTCAAACCTGAAAGCACATCTGGCACAGAAAAAGGCATTCATTGGTTTGAGGCCAACCTTAGAAAGGTGCTGCTCTGCAAAGTAGCTGTGAAGCAAAAGAAACAAAAATGTTGTGTAAAAAATGAAATTATTAATATTCATGCAGGTGCTAAGGAATGACATTTTGGTTTCCTAACACCAGTATTAGCATTTTGCTTTTTGTCAGCAAACCTGAATTGATTTTTGGCTCAGTTTTGCCCTTTGAGGTAAGTCCATGGTAATAAAGTTGTACTTTCATAGCTTACTGAGTGTGCATGCATGCATTGGAAAGGTGGCTGTTTCAATGTAAAATGAGAGTCTGTAGAAAAAGTAATGTAGCAAGAAACCTTTCAGTAATAACCATTTCTGTTAGCCACTGGTTTGTATTTCCATGGTGCTGGATTGCCTGGAGCCAGGAACATGCAGGATAAAGAAAAGTCCATCTTCCCAAACCCAGATGAAACTCAGACAGGTGGAGATACCCTGGGAAGTAGCTGGAAAGGAGCAGCAGGGATACTCAGACAGGCAGGGCCAGGCTCCATCCCTCAGGAGAAACCAGCTGCAAGGGCTGTGCCTGAGCGGGGCTGTCACAGCACAGAGGTCCCTGGAGTAATTACTTCAGAGCCACAGTTGTGAGAGGTTTTTTACCCTGCTGTTAATGTTATTTGTCTCAGTTTAAAGAGCCACACAGTGAAAATATTGTTGCTGGCAGAAGATCCTGGAGGAATGAAAATCTTGCAGTGCAGCTGGGCGTTCACTGCCTGCTGAGCACTTGTGGGACCTTTGCGCTCTGATTAGAAGCTGTATGTGACACCTTTTGTTTTCAGAAACTCTCAATTTGAATTAATCAAGTGCCAGAGCACATTTGGGCTGGCAGGACACTGAGGAAATCAGCTGGGAGCCAGGCTGATATCTCCAGCTCTCATCTTGTTTCACTCTTACTGCCATTGCTTGGTGACTCTTGATTTGAAAATTATTGGCTTAGGAGAAATGGACTTGTCACCTGTCCAAACAGCCAATCTTCAATCCTCTGAGTGCCTAAAGGATTTTCACTAGGTGGAAGGGAAGGGTTCACCAATATAAAAGCAGCATTTGAAATACAGAGCAAAGTTTCCACAAGGGATCTTAAAGGTCAGAGGAGATCAGAAAAGTTTTAGCAATCTGTGGGTGGTGTATTTGTCTTCTTTGAAGACACAGAAGATTGAAATTAATATTATATCTGTATTGACAGAACAGCAGGGAGATCCTGCTGCCAGGCACAACCAGTCCTCTCCCTGGTAGAAGTGAAAGCCTTCCAAGAGCAACCTCTGCTGTCTTCATCCAACACCAGAGACTGCAACTTTGCATAGGCACCATCAGACCAAGGTGAACATTCCAAATCCCATGTGGTCCCTGATGGCCCTTCCAATTCACATCAATGTTTTTTCCATAATGTGAATAAAATATTCAGACCCTGGATCATTGCCCTAAGTACTGCCTCACATGCAGGAGGGATGGCTGACATTGTAAATTCCTGGAGAGTCTGGTCCTGGTTTCTGTGCCTCCAAGTGACGAGGAGCCAAGCACGCTGCAATGAAATCTCACAGGCAGAACAAGCTGCAGCACCACTTTAGTCCTCTCAATGAGTACATGGATTTGGACAAAATCAAACCTAGAAAGCACAAACCATGTAACCCACTGACACCAAATTGCTGTCTGTGCAGATAGCCTCTTTTAAAAACATACCTTTCTCCCTGAGCTGTCAGGGCCCCTGTTTTGTCACAGACCCACCCTGCTGTGACATGAGGCTCTCTCTACCAGCCAAACTCCTTCCTCTCTTGTGTATTCCAGGCCCTGCACATATTTTTTTTTTCCACTACATGGCTATATCTGTTTTAATAGAGAGGAGAGATGTCAAACAAGAATCTGAATGCATTTGCTGGACCCCAAACTCTGTTAGGGGTTTTTTCTCTCTTCCTTTCTCTCAACAGTGGTAATGTTGTCATTGCTGAGGCCAGACTGAGGTCTAGTCTCAGTGTGGCTGTCTTGGAGAGAGTGCTGTTTGGATAAGGTAGGGATTGATGAGCAAAAGTTACTGAAATTCTCTGCTCTTAAATAGGAGAAATAAACAGAAGGGAGGAGATAGCTCTGCTGCCTAGAGTGTTTCAAGCACATTTCGTGTATCTGTTGTTGCATTTTTAGGCTAAAGACATCATAAAGCCAGTAGCTAAGGGAGTGATTATATGACAGCAGTTTCCTACTAAGAGAAAAAAATGCTTTTGCTGCTCCCTGTGTACAGTTGCTGTGGGGCTGTGTATGCAATTCCACATGGCCGAACCAGAGGGATTATCTTCTAGCAGAAGGGAGGCTTGAGGTTTGTTTGTGTTTCAGTTTCTGATTGTCTTCTCCTTGTGAGCATGAGACTGCCCACAGTGCTCTCCCAGCTCTGGGATTGCCATCAGGGCACGCTGCAGAGGAGAGCAGCCAGGCCACAGCATGTGAGCTCTGCTCCCCTCCTCTTTCCTTTTCTCCTCATAGCAGTGACAGCTCCTTGCACTGGGGCAGTTCTGTGCAAACCCCTTCCAGTCCTGGTGACACACTCGGGGATGAATTTCTGCCTATGGCTGCTCCCAACCATCAGTCACTGAGTGCTGCCTCTGCTCCTTCCATGGAAACAGCTTTTTCATGGAAATTAACCTGTTTGGCCAAGGTTGCTTGCTGTTGCTGTTTGGATTATTTTCAAGAGTGAGTTGACAGCAACAGCAATAAACTGTCGTGTGTTTGGACAGGAGCCACATCTCTGCACCACTTCCCAGCTGCTGCCAGCATTGCATACAGAAGGTTTGGAAAAGTTGAGGGGTGGACCCAGAGGTTCTTGGATGCAGAAGTGAGGCAGCAGGACAAGACACTCCTTTTCTGCACTAAAATTTCTCCCCGGAAGAAAGAGAGAGGTTTGACCAATGCTGAGGTTTCATCCAGGGTAGCAGAAATCCCAAGCAAGCAGCAGCTGCACATGTGCAGGCAGCACAATATATACAAATCAGCTTAGAATATTTAAAATACAGCATGTGTTGAACTCACTGAGCCTTTTTCTGCAGAACCTGTACTGATGCACTAGGACATGCTGAGTGTCTGTGCCTGCTGTGTGTGTTCCTGTTTCCCATGGGGGAGTGACAGGAATGGATGAGCCTTAGCACAGTGTGACAAGCACTCCCACATCCCACAGGGCAGCCGGGATGGCATCGCTGCAGGGCCACCCTGCTGGCCTGCAGGGGGATCAGGGCTGTGGAAGATCCCCGGGAAGATCCCTGCTGGCTCTCAAGGTGCCTTGAGCAGAGCCTGAATATCTGTTTCTGCAGAGGCTCTTTCCCAAATTTCTGCTATTATCACAAATAATTTTGTGGTAAGGTGTGGTGATAAAGTCTGTTTATGTGCCATGAACTACACAAGTGAGAGCAAGGGAGGGACAGGAGACCTCTGTGCCATCCCGTGGTGAGCACAAGATGCCCTGTTAGCCCAGACTGGACCAGTTCACAGCTCCTAGTTCTAGTGTTGTGATCTGGGATTAGGCTGCCAGCCAAGGGGCCTTTATCTGTCATTGCTCAGTGCCATGATTCAGGATTGCAGCAGAGAGAGGGCAGTCCGTGTGCTGAAATCAGTTGCATGGAACTTGAATTTCAAGTGTGCAGTACCTCAAGATGGCTTGCTGACTGCTGGGCTCAGGCTCTCTGTGCTGGGTTGAGATGCTGACAGAGGCCTTGGTGCTGTTATGTTCTTGCTCTATCATGCCAGCAACGTTTCCCATGGGAGAACAATATGTCTCTTTCTCATTATGCTTGAAAAGCCCTGTTCCTATCTCACGTTTCTGTAGGTTGGAAGTTGCCAAAAAGAAGTTGCTTCTTTCAGTCAGTTGAAGTCGAAATGGAGGGGGATCATGTCTAAATGTTTATAGGGCATAGTGCCTGTGACTTGTGCCTGAAGGACCCATCAGAGTAGCTGGATTTCTAGATTATCTCAGTTATCTAAAACGGTGTCTCGGAAAAAAAAGCTTACTGTGGTGAAATAAAACATTGGAGAAAAAAGAAGGAGGAGTGGGAAGAGGAAGAAAAATATTTTAAGATATGAATTAAAGGAAAGGGAAGAAGTAGGTATGATGTGGCATTGTCCATATTGTGAGACTAAAGGAGACAAGTTGTTTGGGGATTTTAGGGTAAACTGGCATCCTGAAAAGCATCGAGAAGAGCACATCCCTTTTTCAATCCAGACTGCCCTAAGAAATGCTCTGCAGGGTCATTCCTGAAAGGGCTGTTGTCAGATATGATGAAAATGAAATCCCTGTGCTTCCCTGCTGTCCCAGCATATTTCTCCCAAGAGTGCAGTCAGTGCAGTTGTTCTGCATGGCCTGTGAATGCCAACACATCTCCCCAGTACTCTGTCCCTGAGTGCACACCTTCAGCTTTCAAATGGCTTCTGGAGCTGAGGGATTGCCTGATACACTTCAGGAATCCTCAGCTTCTCCCTGGTCATCAGATTTGCATCAATTCTTTGCTTTCAGCAATATCTGAGTATCTGGCCACAAATTTTCCTAATCCCGCAGTATTCTAGTCACTATCTGCACAGATCTGACCTTTGTCCTAGCAGTGCAAAGGGGTGGTGAGCAGTTTAGTACTGGGGGAATTTGCTTCATGAATGATTCATGCTGGGATGGCCCTGGTCCTATTCAATTCAAAATGAACAGTGAGAAATTGCACAGTTAGAGCTCTTAACTGGAAGAGCCCCTTGAAGCACGGTGGCCACCCCACCTGCCATCACTTCTTCTGGTTTCTTCACATGAAGTCAGTGTGTGTCACAGCATCCCATCTCAGAGCCTTTTGAGGATCCACAGGTTAGAGGGATTGTGCTGGTGGAGCTGTGAGCTGCATCTGGCTCTGTTTTGGCTTTTGATCACCAAGAGAAGCATGTGTCAGAGTGCAGCAGCAAGCATGGCAGTGTGCTTCATTGTGCTGCCTGCAGGGACAGCAGCCCACTGCTTGGAGCACACGGTGTTCAGGAGTTTGCCACAGTGATAAAGGGAAAGCAGATCAGGCTTTGACAAGTTACACTGGAGGCTGAACATTGTCAGCTGGAGAGTACATGCTAGCACATATACTGCATGCATAAAAAGCTATTTATCTCTGCAAAGGGAGAAGCTGCTGCTGCTGCCGTTAGGGAATTCCTTTCCAGAGACCTTTTTGGGGCTTTTTGATGTGAATTCATTTCCAGAGACCTTTTGGCGCTTTTTGATGTGCGTGTGCTCGGCATCACTGCTGAGTGACTTTCACTTCCCCAAATGTTGTGCTAGTCCTGCTAGAGAGAGAGAAAAGATGGGGCACAGCAATGTAGTGCCTCTGTGCCAGGGATCTTGGGCTGAGGTGATGTAGAGTGCAGCTCTTGGGTAGTGGATCCTGCTCTGTCTGAATGCAGTAGAGGAGAGCTCTTACAGTGAAAGCTAGGATTCAGAAAATTCAGATCCTGACTCTGACACAGCCTTTTCAAGGATCTTATGCAACTGACCTAATTTCTCTTAGTCCATTACCTCTTCACCACGGTGGGACTTTCTTGTTGGATCCTTGTGTCAGTGGGATAAATGGAAATACTCAGTTGCTCTACTGGTAGGCACCATTTGTTTACCTACAGGGATAGACCTCCACCCTTGCTTTATAGCATTATGGATTTCATTATGGATTTCTTCTGTGACCTGCCTGTGTAAATGTGAGTATGGCATGACACAGACAACTGTGATGGTCAGAATTGGTTTTGGCAGTTTCTGATCTCCTTAAAATATCAGGTTTTCTTTTGCCGATTTCTCCCAAACACCTTGTAATATCAACAATAATGACTTCTCCATGGGCTGAGACTGACAGGCACTGAGCTGGGCAGCAAAGTGCAATCCTGGAGCTGGTCTTCCAAGCCGAGCCCCACCAGGAATCCTCCATCCTGTAATGTTTCACTGAAGCCTCTCCTGGCTCAGGTACTTCTTGTCTCTCCTTGGAGACCTGCATCAGCTCCCACACCCAGCTCTGAACACAGAGTGCCTGCCACACTTCTGCAGTCCCACAGGAGGCCGGGTGCTTTGCCTACGCACCAGGACACCCTTGCTGGACCCAGCAGGCACAAGCGCCCCACTGCCAAGAGCAAGGAGGAGCTTTCACTGCATTTTCCCTGTTTTACACCTTCCCCTTGGTGCTATTGCTGGCCACTGCCAGACTGCCGATCTGTCAGTGGCCAGCAGTGCAGCAGTTCTTTAGTCAGTTTTAGTAAGCGCGTTTGAAAGAGGCTGCTGGCTGCAGAGGTGCGGAGGGCTGGCACACAGCGTGCCTGTCGTGAGCATATGTCTGGTGTCGGGATGAAACCCATGCCTCTGGCTGTGAGGCTGCAGCACAGGGGAGGGTTTCAGCTGCCCATTAAAAGCAGCTGATGGATCAATGTTGCCAGCAGACATTGTCCCCTGCATCATGACCAGTAATTAGTACATGGGGCTGTGCTGTCCTTTAACAATAATCTCTTCTTTCATCGCCCTCTTCAAAGGTGGCTTTGCATACAAGACCAAGAGTGAAACCATAGCTCATTACTTGATTGCATAATTACATTCTGCTACAGTGTAATTTGGTTATGGATATAATTAAATGGATCAAGGTCAGCAGTAGGGCTCAGGACATAAGTGGGGGTGAAAAAAGGCTGAGAACTTCTTGAGTGCAGAGTACCACCTTGTTGGCAACTTCAGCAGCTCAGGTCAATGTTTTTGTGGCCCTGCTGCTTGTCCCTCTGCCCTCACAAGATGTATGTGATGCTTTTCAGATGGCTTTTCCCATGGTTGTGAGGTAGCCAGCAGTGAGGTTGTGGCTGGCTGGAGGGCTGCAGGCACTTGGATCATTTGAAGAGCCCCCTTGCCTTCCTGGCAGAGCTTTTCCACAGGAGCCCCTCAAGACCCCTGACCCCTGAACTGGATGGCCTGTGTCCATAGGGACTTAGGGCTAGATTTTGGCTGGAAAACAGAAAATGACAACTATTGAAGCAGGTATATTTCAAAACAGCTTTGTAGTATTTTTTGGATCACACAATTTGTGAGGGAAAGAAATGGGAAGGTCATAGATGGAGCTTTGTTGAGAGCTGTTGTTTTATAGTAAGGAGAGAAAAAAATTCAGGGAGCCTCTTCCACACTGCACCCTGTCTGTCCTGCTGCATTGGAGCATGGATTGTGCTGCACTATGGCAATCTGCTTCGTGGATATGGACATTACTTGGTGCACAGACTTTTCTCCCCATTCACAAAATCATGGAAAGGAACCAAAGGCATCAATGTGTGCCAAAACTTGTAATAATGAATTTATGTTCCTTAAAAAGGTAAGTAAGTCATGCAACAAAGTTTATGGGAGTTGAGCCCTTCAGAACAACCTAGTCTATCTACTGCCTTCCAGAGCCTGATATGAATAAATAATTTAATGGCTATTAATGTGAATGCTACTGATTTTGAGTCTCAGTTCTTACAATATTAAACCCTACAGCCAGTTCTGCCCTTAAGGAACATTCTTTCAGCAAAGGCTTTGTATCCATGCAAATGTTATCTGCACCCTCTGAAGAGGCTGCAGCTAAAGAATTGCTTTTGAAAATGTGTAGCGCCAGGATTATCACGCCTTGGTTTTTTATCAAATGTATGCTAACGAAAAAAACAAAAGAACAAAACCCAAGACTTTTTAATATTGAAGTTAAATTTAGAAAGCAGACTTTTTAAAGCATCTTTGTCAGTTGAAAGTTTATTTTTTTAATGACCAGCTTAAAAAGCAAAATCTCATAACTCTCATTATTTTTCTTTTGTGCTTTAGTTGCCTCATATTTTTTACTGCCCTCTTCTAAGTAAAATGATCCCCATGGTGCACTTACTTCCTGTGTGTTCCTCTAAGTGCAGTTGCATGTATTTGTGAATTAGCAGTTTGCTAATATGCTTTGCTCAGGTCAGTTGAGATGCAGTAGTGTGGGACTAGTAAATAAAACCCAGTGGTTTGATAAGCATTCTACCACTTGCCTGATTGAATTTTTGCTTCACGGGTTTTCACCTTCCAGATCCTTTCTTGTTGTGCTATATGGTGATGGTTCTTCATGGCTACACTGTTTGTGACTGGACAGGCTGGGACACCTTTCCTGTTGTTGACCCCAAATGATTGTGTGGGCAGAAGTGACTGTTCAGGTCCATTAGTATGAACAGATTGTCATAGTTTTGCCAGATCATTCTGCTCGCATGAAGTCCCTGCCTTTGGCTGAGTTAAATCAGACACTTAACACAGGTTATCTTTGTGGGTTTCTGCCAGCACCAGAAGTTATTTTTCCACAGGACTTCTCATCTTCGCCTTCATCTCTGTTGTTATGGAAGTGATCATCTCAATTTTAATACAAACATTCATGAATCAGTACTTATTCCTAGAACAGAATATTTAGTCCAGCTTTAGTGATTCTTAGACGATCCAATTGTGCTCATGTTGCTGTACTAATGATTCAGGGCTTAGTACTGATGAAAACAGATGGAAACTAAGAAATATTGCAAATGGTAAGAAAGGACTGTTATGCCCATGAGCAAATGGTTTCTCTTTTGTGGGGCTTTTTTGGTTCAGTGGGGCCTTTTTCCCTCCCCCAGTTCTGTAATAACACAGAAGAAAACAGGAATAACATGTTTCTTCTCTAGTGATATAGTGAGAACAGCTCTGAGATTTCTTTCCCCTTCAGCTTGTTTACTGAAACATATAAATAAGATTTCTTTAAAATGTATCATGCTAAGGAAAATATTTTCACACCTGAGAAGAGTCCAGCTGTGACATGTAATAAACTCCAGGCTTTCTGCAGGCCAGGTACTGATTTCAGATAAGCAGGCTTAGCAACTGCTTTGTTGGTACTATGGCCAGTGTAGCTCTTTGTGGATGTTGGTAGTAAGTGCTGTTTGGAAGGCTTTGAGTTACTACATCCAGTGTGGCTGAGGCATTTGAGATCATAAAGGAACAATCTGAAATGCAAACTCCATATGGCAGAAGAGGACCTTGTGTACAGCCCCCACCCAGGTTACAGCAGGCTGCTCACATCTCTGTTTTCCAGAGGGCATACAGGACCCTCAGCTCCTTTTAGGAGCACTGACATTTCACATCATCACATGCCTGCTTTATTATACCCCACTGCAGTAAGCCAACTATCCCAGCTATCTCTGGGATTAGTGCTTTAGTTAGACCAGGATTGCACTTTTGGAAAAATCCCTCCAGTCACCTTCACGTGCAGCTCTTTGGTTTGCACCACAGAGTGGCTCAGGCTGTGCAAACTGGCTTCCCTTCTAGGTGAAGCTAAACTGAACTAGCTTCACTTTTAGATGAAACTAAACTGAAGGGTTCTCTTTGGGAGTGTCCCTAAAATATTAGATAGTCAGACCATGGGACCAGGTGGCAGCTAGACCAGACTGTACCCATCCTGAAATGTCTACAGCGCCAGCATCCAGCCCTTGGCACCAACACCTTCACTCTATGCATTTGGTCCTGCAGTGTAAACACAGTCTGTGTAAAACATAATCAAATGCCTTCACATCTAAGTGTAAAACCTGAATCTTACTGAGCCTGTATGCTGCAATAAGTAGCTACAAAGAAAAAGTAGTAATTTTTAATTCTGGATTGCTCTGTTGATTTTGAGTCATATAATTTAAAGACATTTGCACAGTCTTCTGTATACTAGTCCCACAATAAAATGGTCTCCTGCTTTATTGTGCATTGTGCCAAATAGAGTTAGTGTGTTATATTACTCTCTCTAGAGTGACTATATTATCTTAGTTTGGAAGTTGAAGTCATTAGTTGGCTTCTGAACAGGATCAGATGCCAAAGCTAATCTGTGTTCTCTAGCAAAGTGTGCAATAGAGTGAAAAATTTCACTAAAGCCACTGCTGCAAAATCCCTTATGATATACTTCCATCTGTCTGATTCCTGGGAAGCAGAGCATCAGCCACGATGGGTCAGCTGGCTGCATACACTGGAACAGTCAGATCTGAGCTGTGCCATAGTGTGGGTCCATTCAAAATGTTTGTGCATTGTCCACGGGTTATTTCACATCAAAAGGAAACTAACAGAAAAAGAACAAGTCAGATTGTCAGCACATACATACCATGGAAATCCATTCAAGGTACTAACAAGCCCAGTATTGTCTGTGAAGTTGTTTTGGCTGTGAGATTTGTCAGCTCCTTCAAGCTGTGCAGAGATATTGTGGTCAGTATGTGGATGGAAATTCTGTCACAGCAGAGTTGGTTGATTTTCTTAATTCTCAGAAAACCAGTGAATAAATGTCTAAAAGCTACAGAAATGTGCCTGCACACCCTCCACAGTCTTCCTTTATAGCACCTACCTACCTACCTTCACTGGGGGTTGGGATGATGAGCAGAGGGGTGTGATGTGTCACCTGAGTGTCACCCTGGCAGATCTTAAGGGAGCACCATGGACCTTTTTTGCTGGCTTTGTCAGCAGAAATTTTGCTGGGGCCCAGGCTTCAAGGCACAGATGTCAGAGGGTTCCCTTTGGCTCTCCCAGTGGGCAGCAGAGCTGGCCTCCTCCCAAGAATATTCTGTGAACCTTTCCTTCTCGCTGTGTAGGCGCTGCAGCCGTGGGTACAGGGGGTGGGAAAAGCCACATGAATTGTCACACTTGGTAACATTTCATCTTGGTTGTGAGAACCTGCTGGTCCAACACCAGCTCACCCCAGCTTCAGTTGATGCTTTAGACCACAGGACTTTCTGTTAATTGCCCAGTTGTAGCCAATCTGTCAGTAAGCTGTCAAAATATTAATAATCTGGCCCCACTCATTTTCAAAATGGATGTTTCAACAGCCAAGAAATTGAATTTCCAGCCCTGGTCATGACAGCTCTGAAACTGGTTTAATGCAGGAGAGATCTTTCCAGCATTAAGAAAGATAGAGTGTGTTTCCAGCGAGTCTCACAGTTTGAATTTAAGAGTCAAAGCAGAGAGGCTATCTCAGCACATCAGCATCTCAGGGCTGTAATAGGCCTGGTGAGCTCCTTGGCAAGTCCTCTTATCTTCTGCCCACATGACGATGACTTACACAGAAAAAATGAGATACACAGAAAATTGGGTTGAGGCCATTTTCTTCCCTCAGACCTGCACTCTGTGCAGGCTGTACCACGGAATGAGAACAGGGCAGTTTTGTCTGTGTGTTAAAAAACAGAAAACTTTTCTAAGACTATTCTTTACAAGGACTGGGGCTCATTCTCAGTCCTTTTCTTGCTGACATTGTTATAATTGCATCATTTCATTTATGTCAGAAAGAGAGTGTGTTTGCCTAAGAAACTGAACTGGAACTTGGTGGAAATTTGTTTTTCCACTCACTGACACCTCCTGTTTGCAGACCACGTAGCCAGCTGTCTGGTCTTTCAGTGCTCAGGACCTCAGCACAAAAATGTAGGAATGATGAGGTCTGCCCTGTCCTCCTGTCATTGTGAGGGCATTTTATTGAATGCCCGAGGCATTTATACTCTGTTGTGAACCTTTGAGGATGATTTTCATATCAATAATGACATGATAAACCCATTATTGACTACTTATTTTCCAGTAAAAGTTTTCTTTGACTATCAGAAGAAAATAATCTCATGTTTATAAATGTGTAACCAATACTTTAGTTTATCCATTGTAATTATTATCAACAATAATAAAAATAGGATCACAAACATAACCAAAGGCAATAAATCAATTTATTTTGCCCTGTGCTCAAACTCAGATGGATGCCAAGAAACAGAGCTCATAGGTTCAGAGCATCCCATCTGGCTGTGTTTCTAGGGTTCTTACATTATTATTTTTCTTTATAGTTATTTCAGGCTGTAGCAGATGAGGCAGTACGATGCTAATTTAGGAAATCTGTTCTTCTTGTATGCAACTAACATATCTTCATCTAGTGCCATCTTGTCTCATGATCATTATGTCTGAAAGCAAAAATGTATTTCTGGATGGTGTTTTGGAGTAAGCAGAGTTGATAACATTGTTAGCAATTTCAGACACTTTGTCAGGAAAACAGAATGTAGAGGAGACAATAGATGAGTTGGGATTCCCCGGTTAGAAATTATCCTGGGGTGTCACCAGATCCCCAGGCTGCCAGGAATGCAATTCCAGGGACGGTGGTGTTAGGAAACACCCCTTTTGTGGGAAGCAGTTGCTTTCCTGGAAGAGCAGCGCTGCTCTGGATGGGCCAAGTGCCACGCGAGTGAGCTGTACTGTGATCACTACTCCAGTTCATAGCAGTCCCAAGCTTTCAGAGGCTTTAAAATTCCAGCTTGAGATTAAATCCAAAATTAAAAACCAAATCAATCAAGTAAATTCCAAATATACCTTATATTTTAAAAAGAAGGGATGAAAATTTACTCTGTCCAACCATGAATTTGAATTTGGGGTCCATCATTAAGAAAAAGTGAAGCAATGGGCAGAATATGTGCTTTGCTCAGTGTGTCACATGGGTGAGCAGCTCAATGTGCTGCCTTCTGCAGGTCACACTGCCCACGGAGCTGTGCAGTCATTGGTACCCAGAGCTGACTGACAGAGCCTGTTCTCTCATCCAGTCCCCCTGGGCTCTCCAGGGAAACATGGAAGTGAGCAGCCTGGCTGGAAGAGTCATCCCCAGTTATGTTCTTGTCAGCAATCATTAGGCTGAAAGCCGTGTTCCTGTGAGGATTGCGTGAGCAGCTCACCAAAGGCCAGTGCAGTGAATTTGGGCACTTTATGAGGTATTTGGTGAAAATATGCCTGCACAATGGGCAGGCCAGGAGCTGAAAGCAAAAGAACACAATACTGAGCTGTGGTGGGATGGACAGGTCTGGATTAGGATCCCCAAAACTCATTTGTTTTGTAGCCAAAGGGAGACCATGGCTTGTGTGGGTCTGTGTGTGCTCACTGGTCGAGGTAACTGGTTTATCTGGGGTGAAACAGAGCTCAGTGTCTGGCAGAACCTACCATGGGGTTTGGTCAATACTCTGCTGTGTGCTCTGCTCTGTGGGCAGATGTCCTTGCTGCTTCAGGACACCTTGGGCATATCCATGCTGCAATCACACCTTTGTCTCCAGCATTCCTCAGTGGTGGTGACGTGAATCATTTAATCAGTCCTTGAACACTAAAAGGTGCTTGAGGACAACCTTTGTCTGCATATAAAGACTGCCAGCCTAATTACAGAGGCTTGTCCAGCACTTGGGGTTTTTTTGCCAGCTGAATATTGGGTCAGCTTACAAGACTTAGCAGATCTGCACTCCACTTCTTGTGTGGGTGTTTTAAAGGGAAGTCAGCTGAACAATTATTTACCTTGAGCACAGAGAGTTCCCACAAAAGTGAGGGCAGATAGCCCTCTAGTTAAATTTTCAGAGGCAGTAAGTTAGGTGACTTGCTAATGCTGCTTCCCAGCTCCAGGAACTGAAGAACAGACCTGCATGGATGATGATTTATTTGAAAATGTGTTCCCTCCAGCCCACAGATGGTCCAGGCGGAGTCAGAATGCTTTCAGATACCATATTGCTTCGCTGTACACTCCCATGTAGCAGTTTGTTATTTTAAAATGTATCTGCTCTCTCCTGCTTCTAAAAGGCCACCAAGAAGACTTGTCACCAATCTCTTACAGAGCTAGGAGGGGGAGGAAGAGCGGAGTGTGAAGAGTAGAATATCACCTGCCATCTGGACAAAGATGTGATGAGATGTAAAGTTTGGATGCACATTTGCGGTTCTTGATCACATGCCAAGAGAGAGCTCAGCTACAATTATTTTAAAGCATTTCCAGACAGATGCAACCCTAGGTCAGGGGAGAAGCTACACAGAGGCAGGTGGGCACTGAACTGCATTGGACTCTGTGCAAGCCATTTCTGCCTGTGGCAGTGCTGCTGGGATCTGCTCAGGGCTTATCCTGCAAATGGAACCTCTGTGGTTAAAGACCTGTCCTGGCAATCAGAGTATGCCAGGATCAAGTGCTGTCCTATGAGGTTTGTGGTCACAAATTCCCAGATATTCAAAAATACAGTCTCTGAGCTTTCAGGGGTTTAAATGGGAGTTGGGCATTTTCATTTCATCTTGAAGCCCAAATGTCTTCAAGAATCCGGTGTCTTGCACATCCATATTGATTTCAATGCTGAATTTCTCAGTGCTCTTAGCATCAGAGGAGTGTTGATGAAACCCTGCCTTAACTGAGGTCGGTGGTGGATGTAGAATGGGCTTTACTGGGTAAAGAGCACCATAAAACAGATGCTCTTCTCTAGTGTCATCCTTTTCCCTGGGATGGAACAGTGCTTACACAGACAAGTGAACACAATCCAATCATTCCATGCTCTGCCCCCACAACAACAGTGAAGTGCCACTGCTGATAGCTGTGTTGATACCTATGATTCCTACTTAATATGTTTTAAATGAGCTGATGACCTCTTAAGTATTAACACTAACATCAGTAAGCATCCTGAGCCAGATTCTCTGGGAGGGAAGCCTTGCCATGCCACAGACTATGGTGCAGTTTTGTGCTTTTATCCCATCTGAAGGTCTGGCTCAGTAATTGTGCAGAATGTAAAAGAGAAACCCATAAGTGCTGTAAACAAAGGAAAACTGTTACTCTGGGAGTGTGTTAGTTAGATATTTCAACACTCATAATTAACATCCCTTTCCTAAACTGTGGCACAAACTACTTGAGAATGGGTTTTTTCTTTTATTGCTGCTAGTTTCAGTGACTAAATTTATTAAGTCATTAGGTTTGCTTGTGGATGTGTGTATTTGCTGTTCTCCTTTGGGTTATAATAAAAGGAGATCTTAAAAAAAAAGATATCTTTATTTATCTGGCAATTTTGGGAATGTTTGTAGGGAAATGGTGAGCAATACGAACAAAGCTGCCCAGTCTGGGGGGATGCTGAGTGAGCAGCTGGGTTTGAATACAACAGCAGCCTGTGACAGTTTCCTGCTGGCTTTCCCTGAACATTGCATATGGAAACCTGTCACCATTTCTGCCATGATCTGGAGGCACCAGGGGCTTCTGGGGAGCAGATTGCTGGCTTTCATGTTCAGAACCCAGATGCTCCATGCTGTTGCTTACTGGGGACCCTTTTTTTTGCCCCTCCTGGCTGAGGATGCTCAGTGGCAGGGATGCTCCCAGGCTGGTATGGCAGGGGCTGGCGCTGTTTTCTTGAGCAGCACCAGAGCTGTCCACTGCCCTGGCAGCACTGTGATTGCCCCAGGGCTACAGCACTGTTGGGTTGGCATTTTTGAAGAAGCTGAGATCTCTGAGGCTGTCAGTGCATGGCTGAATGCCCTGCAGCTTCATGCCCACAGGTCAGACAGCAGGGCTTCTGCACTGATGTCTGTGGAACTTCTCCAGCTTTACAGAAATGCAAAGGAGGGCCCAGTCAAACTCACTGTGTTCAAACAGTTTGGGTTAGATCTACCTGACCAGACCAGGTGAAAGCTGAGGTGGATTAGAAAAAAAATCTGCCCTCTCACAAACCACCACCAGTCTATGCTGTGGTGAGGGATAGGTGGGCCCACACATTCCCAACATCTCCCATGAGGAACCAAACCAGCTCAAGTGATGCACAGACTGGCTTGTGCCTGGAAGTCACATCTCCATCTACAGATGGCAAGAGACACTACTGGGATCAAGGATAAATTAAACATGTTGGTTTTCTAACCCAGAAATAACTTCTGGGGCAATCCGTGGTACCTCAGACCCTCCCTGAGCAGGTCTGACACACCAAATCCCCCCAATGGCAGATGCATCCATTTAGCTCCTCTTGGTTCCAGCTGTCATTGAATGTGATCTCCCTTTTTTTTTTCTGTATGATAGCTACTGTGTTGGGGTTTTTTTTAGACTGTGAAATTTCCAGTAAAACTACAGTTAGCACAAACCAGACCTATGTTTGTTTTTTCAAAGCAAATCTAATTACTCTTCTTAATACAATTGCCTTTTGTTTAAAGGGACCAGATTGAGATGCAAAATACAAGTTGCAAGCAGATGCTAATAATTTTGCATATAAATAACTAATGGGTTTTTTTGCAAATATTTCATACAAGTTTTAATTTAATAATTTAAAAAAGAATTGCTTTTCCAAGCCGCTTTCAGTAATATCTGTAGACACTTAACAAAATACCTCAAGCTCTAAATCTCCAACTGGTAAAAAAATAAATGTATTTGTTTACTTTGTATGCAAAAATAATTCAGTCAAAGACATATTTCACATTCAATTAAATTGAGAGAATAATTTTTTTCTACAAATCACAAGCATACTCTTTAATGAGAAGAACTGATGGGCTTTCTGAATGAGCTGAATTCATGACAGTCCTGACAGGGGACCTCTGTGGACTTTGTGCAGAAAATGGAGTCACTGTTTATTTCTTTATTTCTGAAAATGACTGGTGATTAAAAGATAGAAGCCATCTGACCTCTCACTGTCTTATACCTGTTCATGCTATTTCAATCAAGGAGAAAGTTGGAAAATTAATTGAGTGGGACTTGTTGTAACCCTGTTTTCAAAGGTCCCTGCAGCAAGTGAGGAAGTGAGGTGGTGCTCATGACCCCAGGGCTTTACCAGAGCATTACTTCTGGGGCGGGATGTCTTTATGACCTTTCAGAAGTACATGGGGGGGCACAGCCTGAGGATCCCTTTGTTGTGTTTACCCACTCTTTATCTGAGATGAAGAGAAAGTATTGGACTCCAGTTCTGCCCATCTAGCACATTTCATCAACAGTGAATTTATCTTATAAACAAAGCCAAACAAATAAAAAACTCCTAAATTGTGCATGACCCAGAGGTCTGGTGAATAGATCAGTGATTTTTTAAAAATACCTTTTGTTATCTCAGATTTCTGTCTATGCAGCAGCAGCTGCTACAAACTTTGTTATTGCACAATCTGTTGTGCTCACCTGCTCCCCTGTCTTTCTTCTCAGCTCATCTCAGCCTAAGACAACTGAAACAGTAGTTCCCACCTGATTCAGCAAAATTGCACAAATAATTTTGACAGTGAAGCTTGTGGAGAGGTTCTGCCATTAATATCTCAGTAGCCTTTTGTTATTGGTAGCCCCAAAGCTGACAGCAAAAGGCGTGTGATGAAACGAAATGATCCAGTGTAGCTGAAGGCTGGCCATGGGGCACCAAGAAGACACCAGTGAAGAAAAACATAAGGGTTTGCATGTTAATGAGATTTAGAGGACACTCTAAGAATCCTCAGGCAGTTCTTGGGAGAGTGGCCCAAGTCCTGCTCCTCTGCCCTGTCTCCTCTCCAGTCATCTGGTTCTTTCTTCATCCTCTTGCTCTTTGTGTCAAGTCCATGGTAGTGCCCACAGAGATTTCTGCTGCTCAGACCTGTGAGGACCCTGGGACATGTCAGTTTTTGGCAGGATGAGCAGTGTCCCATGGGTGTCTGTCTCCACTTGGCACAGTTGTTGCAGGTGACATGATGTGCATAAAAAGGGTAATAGTGGATAACCCCTGTATTATTTAACAAGAACTTAGCTGTCAAGTCTGTGGGTTTTCTAGGCTGCTGAATGGACAGAGCTGGGGTGTTTCATTGTAGTGTTGCCATGGTTCAAATCCTGAAGTGCTTTTTCCACTGACTTATGGGAGATGAGGAATCAACCAGCCAGCTCACAAAACAAATGGGATGGTTTTGTTTGCTTGTGGGGGAGCGTAAACATTTAAAGGAAATCAATAGATTTTTCTTTATTTTCTTAAAATCTTCATTACTTTGATGTCTTTACATGCATTTGCTTTAAAATAATATAAGAATTTTGTGAGGTAATTGGTACAAGTGGGTATACAATACAGCATCTGCTTTTATGAACTACTGCTGCATGTCATAAAATATTACACTGCAGTAATTTTAAAATAGATATTGAACCGAAACTTAACTTGCAATAACTTCTAATTAAAATACCTTTTTTCTTTTCTTTGTGGAACTACATTTTTGAAATGCATTAGCTTTTATATTTCTTCTTCATTGAAAATAGTCTTAGTTCCATGTTTTAAGTCAAGTTGGGAGCTATCTTTCACAGCCCGCCAACTTTGTAGTCCCCCTAAAGGGAATTTTCATGATCAGCTTTTGCTGATGGGGTAATGAAGGCATGGCAAAGGGGATTGAGTTGTCCAGTTTGGTTTGAGAGCTGCTGCCTGCCTGGGCCTGGTGCCAGGGAGTGCCCCCGAGCCAGCAGTTCAGAGGCAGCTCCTGCAAACCCAGCTCCCAGGTGAGCTGTGCCTTCCCAAGCAAGCCAAAGCCTGGAGATAAAGGGCAGATTAAGGAACACTTAAACACTGTTCTTTTGGGAAGCTACTTCAAACACCATTTTATAGTGCTCTAAGTCATCTAGATCTCTCTTAACTTGTTTCACTTTCTTTTAAAAATATTTATTTCTCTGCCACAAAGGACTCCCTCAGATAAGGCAAAATGGCCCGTTTTGCTGATGGTATTTTTACCTGCGTGGTGCTAATGATTGATGCAAAATTCACGTGTGCAGCACAGCTCTGTGCTTTCTGCTGTGCTTTATCTTCTGTAGCTTCAAGCCTGCCAGTCTCTGCGGGTCTGTTGCACACTGGATTTATTGTCACACCAGCATCACTTTATATAACCCTCAGATCGCTTGGGAACACGTTCCTGAGGTTTGCTGAATGTTCGGAATGTTTGCTCTTAAACAAGGTCTGCAGTAAACACGTGGCATTACTCCAGATGCTTTGCTCAGTGTTGGTCATGGGTTTTGCATTGGCAAGGCTGGAGAAGCTCCCAAAGACTTGGGAGTGGCTAAGGTTTGGGAGGGATCATCCCTTGCCTGTAGAAGCATCTGCCTTCACTCACAGGCCTCAGAAATGCCTTGTCTGCGACCTGTAAGAAGGGATTTTTTTGCAATAATAGTTTTTAGAAAATTAGTGGGAGAATTTGTTTGGCCAGGATAGGTTTTCTGCTCAATCTCAAAGTCTGGGAACAAAACCCAACCCACTAACAACCACATATGACTCCCTGAAGGTTGGGGAGCCCACTGTTACAGAATCCCCTGGCCAGCCAGATCTTTTAAAAGAGGTTAAATGTTTCTCTGTTCTGAAAATCTTGAATACTGGGACATAACAAGTACTAGTCCATAGCTGAGTGTAGTTTCATCCTGGAGACTTCATGCAAAGCCAGGGTAAGTGGCAATGGCACAGCCACTCCCACAGCTGTCATGGGCTTAGGGGATGTCCTGGACAGATCCATATGTGCTCTGCTCCAGGGCAGGTGTGGAAATGCTTCTAGGTACCTGCAGAAATACTTATGCCAGAAATCTTGAAAATTACTTCTTTCTCTTTATTGAAAGATTTCCAGGCTTTGTGCCAGCATTTCCTCACACCGCTTTTGAAATTAAGTGGTTTACTTGCTTTTGTACTTTCATTTCTTTGAATCCTCTTAAATGGTTCAATAAACTGCCTTTTGCCTCTAAGAATTTGAAGAAACCTCAATATTTTAGACAACAAGCATTGTACATTTGCCCATCAGAGCAGGCATGAGCAAAGCCAGGGGAAGGCAGCAGGAACAGCAAAGCTGTCTCTGCTTCTCAGCTCTCTTTTTCTTTCTTTTGCTTTGTATTAAAGTCTAAATCCTGGCAAATTTCTGACTTTTCCTGCTCATTTTTCATGCCTGTTCACTGTAGGCTGTTTTGCAGACCACAGCTCTGCCAGGGAAGGACAGCCTTGCCTTTCAGCTGGGAGTTGTCTAGATGGGTGTTACTGCTGGAGCCGGCATTGCTGATGCCCGTTGTTTTCTGTTGCTAACTGCAATGCGTGACTGTTGTGTATCACTCACGGATGCCTAATTTAGAAGATCAGTGATTATTAATTCTTCCATTGCTTTTTCTTCTTCTCTCTCTCTCTCTCTCTCTTAACCGCAGGATGTTTTCACACCAGAGTGCAAATTTAAAGAATCTGTCTTTGAAAACTACTACGTTATTTATTCTTCCACGCTGTACCGGCAGCAGGAATCGGGTAGACGAGCGTGGTTCCTGGGACTCAATAAAGAAGGTCAAATTATGAAGGGAAACCGAGTGAAAAAAACCAAACCCTCATCACATTTTGTACCCAAACCCATTGAAGGTATGGAATCTGCCCACTTTTTCCCTCAGTGGGGTTTGGGTAGGGGGAGGTAACAACTTCAGTTAAGGTTTCCTGGGTGGGGGTGTCAGGCTTCGAGACCAGAAAGCAAGAAGAAATGTTTGTAGCGCTCAGGTAAGTGCTGGGTGCACTGTTAGCTTTCCTTTTCAAAGGGGTTTCTTAGCTTTGGGGTGCTAAAGGATGAATTTAAAAGCCCAGCAACACAAGAAATTACTGGTAAAGAAAAGCAGCCAGCAGTTCCAAAGGAATGTGATGCAGCAGTGGTCATAATGTTGTCTTCTCAGAGGATTTTGCCACTGTATTTCAGTAAATTTCCAGTCCCATATAGCGTCAGTAGAGACAGGATTCATCTCACCTGATTTTAGACTTTTGCACTCCATCCATAGTAACAGAAGAAAAATGGGTCCTACCAGCACAGCTGTGGATGTTCTTTTTCTGTCTACCCTGAGATTAAATCTGTTTTCCCTCATCTGTAAAGACATCCTAGTTAGTCACTGGGGGGTAGAGTTGTTGTCCAAAGTTAGATGGGATGCTGTCATGCCATGTGTCTTTGTCACAGTGTGAAGCTTCAGTGAAAGTCATGGAGCTGAAGTTCTGCTCTCCTGCTGACGCCTGTACACTCTCTGAAGTGTGCCTCAGGCCATTTTGCTTTTTGTGGGCTGGCCCCTAATAAATGGAGAGATGATGTGGTAAGCCTAGTACTTAACAGGTACTAACTTGATTCTGAAAACAGCACTTTTATCTCTTGCTTGGGAAAAGCACTACTTTCTGATCCTTAAACTAGGTATGCTTTTCTGACCCCATCTTTGTCCTGCCATTTGTCTCCTTCAGGGACACAGTAGCCTGGAGCTGACCTTGGCTGCACAGCTCTGTGCTCCCTCTCACTACCCCATGTTGGCTGTGGGAGAAGGTTTGAACTGATGTTCCCCTAACAGGTACCACTCACAAGCCACAGCTCACTCCACAGAGCAGTGGCCTTTTTAAAAGCTTCCCAGCTCAGGGGTGGGAAGTTGTGAGTGTAAGGAAAAGGCCATCTGGAGCAAAGCATTAGAGAAATTCAGTGCACGATTCCCAGAGTATCTGTGGGCTTTGCACAGGAAATGGAAATGTTGAAAGAGCAGAGAATGGCCTGGAGCTGCTTGTCCTGTGCTTGTTTTCAACAGCTTCTCTGCAGCCAGGAGCCCCTTTGTTGTTTATCTGAGGCATTAGTGGCATTGGTACCCTAAGCCCTCGTGTGTTGCTAAGGAACAGGGCCTGCTTCAGGGATGGGGTTGGTCACGAGGTTCTCTCTTGCTTTGACCACGAGGAGAGTCTTTTACAAGCACCAGCTTTCACAGCTGGGTTTCCACCTCCTTCTGGTATTTCTTCTCTGCCTGGCTGGGCGTTGGCACTGATCAGTGGGATCCTTTTAATCAGGCTTCTTTTTTAACCTAGCTTGCATGGTGTCTGCTGAACAGCTCAATAGTTTCCTTCTGCATTCATTAAACTAGGCCATTCCTGTGGCTCTCCTCCTGGAAAGCCTTGCCTTAACAGAGCTGCCTGACCCACAGCAGAGATCTCATTTCAGCAAATGCCACTCTGGCTTTCATTTTGAATAACCCAGCCCAGCCCGAGAGCTTCCCTTTCCCGCAGTTGCATCCTCCCACACTTGCCTCAATCACAGCTGTCACATAACCTCCCGAGCAGCGAGCGCTTTGGAACTTGGCAGCCAAATTAAGGGCTCCTCCACTCCTTCCCTCCTCCACATGCTTTGCAGTCAGGCTTTGTGAGCGCTGCTGCATCAAAGAGCTGGCAGTCTCCCAAGCCAAGGCACGTGTCAGCTTCCCAAAGCATTCAGCTGTCTGGGACTGGGACTCCAGACGGAGGACTCTGTTCCCAAGCCTGAGATTCATTGTAGGTAGCAGAGGCTTGTGGGGAGGGTTGGAGTAAAACCTGCTCATCTCCACGTGACTTCTCTGCACCGCATCCATCAAAGTCCCCAGGAGCAGAGCTTGCAAGCAGAGATGTTACAGAAAAGGGGCAATTCCTACCCAGCTTCTTTCTCTTTGTTATGACTCCAAAGAAATACTCAAAGCACTCTCCTGCTGTATTTGCACGTCGGTTCTGCAGAATGCTGTGGCTTGCCCCAGTGTGTGGGCTTTGCTGCTTATTCAGGACACGGCTTCCATCCACAGTCACACCCCCAAGTTTCCTGTTGCTGGATACCACCACCAGCATCAGCCCTGTCCCGTGATGGCTGACACAGGAATGTGTGCAAGGAGGAATCTGCTCCCCCTGGGAAGGAGAAGTGCCACATCCATTGCTAGGAATCACTTCACCTACCACTCCATAGCAGTTATATCTGAGATGAAACTTCTCTGTTGTTTCTGATATACAGAAAAATTGTGCATCAGTTTAGTGAAGAAAGGGTTCACAGGGAAGGGAAACAGAAAAAAGCCCAGATTGCTCCCTAAGCTCATTGGATTCCCATTGCTTCATCCTGCTATCTGAATTCAGAAGTCTCCTTGAAATTGCAAATGGACAGTAAACTTTTACATAAATAAGAAACATCCTCCCAGATAATTTCTAAATACTCATGGGAGCACATATGCATATATACACAGTGGTGTCTATGTATGGATGTGTGTTATCTATGCCTTTTAGCAGCTACAGCTTTCTACTGTGCTAAACACTCACAGTGTTTTGACTCACGTAGATTGGCAGGATGCTGGAGGTAGTTTGTACAAAATTCAGTAGATACCAACTGGAAAAGTTTTGGGTTTTGGTCGGTAGGAGTTTTTTTTTAGTTTAGTGTAGGTAGGATTTGTTTGTTTTTGGAAATAAGATTAAGCTTAATCAATATGAAAGCACAAAAAACTTACTAAGTAATAACAGGGGAGACATTAAGTTCTTCTCCCATCTGTGCACAGGCAAAGCCAAGGCAAACAGCCTGGTAGGCAGCAGTTGATGTACTGTGTGGTGCCAGTTTTACTTCAAAACACACATATGCAACACATTTCTTTTGATATTTTTATTTTTGATCGCTGATTATTCAAGCTAAATGAACCCTAAAGGGAAGACATCAAGATTGAACTAGACTGCACAAGAAATGAGCTTGAGTATAATTGTCACGTGGTCAACAAGCAATCTTTTAGAGAAATTTCAGTCTCTTTAAGTGTCTGCAATGATTAGTGCTGGAACAGTCCTACCATCCGTAGTGCCTTTTGTTCTTCTAAATATCCAAATCCATCTCAATGTGAGAAGTTTCCAGTCATTTAAGTAGGAATATTATCAGATGCTTACTGTTGAGGTGCTCTGTTATTCATATTTCCTTCTTCTTGAAGACATATTTTCCAAATGTAACTCTCCCAAAGAGTTACATTTCCTCTCTCTCCCGGCCCAAACTAGAAAACATTTAGGGTGCCAAATCTGGCCACAGAAGCAGAAAACTTCTTCCAAGTCAGCAGAGCAGTCCCTAACTCTGAATTTATGGCGCTTCAGCCCTCATGATGTGAGCATGTCTCAGATACAAAGGTGACCTGTTAATGACTAGTCTGGATCCATTTATTACCACTGATGAGTATCCAAGCAGACAGATCCTTCCCAGTGTCATTCCTCAGGGAAATAACATCCAAATTTTGCTAAGGCAGTCCTCAGATGTTGTAAAGAAGTACAAGACTGTTGACTAGGAAAATGCAGTAGGCCTTGTGAAAATGCTTCAAAGGTATCACCTTAATACATAAAGCATAGAGTCAAGGGAAGTCTTGGGTTGGAAGGGACCTTAAACAACAGCCAGTCCCAACCCCCTGCTGTGGGGAGAGATGCCACCCTCCCCAGATCAGGCTGTTCAGGACCTCATCCAGCCTTGCCTTGGGCACTTCCAGGAATGGGGCAACAACAACTTCTCTGGGCAGCTTGTGGGAGTGCCTCACTGCCCTCACAGAGAAGAATTTTTTCCTAATGTCCAACCTAAATATCTCATTTTTTAATTTAAAATTGTTCTCCCTTGTCCTGTTACTACCTGCCCATATGAAATGTTAGTTTCCCAACATCCTAAAAAGTATTCTTAAAAAATCAAACTTCAGAATCTCCACGCTCTCCAAGTCTTTGCTTACGCAGCTCCTCTCTTGGGTCTGTCTTCCAGGTGGGCAGACTTTGGTATGTTTTCTATGCCACACTAACTCACTTCTTCATCTGTCAGACTCTTGATCATCTTATTAGATGGAAAATGTGATGTATTTTAACCATGATTTTGCTTGGCTCTTTGCCATCCTGTGTTGTCTTTCTTATCTGAACAAAGTGTGATTCCACCTGGCAACATCCTTCACATTTTATGTGTCTATCTTCACACCAGATAGACACAAGCTCACATGCCTTGAAATGCATCAGTTGGGATTTAGAATGCAGTAATTAGAGGCAGAAAACAAGGGTGCCTAATCACTCACTCCCTGGTGCCCCGAGTGCTGCTGCTGCTCAGGCAGTTAATTCCCTGCACCAATGCATTGGCAAATCCCACCCCTCTGGCAGATACCAACACCCAGAGCTGTGGTATCTGTGCAGGCAAGGAGCCTGCAGGGCTGCTACCAGAGGATGTGCTTCCAGCCCTGCCCAGATGCAGCCTGGCACCACTGGACACATGTGATCCTGCAGGGCTGCCCACCTGCTGAACAGCAGCTTAGAAAAGTTTTGGTTCCTCCTGACTCGCAAGGGTCTGAGACAAGGAAACACACAGAGTGAAGATGGATAGATGGGAAATATCTCATGTGCTTAATAAGCTTTTTGCCATATTCCAGAGAAAGGAAAGGGAGTTTGTTGCATCCCCTGAACCTCCTCAACTTGCAGTGATGCCAAGTGAGAAATGCTGGGGTCAGGACACAAAACGATGCTTCCCAAACTCAGGCAGTCCCTGATGCCCAGGGTGACTTCAGTGTCATCATGTGGGTGATGTGCCAGTGCTGTGTCTGGGAAGCAGAAATGAGAGTGTGATCCTGTGCCAGCATGTAGGCAAGAGTTTGAGCTGTTCTGGGTGACAGGCAGCCCCTTCCACGCCTTTGCCTTCAGGAAGTATGGTCCCTGCCGCCCCCGTCCTCCTCACTTGTACCCTCAGTCTCCTTCCTAATTTTGATTTGATCTTTGTGCAGATTTTTCCCTTGTGCCTGTGAGTGGCAGGCACTGCTGCTTCACAGGAGAGCAGGGAATCAAAAGCCACAAGAACTAGACATGGGCACAGCTCCACTGAGTTCACCCCCTTCCATTAATGCTTGCAGCTCTTCAGCAGATCAAGCTAACAGCACTTTCCAATTAAAGCATGAATATGGATGTGTTGATTGGAATCTGGGGCATAGGAGCTGATTATCTGATTGAAACTCCAAAGCATTAGCTTGGTTTCTAGACATTAAGGGCTGTATTTGGCTAGGTGTGTGGGTGTGGGTGGGTGGGAGAAGCAAGGCAAAGCAGGGAGGGAACTCTTGTTCTAGCTGAATTGCTCATCCTTCCAAAGCTCCTTGTGCTGTGTGCTCCAGCAGACCTCCCAGGTATCCGAGCATGACTGTCACACTGCTGCTGCTTTACCTCAGTGCAGCTGACAGGGATGTGTGTCTACACACAGAGGGATCCCAAAGAGACCTGCCAGGGAGTGCTGCAAGTCCTGGAGGCCAGTGATGTACTTTCAAAGCTGTGAAGATCTGGGCACTCACACGGGTCCGTTTGCAAACACCCCCTCCCCAGTCCATGACTAACATCTCCCTGCGTGAGTCACGCTCAGACTTCCTCAGTGCAAAGAGGAACAAGCTGCAGTCCAAGAGCCTGTGTTGCACAACATGTTGGGCTGTCCTTGAAGCCCTGTGCCTGTGCAGATGCAGGTGTGCACACCTGTGTGCCACAGTGCAGGGGGTTTACAGCCCCTGCTGAGCCATGGCCACAGCTCAGCACATGTGCAAAGCCTCTTGAGTAGGAGAATGTCCAGGCATCTCTTGTGCATGATGCCATGTAAGTACTGCATGCACTGATCCTATAGGTGTATCTAAATACTGAAATATGCTTGTCCTATACTGCCACAGATTTTCTGGCATGGGCTGTTGGGACAGCCTGTCTGGTACAGAGGCTTTGACAGCTCTGTCTGAAAAGCTCAGTGTGAGCAGTCTCCAGCCATGCCCCACATCAGTATTTGTATCCTGCTCCAGACTGGAAGATAAAACTTATAATTCCTGCCCTATTTGCTTGTCAGGTACAGAGTTTCCTTCATTTGTAGCTGCAAATGTTGTTTACTTCAGTAGCCTGGTTTATATTCTTTATTCTGTGGGCCTTGTTGGCAGCTCAAGGTTTTTGCCAAAGGCCGTGGTGAGAGGCAGGGAGTTGAGGAAAGGCAGCATGCCATGGTGCTGCTGAAGCATTCACCTGGGCTCAGTCCTTGTGGTTCAGCATCTGACCCAGCCTGATGGGTTATTGGGGATGGGTGTGAGTGAGATGAGCTTGGTTCTTGGGGAAGAACTCATGGAGGTCCATCCAGCTCCAGCTTGGGACCAGAGAGGTCAGGATGAAGGTAACAGTGCACTTGAGACAAAACTTTGTGTATGGAATGTCAGGGGCACTGGGACAACACTGGCACAAATACATAATTCTGCTGGGCAAACATCACATCCGAGAATAAGGTGAGTCACAGCAGTGAAGCACACCCTCAGTGCTATCCAAAGACACTGTAGCTCAGGGTAAGAAATCACAAGGGCACGGGTTTTCCTCTGTTGTTAACCATTTCATACTTTGAGATTTTATTTGCTACTTCACCACAACAGGCAAATTCACCATCACCACATTGTTGAGTGATGCTCCCCAAGGTGTGAGGGGCAGCTCAGGACTAAAAGGGGATGTGAGAGCCCTTTTCCATCTGTTGCTGCCATGTTACACATTGTCCTTGCAGCATGCAGACAGCATCCATGGTCTGGATCTGATGGGCACTCCTGGCTCGGCTCATCCTGGCCCAGACCCATGGGACAACTCCTTCATTTTCTCTTTTTTTTTTTTTTTTCTCTAATTTTCATGAACAGTTTGCAGAGCAGTGCCTTCTTTCAGCCTTGCTGGGAGGACCAGTGTGTGTGTGTGTGTGTGTGTGTGTGTTTTTAAACTGCTTTGAAAGCCTTGCATGAAAAATATGCTATGGGAAAAGTAATATTTTTTCACTGCTCATATATTCAATTCAATTTCCCTCCTATTAATACACAGTTGACTGCACTTTATCTTTGTCCTGTATTGTTGCACAGTGCTGTAACTGTTTATCTAGTCAGGAGTAAAAGCAAAGAGGAATAATGTCATTTTCAGCCTGCCTCTAATTGCTGGGATTTATTTGCAAATCAAGGGAGATTATAGATACAAACACTTACATTGCCATTTTGTACATGAGGTGGTTTTCTTTCATTTCTTCAGACAATTTTTAAAGTTTTACTCTTGTTGATTACCCAGAACCAAACCCTGATAGGCTCTATCCTGTGTTGGAGCTCTGTGCCATTATTTGTGATGTGATGACTTCACAAAATGAAGCAGTACATAATCATTTCTTCACTTCCTAATTTTTGCAAAGATCTGGACATGACATTTGCAGTCTGGACCTGCCTTATGTTCTTAACTCCACTGTGCCTGCCCTTGAGATGCCTCACTCTTTCAATCTCATTTGCACCCTGCCACATTTGCAGTGAGCTCATCAGAGATGCTCTCCTTGGTGTGAACAGCTCGTGCCCCTGCTCTGGCACACCTCACATGGCACGAGGACAGCCATGAGGACTTAGTCCACGTGGTGAGCTGGATAAATGCTTTGTCCTGCCCAGGACGTGGGGATGAGCCATGCCTTGGACAGACATTGCCTCCTCCGGCTGTCTGGGCTCCAGCAAGTGCATTTTTATAGGACACACACTGCACAGCCAGGGTCTGGAGAGAAGGTGCCCTCCAGCCACCCTGCTCTCAGGTGCTGCCAGACAACCACGGAAAGCTGGGACAGCTCCTGACTTGCTGTCACTGAACTCATCCCATGTGTCTGCTCACAGCCCTGACCTTGGCTGGCTGGCTTGATTTACTGAGGAATAAATAGGAAGTGCCGAGAGCAGATCTTGGCTCTTGGCTGATGGAGCCAATTGGGCTTGAGTCACCACTTCAGATCCACAGCTCAACACCCAGAAAACCTTCATGGCTCAGCTGCAGGTGTCGTTTTGATTCAGGTCTCTCAAGGGCTTTGGTTGCAGATCAAGGGCTGGGAACCGGGTCATTCTTGAACCTGTTATTAGATCATAATCAGCATCTCAAGGCAGTACATGGCTCTGTGAGCTAAAATGTTTATTTTATATATATGAATATAACATGAAAAAGCTATAAAGCACATAAAACCTAGAAAGATTTATCTGTGAGCAGTCAATCTGCTGTTTCTCTCTGCCTTTGAAAGAATACAGAGACAGAAGCAAATGGCAGCAAGGGCAAGTAAACAGTTCCTGCTTGGTAACACGATCTGCTGCTGGGTCAGTTGGGGTTTTGTAAGTGTGGGTGTGTGTGTGTGTTTACAATGGGGCTGGAACCCAGCATCATGTACAAAGAAATAATTTGTTATGGTCATGACTGTCTGTGACTTCAGGGCTGTTAACAGGTGTGTCTTGTGTTTGCAGTGTGCATGTACAGAGAGCCATCGCTGCATGAAATTGGAGAAAAACAAGGACGCTCAAGGAAAAGTTCAGGGACACCAACCATGAATGGAGGCAAAGTTGTTAACCAAGACTCGACATAGCTGACAAATACCCTCCCTTCTTCCAACTCCTTCCCTCCCACCCACCTACCCACCCCACCTGGCGAAACCACACTGAGATGATGACAACTGGGCAAGGCAGGACCTACCGGTAGTGGCTTGGAGTGTGAACTCCAGAATCTTTCTTTGTGTAGGACGAGAAAATCGAAACCCAGATCCTGCCTGTTGCAACGTTTTAAAAAACAACAACAACAAAAAAAAAAAAGTGAAGAAAAAATGTTTTAAATCAGGACTCCATTAACATTTTCAAAAGCAAACTGTTTGCTCTGTGATCAAAGGGGGAAAAATCTCATCTCTGCATAATAATAATAATAATAACTAATAAATATAATAATAATAATAATAAAGATGTTACCTTTAAAAATAAAACAAAGCTTTTGGAAAATTGAACTTAGCATATGATGTGCAACAAACACATGGGAATTGCATCCTGTGACTGCTTTCTGTCTTATCCTTTCACCTCACGTTCACACCGCTATTTTTTACATCCTTGCTTCCCTGGGGATGGATGGGATTTTTCACAAAGCAGGAAAGGTAGGGGTACATTATGACTGTGTTTGCTCTGCTATCAGTAAAATATGGCCTGCCCAAATTAGGAGCCTGGCAGTTATGGGCAATGAAGTAGCTACTCTCTATTCAGCCTTTTCCATCTACATTCAAACCCTGCGTAGTTATTTGTTGCTAATGTCACTCCATGAGTATATTTGACCCAAGTCTGGCATTTTATGCCTTTTTATCATAATTATTTATATGCTTGTTTTACTGTATTAGTTGCCAGGGGAATTTCAGAAATGGGTTTTCAGGTCTCACAGGATGAAGCAATCATATTTATTAGGGTAGAGTTAGGAGATAAAAGGGCAGGAGGGATAGCTGCTTGCTTTAAAATATGAAACAGATCAAGAAATGCTGCTGAAATCCTTGCTGTCAGATGGAAATAGTAAGGCATGTGCTGTAGGAGAGGGTAACAGGACTTGAGCAATGGAAAGAGGGATGTGGGGATGGAGTGTGCCTAGGAGGGAGCAGGTGTAGAGGAACATGGGTGGTTGTGCCTGTCCAGTTGTGCCAGGGTGAGGACATTTCCTTCTAGCAGCTGGGGTCTCCCTAAATGGTCTGGCTCCACACATACCACAGATGTTCAAAGCAGAGGCTGCAAACCCCTCCAGTCCCCAGCCTTACCACTGTGAAGGTCCCTGAGGTGCTGCAGCAGCCTGGATTTGGGTGTGGGCACGAGTCTTGCCAGTGCCAGGGCTGCAGATGCTGGAGCAGCACTTCAGAGGTAGTGAGTTACCAAGTGGGAAAAGGCCAGCAGCAGGGCAGTGGGGTGAGGGATGCCCAGTGCTGAGCCCAGGCAGCAACCAGGGCTTTAGTGGGGACTGGCAAGGCTCTCCATGTCTGGTGCTTTCTCTCTGTGTGGGTGGGGGCTCAGCAGTGAACCCTCGCTGCTGGGTGGGCCTGAAGCACAGCAGGGTGGGCAGTGGGTGCCCTGTTACAGATCACACACATTGACTCATCTCTGAACACTTTGGGCACAAGCAGCAGCAGCAGCAGTGCTGGAGCTGCTGTGACAAAAAAAGGCGCTGCCCTGGATGAGGGGCCTGGGAAGCCTTTGCTGCTCAGCCATGGGCACTGGTCCTGCAAGGGGTGAAAACAAAAGGAAAAAGCAATCACCCAAGGGCCTGGAGAGAGAACAGAACAGTTCTTTATACACAGGGAACCAGCCTAAAGCCTTGCAGTTACAGGCTGGGTGGGCATTTGCATAGCTCATAATGGGCACCTGTGAAATTCCAAATACCACCTGAATTGTGGAGACACCTGTGCCATCCCAGCCAGTGCCTCAGCTGGCTGGCAGCCACACAGGCAGAGCTGCTGCTGGCAGTGCCAGGGAGAGGGCAGTGCCAGGGCTGGCCACAGTGCTCCTGCAAAGCCACTTCTGCCCCGGTGCCTCCCTCCGTCCCCACACACGAGGCAATGTTGGGGCGCGTCAGGGCTCGGTGAGCAAAGAGACAGCCAAAGCTCAAGGTTATGGAAGATTCCCAGGACCAGCATGAAGGAATGGATTTCAAACATGTCCTTTTGCATTTTGGAAAAGCTGGAAACATTGAAATAAAAGCCTCTTGCCACGGCTCTGCTGCCCAATGCTGCACCTACAGCAGGCACCCCCCTGTGCTACACATCACGTCAGAGTGAGTTCCTGCTGCCCTCCAGCCCCACAGCACTGCAGCAAGGCCACTAACACATGTTCAGCTTGGGAGCACACACCCAGCCCCATCTGATGTAATTCACTGCCTACATTTCATCTGCCTCACAAACTAGAGGGCACCCCAAATTAAAGGATCACTGGAGACATGCACACTCAAAGAAATGGAGTCTCAAGGCTCAAATTAAAGGATCAATAGAGACATGCACACTCAAAGAAATGGAGTCTCAAGGCCATTATGTTGAGCTAGCAGGTTCCTGAACTGTGCAAGTCACCAAACACCAGGCCATGGTTTAGTCACTGAGTCACAGGTTTTCCAGCTGCCCTAGTGGAGGGAAAGCTCAGCACCAGCACAGAATAGAACACCCCAACACACCTTGATACCACCAGCCTCTTCTGCACCCTGCCATGGCAGCTAGCCAAGAGCATTGATGTCAGCTAGAGCAGCTCCAGCATGAGACTAAAAATTACTGTGGCCTTATGTGCAAAAACTGTGGGCAACAGCAGACCCAGTCCTACCATGTGCTAATTTTTCCATTGTGGGACTCACTTGCTACTTCCCCCACTGGGCTTTTGCCTTGTTAATAGTCTTTGGCCAAATCATTCATCACAAGAATCCCTGGAAGTGCCATATTCAGGCCTAAATGTCAGAATAATCTGCTCCTTTGTTCCATGGTGTTTGAGCTAATCACTTTCATGTGACACTCACTGAGTTTGCCCACAGGGAGAGCCAATTGCTCCTGCTCTCACCCAGTGTCTGGACCACCTTGGAACAGGTCTTCTGCCACGTGCTGAAATTAAGTGCTGGCTCTCCTTGCTCCCTTCTTAACCATGAGCCACATACTATGGCATAAACCATGACAAAAACCCTGAGGAAATATTGGGGTTTTTCCTGACCTCTAGGAAGCTGCAAAAGTCAGCTTGTGGTGTAATGCAGGGACTCCTGACATCAGGATAGCGCAAACACCAGTGAGGCTGTACAGCCCAGCTGCACAGTGTGGGGAACTGCTGGCTGGGAACTGCTTGGCTCCAGGTGCTCTAACACTCGCCAGGTGCCTGGGAAAATCCAGGGGATCCACAGCTTGTAGATCCATGTAGAGCTTCCTGCATTTTTTTACTCAAGTGCCTTGAAAGCTCTGTCCCCAGGCCTTATCTCAAAGAGGTGATGTGGGTTTTGTTGATTATCCATCTGCTGCTTCCCAATTTTCAGGGGAAAAGGGAATCCACAGAGAATTTTTGGCTTACTTTGAAGTTCTTACAGTCTCTTCATTGCTTCTCGCTCTTCTTGCTTGGTGTTAAAGTCTTGATGAGTGATGTTTCTTTTTTTTTCTTTCTTTAGCCACACATACAGCAACCATTTAGGAAGTTTTGTGACTCAGTTTAACATCATAGTGACCACAAACCTTGTCTGGCTCTATGTGATACTAGCAGGACAGATTTCCTTGCCATAATGGCATGGCTTTGGGCAAACACCTAGCACAGAAAAGTAAATGATAAAAAAGAAGGATGTTTTCTTCTAACCTGACCCATAACTACTGTTAACTCTGGTAAGGCTGCAGCAAACCTTTGCTCTCTGAGTAACAGATGCTCCTATAAAAGATTTTGAGCATTAGAAATCCAGCAGCAGAAAATACATCACAGAAATATGAGTACACTTAAAGCATTCATTTTATTTCACCCCGTTTTTAACGGTGATGTTGGCATGGGTCTGGCTGCACATGCTGTGCAAAACATCCTCCCTCACCCATGCATCAAGGACAAAACCCGATGAAATGGCTCCAGTTTGGACCATAAGGATTTTCCTAACAAGAAAATGCAGAAAAAGCTACAGATGAGCATGCCATACTGCGCCAGCAAGTTCTGCCACAAGTGTCAGCACTGGCATGTGACAATGTGCTGTGAAGTGAAGCTGACACTCAACAAAGCAATTTATGAAAGTTGTCTGTCAACAACATTTCTGTGTTTGCGCTCAGAGAGGTTCTGGCTGATAAAGGCCCACGCAATCCCTCAAGCTGTCACGGGCTTCACTTTACACCTTTATATCTTAAACTGCACTGGTTGTGCAGCAGGAGAGCTCCTGCCCCAGCAAGGTATCATTGCCACACCCTGAGCAACGCTGGGAGGAGATGGTGTGAGTGCCCAAGGGTGAGCAGGACTAGCAGGAACCAAGGAGTGCCATCCTGCCTGGTTCCATGCCAGCCAGGCTGCAGCCTGCGTGCATGACAGGCATGAAAAAACATCTTGAGGATGACACTTCCTAAAACAAAGGAGGCATAGAATTTTCATTAGTTAAAGCACACAAATCCAACCTTTACTAATGGGTGTGCAACAAAATACATTACTTTTAACATGGGGGAGATGTTGGCCCCAAAACATGTCCAGCACTAAAACTCTATTAATTGGGGCATAGTGTAGCCTTGGTCCTAGATGGCAAGGATCAGTTTGTATGTCACTGCATCAACAAAATAAAAACCAAGAAAAGACACAAGTGAGTGTCTTCAGGGACAGATTTCTCTCCCAAAACTGAAACAAAATGTTTAGTTGCTGCTGTGGGATGACCCACTGCACACACCTAGGAGTAAAACCAAAAGAAGCGGCACTGCGCTTCCTTAGTGAAGCAGAGATGTTTCCATGGCATTCCTGTTTTCCCTCTCCCACCACCAATGCTTCAGCCTTCAAGTGGATGGAAGGCTGTTTCCATGGAGCAGAAGGCATTAAGGCTCCCATCCTCTTCACCTGCACCGAGTTAAGCTTGACTGCTCTGCTTCAGCTGCTGAGCTACAGTCATGGGCATCCTCCATTTTCCCCATGTTCTTCTTACACACCTTTATTAAGGGAAAAAAAAACAAAAATCCCATAGCCAGGCTGATACATTTTTAGCATCATGTTTAAGAGCATGAAGATCTCAAAACTGCTGATACATTTGTGACCACAAAGTTAAAGCTTAATAATTCCCATTCCAGGACAGAGGATTTCTATTCATGATAGTTGCATAATGAAGTGCTGCATTCACAGAAAGTTGGACATCTTCCCAGCCTGCCTCCCTCTTGGAGTTCAGGCCCCTTCTCTATGGTAGAGGAGGTCTAGGCTAGCATAGCTCCATCTCAGCATAGCATTCACCAGGAATTGTGGTGATGACACAGGGAGCTCACACAGACTCCAGAGCATTCCCAGCTGCCACAACTGCAGTTTCAGTGCAGAAAAATTTGACCTTCCATGGTCAAGTGTCCTTTCTGGAAATGACAGGCTCTCTTATCAAACAATTGCTTGAAAAGAAACAAGGGGGTTTGTTTTATTTAAAATACTCTGGTGCAGGCACAGGGATAACCCATCTGTGGAAAATGCCATTAATGTTTACTGAGCAATACAAACGGAAAAAAACAAGGCATTATCAATTATTTAAAAAAAATAAAAATTCTGGATATGGGATCAGAGGAATAGCAGAGGATAACCCTCTCAAGAGTCTATTAAGAATACGTTATATATTGTTCCATTTTCCATGCTCATTACAATCACTGCCCCAATAACAGCTGCGTGCTGTGCCTTTCTCTATTCTAGCACAATTCTCCCGTGGGAACTAAATAACTCTGTTTAAATACTGAGCAGAGCTGGTAGAAGAAAGCAGGATGGCTCTGCTGTGCTACCCTTGTGTGCAATGTGCATCTTAGGGAGCTGGTTACAACCCTTCCTTCTCACAGCTTGATACAAAATAAAGGGGAATAAAGAACGTTCCTCCGCTGGGGAGGAGGAACATGGTCAGTCCAACTAAATGACATTGTGAAGGAAAAACTATGTCAGACTTAATACATTTCAGAAATTAAGGCTTTGGTGAATTTTAATTCCTTGAGCTCCAAAAAAATTGCAGGGAGAAAAGCAACCAGTGGGTCCATGTTAGTGCCAGTCCCTAAGCAAGGACTTTGGTGACATTTAAGTCTCTATATCCAGCTCCTGGCTTGTCTCCCACCCACAGTGATGCCTCCTTCTTTCATTTCCCAGAGCTCTGAGTTTCCCTGGGGGATCCTCCCCCCTGAGTCCCTGGCCCAAGGAAGGCAGAGCAGCTCCTGCTGGGGCAGCAGTGGGAGCCCAGACTGAGTGTCCTGCTCAGGCTTCAGCTGGGGCCCCAAGCCAGAGGGGCTCCTCACAGAGGCCTCCCCAGGGCACCTCCTGCCTCCTCCAAACATGCCAGGAAAGACAGGAAAGCAGAGCTCACTGTCCTGGGCAATTCTGCTTCCCTGGACCCTGATTTGTGCAGAGCCCAAAGCAAGAGCCCCAAGACCTGAGAGGTACAGACGTCACTCCCTGCTGTGCTGTGCCCAGCTGGGCTGTGGTGCCAGCCCTGAGCAGGGGTTTTGGGGAGCACAAAGCTTATGAAGTGATCTGATCACAGGATAAAAGGACGCTGCAAAGGTGAAGAGCTTCTGATTCGACTCTGCCTCACGGGGGTCACTTACATGCTGTGACTCTGACACTGCCACTTATTAATTTTATTTTCCAACTTACTGCACAAGCTGGCAAATCAAATAGTTTCACTCAATTCACCATTAAACAAAGAAGCAAGACAGCGCATAGGGAACAAGCTTTACTTGACATCAACTCAATTTGAAGATCAAAAAGAGGTGTGTTTAACTTTGCATTATCTTCATTTTTTAATTTTCACTGGGTTTTGTTCTTCCTGCTATCAGACAGCACAGAAAGCAGAACTAATAGGAAAAACTGACTTCTGCTGTGGGAGCAGAAAACCTTATCTCACAAACAGATGGGATACTCTGGTGACTCCCAGCTCAGTTCCTTTGGGCTTCAGATGAGGAGTTTTCACATGAGAATGTAATGAATTTTCACAAGGTCCCAGTTAGGGCACTGTGAGACTTGTCCTCCACTGGCAAGTTCATATGATTCTCCCAGCAAGGTCAATGGGCTGCCAGGTAGGAGCTAAATCTGAATTCAAATTGTGCATTCAGGGTGTGGAACCAGAACTTCCCAGGAAAAGCTCCCTATGGGTACATAGAGACCTAAATTTGCCATGGAAAAGGGTCCAGTTCAAATTACCATCTTTGGATTCCACTTTCATATTTGTCCCTGTGAAACCAAACTCAACTTCCAAATTCTATGCTCACCTCTGTATTCTTGAATCTCCAAATTCAAACACTAGACTATTTCAGAATTTTATTCCATCTGTAGGATTGAACAGGCCTTGTATAAATTGGTAGAATTTAAAATAAGAAAAACACTCAGTATTGACAATATTTAATGGCCAAGGAACACAATAATCTAGCTGTAGACATACCCAAACTGTGGAGTCTACATCCATGTAGAAATTTAACTTGAACTGCTGCAGTTTGATCCTACTTTATATTAATTCAGTAAAACCAGTTTTCTGTTCAGAAATATGCTCTGGACAAGCTACTGCAAACACATCAGCAGGTGATGGCTTCAGAGAAACAGAATGGCTGCAGTCCTGAGAGTCAAAGCTGGGGGTACTTTAAACAGAAAGACATGTTCATCAATAAAAGGAAATCTTTCTAAAGTCAACATGAGCTGGTTCCAGGTGAAGGCTTTATCTTTTCTTTGTAAAATAGTTGCCTGCTCCTACAGATTTGCAGGAATAATTGTACATCATATGTAGCTTGTACTAAAACAACTGACCAAAAAAACCCCAAAACCCAAACAAAAAAAATCCCATCAGTTCCATACTGCCGCCCACCTGGATTCTGCTTTGTTTTGGAAACTTCAAAGAGTTGAGAATCAAACTCACCCCCAGGGCAACTCCAATGAAATCAATGTGCAACCTTGGGAATTAATCTGGCCCAAGCCTCATTTTCTCTTTAACTGCAGGAATCAAGGTCATTTTCCCATCTGGATTTTGCAGAGGCTTCTGCACATACTGATGAGTTATACCTTTTATCAAACCTTGACCATCATTTCCAGGGCTAGAAAATGATTGCACAGTGTCAGAGGATCACAGGAAATAAGATGAAGGCTCTTGGTGTTAACATCCAGACCTTATATTTGCTATGTGCCACCTCTCCTGTGTCCCCCAAAGTCATATCCAGTGTCCTTCCACAGTACACTGCAGGAATCTGTCCTCTGTCTCCAAAATCTCACACTTAATGCCAGATGACACCACTCATCCTCTACCTTAACTTCAGGGAAGTTACTCTTTTCCACATCTGTAGGTTTTATGCAACAGTGTGACCAGCATTTTTCTGCTGGTTGAAGGACTAAAAAACCAAACTGTAGGTTTTTTGTTTTGGAGGGGAAGTGGGTCTATCTGTCTGTCTGTCTATGCCTATAGACCTGTACCCTTCCTCCCTCCTCAGTAATCCCCTCTGTGCCAGCACCTGTGATGTCTGGGAGGATTTGGCCCTGCAGGAACCTCTGATGACAGCAGAACATCTTGTAGTCAGCCTGCCTTAGATCATGGCTTGGTCAGCACCTAAAAAACTGCTTTTGAGGATTTGAGGGCAAAGACCTCATAGGAGCAAGCAATTAGAGCAATTATTGCAAGTCCCAAAAATGTTAGGTGGGTCAATAAATGCTTAAAGGACTGGCTGCAGACACCCTCTCCCTCACAAGGTGATCTGTGTCAGGCCAAGGCTGGCCAAGGCTCCACCTGACACATCCAGCCTCATCATGGGAACAAAACACACCATTCCAACGTGGCAGTGACTGCAAGACAATGTATTGGAGACAAAGGGTCTGCAGAAGCAGTTCCTGACTAGAAGCAGACTGCCCAAGGCTATCTGATTGGACATCCCCTTTTAATCCAGACTTGATATGAGCACATCACCTCCTTGCTCTGTAGACAGGCGTGCCAGATGTCTGCTACAAAATAATAACACTGAGAAATTTGTGGTTTGGGATATTTTAATATCCTGAGCAGAGGATTATTTGCTGTTTAGTGTGCTTTAAAATGTTTTCCTTCTGTGCAATTGATAGCTTTACTGCTCCTGGACAGAATAACAAACAGCTGTGCTGCTAAAGAAAAGAGATCTCAGAGCACCATCTTGGCAGCCTTGGAGCCCCAGTGCCTTGCAGAAAGGGTGAGTGGTCTTGGGGCAGGTTTGCAGCTGGTGCAGGCACTTGCAGCCACTTAGAGTTCATGTATAAAAGATTTCATCACCAATTATTAAAGGCAGAAAGGACAGTTGTAAATCAGAGAGTCTCACCTCTTGTGTAACACAGACTGGTGATTTCAGAGCAGAAGTCAGACATTAGCCTGACCAGAGGTACTCAGCTGGGCAATGGAAATTCTGCTCTTAGTTCACTGGGATCTCACATGCCAGTGCTGTAATTCCATAATGCAGCAGAGAGTTCATTCAGAGGCTGCAGACCAGGTAATCAGATTCTATGCAGGTTTACTTCTTGATTATTTATTCAATAAGGATCACATTAAAAGCCCACTGGAGGCAGTGAGAGACTCCTGTTGACTTTGCAGCAGCCTAAATCAGACCTGAAGCGTTCAGAGTTTTAATATGCACAATTGGAATTTGGTAGCTTCCAGAGGTCTGTATCGAATTATGAGCTCCCTTTGGAGTAATGTGCTCCTCACACATCTTTGCTTGCCTGAGGGTAACCTCTCATAACTTGTTCCAAAGAGCTTTCCTGCCTGGATTGGCACTTCCTTGGAAGACCTCTGAACTCGGATCACCTACTGACCTCCTTCCATGCAGAAATGATTTCTTGGCCAAGATGGAGGAAAGTGTGGCTGGTGAGGATGGCAGAGAGACAGAGCCAAAGCTCAGGAGTTAAAAGCAGTTGAGGCAGAGCTGTAGAAAGGACTCCAAACAGCTTTGTGTGAAGCCTCAGCTAATGTTGCCTGATCCCTCTATTTTATTTCCCCTTCAAAACAGGGCACCACAGGCACTCCTTCCTCCTTTTCTCCTGCACCACCATTCTTCTCCAGCAAAACCGGAATGCTGTCTTTTGTCAGAGCTTCTGGGGCTCCTGCAGAGCACAACAGACCACAGAAACTGCCCATATTGGTGGATTCTGGGGTAAAATCTTTCTGGGTGCAGGGCACCCAGATATAAGCCAAATAAAAATGTGGTCTTTGATAACCCTTGCTATGTGTAAAAGCACCAAAAAGAATGATCTGTCAATATCTGGATATGTCAGATGTGGGGCCAGATGTGTTATATTGTCTGTTGACCACTTTATTTTCTATCCCATCTGTAGAAGATTAAAAACCTATGTAATATTTTTTTTGGTGGAACAGTATTTTTCCAACGAGAAAAAAACACAGCCTCTGATTTGTATTCCTCTGACTTGAAATCATTCATTTTAAATGACTGTTTGTTCTGCTAATTTAGAATCCGGGCAGGCATGGAAACAATTTATTTTGGTTTGCAAAAGGAGCTGAGCTTGGGTTTGTTAAGTGCATATGTACTTTGTTGCTTTGGGATGCAGCACAGCTCCCTGCTGGAATTAGAGTTCTCCAGAGGCAGGAGCTCCGTAGTGAGCTCCATGATGACACCCTCGGAGAGGAACCTGTCCTTGACTGAACATCAGATCTGCTGCATTTCCCTTGTCTCCTCCACAAGAGTTTTTCTAAGAGTCACTTAATGAACTAAACCCTCCATGGCCACCCCAATGTGGTGCAGCCCAGACAAGGGATAAATGTTCACTCAGGAGCCCAGTCTGATCCTCTGGCCAAACTCAAATGGGGACTGCTCCCCTCCAAAATCCAACGTGACTCCAGTTCCCTGCTCCCATGGAAAAGTCCCTGTACTTCTTAAAGCCCCATTAGAAACTTGGAGTCTCCTACTGCTGGAAGCATGGAAACCCATTCAAAAAACCAACTTCGTGCAGATAAAAAAGAAACAGATAAAAAGGGATTTTGACATCTCTGACAATGGCATTATCCCAGTAAATAAATTATCAGCACTCACTTATAATTACTTTTGTACCTGCTTTGCAGCAAATTTCCCAAGACAGAGTTCTGATGTCTGCTAATTTTATTTTCCGTAACGTCTAAGCAAAACCAATTTTTTTGAAAAATGCTTCTTGATATTTGAAGCAGAAAAGTAATTGGTATTGAACCAATTCAAAAGCTGGATAATATTGTCTTTCATGATATGTTGGGCAATGATGTGGACTACAGCATCGTTACATGAAGCAAGGATTTTTTTAAAATAGCTTTCATTCTGGTTTGCCACTAAACCTCAGAAACAGCACATTAAAGGCATGTATTTCAGTACCCCAGCACAGACATTTTGTTCTGTAACTCAAAATGTTTCATCTTATTGCTCTGAGGATTCCTGCCAGTTGGCACGTTTGCATATGTGCTAAGTTGCTAAATTTCTAATATTTCCCCCACTTACCTGGTTTGACACTGCATACATACATAAGGCAGAGGGAAATGCCCCTGGGAGTGTGGGCACTGCACTTTTGGGGGTGTCAACCCTCACATGGGCACTCTGGAGTCAGACAGCACAGCAATGGACTCCTTCCATAAACTGATAAACAACAAAATATGTTAGAAGCTGTATGAATTGAAACCATAGCCCTCTAACAGCAAAGTAATTTGTAACAGAGGTGGCACCATCAGGAAGAGAAGAAGCCAAACCCAGGTGATTTCCTGCAGGCAGCTCATCCCTTCATCTGTGGGAGCAGAGAGCCCTTCCACCCCCTGAGCCACAGAGCCAGGGCACGGCCTCAGTGCCTGCTGCCCCCACTGCAGACACAGCAGCAGCATCCTTCTCACAGGCTGGGGGAGATTTCCCTCCACTCTCAGATTAATGAGTCTCACAGGCCTAGGGTGGCTTCTGCTCTGAGCCAGAGACTTTCCTTTCTGCATTGAATGGTACGACATTAATGAAAATTAACAACAGCCCATGAACAGGAGAACATTAAAGCCATACAGCTGCTATAAACACAAAGAGACAGGGTCATCTCTCCACAGATGGCTGCTCTGAGTATTTCTAGCACTGTTGCTAACTAATCCTATTAGGGAGAGCCAGGACTGTCCGAGCTTTGCCAGCCATGTGTCCATAGGCAATGTGCAGGCAGACCTGCATGGCAGACCCCAAGGTCCCCTGGCCACATGTCCACAGGCAGTGTGCAGGCAGAACTGCATGGCAGCAGCTGCCTGAATTTCATAGCAGTGTTGTGCTAAACTGCCAGCTGTGCCCAGCTCTGCTCTGGGTTCACCAGGGATCTTGTTCCAACCACATCTGTCCTGCCAGGTTGGTGCCAGAGCAGGGAGTAAATTCTGTCCAGAGGGTGGCCCTGAGTATCCAAGGCAGGCAGCACAGATTCAGCTGTCTTCACAGAGAGGAAAATTGGCTTCTAGAGCCCCTTGCAAAAATAAATAAATAAATAAATACAGCTCTTAATTCAAAAGTGAGAGAGGCTTGTGGCCAAAACTTCACATTTTGCAGTATTTCAGAGAGTCTGGTCTTTGTTCCAGGCTGAAACTCCAGCCCAGTTGGCACAAGTCCCGTGGGTTTCAGAGCAGCTCAGATTTCATTCTCTAACACACACTGCTGAAAGAATTGGCTTACAGAAGGTGAACAACTTCTAAGAAATGGGCTGGGGCCACACCTGGCCTTCCTTATCACTGTCTCCTGGTGTTTTAGTGTGAATAGCAGGCAGGCAGCTGGTGGAGAAGAGAATCCACAGGAACAGCAGGGTCCCCAGGACTGTTAGAGACAAAAGCTCCAGCCCATCTCCTGGCTGAGCTGCACAACAACACTGCAGTCAGGCTGCCCATAAGATGCTTTACAGGGAGGGAATGGAACTGCACCTCTTCTGCTGAGCTCTTTACCTTTGTGATAATCCAGGAGAGTGAGTTTGAAAAGAGCTGGTGATGCTCCCTGTGTGCCAGCCACCATGGCTCTTTGTCCCTGTGGTGAACATCAGCCTGCTGAGGATGTCCAATGTCAATTCTGCTGCTGCCTCATGCACCTGAGGGGAAATAAACCATTGCTAACAAATGTGTTTTTCTGAATGTCCCCCATCTACAGGTGTTTGAAACTTTGGAATGAAAATGCCACCTGGCTCTGGGAGCCTGCTCCCACCAGCAGCACCAGGCCTGCCTGCCCTTGCTCTCTGCTCCCACCCATCCTTCAGGGAGTGATCTGGGCTGATCTTGGCTCCAGACCAGGCCAGCTGGGCTCTATTCCCAGCCCTCCTCCCCCTGCTTCCCCATGCTGTGCAGCTCAGATCCCTTCTGTGGGCCTCAGGCTCTGTCTCTGTAGCAAAAGAGTGAGCCATAGGTTTGTTTTTGGAAGCTCCAGACAGGCAGTACAACAGCAGGAAAAAGAGAAGTATTGGGACTCTCCAAGCTGCTCCTGTCTGTGCAATGGCCTGAGCTCAAGAGTTGATGGCAGCTGGGCTCCAGCAACCTCCAGCTCTGGGTTTGGAAGTGAATTTCCACATTGATGAAGAGGCACAAATCTAAATCTCCTTCCTCCTGTACTCCTGCCCATTCTCTATGGTGCCTCTGAAAATCACAGTTTTGCCATTTGAAAACAAAAGTGCTTAGTTGGCAAGAAAGACTCCATAAAGAAAGCAATGGAAGCTGTCACATCTGCACTGTCTGAACACCATCTGTCTCCCAAGTTTACTCTGAAACAAAGAAAATCCCATCCAGTCCTCCTGCAATATATCAGTAAATTGCTTAGCAGTGGCACTTGGAGAAGGAATGAACACATTTCAATTAGACAATGGCATCATTAAACACCAGCTCAGTAAATAAAAACCTGGAGGTTAACATTTGTAGAGATTAAGCAATCTGTTAAGTAAAGTTTACTATGGCATGTTAGGGTTTTTGTGATACAGCTATATACATGTAGCATCCAAAACAGCCTCCTGAGCTTACTTTTAAGATTGTTGTTTTTGCTTTAAGCACATGTGATTACCTGAGAGTTACCTGAAGCCATAAGACTGGTTTGGAACTGTAGATATCTGCAGAAATAGGTGTATCACCTGTGGTAGAGAAAGAAAGGACAGCAGAGTGATGGAGAGGTAAAGTAAAATCACAGAATGATTTGGTTTGGAAGAGACCTATAAAGATGAAAAAGACAAAATCCAAAAGATCAAAGCAAATCAAAAAGATTGCTTTAGAGGCTGATGACAAATGCTGAAAATGAGATGTAACTGCAGCAAACAGGCTAGTTACCTTCAGAAAATCCTAATTCCAGGTTAGGTAGAATTGAAAGCTGGGATAACACCTAGCTGGAAAATATGCATCACCTCTGATTTCCAAGCCTTTGCAACCTCTATGGTTATGACATTTAATTTACTGCTTTCTACCCTGTAAATCTCAAAATAGCCTCACACATGCCTGGTCCTGGAAGGACTGTATGCACTGCAAGCTTAAGCTAAGAGGAAGATCCACTGTTTCTTGGCTGATTTTACAAACAGTCTTCGCATCCAAAGCAGAGTAAACCTGGGCAGGCTTCAAATTTTTCCAAACTCAGATAAATGTTTTTGATTAAGATAAAGCAGTGCAAATCCTTAAGAAGGCTGCTCCTGCAGGTCCCTGTGTGCACAGGAGATCTCACTGTGCTTTTCAGGAGTGGCTTCTCTGCCAGCTTCAAGGAGTGGCTGCTCACAGCTGCCAGCACTGGGACCCTCCATTATCTCAATGAACAAGACTTGGGGCAGAATTTGTTTCCAAAGGACCTTGTTCAGTGTAAAAAGTGACCAGCACATTTGCACTGCAGTGGGTTGTGCCTCACAAACAGCCAAAACCAGTGTTTATAACAACAGTGTTTATATTGTAGATAACAATCCCATGCTAGACAGGGATAAATGAGTCTCAGGCAAGCACAGCCTGTGATGATGAACCTTCCCAAGTGCTGCACCAGACCCACCAGGCACCAACACCCAGAGAGCTGCTGAAACCCACTGCCTGCTGAAATGGCCCTGGACTAGAGCACTCCTGCTCCTGTGCTGCCAGCTCTCCTTCACTGTCACTGCCCTCTCCTTCAACACCACTGCCCCCTCAGGGCTGGGAGATTATCCCAATTGTTCCAGCTCTTGTGCTCCACCACACTGAGCATAATTAAAGCTAACAAAGCATGCCTCACTGGCTCTGTTGGCATCTGGCACTGAAGGCTGAGGGTCCAAATGAGCAGGGCTCAGGCTGATGTCATACTTGAGAGGATCTGGCAGGGGAGAGGGGGGAGAAAACAAAAAAAGGTGTGGATTTTGCATGGCTGTTTTTATAATTAGAAAACTTCAGCAAAGTATTGATAGGGTGGGATGATACTGTGATTCTTGGGGTTTATTGGTTTTGATATCTTTCTGAAATGCAGACTTCTTGGACAAATATTTCTAGGCATGCCTTGGATTACCAATGTAGATTTACCTGCAGCTGTGCTCATACAAGGTCCTGGAGAGTCTTTCAAATCCCATCACTTCTGCTGATACAGGCAAGATGCAGTCTTCTGCTTTAACACCGTGATTAACACAGTGGCATCATCAATGCATCCACCTGAAACAAAATGGAAAGGATAAGAAAGAAAAGACTGCAGTAGAGCCCACATTATACACACTTCCAGCTCATTTCACTAAGCAGAGAACTCCAGACTCACCAGCACCAGGGTGGATGATAAACAAGGGCCATGGCCTTTGGCAAAAAGAAATGCATTTGCTCACCCAGCTCCATCCAAACTTGCAGCAATCAGCGCACAAAGGTGCTCAAGTAGGAAAGAGGAATGGAAATAATTTGCCAGTAACAGTTGGGACTGACACTGGATCCTAACCCAGTGCCCAAAGGATGAGGACAAGCACAGGTTAGGCAGGACCAGCAGCTGAAGATGATCTCTTCCCCAGGCCTTGCTTATCTAACCAGGCAGAGCTCTGGGAGCCCCTGCCAGTGGCTTACAGGGTATGGTCCCAGTCCACTCTACCTTTTTGGCTGCTAAGTTTTGCTGCAAGCAACTGAGAATACCCAGATGCCCATAAAATGGCACTTACCCTCCCATGGCTGGTTTTTCAGGTGCTGCTGGGCTCCACATCCCAGCAGCCAAGAGCAGCTCTGGAGTGAGAAATGCTAAAAGGGGATCCTGAGGTCATCTCCAAGCACTAAGCAGACCACAAAGGATTGAAACTCTTCACACATGGCCCCACTCCTACAGACATCTAACCTGCTTAGTTGTTTTTAAAAATGAATGCTGACATTCACATATCCTCTCCCAATGCCAGAAAGGCCAGAAACTTCGCAAGTTTTCATGTGACGGCACTTCAGCAGGCTGAGAAGCATTCCTGGGCTTCTCAGCATGTGAACTGCAGCAAACTTCTCTCCATTTTCATCTTTAGCATTATACCAGGGATGTGCATTCCAGAGGCATTCAGAAGTGCATGAAAAGTGCAGGATAATTTCCAGAATCTGGGTTTATGCTGAATGAAAGAAGGGACTCCCTGTCCCTCTGGTACACAATCAAAGAGGCCAGCCTCCACCTCATATGGAGCAACACTGAACATCCACAGAGCAAGCCTTGTGCAAGATTCATATCCTGAACATACAAACTTCTCTAAGATACCATCCAAAAGTGATAACCACACGTAGAGCTGACATAACACCCAGCACCTAAAGTGTTAACACAGCACAGAGGAAACCGTGTAATCCCTGAAATGAGGACAGTGCTCCAAGAATGGATCGATCCAGGGCTGCCCTTCAGTACCCAGCTGCTGACAGACAGCAAATTGATCCGTGTGGTTTGAATTCCCCTCCTGACAATCCAGGCAGGAGAGGGCCAGGAGCTCTGTAAATGCATAATCTGTGCCTGGCACTCGCTCGCTGTGTACTAAACAACGACAAAACCTTCGGAGCAAGATGTTTCCCCTCCAGTTGGTTAACATTTGTATCCAGCTGAACTCCTGGGGTGATAACTACAGCAAACCTCCTCCTCTGAGGCAGGTAAATAAAACACACTGTGGAGAAAAGTGCAGGGTATTGGCACGTCTCTCCCACAGGCTGGAAGCAGCTGAATGCCGCGTCCTAGCGAAGGCGAGGAACGAGCGGGGCTTTTCCTGGGGAGGCTCTGCTCCCTCTCTGCCTTTGTCCCTAGAAACTGATCCATTTTTCTGCTCCTGGCTGGTGCACAGAGCCATGGCCCGGCACAGGACACAGCAGCATCTTTGCTAATTCTCCAAGTGCCACCTACAGTTTGTGCGAGTGCATGTGTGTGAGCAAACACAGTCCCAGGCAGAGAGGGAGACATCCTACAAACCATATTTATATCTCTGAGTGCTGAGACATGATCAAACCAGCCCCTAGCTCTCACATGAGAGGACAGAAATAAGCCTGGGAATGCTTCTGTTCTGGCAGCAGGTCCTCTGCCTGCGGGGGAAGCCAGGCACTGAGCACACAAACTCTGCAGGGCACAGCAAGCCCTGCAGGGTCTGACTGCACCTGGGGTACTCTCTGAGTGCTCCTCCATTCCCAGCTCAGAAGAATTGCCACAAAACCAGAACAGGGTTGCAGGACCTGTTTTCCTCCTGATGAAACACACCAGTGGATGTGGCAGTACCAGCTCCCCAGGGGTAACACAAAAATGATGGTAAGTGGGGCAAGCACCGGAGTGGAGCAGGGCAGTGGCTTCCACAGTCCCAGTGGTTCAGCAGTCCTCAGCACCACTGCCATCCCACTCCCCAGCCCTGGCAAAAGGGCCCTGCACAGGACAGAAGCTTTGTTTAGAATGTAAAGAAGGCAAACAGGGCAAAGGAAATGAATGCAACAGCTGAGAGGCTTAGGGTATAATGAGAGCTGGCTTTCACTACTTGCTTGCTTTCTTCACTTATTTTCAAAGGAAAATGTCCATGTCTATAGAAAATATAGAAACCCCCAAACCCAAATAACTATTCCCTGTTCCCCGTTCCCATTGTGCAATTGAAATGGGGGTGTGTGTGTGTGTGTGTGTTTATTTTTTATTAATTTTCTTGCAGCGGTAATTTAAAAGAAATAAGAGAGGACTTCACTGGTCCTGTGTTGTCACACAGCAGCCAGGCTGGCTGGGGGGCTCACAAAATCCATGCCTTGATCCACAGGAAAAACAATGGCCAAACACACTCTCAGCTGGAGGCTTTCCTTGGAGTTTCGCCTCCCTCACCTGTTTTGTTTGGGGGTTTTGACACTCCTGTGCAATAGCTTTGTCTTTTCCTTGGGGTTTCATCCAGCCCATGGCAGGCTGTGATGGACTGCCACCATCAGGGGAGTCCACTGACCAGATTTCCACTGATGATGTGTGCAGAGCTCAAACAAACTCCCATGGTTTGTTGAAGAGTCTGATCCTGGCTGGAAAACCCCTTCTCAGGCTTGAGCAGATGTTTGCAGGAGAAGCAGAGGATGGAGTGCTCTGTTCTGGAGCTCCTCATCCTTTCTGCCCCCTGCCCCACCAACCCCAGAGACCCCAGCAACAGCCTCTGTTTGGACATGGGCACACTTGAAAATGGTTGTTTACAGTGGTTTCACTTGGACTGACAGGAAAACAGGAGCACAGAATGGTTTTTAAATACACCCTGTGGCTAAAAGCCTGGAAGCAGCTGGCCTCTGGCCAGGCTGTGAGAATGAACAATGATATTTTGGGGCAGAGACGGAGGCGAGCCCAGATTCTTCCTGCTATAATTTGACTTTTTTGCATGTACTTAAATGGAGAGGTTGTTAACTAATCGGACGTCTTTCAGTTTGACTCTTAGCTTTGGCTCATGATAGAGCAGATACACAAAGAGCACATTCCCTATACACCCTTCAGTCATCAGTTATTCCTCTCACCCATCAGCTTCTTTCTTGCTTTTATATTTTTTTAATGTTTCTTTGCTGCACATTTAGACTTTTTGTGAGAAGAAGAACATGGAAAAACTTTTCTTCCTTTCTGTTATTAATAAACACTTTTATTCTGCATGTTAACTGATTTCTTGGCTTCTGAAGAAGTAAATAAAATGTTAGGAAGTCAAAATCAAAGATGAAATATTGAGGTTATCCAGCCTTCTGGTTTCCTTTACAGCTCTACCATCAACCATTTGAGATTTTAATTTCTGTTCCAAAACAGCAAGCAAGAAAACAGTTTACAGATTCTTCAGAACTCCCACAGAAATGGGAAAAACAGACTTACTTAACCATCTAGACAACTATGGTGTCTGCTCCAGCTCCTGGCTGCCAGACCCCAATCTTCCCATCAGTGGTGGCAGCAGCCACCTGCATCCACAGGAGATGGGGCCACACTGGCTCCACAGGAGGCTGTGGTGCTGTGAGACTTGTCCTGCCCCATCCTGTGTGACAGAGCACACAGAGTCACTGAGGGCTGGCCCAACACCATTGGGAATGGCAGGAAAGCTCCTTCAGGGTGGCTCTGGCAGCATTTAGGGTTGAAGGAGCGCTTAAATCACTGCTGCTGAGACAGGCTCTCAGCTCTTTTAACACAAGAATAACTAAACAGATTATTTTTACCCTATTTTTACTCTATGATTATTTTTAGGGTTTTTTGATCAGCAGGTGGTCATACATCTGGCAGATCTTGGGTACACTACTCTCCTGGTCTTTTCTGCCAGAGAGAGATGTTTGTTGGGGGTGGAGAGAAGGAGATTGAAAATGCAAAAGGAAAACTTGACCAGACTACTCCCACTCTTTGAAAACCCAAAATACATGTGTGCATGCATGAGCTGGCTAGATGGGAGATAAATCCCAGCTGTAGCTGGGAGTCACCCAGCAATATCCTTGTTTGTACTCTTACTTCTCCCCTCCGCTGGATCTGTTGCCTTGGAGCCTTGCAGTGGGTGGAGAAGAGCCCCAGAGAATGGGGGAACTGCCTGGGGGTGGTCCCAGAGCCCCACACGTGTCTGAAGGACCCTGCTGCCATCAGGAGCTAAACAGGGCTGGCAGGTGCCACAGGTGCAGACAAGCACAGGCCACTGAAGGTCCCCTCGATGTTTAATTACAAGTGGGTGGGGAGCCTGCTTGTTGCCCGATGGTTAAGAGGCAGAAAGACAGAAAACCAGTCCTGTGGCAAGCTTGGCTGCCCTTTTCATGAGGAAAACACAATTTTGGCAGTCCTGCTGCAATCCTGTACCCTTTTGTTGAAGCCAGTGCTGTGCCATGAGCAAGTATGTTTGAGTGGTAGAGGACAGGCAGATAAGCCTGAAAATAACTCCCTGGGTATGAGAGACCACGAAAGTCCTTCAAGCAGGGGACACACTGCAGAGATGTCAGAAATGGCATGCTGGGACAGACAATGATCAAAATGCAGTTTTTCCCTTAGAGACCACAGCTGAGAGTCAGCCAGCTGTCGCAAACCAGTCCAGAGGAAATTACACCCCATGAATTCCAGCTGCCCTGCAGGGACTCCTAATGCTCTACACTTTTCTATAGGTTTGAAATGCCCCTGCAAAGGAGCAGGAGGTGAGGTCAAAAATAAGGTGTGGCACCACAGCAACAGGTTGATCAGAGGAAAGCAGGGCTCCAGTGAGCCCAGTGACCCAGACCCAGACCCTGACATGGCCATGGGGCTGGTGGGTGGGTTTGCAAAGACTCTCCTCCTCCCCCAGCCTGCCAGCTCACACCTTCCGCTCTGACTGACAGGGATGCAGTGCGCTAACTGTGCCTTGCGCAAGAGAATCCTCTGAGAAAATGCCATCAGAACACTGCTGAAATGGGAACAGAGCAACAGGGCAAACAGGGGGACAAGGAAATGGTTAAAGGGGCACATTTTGCACCAAGAGGCAGCAGGCTCCATGCACTGCCTGCCTGGCAGTGCTGGGCTTCCAAAGCTGGCTCTCCTTGGCAGACATCAGCCGGCCTCCCTGGTGGAAATGGCTCTCTGTGGGCACGTGTCCAGGCAGCTGGCAGGGCTGTGACCCTCTCCCCTGGCTCCTGAGACACCTACTGAACATGGGGAGCTGTGCAGATAAACAATGCATGAGAAGGTGTGTGAGGAGGAGTGTGCAAGACAGGGGGAGAGAAGAAAGGAGAATATGAGAAACCAGACATCTAACAAAGGAGGAGGAAAGATGATCAGGCAAAGCAGTGAGATGAGAGAGAGAGTTGTTATTAGAGGCAAGAAGTGAAAAGAGGCAAATTAAACACTGGTTCAAACCAGGGTAAAAATAGCACAGGAGGAAAAGGAAAAAGAAAAGCCTGCAAAGGAATACAACTGATGTCTTTCAGTAGGTGCTATCACACTCACACACCTGCTCTGCCAGCTTTGCAGGGGAGCACAACCTGAAACTAACTGCAGGGCAGCAGGATGGCCCTGGAAACAGCCCTGGCTGTAACCCTCGTGCCCTCCAGCTGGGCCAGCTGAGATAACAAACTTGGGCACTGCTGCTGGGTCACTGCAGTTAGTTATTCACATCAAGTATTGACCAGTACCTGCAAAAGAACTTGACTCTGTGGCTGCTTTTTGAGACATCTGCATCTCCTTTCACCCACAAAAGCAGATGGGGTCTGGTTCATGGAGCTAAATCCAGCTAAAAGCCAAAGTTACATCCAGATACAAAATTAATTGGTGCAGAATTCTTCATGCTGCAGTGTCAAGAAGGATGTCACTATTAAGATATGTCAGAACGTTAAGACAGACTCAAAGTCCATACATTAATACTTGATTTCCATTCTGGTCACAAAATTAAAACTAGGGATGAGGTCAAGATCAAAACTTAATCTCAGGCCGTGACCTCCCTCCTGTGCCCCATGTCCAGCTGGATCCACACAATGAGCTGCATAAATCTCTGGGGAGAGCAAAGAAAACTGAAAGCAAAGCAAAGCAAAGCAGGAATTTATGTGTAAGAAAGAACCACATGACAGGGTCCAAAGCAATGATAATGCATCACTGAAAAAATCTGTTGATAAGATGTATCTAGCCCCTTCCCCTGTCCTTATCCTGGATGCCCAAATTCACCACCAAGGGTCACCAATAAGCATCCCAAGAATGCAGCTGGTGCCACAGTACCTGCTGCTGCCACTCACACATCTGAGGAGGTGCAGGGCACTGGAAAGGTAAAAGTGAGTCACTCCACACCTCTTTGCCTGCCCTTTTCAATCCTCATTCCCCCCAGGATTAGCCTCAGGACAGGAATGTCCCTAAGGTTTTAAGGAAGTTGTCCTGCTCCCTTTCCTGCCTCCAGTTTTCCTGCCTGACCTTCCCCAGGTGACTCTGCACTTCAGCTCCCTCCCTGCCAAAGAAGGATCACAGAACCACCCTGCTCCAAGACAGCATTGCAAGAATGAATGCATTAACAGCTGTATTAGGTACAAAAGCAATGAGAGGTTGGATAAATATGAAAGATGACTGCACATTCGATTTCTAATGCTACATCCCTGATCAGACCAAGTAACCTGACTTTACCTAAGTGCCACTCATGCTGACAGCCTCTGGAGAGCAGACAAGGCAGCCTCCTCTGAATAATCTCAAAACCTGAGTGAAAAGACCAGCCCTGGCCACTCTTTGGTTCTGCTGTCACTTCTCTTACAGCGTTTCCCCACATTTCAAAGGGGTGCACACACTCAAAGAGCTGGAGATCTGAGCAGAATGAAATACCAAGAGGAAACAAAGCCCTGGGGCACATATTTATATGCAGTCATAAAAACACAATTTTTGCTTTGATTGTGTATAATCCTGACAATCTCCAAGTGTAAGTACATGCTTCTCCAACTAATCTGAGGTGAATACAAATGTTAGTGCACCATTTATTTGCTTTAATATGAACGTAGGTCTTTGGAGAAAAGAGAAGCTGTGTTTGTGTGCCTGTGTGATAGACAGGTGGGTTTGAAACATCGACTAAGTATTTTCATGCCACAGTTTTACAGGTAGGATTCACGCTATGAACTCTTTAAAGAATAACAGTTTTACTCCAAGCCCCTTGCCTGCCCCTCGCCTGCATCTCAGTGTTGCTGCTCTGCTTTGGGAGCAGATTTCTTGGCTCAGACAAGGAGCAGCTGAAACAATAAGGGAGAGGGGAGGAAGGTCGAGCTGCCCTTGTGCTGGGCAGCGCCTGCTGGGGCTGTCTCTGTCCCTGACACGGCCTCCCCGCGTAGAAACTGCTGCTGCTGGAGTTAATATTCACACCCACTCTGTGCAGGGCTCGCACGTACCCAAGGAGCAATTAACCTGCCACAAATGCTTGTTTAGTCATTTTTAATCCAAGGCATTGACAGGAAAACATAATGGTTTTTTCCTGCTTGGCTTAGAGTAAGAAGCGATGATGATGTCTACAGATTTACTGATGAAGAGCTTCCTAAAAGGAATTCTCAAACAATGAGCCCTCCAAACAGCCTCTCTTTACCCCTCTGATTTTCATGCAGTGACGAATTTCAATTTCCTATGACTTATACCTGCTTTTGTGAGGGAAATGCCCTTTTAAAACATGCCAGTGCCTCTTTACTGGCACAGTTGCCTTGAACTTGGAAAGAAACAGTTAAAAGAAATACATTAAATCTTATGCCAGAGCCAGACCTGCTGTCTCAATTCCTTTGAGTCAATCAGCACATTGGTAGTGCTGTAAATCAAAGGCAATTCTGCAGTACAACACCATTTTGTAAGGCAGGTACGGCCCTGCAAAGGTAAATCCATATGCATAATAACTATCAGAATTTATTCAAAGTTCATAATCTCTCAGTGTTTTGCTTAGAGTCTAAATATTCAAACATATTATTTTAACTGACATATTTAAGTGAAGTGCCAAAGACATATGTACAGGGCATATACTATAGATGTGTAGATACATCACACATACATATTTATTTCACTACACAAGAAGATGGAATCATTGCTATATCTCATGTAGGGCTGGGTGCTGTTTTCTGTAGATCATGATGACAGCCTCAGTTGGAAAACTACAGGAAATTAGCCTTGAATACTCTGCATAAATTCTCAGCTTTTGAGGAGCTGCAAGAAATCAACTTTTATTCAAGTTAAAACTGTTCCTCAAGAAACATGCACATTCTGAAAAATGTGATTTTTCAAGCCAGCTTAACTAAAGACTGTGAAGCAGAGGAAATGAATGTGCAAAAGAAAAGACTTGAGAGCACCCTGAGAATATTTATATTGTTAATTACCAGATACGAACAAAATATTACTGTGTATTGTTATCACTGTATGCCTCAATATCGTAACAAAAATGAAACAAGGCTAAAAATTATAGAATGTTTTCTCTACAAACCAGTAGTTTACTATGAATTTGTTACCACAGTTCTTGTCCTTTAACTTGTAAAAGGGACAGTCAGCTTTTCTGGAAAGCCAGAACATGGCTGAGATACATTTTCTGATTTAGGATTTTTTAAAAACTAGGTCCAATCCATCTCCCACTTTCCTGCAGTACAGGCATGTGAATGCATTACTTGAAGCTCTGTACACTCTGAGCACCAGCATCCACAGAAATTCTTGCAAAACCCAGCAGGGAGTATGAGATGGCTCATCCAAAATGAAAGTGGGATCAGCTGCTGCCTTCTTGATGGAACAGCACAATCCTCACTCCACACCACCAGGCAACTTTATCATCTACCAGTCCTTTATGTGTTGATGAGCAGGAATGAGCACAGCCATAGAAAAGCTGTGAGCAAGAGATGGCTCTCAGAGCATCTCTCACTGGACAAAGCAGTGAAGTTCAGCCAGATAAGCCAGAGGCTTGTGGCACCAAGGATGAAGCAGGGTACTGCCAACTCTCCCTGCAGTCAGTGCCTCAGGTGCTGCACTGATTCCTTGTACCTATCACAGGAGGCACCTTCACTGCCAGGAACAGGGGCAGCTGGCAATAAATCTCTGTTACAGGGGCTGTCTGAGGCAATTGGCAAGTTTGAAAGCGCAGAGACTTGCATGTATGTGGTCTGTGCACCTGCATTCTGAATTCCACACTGGATGTTTATATAGACGTACATCCAGTACATAAACAGATCCAAAAGATACAATTTTCAATATAACCCATGGCCATCCCATGTGACCTAAATAATTCAAGGGCAGGAAAGCTACATAACATAGTATCTTTGTTGATCACAAAGCAATAATCCCCTTTCTGTGAGGAAATGACAGGTTTGAAATTGCCTTGTGTTCCCAGACTTTAAACTTGGCAGCATGTCGCTTCTTGTAAATGTTTCACTCCACAAGAGTCTGGTGATCCATTATTAGCAGCTAATTCACTGTCAAGCATGTGGGCAACAACATTTGGACAGGAGCGATGAAGCATCAGCTGTTAGTCTGCTGCAGCTCCTCATGTGTTAGAGATGGGGAGATTTTCTGACACAGGAATATATTTCATGTGTTGTGGGTCACTCTTCTGGTGAGAACAGCAATTCAGGCAAAGTCTGGGCTTTGCAGAATCTCTTCTCCCTGTCTGAGGCAAAGTCCTGCAGTGCCCTGTCCCATGGGCACAGGGAAAGGAAGCTGTTTGCAATAAAAAGAAAAACATGATGAAAACAAAAATGTGAGTGCTCAAAATTCATGTCAGCCTGAAAAATCACTGTTGGTTAAAAGTACATGTGTCTGTTACCTCAACAGTGTTCCCTGGCAGGCAGCTCACAGGGGGCATTCTGATTGATGATAATTTCCAATATAGTTCAATTCTTTCATAACACTGTCTCATTAAAAAAAAAAAACCAACAAGTAATTAACAGTAATGAACAATTAAAAATAGCTTTACAAATATCACCATGCTCTTACACAGGAAATTACTAAACTCATTGTACGCTTATCTGCCGCAAAAAAGATTCAGTCAGCTCTTCTATTTATAACAGCATCTCCCTCAACTAATTAGCAGCATTAGCATTCACAGGCTGCTCACCAGGAGGAACCAAAGACCCTTGTCTGCTGGTCTGGCCTGGATATTTTGCATCATATTCCCATTAGCTCATGGGGATTTTCTACTACCTGCATCCTCAATAAGTCAAGATTCTCTCATGTCGTGTCTGTACTTTTGTCACAGCCAAAGCAGATTTTGCCAGGAAGTCACAGCTCTGCCTGTGGGCACAATGGCACAGACCACAAAACTCTGGCTGAGCTCACCACTGTCACCAAGCCCTCAGTCCTGGTGGCTGCATTATCTCCAAGTCCTTTGCAGAGCCATCATAGCAGGCAAGAGCTGTTCAGCAGGAATAATAATATTAGATTTTTGCCTCTGCCTGAGTGAAAGAGAGAAAAGAAAAATCTTTCCAGAGCACAGGGGAGAAGTCAAATTATCCTGAATATTTGTGAAGAGCAGGAGGGATGTTTTTAAAAGGGGTTTTGATACCAGATTGAAGCAAAGAAAGAAAATAAGGAGGAATATGCCCTAAAATACTTCCCCCTTGCTGGCTGTTTGTCTTCTAGGAAATAACAGACTGAGATTGCACTGGGAACCCAGCTCAAACTGCAAGGGGAAAAGTTGTGAAGTGAGGAAGGTTGGCTTGGGGAGAGATCAGACACTCTGTGGAGCTGGCAGTGATGCAGTAAAGGGTGGGGGGAGGAGTGGGGGTGGAAATCCCATCCCAGATTTGACACTTTGGGAACTGCAAAGCCGTGCATGGAATAGGAGTCAGGCAGCTCTTCAAAAATAGGCTGGGAAATCCAGCAAAGAGACAAGCTGTGCTGGTGGCTGTTTATGAAGCCAGGACCTGTGAGGAGAGGGCTGTGAGCATTTGCATTGCCAGGAGGTGAGCAGAAAGCATTGCACCGTGCTCAGACTATTTACACCATGATTTTCCTGCCTTTGGGAGGTGCTCAGACTGCCCCTTTGAGAAACTCATTTTGTATTTATAAGGCTTTATGAACTTGCAAAATCTTTCAGAACTTCTGATCTGTGTGTAATTTCCTATGCTCTTCTTCAAGTGCTTTTCTTCTCCATAACAATGTGTTATTAACTTTCAAAATCTTATTGCATGACTATAAATTCATGTGAGGTTTCAGAGCATTGAGTTTCAGTGGTGCAAACTGATCCATCAGAACCAAAGGAAAACATGTTCTGGGAAATAAGAGAGGGCAGGAGGGCTACAATAATTCTTCATATGAAGAAAAAAAAATTGGAGCTATTTAATAAAGGAAGCACACAGCCATGTTCTTTACTCACAGAGGGAAGGTAAAAGGAAAGAGAAAGGTACAGTGAATGTGAAGATCAAAAAAGGGAAGAAAACAATTGTTGGCTTTCGCCAAATTGTCCTTCATACTGCAGACTGGGTGCTGTGAAACCATCCATGCATGTCCTCAGGACATGTTGTTTCATGGCCAAAACTTAATCTGCAGCTAAACAAATGCACACAAGCATCCAGACTTTCCTTAATATGTTGGTAGGTTCCTAGTAAGAAGGTTTGTCACACATCTTGAAATGCAGCCCACAAACTCACTTCTCAGACATCCCATGCTCCAATGATTTGTGGATGCCAAAGCCAGAACAAAGCATTCACATTTTCTGTGTGATGCAGACCACAAGATACCAGTTAGCACATTTTAGATCAGTAAAATAATTCTCATTAGTATCAGATTATCAGAAGGAAAGTCATGTCGTTGTAAGGAAAAGAAAAAAAATAGGCTATGGAGAATCTATTCTGTCTCATCTGTCTCAGTATTAATGACCTTTTGCTGAACAGTTCAGCTCTGACTTTATATTCAATTTTTCTAGATTTGGAAATTGTCAAACTGCCTGGGTGAGACTCTCCAACCTTTGTGATAGAAAGGAGATGACATTAGCTGATTATAACAGCATTTCTAGCTCAAGCATATCTGCATCTCTGAAAACACTATGAATTTTGACAGGTTTTCAATACATTTGTCCACCCACAGAGCTGATGTCATCTCACTTGCTAGAGGAAACTATAAAGGATAGATTTCCTTTGGCTCAAAAGAGATGTCTGAGTAGTGGCAAAGTCTGTTCTTCCACAGTCATTTCAATTAGCAGGGAATAGCCTGAGAATCCACGGGCTGTTACAGTCAGTCAGTGGCCAGAAACAATTAGAGAGCCTGGCTGGGAGTTTCTGCATCCTGCATCCCTCAGTCAGCCCAGCTCCCATGGTGGGAAGAGCCAGAGCTGCCTCTTGCTGAGGTACATGAATTAAAGGCATCCTCTCTTCCCTGGCACGAGGCCATCACTGCCTGGGAGCAGGATGGCATCCCAGGCCTGGTGCAGAGGGGCTGGGGGCACTGATGGAGCCCAGAGCAGTGGAGTGAGCCAGTCCCCAGCTGCTCCCCCCCTGCCCACCGTGCAGAGCCCAGCTCAGTCCCACTGCTGCTCCCAGCAGCTCCTCCTCCCATCACATCCTTGGCCCTGCAACGCCCCCATGGAGGGGCACCCTGACAGAGGCAGCTCTGACACCGCGTCTGTCTGTCTGTCACTGGTTGCACTGGGTGCTGGGGCTCTGCATCTCAAAACAAGTCCTGCCTTCACCCCACACTGCATCCTCTCACCCTCCTCACCTGCAGGAGGAATGGGAATATTGGGGCATCTCACTTTGTGTGACATTCCTTATGGGACAAGGGAGAAACCCCAGCACTGCCACACACCTCGGGCATGCACCCCTGGCCCCAGGAGCCCTGCTTGAAGGCAGCTTTCCCAATTTCCCTGCAGATAACTCTTCCAGCCTGTTTGGGAAGGGAGGGAGGAAAGTGGGGACATCTGATATTGGTCCTTCCAGCTTGCAGCTTAGAAATATAAGAGCTGTAAAACTAATCAGTTGGTGAAATTTTCCTCTGTAGGAGTCACAGCCAGTGGAATAAGCATTAGAAAAAGATGGATGTGGCAGGTCTGATTAATCCAGGTGCTTTTCCTGAATAACGATAATTGGGGTTTAGCATGGCTATACGTATAAAATCAAATTTAATCAGCAAATGGACTGCCTCCAAACTCACTGCCAACCCACCCTCACATTTATCTAGGTCTACTGCTATAATTTCATTGAAATTGAAGTTTTCACCCTGAAAATTTATTCTTTCACCTTTGATGGCATTTTAATCCTTTCCTTTGCGAAATACAAATTCGGCCTTTCACTCTGAGAAGTGGAGCTGCATGTTCATGTGCCTGGTCCTGTCAAGAGGCATGAAAGATCAGTGAACTCTACCTCACCTATGGCCACAGGACTCAGTTAATTCACAGCTCAGAAGGAGGAAACAGCAGGGCAATGCACTGAGTGTCAGCTGGAGCTGCCAGCAGGAAAATTTACCTGAATAGCCAGACCAGAGGAATAAACGACACCAGCTCCAGGAGCAGCCCTGTGAGCTGCTAATTGTGGTTGGCCTTTATCTCCATTGGCTTTCTTAGTTACATCAAATGCAATATGGCTCGTTAGTACTGCAGCACACAGACACAAGTGTAATTACAGTAATTACTTCTCTCAGCTATCCCAATCATAAGTGTCTGAGCACCATCCCTTTGGGTAGTCAGAGGACCTGAAGAGGACACTTGAAATGCATCCTGCTCTTGTGATGGCATGGAAGATCCTCAGAGATTCTCTGAGTGGTTGTGAGGCAGCTTCAAGGCATTTAGTATCACCTTGTTATTTATCTGATGTATGAGGTGCCATGGGTTAATAACTTCTGCCTCACAGCACCAGTGCAACCCAGACTGTGCTCCAGTCTTTGTGACTGTGCCTGGTTATCCCCAAAGAGAGGGACTGCCCAGCAAACCAGAGCTCAAACCTCCCTGGCCAACAGTTGGTGGCTGTGGTTGGACTCCAGCTCCCAGACCTGCTCAACAATCCCTGGCATCCCAATGTGCCTGGCTTGGCTCTGCTCACAGACAACAGACAGAGCTCCTTGACCTCCAGCCAAGCCAAGTCATTGCCTGGATTGCCTGCCTGGGATCATCACTTCTGAACTCTGAATTGTTGCCTGCTGAGGAAAATGCTTATACATGTACACATACATGCTTGGACATGTACAAACTGCTTCTCTCAGCTTCAATGAAAATCCTGCTGAAACCCAAGGCTAAGTGACAGGGAGGGACCTGGATGCATTAGGAAAAATGAATCCTGCCTAACAGCTGATAGGAACCAGGATAAAATCTTATTATTGGGACAAACTGGCCCTGTCAGTGAGGCAGCTCAGCCACAGCTGATGATACAGAAGGATCACTTGATAGTACTTTAACTTTTTGAACCTGTACTAAAACTGGAGAAATAATAGACAAAGGAAGGAAGCACAGGTTGAATGATGTACGTTCAGATGAAAGTGCATCACAGAAGGCAACAGGCATTTCTCTCTATCAATATGTCCACTTAGATAGAAAAAAAAAATCATGAAACTGCACAATGTAGCATTGCAGATAGTCCTCAAAAATCTTTAAATGTAGCTGAAATTTGACTTGATATGTGATACTTTTGACTTGAGCCCAGACCACAGTTTCTCAGAACCACTTTGCAGAGTTTATGTTTATTAATGGCTGGAGGGAGATGCTGCATTCCTCTGCTTGTATTTTTTTTTCTTTCCTTGTTTCTTTTTATATTATGTGTACACACACACACACACACACACACACACACACACACACACACACACACATATATATATATATATATATATATAAAATCAAAATCCCTGCCTTCCTGGATGAATGATGAGATGCCTGTGATTACAGCAAGAATCATGGACCCTGGCAAAGACATTTTTGTAACCTGAAGGTCCAGAGGCACCCGTCATGCTCTGAGGGAGCACATAAAGCTTCTCAGTATCACAAAAAACTGCCAGTGGAGAGGATAGCTCTTGTGATATGGTCCCTTCCCTGCTAGGAATCAGGCTGAGATAAAATCACCCTGAAAATTAATCTCTAAAGTTCACTTAAATTAAATAATTATCTGTGCTAAATTAGAACACTTGAAACAGTATAGCATTAGAATTTTCCCGCAACTTGAGAATAAATATTCATCTTTCCAAGATCTACAGAACCCTTCTCCAAAGGTGCTATCCCCATATTTTAGCTTCAACTGATGCAAAATTTATTTATTTCCTACTATTAAAAATACATGTTTTATAAAGCAAAACCCACTGGATAATACTTTTAAAAATGTTTTTCAAACCAAAACAGATTTCTCCTCACCTAACAGATCTTCCCCAGGACTCATTTAATTGCAAAACTGGACTTGTACAGCCCTTATTAATTCAACAGTGTTAAAGGACATGTTATTTGATTATGTGAGTTTGCTCTTCAGTGGCATAACACTCAGTCATTATACAAATAGACAGAGATAAGTTATAATTAGAGACTTCAGGAATGTTCTGAAGATCACTTGTAATTGGCAACAGCAATAAAAAAACGCTAATTCATTTAATTAGGCATGTGATAGATATTATGGCTTGTAAAACCTATCTAAGCTTATTGATAAGAAATAATTATTAGAAGTGGCTTCTGTTTACTGAAGGAGCAGCAGCAGATACATTATAAACAGTGTTAGATCTGCAAGTCTCTCATTAGTGTGGGCATTGTCATTTCTGCTCTCTTTTGGTCTGCTGTAGCACCTGAAAGGGTCTGCAGCATGGCAATAAGGGTAGCACTGGACTTCTGCAAAGATTGTGGGCTGCTCATGACAAATTAGCTGAAGATCAGGTCCAAAACTCTGTTGTCAGTCCTGTGCCGCAGTAACACCCACAGGCTGAAAAGACAAATCAATGTATGAAAGCCCCTGGAATAGAGAGTTACCCCAAAGTGCCAGGTGTGATGACCTGAGCGTTCCTATTTCAAGTTACTGAAGGATATTATCATTTGCACAAGTCTGGAAATTGGTCTCACACTGTGCTTTTAATGACAAGGGAATATCGTGATTTGGAAATCTAAGCAACTCATGAGGAGGCTGGGCTCTTAAATGACATTTAAATTGAATGGTGGGTAAGATGTTCTCCAGAGCATCCTCTATCAGGTTTATGTTTTGAGTTTTGCCAATCTCAGGGTAAAAACTATAATTAATTTCTCCTTTTCAAACATTTAAATTATAATTAAAGACAACATACATAATAAGAAAGTTTTCTCTTGATATTACATGCAATGTTGGAGTTAATTATTATAATTTTAGCTCATGGTTTTTATCATTCAGAATGTTAATCTTCCTGTTACTCTGAGAGATTAAGAAAAAAGTGGAAAAAAAATTTCTAATTGGTTTTTTCCAAAAAAAAAAGTTTCTGTGCACAAGTTGAATGTAGCATGCATCTAATTATGATGAAAATATTTAATTGGCAATGGCTACAAAATAAACTTTGTTCTTGTTCTCAAGAGGTTTCCTCCCTTTTTAAGAAGTACTTTTGGTAATTAAACAAAGGTGAAAGAATATCATACACAAAATTGCATTAGCTCATTAACTGAGTTGTACAGATTCAGCTGGATACAGCTTTGCTGGATTTTAGCCTTGATCACAGAATCACAGAATCTGCTGAGCTGGAAGGGACCACAAGGATCATCAAGTCCAACTCCTGTCCCTGCTCAGCACCATCCCCAAGAGTCACACCATGTGCCTGAGAGCATTGTCCAAACTCTTCTTGAGCTCTGCCAGGCTGGTGCTGTGACCCCTTCCCTGGGGAGCCTGTGTGGTGTTGTGAGGTCCTCAGGATGAGGCGAGAGATGAGAATTTCACTCCATGTTCTCAGAAGGCTGATTTATTATTTTATGATATTATATTAAAAGAAATTATATACTAAAACTGTACTAAAGAAAGAGAAAGGATACATCAGAAGGCTAAACAAGAATGATAATGAAAGCTTGTGACTGACTCCTCAGAGTCCAACACAGCTGATGGTGATCGGTCATTAATTAAGAACAATTCACATGGAACCAATCAATGATGCACCTGTTGGTAAATGATCTCCAGACTACATTCTGAAGCAATCAGATAATTATTGTTTTCATTCTTTTCTGAGGCCTCTCAGCTTCCGAGGAGAAGAAATCCTGGCGTAGGGATTTTTCAGAAAATATCACGGTGACAAACCTGTTCCAGCCCAACCACCTCTGGGGGCAGAACCTTTTCCTAATATCAACCTAAACCTCTCCTGACACAGCTCCAGGCCACTCCCTCAGGTCCTGTCACTGTCAGCACAGAGAGGAGATCAGTGCCTGCCCCTCCTCTTCACCAGCATTAATCATTAGTGCTCCCTCTGCAGCTTCCTACAAGGGAGCAGCTGCCCAGCCAGGGAGAGCCTCCGGGAGGCTCAGGTTAAACAGGTTTTCCAGTTTTGCAGAATGGGGGCCATGGTTGCTCTCTGGGAGCCACTGAATCACAGTGATTCAAGAGAAGCAGGCCAGGTTTTGCCCTCTTGGCAACCTGGGCATGGACTCTGGGTGTCTGGGCATTCTTAGTGCCTGCACTTGGTACCATCACAGACACGGCTGTGATGCTGCTGGGGCAGCAGGGGAGATGAAACACCCAGGCTGCTGCTCTGCAGTGGCAGCACAGATCCCATCCTGGGGCTGTGCAAATCTTTTCCTCCCTCAGCATCAATCAGCATCCTGCTGAGTGACCCGAGCTGGCTCTGCCTGGCGCTGTGACACCCACCACATCCCCCAGCTCTGCAGTGAGCTCCTGTGCGCTAGCAAGGGGCAGGCACAGGTGCTCAGTGCTGCCCACTGCCCCAGGCTTTGCTCCTGTGCTTCTGTGCAGCCCAGGGGTCACAGAGAAAATTATAAAGGCACAGGACAATCACAACCCATCCTTGGAGAAACAGCTTGTTTCTCCATTGTCACACACACATTACCATGCACAACACAGGAAGCCTATCTACAAGCAGGAACAAACCCCATATGTTGTTTTATTCTAGCATGGAATATTATTCATCTTTTTTCCCTTTCCGTGTGAATACATCTTTGTCAGGAAAAACACTGTTGCAGTGTCTGTGCTGCAAATGTCCACATGACCTGGGTTGTGGAGGGAAGCTACACCATTTCAGAGTCTAAAATCATAATTCAGAGATCTTTTTTAAGTCCTTCCCATGCAGAAAAAGTAAAGCTTCACCAGACAAAGGCAGGCATATTTACTGCACCACATTGGCTACATCACAAGCAGCAAGGACTTAAATCTTCACACACACCCAGGTTCTGCAAAGTCTCCCAGGATGTGAACCTGAACCAAAAGGATGGATATCAAGCTCTGGTGCAAAGACATGAAAGATAACACTTAGGAAGAGAAAAATGACTTGAAAAGAGAACAGTGAAATATTGTCTTGAACACAAGAGAACAACAACTGCAATTCAAACCCAATTACTTTTTCCAGCACTTAAAGAAAAATTGCTTTGGCAGTGCACAATGCTGAGAAGTTGATTGACACAATCTAGCATTTCAGGGACATAACCTGGCCCAAAATTTTTTTTTTTTTTTTCCTTCCTTTTTTTTTTTAAGCAAGTACCTATAAATCTACACAAATACACTTTGCTCTATTTCATCCTATCCAAAAAAGTCCTGTTACTGGAGAAGGAAAGAAGAAGAATAGGAGTTCACAACGACCATAATTTACACCTTTGTTCTAGAAAAAATCTTGCCTCAACTCTACTGGAATTTGCGCAAAAAAACAGATTTCCTTAGATTTTGGTGCTGAGCATGTGCTTAAACCTATTTGTGGTTCTTGTCCAGTAGCTGAGCCACAGTCAGCTTGCTTGTTAACATGCCATTACCATACAAAAAGTGGGGATGTGACACAGCAAAGCCCAGTACATGCTGTAAGTCATGGAAAGTGGTTTGCTGCAGGTTTTTTGGGCTTTTTGGCTGATGTCAGTCAAGCTGTTTAAGGTTTGGGTCCCACAGCGACTGAATTATTTCTGCAACAGGCTGCAAGGATTAACCAAGGCAGCAGAGATTAGCTGTGCCATAAAGCTAAGTCCCCCCCAGCCTTTCTCCACTACGGGAGGGATTTGCAGTTCAGATTTTGCAGCATGGCCTCATGAGCAGCCTGGTCATGGCCATCACCCTTGAAAAGCTCTGAAATATCAGGATACAAAGTGTGAGCCTATCTCTATTTGAAGCCTCACAGGAATTCTTCCTACCTGACTTTCCTCTGTTTGTGCCACAGTTGGAGTGGCCCATTGTTCAGTGCCACCCTGCTTCCCATGGGAATGAAAGGTCACCAGAGCAGGGAAGCACAGCCTGGGTTTAGCAAGCAGATTATGACTTCCATGTGGGAGCAAGGAACTGCCACCTCCCAGCCCTGGGTCAATAGAGCCTGTGTTTCCTCAAACTCTGAAAATCCAAGTTTCCCTAAAAACAAAATTGCAGTTTTGCCTTCTAACCTGCTGAAATAAACAAGGAGCTTTAGGGTCCTTCTCACTTCCTCCAGCTTGCAGGGTCACACATCCCACTCTTCACTTAGACTTTATTTAGCACATCGTCTGGCATCCATGCCTCCAAAAACAGAAGGGGACACGTTTCAGATCACCACTCACTCCCCTTCACAGAGAGATGGAACGGCTTGGGTTGAAAGGAACTTGAAACATCATCCAGTTCCAAGTCCCTGCCATGGGCAGGACACCCTCCACTATCCCAGGTTGCTCCAAGCCCCATCCAGCCTGGCCTTGGACACTGCCAGGAATGGAGCATCCACACTTCCCTGGGCAATCTCTGCCAGAGCCTCACCACCCTCACAGCAACTCCCCCCACTTTTGGGCTCAGTCCCTCTTGGCAGAACCCTGGAGTGCCTTGTCTTTCCCTGAACTGAGCCTTCTGTGCCCAGCTCCACACACGACATTTATGAAGCATCCTGGTTTATCTGTCAGGGAAATCATGTTTGAGGCAGTGCCTCTGAACTGAGTGATTTGTCAAGGTAACTGCAAGGGGAGGACAGAGCAGTGCTGGGAGCTGATGTATGGCTGTCCTGATAGAATCATGTTCTTAAACTGACACCTGACATTGCTGGACCTCTCAGTGGAGAAACTGCCTGGACCATTGAGAATGCCATGTTAAAAATACTGGTATTTATCACTTACAGGATTCTTTATAGCCTTGGATCTATTTACAAAAATTAACCAATGGATCTCCTCCCATTTCTGTGGTGAGAACTCCACATAGCTAACACTGCTCTCATCTTACAGCAGGGAAATATGAAGGCCTCAGTAACTGGCTGAGTAGCCACAGATCTGGCTGAACACTCCAAGAGCAACAAGAAGAGTGCAGGTGAGACATAAACCCATAAACACCAAACTACAATGAAAACATTGGTCAGAAACTACATTAAATTCTGCTTTCTCCCAAAGGAATGTGGAAATACGCCTTTTGGTTTTAAAGATGTGATACTATACCTCTCAATTAGGAACAAGGGTAGAATTCTGAACACTAGGTGTTTTACCTGGTTCCACAATCCAAATCCTATTTCTGATGTGCCATTGACCTCTTTGCTTATTAGTACCATATGTTACAGCAATTCAGTGAAAAAAGCAATGCAGTATCTGGACAGAATTTAAAGTTCATTCTTTTGTAAGTTTTGTATCAATCCTAGAACTTCACAGCAGACAATCCCTTCCTTCAGAGATCTCACCAGTACCACGTCTGCAAGTAGCAAGCCTATTTTAAGCTGAGATTATAAACAAGCATCTTGGCAAAGCCCAACCTCCCTTGACTGCCCAGTGACTCTCTCTATGCAGAAAAATGGAAAATGAGTCTCCCTTGTAGGCTATCAAAGCACTGGCAGCACTGCAGGGCTGTTTGTACGTGTTCCTCTCCAACGCCTGATTTCAAAGCTGAGTTGTGCTCCTGGGAACTCCCACACACCCGTACAAGTGCTGTTTGTATTACTTAGGAAAATAATGAGGTAATTTCTCCTTTGCCTTGTCCTTCCAGCTGTCACTGCCTGCAGAGGCCATTCCCTCCAGCCTCTGTGTGTTCCTGGCTGCTCACAGGTGCTACCAGAGCAGCTCTCGAGCTGACATTATCACTGCCTGGCACTCCCCTCTGCTGTTTTCCATTTTCCAATTGCTGTACTCCTAATAAAGGTTGAGGAATTGAAAGCAGCCAAAGGGGACATTGTACTACAATCTAAGGGGTCTTCAAAATGAGAATTAAACACGTAAAATTCTGTCTGTGCTTTTGGTAAACCCCTGCCCCCCCAAAAGAAGTCATCAACACAGTTTTTTTGACATTTGGAAAGAAAACTACTGAATGGCCCAATCTTCCTTACCTTTAATGTTTATACTGACTTCCCTTAATCCCTACTCTTGAAAAATGCATCAGGCATATGTTTCTGTTTGCAGAGGACAAAACCCAAACCAATCAGCCCAGTATAGCTTTGATCTTATTTATTGAAGTTGTCTTTGTGAAATATGTTCCTTTTAAAACCTAGTTATTGGAAGTTCAGAATAATGAGACCATTAAAATAACTTAGCACAGCCTGGGATCAATTAAAATAAATGGGTAGGAATAAGGACTTTAGGAACAAGTTGCTTCATCAGGGAATTCAGCACTCAGCTGTGTCTACCTTGGCTTCAGTCTTTGCCACATGTATATTCATAGTGCCTTGACTCAGAGCTACACAATCTCAGTGTCTTGGTTATTGGATCAACTCAAATGTGGTTTGTTTGTTTGGTTTTTTTTAAGGTAGAAAGACTGCTTTTTAAAAACAGAATGTGTTCCAGTTCGCTGTCAATGAATCTTTAGTGGTCTCTTTTCTTTCTCAGCCAGATGGACTTGCTGTACCAGATCTCTGTGTATATAAACCTATGCTTAAGCTTATTTTGATCCAGCAAATCAGGTATTTAAGGACAGACTATTCACAGGGCTGTATGCCTTTCTGTGGGATTTGGGGAATTTAACCTCCCTTTGTTGAAAATTGTAACCATAGTACTGAACTGAATAGGGATCAACAAGCTTAACTGGAGTTTTTAGCTCACCAGAGGTGCTGCTTTCTTCCCAAACTAGTGCTAAACCTAAAGAAGGGGAGACATTGCTGAATATACCTTACACAAAGAGAATTTCTTCTGATGAAACATAAGCCTAGATTTGAAAGCACTTATCAGCATGAAAAAGGAATCTAGGAAAAAAATATAGCAGGAAAAGAAAAAAAACTTGCAACAGGTGGACAGCCTCTCTTGTGGCATGAAAGTAGGTAAAAGCTTTCTCTTCTCTGTTTACATTAGAAATAGTAGAAAGACTTTGCAGGAGTGCTTCAAGATCTGAATATTTTCATATCTGAGACCCAGCACCTTTTCCTTCCAGAGGTTAATGCACCATATGGGGATTCAGGAGAGCCCAGTAAGACTTGAGCTTAGCCAGTGATTTTCAGTGCAAGGAGTCAAACAACCAGACTGTCCTCCAGTTTCTTTTGCCCATTTCTTGTGACCCTTTTGTCTGTTCTTTGGTATAATCCCACTGCCCCATGACTGCCTTTCCATGCAGTGAAGAAATGCTCCAGCTCAGGCTGCATGAGGCTTCGAGCCACCTGATCTAGAGAAGATGTCCTTGCCTTTCCTGTGTGTTTTTAAGATACATTTGTTTTAAGCATATTTAAGCCTAATTTTACAAAGCCATTGCTCTCCAGCAGTCTCAGCTGTCCAGCTATACCAGGTTTTGTTGAAAGGCCTTCCAGCCTTATTATCAGATGGTTTTCAGTAACTCTGCCTAAGCATGAATGTCATCTGAGCAGGAACTTTGCATCACAAGAAATTGCATCTCAATAAAAAGCTTTCAGCAAGCAGCAGCTCTCCAAGGCACAGAGTTATTAATGTATTAGAGCATGCTAGTTAAGCAAGGTAATTAATATATCTCTGAGCATTAGGTATGCATGGCCAACTCTGATACCTGTCAGCAAAACATAATCTAGGTAATTTCTAGCATATAAATTGAATGCACTTTTGAAAAACAATTTCTAATTATGAAGACTAATTAATTTTGGGGAAAAGCTTGCTTTTGTTTAATTTGAACAATAAATTTAATTATGATAACAAACACCCAGTGGACAAACCATTCTGAAGAACATTATCTCTGTCCACAAAAAATCAGTTTTCTTTTATTTAAAACCTGATCCTGGAATGTCACCAAGAAAAATAAAATAACTGCTTACTGCAAACACCAGCATGATTTCCTGTGTCATATTTAGGGATACATCTGGCATCAAACTCACTTGCAATGGTGCCAACTGCATCCACAGTGTGGTATCACAACCTACCTGATGCTCAAAAGTGTGGGTGAGATATTCAATACCATAGGCAATTGATAAAAAACAAGTAGCTGGAATAGAAGGTATTTTTTTTATTATCAGCTTCCAGCAGCCTGGGTAGTGCATAGAAAGCAATGGAAAAAGACCAAGGGGAAAAACTGAGCTATGCCAGGCTTTCTCTTTTTCTCCTCAGGATAGCAGTCACCCTTAAAAGCTGGCAAGGTGGGAACCAAACCCTGTCCTTCCTTGTCCCCCTTGCATTCAGTAATTCCCTGTTCACCCTCCCACAGCAGGTATTTTTGTGGTCCCAGTGCCAGCCCCTAGAGCAGAAGGCGCTGCTGAGTCCATTTCAGATAAAGCTAGAGTCAGTAATGGTCCAGCTCTCCCCGTGCTCCCTTGTTTTGCCCATTTTCTCCTCTCCCCTGAGTGATGTGTGGGGGCTTTTGGAGCAGGAAATTCAGTCCTTTATCACAACACAGAACAAATATTCTGCTGAGTGTGTTGGGCTGTGCAGGCCAAGGGAGGAGTTACACTGTGATGACCACCAGGCAGTTTTCAAAAGAAAATATCCTGCTTTTGCCCATGGCAAAGAGTTGTTTTTATTGACTCTGAAGTGTCACACTCTGCCCTCGTTTGCTCACACGGGATTTGAGATTAGAAAGTGAATTTCAAGCAGCCAGTTAAAATTGCTCTGATTTGGAAAGGGAGCAGCACCAGAAGCAAGGATTCCCCTGAAGAAGGACAACAAGCCTTTGAAGTCTTTTTCCTTTACTCAGCCATCTAACTTGTGTGCAATTCATGGCCCCTGGGGTTAAGATTTGCATCCCAAAAGAAAGACTTGAAAAGTAGCTGGTTTGAGGCACTCACACTTAGAATCCAGAGACTTCACAGGCTTCATGGAGAGCTGCATCACATTTCTGGGAAGCCTCTATAACCTTGGTGCTAAGGAGCTGCTCCTGTCACAAACCCATCAACAGCGCTGAGTCAGGCGAAACATCAGCAAGGATGTGGCAAACTTGCTTACTCTTATTTTTCTTCACGATCATTGCTTTCCCTTGCTGAGTACCTGGCTTATCAGGGCAAGTTCTTCACAAAAGAGTGCTTCAGCAATGAGACATGCATTCAGATGACAGAGGAAAGGCCACAAAACGATTAAAATAAAATAAAGGGAGAGAGAAAAGGGCACTTGATCTGCCTGAATTTCTGCTAAAGGCAGTTTGGAAGCACACAGGTCCTTTAAAAGACTTGAGATGAAATACTCGACTTTGAAGTACTGTATATGTGAGCTAGGGATCATCCTGATGGAAAGATTAATACATCCTTCATCCTCCCTCAAAAACTTCTCACATTTACGGTTGTACCTCCTGCTGCATTAACCTCATTGCAGCTGGAAGTTTCTGAGCTGTGTTCCTAGGAGTGAACTCAGGAAGAATTGTCTGTTTTGCTGTTCCCATGCTCAGTTACAGGGTAAAGCAGGGGTTTGGGAAGTGCTTGTTACTCATTCCAGCTCTCAACTGGTCTCAGGCAAGTCACCACAGAGGGCAGTGTGAAAACCTCCCAGAAATGCCACAGCCCAAGCAAAATAAGAAATTTAACAGCTGATCAAGGCAAGCAAAACTTGTTTGGTGAAGAGGAGAATGGGATCAGTATGTGTCAAATCCAGCTGGGTACTTGTGCTGCACTGTGAGGCTTCTGAAACCCTGACAAGTAAACCTGTGAGGGCAGGCTGGGCAGCTTCAGAGCTAGCTGAGCAAACACCCTCACTGTCACAGAGCAGCCTCATGGTCACACCAGCCAGAGCACAGGTAACTGCAGCAGTAAGACAAATCTAACAGAAATCCATTCACAAAGGACTGAGAGCAAACGGGAAGATTTTTCAAACACTTGGCATAAAGCATCATCATCCTGATACCACAAGTGAGCGCAACAGGAATGAGCAAAATTTCTGTCACTCTGCAGAGCACAGAGCCCTGCAGCTACCAGCTTTTCTCATGGGAGCAGGGAATCCCTGCAGAGGCACAAATAGCAGCATCTGGCTCTGGGTTGAATTCCCAAGGTCACTTTTAAGCAGAGCAGGAATTTTGCTGCTGCTGAGACTGGAAATGCGGCACAGAGCCCCAGGCTGGGCTGGCAGGAGCCAGCACCGTGCCCTGCAGAGCTCTGCCAGGCAGGGCAGTGCCAGGGGCAGGGAGTGCCACACTCAGGGACCCCTCCTGCTGGCTGCCCTGCCTGGAGCACCGTGGCACTGCCAGGGCACAGCTCCAGCAGCCCTGAGTGGACTGCCAGCAGCCTGTCCAAGCACCCAGGAATACACTGTGGGGGTGGAAGGAGATGGAGGATGAAGATTTTATCATTAAGATTATAACTGCATTTAATCATTTCACATTATAACTGAGTAAGTGGCTTTCAGGTCATTGCCCTACAGAGGATCTGCTGCACAGGGAGTGCTGAGACTTGGCTGCTTTTGATGAAAAGTCCCTGCAATTACAAGATTCCTGGAAAATGTCTGGTTTCAAGACAGCATTTTCTGATTGAAAGCACAGTACAGGGCAAGTCCAGCCAGCACAAACAGTGAGATCCCCTCTCTGTAGAGCAGGGATCCAAGGCATAGGAGGTGATTTTCACTAGGGAGTTTACAGCAAAGCAAACTGCAGGAGGAGAATCCTGACTGCAGTGTTTGCTTCAGGTACACAAGGGCGATTCTCATTAGCAACCAAGTCATTATTTAACATAATCTTTATCTTCTCCTTAAAGAGAAAATTGGTATGTGGCCAAAGGTTTTGTTTCCCACCCATCCACCTGGCCCAAAAGCCACCCTAAATTTTCTCATTAGCTTTCCTGCCTGACTATTCCACCACAGGATTTGTATGTATGTATGCTTCATAAAAATTAATGAATTAACTCTGCCAGCAGCTCTATGACAACAGAAAATATTACCCCCACTTTACATATTTTAAAGATGCAGACAGCACTACAGGCTTGCACTGAATGTCCAATATAAAGGATGGAGTCTCATGTATTTCTGGGGTGCCTGATATTTTTATGCTCTGAGAGCAGTTCCAAGAAAATTCTGTTAAAGACACAAACATGAAATACTGAGAATACACATGTGATTTTTCTCCATCAGTCAGGCACCTAACAGAAACTAAATTAGGCCTTTATTTGCTGTAATCTTCATCTTCCTCTACTGTCTCTGAAGAGAAGTAAAGCAACTGGTGTCCACATGGCTGTGCAATACCCACCCTGGGTCCCCTCTCTCCAAATATTTTCCTCATAAGTGTGGAATGAGTTTTCTGAGATGGAATAATGAGCACATTTCCAACAGATTTTGTGCTTCAGTTTCCTCTAGCTCAGCACTACTTTGTTGCTCTTAGAGAGTCAACAGGGCTCCCAAATGGCTGCAGTGCAGCAGTCCCTGTTATTGCTGTGGTGCACTTGTGCACCTCTACTTTTGATATTGCCCAAGCCTACAATAAAATGTCAATCTGTGCTCCAACAGACTGATAATTATGAAGGAGCTACTTATCTGTCTAACAAAAGAGTGATGAGGATAATAAGAAGATCTGGCCTGTGATACTGTTCATTTATCACAAAGATGTTAATTAAATTTTGTTAAATCTTTGATGGTCTGGCTATTTGCAAAGGAGGGCCATCACTGTTTCTGGCCATGAATGTAAGGTGTGGTCTCTAGCAAGGAGGCAAAAGTACTTTTTTCCTGAATTAGCATTTTTTTAAGCCTCTGGATGTGCATATGCCAAGCCTTGGTTTGCAAAAGCACATGAGGGCAGCAAGTGCCTGTGTGACTGGAATCATTACCCAGGCTGCAAATGCAAGAAACTCAGCATGCAAAAGAAATGCATCAAACAGTCCCCACTTCTTCCCTGGAAACACAGGCCCAAGGAGCCACTTGCAAAGCACAGCCTTAGATCTTGAGCTGCTGCAGCTGCCATCTGCAGACTGCTTCCATAATGTAATAAAATGCAATTTGAACAGGAGGTAAAGAATGTGATATGTGCTTTATAGCTAAATGATTAACAAAATGAATTGAAAAGACTGAAATATTCATAGCTTTAAATATTTATAAATTAATTTTTAAAGTCACTATGCAGTATTGAGTTGTCTTTAAAAGTCTGCTAGTCTAGGACCTCTCAGTTTCATTTCTGCGTGTTATTACAGTTATTAATGCTCAAAAAATGACAGGTGCTTGGCAAGAGAGATGAAATGCAGCTTCCAAAACAGAAACAGCAGCTAATGGTTCTGCACTAGTGTAAGGTCAGCTACTCTGCTGGCAGTCACTGGAGGAAACCCAGCTCCTGATCATCCTCAGTGGATGTGCCCAGAGCCAGACAAGCCATGCTGAGCTGTGCCAAAAAATCCCCCAAAGCAACAATTCCTGGCCTCATCAGTGTTAGGAACAGCCTGTTGCTGACTGTCTGATACAGGGGCAATAACATCCCCCCTCTGCCTGGGGTCCTGGCTGGCCACTCAGGGAAAGAGAAAAAAGAGCAATTCAGCTGAGAGCATTGGCTGAAGCTGTGTCTATTACTCCTTGTCCCCACAACAGTCTGCACACTGTAGCAGGAATTACACCTGTCCTTATTTGTCCCAAGATAAATTAAAAATATTAACAATGAGGTTGGTGGCATTCCAGTCTGACACCACGCTACCATGCAGGAGGAGACCCCTGTCTGCTCTCCCACACCAGTACCTGAAAACATTCCCCCCAGAACACAGCCAGTTTGCTGGACAGGCACAGTTCCCTCGTGCTCACAAATGCCACAGACACCAGAGCACCTCAGGTTCCTCCTGCACGTCCCCCTTGCAAACACAAAGTAACTGTGGCACAAGAACTATGATCCTTTTCAGTACTTCTGCCTTAGGTTTCTCCTTCACTTCCCTTTCATACTTATTTCTGATAAATACCCTGTATTCATGTAGCAGCAGGAGACCATTACCCTTTGACAAGAGCCTGCTTCCCTTGACATCTCTAAATTGTTCTCATTTGATGTGACTCAGATGGGTTACACTTAAAGGGCCTTACATGGTAGTGCTTAGAAAAACAACAAAAGTTGTCAGACTATTTTTTAATATCACCTAAGTAAATAAGTACTTTTTTTAAAAAAAAGTATTTCAGTATTTGTAAGTGTGAGAATCTCTGGAGTTTATATCTTTCTAGAACAACAAGAATGAAAGGTCAGTTTATGACTCATAGAAGAAATAGTTTAATCTAATTTTCTTAGAAGGTTCAATGATTTAATCCAGAGTATTTCTTTAATCTTTTGCTTTAATTTAGGACTATACTTCAAATAGAGCTGAGTACCATAATGGAATGGATAATCCCATCTATGAGCAGTTCCCAAATGGGACATTATGGGACATAACCAGTGAATAGGATAGTTTTATAAAGATACTTCTCAAACCAGATCATTCCTCTGATCAGCCAATGCTGGTTCATCTGCTCCTGAGCAGTTCTGGTCCATCACAGCCCATGGCAAGGGGAGATAAGCATTTAAGAGATGCAGAAAACTGTCTATCTGGTGATGTAGATTACCTGAATTTCTCTGCTATTCACTCACACTTTCTGGCAATTTCCTGTCTTGACTTAATCTTTTAAAAAGAACTCATTTAAATAATGATCCTTCTCTAACAGTCAATTGCTTTCTCGAAGTGAGCTGATGTAAATCGAGTAGGCGGCTTGTCATCACATCACAGAAACATCAGAGAGATGCAGCAAACTTCATCAGGCTGCAATTAGTACTTTCAGAGCAATTTATATGGTTCATTTTGTAGTGCCACTGCTGGTCCTACACAGTGAGGGTTTCTCTTCATGATTACAAATGTTACCAAAACAGCTATAAAACTTCTTCCTTTAGAATCACTCCATTTATGGGATTATTTATTATATAGATGGGAAACTGAATAAATCAGAAAGAATTTGAAAGGCAAAACATACCCTTTTCTAGTTCAGAAAGTGTCTGTGTATATAATACCATCCTCTCAGACACTCTGTACAAAATTATTGGTTTGTTTATTTATAACAATAATGACAGCCTTGCAGCTTGTTAGTGAGAAGTCTGTACCAAGAATTTGGTATTTGAAGCCTGACCTTTGAATGGGAAACAACAGCTGAAGTGATTATTTCTTGTCTTTGAATAAATTAAAGTACTGCTTAGAGCTAGGACTGAAGAGCCCCAAAAGGTTTTTCTGCAAGTCTCAAAGTTTCCACCGCAGCAAACACCAGGGCAGGGGAAGAACTGCCTGTAGTTATTCTTGTAATAACTGTTCATTGCAGGAACAGGTGGGCACTTGGGGGCAGACAGTCTGCAGAAGGAGCTGGGGGAGCAGAGAGCCTGGGAAGGCAGGGCACAGGCACAGGCACCTCTGGTCCCAGCCAGCTCCCACCTGGGACCCCCAGCACCAGCCCCAGCAGCCATCCCTGCCCCTCTCACCCGCACAGGCATCTCTGCCAAGGATCATTCCTTCCCAGATCATCACTGAGGAGGTTTTGATGCAAGGAGCTGTCAGAGGAGATAGTTTAGATGCTGGGAGGATAATCCCCATCTATCTGCTTTAAAAGGGAAGTAAATAAAAATGCTCTCCTTAAATCACAGAGGCACGTGTGTTTATTTGGCTGAACATCACCAAGGCATTCGCTCCTTGATCTGAAGGCAGAGCATAAGGGCAGCAGTAACCTGGGGCAGGGGGAATAAAAGCTACAATGGGCACTGATGACATTAAAAACTGCAGTGCCAGCATCCTGCAAAACAAGCCAACACTTTATATCCCCCAATTTACTCTGCACTGATGCCTTACTAAGGAGTATCTCATAAAATAGCCCCCTAACAGCAAATATTATCAAGGGGAATGTGTGACCATGGGCTATTTCATTCTGCTGAATACTCAGGTGAGCTAGATTTGTGGTGAGACACCTAGCTGCACGATCACAAGTCAAAGAAATAACAAAATCACAGTTGCTGTCACCGGAGAAAGAAAAAAGCATACTGAAATGAGATGTTCAAGAGTTCAGGTAAATAACCATGGGAACAGAACACCTGGGGAACTGCAAGTGGGAGCTGCACAGATTTATAAAGAAAGCCAATCTAGTTCAAACATGAGCTTACTTTTGTTTTAAAGTTATAAATTTGAGGAAGATATAAATAATGATAAGGTTTCTTCTGCCTTTTTTTTTTTTTGCAGGTCAGACCACACTGCAAAAGTGGTTGATCCTTTCTTTGAAATCAATGATAGAAACAACCATTTTTACCATTTAGTCTGACCTTGGATTTCTTTGATAACAATGGTATTCTTTGTTGGGATAAAATGTTAGAGAAGTTCCAAGATGTTAACATGTCAGAGATGCCTCAGAGAATGTGATCTCTGCCTCACCGTGGCTCTGCCCATCTCAGAGCTGGGTCAGAGGCTGCTGGAGAGGCTGAAAACCCAGAGATGATGCCCTCTGAAATATCTCTTGATTTTCAGATGCACTCTCTTTGGGTTCAGGCTCTTACAGCATCTTGCTGTAGTCAAACCTGACTCTGAGACTCTTGAGCCTGTCTTGGTGTAGAATTCCAGAGATGTTCTAAGGTTACAAGAATAATCCTGGATTAGAATTCCAGAGATATTCTAAGGTTACAAGAATAATCCTGGATTAGAATTCCAGCCTGAATTTCAGAACCTTAAAAGGAGCCAATTTCTTACAATTTTGGAGAACATTAAGACCAAGCTTTCAAATGTCCCAAGGCATTCCTAACACAAAGTTGTATTCATGCTCTACAAAGTTTTGCATTCAATGTCCATTCTGCCCTGATGAAAAGCAGATACAATATTTATTTGCTTATGTAAGATTGTCTCCTCTAGGCACTGGGCCCAAGCATAACAATCATCTTCTATTGAGAAGATGGCTTTGGACCAAGCCATCTTGATGAAGTATTTCTCATAGCCTCATTTACAGCTGTGCACCAGCCAAACAACCCAGCTACAAACAGAAACTCCAGCAGGAATTGCTTAAGTACCCTGGTACTTTGGAATCTAGGTTTGGCAGAAGAATAAAAACCAGAGAGAGATCCTTTGTGCTGCTGTCTTTTGAGCTCTTTGATGTAAACGGAGGCTTGCAGGGTAATTTCAAGCCATGTAACACACAAGAATTGCTGTTGATAATGCAGACAAGTCAAATTAACAAGCTAACTAATATTAGAAACAAAGACATCCATGGGTGTATGTCTACTCCAGCCATCTAGGCTGAATACTTAATTCATGCCAGAGCTGGAGGAGGAATCAATATTATTGTTATTTATTTAACTCTCACAATAAAGCAAAGTTCTTAGAATGAGATAGACAGGGATGTTTTCTAGGGCATTTTGACAACATTAGTCATAGAATTTAAGAAGAAGCCTCCCATTTTTGAAGACTATTTTAGAATTGTAAGTGAAGCAAAAAACTTTTTAAAAAACTACATATTTTTAAACCTTTTTCCCCTTCAGAATGGAAGTTTTCTCATATTTTTGTTTTAGTGGGAAGGCACTGACAAAAGTCTGGAAGTGTGTTTAGATGGCTGTGACTCTTTGGCTGCACTGCTTGGCCTATTCTTTGGGAACCTCATACTGCACAGCCTGCTGAGACACAAAAAGCACCTGAAATGTGAAACTCAGAACTACTTTCAATGTCTGGCAAATATTTCCTGTGTCAAATGCAGGGCTCCATGGAAGGAAACCGGAGTCCACAGGCAGCACTACACAGACCAGGACAAGTACCTGATTTGGATTTGAGAGAAGGCCAGTGCCTCATCCCTGCAGAATAAAAGCTCTTTGACAACTCTGCTCTAACCTGAAAGCATTTGCAGCTCCCAACATCATACACCTCCTCCAGCACTAAGGATTTCTTGAGAGGAGCCTGGAGAGCAGGGAGACGGAGCAATTCTAGTGAGAATAAAGATGAAAGAGCAAGAACACAGGTAAGAAACCCTGCGTGGGTGCTGGGATCCAAATCACAGCCTCCTGCTCTCCTTTATCAGACTCCTCCTCCTGGCATCCAGAAACAACCAGAGCAGCAGCAGCTGCTGCCCCTTCCCCTCCCTGTGCTGCTGCCTTCTCCTCACTGCCCCAGCCTCCCATCCCCTGGCGGCTCAGCAGCAGGTGGCAGTGGCAGGGGTGGCTCAGTGGCAGGTGGCAGTGGCAGTGTCCCCGGGACGAGAAGGGTTGCTGCTCACCAGGCGCCACAAAGCTCACTGTGCTCCTGTGAAGCGCAGACAGGAGGGTTTTTAAATTGCCTTATGCCTCAAGGACACCAGTCCTCACTCAAAGGTCAAGAGCATCGAAAAGCAACCCTGTTCCTGATGCAAGCAGCTTGAAAAAGATGCAGAAGGGATTAAGCCACAGTGCCTGGCACTGACAGGCAGGGGAGGGGCAGGGTTGGGTAAGTGTTTGCTGAGATGTGGCAAATGCAAAATTGATTTTCTTCTTCATTTAACACGTTTTTCACTCTCTTTCCCCCCTTCCCCACCCTTTTATGATTAAATTTAAAAACAACAGTGACTTCAAGACGCAAACACACTTAAAAGTTTAGAGGGGAGGCATGAGGAGAGGAGTTTGAGAGAAGAATTAGCCACAAAGAAACTTCTGAATTAGGAAAGCTGCAGGGATGCAGACATGGTATGAAAAGGAATTCCCTGAGCAAAGAGGAGGAAAATGGTCTTGGTTTCTGCACACTCCAGATCTGAGCTCCTGATTCCTCTGAGAGGAGGATGACCTGAACACAGCAGACAAGTCAGTGGGGACCAGGCCCTTGGTTTACCTGAATTTGCACAAGCCTTCCTCATGTTCATTTTACTTCAGATATAGAAAACAGGAATTAATTAGAGATCTTCTGGAAGAGGAAAAATACGCCATCAATTTTTAACTTAACAGACTTTTCACCTGTCTTTTCACCTGGCAAAAAGCTGGGAATGTTCTGCAGGTCTGCAATGCTACCTTCATTTACTGCACAGCAGGAATGTTGGGGTGTGTGTGTGAAATAGGTTGGGAATATTCTAAATTGCAGCTATGAAAGTGTGTCTTCAAATATCACAGAGCACTTTCCAACTTTCCTCTCTAATTTACCATTCAGTTCTGTTTGGACATGCAAAACAAAATTATAACAAACAGGGTGGACTTAAAGTTTTAGTGTGTTTTTTTTTTTAATTACTTACACACACCATTACTGATCAAAACATCTCAAAAACAGGGGAAGTTGAAAAGCCACATTAAGCAACAAGCCTGCAAAACAAAACCACCTTTTCCCTTTGTATTCAATACCTGTACTACTGGGAACAATATGTTTTTAAGCTCCCCATAAACTCATATTTCCCCTTGTTTGCCTCCTTTATGGCAGTTTTTGCAATCTCCAGAGCTTTTGTTTGGAGTAGCTGGGGACATCCTCACTCTTGTGGCATATGAGCCCCTTGGCCTGTGCCATCAGTGCTTCTTTCCACACTTGGCATCCCTATGGATGCTCTGTTTAATCCAGCGCAGGTTTTTCCCAGCCATCCAAATTAGTCCAGAGCAGACAAGCTCTGTGGTGCTTATTAATCATCTGAATGCACATGCACACTGCCAGTGCTAAGCTGAAAATCTCACCTACAGGGAAGGCAAGAAAAAAATGTACAGGCAAAGGGAGGTGACCTACACTGTCATCCTGAGGGAGCAATTTGTTGCAGGTCAGTTCTGGCTGCCCAGGGGTGCAGTGGCCCCTTAGACCTGAACTAACACAGGTCTACCATCACTATGTCCTCAGAAAATGATTACTTATTTTAAATTTTGCAAGCCAGGCTAGAGTGCTCAGCAAGGTTTGGCTCTGCAAATCTTCTAAGAAAGGAACATCTCAACAAGGCTTTTCATGGCTTTCAGCAAAGCATAGGTGATTATTAGAAAAGCCCCACTTCCCAGAAATTTAGCACAGCACTGCCTGGCTTTTAACACCAGTATAAAACACAAACTGTCAAAACTCTCTTTTCTTTTTTCAGCTGCAGTTCAGAAACTATATTTCCAAAGGCCCCTGCACCATATAAATCATGCATGAAAAATTACAGAAAGCAGAGAGTTGCTGGACATGGATGTGCCCTGGGGAGCCCCAGGACACTGCACCAGGTCAGCCATGGCTGCCCCGGTGGCTCAGTCCCTTCCCACATCACAAGAATTTGAAATAATCTGCAGCCTGGAAATTGGAAGATGATGCCATCAGCTATTTGTTAAACCTGGAATGAGTCTACATTCTATTCACTATGTCTTTTGTGAGAACCAAGCTAAGGTCAACTTCAAAGCCTTTCTTCCCTTGTTGGACCTATAGAATTATAAAATTATATCAGAGAAGACCTGAATATGGCAAGATATGACTCATACAATGTATTCCACTGAGTCTGGTTGGTGGGGATTATGAAGCTAATCATGTGCTCCATCCAAATCCAGATAAAGATGAAGTTTCCTCCTTGTAGATGTATAGTCTGAACTGGAACTGTCCAGCTCACAGGACTGTAATGAACTAAGCTGCACCGGGTTTTCAAAATTCTGGTTTAGGAAAGATTTCATAAAACTTCCTGGGGAAAAGTGTTTTCCACACTGCATGAGTTGTGCCAGTGCAGTCACAATGTTCAAACTCTACTCTGTCCCAGCTTGAATTTCTGTACAAGGATCAGCTCAGAGCTTATTCTTGGCTCTGCCTCAGGATCTGCCTTGGGATTGCTCTGCCCATATGCTCCCTCCTCTTTTCCCTTGAGAGCAGGAGACACACAGGAGGCAGCAACCTGCTCCAGTGAGCCAGCAAAATCCAAATCCAGTGAGAAGGTGGGAGGTTTCTGGCAAAGAAGAGCCACATCAAAGCACTCTCCAGTATCCCCCTGCCAAAAAGGATTTTGGTACCCCTCCTCTTGCTCTGTGATGATTTATTTCTGCAGCAAGGGGAGTTTTCCATGTGCTTATTAACGGTCTCCAGGAGGCTTTTGGCAAATTACATTGCCATCTTCCTCCTCGAATGCATCCCACTGAAATCTGTATTCCTGTCACCTGCCCCCACCTCTCTTGGTGGCAGCTACTCAGTTCAGCTCTTCTTCCACTCTGCATTCCCGTTAGACTAGCAATATCTGCATAATATCTTTGGGGGAAAAGAGCTTTTGAAATACAGCTTTTGTTTTAATGACAGAACAGCATATGCTGTCACTCCTCCAAGCATTTTCTAAGTGGTGAAAATGCTCTCAACTTATTTAAGTACAGTATTTTTCCACCAAGGCTCTTTGTGTAACAATGCTCCCACCTCATTTTCTTTCAGTAGCAGTGGTTGCAAACAGGGCACATGGAAGCCAAAATGATACAGGCTGCAACTCAGACAAGAGCTACTGCGGGATGGTATCAGATCCAAGAAGCTAGACTCAAAAATAAACCAGGAGGCTCTGAGATTAGGAGTCTTTGGAACAGCTACAAAGACAACAAACACAGCCTGGACTTGCTGTCCTTCTGCATTTCGTGCACATGAAATGCCTTTGTTAATGGATGCTGTGTGCAACATTCACTGAAGCTGCACGACTGCCTTGTGTGCCATGTGGTGGCTGGATATGAAAGTGCCCTCAGACTCAGGGCAGGTTCACAGTGCCAGCTCCCCAGATCTGCCTGCCAGCCCAGAGCCCAGCCACAGACCCACCCTGGCACTCTGCCCTGCGGCTGCCTGCCCGTGCTGCCAGCACGGGGAATCACTCCCAGAAGTCAAGCACAGAGGCGTCCCTGGGTGAGTTCAAGGCTGAGACATCCACCCTGCAGGTAAGCCATAAAAAAAACCCCTGTGCTTGGTTTGTACCTCTGGCACAAGGAGCACTGTCCCCTTGCCAGCCCCTGTGAGCTGGAACAAAATTCATGCAGCACAGAGATCAAAGGGCAGAGGTTGGTCACAAGCTGGAAAAGCTCAGAAGCCACCTCCACACTGCCCAAGGAACTTCCCATGGCTCACTTGTGCACCTCTCCTGTGTGACAGCATCTTTCAGCCTCTTCTGGCTGTGAGAACAACTGTGATTCCAGATGGTATCTGCTCCCATGTGAGTCCCACTCAGTGTGCTTGCACACGTGTTTTGACTTGTTTTGTTTAGATTTGCAATATCATCCCTGGCTGGACAAATGCAAAGTGACTTATTGGCAAAGAGGTTTTTTTAAATTATTGAATTACTTACTTGCTCATTAGCTTTGATTACAAGTGACCATGAGTTATTTAAACAAAATTTGACCTTTGAATTCAAATCACAAACAGAAATGACAACAAACAACAAGTCCAGTGGCAATGTTTGTCAGTCCTAGGCCTGGCCAAAGGAGCACGGGGTATAAGTGACCTTTTCTGCAGAGGGAAAGGGCTTTCTTGGAGCTTTCACTTCCCACATCAACAGATGTTTGCTTATTTCCCCAGTGGTTCCAGGAGTGAACAGGTAGAGCCTGTGCTCTAGAGAATCCCATTATAATACACAAAGGCATCAGAGAGAAGGATATTCCTGCATTTTCTTAAAATAAAGACAAGAAATCTACATAACCCATCAAGCACATCTATATTCCCAGGTTTGTTTTTAAATGAAGGTGGTTGGTACCTGTTCCAAGAGACTGCAGATCTCCCAGCTCTGCTCTGGTGTGCAGCTGACACCCCCTCTCAGACACGCAGCTGGCTCTAGAGCTTTTGTTTATTTCAGAAAACAGTTCAAGTAGGAAAGTGTAGACAGAGACTGGAGGAGTTCCAAAGGCCTCAAAATGTCACCCTTGTTATTAAAGCAAAAAGAGAATGTAGGAAACTGGCTGAGAAAAAAGGTCAGAAGTTTTTTCGTGAAAGAATCAAATTGCTCTTTTCTTCTCCAGCTGTTACCCGCAGTGCTGTTGACACTTTCACTAATAAAATGGGAGTACCACACTGGATGTATCCCAAAGCAAACCTATGTATTGGGAAGATGGGATTTGCTCCATCTGATGTCCCAGTAAGGAAACTTTCCCACCCCATGGTCGTTTTTGGATGTGCTGCCCACATTAAAAAAGATGACTCAGGAGTGAGTAGAGGAAGGTGTGGAGTGACTGGAGGTGGTGCTAGAGTTGCCACCCCCAAGGCTCTCCTTTGCAGGCAATGTAGGCTGATGAAGAAGAAACAACCACATCCATCCCCACCAGGGCGATTGGAGACGCAGTTCCTCAGCTTAGAGAAAATACCCAGCTTGGATTTGCAGTCAGAAGTAGCAGTCTGTGCCATTAGGAGAAAGAAAAAAAAAGAAAAATCCATGCTCTGGAAAGGATTTGGCTCAGACTGGTCCTGGCAGAGCTGCATGACCCAGAGATGCAGCAGTCAGGCAGTGCAGAGGAGCTAGCTGAAGTCAGGCAAAGCTGCTCCAAATAAGTGCTCAAATAGTCACGCAGAGTTTATTTTTTCTATTTGCTCTGTCTATCCCCTTCTAGGGTTTGTTTCCCTCAAAGAGTTCCCAGACAGATGAAAGAGAACGGTCCAAACTTTGCAAAGAAATCTGATTTGTTGTCTAGACCATCCAAAAAAAAAAGGCTTTAGTTTTTCCTCTTTTATTGATGGTACACCTTTCTCCAGGGGGAAGGTCTCCCTGTCTAACACTCAAGTGGGACTCAGAGGTGGTGTAGCTCAGACCCCTTTCCTCTCCTACAAATCTCCCTCAGCTGACACTGACTCCCTGCATGGGGGCACAAGCACCAGCAGGTCCTGGAGATGCCACAGGCCTGCACTGGCTCACTTCAGGGTTTTACAGCTCAGAATTAAACCAAAGAAGCGAGCTGTAATATGATGGAAGCTAAGGCTTCCTAATGGCAGCTGGAGTCTGGCTTTACCCAGGTGGCAATGCCTGCAGGCACAGCCCACCAAACTGAATTGCCCCCCTCCATCCCCCTTGCCAGGAAGAGCTTGCTGCACCTGCATCTGAATTCTTGAACCACCTGAGCTATGTAAATATAAAATTAGAGACTATTTTTCCTGTTGTCCCAGTAATATTCCTCAGCAAATCCCAGATCAGCCAGACATTCCCAAGGGAAACCTGCCAAGGTGGTTTCTACCTCACATAAGGCTGGTTCTAATATATATCCTCAGTCCAGGCCATCAAACAACACCCTGAGAAAGACTATAAATGCTTGATCTACCTTCTTAAATTCATGTTACTTAAATTCATGTCTCCCTGCAGACCTATTCCAGGTCTGTGATCACAAGGCATCTCCAAGCAGAAGAAGAAGGGTACCATAAACCTGCCAGTTTCCAAAATCAGTTTTAAAATCCTGTACAGAAGTTTGAAACACATCTACTACAGAACTGCCTAACATAAAATACTCCTGTTCCATTGAACCTGTCCCAAACTGGACTCAGTGATTCAGTCATGGATATTCTATGTGAACCCTTACATGTAACTGTACACACCCCACTGTTGTCCCTAAAGCAGAGGAATTTAGCTGGTCTGCAAGAGCCAGTCAACACAGAGTTAAGCTGTTTGGGGTTTTTTTAATACCATTCTGCAGTACAGGATGTGAGGCACCTAACACCACTGACAGACCTTCTAGGAGACGTGCACAGTGTGTTATACAAAAAGGTAACAGAGAAAGAATGATGCAAGGACAGATGATGGGCCATGTGCACTTCTGTAACAAAATTCTTAATGCATGAGTGGTCTTGGTGCAGTTCACTATACTACAATTGCACCCAGAAATTTTCCTGGGGGTGTGAGTTTCAGAATTATAATCACCTAAGGTAACTCTAGGTTATATTTTCATCCTATCAGCTACCACCAAGCTATTATTTTACCTTATACATTATTACAGTTTCTGCTCAAGTCTATTTGGACAACAAGTTGTGAACAAAACAAGGATTTTTAAAGTATTCTGTTCCTGTGGACTCCTCAGTTCTCCATTGCTCTGGCATGCTGCTGTCATGGTTTCAAGACCACCCCATAGTTGCTGTGAACCTTTTTATCTGGCTTTTTTACTTCATTTGACATCACAGAGGCAGCAGTTTCAATTTTGGATTGCCCAGGGTGTGGATAGTTGAGAGCACTCCAGTCCTTCCCCTGCTGCACAAGGTCTCCCCATGGCTCTGAGCAGCTGCTCCCACATCTATTGAAGCTGTGCCTGCCAAGAGGACTTTTGTATTCACCCATCTGTGCACGTACACTGATTCCTTCTTCAACACAAGCTGAACTGTTTGTATGGGAGGTGTGTTTGTGGTTGCAGCTGTAAATCAGAGAAAACATAATGCTGCTTTTGCAGGTATTGCAAGCAATCCCTGTTCTGAGGCAGAGATCTACAGCTCTGGGGCTGTGTCTCTCGGGTGTCTTCTCCGTACACTGAAGCTGTGAGCAGGATTCTCAGTGTGTAAAAGCTGATGTGCTGCCACGTTCAGGAGCCAGCAGAGCTCTGGGAGCAGGTCCTCCCCTGAGCCTGACAGGTCCTGAGCGTGGTGCTGCTCAGTGGCACAAACCTGGGCTGTGCCTGAGCTGATCCTGCGACACAGGGAAACCCGGCTGTGCGAGACTTGGGGAAAAGAAGCCACCAGGGAAATTGTACCCCATGGGCAGCAGCCAGGGACCTCTCACTAATGCCATCCCATTCCCTCCTCCTGCTTGGAACAAGCAGGCACACATCCCTGCCCAAAAGGCAAAAAGATAAATGCCTCTCAAGTGGATTCCATCTCACTTTCCCCGTAGGCATGAGCAGTGGTTCCAGGAGCAGCGATTCCATGTGTGACCACAGTGTGACATTGTGAAGGGCACTGAGGGAGCTCCCTTTGTGTTTCAAGAGTAAAAAGCAAATGCCAGATCTTATCAGCAGCTTGTTCTTCTGCAGAGACAGGCCAAGGAGGCAGAGCCTGAGTGGCTCAGAGGGGCTCAGGGCCAGTCCCACACCAGGAGCAGATCTGACTCCCTGCTGGCTCTGCCCAGGCCACCTCTCCCTCAGTGGAGACTCGTTGCTCTCCAGAACTGCCATCCATCCCACAATGGGAAACTGAGGCATGGAAAAACAAACGTTTTTGGCACTCCTACACGTCTGAAGGAAAGGCTCGGCTCCATACCAGGATCCATTTCTCACGTGCCTCCCAGCCCTGCCACAGTTCTGCAAAACATCACCGCAAACCATCCCCATCCATGGGGAGCCAGGGACTGCATTTTGCTAGGGACGTGGCTGGGATAAAAGCTTTAAAAGGTGAATTAGCCACCTTCCTGAATCATACCAATCTCCTTTTCCTATGGTAGGCATCTAAGCCATTTTCCAGCCTTTTCTTTTCTCCCTCTTGCAACTTCTGATAAAAAAAGGACACTTATTCAGACAGACAACTGGAGGAACAGCAAGTCCCCGCTAGGTTATATGACAATTTGTCAGGGTCCTGAGGCCCCCAGGAAATGGTGCAGGGATGATGGATGAAGGTGTGAAGCAGAATTGTCACTCCACAGCCGAGGCATTAATCAACTGTCAGGGTGGCTGAGGAGTGTGGCAGGCAAGCCTGGCAAAGGGGGCACCACGCTGCCAGCAGGGCCCTGCTTCTGGCACCTCCTGCAGAGGCAAAATACTCCAGGAGTGACTACAGCTCTCACAAGCAGCAAATGGTCCTGGCAATTCCCCGGGCAGCTGTTCCTCCAGGAAGCACTCGTTCTTGCGTTGCAGAGGAATTTGCTCGCAAGCCCCACTGCGCTCCCCAGAGCCATCAGCAGCTGTGGCAAGTGACTCCAGCTCTGCCAGCAGGAATGCTCAGGAGCAATTCCTGCTGGCAATTCCTCAGCACCCACCCCATCCCCCTTCTACTTACTGAATATTTTTATTTCCAAGTTGTTGTAAATTGCATTTTTATGGTAATTTTTTTAGAGATTTAAAAAAAAATTTTTTTTCCTAGTTTAGGCAATTTTAAAAATAAAATTAAGAAACATGTTTCAGCATGAACTGTCTCCTTCCTCTTTAAATGTAAAAACAAAATGTTTTGTCACTTGGAAAAAAACCCCTTCCCTTTATTTTGTAGTGAAGCTATTCAGCAAGAGCTAATTTCACAAAGGAAAAAACATCAACTGTTAGCCAAGATCCCTATCTCTCAAAATTACAAGCAGATATTCAACAATATCTGTAGAAGACAAGCTTAAGACAACTTGTGGCTCTAAGCAGGTGTTACCCTGATCATATTAAGCTGCTCTTTTCTGTTTCTACCCCCTTCATGTCTCCCTACTATTCATATCCATCTTTCCCCCCAGCTCACACATCTGTAGCTTCACTCTGCAGTGGATGTCGTGTTTCCACCAGCTTCCAGACTTGGATCTGTGGTGCACTACAATAACAGTCTGTGATGGTATTTTATTTGAAATTTCTTTTAAGACATTCACATTCAAAACTCCTCTTTGAAGAACAGGAGGGACAAAACCTCAGTACATGAAATTCCAGCTTTTTTCTGGAGAATTTAACTTGGGTTGTTAAGTCAGTTAATGTCCACTGTTGCAGGCTCAACCCTGCTTTTTTGATGTTAAGAGGACTTAAGGGTGGGATTTTAGTGGGACCTTAGGAACAGAGATCTCCTGCATATTTTTATAATATTAAGCAGACATCTGTGCACGTACATTGATAACAAGAAATTGCCAGATCAAAAGCTGTGACTCATATTACTGAAGTTCTGGGTTTCATGGCACATCTGATAATCTCTGAGCAAATAGAACAAGCTTGATATCCCCTCATCAAGACATACTAGGTTTTCCTGCTGGGTCTCAAAACAGATTTGAAGCATCAGATTGCCACAGCTGACAGGTTTAACTCAAACATCTGCTGAGCACAGCCCAGAGGGATTGTGTCAAAAGAGAGATTAGGAGCATCTCCTGCTCTTTGGCTGAGAGTGGTTCTTATTTGGTGCAGAAATTCTCTGGTCTCAGAGCAAATGCAGCCCTCAGAGTGTGTCTCTCTCATGACTGTTTTAGAAGAGGTGTGCCGCCCAGTAAATGAGTTTCAAAAGCCTGAGAGAGGAAGGGCAAGCACCGTGCTCAGCCCTCCCCATGTCTGTGCCATGCTGGCCAGGCAAGGCAAGCCTGAATTCCTGAGCAACCTGGCAAAGGCTGAAAGGTCTTTAGTGGCAGCCCTAACAGTGTCAGTGTCCATACAAACCTAAAGCCCAGCCTGAGTGAAAATCTAATGAGGAAGGCACAGATAGTGGAAAACCTCTCCAAAGATTCAACACAGCCACAAGAAGTATTCCAGTGCAAAAGTGACAGCTCCTCATGGCAGTCCTGGGGAAAGGAAAACTGCTGCCAGAGGGGTGCAAAGCCTGTGGGGACTCCTGATGTTCTGCTGCCATCCTCCTCCTTCAAGGGAGTCCTTCCAGAATGTTCCAGGTTTTCATTAATTATGTGGGTCACAACAAACAGAGCAGACTCATAAAACTTGCAGACCACACTGGGAAACAACTTTCAATTCAGCACTGAACAATTTCCCCCAAAACTGAAATTCAGCTTTATGCCTGCTTTTACCACCTCACCATTCCCCACCAAACAAAACGCCATGGTTTGCATTTTGCCTTCTGCCTTCATCACATGGCAGTGAGGGAGCAGATGAGGACACACATTTTGCATGTATAATGCAACCACTGAGCAGGAGTCTCAGCAGTCCTGGTTCAGCTCTGCAGCCCTGTCAAGGGGAGCCTGCAATGCTGCTGCAGCATAAAGGCATCACAGTGTCAGGCTTATTCATTAACTGGATGAGAGATGGAAAACCCCTGTGCCAAATAAATGGATTGCATAATCTTGAGCCAGTCTGGAATGCCTGGAAGGCAAAGGAAGGATAGGGGATATTATAAAGCTGCCAGCAATCTTCTCAGCAAGATATATAAAGCTGAGAAAGCATGAGGTGCAAATAGCAGCATATGGTGGGGAACTCCAAGATTTCCATAAGGGGGACACAAAACTTGATAGGTATGATCAGCTCTTCCTACCTCCACCTTCAGCAATTACTTGCATGTAATTCAGCATAGAGGTCTGCTTCTACTTTCTTCTCTGCTCCCAAACTAGCTATTAAATAAAACTCTAAAGCTCCAGGGTGAGAATCTGCTGCAACAGAAGTTTTCCTTGCTAAGGCATCATTCCACACCACACAGACAAAGGAAGTGTCTGTCTGAAGGAATTATCACAGCAAGCAAAAGACTAATGGGACCATTCATTATCTTTAATTATATTCATCATCTTCTGGTGATTAGAACACAGTCATAAATTAAGATACATTTAAATTTGGTACATTTGAATGAACTGGATATCCTTTGAATATCTTATAGGAAGTAAATTTGCTAGGAGTAATGATGCTGTCACCTTGACAGGGCAGAAAGGATGCTTCAGTGTGTCAGGGGAGTCAGAGGGCCTTGAGGTACAGTAACAGTGGCATTAGGAGAGGAAGGGATCAGCCTTTGCTTTGGTTTCTCATAGCTGAAGATCCTGAGACCTCAACACCCAGTGTTCAGCAATTTCCCAAGTACTGCAGCAAAGAGCACAGCCCTTCATGCTGCTGAAATATCTTGAGGTTTATTGTTCCCAACACTGGAGCTTTCAGGACAAGGCTCTGTGTGTCCCCTTCTGTCCCCAGAGTGGCGAATCCATACACAGATTTATACTTGCACAAGGGCTGCAGACTTGGGGCTGTTAATACACTAAACTCATGTAACCCAGGAACAGAAATCCGCATTAAGGCCCGGCCCTTCTAAATCCCTCATATCTTAGTGGTTGCACCATAAATTAATCCAGTGGGAAGGATTAAAAGCTTGTGACTTGAGCTGCACCTTCCTAGGGGATGAGTGAATGAGAGGGTACATCCTTCCCCAGGTTTTACTCCACTTTTATGTCTCTGTGTCTTTAGAGAAAATTTAAGCAAGTCTTTTCCCAGAGAGAAAAAGCCACAGGCACAACTGTTATGCCTCTTTCATGTTCTCACACTTCTCCAGACATAAATCAGCAGAGTTCAGATAACAGATCTCTATCAGGTGATATTTATCAGGAGCTGTGATGCCTCCTGCTCCTGGCACCATGCCTATGCTGATCACTTCTGTAAATGGCTCAGAGAACAACCAATGCATGTGCACCTTGGGCTGCTCCATTTCACTGGCTGGCATCTCAGTGAAAGCCTCCAGGGATTGTAAAAAATGAGACCATTTGCCTTTAGAGACAGCAGGTCTACAATATCATCAACCCTGTGTTGCTCTAGAACTTGGCCAAATATAAATGTTTTTGATGTGGATTAAGACACACAAACAGGATGTGTCAGGTTGGCAAAACCCTCTGAATGCCAGGTGATTGTCAGTGATATCAGTGGTTGTAATTGATATGCATCACATTACCCTGCATTTGCTGTGGACAAAGACATTGTGGCCAGCAGCTCCCTGTGGCTTGGTCAGAGTTTTGTGGAAAAGTCACCAGGGCTGCCCCATGTGAGTAAACAAAAGATCTACTGTTATTTGCTCCTGGATACAATTTTCTGTTGGTCAGCCCCTGGAGCACCAGAGTGCTTTACACCATAACAAGAATGTACATCAACATGTCACACCCTGCACATCAGCAGCCAAACAAGCCACTGCTCTTAAGTAATCCACCTCTGCCAACACAAACACCTCATCTCTGGCAGCAAAGGAACACCCTCTGTCCAGATCTGGATTTAGCTACATGCCAGAATTCCTCCATGATCAAATTATTCTGAGCTGCTTTAACTATGTTTATGTTTCCATTGGGGGGAAAAAATAGATAGGAAAAGCTTAGCCAGTTAAAAAAAAAAAAAAAGGAAAAAGCTACATAAAGTGATAGCTGGTACATTACTTAAGAGAGATAAAATGGTCAATCTGACTGGAACTTTTATCTGTGAATACATCTATAGAGCCAGGATTACTTTGAAACAGAAGGAATTCAGAGCAGAAGCAATGTTCACTTTCAGAAGCTGCTAAGAAGTCGCTGAGTGCCTTTAAAATCTCCTTTATTCACACCACCATCTAAATAAGATATGTATAGGTTGCACACATAAAAGATCATAATGCAGTGAAGAGAAGCTGAATAACAGCATTGAACCAGAATTTAAATTATTTCAAGCAATTAAGAAGAAATCCTGAGAAGAACAAAGCAAGCCAGCCTGAAGCAGAAGCAAAATTTAAATAAATAAACAGAATCAATAGAAGTTATTCTCTCTTATAACCCAATTAAAAATGCACTAAAATAAAAGGAAAATGAGGTAAAATACAACCAGAAGAACAGGATCTTAGTAAGAAAATGACTCCAATGCATTTTCTAATGAAAATATTTGGAATCGATAAATGCAAATACTGCTTTTTGTGCTGATTTACATCAGGCACATCTGGCTTTATCTGATATCTCCCTTTGAAATCTCAGAGTTCCACTGCCAACCTAAGAGATGTAATACAGAAAGAGAGATTCTAAGCTGTTGTAGGTAATGGGAAAAGCATTAAGTGAAGATGGTGCTTTAGTCCTTCAAAAGCCCCAAAGAAGGCTGTTTGCCTGGCACTCTGCAGCAGACTGAACAGGCTGCCCTGTTCTTAACAATAGGCCAGGGTAATAAAGAATATATTTGTTTTCAATTCCTCCTAGTTACATATTCTCTATATATTTTAGCTTTATTTATTTAGATGATTTTTTTCAAAAAAGCATTTAGCTTCTAATGAACCATAAAAATAATTTTTAAAACACACCAAGTTGTTTCTGGAAGAGGCTATTTCTTTGTTAATCTGTGCTTTTCTTTATCCTAAATCACAAGGCAGGGTCCAATCTCTGCATGCATTTTTAAGTTTAGGTTACTGTGCAGAAGAAACTGTTTCTAGAAGGAGTAACACCCATTTACCTGAATAAGTTACTGGATCTGAATTCCTACCCCCAACATTCACACAGTGGTACCTTTCATCTGTCAGAAACACTTGACTACTTTCAGCAAAGGAGGTTGAGTAGATAAAGTAAAATGTCACTTTTCATGGCAGCATGCTGTAAAATTCTCCCTCCACTCCTCCCCCAAAAAGATCTCTCAGAGAGTGATTACAGTGCTGCCATGACCATGAGTCCACATATGCTGGATTGTTTTAGTAACTAAATATGCTCAAAGGAGTTTGAACAGCTACTGATTCTTGGGCAGCTTTAGGTAATAACTCTTTTCACACCCACAACTAGAAAACACCACTTTATTTTCAATTCATGTCAATAATCAAACAGTAGCTATGACCCAGCACTATCTGAACATGAAACACTCAGCTAATCTAGGCAAAAACTTCCTCCACTTTTGCTAAGGATGAAAGTACATCTCTGTGCCTTTGTTGTTAGGGATCTGAATAAGTTTGGGGCTGTAGTTTGGTTTTGAACATGCAATTTGAGATTAAAAAATGCATTTATATTTACTATTGCATATTCTACATACATTTAGCCTCTGAACATAATGGCATCCTTAATTTTTTCCATGACATCTCATTGTTAGGCTGTTTAAATTCATTTGAAAAAAGTCATTAGCTTTACATTAAAGATTGCTGTGGCACCTGGCAGATGATCTATAAAGTTGTGTTCATTAGTGTTCATAGACTGAGAAGCATTATTTAAAAGAAGGATAGCACTAATGGTATCTGGCACATAAATACACATCTGTGTTCATCAATGAATCACACAGTGCATTATCAGTGTTAGCACTCATAAGACCCCCATGGAGTAGGTAGGAGGAATTACTGAGGCTGCTGAGATGGGGAAATGAGGCATAGATACTGTAGAGAAGAAATGGGATTACAAACAAATAGCAAACCTAAACACACAAACAAAAAGGGAAATTAACTCCAGTCTCTGTTTCTCATCCACTGCTGGAAAGACAAACCCATCCTGCTCATCCCTTCTGATGACTGAACTGACATGGAGGGGACAAACATCTTAGGATTCCCCCAGCTCCAAGGGTTTAAGCTTCATGTAGGCACCAACCAGCATTTACACAGGGAAGAGCAACAGCCACCCACGCCAAGGCCAGCAGAGCTCACCACTGTCCTTCCCCCCAGCAGTAAGTCAGAAGTTCACTCTGAAAACTGCTGCTGACATGGGGGGCTATCAGCAGCCCTGGACTGATGAGCCTTGTCATCCCCATCCATTGCAGCTTTGATCAGGAAACAAAATCTGCATCTTCCAACCCACAGACACACAGGGAGAAGACACAGATGAAGGCTGGCAAGAAAACCGTACACTTCTGCATTATGAATTTTTATTTTGCATTTGTATTTTTATGAACACTGGGAAGATAATTCCTGACTATTTCATTCATCCATACTTCTGCTTGCTAAAAATATTTTTAAGTCAGCAGAGCGAAGATTATGGGGAAAAATGAGACAGTTTAAATGCTCCATATTATGGAGAACAGTAAAAAAATGTTTAAAATTTCCTGGTTTTATAAAACACAATGGACCATGTCTGCTCCTGAGAACAGTTTAAGTACACTGCACCCTATAAGATGTTTTACCTAATCATCCACATTAAAGATCCTATTGGTACAATCAGGATTGCAGTAACATTTTGCATTAATGCTTGATTTTACCTTCAGTTTAGAAAAGACACAAGAGTCTCTCAGAAGTAGCAATTTGTTGTCCAACTCACCTCTAAGGATGGGTCACTGACTTTCAGCAATGGGTAATCTCTGCATTGTCACTACAGCAAAGTTACAAATTTCCCCCTGGGATGGGATTTTCCCAGCAAGAAAGCCAACAGGATATCTGAACTTGAAGCAAAAACCAGCATACACCTACTCTGCCTGATGCAGATTTCCTTTTCCAGTATAATTTCTCTCATTTTTTTCCACCATCCAGGTCTCAGATTCATAAGAGCTAATGTTACCTTCCAAAACATATCAGTTCTTCACAGAAAGCTTCTGTAGGTGAACTGTATTTGTTCACTAAATAAACAAGAGAGAAAACCATCCTCTGGGTTTTCACCAGCAGTTTCTGCCAAGGAAACAAATCCTCCTCCTTTTACCAATAAATAATATGAGGAATGAGCTCCTTACCCATTAAAATTCAGCTCATTAGGTTGGTAAGTATTATCAAGCTCAACACACACGTCTGAGGGCAGAGGATCTCCCTGGATCTCTTCAGGGCCCTCTCACCAAACCCCTTCTTGAAACATTACAGAGTTACTAATCTGTGGCTTAGTCTGGAAGCCACAAGCTCAGCAGAGAGTTCTGGAAAACTTGTGATGCTCTAAACCTAGTTTGACATTGGTAGAAGAGTCTTAGAAAAAAGTCAAAGCAAAACTATTTAAGTGGTTAAACAGCAGTTCACTGCTCTTGAGCAGAGACAGGATTGAGAGCGATTGCTCCTTGGCACTGGGATGCAGCAGGCAGAGCCACATCACAGAGTTCCAGCAAAATCCTGCTCCCATTCAGCTCAGCAGGGCCAGATCTGATGTCACAGCTGCCCAAAGCAGGGAGCCAGGGTAGGCCCACCCAGGACTAATGTTCCCTATTGACCTTGGAGGTGCCATAAAAGAGACAAGACCTGATAGAAAGCCATTGATGGCCTGACAGCTTCTTTTTCCTAAAGGAGTCAAACACAGCAATGCAAACCTTGACATTGCATCACTGTCAAACTATGCAAAAACAAAGAGGGAAGGTGAGCAAGCTAACAGGTTAGTAATAGCTTTTGGAGGAGGGCAAGAAGAGCTAAACAAGCTGCTATAAAAATGCAGGGACTGTCCTGGTATCAGGGTAAAAAGCCACAGAGGACTGCAAAGGAGCTGAGGCAGTGAAGGCTTTTCAATCAGTGAGGGACACAGTTTATTAGCCTGGCAATAAACCCTCTTTGTTGACCATTTGTTGATGAGATTTAGAATCAAACAGGCCAATAGTGTACACTGCATACTGCTGCCACTTAGCTTAACACTGCAGAACATTGAATTAACCCCATCTTTACTTGCTGTATATCCAAACATCTTTTACAACCAATTACAAAGTTTAATCTAACATTGGAATTCAAATTCAGAATGCACAAAAACTGAAGATCCCAACAAAGAAATTATTTACAGGATGACAGGGAGAAGCTACAGATTTTTCGCTTTTTCTTTTAGAACAATGTTATTATTTTATGGGCTGGGGTCATGCTCACACCATCTTTAACCTGGAAGAGCTTTGTGCAAGACTAATAAGCATCGGTTTCATGCTGAAGATACTGTACTCTGTAGGTACACTGCCTAATGGGCTGGGAAGGAACCTCCTCCTAACTCCTACTATTACAGGGATTTTGAGGTGTATGTGCTGCCTGCCTCATGGTGAGAAGGAAATTTTTTGCTCCAGAGACAACAGATACTCTGCTGTTGTTCTGGGTTCAGGGAGAAGCAGAGGCCAGAACCCACAAGAACCCATTGCATTCTTTTCATATTGTATTATCGAAGAACATTACTCTCAGTTTTCATCCTTGCACACAACTCCTCTGCGTCCTCTCAGACATGAACCTGGAGCAGAATTTTGCAGAGAGAAGACGTTGTAGAACAAAGATCTTATAGAACAACAGCACAACAGATTGTAGGAGAGAGAAAAATTGGACAAGGCTGGTTTGTGGATGTAATTAAAGAGTTTCTGGCAAGGGTGATTTCTACCAAGGTTACTCGTATTGTTCACCAGTGCAAAAATAAGCAAAAATTCAAGTTCTTGGAGGTCCAGGAGATATTTTATTCTTTAACCTATTTAATTTTATTTCTTCATTTTTTTATCACTAAGGGAGGGAGAAGAGGGCATTTCAGCCCTGAACTATAAGGCTGACTTGCAGCTGGTGGCCCAGTAATTGGTATTTATGGCTCAGAACGCATCGCTAACACACAGGTTGGAGACTGATATTTTCATCACTCCTTCCTCTGCTCTCAGCTTTGCAGCTATTTCATGCACTCTGGGTTTGCCAATTACCTTGCCGAGGTGGGACGGGGTGATTTGTTTTTAATGCACGTACAGTGAGTTCGAATAGCCTGGTTTGTTTTTGCATTTGCAATTTCATGGGGACAGATTCAGGGACAAACACATCGAAGAGACAGCAGATAGCCTTGATAAGCACCTCAAAGAGTTCTTGGAGCTTAATTTCACCCCAGCCTATTACATATCTGTCCCCAAATTGGCTCTTAAAGCACCAGCTAGCGCTGCTCCCTTTGGTTTGTGGCCTCGGTGCCTGTTCAGCTGTTGTGCAGTTCTCATGCTCTGAGCTTTGCCTTCCTGGGGACTGGGAAGGATGCTGAGGGCTGGAAGCTGTAGCTTGGATAGAGATATTACTGAAAGGGTTCCCAGAATGGGTGTGCAGAGTCACTCCAGAAAAAGATGCCTTTAGAGAATCCCAGGAACAGGGTATGAGATCCCAGCACAAACCAGGAGGTGCAAGGGCAGCTTTCATGAGACATGCTGCTAGTTCTGTAATCTGCAGCCCTAGATTTAGGATTTTTGAGGAAGTCAAATAGTATCTCATCTATAATTCAATCCTCTTTCACTCTGTTCTGGATTCCTAGAGTCCCAGTTTCCCCCCAGAGATATAACATGTCCTGCCTGAGGGCATGGGTACCAACAAATTGAAAGTGTCACCATTTTGTCATATTTGTCACTTTTGGAAGCAGCATACTCAGAATAGGAAAAGGAAATTAAAAGATCAAGAGCACAACCAGCCAGAGCCCATTGCATGCAGAGAGGCTGTCTGGGATGATACAAACCCCTGGGTGAAATACCAATTCCTGAAGTCACTGAAAATAGTCAGAGTCAGATAGCACAGATAAACTCTTAAATACGCAGTAGAGTTTAAAAGATGGACCCTATACAGATTAATTAGCATGCTAGAAATAGAGAAGAGGTACTGGAAAGCCACATAAATCTGCATTCCTAGGATTTCTAAGTGTGAAGAATGGAAAAGGGAAGGCTTTCATAAAGGAAAGAGAGGAAATAAAATATTTCAGTGAATGCACAGAAAGTTTCCTGTAAATGGGCTGCTGGAATAACACAGGCAGAATAAGCTTCAGTTTCAAGTGAAGCATGAAAGTCAATAATCTCTGTAACCTTTCTAAACTCTTTGCTCTTCTATCACATATTCAGAGGCTGAAGGGAGTTAATCTATTCAAGGTGTGTGTGTGTCTAAACTCATTATACACAGCAGAGTACTCCTTCACAGAGAACCAGTTTCTCAGCAGTCTGTCTCATGCTCAGCACTAGTGATAATCAAGGAAAGTGCCATTGTCATTTATGTTACTGAGAATTTTACTAAACCCAGAAAAAGACCCAGCTGTCCCTCCTAAAAAAGATTGAAAAGTTGAAGGATTAAAGGTGGTCCAAATTACCTTTTAACTATCAAATATTTGTCCAAAAATTAGTTTCTCATACATATGTTGCAATTCATAAACCATTTTGTAGATATATGCATTGTACATGAAGAATGAAATTTGGAATATTTCTCCTAAAAATGCCAAACTGACCCATGCTGCCTTTCTCTTTTAAGTTTCTTTGCAAGAGGAAACAGCGCCTCAGCAGAGCAGATCATGTTGTTTTCAGAGGACAGTGTCAAGTTTTGAGTCCTGTAATTACTTTGGTTTAGTCATTTTATCCCTGATGAAGGTTTCTCTTGCAGTCCATGGAGGGTACCTTTCCATCTGGGCAATAATTAATAGGTACTCCAGACTAAGACTTGCAGCTTCAGGACTGCATTAATTTTTAGTTGACAGTAATGGGACTGTCAGAATAATTCTTACCTCAGTAGAAATAATCTCTCTCAATCAGTGCTGCACAAAATGTACAACTGTCATTCGCTGAACTTCTCTTCTACAAGTGCCAGATTGCTACTGATAGGATGAAATAGAAAAAGGCATTGAGGGTAGGCAGGCTTGGCCCTAACAAGGGATTAATGAAGAAATAATTTCCAGGCCATTATTCCAAAAGAGAAAACCAAGAAGTTGTAGCTGGAGAGAAGAGCAGAACAGACCCCAAATCTCCCAGCTCTCAGGATGAAATTTGGTTTCAACTAAAGAATAAGGATGTTTCTATCCTCTTTAGAATACTCTGCAGATAAATTCCTTCAGCTGTTGGAAATACTCAGATGTTGTGGCAATGGGCTCTACAAAAAATAGGCAAGTACATCTTGAGAATATTAAGTTTATTGCAAATTATTAATTTTAAACAAAGATTTACAATAGGCAATGATTGCAGTAGGAAAAGATCACCATTGCAGTACAGCACATGCACCCACAAACAAGATGCATCAGCAATAAAAGGGAGGAGAAATCCTCCTCTAACTATACCTCCCTTGGAAAGGCATTTGTTTATGGCTGGGCACTGGAGCATTTGAAGTACTGATGCAAGACACCAAAAAACCACATCAACAGTGTTCACTGGATACCAGCTCTTCCCCCATGAGGACTGAGGTGGCAAGTTAATAAAAAAGTCCAGATGTATGTCTGTAATATGCCAAATGAATTATTTCAGGCCTTTGGGGCAGGCAGAGGGCAGACAAGGAGGGGATGGATAAGCTGACTGCTATTGGAACATGCTTTGCACAAGATGCAGTGATGGCAAATAGCCTAGTTTCAGTGGGCTAAGCTGTGATCCATAGATAAATATAGACTCAAAATGCAACAGTACCTATCATCAGATAAAAAAAAATTAAAATCAAACTTGTAAAGGATGAAATGCCCATTTCTGCCTTGGCTGTCAAGCACAAAAATGCTGCATATAACCATGTTCTTTGAACCAGTTCTTTTTAAACATTGATACTACACAGGAAACAAAAAACCAGTAGGGCTACTGTTTCCCACAACCCAGCAGGAATCCATGTGTTCCCTTGATAAGGAAGGAAAAATGCACATAAATATTTAGTGCAGAGAATGCTGAGTGTGACACACTGACTGAGATGACCACTGACAAATCTGCTCCATTACACATCACTGCAGTGCAACACAGCCAGAAGGGACAGGGGAAAAGCACACTCCTGAATTCTAAACCCAACCAGAAACAGGCAACTGCCTTGTCTCACATACAAAACCAGAGCCTAAAAGCCCCATTGCTGTATCTGCTCACATGATCTATGTAATTATTCCAGAGCTCACCTCTGAAATGTTTGCATAAAGGTTTTTTGAGATTTAGAGCTTGATTCAAAGATAGCTGAACTCATTAGGAACCTCTAGCACCAGGTTTGAGATGGACTGCAAAGAAAAAGGCATTTCTGTGCCCAGGGCCATGCACTGCAGACCCAGCCAGGCCTCCCACCCTGCAGGACGGACACACACATGAAGAGGAAACACCTTTTGTGTAAGGCTCATAGCCAATTCTTTGCCCTATAACACCAGCAGAATTACCTGTGGGACACAGCAGACAGTCAAAGCCCTCAAAGTGACAAATAAACTTATAAATGAGAACTCTGTCAACAGCTTATTTGCTTAACCACTTCTGCTTACTGGTACATTGCTCCTCAGGCTGCTTTTGCTGAGGTTTTGTCCGATTCAGTTTCCTCTAGTAAGATGATAAAGCAAGGAGAAGTTAAAAATAATGAAAAGCACTTTCCCCAGTTTCCCATCTGACAAATTTCACCCTGTTTTACCAAGTCCATTACAGATGATGACATATTAATTGCACTGTGGGTCGGACAACACAAAGCAATTAACACTTCTGCTGTGCTTCATGGCTGCTCTGTGCAGTTTCCAGAGGGAGGTATGACATGAAATCTCATGACTAGCATGAAACCAACTGTAGTTGACACTGAATTTATATTTTTCCATGCCTGCCTAACATCCAGTTCGTTGTCTGCTGGGGTTTCTCTTATAGGCAATCTGGCAGCCTGGAACAGAAGACCTAATTTCTACAGACACGACATAAGAACAAATTGCCCAAGTTTGGGGAGAACTGGGGATTTAAAGGAAATGAGAAAATGTTCAATAGCCTACCAAAACAAAGGGGAAAGAAGAGTCCAAGAGTTCCTGACTTTGGACAACTCATTTCATCTCCCCCAAACCTTGCATTCCTAGAATGCAAAGAATAATACACTAGCATTCTTAGGATGAAAGCTATATTTTTAAATTAAAGAATAAAAAACACAGGAGGTTTTCTCACATTTCAAGCTCTCAGCATTACTAACAATTTGATTTTATTAAAGACAAAAAATATGGGCTTAAGTAATAGCTTTTGTCTGTAACTTAGCATTGCATCCAGCAGAATCCCCCACTGGAATTTCTCCTAAACTGCACAAATGAATTTGTTCCCATAATTAATCCTAACATTGTTAATGTTTGTGTTTAGGTATTGCAGCTCTTCCCCCAGGTCTATTTACAGCCTATTGCTCTTTGCCACCTCCTACTCCTCCCTAGCAGGCACCAGGACTGAAGAGTTCAGCAACAGGCAAGGATGACATCAATGAACTGATGGGTTCATTTCATCCCTTGCCCCAGGGCCCGTGGCCACCGTGCTCTAACCACAAATAATGCCTGAGTGGTGACCACCAAAATCCTTCCAGCTACCCTGGATTGTTTGTTGCAGTTGTTTATTGTCAGCTGATAGGGTGGGAAGGATAAAGACAGATGTGTGTCTTAGTCTGGGGGTTTGCTCAGTGTGACTTAGGCATGGCCAAAGTACTGACTAATCCTAACAAAAGTGAAAGGAAACAGTTTGACAGAGGATTTAACAAACATGGGCACTCCTTCCAGCCTCACCAGGTGGCTCTTGGCAAGGCAGGGAGCTGCAGGTGACTGGGAATGTTTAAATCAGCACTTACAGAACCATCCTAACATGCAGTCCTAAGGCTGCAGCCCAGGATGCCTGTGAGGTGGTGAGCTACAGGAGGGACAGACAGGCAGCCAATCTGGCCTGCTGCACATGCCTAAATCAGTCAGCATTGCATCATTGCTTGTGTAGGTGTATCCTTTACTTAGCATCCTGGATCTGTAGGAAACAAGTTACCTTGGCACTGGGATTCTGATTGGCAAGACTCACGAAATTTTAAGAAGCAGCTAAACTGCTGGGGAATTTCTCTTACAAGATGTATTTCAGCTCTGGAGTTGCAAAATATTAAGTGTTAAAAGCAAGACCCAGAACTGTATCCTTTTGTCTCTTGTTTTAGAGCCTTGTCAGAGGCTCTGCTTTGCTCTAAGTTAATTGGCAAATTTCTTTTATTTGCATATCTCAACAAAATGTTTATAATTCTCTGCACAAAAAATTTATTTAGAAAGGAAAGCCTGAGAGCCTTTTAAGCTGAGCAGTTGGCAGATGCACAGGACCATATATAATGTATGCCTATACCATAAAGACATACATCAGTGGTGGGTGGACTGTATATCTCCCTGTGCACTTATTTCTATTTTATGGTATTTTAAAATAAGAAATACCCTTTAAAGAAGCTGATCGCCTCAGGCTGGCAAAAAATTTACAGGGCTCACTTGAAATGTTTTTGCTTAACAGCAGAAAAAAAAAAAAAGTCATGCATTTGAAAGTAAAAATTTCAATCATCCCAGTCCTGGTGACCTCTTCTGGGTACTAAGATGCTATTGGCAGACAGCTCTCTTCAAAAGATAAATTGTGCCTTTCCACAGCAGCAGAATGGCATTTGTTTTCATGTCAGGACATATTGATTTCATACAAATTTTAGAGAAAATAACAGCTGGCCACATATATCAGTGATGCCAGAACACCCAAGTACAAGTGCCCTGAAGGGGAGGGAAGCAAGTAGGTCAGTCACAGAATGGCTTGGGTTGGAAGGGACCATAAATATCACCTAGTTCTAACCTCCTTGCCATGGGACACCTTCCAGATTGTTCCAACCCTGCCCACCCTGGCCTTGAACACTTCCAGGGATGGGGCATCCACAGCTTCTCTGGGCAGCTGTGCCAGGGCCTCAGCACCCTCCCAGGTAAAACCATCTGATATCTGACCTAAACCTACTCTCAGTGTAAAGCCATTGCTCCTGCTCCTGTCATTACACCCTTGTGAAAAGCCTCCTCTCAGCCTTCATGTCAGCCCCCTTCAGGTACTGAAAGGCTGCAATTAGGTCACCCTGAAGGCTTTTCTTTTCCAGGCTGAACAATCTAAAATTCTCTCAGCCAAGTCTCACAGGAGAGGTGCTCCATCCCTCTGACCATCTTGGCGCCTCACCTCTGGGAAGAGGCAGCAATGAAATATTCTCTTGGAGCTGGGCAAGCAGTTCAAGGAATGCAAAGTCAACTAGCTGGAAGGAGAGACAAAAACCCTGCTAGCTCTTCTCCTGAAACCAGAGCTGTGTTTGGAAGTCTTTAAGAATGAAGAAATACAGGAGAAAATGCCATCGTGTCTCCAGGCCACAGAGCAGGACATTATGAATCCACAGATATTGGGAGAAAAAAAGAAGTTTGAACATTGCAATCGGTAAACACAGAGCTCATGATTAAAATTCAGCCTCACTCCGAGGTCTGGTAGAGCAGCCCAGAGCCACTCATTTCCCTGCTGAGCTGAAGAGACTCTACCCCAAGTTCCAGCACTGGCAAAGCCAGGCTTAACTCTCCTCCCTCAGCAGATCCGAGGTGCCAAGCAGGCGCTGCTGTGGCACAAGGATGAGCAAAGCCTCTCTGGTGGACAATGGGATGTTCCTGAGACAGCAGCTGCTTCCAGCCCCTCTTCTACACTCCTGCATTTATCTACAGCATGGGTTTGTGCTATGAAAACAGATGGGTTTTCCAAGCACGACTGCTTCTTCTAGGGATAAGAATGCCATTAGGAGCAGCCAGGAAGGAGGCACAGCTTGCAGCCACTGAGGGGCCTGCTCCAGGATGAAACAGACTTCTTGCAGAAAAACCCCAAACCTACTTGTAATGTCTGCCCAGTTTTGCCATCATCTCATTCCCAATTTTACTAACAAATAAAATGACTGGGCAAACATTGAAATTAATTTGCCAGCTGGTTTGAGTATTTATTTCTGAAAACATCTTAATCTTCTGGAAAAGCTCATAATTTTTAATGCAGTTGTTGACACAGTCTTTTAGAAACTGGTACAAACACAGGCTTAAGGGTTTTTTAATACTATTCTTCTCTTTCATTTCAGATCAGAGGGCTAGAATTACTGAGGTTTTTAAGCATGACATGTATTTGCTTTTACAGAATGAAAATAAAATAGGACAAAAAGGCTTAAATATTTATTATTGCTTTTCTTTACAGATTGCAAATGGTTTTGTCACGACTGCACACCCAGAACTTTGCTGTGTTCCAGATGAAGTCATTAGCTGGGAGCCCTGTGTCAGACTTTGGAGACATTTTGACAGGAAAAAGGTTTTCTTCTTCAACTTTGCAAACCTTGGACCAGAAAATATATATTTGTGGTGTACCTTGGTGAGAGCACTTTACTGATAACACCATTCAAATCACATTCTCATTCACGCTGATTTAGCAAAGCCATCCAATTCCACAGCTTCCCCACACTGCTGAAATAATTTTAAGGAAGACCAGTTATAGTAGGGTTTTGGGCACTTGTCTGTAGGAGTGTTTTATTACACTCAGGTAGGAGTAGCCCAAGGGAGAGGAGCATCCCAGAGTTTTGCCATCAACCTGAAACACATACTGTGCTGGTTTTAAAACATTTACAGAGCCATAGAAGTTCCCAATGACTTTCTGCAGGGTAAAGGAGTGAAGGCTCCAATTTTCAGCCCCTCAGTACAGAATGCACCATCCTCACATATCCCAGCCACTGGTCTTAGCCTGGTACCAGTCCCCTTTGCCCATGAAGTTAACTCCTATTGTCAGGGTCAAGAGCATAGTTCAATCTCTCATTTCCTGCATCCATACAATTTCCAGGCAAGGACTCACCAAGCCTGTGTGGCAGCATTAGATGGGCACTGATTTAATATCAGTGTAATCTCAAAATAAACACATGGCTGGCCTTTCAGCTCCTCCTGATTCCTGCAGGACAGAACTGGGATGAGGAGAGCAATTGCTATGACCCATACTTCTCTTACCACTCTTATCTCATACACTTGAAACATATCTCCTAGTGACAGAGAAAAAAGCAGGGCTGGCTCAAAATGTTGCTGTTTTTAGAGCAGAGGGAAAAAGCAGCAACAACAAGAAGAAATGCCAATTTTTCTGTCATTCATTAAAAACAAAAGGTCCCAAAAGCCTTTAATGCAAGAATCAGATTGTTTGAAGCAAAATCAGAAAATAGGCTTCAGAATCAATCTGGAAAAGAAAATGGGGTATTTTTCAGAAAACAAAAATCTTCTCAGAGAGCATGGACTCTCTGTTTGACTTGGTACAAACCACAGAGTCCAGGGCTCCTGGTACCCCAGAGGAAGTTCCCCAGCTCCATCCCAAGCTTCAGTGATTGCTAAAGGGCCCCAAAAGCAGAGTATTTATTTCATCTTCTTTTCATGGAAACTAAACCCCAAGCAAGTCCCATTGCAATAAAGCACAGCCAGGGAGATGAGTGATGAGAGCCCTGAGGCTTCATCCCCTCCATCATGTGCAGCTTAGAAGAGAGGGCAGGGTCCCATTCCAGAGCTGGGTGCTCTGGAGATGCTGCCTGTCAGCATTGCAGCACTGCCTCTGTTCATGGCACAGCATAAAAAGGGCCAGGTACAGGAAACTATTTGGGATGAGAATTAATATAATTTGGCTTCAAGCCAAGATGTTCTTTGCTCAAATGGCAAAAATTTCTTCAGCTTCTGAAATAGCTCAGGGCTGCTGGTCTGCAGATTATACAGGCCCCAGCTTTATGCTGCAGGTGCTGACTGAAAAAGCTGAGGAACCTCTTGGTTACACACAATGGAGCTTTGTCCATCCTGGTGAGGTCAGGTTAGCCTGGCACTTTACAGAGGATGGAGGATGATGCCTTGGGAAGGAGCTGCAGTTCAGTTCTGCTTTTCTGAATTACTGTCAGCAACACTGAGATGGCACCCAGGAGCCTGGCTGTTTGTTAGGGCTGCACCGTGCTCAGCAGCGTGCAAGCACAAAATGAAATTACATTCTCTGAAGAGTCCTTTTCATGCTTTTAAATAAAGACACTAAAGTCATACATGAATTCCTTTGAATCTCATTTATAAATCAAAATAATTATTTTAGCAAGTGATGACAGGAAATAAGTGGCACAAGCTCTTGTCTTTTTCACTGCAAGATGAACCACTTTCCCTGCGTTACAGTAGGATTTCCCTTAATTCACTGTCCTCTCTCTCTAAAGATGCACAGCTCCTCTTCCTCCTGCATCCAGCACTGGATCACCAGCTGAGTACTTGACCAAAGAACTCATGAAGACAAGGATTATGTTATCTACAGAGCACTGAAGAGTCTCCTCACAGTCTATACACCAGTAAAAAAAAAATAAAAATAAAAAGAAATCTCATTTGCTGCAGCTCACAGCTTCAGCCTTTGCAGATACAGCCTAAATATCTGCTTGCACACACTTCACAGCAAGGCATCCCACCAGCCAAATACATAATCCCTCCATTTAAAACCACCCACAAAGGAGGCAAGTACTGAATCATTTTGGGGGCTGGCACAGGAGATCTGCATCTTGCTGGTTTCATTACCTTGAATAATAGCACAACAGATCTGTAAGTCACATTTAAATCGATTTTAAATTAATCCAAACCCTAGGTGTAAACATAATAAAATGTTGGATGAGAGACTGTGTTTTAACACACATTTAGATCCCCTGTATTTCTGGGATAGCAGGCACTGAAAGCACAGGTGTCAGACGAAAGCAGGCTTCAGCATCTGAGCCACTGCTGCAGACCAAACAAGAGAGATGGTCCAGCCTTGAAAAAGAGAAAGGAGCCAAAATCCTGAATACATACACTCAGCTATGGAGGACAGACCTTCCTGGGCATCTAAACCCTGACTGTATTTAAGAACTCCTTACAACCAATACATACACCCCCCAGCTGACCCACAGATCTGCCTAGCTGCCCTCTACAGGGACTGCTCCATGGCTGATGGTGGAATAAGGCACTCTGGTGCTGTGTGGTTTTGCAATTCAAATAAGAAGTAATGCTGCTCTTTCCTTGTTCAAGCCTTTTATGTACCAGAGGAGCATAAAATGCAGCATATTCCTGTCTCTCACTGACAGAGGAACAAGGTTCAGCTTCCTCTGTGCTCAAAAATTGGTGACACCAGTTGCAAGATCTCTGCAAAGGGGCTGTAGTGGGGTACAGGGCAGCTCAGTTGAAGGTGTTTTCCTGAGGAGATTAGGGCGGAATTTAACCAATATTTCTAATAATAAAATATTAGGCTACAGATGTTTCTCAACTTTGTGCAAGGTTTTTGCATACAAAATCTAAAACCAAACAAAACCCAGTAAATCTGCATTTGGTAGAGGTCTCCATTACATTGATACTAGCTGATAGAAACAATGGGGAAAGTCTAAACTTCAGGCTCTTCCCAAGCAATCATTCTGGAATACACTGTTTTTTAGTCAGGAAGTATTTTGCCTCCTTCCAAAGCCAAACTCCTATACAAAAAGGCAGAGAAAACTGGTACAAAGCATTATCTGAAAACAACACTTTTCCAGGTGGAGTGAGGGCTTGTACTTCTAAGAAATCCATGTTTCCACCTCTCTAACCTTCAGCTGATCCCTCTCCTGCACTCTGACTGATCATTGCAGCCCACAGCAGCCATCAACAGATGGTCCCCAAGGAGTTCCTGCCCTGCTGCCTGCATCCAGAAAACAGGCAGGGAAAGGGCATGTCCTCAAAGCACATTTCAAATCCTTAGTGCTGCAGATGACAACAGCTGGAAGATGCATTTGCCATGTCAATCTGGAGCTTCTTATTCCCAGTAAAGCACTGGGCTGTCTCTCCACAGAGGTTTTCTTGTGCTGGTAGTTATTGCTTGCAGCACAAAATAATTTCAGGGGGCTCTGTACTGGTCTGGGAGTGGAGTTACAGGAATGAACTCAACCAGCTGTGCCTGTGCAAATCCAGGCATCCCTTCTCCTGACACCCCTTTCCATCATACAGGAAACCAGCTGCAATTCTTTGTAATAACCACAGGCAGGATATTTTTTCCAAACTGTGGGGTTCCCCTATGTAAAATACAAAAGAAAAGCAAATGAGATGCAAGGATCTCTGCAGCTCAGGGGAAATCATTCCAAAGATTAAATCTGTGCTGTGCCATCAGCTGAGCTTTGCACATTTCCACCGATGCAGTAATTTATAGCTCTGGGGCTGCCGCTGCCTGAGCACTAATGGGCACTTCCCAGCTGGGCTTCTGACCAGCACAGCCCTTTGGGGAGCACCTGTGCTGCCCCCAACACCCTGCAGCATCAGCAAACACTGGGATGTTCCCTCTTGTGCGTGCAGACAATGCTGCACAAGGTGCAGCACATCAGAGAGGAAGGAGAGACTCAGGGAGCAGCAGAGATACCCAGGGCCAGAGCAGAAACAGGGCACGGAGCAAACCCAAGTGCTGGGGGCTCTGCAGGACTGGCAACCTGGGTGCTGTGCAGGAAAAGGCCAGGAGATGTCCTGGCTCCTGTGCAGGAAAAGGCCAGGAGATGTCCTGGCTGCTGCTGGACATGGCAGGCAGGCACTGGAGGCTGCCCACTTCCAGCAGCACTGAGCAAAACCCAGCCAGGAGCTTCCAGCAGCTGTGGGGAGAAACCCCTGCACTTCAGAGGGTTCATTCAGCCATCACAGCATTAACAACCACCAGCTTGGCACGTTGAAAGCAGAGGTCAGATCTCATCCCTAGATTTGGGCCTGCTTGTCTTCAAATTTGTGGCAACTAAATCTGTGGTGTTTGGGGGCTTTATGTGATTTTTTTTTTCCTTTTGTTTCAGTGATCATTGTAGGTAATTTCCAACTCAGGATATTCTATGATTCTAAAATCCCTATGATTCTAAATTTGTGTCCAAAACCTCACATAGGCTGTTCTCTCTCTGATGTACTCTCAGACAGCAATGCTTCGGTAAGAATTTTCTGGCAAATGTCAGTTAGTTCTCTTTAGTTTTGGATGAGGTTTTTTTGTTAATCTGAAAAAATATTGTAGCAGTCATGGTAATTTTTATGTATATTCCTTCTCCACACACAAATAATCCTTTATATAAGGTCCTGTACTATTTTATGCCTCATTTCATTTACTTCACAAGAAGAAAGGTGCTTTACAATAAAGTTTTCCCTTTTTCTTCTCCAAAGAAGTGGTTTTCAGCAAGCATGAACTAATTTATTTCTTTTAATGGTAACCACTTATTTCTTCAAGACAAGGCCATCCACAGAAACTGCACATGCTACAAGAATCTAAATACATTTCAGTAGAGAAGAAAGGTAGCTAGCTGTGCCTTGAAAATAACAATAATAACATTCTAACAATAAAATATATATCTAAGCAAGAGCCAACTGACTTGGAGCACCTCTGGTTGTAAAATCCAAAACACAGGCATCAAAGGGCAAGGATAAAATACCAGAGTGCTCCAGGATCTGGAGGTCATTGCTACATCTCTCTGCATTAAGAGATGCTCATTTCAGCCTTGGGGAAGTCATCCATACTGGTAGCACCTATTCCCTAGGTGGCAAAAAGGCAAATAAGGCAGGCTACAATACAGCCTTCATCTAGAGGATTTAAAACACTGACAACTATTTGGATATGAGAACTGAAATATTTTTGATATTGCCTTTGTGGTAGAAAAATGGATGAAATGGAGTTAGAGGGAATTTCCATGAAGTATCTCCTGCTACTTTGTGGCTGAGAACTATTAAAAGTTCTTGAATTCAGATGAGTGGATGAAAGTATTAATCTTAAAGATTAATGACCACAGTTTCTCCTTAAGAAGATCACGACCACACTTCAGGGAAGTAAAAGCAATTTACAAAATTTTTTACGGGTAATGATATAAGCCACCTAAATAAGCCAAAATACTACTTGCTTAGATGAACAATAAAATGATCTTTGAACTAAATCAGATTTAAACCATCCCTCATCCAGAAGTGCTACCAAATATGTACCTTGAAGAGAGGAATTTCCCTTGGACACTCATCCTGTCCTGGTGCCAGCCTCAAGCCCGTGGCTCTGCACACCGGGAGGGACAGAAGGCAGGAGGAGATGGGTCACTGGAAATTGGCCTGGCAGCTTGTGGCTCCTTCTCATTCTGGCACCCAGAGCAGCATTTAGCCTGGTGTGTGTGCAGGCAGACTGCCAGACAGCTTTCCATAGAATCCCACAGGTTGGAGAGGGGTGAAGCTTACGAGGCTTTTCAAGGCTTTGGAGCTGGCAGTGCAGGGACAGGATGTCTCTGCACACGAGGGTGCTCCCATCTGTGGGACACCCTGTGCTCCAGTCACAGCTGGAGAAGCAAGAATTGCTCAGCCTTGACTGAGCTGCAGCACTGGCAGAGCTCCAAACCCGGCATGTGGTGTATCTTTAAACTTCATCCCTTGGCTGGGCTCTGCAGCCCCTCATTCCCTTGAGAAAGAAGCTAAACTGAGAAGGAGCTTAGTATCAGCACAGAAGATAGATGGCTGTCTGGAAACAGACACTAAGGCTGATTTTATTATATGGATAAAGCTGAGATCTCTGGCAATAAGTTGTTTAAATATTCTGAAAAAAATCAAAGGCATCATTTTTCAGAGGGAGCTTGTTCTACTCACTTAGGTGCTAGTCTGGGACTGAGGAGACCCTGATCCTACTCCCAGCTGCTCCTGGGGTCCTGGACAGCCTCACTGGGTAAGGTCACAGCCCTGCCTCCATCTGCCTCCCCCCTTCCAACTGTAGGAGCATACAGGTAGGGAACCATTTCTATGCTTCATTAGGTGGTTATTCAAAGCTTAAATGAAACCTATTGCCCTCAAAATAACAATAACTTATACTCTGAGCTGAGCCAGCCTAAGCAATATTGGATTAAAAATTCCCCAAACGTTTTATCCAGATTTCTTTCCTGATTCTACCCAAGACACTTCTCATACCAATTGAATTACTCCTAATTTACACCAAGGAAAACATATTGAAATGCTGCTACTCATAATTCTCATCAATGTGGGGAAGACAGCTTGCTTTCAGCAAAATCAGGTTAAGACATGGGCAGAGCTGTCCAGAAAGCCTTTCACTTCAGCACAAACTGAGGACAGTGGGCTCAGAGCCAACACTCCAATTTTTCAGATTAGGTGCTCAGTCTGCTTCCTTCCCCCTCTCACTAGAAGGATTTTATTTCAGATCAAATGTGTTTACAATACATTTACCACTACTGAGAGTTTATTTTTCAAACATGAAAATAAGGAATAAAATTATCTCATACACCTTTTCTGGTGGAGTTTAAAAGTGCCTGGAAGAAATACAAGCACATGAGACCTTTCCATTACCAGATTACTGCCTAAATACCTACTGGACCTGCAGCACATGCTGTGCTTGTGTGCAGAGCCTCAACAATTGTTTAAAAAAGAAATTGAGTTCACTCTCCTAAAAATCAGAAACTGGGTCCTGATAAGATAAATGAACACTGGCAACATTTCTTGAGCTCCAGCTATGGAAACAATTCCATACACACAGGAGATGAATTACCCCAGTTAACTCAGGGAATGTTTTCTTAGCACAGAAAACAAGGAAAACTACATGTAAAAGAAGTAAAATACCTGTCAGACACTGATTAAAAACAATCTCTGATCTCTCTGAAGAGTTAATAAAGTATGTGTTACTTGGTTGCTGTCATTTAATTTTTAAACACTTAAAATAAACAAGCACTGTTGCTTATTCCCATCCCTTCCACCATCCTTTCCCTCCTTAATGCAAATCTCACTCTTTTCCTTTGTGTCCAATGGAAAAGCTCAGCAGCAGAGTCCAGCCATGAGCTCCTGCATCCATGAACATCAGCTCCCAAGTGCTGCCACACCAAACTTCTCTTGTTTGGATAGAGATAACAAGTGTTGGAGCATCTAACATGGTTTTAGGTAAACTGTTCTAATATTTGACTTACTAACAATCTATACATGAGATAATGTATCTTAGGTTTAACTGCCAGCTCCAGTCATGGCTCAAGAGCCTGGTTAGATCTGTACCACTCTGAGTTCTCCTCTAAACACCAGTCAGTAAACTATGTCCACCCTTGATTTGCTCTTGAACAGACTTTCCTTAACCACCTTTGAAGACTCTTCAGCCTGGGGTCATCTCAACAGCAAATTTCTAGATGTTTTCCAGATCCTCAGGCTCCCATGAAAACACAGACACCAGCACCAGGAACAACAACAGTCTCACATTACCTGCAGAGATGATTTTGCCCAACATTCCCAAGAGCACACATCTACAACCTCACCCCAGAAGAAAAATCTTAATACCTAATTGCTACTTTAAGAGCTTTTTTCCCCCCAGTGTCATTATTTTCAAGCTAATCTCCCATTTAGCATGCATGACCTCCCTTTCTTCCCCAAATCTGTCCTTTCTTTCAGCACCTCTCATGTATGCTATTTAGATGGCCACAATTTGCCAAGAAGCAAAAAGCCCTGTCTGTGTCTAAGCTGTCAGGTCATTTCATTCCATTCTTCTACGACTCTCCCAAGACAGTTTTGCTGGCACCACTTCCCTTGCTCTATTCCTCTGCCCTCCATGTTTCAGCTGAGGGGTTCTTTACATCAAAACCCAACCCCACAGCTGAGCAGGACTGGACAAGTCAGGAGGATGAAGCAGGGCAACATCGAGTAACTGCCCCCATAGCATTTTATTCCACAGCATTTTATTACAGGAACTTGGGGCTCCTTTGGCAGCACTTACACCCACTCACAATGTGCAGAAAGAGAAGCCCCAAAGGCCTTTATTCTTTTGTTTCTCTGGAAGATTAAAAAGTTCTGCTTGTTTTTTACCCTGGAGAATAATAAATCATCAGGAGATGATGCACTCCTTTGACACATGCCTTGGTTCCCATGCAGATTGCTATCGGCAGGAACAGCAGGCTTCCCCAGAACATATGTGCAAATATTCAAGAATAGCAAACACCAAGGATAAACATAGTTGGACCAAACAGCTTTGCTGAAGAGAAGGGAATGTTTGCAAATGGTGCTTTGCAGTATTACCCGCACTGATGAGGCTCCTGTATTCAATAACCTGGTCTTTCACTCAAAGAAACCTTTCTGATGAAGGGCATGCACCTCCAGCTCTTCCATAGGGCTTTAAAAGGGGGTTCTAAATGAGCATCTCTGGGAAAAACCAAATTATTATATATTTATTGCATATTACTCTCCAAAGCAAGCAGCTTAAACATGTAGCCTTGGGGAGAACTGTTATTTACTAATTATTGCCATTCATCAAATGAGTCCGCTGAGCCTTAATGCTGCGCTAGCGTTAAAATTTGACATTGAACTCCACGGTTTCTAAACTTTCATAATTTAACCCAATCTGACTAATATATATAAATGATGTGTCCCCAGGATGATCCACTGGAATCTGTGTCAGTTGAAGAATGCTAGTAATTTTGAAGGGGACACTTCCATATTTTGTAAAAGCAGCAAGAAATTTGAATATTTGGATTTTTGAAAAAATCCCTACAGCCAGCAATAGAAACTTACCTTCAGTACAAGAATAATAACATTTATCTAGAGGAGCAGTGGCTCAGAACAGATGCTGCCAAGATGAATGATTAATGCACATTAATTGTGGTGAGAAGTTTTCAATTTCAAGTGGTTTTGAATGTAAAAGTAGGAGATTTGATAAAAATAAAAAAAAAATCTTTTCCGTCAAGTGCCTTTTAAATATCTTTTTGCCTTTTGAAAACAAAAGAATTTGCATGTAAGTGACATTTTTAGTAAAAAATGGTTCACTGAGCTGCACTTGATTTCTGACTTTTCAGATGCCAATTTTTCCCCATCCAAAAAATGGCCAAAAAAAGTCAAGGAAAGGGAAATGGGAAGGATACAGTCTGGGAAGAAAGCAGCTTCCAGCCAGCTCTAGCATACTAATAATTAGACAAGGCAACCCTGAAAGACTTTTCTCTCTGACAATATTGGTTTGAGCAACACCAACAACAATTGCAAGGAATGAAAGCAACATCTGGTACAGGAAGTTTAGAAGTGGGCTTTGTTAATTTTCAGCTTTCAGAACTAAAAAACACTAATGCTGATCAAAAAAAAAAAAGTCTACTCGGTATTTTCTCTTTTCTGTCGATGTGCAGTGGGGAAAAGGACTTTTTCAGTATAGAAATTAAGATCTGAATATCAAACCCCAGCCATTCTCCTCATAGAGATTGACCCAGAGCACTGAGTGCCAGTGAGTCCTGCCAGCTGTTGCACAGCTGTAACCAGCACGTGGCACTGCCTACCTGGAGAAAATCTCTGATCTCCACATGAGAAAACTACCTCATGGATCCACAAAAGTGCTGAAATTTTCATTTCAGCCTCTCCTTTTCTTTGATTTTACGTCAACAGAAGTCCTTTTCTATTAGGTGCCTCACCAGAGTGTCACAAAAATGTCACATAAGAATAACCTAAAATGCATCTTAGAGCTCCCTTAATTTGTCAGCCTCTGTTAGTTCTAGCTGTTGTTTCTCCACACCCTGCTGAGATGCAGCTTGTTTTCTCAAGCAGGGAATTCCTCAATTTCACATGGCCAGTGCTGTTTCTTCCCCTGAGACAAGAAAATGCTTCTTAAAAGAGGGTAAAATACAACAAGATTTTTTGCAAGCCAGGTAGTAACATTTTTTTCCCACTCTGCCAACTGAGCACAAGGTCAGAGAAGACATTTCTGTTTTGATTTAGGCATCAGTCCCTTCACTGGGAAGGTGTTTGGAGATATTTTTTTTAAGGGGTGATTGATGCCCAAACCCAACCCTGGAATCTGAAGACAATTTCCTACCATTATAACCAACTAATCCAAACTCCCAATTTCACTGAGAGTGGGAAGCATCAGTGTAAATCTCAGGCTGCCAGTTCCTCTCCAAGTAAATAACAAGAAGAATTCTTGTTCAGGTTAACACACATTTTACTTCCACAGAGGAAACTTGGGTGGGTGCAAAGGCTGACTCTGTTGTCAGAGGAACACAATTAAGTAATTCCAAACACTTTGCCCCTAATTTCCTTATTAAAGGGACTTTATAAGGTCCCTCTATGAATAAGGGACCTTATATTAAGGTTTTTACACCAATTCCATCTAAGCTTTTCCTATGTGTTCATTTACAAGGCAACAGATGAGAATCAAATCGTCCACAAAGAGAGCAAAAAAGCCCCAGAAAAAGGAAGAGTCACAATTGCAAATATCAATCTCCATGAAATATATTAGGTGTCATCATCAACAAGAACATCTCAACAGCCTTGACAGGAATGCAGGAAGACACTGTCCCCATTCTCAATTCAAAATTTAATCAAGACACAATGTACCATGCAAAGATTATATACAGCTGAATCTGCCAAGATACCTGGTATGAATTGTGAACAATTAAATGAAGAAAACTTGAATTTACTTTGGTAGCAGTAGCAAGTGCTCCCTGTGTAAGGTACAAAAGCTGAAATTGCCCCAGATTTCAGATATTTTGTTTCCATAGAGACTCTTCATAGCTCTGCACAAACCACAATACTATTTCCTCAGCACAGCATGTAAAGAAAACTATTGATCAACATAAAAAAAAATGACAGGGCCTCATTTAATTAGCATAAGTCAGGAGAGCTCCCAAAGGTGATTTGGGCTGTATGATCCCCAGGCCTAAATTTTATATCTGGGGCAAAACCAAATATATATATATATATATATATATATATATATATATATATATATACACTCAGCAGCAGAAGCTTCCAACACCTGAGTAACTCCTCCAAAGCACGGCAGAGAGAAAGTGCTCCAGAAAAATCAGAGAGGGGGTTCCAGGCTGGGAAAGTGAGGCAATACCTGTGTAGAAGGTGAAGGAGCAGCAGCTGTCAGGTTGAAATGAAAGGGGATAATTTGAAGTAGAAGGATGAAGTGAATACAAAGCCTAGCTCCAGTGTGAGCTACGTCCAGCTTATCTAAATTTATCTCCTACTAGTCCATATTTCTCCATAATTATATGGCTGGACATGCTGAAAACAGAGGAGCCTGAAATCTGGGCTCTAAACCAACTACAAATTCAGAAGTGGGAATGGTATCTTTATTTAGCTGACTGCACCAAGAAATCATCTTCCAGAGTAGAAAGAAATAAGCACAGCCGAAAAAAACTAATCAAGTTGGGAGGTGAACCCTACCCACATTTGTAATAAGGGACATTTTTGAGCAAACAGTATTTTTTGTTATTTTCCCGAGTTGCTTCCTTCCAATAACAATGACCAAATAGTAAAGGGAACTGAGAGTGTGTTATGTAGAGCAAGCAGCATTCCTTCTGGAGCAGCAGCAGCTCTGGGAAGATAATGTCATCAATCAGAGAGAGGAAACAAATATGCTTTGTCCAAAGTGTCAGCACTGGACCTTGCTTGATTTTTCAAATGAATATTTTCGAATTAAATCTTCAAAGAATTCAAGCAGGATATTTGTTGCAAGCATTACTCAAAGTCTTTTGTTTCTGGAAAACAGATTTAATTAAAATAGTGAGCATCAATAAACAGATCAAGTAAATATTTTTTATTAGAATGACAGAGCCAGAAACCAAAGAAAAATAAACCTAAAAGACTCAGAGAAATCCCTTCAAATTCCATTTTAATAATCAACTCTTACTTTCAGAGCATTTTTGCTTTTTTTTCAGAAAGAGATGAACATTATTTGGACCCATTTCCTACAGAAGCACACCATGGAAAACTTGACTCACATGACCCACGTGGGCACAATTTTCTCAGTCTGAGGAGGTCAGGGCCAATGCCCAGAGGGGAATGTCTTGAGGGGTTACCCCAGTGGTTGTATACTGCTTATCTCTGACTGGTTTTAGCACTGCATTCCTGGTACATCAGGAGTTTAAATGAAACTTCTCTCCTGTGTCTTAGCTAATATTTTGGTTAAAATTCACCACTTTACCAGCCCTAAATGGTATCAGGGGGAAGAAGAAAGGAAAATATGGGTAAGGAGAAGAGCCAGTAACTCCTCTTTACACACCACAGCTGAGCTAGTGCTAGAGGTGCATTAAATGTGGAAGATTAAACTGATAAAAAATTTCCCTTTGGTGGAATATACATGAATAATTTGTGATACCCTCAAAGTCTTAGGGCTCTGAGTTAGGCTAGACTTCTAAAGCTCTCCAAGCAAGAGGAATCAATACTCAATTTCACAAAGATTTCAGCTTCCCCTGGCTCTGTTCTTCCCCAGGGCACTGCACCTGGTCCAAGCACATCAATATTCCCACATGCACTAATGTGGATTTCAGGGGCACAAGAGTCCCCAGGCAGGCTGGCCCTCAGGGCTGGCACAGCCTGGACCCCTCACTCAGCACCTTTGCACCCCCTGGGCACACCAGGTTTTAGGAGCTGTCACTGGGAGTATTTAGGGGGCCACAACCCACTGACAGCACACAGAATAACACAGAGGCTCTGCTGCTGCTGCTGCTTTACCAGCACAGAGGTACAGCAGAGACACAAGGGTAGATGAAGGCTGATGCTCATTTTCATGGACTTCCCTCAGGCAACAGATCCTCGATGCAGAGCAGCCAGACATTCAGTGGAGTCTTCCTGACCTTTTGCTTCTGCTGCAACTATTCAGAATAGGTAGCTCTCATATATATATATATATATATAAAAATATATAGATAGATAGATAATATATAAAATATATAGATTATATCTATTGTATATAATATATTTTATATATATAAATAATATATATATGAAAAATAATAATAATGAAAAAATATATACACATACATACATATACATACACACAGAGCCTCCTTGACAGGAAAGATTGCCAAGTCCAGAAAATATTTAACTGCTTTTCACCCTGGACACAATGAAGAAGTTGAAGTAACATTGATTTATTTATGCTCTGAACACACAGGTTAGGACCTGAACAGATTACAAAAACATCATCTCAAAAATACACTTTCCTTTGGATGAGTCTTGCTTTGATGGGTTTTTAAGTATGTGAATAAAAAATATATATAATTCTTGATGAAAGTTTTATTAGTCAAATTAAAGGTTTTTAATCAGTGCCTATGTCTGGATACCAAGGAGAAGACAATATTGTAAATACAGCCTGACAACACAAAGCACATGGAAAGGGTGATGGGTGGCAGGGGGATGCAAAGAAATTACCACAGCTAAAATGGCTCTAAAATAAAAATATTCTGGTGTCATAGTCACCCCTCCTAAAAACAGTGCCAGAAAAAGATGCAGCTCTTATAACAAGAACTTTCAATAGCTCCTGAGCTTGCAGATGTAACCTTACAGCAGTAGAAAAGTGTCTATATTTAAGAAACAATGACGGAAAACACATTAATTTACTAACGGTGAGAGATCTATTAGGTTGACTTCAAAAGTCTTCCAGTTTTTAGAAGATATTTTGAAGCCAAGTACATTGTAAGTGGAGCCCAGACTGAAAGACAACCTGTATTAACTACAGGGGTTTAATGGGACTGACCCAACACCTTCACTGCCAGGAGAAGAGAAGGAGACCTGGGCCCCAGAGCCTTGACTAAAGCAGGTTGCATTTGCAATAATTCCTTCCAACCCACCTTCACAATTACCTCCTAACCACGGGAACAGGAGTACATAGATGATGTCTTCAAATGACACCAGCTTTGTTGGCTTTAACAAGACAGGTTTTAGCAGAGGACTGGAGCACCACGTGGGCAGGGATGACACTGACTACTGAATTAACGGAAGCGGTATTTAAATTTAAAACAAAAATAGATTCATTTTGGAATACAAAACTGAATTTTCATTATAAGCTACGTGCTTGCAGTTGGAAATGTCTGAGGAGGAAAAGATGTGGATCCCATGACAACTGAATTACCATAATGAAGCCACAAAAAAAGGTCACAGTGCTCCCAGAGTGCTTCAGAGGAGAGCCAGCCCCTGCAAGTGCAGCAGTGCTAGGTGCAAATCACCTGCAAGGTATTTATCCAAGGAGATGGGTGTGCTTCAAGCACAACTTGAGAAACAAGAACTCATTCTAGAAGTGGGCAGGAGGAAGACTCTTGGCATGATTTCAATAATGGAAATACTGCTTTAAGAGAGCTAAACAGACTGGGTTGATTTAGCCTGTCAAAAGGAAGGCAAAGAGGGGATGCAAACCCTTTGCTTCAGGATTAAACAGTAAGAAGGGAAGAACTCTTGGAGCTGAAAGAGAATGCTGTACGAAACCATCGCTGAATGCACGTGGGCTGGAAGTCAGAATTCATGTTCCAGCTCCTGGAGGAGCAGGACTCAGGAGTAAGGAGCTCCTAACAGGACAACTGAGGAAAGGAAATCCAACCTGCCTGGCGACAGCAGCCTGCTCACTTGGCAAACAAGCTCAGCCACTTGTCTGTGTCAGCACAGGAATCTGCTCACAGGCCTCCATTCCCCATACATCTTCAAAAGAAAATACTTGGAAAGTGTGCTAAACTTTAAGAGGACTACAAGGGGATTACTGAATTGCCCAGACAGCAATCTGCATCTCAGTCCCACAGCCACTGTGGGCAGTCTTAAAAGTAATTTCCTTTTCTTTTTTTTTTATTTTTTCAGCTTGCCTGAACATCCCATAAAAAGAGGAATTACTACAGTGAAATTGATTATGCACGTAGTACTTTCAAATGCAGGAGGAAAACAAACCAGAAAAAATAGAGCAGAATAAATGTTACTGCAATCTCAGCAAGTTAGAGTAAAAAAAGAAAAACCCAGGAGATAAGCAAGGTGGCTTTATTTTGTTTTTTTTTTTTTTCCTAAAATTTCCACTGGTCTTTTTATATTAAAAGAAACACAATTTTTATTTTTCTGCAAAACATGAATATCCTGGGAAAACATAGTGAAATTGCCCAGACAAAAAAAAAAAAAAAAAAAAGAAGCAGGAAAGACTGTTTAGATGAAAACCCAATCAATAAAACTGCTCAGAAGAAATACTTATCTGCGTCCTGTTTGAGATTGATAGGGGAGGTATTAATATTGTATGTGCTTGTCTAGTGGATAAGATAATCGAGCACCATCAAAATGCAAAGCGGTTCCTGCAACTCCTCCAGCAGTAAAAAAAAATTTTAAAAAAAAATCTCCTTTTCCATCTGAATTCCCTTTCTCCTGCAATGCCATCTAGAGGAAAGCGGCAGAGGGAAGGGAGGGCAGAGGGCTGAGAAGGCAGAGGGTGCCGGGTGAAGGCGAAGCTTCCCCAGCCCTTGCCAAGGAAGCGAATTCAGCTGCCCAATTTCTGGAGCCATTGGAGGCAGCACAAACCTGGCTCAGGCACAACAAATCGCATCCGAGCAGCGGGGACTCGGCACTGGGGTTTCCCTGACACCTTTCTAAGGAAGGCTCTCTGTATTATAGGTCTCTGTCTGCTGAAGAAATCCCCACAAATTTCATCTCTTCTCCCGTTATTTGCACCTGCAAACATATGAAAGGAGAATCCTTTAACATCCCAGTGGAGGAATAAAGGAAAAACAAATAAAACAAAACAAAATAAAAAAAAAAAATCGGAACTAAAATTTGCAGTGAGCCACAGGCACACCAGCAGAATTTGGGTAGGGAAAGTTCAGAGCCCAGTTTGTCCTCTCATCCATAGAGTGTCCTTGCCAGGACCTTGAATACTCCCTTCAACTCTGTAATTCTGCTCCCAAATCATTTCTTAGAGGGTTTGTGAGTGCTTGTGGAAGGCTCAGGCTGTGGCACACCCAGAATTCCAGCAGGCACTTGTGCATGCCCAGGGTCACATTTTTCACCAGCAGCTTCAGCCTTGTTTTGTAGAGCAGCAGCGACCACAGCTCCTGACACCACCTCATCTTAGCAGTGCTAAAACCTCAGCAATAGCTTTGCCACTTGCCACACAGAGCATGGCTGGGAATGCATCACTTTTTTACCCTACACAGAATTTAAACAATTCCTCTCAGATCACAGCTCTCAAATACTGCTAATGTAGATGTTTCTATCTGAGGGCTCAAGCTTTCTCCTCAGAGTTCCCCTGGCCTTTAAAAATTAATCACAGCCAAGCTGTAGGAAGAGGAAAAAAAAAAGAAAAACCTTCAAAGATTTTAGGGAATAGAACAGTTCAGAATAGTTTGTTTTGACAATCACTGGCTGTAATTTTTTCCTGACAATTTAGAGGATATTTTTAAGCAAAAAAAAATGATGAAACTAACAGTAAATAAGACCTTGTTAAGAAATCTTGATGATTTTATTAATAGGGATGAGCAAAAAAAAAAAAAAAGATGTTATTTGGGTCTGGACACTGCCTGATTTTTTCAGTGGTATAGCAGCTTTAAAGGACCTTTTAAGCAGCATGCAGTTTAAGTGAATTTGCTTTTATAGCAAAAAGTTAAAGAAAAGACAACTTCCTCTGGTCAAGAGAAGGGAAGAGAGTAAGAGCTCTGAACACTCTGCTCAAATACAGATCCTTGTGACTGATAAATCTTAATTCTGAATGAAATCTATTGTTCAAAGCTGGGCTGGCAGACAGCTTAAAAGCAGGGAAGTTTTACCTTGTGTTCAAGGACAAGCATTATCCAGACATCAAGAACTGAGGGAATGAGCAGCCCTGGTACAGCACATCCAGAGAGCAGGAGACTCCTGGGGATGGCTATTTAAAAAAAAATAATTCATACTTTCTGTCAGGTAAAGTATTTTACAAATGTTTTGGTGGAATGCATCAGTTGCCCTAAAGAAAGCAGCCTCCTGAGCTCTACTCCATGGCCACGCCTAGGCAAGGCTTCATCACAGAGGTACTGGGGGTGTGTGCTATTAAAACTGAGAACTGGGTACAGAAATAGCTTTATAAACAAGACCTCAGCCAGCTGGGAAGTCTTGGTCTCTGCCAAAAGTGTGACAATCCAATGCCCAAGCTGTAGATAGGGAAGACCAGTTTGCATTTCAAAAGGTGAAAATGGCCACTGAGTTATCCCTAGTTTTCAAGAACAGTGATCAGAATCTTTTAGAGACAGTCACTAAAATAACAGTTCCTTGTTCCTCCTCTTCCATGTGAAACTTCAAACAGTTCAATCTATCAGTGCTGAAGGGTTCTGTTGATTTTGAGCATTAACAAATACTATTTCCAAATTTTTCTTACAAGTCTCCATAAACTATTCCCTCTCTTAACATGGAATTTCAACAGTTCTTAAAGAAATAACCACCAAGAAGTTGAAAAATATATGGTGAGAAAGACTAGTCAACAGCCTCTGGTTTCTAAACACATAGATCAGTTGCTGGGTCACTTCCACTTCCCCTCTGAGCACAAAACAAGAGCCCTTTAATGTCTCTCCTTGGGCATTCAGATTTACTGACCAAGTAAATCAGAGGATGAGCACATGCCACCCCCATCAGCTTCCAGACAAACGAACCCCACCATGGGCTGGGTGCAGCAGCAGGGCTGATGGTGCAGTGGCTGTGTGCTGACAGTCAGACCATACCTAAGAGCACAAATTCCCTATTCCTGCCAGGCTAATTGTATAATTTTTCTTTTCTCACACAGGCACCTCTATTTCCTCCTATTATCTCTCTACTAATTAGTGTATTAGTGGTAAGAAAACCCCAAGGAATTCACAAAGACTCCTGGGCCTCAGCAGCTTTGGTAGCCCCTGATCAGTTTGTAAGATGGTTCCCCCTGCTCCCAGCTTGACAACATGCATGTCCCTCACCTCCCCATCAAGAAAACCCAAAGTCCTTTCACTCTCTGCCTTGAAGCCACTTTGAACCAGTGGCAAAGAAATGCATCAGGGCATCTCTAAGTGCAGTATAAAGACAGATAAATCTCCTTCCATGCAGCAGCTCCTCTGCTGCACAAACCACACTGTGAGCTCTCCCAGCAAATCCTCTCCTCCATGGAAGAAATCATCTCCTCAGCTCTACCCCAGGGACAGCAGAGGGTAAGTTCTATAATTATATTACAAAACCCACAAATAATTTTTTATAAAAACCAAAACAATGCAAAACAGATAATTAATTTACAAAGAGAAAAAAATGCTGCCTTATCCCTAAATAGCTCAAGTTCATGAAAGGGAACAGCCTATTTGTTGTCTGCCACATGAATGGCTCTGACCAGCAGCTGCACACAGGCAGAGGATTTTAAATCTACTGGGACATGATCCTGTAGCAGCAGTTCACTCAGGTATGCACCACAAACTAGTGCTGACAGCACTGTGGAGCCCTGAATATTTAGTACCACCAGCACACTACAGTGCACCATTCCCAGAGTGAGCCGAGGCCCTGTTTTAATTTGTTTTGTCTCTGTGTACACAACAAAGCTACTGCTTAAAGTGGATAAAATTGATTCTGATTTTTATCCTTTGTTGAGTGGTTCTCTATCAGAGAATTTCAAATTTTTTAGACTATACATGACATGGTTTTAAAATCTGTTCTCGAACTTGTCTTTATCCATGTGCTAAGCTAGGGAAAGGTGGGCTCTGCGAGCCCTGGGGCCTTGAGATGGATGCAGAAGAAACACGTTGCCCAGGAGGAGAAAGCAGAACTCAGCTGCCAGGGCTGGGAGCAGCTCTGCTGCTGGTTCTCTGCCAGCTGGGCAGTGGCCCCAGGGACAAGCAGCCTGCCCATGCCAGCAGGCACCACCTCCTCCTGAGCAGAAAAAGATTAGAGAGATGCCTTGGCTCTGGGGACACTGGACTTTTTAATGCTAATCCTTTATCTACCAGCAAAGGAGAAAGCTGCATTCCTTCACTGGAAGCAAGAGGGACAGCAAAGAAACATCAGATAAATGATACCCGACACTACTCTTAATACATCCCTCCACAGAGATGGCTACACCAAGAGATGTCCATGTACTAACCTTGATTGAGAGGTTATTTGTGCCCAATATGCTAAAAAAAAAAAAACAAACCCACAAGTCAAGAACAAATCATCCTGTTAGGCTGCCAACATCAGCGCATGCCTTGGATTTTGACTGAGCCAGGACAGAAGCAAGAAGGCAGTGTAAGTAATTCAGAGCACAACTTCCTTTTGGAAAGTTACTTTAAAAAAATTAAAGGTCACAGTATTGTCCTAAGGAAAGTTTCTTGTATCTTGTGCTCTGTTTTTATTCCATGAGCCTCTAGGCATGAGATTTCTCTGGTGGCTCAGGCTTTGCTCAGTACAGCTCCAAACTTTCTAAACAATTTCCAAAGTAAGTTGGGGGAAAAATTAGCTTTGAAATATTTTGTAACCCAGCTTTTAATAACTGATGGGAAAAAAAGGTGCTTTGAGGTGCTTTGTAGGGCATAATTCTCTCTGCAAATCCTTGCCTAGGCAATCCTTGATGGCAAAAAATATTGAATGAGACTTTGCGAAGTGACTAAAAGAGAAGACAGGGTACCAAAAGTCACATGTTTGGGGATTTCTTGCCTGGCATTAGCACTCTATTGTAAGGTCCTCTGGGGATATCTCAGCATGTTTTGCAAGATTTCCATTTCATCTTGAAAATGCTTTCCAATCCCCACAGCATGCTAGGTTAGAAAGGGAAACACTTGCATTTTAGCACTGGAGGAAATGAAGCCAAGTGAGAAGAGCCACTTATTTAAGAACTACCCTTAAGAAAAAAAATAAAGAAATAAAGAAAATTCAGGCAATTTTTTCTTGAAGGTTGATGGCTCAGCAACACTGTCCTGGGTGGATATCACTGTAAATCTTCCTTGGGGCTACTTTTTCCATCAGCCAATATCCCAGAACCAAGGAACAGCAGCTGATGTAGCTGCACTATTAAATTACTGGGGTTCATAGTGATGTGGCTGGATGGTAGCAGGGCAAAGGAAGTCCTGGTTTTGTCTCCTCAGTGCCCAGGGAATGGGGCTCACTGCGAACACATCACTTGCTGCACACCGCCTACTGCAGAGGAGCCAGAGGGAATCCAGCTAAGGAATTTGTTACTTTGGTGATACATTAAAAACCCCAATCAAACCCCACCAGCACCACAAGCTGTGGTTCAGTGCAATTCCAGCTTCCCCAGCCCCTTATGAACCCGGGAGCAGCAGTTCAGATCCAATATGCTTGAGCTCTGTTGCTTTTAAAGAATGTGTTAAAACCAGCCAAACCAAGCCAGGGTGGTTGTTTTCCATGGGCACAAAATTTAAATGCAAGTGGCTAAAAAAGTGTCATTGTAATGCCTTTGCAAACAGTCCCCAAGGCTGATTTGTCACACAATGCTGGTCTAAAAGCAACCTCTGTTCAGAAGAGTTATTCCTTAGGGATTGCCATAAAATCTTTTAGTGATCTCTGATTCAGTGCGCTTTTAATCCCACAGGAATGTCTGTCATTTTGGGACCTTATAATGGATGAGAGGAGAGCCTATACTCCATCTTTGGAGGGAAGAAAAAAACCAAAACAAACTACCAAATACCAAACCCCAAGACTGCAATTCACTCAGGAACGTTTATACTTTAACATTCTACTTCACTGTGCTTCAATGTCATTGAGAAGAATGTTATGAACATTTCCCTCAAACACCTCTTTCTAATAATGATTGTTCTGGAGACAAAACATATTTTTTTGTGGTCATAACATAGCAGACTGTTTCACCTCCCCATCCCTCAAAGCTTCCAATCCACCCTGGGCACTCATTTGTAAGGAAGGGCAGCATGTCCTTGAGCACAAAGAAAAAGCAGCGTGCAAATAAATAAAGCAGATGCAATATAGCTCCTATTCCAGGTAAAAGGTAGCAGCTGGTCATGCACACAGGGGATTCTCTTTCATTTTGGGGCTGCCTGAAACGTTTCAAAACACAATTGATGCTTCTCCTTTAGCTTTTCAGTTCGGAGAAGGGATATGCTTTGGAAGCAAATCTCCCACCCCCATCCTTCCCTCCCCCACTTTGTTATGCACCATAGAGCAGTCTCCAAATGCAAGAAGTGCTTTGCTTCCAGATCAAACCAGATTGCAAGATGCTCTCCAGGTACACACCCACGTGCTTCACCTGCCCACAGGTGTGCAATCCCTGGGGCCAGGTCAGAGCTCTCTCAGCACAGCTGCTGCTGCACACACACTATGAAACACACAGGGAGAAGATTTCAGCTCCTGTGAGACTGGAAAACCCCCTGAGCAAGTGGTGGAAATCCCATCTACCTACAGTCAGAGATCTGGAGATCACTCCCCCAAGCAATCTGGTCAGAGTTAAATTCTGTTCAAGTATATGGTTGAAGATTTGGGAAAAGGAAAACACACTCATATCTGACATGTGCATCACAATCCTGTAAAACACAATCCTAGCAAGCTCACAGCTCATGGCACTAACTTTAAAAACTTTCAGTCTGTGCCTGTCCCATAGCTGTATATTGGGGTATAAAAAAGTTTTATAAATGAAGGAATGGGAACTAAATTCTTCTGACTAGAGGCAACAGGGCAAAACCCTTACAATTACTGTTTATTATCAACAATCTCCACTATCAGAACAAATTGCCTATTAGAAGAGTCATACACACACAGGGTTTTATCACTTAGTGCTGTTGCACTCTGAGCCTGTAGTATTGTCCTTATTAAGGGGATATAAGAGAGTTTTAGGGCACGTCCTGCTGTTCAAACAGAAGAGTTAATGGTTTGCAATAAGCTGCCATTACTAGGAGCTGAAGCTGAGGTCTTTCTCTGCAGGACACCTCTCAATGAGGCTGTATCTAGACCGAGCCTTTGGGATAAGTGATCTAAACCTGCTGACTCCAGGGAAAGCTGGGGACATTCAGTGCCCCAGGGGTCTCACCTCTGCCACTTTGCAAGATGCCTTCACTTGTCCAGTGGGTGTGATTGCACTGAGAGTTCCCTGTCTGGGTTCTTCATGCAAAGCCTTTCCTGAACCAGCCCAGTCATTCCATGCCTGACCAAAAAAATGGCTCAGGAACAGATTCACCAACAGAACAGTCAGGAATGTGAGGATGGAGGACAGCACAACATCAGTGCCCAGTGAAGTACACACCACATCTCTCAGCACAAGGGCAGGAGCAGCCTGACTCCCTGGGTGCTCAGCTGAAAGATCCAGAAGCAATTTCAAGCCCCCAGCTCCTGACCTTTCCACAGGGACTTTGTCTTTGAAGTAAAAATACTCAAGATGCCACCAATCTAAAGTCCAAAAGCAATCAAACACTCGTTGGCTTGACTCAAGAAAGGACATTAACATTATCTCTGAAGTATTCAGAAAAAAATAGTTGAAAAAAAGTCAAGTAAAGGCCCTCAGGCTGGGATATGAAAGTCACAATTTAGCTCTGCCTAAGGGTGGCATATATAACAAAATTTGGCTTTTTCCTGTGATATAATTCAGATAGCCTTAATGGGTTTTTTCCTCCTTTTTAAACAGCTGCAGCAAAGTAACTTACAATTATCATATCTTCAATTAAACACGCTGTGGGGCTTTTGGGGGACCTAGCATGAAAATGCTGCCTGGAAAAAAAAAATTACAAGCTGCTAAGAGTTAGTGGTAAATTAATTAAGTGAAGATTGCCAGATTGCAACAAACTGGCATGGGATTCACAGACCCTCTTCTCTAGATAAAGTGCTTTGACTCACGATGAAGGCAGCACACAGGAGAAGGAATCAAAAGCTGCTGTATCTGGAGAGTTCTTGTCATGTGAGGAGCTGTCAAAGGAGCCAGGGCTCTTGATCTCCTGTTATATTTAGTAGAGAAAGTTATGTCCTGAACAAAAAGCACATACTGTAAGAAAAAGCAAAATTGGAAGAGTTTTGTGCAGCAAAAAGGAATTCCTGACCAGTTCCTGCCCCCTCAGTGGTGACGCCAATGTCAATGCTTAAGCAGAGAAAAATTTCTTTAATCATCAGTCTGTACAAGGTTCTCTGTTTATCAACCAGCTCAGCTAATTCAAAGAAAATGGCTGAATGCATTTCAGGGGACTGCACTCAGTCATCAACCCTTTCAAGCCATAGCTGTCTCCCAAAGGCAGCAGTTTACCAATAAGTAGAGCAGCAAAGTGCTCACAAAATCTGCACATTAAAGAAACTATCCTGCTTAACACTGGACTACTACCGTGCCCAAATTCACCCCTGAGAATCCCAGCTCTGTTTTCTCTTAGATCTTCAATTTTCACTTTTTCTTACTTCCTCCCACTCAAGCAATTGAAACGGTTATTAATTTAATTCAGTTTGGGGCTCCTTGCTATATTTGTGAGTTTGCATGGTAAAGGGGCCCCCTGTATGCTCTGCAAGGCAGCCCCTTCCACCCTGGGCACAAGGTGGAAACGTGGCCTCCAGCCGTGCCTCCTCCTGCCAGAGCCACCTGCAGGAGCACATGCAGCAGGAACGGACCCTGTTGGACACAGGGTGTGTTAAATGTGCCTCACACCTGGGAGCAAACCCATCCCTGCAGAGCCTGTGTGGGCACAGGATTTATGCCTACACAAGTCAGTGCCCAGGGCTGTGCCCCACCACCCCATTACCCCTGAAAACTCTGAGGTTTCTTGAACACTGTGCAGTAGCTCAGCAAAAGTGTTCAGTTTTAATGAAAATCTAAGGAGGAGAGGAAGGTATAAACCTGTCAAACAAACAAACTGGTTATCTCAGGGATCTAGCCAAAAGGAACAAGCCTATTAAAGGAATCGTTTTCTGCACCAATATGTCACTGCACTATACTCTGTGCATAATAATTACTTAAATCCAGCCATTCCATGCATTATTAATAAGAGCAGCCAACCTCAAGTCCCCATGCAGCCTTAAAGCAGATATATTAAATATTCCCAACAGGAAACAGGCAGCCATCCATTATCAGCAATAGACTGCACAGTTAAGTCAATGCCTCTTTCAAGAGGGTTTTGTTCTGGTGTAATCAACAAGGCTGCTCTTCCCCATCCTCCAAACTGCCTTTCCTGTCAAACCTGAGCAGCATTTCCTCATTTCTCTATGAAACATGAGAGATTACCCTTTATTGGGAGCAACAAAATCTTGTGTAGATAATAAATGTTCCAGGAGCAGAGAAGCATCCTAAGCGAGTTGACAGCAGAAAAACAAGAAGTAGTGGGGATCCAAGGCTAAAGAATCAAGGATGGGAGAAGAGGGAGAAAGAGTAACACTGTTCTTGCTGCTGAGGGCAATGGAGACCTTTGTCCACTGTTCATGCACCTGCTGTGGCTATAACTTGTTATCACATACAGGCAAATGCCAATCTACTGGCCTGTAATTCAGCGTTATTCAGATCTGGGCAACCTTGGTTCTTGCCCCTCCTGAATTGTCTCTCTGCTCCTCTAATCAGTCTTTCAAACTGCTTCTGTGCAGTTGTGGAGTATTGGTTTTTGACAAGGCCACCGCACAAGCAAAATGGTGGTTTTCCACAAGAGGGATAGGATCTCCTCATGGAGGGGCATGGAGTTGTGAAGAAGGGAATTGCTTTCTCACAAGAGGATCTGGATCACAACACACACACAATCACACAGTTTTCACATTATAATACATGACTGTAAATATGACAAATCATAGTGCTTCTTGCATACTCCTGGGCCCTGCCCTCTTTGCAATTTCTCTATATTCTGTAGCCTCCCATGAAAGGTGTGATTAAGGAGTGATTCAAAATAGCAGGCCTGGAAGTTTAAGTGCTTCAGCAGCAAGCCAAGGAAATGCCCACAAATAATATGTTAGGAGAGTATTTGCTATGAAAACATTTGGCTAGGGATTTATAAGGCTTGAGCAGTGACAGAAATGCGAAAATTCCTTCCTTAAAAAAAAAAACCACATGAGAAAAAGGGGAAAAGTCTAAATAGTAATGGCATGGTATTTAAAAATGTATTTGTTTCACTAGAGAGTACAAGGAGCAGCAAGAACAAGAAACACAGAAAAGATTTGTGTGCTGGAGAGGGACTTTTCCAGCCTGGCTGGACCAGCTGCATCAGAGCAGCAGCACAGCGAGGCACACAGGCACCATGGTTTTTGTCTAACGGGTACAACGCACCCAAAAGACAAAGCTATCAAGCCAGCTGGCTGTGAAGGCAGCCCCTCGGGCTCCTGGCTGTTGCTGGGAAGCCTGGAGTATTTGACATTTCTTATCAGAAGAAATGAGGCTGAAAGGTTCCTGGCTGGCGAGGGGCGGCAGCGCAGGCGGATGAGCGGGTTCTCTGTAACACACGGCTTGTTGGGGGACAGGGACACCCAGTGTAAGAGTTATCAATACCTGCATGTCTGCTTCCAATTAGATAAAAGTTAATTAGTTCCAAATGCAGTCCTTCCTTTACGTTGATAAGCTCTCAGAATTTTTTTGTCAGTCTGTAAGTGGCTGGCAAAAATCTAGTCCGCAAATCAGGCTGGCTTGGAATGTGAAGTCATTCCCACAGTGACACCCTTCACAGAACAGCTATCTTGCACTCCTACTATCATATTTTTAATTTACAGCAGAAAATATAATTTTCTGAATTCCTCTCCTGCAGCATGACAAATACCCCATTGCAATATTATAAGGGGGGCAGAGGGGTGGGGGAAGCAATCCAAACCAGGCTGGTTTCAATACAACAATTCTAAAGAAGCTATTAGCAGATTACCCAAGCAATATATTACTGCTGAACCAAAGATGTGTTAGAAAACACTGAGTCATGCTACTGAATTAATGAAATTAGTTTGAAATTATAAATTTTCAACTGAACTCAAGCAGTTTGGGCTCTTCATCAGTTGCTGTAGTCTTCCATACCCTCAGACCATGTTATTCATGTTTTAATCTTGTTCAACAAGGGGTAAAACCTGAAGGCTTGGGGAAGGGGGGGTGTCAGAGAAGTTTTGGAAAAGTAAAACTGCAGGTATCACAGTAGCATTAAAAGCCACCAGCTTTCATCAGCCAAGGCAATTCCTGTCCAAACATTTGCCTTTTGAGGGGTCTTCGTTGAAATTGTGACAGATGGCAGGTGCTTAACCTGCAGAGGGTTTAGAAAGTTACTTGCTAGGGGGTGTAGTGAAATGGGCAAAATCAGACATCTCAAGGTAACAGCTACTTACACAACCAAAATGAGCCAGTTTGCAAGCATTGTCAGGTTTACTGCAGGGATCTTAAATCTTGTGAGTTAACCTTACTTTTCAAAGTGTATTTTTTTAAACCCAAAGAGGAAAAAAACAACAAAACAGCAACAAAAAAAACTATTCTGGTTCTGCTTTTATTTCTGTGGTTTGTTAGACATTGTGGGAGCGCTGAGAGATAAGATAAGCCAGTCTCAAAGCCTCCTCTTTCTTATGTTTATATCCAGCCAGACCTGCAGCTTATCATTCTGTCATTTAACTCCCTCTCTATTAAGTAAGAAGGAAAGATGAGGGAAGAATTTGTCTGGCCAAACCTCAAACTGTTTGCTGAGAGGAATGTGGCACAGGCAGTAAGAAGAGTTGTTGGAGGGAGCACTGTGAGCTGATCTACTTATCCAAGGTAGCCAAATCTTTGGAGGCTGAGGACAGGCTGGTTATCACCAGAGAGCAGCCCCAAATACCTTTGTTCCTTTGCCTGCTTTTCCTTCAGCTTCTGTTTGAGAGCTCAGAGCCCCTGTGAATGCACAAGTGACAATGCACATTTTTGTTGTGATGATTACCATGATCCTGCTGTCTCAACATGAAGAAAAGACACTTCCATCTTTAAGTTTGTCTTATTTTTTGTCCGGAACTGAGGTTTTGAACACACAGGATGCCACTGCCTGTGTACAAAAGAAACCACTTTTTTGGGAATGTTTCCCTGTATTGTGCTATCCCAACAACCCTCTTGGCTAAATTTCAGACATTTCTGGAGAGACTTTGGCACAAAGGCAGAGCCTGTTCTAAGAACAGCTTTCTCCTGAAATGCATCAGCCTCTTCTAGCACAGCTCAGTATTTGCCCCATAAATTAAAGTCCATCCCCTCACCCCTGTCCCAGCCCAAACAGGAAAAAAAACGACCTCACCACTGGCTGTGGTCTCTGACCAGAACCTGTTCTTTGCCATTTCAGAGAAATAAGCAGCAGGGAATGTGGTGAACTGGATGCAGGAGGGGGAAAAGACTGAATTCTTCCTGACTGATTCTCAGTCAGGAATTCTGTTTCTAACAGAAAGACTCAAGATAAAGATCCTGGTTCTTTGCCACGAACCCAGCAGAAATATACAAAAATTAAACTCTGTGACAGGATAGAAAACCAAGTGGAAATTGGGCAGAGAGCCATTAACCTTGGTACACCCCTATGATTAATGCATTGCAGAGCTAGTGGACAGTACCTGCTCCCACAGCATCTGGGGATGGACACAAACAAGGGAACACATTTGGGCTGCACTTTTGCTCAGTGGCAAAGGATAGGTTTTTTCCAAAGTGCATCCTCAGTCTTAAATAATTCATGGCATCCCCAGAAGCAGCAGTTTGCTGCAGACATACTTTAGAGCTCCAGGACTTATCCAGGGCCACACACTGTAGTGCAGAATCATGGAATCATTTCTCTTGGAAAATACCTCTGAGATCATTGAGCCCAACTGTTAACCCAGCACTGCCAAGAAAGTCACACTCCAGACTTGATTCCCAGTTCTCAAAGTGCTGAATGAGGCAGCCATCCTTTCTGGGCACTGGCACCAGCTGTATCTCTAGTACACCTGGTGGAATTTGCCTGCCTTTCTTCTTTCCCTGCTTTAGGTTTTATTCCTCCCACAGTTGTTTGGTTTCTGCATGAATCCAGTGCCTGCTGGCAAAGCTGTGTGAGACTGAATCCCTTTCAGGAAAAGCCATGCTAGCATGGAGGTCTTGTGAAAGGGACTTCTGGTAGTGCAGGGTCATTGCAACCAACTACACCATTCAATTCTTCACCCATCCTGCCCTCAACAACAAAATGGAGACTGGTTTCATCCTCCTACAGTCTCTTATTCCACTTAGGTTTCTGGTTTTTTTCAGAGGCAAGAATGCATAGAGCATCCCTGCATTATAAAAGTCTTTCTTTGTGCTGTGCATACTGAGCTGCTCAAGTTATTGTGGGCTTTCACCTAATCCAAATCACTGAGGCACAGTCTGGGAAATGGTAAATGAGGCTGACAAGTAAGAAAAATACTGTCCAGGGGAAACATTGGCTGCAGCTTAACTTTCCTAATTTCTCTTTTCATCTTGATGGGAGCAGTGGGAAACAGGAGGTTCTTGTTTCTCACACCCTCTCCAATTATAGCAATTTTTCACACAGCACCTGAAAAAGTCTCAGGGCTGTACTATCAGAAAAATCAAGCAAAGATGAGGACAACAGTTCCAGAAGTAATCTCAGGTGAAAATTAGTATTGTAGCAGCAGAAAATAAAGCAACAGACATTTTAGTCCCAGTATTCAAGTACAGGATTTCTCACTAAATAACTGTTCAGAAATCACAATACACCATCTGAAAAAAACACAGAACAACTGTCCACAGGCATGAGAGCACACAGCAAACCCTGGTCAGAGGACAGAAAGCCTCAAGTGCATCATGGCAGGACACTCAGATGGGAGCAGGGGCTGTGGGGGCTTCAGCCTGAAGGTTTTGGGCCATGTCTCTGCTTCTGGAGCACACTCCAGCCCCTCTCCTGCCCTTGTTTCTTTTCACAGCAGTGGAGGAGATAGCCCATGCCAACAACCAAGCAACTCATGGCACCTGTGCACTGCACAGCCCCCCAAGTGCAAGGTGCCACAGAGCCACGTGCTGTACCTGTCCTGGCATTAAAGACACCTTCCATGCAGAAACTTCTCTGCAATTCCCAGTTTAAACATATTCCAGACCTTATACTGTCCCCTGGTGCAAAACACTTCTTTTTCTCACCCACCAAATACAAACACCCAGTGTTTGATCTTTTTACTTCAGTCTCACTGCATTTCAGTGTCTTCTATCACTCTCTGCCCCATACCCATCTGAACAACTGGCAGATGGAAAAAGTAGGTTGGTTGGGATTTTTGCACGCATTTTAGAGCGCCCCTGAGGATTGTCTCTTACCTTTGGCTGGCTGACTTCAGCTGCAGGAGGACACAGCCAGGCTGTAGCAGAGGACAGGTCCCACCAGTGGAGTTGCAGTGTGGCAAACAGAAATCTGGGCAACAACCCCACCAGCCACCTCCAGAGGAAAGGGGCAGCAGCAGGACTAACTTTTGTGAGGGCAAATTATCTGCCATCCTGGGCTTAACCACTCCCAGCGCTGCAAACAAGATTGAAAACAGCTAAGGAGGCACAGCCAGGTGCATCAACAGCCCGACACATCTCTAAAAGAGACATGATTCTACTTTTCTTTTCTTACACGTGTCCCTGGCCTTTAAATTAGTGTCTTTAAATGAAATGAACTATTTCCTGAAGTCATATGTGCAGATCTGCTGGGCTGTAGCAGTTAGAAAGGCCTGGAAGCAGGGCAAGGATGGTTGGTGCAGGTTGCAGCCAGTATTCTCAATTGCATTGTGCAGGGGTAGTCCGGGGCAAAGGAGAGATGTCAGCACCCAGGGATGGATGTAGAAGAGGGGATGCAAACCTGTTTAGCAGCTACACAGATTCCCAACACCAGCTTGTCTGTTGACCTTCCCCTTAAGGGAGCCACGATCTGTGCTTCCTCTCACTGCAGACAGATAAAGGGTGGGGTTTCTCTTTCTTTCAGGAACAACTCTGAGTAATTCTAAGTTTGTTTTAAAAGCCAAATAGGAAAGCCAAAGGTGAGAAATAAGGAAAGTCTACAAGAGCTTGAAACTGAGCCCCTTGACCTTGGTTGTTTGGAAGAATTTTGACTACTACAGCTGCATTTTGATCCTATTTCTGATCTTGTCTTTTAAACATAAAGTCTTATTTCTAGCTCTTCAGCACTAACCTTAGGCTCAGCTCACAGCCCAACCTGAAATCAAGGTCAGCATGTTTGGACTACTACAGTGCCCCAGGTGCCTGCAACTTAAACACCCCATGCCCTGGCCAGAAGAAATTCCCCACACAAAAATCAACATTAAAATTAACCCACTTGTTTGTTTTTTTCTCTGAACTGAATCTCATGCCAGATTTTTAAAAGAGATTTCAACATTTTTATTTTGAAAAGCATTTATAGAAAGGTAGCTTTTTTTCCCTCTCTCACAGTTTCCCAAATCAGCTCCTATCATTACAGGTATCTCACACAACTGTTCTTTATCAGGATTTTTAACCCAGTTGTCCTTCTGCCTTTCTACCATTTTCTGCAATACAAGACTTTTAAGCTTATTCTTCCTTCATATTACAGAAGTATTGTGAAGGAACTCTGCAATGGACTTGTCCTGAATTTATACCATTATGAAGCAGGATTTGTCCCTTTGAATGTTGGGGACAATATGCTGCCCACTATCATTAAAATAGGGCAGAGAAAAGTAAACTGGGTATAACAAAGCATTTTAACTAGGTCTCCTTATCTGCAAGACCAGAAAGACAGAAAAAAATATATGTAGGCTAAATTGGCAAATAATCTTTTCCCATTGATTTACAGTTACTGGAATTTGTTTGGTTTATTGATAAATTATCTTCCTATCAGGATTCTGTGGGTGATTTAGGGGTAAAATAAATGTCTGGCTATGACTTAAAACTCCTTAATGTTCAGTTAACAAGAAGGTAAAAAGTGCTACATGAAAAAAAATTACCCTTGTCATCACAGACTATAGATCATCAGAAGCCTGGTCCAAATTAATCTCCATGCCAACACAGCATGAACTTGTACGTGTTGCACAGCCCCTTCTGGTCACCACAGCTGGCCAAACACTCACTATCCAACCATTTTGCTTTTCTGCCCCACATCTCAACACAAAGGGAGAGAAGTTTTCAGTTGCTGGGATAAAGCTCAGGCTTTTATTGCACAGGCAGTGTCAGAAAGGACAGCAGTTTCAGATTCACTGAGGAACAGGGAGCAGCTGTGCTGGTCATGCCATGGCCTCAGCATCACCCTGTGCAGTGCAATGCTCTGGGAGTGCTCTGGGGTCAGGGCTTGAACTGCTCCCAAAAATCCCAGTGCTGGCATCTCCACACCTGGGTGAGGACAGGAATGCTTTTCCTGTGGGACTCAGTAGTCCCAGACTCAATACATAATCCTGGTTTTTCTACACTTTTGCCCTGTGTGGCCTGCATGAGCAGTCCCACAGATGAGTGTTGCTGCAGATCCACCCCTGTGTCTGTTCCCAGCCACGCTGCTGCTGTCAGCACTTCCATCTGCATGGGATTGCATGGACCTGAGCCAAGCAGGAATCCCCCAGCCCTGTTCCTACAAGCTGCAGGGACCATTTTGTCCCATCCTCATCGGTGGCTGTCAGAACATCTCTGAGCCCATCAGGAGCCATAACTGTTTGAGGGAGACTGGTTGTCAGACCTGCTCCAGAGGTTACTTTCCAAAAAAGCAGCTTCTGCTGATTCATCCCCTACTGACACTGCTGACTTCCTGTAAATGCCTGACCTGGGAATATAAATTACTATTAAGGCTGACAAGGATATACCCTCTGCAACAATAACTCAGGCAGCTGTGGTTTCCTAGCGCAAAAGCACATCCTTTTTGCTTTGGCACAGTGAGCACATCCCTGTGGGTTACTAATGCAGGGGTCTCTCTCTGACCTTGGTGAGGCTGGAGTACTCTGACATGGGGGACAGCCATGCTCACACCACAGGCTCAGGGACAGCACAGGGACCATTATTCTTTGTGGAGCAAATGATATATTGGAAAGGACTCAGTTCCTAATGTCTTCATTCTCAGCACAAGCCTATAAATGACATTACTCATCCCTCTCAACATTTGAGATATCCTAGAAAACAGCCACTACTGCTGGACAGCATGGAAATTATAAGGACTATTAATTCAGTCCCAAGGTCTCAGGGCAGGAGCTGATCACCAAGTGGGAGCAGGAAGGAATCTGTCCTCAGCAATAGCATTATTGCAGGAAGTTATGGAATGAAGTGATCATGGAGCTGGGAAGACAGCAGAGGGAGGTGGTTTTTAGCATGCAATGGGACCATGCCTATAAAGGAGCAATTGCACTAATATTCACAGGAGCCCCTTTGAAGACACATAAAGTGTTGTGTCTTCATCCTTACTAGAGAAAATTTCCGCAGTGCTCCACTGACATCTGTCATAAAACAATCATATAATTCAAGGTTACAGCTTCAAGACTCTCTTAAAGGTACAAATTTGTTACAAAATGCACTACGTTAATTACAGCTAAAATTATTCCCAGCATTTTTACTTTGGTACTGAAACATCTGTTTGCATCTGCAATGAGCCTCTCTTATCCCACAGCAACTTGCATAATGTTTTCATTAACACCATCCAGCAAACGACAAGACAATATTCCAGCAATGTTTCTCCCACTAACAGATGTGATCTTACTGAAATCTCTCCCTTTGGCTCCCTTTAACTTCTTGCTCCCCTGGAATGATAGGATATAGAAAAGGGGAAAATAAAATCTACAATGAAGGGGAAGTTAAGCAACCATACTGCAAGCAACCTAGAGTAATAAATGATCTGAGTTTTGGAGAAAGGGAGCTTGCAGGTTATTTGTACTGTTCTTAAGACCAATGGTGTGCCTCAACCCAAACTCTTTACTTTAAATGAGGTAAATGTAGCTGTCACTTAAAAGTGAGATGAGTGGCTGCTTTATGAAGCTGTTTACTATGTAGACTCAATCATATCTGCCAACTACTTGTTTTCTTTCAGCTGAATTTCTAAATTGAGAATGGGATCACACAAGCTGCTTTCTCACCTCAGCTTTTGGTCGAACTGTTTGCAAGTCACTGTTGCTGCTGGATGCAGTGAGAGTGCTGCCTAGTGCCCAGAAATCCCTTCTAAATTCAAAGTGTTCCAGGGCCAAAGAGATCCCGCAAGGAGCACGCAGGGTATTAACGCACTTTGTTCACTGGAGATCAAACAATTTCTCAGTGGGAGTCTTGACACAAGCAGGCTCCTCACAGTCCTCTGAAACTTCTAAGGTCTGGCTTTAAGGTCTGGCAAAGCCAATATTTTCCTGCACAGACCATTTCTGAAACTTTCTTGTTTTGGAAGTCTCTTTAAAACCTTCTCAGCTTTTTTTAATATTGCTGCCACCCCGGGAGCTGTCGTGCTGTCTTGTGACCCAGCCGTCTCTTGAGCCTGAACTCCACCAAGCTCCTCTGCAGTTTCTGTGGTGCCCAGCAACCTGGCCCAGGTTTGGAGCCGGATGTCCAGCTCACAAGGAGGGAAAAGTAAACTTGGGATAAATCTTCCAACCTGTTCTCAACAGAATTATGCCTGGTGTCTGGATCCTTCCTGTTGCTCTCTAGTCCCCCTACTTTTTAAGCAAAGACGATTCATCTGCATGAGAAACTCTGATGATGGATGCAGTAAAGAGTAACTTTATGCCACCAATCAAACACTTAATGGCAGTCCTAAAATTACAGCATAGTACAGCACAGTAGTTCCATAGCTGTAGGAAATACTCATTTTTATTATTATTCTCATTTAGCCTGCAGTATATCAGGACTTCATTTTCTGAAATCAATAAGAGAGAAGAAAGTCTGATTTAGCACGCGAAAGCAGCAATAAAGTGCAAGTCTCTCTTCTCTTCCTATGCCCTGGTATTGCCCTTCAGGGTTCAATACTAAAGGACTTGCCATCCCATGCTCAGTTTCTCATCAGAGTTTGCACATTTCCTGGGTGCCTTACTTCTCCTGGGGAAGACACTAATGGTCCACAGATTGCTGGAGGGAGACTGAACTTTTGTACCACAAAACTTTACTCCAGCTCTTGCAAGGTTGTCTAACCTAAAACATCCCAAATGTATGTTGTAATGTACATGAAGTGGGGTTGAAGTTGTCACAACAGTAAACACTTGGGTAATTTTTACCTTTTCCTGGCTTTTTAGCCTTTAGTACTCTCTTTTGAAAGCTTCACTCCCAAATCTTGAAGGCTATAAACTAACCAAAAGCTTAAATCCTCCCATAGTTAACTGTGAAATTAAAGAAAAATTTTCTTCCCATGGTAGGCAATACTACATTCTCATGCACCATCAGCAGCCATCTAGTAAACAGATTCAATCTCCAGCCAAGGTTCTTCTTCCTTAGGTTTATTTCTGGAGATTCCTTAAACATATTAAAATCACATTACTTCTCCTGCATGTGCTCTGTGGGTGAGCCCTTGCTGCAGCCCTCCCTGAGAAGGTTTTGCTCTCACTCCTCACTCCCTGATTGCTGCATTGATGCAGCCTGCTCATGGTCTTCCTTTAGAGCCCATATTCCCCCAGATCCCTGGCTCGAGCAATGCATCCCAGGAAGGTTTCTACTGGAGGCACTGGGGAACTTCTGCTCTACATAATTTCAAATTTATCCAGAAAACAACAGACTCGTGCAAGGCTTTGTATGAAGTTGTTTGAACCATATTTATATTGTGGTTCAAAGACACCAACCAAATTATAAAACTCTTGAGTTAAGGCTTGACACCCTTCAGATAAACAAAATAATGCAGCTGTTTCAGTTTCAGATTGGGCAGCTGAGGCACAGCAGGGCTCAGAGTCACTGTTACACTGCACCAGTTGTGAGGTCTTAGCCTGACATTACTCTTCAGGCATTATTTGGACTCATTCTTTTGGCTGATTATCTGCTCCCAGAGTGGTCTGTGCTCTGTTCCTGTTTCAGCCTGTCCTTGTTTTCTTTCCTCCTTCTCATAACCTAGGCATCTGATTGATTAACCATTCTTTATTTTGAGAATGTTGCCAAACTTTCTATTCGCCTCTAACTGTGTTCTTGTGTTTCTGGATCATTAAGCATGTAAATTAAATTCAATTGCAAATCGAATCTATAATTGTGCATATGCAGGGTCTTGAAGAATAGGGAGGACTTTAATGAGATAAGATATTCCCACATCTGTAATTCTGACCTACTCAGTCTTTCAGAAAGGAATTGCTCAACAGATTTGAAATTGCATCATTTCAAATCATTTTGGCAGCTTTTATAATCAATTATCTTTCTCTTACTGGAGTTTTCTGGAAAAAGAAGGGCAACACTTTCATCTCCTGTTCCTGGCTGTGAATGTGTCTACTATTAGATTGCTATCCTTTTGACTTAAATTCAGATATCTGAAATAAACAGATAATATACCTTGCTTTTCAGTGGAAAGAAATGCAAATGTTTGGATCCTTGAGTCCAGGCAAGGATGGGGTTTTACCACTCCTGGTGCTGGATAGAGGGGACCCTGCAGCTGGAATACCTCAGTGGAGTACCTTCATAGATGCCAGTTTTTCCTGAAAATCACTAGAAAACACGTCCCACAATCCACTTAACCTTTTCTTCTCTGATGTAGGGTATCCTTTTTTGAATGACTTTTGTATTTCCTTCTTTTTAACACAAAGGAAAAATCCTGTCCCATATGAGGCTTTTTCTCCTGCTAAGAATTTGCTTTAATTTTTGACCATTCATGATGAAATAAGATAGGGCTTTGCCAAGGATGTTTCCTTGTTGGATCAGATTTACACACATTGCTCTTTTCTATCACCATCCTTCACCTGTAGTTCCCTAAATATCAACTCAACTCACTGAGTGTGGAAGTAAATGGGAAAATGAGATAATAAACAGATTATCTGGGATTAGTAATCAATAAGGGCTTACTGGCACCTTTGGCAAGGAAAGAGATTTTATCCTTATAACCTTCTGGATGCAACATATCACCTGCCTTGTATATTTTTTTTCATTATTATTAAGCCGTTTGAAATACTGAAGAATAAGTTTGATAAAGCATCAGTTATTTAAGCAACCCAGTTTACTCCAGTGCCCAAGCCATAATCACCATTGCAAGTCTTCTAACAAACAAATAAATCCATCACGTCTTGGCCAAAATACAGCCTTGTTAATCATTCACAAGCTGAGCAAAAAATAACTTGCAATAATTAGTGTATAGTGTGAGTTTTTCTGTTTTTCCTTCTCAGGGGATATTTGTGATCTGATTTTAATTGTTTGATATATATTACTGTTCAATTCTATAAATTGCATCTACTAAAATATTTCATTTCTTGGTTTGAGGTTTATAATGGTCTTGCAAGCAGGTAACACTGGGGATTTAAAATCCATGAAACTCTAATGTGCTGCTTTGTAGCATCGAGACAGAACTGCCCACAGGATGGGTTGTTTTTTGGGGGAAATGGGATGACAATTACCCTCATGGAAATTTTCATTTCAGTTCAGAAGTACATGTAACTCTAAAATTTACTTTATTGAAAAAATTATGTCAGTAAAGCTTTATTGCCAGGAAAACAGAACTTGGACATGGGAGGTTCATAAAAATTCCTACAGTTGTCATGTTTTGAAATTAAAAAATTTTGGAAGTTTAGTTTGCAACATTTGTCCAGTAATTATGCTCCACTTGCCTAAAATTACAATCTGCAAGACATTGAGTGAAAAAGTTATTCCTGACACCTTATCTAAGCTTTGTGTAATTCCTTCAGCACTGCAGACATCTGCTCATCTCACTGTTGCACAGAGCTCGTTCATTACCTGCCAGGAGATTTGTGGGCATGTGGTCTGCAGGGTGCTCTGCAGTTGCTGCTGGGGGTGAGAGGGAGCAGCAGCAGCCAACCCTTCCCACTCCCCTTTTCCTCAGAAGACTTTGAAATGAGCATCGTATTTGCCTCTGCCCAGATTACTTTCCAAGGTAAAATATGCAAATAGCCTGGAATTAATCTGCACAGGGGTATGTATGTCTTTTCTTTTAAAGGTATCCGTTTACTCAGCTTGCAAATGCTCCATTTCCAGCTGTCAATTATGAAGAATTAAAATCAACAGCCTTTATTATTTATTGTTCTCTATACCTACTAATAGCCTCTTAATTGTGTTTTGGATAGGGTATTTTTAGAGGGAATCATTAAGTTTTCATATGCTGGCAGACTAGAGAATTAATGAGAGGCTCTTAATTTAGCCATAAACAACTAAGTTTATTTAAAACATTCAATTTCCTGCTATTCATTTTGTTGTTCTAATCTTCACACCCTGTCCTGACATGCTGCTGCTCTGGCTGTAAGATTTTTCCTGTACCTCCTTCTGGATATCATGGCCCACCTGGTCCTGCTGCTCCCTGGATCTGGAGAGGAGCAGGGAGTCAGCCTGGGGGCAGTGCTGAGGATGCCCACCGTGGGATGTTGCTGTGTTATTTGCTGCCTATCCTTATTGCCTCACTCTGCTTTATCCCTTTGCTTTACCTTTTTTTGCTGTGGCACCCTGGGATGTAGGAACACACTGTTGTTTCAGCAGCAGAACGGGTTCAGGGACAGCCCGTGCTGGTACCCTCCAGATATGAAATGACTCCTGCACACAGACAGAAGCTCAAGGCATCAACATGAGGTTTTCTACCAAATAACTAGGGTGCCTCAGCCCTGCTTTGGTCCCAGACCAGTTTTAGATCATACTGCCTTAGGGTGGCCTGTTTTAAATCCTACTATGCAAGAGATAAAGAAAGAATATAGCTGGATACACGCCTATGAGATGTTTTCAGCTAAGCCTTGAGGACAAGAAATGTTCACCTGATTGTGCCCTATCTTTGATCCCTGCTCTAGGACTGACTCCTTTCCTTCTCACCTCCTCCCCCAAACCCTCCCAAAAGGCTTGGCCAGACTTTTCTAATTTTTTTACTCATCTTGTATCTTATTTTAAATCAGTCTGTATCTCCATCACTAAACATAACTTCTAATATTCTTCTTCAAATCCCTCCTGCTGTAGAGTTTTTCCACACCAAAAGAAAAAAAAAAACCAAAACCAACCAAAGACAAAACCTCAAAACAACTGAAGTAATTTTCTAGAGGCTGCAGAATAGCTGCTTTCCTGTCCCATGCCATTTTCCTAGGATTTTCTTTATTTGTATGTAAACCAGAAGGTGCCAATTGACAGAAATAAAACATCCTCAGAGGACCTAATTCCAGCTTGTTTTTGCAGCAATCCATTGCTCTGATGAGAGCTGTAAGACATTTTTTGAAGGACCAAGCTCTTCTGTTGGTTCAAGAAATACACTTTCTCTCATCAGGTGGGGAGAAGGGTTTGGGAGCAGAGGCCACACTTCACTTCTGTTGTATTGAGTGTTTATTCCCTTCCTTCACAGCACAGAAATCAGGCAGGGGACTGCTGTGAAGAAGGCAGATGGGAACTGCCTGCTCTGTCCCTTCAGGCTCGCTTTATTCCTTTCCAGATAAGTGTTGTCAGCTGCAACCATGCTCAGTAGAAAAGAGAACTGCTTGGTCAAGAGCAGAAGAGACAAGCAGGGACCTCTCAGGAGATCACTAACCTATTTTTCTGTAGTAAAGAGCAGCTAAGATGAAGCTTCTTACCTTTACACTACATATTTATAACAAAAATAAGATTTTAAAATATTCATGTAGTACTAGATGTAAGGGCTGGACTGAGGTTTCAAGAGAATAAGGCATTGCCTTACCTCAAATATCCACACGATCTGGTAAAATCTGGAGAAACCCCCATTTCCCTGCTTCTGCAGGGTTATCAGTCCTGTCCTGGGCTGACCTCTGCTCAGTTCCCTCACCTTCACAGCACTGCTGATGCTAAGCCTCTGCAGGAATACCACACCACTTATTAATTAGGCCGATTCCTCACACAGCAGCTGGTGGAATCTCTTTCCTGCTGGCACACCTGTGTCCATGCTAGGTTCTGGCTGACATTTGGAGAGCAGGTAGAGCGTGTGATTTTTATTTTCATGTCCTTAAAGGATGATGCTAGTCTGGCAAAACACAGACACCAGGGACTACCTGCCACTACTCATCTGTGTTCAAATGCCATTGCCATCCACCTACTCTGGTTCTTGCATGCCTGAGGTGCTGAGATGGAGCCACTTGCTTCTCAGCCACCCACACTTCCACAAAAAACAGGAGACAGCTGAAATTTCGTTTTTGTAGGCAAGCACATAGCAGGATCAGAGAGGAAAAAAAAAGAGCTTTAAAAACAGTTAGTTTGAGTCATGCCATTAACACACAATAATGTTAAACCAGGCAGATGAAAAATCAGGAAGAATCACAAAACTGCACCTATAGGCAACAACTGGAAATGCAATTCAGAGACAGGGTGGAGGACTGTGTTTAAAACTGGTTATTTCCCTCACACACCACATTTATATCTGCCTTAGTGCTTTCTAAGAATAAAGCAGTTGTACATAAGAAAAGCCTTGGGTAAGACCTTGACTCCTTGCTGGATTTGGAGTTCATCTCACCACGTAGGCATGGGGGGAGAAGGTGGCACATTGTGCCTGGGGAATAGTTTAGTGAGGGGAAAATTGTGTGTTGGGAAGTACAGTCAGATGGGAGACAGATACAGAAAACCAGAATGACCCTGACTCAGGGGCTGAGACAAAGTGGAGAGGGATCAAAATATTCTGGTGTGTTTTTCTAGAGGAGGAATGAGTCTGTTTTCATAGGTGCCATGACAGCTGTGACATCCAAGAACATGGCAAAATGCAAACAAGGATGGAAATTTTCAATGCTAAGAAGACCTGGCTTCTAATGGTTGTCGTAAAACAAGAGTTTTTGGAGGCATAAACCTTCTTATGCTGGGATTCAGACCATCATAAGGGTGACACCTTCTGAGGAGAGTGTGCTTTCTCCCACCAGAGGGGCTGGAACCCTCCTCACAGGGTGGGGCTGTGCGGCCTGTGGCAGCTGTCCCTCCTGCAGCCCAGCCATCCCCATGTGAGCCACACAAACCCCTCTGTGTCAATGACACCCTCACCAAGTCATCCTCCCTCGTCCTCACGTGAGGCCACAACACAACCCCCTTTTAATGATATTCCAGATCAGCTGCCAGCTCCTCCTGGTGTCCCTGGAAGTCACAAATCAGTTGGCTTGTCTGGCTGATGCGGAGGGCAATGTGAAACTGCTATCTCAGAAGGACAAAATAAGAAAATCTGTGTTTCCTGCTCTGCCTTTCCCCCACTGCTTTGATCAGGCTGGTTTTCATGGGGTTTGTGATGAGTGAAGCAGGCATTTAGGGACTATGTTACAGACACTCAGGAAAAGAAGAGCAAAAGTCCCAGGGCCCCTCCTGGCATTGCTAGTTAATAGACTTTCCTCAAGGTGGGAAGAATGGGGCAATCTATTTAAATTCAGGTAATAAAAAACCGCATTCTTCCTCTATCCATCTATTCCATCCATCCTCTTCCATCTATTCTTGCAACCTTTAAGATGAATAATAAATAAAAAACCAAAGGAAGACTTGGTATGCTTTTCTAGAAAATGTTTCCCCTTCAGCTTAGCAATATATCTTTACACCTGCTCAGTCAATTTTTAATCAAAAGTAAAAATACCCTCTTTGACTTTTTGTTCAGAATATCAAAGGCAATTTTCAAAGGTCTTAATAACACTTAAGCACCAAGACTCAGCTCAAAATTTGTGTACATTGCCTACTGAATTGCTTCTATGTATGCCTCCAAAAATCTCATCATACATCCAGAGACAGATTGTGTGATGCAGTGAATTAGCTGGATATAAGCAGGAATGTAATGTTAGTTCAGTGCTTCACCAGGGCTCATTTATCCTGTTTAGAAATATGCTTGTCTGCTTATCCACCTAGTTAGGATGTGATATTACTCCCTGAAAATACACCCTGCAGGTAACAAGAAACACACAAAAAGCAATTTCACTGTAATTGATTCCTTTGTCAAAATGATGTAAAAACAAACTAACTTCATAAATATCTATAGAGCAAATCCACACTTCATCACAAAGATAAGCATTAGATCTCTTGAGTTATTGAAGATTTATGCTAACGTATATGAAAAATCAGAATGCAAAGACCAGAATATTTGTCTGTTCACAAAAACAGAGGGATGATGCACATACAGACATTACATCTCACACCTCAATCCCTAAAGGTACAGCTGTGAGCAATGCATTGTTCCACAGGAGGGCAAGTACCTATATTCCATCACCAAGATCCTCCAGTAATGATGTTTCATGCACTGGGAGTGCACCCCACAACAAAGACAATCCTGACAGCACAGCTGAACACCTCTTCCCCATCATGCTCAAACACTGGTGACATGACCTTCCTCGAGCTGCTGTTCTGGAAGGTGAAAAAGGTTCTGGAAAATTCTTTCAGCTCTGCTGCGGGTTTTGGTGGATTTTTTTTTTTTTTTTTTACATTTTAAGAGCTAGTCCCTTAAACGTAGATCAGTGATCTTACTTTACCCACAGTAACCAACAACCCTCACTGTAACCAACAACCCAGTTGAGTAAATGATTCTAAGTAGCAACAAAATGTTGCAAGTTTTCCTTTTATTTGAGGCAACCTGTTTGACTTTTTTAACAGAAGGGATTTAGAATTGACCACATATTCTGTTCAAACAGACCTTGATCTCAGAAGCTCTTTTATCCATCATTCATATTTATCAAGAGGTCTTTAATTCCTTGAATAGACCTTCGAGGGCATTTTGGTTCCTGTGTTTGTGCTTTTACTCATTAGGCCACTGGTACACAACAGCCATCCTGGTTTCACCAAAAAAGTAAACCAGAACTTTTCAGAGCTTGGGGTTTAAGGGTTTTCTAGCAAGTCTCCTACAACCCTAAAGCAGTTTCTGCAAACTTTCATTTTGATCGCTCTGCATGAGAAGTTTCCAAATTCTGTACATCTGTAAACTCCTACAAATGTTCAGCTGGAAATGTGGCCCCCTGGGGCCACAAATTTGAGTCTACAGATGGGAAGCTTTTGTCTTCCCAAGTTATTTTCCATGGGCTTGTAAAACCTAATCTTTAGATCGACAGGGTTCCATGGACCACAGCTTGAAAATCTCCAAAGTAATTCACAAAAAGGTTACTCTCTCCTGACATGCAGGGACAGGTGCTGCTCTGCAGAAGAAGTAAAATACATTCTTACTGTAAAACTGCACAAATGATACACAGGATCACAAAAACATCCACGTCCACAAACCCACAGAAAAGACAACAGAGATCAAACTTGTGCTGGCTAAAAGATAATGTCTCAGCCTTGCAGTTATTCCTGCAGGGAACTGAAGGTTCAGACTTCCCTTCGCATCTTTGTGACATCACAGTATGGAGTGCTCAGAGAGGAAAGGGTTATTTCCCTTTGCCTAGGGTTAATTCCCATGGTCCCTATTCACATAGGAATACTTTTACAAATATATCCTCCATGCACTGAAAATTTAGGAATGCCTAGAAATGGCTCGAAGGAAAACTAAACAGGGAATTCCAGAGGGAAAATGTCCCTCCTCCACTAAAAATTTTAAATTTCAACTATTTAAAATTTCTTAGTTTGATCATCTGTAGCGTTGCTTGGAAATAGAGACTTCCATCCAACTATTAAGAAACAAACTCCTTAGAGCTCTAAAATTTCAGAGATCATGAAACATGGGAAAGAAAAACCAAACAAGCATACAGAGCCTGTTGTCCTGTCCTGCATGTCACAGATGAGCCATATGGCCTTCTTTGGAAAAAGGTAATAAACCAGTGTTGTCCAAAAGCACACCTGGAACCAGCAGAAATTCCCCTTTCTCAGAAGTCAACAGCACCAGTGTCTGCATGGATTGTCTGGGTTCTAACTCAGAGCTCAGAAAATCATCAGCTGGGTGACATGGGTTAAAACACTTTACACCACAGCTGCCCACCTCCAGTTTGCCAGCACTTCCCAGCCTGCCAGGAAAGTGTGGGAAGGATAAACAGGGGAACTTTTGAGGTCTTTTGAGCTTGCATTTAATAGAATTATGCAAGTTAGATTTACAGACTAGCTCAGTTTCTCAAAAATACCATGGCATATATTCTGCATCCTCACATTTTCCTTTCTCTTGCACTCAACCCTATACTTCACCACATCTTGGCTTCCAAGAACAGGTCTTACCATACGGACTCAAGCCTAGTTTAGGAAGGCCCTTGTGGCTTCTTCTCAAAAAGTCCTCACAATTCTGGAATTTTCCAGTTAATTTCTCAGTGGTGTCACATCTCTGAAGGAAAACAGGTCCAAGACATGAATGACATATTTAGCAGCTCTGCAAGCTTTCCCTCTTTTCCTCCATCCCTGCTCATTATTTGGAGCACATCTCTTGTTCCCTTTCAGAATTAACCTGTGTTAATCTGTCGGTCATCTCCCACCCTGTCCTGTGTTGTATCTCCTTCCCAACATTTCCTTTAATCAATATTCCCTCCAGACACACTAAGTGCAGTTCTTTTTATAAACGAATCTGCTCTCACCCGGGAGATTTGACATTCAGACAAACTAAACGTCCCTCTTCATCTAAATAATTTAAGGGATCTGCATCCCTTATCAAAGACTAATATATCAGGCACTGCCAACAAGGCACCTTCATTGTTCTTCAGTGCACATTTAAAGTGCATTCCCTGCTTGGCAGAAGAGCTCTGTCAAGAGCATAGTGACTCAAAGATTTCTTCACAGAGCTGTTGCACCATAAAAAACACTAGCACAAGTCCCCCAACAGAAATTGTTGTTGTAGTCACCTTCCCCAATGTGCAGCCCAGCAAAAGGGAAAATCACCCAGAATAGCCATGACCAGACACTGTCTCATAATTGTGCTCATGTAAAACTTCCAATACTTAAGGCTCCCCTCATCTTCAGATAAATTTTGAATTAGCCTCCCTGATGAGCTTACATTTTTCATTTAACCAGGAATTTATGTCTTCAGCTTCCAGTCACCAAATATTACATCTGTTCAGATAGTGATGCCTTTGTTCTCAAAAAATCTCTTTCCCATTTGAACTCTGAGAACATCACCTCTGACCTCTTTTTTTGAAAAGTTTTAGCTCAAGGCAGGTTTCGCCTTGCTTGTATTTCTGCACCAGCTGTCTTTGGAATGGTGTTTCTAAATGCTGGATATCAGAGCAAGAACAAACTCCACCTACACAGATACACCCCACAGAGCTTTTCTGATGTCTTTCCCCCTCTCCTGCAAATGTGACCTCCAGGGCACAGCCTTTTGATCCTCTGTCCTTTCTCTGGTTGTGGATGGACACCAGCTCTGCACGACTGCTGCTGCCAGGGGAAGCTGAGATCTGCAGCAGCTTCTGAGGACAAACTTTGAGGCTGGTCCATTGAGGATAAGAAAAAAAGCCAGAACTTATGACACAGAGAGCAGACTTTAGATCCAAAGTTTTCAGCCTGGACTGATGTCCATGACCTCTTTTTAAAGATAAGATTTTCAGAAAGGAGAAGCCATTAGTGGTGATCAGAGCTGTTTACTGTTCACAGAGCTACAAGTGAATAAAAATGAAATTTCGCCTTTCAGATGCTGATACCCGGGGTAATACCTCTTACTTATAAAAACAACTTACAAGGTGCTGGGAAAATCTTCCTGTCTCCTCATCATTCCCCCTGCCTGGGTGCACCACATTCACTGTAATAGTATTGAAAAAGATAACCACGAAACATTATCCTGTCTTTAACAACAACAAATGTAAGTGCTGAGGAAGGTAGTCAGCACCAATCACTTTAGAAGAAGCATTAATGGAATGAACTGCACTGAAAGCTGTTTTTTCATACATTTGCTGAAGCCCTGAAGCAAAAGGGTATATTTTCTTCCAGAACTACAGGGCTGAAGCAAAGTACTTTCCAGAGACAGAACAGCTGAACCAGAAGAATGAGAAAATTTTATGGCATCTGCAGCTCCCACAGCCAATCTGCCCCACCTGAGGCCTTTCATTTCATAATTCTTCCACTGAAACTGAAGCTCTCCCAGTCAACATCATGGAAACAGAGACTGGATGCAACTTCCATCCTTCTTTTTGCCATGAAGAGGGGCCAGGAAGTGCCTGATGATCCCAACATGTGGAAAAGTGGCTTTTGGTGAAATTATCTGCTATTAATTGAGAGGAAGACTTTCCATCATGACCAGGCAGTGAAAGGACTGTACTACTAATTTCAATCCTTTAATGTTAATGAAAGAGAACTGTTGCTGTCGAAACTAATAAGGGATTTTTTTCTCTATGCCATTTATATAGTAGAAGGAATTGTAAAATAGCTTAATGATAGATAACTGTACTGCTGGAGCTTCCTTAGTTTGTCATTTCATACAAAAGGATCTCAGTCACCATAAAATTAAATTTCTCCACATTGCAATTGTTCAGCAATGAGACAAACCAAATTTTCTGCTAATTGAATGCAGTGAGGTACTTATATATTCATAGCGAGCTGGTGCTTTCAGCACCATTGCACTCTGACTCTGCAGGAGCCTTCCCAGCAGCAGCGTTGAGCCAGTAGAGCCAGTGTGGAGCTGGCACAGCCACCAAGTCACCCACAGAGCTGTCAGCACTGGCTGGGAGCCCAAGATGCCACCTTGGTCTTGGTAGGGACATGGGTTTGCTTTCCTTCCTTGAGAAGCCCCAACCTGTTCTCTTGGGAATGTTTTCTGGAGACTGCTCTCCTTGATTAGCAGAAACAGGACTAGACAGCCTGAAACACACCCTGACTCCTCCAACTCACTACTGGCTGAAGGTTACATTTTGCTAGATCCTTTTCCTCCTGAACTTCAGAGCATAACTATTCAGGAACCTGTAACTTGCGGGTTTCTAAACACAATTCCTCATTGCCTGGCACTAAGTAAAAAGAACAATTCAAGGTAAGACACACTTCATGAATGTCTGTGCTTTGCCTTCCTTGCTGCAGTGGGGATGCCCTCTGGATTGATGTGAGCATTCCACAGAGCACCATGATCCTCTCCCAACAGTCAAAGCAAAACAGCCCCTTAAATGCTAAAGCTCAGCCTCTCTCTCTCTCCACATGCTTGATTAGATTTCTCCAGTGTTTGACAGACTCTGATGTTAATTCTAGACACCCTTTCTTTAAAATCCCATCCCTCTCCTTGAGTTTTGTAACTTATGTTTGTGCAATTTTCCTAGCCCGGCATACCCTGGAGTGGTTGATATAACGAGGCGTCTGCAGTCAGACCCCAGTGAAATACCAGGGCTTTGGTCCTGTTTTTTTCCAGGTTATCCTCCTTCATTCACCAGTGAATTACTCTTGCACATGAGTCTTTCAAAAGGAGAAAATGTGCCAGCTTTCATCTTTTCCATTATCTAAGGAGTAGAAGGTAATGAACAGGAGAACGAGACATAAGAAATGAAGCCAGCTCGTAGCTGTACAGGGGAATTTGCATCCTGCCAGCTGACAGGTAACCAGGGTCACACAACTGCACTCTGCAAATCTGTTTCTTATTCACTGTTGTCAAATTTGCCACATCAGTCAAAGTTCCAAGACTTCTTAATAAGCCACTTACAGCCCCAGCTACTAGAATTATCCTGTTCAAAAATTTCCAGCTTTCATTTTCTGAAAGTACTTTTCTCATCTCCATGGTTGCACAGAGCAGCTTGAAGCAAGTATACATTGAACTCAAAATAACATATATTTAAAAAAGCCTTATAATTTCAATCCTCTTATGATCTCTGAGTAATAGATTTGATATTTTTCAAAAGTTGCATTTGGACAGATTGGGTGTTAAATATGTGTCTGTGAGTCTGTACATACATGTGTACACGTACATGTGCACATGCCAATCTTTTCAGACACGATCTATCCAAAAGGACATAGATGAAAATGAAGAAAAACACAGCAGTGCTTTCAAAGATTAATTTGGGAAGACACCCATTCCAGTTCTATATATTGCAATGTTAAGAATAGAAGCAATTCACAAATGCCTGAAAGCCCCAAAAAACCAGGCTGCTAAGAAAGTGTTGTCAGAGACAAGCAGAGCAATTTCCAGTTGACTTATTGTGTGAGGAATCAAAAAGCAAGGGTTAAAGGCTGTCAGAGGCCAAAGCATGAGCTTTCTACCCTCTAACAACTAACTTGGACAACACATTTGAACTAGGTTTCTGCAGGTACTAAGGTATCCAAACTTCTTCTGATGGCAAATTCCCCTGAAAGACTGATGTTGCTGTAGATCTACCCCTACTCCCCCTGTATTGAGAGAACAGGCACATATAATGCAGTTCTACTTCCCCTCCTGTTCCAGAAGGTATCCTGCTGCTTGGTCAGTGGGTTGCCAGAAGGTGAATTGGATTCCTCAGAATGGAAAGCATGGGTCAGTTATTAATGATGGAATTAATTTTATGCACAGCATTTCAGGGAAGTGCATTCAGACATTTTGCAGCCCTTCATACCAAGGTCAGTTTCATTCTCCACATACAACAGTGAGCTTTGCTGAGATCTGTGTGAGCTGCCAGCAGGACTGTGCTCACACTGGCTGTCCATTAATCCACTGATTAGTTTAGTCACCCACAACATTCTATTTCCACTTTATACTTTCACTGTTGTCTTTTATACTTCCTGTATTCCAGAAGTATTATGGGGATCTTTTATTAACACATATACACGGGGATGAGATTTAATCTCTTTAATTTATTATCTATTGTATTCCTAGTAAACCTTTCTTTGCAATATCCAGGCAGCACCCTGATGGTAAATCACTGCTGAAAGACAATACAGAAGTGCAAAGTATTCTTTATTAAATGTTTTATTTTATTACTAAAACTCTTCAAATGTCCTTAATATATTTTTCAAGCTGTTTTCATTTGGCAGTGAAATGGCTGATCCTTGAAAAGCTTTTGTCTTAGTGCTTAAGCCAGTGAAATCTGTGTTCACTCCTAGGTGAATTTCCCATGGTTTCCTATCACAGAGATTATTGACATTTTCACTGGTTGCTATGGAGAGGGTCACTGCACACGTTTAGTATCCTGGGAATTGAACATGTCCAAAGGGTCTCATGAAGGATGGCTTGGTCTTGCAAAAGGTTTCCAGCTTTGGCCAAGAGCTGGCCTAGAATCTGTCATGGAGGGAACTGCATCTTCTAAAGATAAGGAGGAGTGAGAGAATCAAGGCCTTGTGGAGAAAGCCACGCATTTCTTGAGCAGTGAAATCTGGGACACCACAAGCAGTGAAGTTCTTGGCTCCAGAACTCCAAAGAGGGCTGAACCCCTGCAAGCCTGGCTCAGTACAGAGCTTTTCTCCAGGACACAAAGCAATGCCCAGGAGGGCATCCAGCTGCAGCACAGCTTCACCACAGCCTGACCTGCCATGAGGTGTTCACTGCACAGCTGCTTGTGCTGTGCAAGTCCTCAAGCCCAGTTCTTCCAGAACCATCTCAGGAGCCTTCTGAAAACTGGACCCAAGCTGCCAACTTGTTTATTGATGAGCTGTTCCTCAGAGGGACTAAGTGAAATATCTGTAGGGAAAGACCTCACCAAACTGAGAGCATTATCTGGGCTTAGTGTGTTTTTTGTCCCTTCTGGTACCCATTCTGACTGTCAGTTTGCCACAATGCAGTATTTAAGTGATGTATATCTCTATAAAGCAGGCTGAAAAATACTAGCATTATTCTACACTGTTCTTGGATTCTTTGGAGTGGTCTTTTCAAACTGCCTAGACCTTTTAGTTTGATGTAGTACCATTTAGCAGCCCTAAGGATCAACCACCTCACAATGGAAGCAAACCTCCATATAAATGTCTTTAGTTTTACTATGATTTTTAGGCTAGGATTATTTTTTATCATATGGCCAATATTTATCATATATGTTCACTTCCAGACTAAGTTTCTCCAACCTTTTCAAGCTCCAGTTTTCAAGATGAAGTGCTTACTTAATAGCCGCCATCATAATTTCTACTAGGACTTCTTATAACTCATATATTTAATTTTTAACTGGCAAAAAGTTACTAAATGTCTCTTATGAGGCCAAAAGGCAGCCAAATTTTACAGGACTTAAACCCAGGAGTTCTGAGTCTTGTTCTGCGTCTTAAGCTCCAAGAGCACAGCAGTCAAACCCAAGAGATTCATTTTGCCATCAGCCTCCCCATGGAGCTGGCAATGCTTCTAGGATGCCACATTTTTAGCAGGCTTTGTTGCCAGCATGGTGTCTGCAAGGTTTCTGAAGGTTCAGGCCACACAGGAAGGGCTCGTCTGTCCCCTCCCAAGGGTGTCCGTGCTGCCCCTGCCTCCCTGCAGGTCTCTGCTTGGAGCAGGGCAGAGCACGCTGCAGGCTCTGTGCCTGTGAAATTCAGCAACAAGACTCACTTTCAAGTGACACAGCCAGCTCTGAAATGTCAGAACAACCCAGGAAATTAACTTTCAGATCAAGAATAGCTGCTGAGGGTGACCCCCTGCAAGCTGAAGCAATGGCACTCAGGAGCAGGTCATGTTCCAGAGACACAGCCAGGACAGTTTCTCCTTTTCTCCTCCAAAGCTCACAGCCCACATGGCTCAGGGTACCAAGGAGCACTGAGGCACAGAAGGAATCCCCGCTGAGAGCAACGAGCTTTTGAAAGCCTTGGTTTCTGACCTGTGCCTTTGCAGCGCCACCTTCCTGTTCCCTTAGATGAGAATGCAAAAAACCCCATTCATACCCAGAAGAGGGTTTGCCACAGAGACTGGGGAATGACAAGAAGACATTTGCTTTTCCTCAGTTCTAAATTCTGGTCTCCTAGATCTTTTATATGCCTTGGCACCCCTGACACTCCCCACTGCACCCCTGCAGTCCAGTCCTCCCATATCCCACCAGCAAGCAGTGGAGTGGGAGATGGTGCCTGTCTGGGGAAGCACACAGGTGAGGTGCAGGCTCACCCTGCCTCGGGTGATGGCAGCTGAACACCCTTTTCCCATTAAGGCTGTGACTTCTTGGTGGCTTCAAGTTAGCTGCAAGCTGTCCCTTGCAGTCAGGTCACTGCAGCCATCTCCTGCAGGCTGTGGCTGCAGCCCAGCTGTGACACATGAGCAGCCGCTGGTGGGAGGCACAGCTGTCTGACAACTCCATGAATTGGGCAGCCCTGAGCACACCCGGGCTGGGAATAAGGCCCCTTCTCTGTCACCACTCTGAAATGGAGGCCCATTCTCCAAATAAATCCACAGATGGAGCTGTGGCTGTATCCATGCCTTCATTTCCCCCTGCAAAACACACCCTGTGCGCACACAGCAGCTCTGGGGCAGACCCCAAGGCCCCTGCAGCTGGGAGAAGGGTTTATCCAGCCAGTGGGCCCAGTGGGAGCTGACCCCTCGGAGAAAACCAGGTCCCTTGGATGTCTTTCTCCTGTGTGAAAAACCTTCTCCCTGAAGTCATTTAAAATATGAACACTGTTTCTGTCTGTTCTCTTTCTCCCCACAGAAAATCCCTGCTTTCAACAAAGACTTGAAAAGGGAGAGAGAAAAGGGTTGGACGTGTCAAAGGCTGCTATTATTACTGCCTCCTTGTGACAGGCGCAGAGGAAGGTGGCTGCTTAAATTCCTAAGACAGACAGACAATGATAGGTAGCAGATGGATGGACGGGCTCCTGCTGGGAGCAGACAATGAATTTCATTTTGTTACAGCACATCTACTGCAGAAGGGGGATGATACTGCAGTATGTGTGCCAAGTTCCCTTCGCTGGAATGGATCCTGCACAGACCAGGCTCGCACACAGCAGAGATTTTATATATTAAACAGGAAAGAAAAAAGGGCTGACTTACAGCTTTTGTCTTCACAATCCATTCACAGTAAAAACCTAACGGGAGAAGGAAGACTGTCCCACTTTCTGCAGCGCCAGGAGATGCTTCCCATAGAACCAGTCCCTCAGACGCCTCACGGGTTTGCACAGAAATCGCTTCTCCCCTCAGCGGAGCTCGAGCGCTCCTGGACGGAAACTTGGGAGCGCCGGGAGCGGCCCCGGCTGATGGCGGGGACACTGGGACCCGAGAGGGGACAGCCCGAGAGGGACAGCCTGGCTGATGGCGGGGACATGGCTGGGACCCGAGAGGGACAGCCCGAGAGGGACAGCCCGAGAGGGACAGCCCGGCTGATGGCGGGGACATGGCTGGGACCCGAGAGGGGACAGCCCGAGAGGGACAGCCCGGCAGGGCAGGGGACAGCCCCAGCAAGGAGACATCCCCGGCTGATGGCAGGGGCACGGCTGGCACCCCGGCAGGGACACCCCCGGCAGGGACAGCCCCTAGCAAGGTGCCAGCCCTGCCAGCCCCCCGTCCCCGGCAGCCCACCCTGCCCCTCTGAGCCGTGCCGAGCTCTCCGGAGCCTCGGGGCTGCAGCCCCTCCCGTTTTCCAGCGCTGTCCCCTCGCTGTCACAGCCGCCAGCCCCTGCTGTCCCTTCCTCCCCGCTCCGTCACATCCCGCCACCTGCAGTCAAGGTGAGATGTGAGTGACACGGGGAAGGGGGAGGGAGGGCTTCTGCTTCAGTCATCTCAGGCACTGCAAGGCCTTTTAAATTATGTTGCCGCTTTGAAAATGGGTTTAGAGCCTTTCCATGGTAAATTTGAGTCTGAGCACGCTGCTTTGGCTGTCTGAAATACGGTGTGTACACACACATAAATATCTCCAGGCTGCAACCAAGCCCATCCATCCCCATCCCGGGGCTCCCTATTAGCTCCAGAATCCTGGCATGCAGCCTAAAGACCTTTCAAGTGATGCATTTGGGAATGATTGGTTATTATCTATAAGAAAAATAATTCCCTGGGCTGGGGGAGGCAACTCAGCGATGAAGTCTAACATAATCCACCTTTGCCTGCTTTTCAGCTCCAGGATGTTCCCTAAATGACATGTCTGCACAGCACAGAGATGGGCAGTGCTCCTGACCAGTGCCCGGTGTGGAGAGCACCTCATCCTCATTGTGGCCAGCCAGACCATCCTGTTGGGGCTGTTACTCCTCATATGAAAGCCCTTTAAGCACTCCTTTTCCATGTGTTTTGTTCTATTAGGATGCAAATCACCTGTGCCTCCCCTCAAAGAACCAAATCCATCTCCCACTGCAGCCCTTGCAATGTCACTGATGGCCCCCGGCTCTGGAGGCTTTCTAAGTCTCACTGCTTAGGACCAGCTAAATATCAGCTCTGTGGCTCTCTCAGTGTCATTTAAAATATAAAAAAATAAAATAAAAAGGAGAGAGCTGTCCTCAGGGTAAGCAGTTAACTCCTTCAGCTCTGGAAAGTATTTTAATATTTAGGCAACTCATTCTAATAAGCCCAGAAATGCAAAAATGTGTAATACCGAGGGCAAGATGTGGGAGGCTACAGAGGTAAGGAAATTAGCATGAAGCCCCTCCAGGATTCTTTTGAAACCTATTCCAAGCAAGATTGATCCCCTCCCTTCCCAAGAAAGGTCCAGCCCTTCTTTTCAAGTCCCCAGACCAACAAACACGGCAGTATTTGAAATCTGCGTCCCAGTCCCCTAACCTGGGAACTGCAGCTCTTGCTCCTGATTCCCAGTGGTGAATTAACAGGGTGATTTCTACAGGGAGTGCCTGAGGAGAATGAGCCTGGAGATGCACTGACAGCACTCTCATCCCACCGGCTGAGCCACCAGAGATTGGGCATTCCCTGGGAGGCTCCCACCACATCCCAGTGAGCACCGAGCAGCCCAGGGCTGAGCCTTGAGACCTTGGCTGGCCCCGTTTGCAGGGAGGGTGGTGCAGGTCTGTGCTCTGAGCTCCCTGCAGCTGCACTCTCAGCTAGGATGGGTCTGGTGCCCTCCACGGTGATCTGCCCCGCGCCAGTGACAGCCTGCACACCCCACAGTTTAATTACCAGCAGGAATATTGTTCTCCAGACACCAAAGGCAGCTGCTCAGCTGCCAGTGGCAGGGACTGCTCTGGTTTGCAACAGAATTGAGTGCTCCATGTGCACATCCTTTGAGCGCATGTCCTACTTCCCATGTCTTTGTCCACATTCCTGCAGAAATCTAACAGGCATTGAATACCAACATCTAAAACATTGCTGCTCCAAAATTTTTGCTCTTCCCTCTCCTCATACATTGACTGATCATTTGATCCCACTTTTGCTTTGTAATAAAGAGAATAAGGACAATGTTAAAGAAATGAGATGTGATGAGTGACCTTCCCTATAAACGCCATTGGCAGAAAATGAGGTTGAGCAGTAAATTAGAAAGTACCTGTCAGAGCTGCCCTTCCAGATCCCTTGGAACCACAAGGGAGGAATTGCAGCTATCACCACGGCAACTCTGCAGGCTCTATTTTATATTGACCTTAAGGTACTACTGAGTGGATGGTGCTAGAAGTGAAAATGGGTATGGATGGAGTGGAACCATATGTACTTCTCTGATTACCTTTCCTGAAGAGACTTTGAGATTCAATGGGGGAAAAAACCCTGCTTTTTTTAGTGGCAGTGACCCCTAAGGACAGGAGTGCCTGGATCCTCCAAGTATTTCTCATTCTCACTAGAATGACAGAGGAGTTTGGTGCAACCTGGCAAGTAAAATCTTCTACAAGACATCCATCACCAGTCAGTTTTAGTTGTCAAATTACAATAGATGCCTCACATTTCCATGCACAGCAACCATTTCCATAAAAGAATTAGAAAATATGAACTGAAGTTGCAACACTGTTTGACTTTTGGAAAGGTTTTTTTTTTCATTTTCTTGCTCGGCACAAAGATCTTTTAACTTGCAAGTTGAAGCAATTTATCTTCATGATGCCACCTGCTGACCGCAGGGAAAAGGTCACTGCTGTTACCAGTGACAGCATCCCAGCAGAGCATCCTCTCTTAGCATTTCTCCTCCTCCCTTCCCTCTTTCAAGAGAAGGTCAAGCATCACCTCTCCTCCAGGGAGGAGTGACTTCTAACATTTCCTCTTTGCATTAGGAGCAGTTAATGGAAATGGTAATAAATCACCATTCAGCTGCTCATAAAGACAGTTACAGCAAGCAAAAACCATCTGCCTCTCTGGACTCCCAACAAGAACCGTAAGATAAGGGGAAAAATCATCTTCTGCACACAAACCTCAATTTTTAATCCACAGCATGACTAAAACTCCTATGCCAAGCCTCTTTCACTCCTGTCCTGGAGGAGATGCAGGTGGAATCTTCTGTGTGGCATTGCTAGCTATGTACATTGTAGCAGCGTGTCACTGCTCTGGGCAGAGCCACTGCGCTCCACACTCTCACAGACCCAAGCAGGAGTATAAAAAACTTATTATCTCAGTGTAAAGAGCAGGGTGGGAGTGGGAAAACCCATGTCAAATGGTTGACTGAAATCCCAGTGTGAGGCCACATCAGAGCTGGACACATCATACAAACCCACAGCTGGCCAGCCCCAGGACAGCAAAGCTCATCAGCTTTCCTGGACTTAGACCCATAACAAGGTGTGAGGGGGCGTATGGAACAGTCCCTGCCTCTGCAAGGGGGTGCAGAATGGGATTATCCTGTTAGCCAGCACAAAGATTGTACAGGAACACATGGCAAGAAGATGGGAAGTGATAAAGATGAGCTACATCCAGTCGCTGCTTCCTTTTTCAGACAGATTCTGAACTCAACAGAAAATACAGAAGACAAATTCAGGTGCCTGGTGAAATGAAGGAGATGTGCAAAGATTTTAAAGTCTCTGACAAAGAGCAGTGATGATAGTGCAGTACAGGTGCCAGCTGTGGAGCTCTGTTAATGAATTTCCTTTTCTCTCAGATGTTAATGGATGCCACAGACTGGCAGTACAACATATTTGAAACCCCATGAGTGTTCATTGCATTTTTTAAGCAAACCTGGTGGTACTTGTATTTTATCACCTCATTTTTGTTATTATAAGCCATTTCATTTACAAGGTATGTGGCATGAAACAAGATGCACATGGACTTAGGTGAAGGCATATTTAAATAGGTTGTGTTTAACTAGCATCTAAGTAGGTGACAGGTTGTGCTCAACATGTTTAAATAGGCTATTTACTTTTTTCAAGTTTAGCACTTAATCAAATGGTTTGCTTGGCAAGTGTAGAATGAGAGTCCCCAAGGCAATAGGAGTCAGACAGAAAGCATAAAGATTGCCTTTTCTGGTGCTTCTGTGGTGCTAAAATTGCACACAGATTTTTCACACACACATTGGCCATTCAAGCAAATCAGGAACCTCATCTGTCCTCACATGCTTCCTTGCTTGCTTGGTTTCTTTCTTTCTTTATTTTTATGTGGCAAACCATTTGGAAAGCCAGCTTCCAGCTGAGCACATCCATCCCCTGGCCCCTGGAGCCATCCTGCAGCCCTGGGTTGCTGCCTGCTCACAGCCCAGGCACCCCACAGCCTTACAGAGGGAACCTGGCCTCCAGCTTTGTCACCACCCTGCTGCACTGGGGAATGCACAGCAAACATCAGTATTGCTCCTGCATTCCCAATTTACATGTATTTCTGATGGAGACCATCTTCAGTCAGGAAGGGAAGACTCAAATATTGAAAAGCATCAAGGCTATTAGGATCTGTACATCCCACATCAAACAAGATCCCCAAAATTTCAGCTCATCAGGAATTGCATCATCATACATTGGTGCACCCTACCCCTTCTTTGCCAGTAGGGTTCACAGACTTATTAGTTACCCTTGTGTTTATCTGCCAGCACACTGAAAAACGTGGGATTTTAGAAAATTAGTTTCTAAGCAACACCAACAAGTGAACAGTGAACTAGCTTTAAACAGATGGCACATTTGTAGGGTGACAATGAGAAGTGATCACTGACCAGCAAAAAAACCCCAGAACTTTCATATTTCTTTCCTTTTCCTGACCATTCCCTAAATTCTCTGAGACTTGACTGGCATATGAAGAGTAAACCAGGGTGGGGAAGACTAATACAGGTGTGCATTTCAAAAATATTGGAGTTAAAAGTTATTGGACATTTGCTCCTGATGAAGTCTCCTGAACTGTTTATTAAATATTTTACCACTGCCACCTATGATCAGACAACCTGATGAAGTTACAACTCCTCATTCTGTTCTTTTCTAATATTTTTTTCCTTAAATACAGAAGAAGGGTGCTGTGGGAAAACTTAAAAAAATTCTTAGTACATACTGATTTTCAGTATGTACCATGAAAATATAAAGAACTGGTTCATTGATACAGCAGAGATTGATAATTCCTCTGTTTCCTCTTTCCCTCTAGAATCTCTCTGTCATACTCAAGAAAGGCTGTTGTCCCTGACATCCCATGTTCAGTGGCACAGCTGTAACCTCCAGGCTGAGGAAGAGGCAGGAAGGATATTTTGGCTTACTAACCAAATAGGAGATTTTGCTGTGAACAGCCTAATTTGTTTCCCTTTGTGTCTATAAGAAGCCAATGAATAATCTGCTGTGTTCAATTCCATCAAGCTTTGAGGGTTGATGTGAGTTTCCTCTTGCTTTCCTTGAGTTGCTTTGAGGGCTTATACTAAAATAATGAGGCATTTAAACATTTTTCAACCTACCTGAACTCATCCATTTCAGACACTTACCCAACTGTGTCCCTTTGATCCCCTCACACTGGGAGGGGAAGTGAATTTGAAAGACAATAGAACTTAAAAAAAAAAAAAAAAAGATATTTTCTGAGGCCAACTCACTTGATGTCCTACTTTGTGGAGAAACAGCCTCTAAAACAGCAGATAAAAGCCTGAGCTTCCTATCTTGCTCAGGGAATTCTGGTTTTATGGTTGAATTATAAATAGTTTTTCTTATTTTAAAACATGTGAAAGACATCAAAGAGACACAGCCAGTCCCACTCTCTATTGCAGAAATACAGTTAGTAAACTGAATCTTTCCATGGACTGCAACGAGAGCCCCACAGCATCTTGGTCACTCAGGGCACTGGGAGGAAACCAAGCCCTGGTTCAACACTGCCGTGTGACCCTGGATGAGCCCTTCCTCTTTCCCCTTGGTTTTATCCACATCACTGTAATTCTCAGTTTCAGCAAGACAATAAATTTATGGCAAAGATTGGCATTAACTTCTGATAATGCCCTCAGATGTTTTCAGAAACACCTTTTGTAAATATCCCTCTCCACAGAGCCTGGCTTTGTGGCTTTGCTTTGCCTTTGGGAAGCTGATCCCTGCTCTTGCTTCCAGGCTTTGATCCCACCATCATTCCTCCTCTGCAGGCTTTGCCTGCCCTTCCCCTTGCTCAGAAAGGGCTCAGAAAAAGAGGCAGCACCTCTCCTGAAGCTGAGTTCTGGGGCAGAAGGCTGAGTGGGAGCTGCTGAGGACACCCTGCCCTTCCCCCTGCTCAGGACCCCGTGCAGGAGGGGTGGAGGTGCCACCATCCTGCCCTTATCCCAGCCCCTGCAGGTGCCACCATCCTGCCCTTATCCCAGCCCCTGCAGGTGCCACCATCCTGCCCCTGTCCCCATCCCAGCCCCTGCAGGTGTCACCATCCTGCCCTTATCCCAGCCCCTGCAGTGCCACCACCTGCTTCCCAGCCTGCGAGGTGTATCCTTCCCTGCAGGTGCCACCATCCTGCCCTTATCCCAGCCCCTGCAGGTGTCACCATCCTGCCCTTATCCCAGCCCCTGCAGGTGTCACCATCCTGCCCTTATCCCAGCCCCTGCAGGTGCCACCATCCTGCCCCTGTCCCCATCCCAGCCCCTGCAGGTGTCACCATCCTGCCCTTATCCCAGCCCCTGCAGGTGCCACCATCCTGCCCCTGTCCCCATCCCAGCCCCTGCAGGTGCCACCATCCTGCCCTTATCCCCATCCCAGCCCCTGCAGGTGCCACCTTTGCCCTGGGCATGGGGCAGGAGCAGGGCATGGCTTTGCTGTGCTGCTCAGAGCCTGCAGCTCCTCACAAGTGCACCTTGTAGAGCTGCCCTTGGAAGGTGAATCAGGCAGAGCCGCTGTTTGCCAGCACCTCTTGTGAGGCACCTCCTTGATCCTGAATTTTTAGACAGTTTAAGAGCTATTGGACATGGGGCCAGGTTTTGGCAGGGCTGCTGCTGCTCAGGCCATAATCTCTCTGCCTCTCATTTGTTCTCATTTGCTCCAGCCAGCAGCTCCCATGACAACTCTGTGGCAGCACATCCTTCAAAGGCCAGCAGCCAGATAAACAAACTGGACTACCAGGTATTTCAGCTGCAAGTCTCAGCCAAGGAAGGAAAGACCTTGAGTCCTTATAAGAGGGCAAGAGAAGGTAAAGCTTCCTTCCTCCCTGCAAAGTTTTGACTCTTGGAGGTAATTGCTGCCTCAGAGAGGAGTCAGGATATTTGGGATTGCCTGGACAGGAAGGAATGAAGTGGGGTGAGCAACAGTAAGCAGTAGGAAAATTATGGCATTGTAGGAAAACAGGAAAGAAAATAAATTTAAGTAGCAGGGAAATTTCCTTTTCCAGCCCAGCTGTTACATCAGCATGGGACAAGGAGAGAAGCAGCACCACTGGAGAGTTAGGTGAGCAATCTCTGCATTCCAAGGTGCTGGGGAACAAAGACACCTCAGGATTTATTCTTGCTGCAAGTTCTGCAATTCAAGTGTGAGGCTTCCCCAGTGAAAGCTGCCAGTGTCATCTGCTGTAATTTCAGTTCCAGAATCCTCTCCAGGCAGGTGTGATCAGTGACCCAGGCAAGGCTTTGTTTGCACTCAGTGCCTGCTGCTGCTGCAGGACTCCTCCCTTCCCTGGGTATCTCAATAATACAGGGCACAAATCAGAAGATGTGTTATGGTTTTGCAATGTAATGCATGCCTGATTACCAAGCAAATTTGGCCTTGGTGTTAAGGTAACCAAAGCACTATCAATTCCGTGGTGAAGGATAAGTCCTTTTTACTGCAAAGCATGGGTGTTCAAATATATTTATCCCAGTTTAATTAGTTTTCAAAAGTGGCTTTAAATGTGCTTTAAGCTGCTGGGGAAACCCAATATTTTATCTCTGGGCAATGTGACAACAAATAACCTTAATGCCTATTCTTCCACACAATTCCCACCTTCCCAGGGCCAAGCACGTTATGTATTTATGTTACTGATTGAAACAAGTTTAGTCCAGCACTCAGTTTACAGATCTGCCTGAGAGCCATCAGTTCTGCTCAGCTCCATCTCCAGCCAGGACATGAGTGCCACCGTCAGTGACAGCTGCACCTCCCTCCCAGGGGGACAAGACCTCTAGGATGGCAGTGCACATTCAGGCACAGGTCCAGACAGGTCCATCACTCCCTCCAGACCACAGGCAGCTCTGTGTGATCCCCATGACCCAGCAGGGGAAAATGATCATAAAGGACAAGCAGAGGAGTGGTGCTGCCCTCAGGAACACCCTCCCTGCAGGCAGAGCCCAGCTCACAGGGATCCCTGGTGCTGACAGGCAGAGCTGCAGAGCTGCACGCTGCCACTCCCAGGCTCATCTCAGCAGTGGGATTTTGATGGTGTGGGGAATACCTCTGATCAAGCCCATTATTCTCCCCATTTCATTATCTAATGGTCCCTGGCTGTGCAGCAGCTGTATAAAGAGTTTGGGGCTGATTTAATTTGCCAGAGATTTCATCTGGCTAGCTGCAAACACAGGGCTGTGATTTCTGTGACATGGCACAGCAGCAGCTGCTCAGCCCCAGCTCTGAGATCGCTCTAGCCCAAAAGAAATATGAGGTGCTCACTTACATCAGTTGCAGTTTTGCTTTGGAAAGAAAATAAATACAACCAATAAAGCAGGACAAATCCCTCTGACACATGCACAAAAACAGCTGCCTAGGAAAAAAGAGCAGCTGCATGGGATTGTGAAAGAATAGGAAATATTTCCACGGATTGGTAAAGCTAGTCTGCCACTCCTTAAAAGCAAGTCAAATTAAGTCATTCTTGTAGAAAACACTTCTATTCTAGGTAATCAAAGCCCTTTGGCTGTGTTATCACTGTTCTGACCTCCAAGAGGACCCACACAGACTCCAGAAGCCATTTCCATTGGCTTGCTGACTGACCAAAAGGCAGCAGGCAGCAGCCCTGGTCTGCTACTGTTGAACACTTCCAGCACAGGAGGGGACAGGGGAGGGACAAACGTGGTTACTCCATCTGTAGACACTGCTACACTGGGAAAAGACATAAGCACATTGTGGGATGCGAAACAATTCAAAATAGTTGTGACAAATTATGGCGAAAAGATTCAATGAAGTGCAGTTCAATAAAGGACAAACACACAGCGTCTGAATTTCACCTGGAATAGTTCACTGACAGCAAGGCAAACTGGAGAGCAGCTGGTTGGGGCAGGTAGGATCATGAGACAGGGAGGTTAGACAGCTGCTGGAAAGCCAAAAACCCTCCAGGGTGAAGAAATCCCTCTGCTTCTCAGAAGTTAGAAACTCTTCCTCTTTACCCAGCGCTGCCTGGAACCACAGGTCAGAAACATGGGGATGAAATGTGGGCTGAAATGTTCAGAGGCACAGAAAATCCAGTAAATTAGAAAAGGATGAAACAGGAACTGTTTGGCTTAGAAAAACAGGAGGGGAAGCACTCAGTGCTCTGCAAACAAAAGGTTACTAGAGAAAATAAAGTTACAAGTTTGTCTGTGGTGATCTGGGCAAGAAGGGAAGGGCTTGCACTGCAGGAGGGGATATTCCAAAAGTATTCTTAATATTTAGCCAAGGAAAAAAAATGGAGAAGGACTGGAAATTCTTGTGGTTGAGAGATCTGGATGCTCCAGACATAAAAATCTTACATGAACAGTTTAGAAAAGGAACTTTCAGAGGCACAGCAAGGTGAGTCAATCCTGTCTTTAAACAGAAGGAAAGGCACAGACTTATGGCCTTTCCAACCCAATTTTCTCTAACTCCTGTGACTTCTATTGTTAGTACTTGTCCTGCTAAAATGGAGCAGTTTCTCATCTTCCTCAAACATACTTTGCCAAAGACAGAGCAAGGAAAAAAAGGAATTTTAATTGGAATCTTCTCCATTCACCTCCGGTACATCTCCCACAAAACAGAAAAACATTTAAGTCATCTGTTCCTAACCACATTCTCCCATGAGGTTTTTGCAGAGAGGAAAAAAACCCAGATCCATTAAAAAAAGCAATATTGCTTTTTTATTGAAATGAAAAGAACTAAAATAGTTCTTTTCCCCACTGAAAAATAAAGAGGTGAATGGAGAAGCAGCAGACAGGCTTTATGGAGGCGTTTATCTCTGAACTCATCAAGATATCAGTGGTGCTAACATTGGAGAAGGACAAGGTCCTGTGTGCTTAACAGCCCAGAGCAGCACTGCAAATTGGGGAAGGCTTTGAAGTGCAGCAGACTCCTGTAACCAGGGACAGCCGTGGCAGGGGTGTGGGGGTGGATTTAGCTGAGCAGAAAGTAATTTCCTTCTCAGGTGAATTCAGCCCAGGTATTTCTGAAGGCCACAAAACTGGCTCCAGAAAAAACCTCTTAAGTAGCAGCTTCAAATGGATTATTCAAGCTTTTTACATTTATGCTGGTTTGCAACAAGTTAGGGGGTTTCATATTGTATGTCTTCATTCCAAAAAAAGAGTTGCCAAATTAAAATTGGGGGCCAGATTTTCCTAGAGGAAACCAAGAGATGAGGCTTTTCTGTGGGATCATACTGAAGTAATTCTGAAATTTAATCATACAAACTCTAAGCAGACATTGACTTTGTGTCTCCATTCTGCAGCTGGCCAAGAAGAATGATTATAAACTTTTGCATACACACATACACATTTACAATTGTGCATTTTGTATCTAGCTGATCCCACATAAAATCCTTTTTGCAAATATTGATCTGAGAATTCTGGCAAGAAACAAAAGCACTAAATGAGGCAAATGGAACTATAACAGGAAAAAAAAATAGGAATAAAACTGGAAAGCCACATGAAATTTCATCTGCCATCTCTCTTTTAAACTGCTCCCAACAAAATTCATGACTCTGGAAGATATTGAAAACTCACATGCAAGCACAGTCCCCAGTCATCAATCCCAGTATTTTCTGTGCTAGGCAGAGTCTTGGGCTGTAACATTTTTCTCCTCCCACCCATGTTTTGAGGGGTGAAGCTGTCAAACTTCACCTGGTCTTCTCATTCCTTGGCAAACCCCCCCCAAAAGAGCACCAGCTCTCAGGGAAATCAGTCACAAAATAGAGCCTGCCTTGGTCCAGACAAATCCAGAGGATTTTCCATCACCCCTAATTCACTGGGTCCCTCTTTCCAGAGGGTTTTGGTACAAGTGCTGAAGAGGCCTTGTCACTTGATAGACACCCACCCAGGCTGGGATCTCACAGTGTCCCAGAGAGCAGGACCCAGGGAATTCCAAGGACCAGAGCACACCAAGCACTCCTCTTGTTTCCCTCTCACTAATAAAGGCTTTCTAATAAAGGCCACAGGGGGAAAAAAAGTGCTGCCACTTAAGAAATAAGTTATTAGAGGAAAGGCCCCAAGAAATCCCTTTGCAGGTTTTCCTGAGGACTCTGAGCTGCCATAGCTGCCCAGATGGGTGAGTGACACACCTGAGACAAGAGTCCTCAGGGAAGCACTAGAGGAGCTTTATTCAAGAGAATTGAATAACGTCTGATATAGGAAAATTTGTGATGAGCTGATGGATGACAAGGAAGGAGTTTAAACACAATATCCAAGGTTTTCTTTAGTGTGAAGGTAGTGACACACTGGCACAGGTTGCCCAGAGAAGTTGTAGCTGTCCCATCCCTTATAGGGCCAGATTGAGTGGGGCTTAGAGCAACCTGGTCCAGGGGAAGAAGTCCTTGCCCTGTCCAGGGGGTTGGAACAAGGTGTTCCCTCAGGTCCTTTTCAATCCAAACAATTCCAGGGTTCTAGGATCACAGGACAGGCAACTCTCTCAGAGCTGGCCAACAATGTACATCCTCTGAGACAATGCTTATTCTCCTTGCAACTGCCTTAGGAGATTTTAATTCAACTTTTTATCCTTTTCAGTAGACATGTTCCCAGCTGGAACAAAATAAATTACCCTTAGCTATCCAAATGAAAATTAAAAAGCATCAGTAAGACTTGACTAACATCTTAACACATTCCAAATTTCTTCCAAACCCATATTATCATTCTGAACAGGGCAGTGTAATCAATCCCCTCCTACATTCTTTTCACTGTTCCAAGTAGCCTTTACTTATAGCTGTGGTGTTGCGCACTTGCAATCTACCAGAAAAACCTTAAAATAGGAAAACTATTTTTGCTCTTTCCCCCATACTCATCAGGTACAAAAACAGCACCAAAAAAAAAATCCTGCAAGGTCACCTTATTCATGTGCCCTCAGACTGGTCTGAATAGTCTGACTCCCTGTTACCCAAAGCTTCATTTTCTGAGAGTGGCACTGATTTCAGTGAACCTATTCCCACAGGTTAAGGACGGGCCAGTGAGTTTATTTGAATGACAGCTCCACATACCCATACCTTCATCCTGAGAAAGCAGTCAAAGATAGTTGAAATGGTTCCTAATCTAAAAAGATTAGGTTTCTTCAATCCTGAAAAGAAAGTAAACTAAGAGAAGTATAAAAATATCTATAAATCTGGAGTGGCATGGAACAGGGAACAGGTACAAGCTGCACATGCGCTGGCTCCAAGTCAGAACTAAGGGCTATCAGACAAAACCATAAGAACAGCTTCAAAACAATCTAAAGGAGGTGATTCTACATTAATATGTATTGCAGACAAGGAGCTCATTGCTCTGAATGTTGTGGATGACACAAGTTGACACAGGCTAAAAATTGGAATATTTCTCTGAAGAATGAAGTACAAAGACAGGCATTGCATTTGCTGTACAAAAGCCCTGCTGGAAGCAAGACTGTTTAGAAAACTGCCACTGTACTTGTATGCTGCTGTAACTGAGACACTGGGATAGATCCAGTATGTTTATTCTTACATCCTTATGAGAGTTTTCTGAATGAGGCAAAAGATTGCTGGGAGGAAAAACAAGGTTAGGAAATAATGGCACTGAATGCTTTCAGTATTCTGCTAAAATGGGAGAGAAAGAAGTATTACTTTTCCAGAAACTTCAATGGAAAACGGTGCCTACAATGTTTTTTCCAAAATGCAATCATGCTTCTTGTTCCAGTAGTAGCCTTGGTGTCATGCCACGTGCTCCTCATTACAGTTTTGAGTGCAGCTTGCTTTGAAGTGTTACTGTGCCATTCAAAATGCTCTTTATGTGTGTTCTCACACGAATCTGCTGGCTTGAGCAACAGAACACATTTCTGCTCCTCCTAATTCCTGCTTGCCCTAAAATTGAAGAGCTTTGCCCTTTTCTGTGTGTCACCAAGAACACTGATCACAGAGACACAGTTGAGTATCCAGGGAAAGCCTTCCTGAAGGGGTCAGATGTTGCATAAGGAGTTTGCATTCAGAATTCTGCAAGGATTTCATTGATACAGGTAAGTCACAAGGAGGAGGAGACTGGGACAGCTCCCAGATCCCTGGTATGTCTTTGGGATAACAAGCTAGCACAAAACTTGTAAGGAAATATATTTCTAGTTATAAGATCAGGCATCACTAAGAGATTTTTTTTGTGCATAGAAAGTTCTTTCTTATATAAAAGCATGTTCAGGTTTGCAATGGCATGTACAAATGTTATCAAAGCTGAAGTGGGCCTGATGCTGCTCTTTCTAGAAGAACAGGACTCTGTGGGATGAGCAGGAACTCCATCCCTCACTGCTCATCACTGGGTCTCACACACAGAGTGTGAGCTCTTCATGAGGCATTAAAAACAAAGGGAAATAAAACAATTCTACCATTTGGCAACAAAACTAAGGATCTCTCAATTTCATATCAAGGAAAGGTTCATTTACATTCGGATATGGCTCTTGGCAACAAGTCAAAATTCTGGCCTACTATTTCTCCAAGGTGTGGGAAGATGGAAAAAGTTAAATAATCCATGAGACTTCAAATGATATTTTTTTATAACTACTGTGGGATTTAGAAGACTTAACCCAAATCTAAGGTGTCCAAATAATACTTAATTTCTAACCACATGTCTGCAACATAAATGACACTCACAACCCTATAAAAACCCTCAACTCTTCCTCTTCTGATTTTCAAATTTATTCATAGGAGAACACTTCAGTCATCACTGAGCTGTGATTGCCTCTTGGGTGGCAGGCAGCACTTAAACTGCTCAGTGCTCGGGGATGCAACCAGACGAGACAGAGCCAAGAGAATTATACCTGGGCAAAGCAGCCCAAATCCCCAGGAGCACTTTGGCTCTAACTCTCACTGACACCCGTGGCAGCGTGGCCCTAAATAACTGCAGGGAGCTGGGGCAGTGCAGTTGCTCCAAGCAGGGTTTGTCAGCGTGCAGCAGTGAATGCCCTGTCCTCTCCAGCAGTGGTGCTGGGCAATGGGAACTTGAGACACTTTCTGTTTTACTCCTCCTGCCAACAGCAGCCTCCAGACAGAGCTGTTGGGACAATCATGGCAGGGAGAGTTTCAGGGCAGCCCTGCAGGGTGGGTGACAGTGCAGAAAGCCACCCCAGTGTCCACAGCAAGTCTGAGCATTAGCATTGCCCTGTCTGTGTCAGCACACTCCAGCTCTGAGTAACTCCCAGCAAGCTGCCAGCCCAGCTTCTGAGAGCCCGAAAAATTCCACTGACAGAACAAAGTGTATAGGCAGACATGATGGGAAGCAAATTATCAGGATTACTATGGTAACAACAGGGAGTGAATGATGACTTCAAGGTCATGACAACATATGCATCTTGTAGGAACAGCTAATTGTCTGACTCTGCTCACTGACACCACAACAGATTTTTCACTAAATACCTTAGTATTTGAATTTTGCTGCCTCCAGCTACTATTAACATATTTTGCATTCATTCTTTGAATAAATCTCCACTAATGTTTCCAGTGAAAGTTCACAAACATATATTCAATTTATATTTAATGAGACAGTGCGAGTTAAGTAAATGAGTGCTAATTAATTGAAGCATATGTATAGTGGGCTGAGAGGATTAATTAGTTAATGTTCGCAGAGATATCTAAAAAATGTGAAATCTATCTAAACATGAACTGTGCTTTGGAAGAAAGGAGAGGAGATGAAGAGATACAGAACATTACATCTAACATTTAATGAACACCTCAAAATCATGCATGGCTTGTCATCAGTGTTATCTGCAGTGTGAAACTAGCCACACATTAGTTAAAATCTGATTATTCAGTTGTTGCTTTTCAGGTAAAAGTAAAATGGGCCAAATTCTCTAGTTCTGTCTCCACTGGGACAGTGCCACATAACATGACTGGCCAAAGTTATCCAGAGTCACTGGACAAGCACCAAGAGGGGGCAGCATGGCCCAAGGGCAGAACAGTGTTTGAAGAATTCCTAGTGGTCTCCAGCTAAATGTAGAACACAACTTTTTCTAATGCTCCCACCCATTTCCATGGCACCCAGCAAATCCCTGAGCTGAGCACTGGGGCTCAGCTCGTCTCTGGCTTCAGGGCAGAAATCACCAATGCTCAAACATTCTGCTGCAACCCCTACACACATCTTCCTTCTCCTCCTTCCTCCTCTCAGTGATTTCCACTCTTGGGCGCTGTCTGTGTACTTGGAGACCTGCCTGGCAGCATGAATGAAGAAAAAGAGCTCTTAGAGCTTTCTAGCACAGTCTGCCGCTGGTAGCTTGGTCAGAGTTGCCTCCACTGCTCCCTGGGCTGTGCTGAGACAGCTCAGACCCCACAGCCCCAAACCCATCCAAATCCACAGAGCCCCAGGGCTGAGAGTCTGCTCTGCAGGCATCACCTCAGGGAGGGATGGACCCTGAGCCAGAGGCAGCCAAAGGTGCCCCATGTGCTTTCACTAGCCCTCCCCAACACTCAGAGGATAAGCAGGGAATATTTGTGGGCAGACAGCCAGAAAGATTGTGTTTCTCTGGCTTTTGCCAAGGTAGCTCATTTTATACAAAGCTGGAGAGAAGGGGCAGAGCAAAGTCTTTGGGAAGGCTTCTCTAGACAGTGTAATTGATGCAGGGCAGTATAATTGATGAAAGTTTGCATTAGAAGAGCTTTCCAGGACAACACACTGGTAAACCTTATGCTCCCACTAAACAGCCCTAGAAATCAATTTGGCTGTCTACAAACATAGAATAAAACAGTCTGCCTGACCTCAAGGTGAGTCTTTCAACCAAAACAGGGCAAGGAATGTGCTTCCCCCTTCACCTCCTGAAAACTTAATAAAATATGATGAAGCAAGAGAGCTTACCTGTGACAGGCTGCTGAGCACCTGGGCTGGGCTGTGTCCTCAGCAGGCACTCAATGCACAGGAGCACAAATTTCTTCCCACCTTCATGTGAGGCACTGAATAAGAGGGAAAACCAGCAGAGGATCTGTGAGGGGTCCTGCTGGGGCTTAGGTGGCACCCTGGTGCTGTGGCAGCAGCTCCAGTGCACAACTTCCCAGGCAGTTCCTGGGCAAGGCTGAGAGAAGATCAGAGAAAAGAATGATAAACAATTCTTATCTTAACTTGCTGCACCTATTTTTGTGAACATGTGGAATGTGTTATGGAGATTTGTTTACCAAAGGGTGATTTCTTATTAGCCAATGGTGATGGTGTTTGGATTGAAGGACCAGTTGGGTCCACCTATATTCTAATTGTCTGTAAGGGCAATGAGTTTCTTAATAAATGTAGGATAATAAAGTGATTGATCAGCCTTCTGAGAATCATGGAGCCAATGCTAATCATTACCTGGGACCTGCAGTGGCATGGTACCATGTGTCCCATGCAGGGGAGCACCATAACCAGCACCCAAAATCCTAAACCAATCATGGACCTATTAACCCCTGAAGTCAGGGGAAACCTCCCAGCTCTAACTCCCACAGGATGGAAGAGTCTATTAAATAGTTTCTGGGCTGCTGTGATCTACCTCAAAAGTCCAGACCCAAAGCAACATATCCCTGGAAAGATTTGGTTAGTTATAAACTCCAACAAATGGCAGCTCACCTCCTGCCTGCTGCAGAGAAAAGCAGCTCAGTGCAGTCTTAGGGAGAGATTGTGGCTGCTGCCCCAGGCACAGCTCCCCACAGGTCAGGAAAAGCTCCTGCAGCTTGTCTGGATACAATTCTGCAGCAGTACCAAGGAGGAGGAGAGCCCTTGGGTGGCAGGGGCAGAGAAAGCTCAGTAGCCAGATGCAAGGATGCCTGGAGAAAAAAGCAGCACAGGACAGCTTCATCTCTAGAATTGTCTGCCACTGGGTTCCATTACCCCCCAAAAGAGCTAATGACCTGCTTGCAGGGTGTTTCTGCTGTCCCACCAGCCACCCTGCTAACTTGAGGGGCTCTCTGGGCAGCATCGCCCAAGAAAAAATCCCTGTAAGCACATGCCTTCAAGCAGCTGCTGCCAGCATGCCTGGTGTGCTGCTCAGAGGAGAACCATGTCTTCTTTCAGGAGAATAATCCTCATTTGTTCAGTAGACTTAGGAGGGTCTCAGTGGTAAGGAATGCTGCATGATTTATTCAGCAGTGCCTTTCTCCTGGAAGGACATAAGCCATTCTCTTAGGAGACCTACAAAAATCACATTAACACTAATGTGTTCTTTGATGATTAGAGAGTTTCCCTGGCAACACTCCATCAGTGCAGGCTGGCAAAATATATTGTCATAATTTGAGATAGACTTTTCCCCCTTTTGCATTACAAAGTAATCCAGCTGAAGGACTCCAACTGGATTCTTCCACATATGGTGCCTATTTTCAAATAAAACCATCTCCTCTGAGATTTTGGAAGAAGCAAGTTTTCAGGAATTTCCCCACATTGCCAGTTGTGTGCTCATGTGGTTTTGTTTAACACAAAGCAAGAACTGCATCTCCCATCTGTTGCTCCATGGCTCATGCAACATTTAGCTGTGTTTTGTATTAATGATGGTCACCATTAATAAAACAGTTTGTAGATTAGGAATTTATACCACCTTTATAATTAATAGGAACCTCTTGCTAAATCTCCTCTATGGTACTTTCTGTCCTAAATTCTCAGAGCCCTTTCTCTTCCTGCCTAGATCCCACGGGCAGGCCATAATCTACCATGGGGGACTGGCTCAGCTTCTAATTGGGAAAAAATGGAGACATGGCAGGGCACCAGCTGGTGCAGCTATTGCAGGAAATCACAGCTATCAGACTTAATGAGAGAGACCACAGCAGCTATTAGAGAAGCTGTTGCACCAAACATCAGTAGAATTTCTATATTCTTCAGTAGATAAGTGCAGTCAAAACCTCAGACATTTGCTAGAAGCATTGATTAGGTTTGCAAGCACCAGCACCCACTTGGGGATACCAACCTGACCATAATTATCTGTGTGACTAAGTCCTGACAAACACTTCGCTGAGAGAAGATAAGAGGCTTTAGGAACTGATACCTGCCAAGACCTGTTCCATATTCGCAGTCTGGCTACTGAGAAAATTCAAGCAGCTTCAAGCCTCAAAGAAAACTTGAGGCAATCACTGGTGAAATGACAAAGCCTTGATCTCTCCCCAGAAGTTGGACTTGAAGCCTAATAATGGGTCCTGAAGAAACAGAAAGCATAAATTATTTCTGTTAAAAGTACAGAATTAAAGTTGTGTTAATAGAAGTCATTTAGCCATCTGATCAGTCTCCTAGCAATTGCATAAATTACTGACAGAACAAGGAGTTTCAACCAGAGCATTATTTCATGGACAGACCCTGACTGATTTCCAGGCAAGCCATAACGAGCACTCTGGAGGGAGCTGCTCTATCCTCAGATGAATGGAATTAATAAGACACAGAAAGCTGTTTAATAAACAAAGTCCCCCTTTTTCTCCTGTGAGCTGTACAGGAACAGAGTATGTGAACAGGGAAGCCTTTGCTATTTCTCTGGATTTCCCAGACCGTTTCCTCATCAAGCCTTTGCCACTCACTTTAAGCCCATCACTTGTAAGCCCCAAGTGCTTTGATCTGCAGCAGAGAGCCCATGGCACTGCTGACACCTCCTGAGAGGCTTTGTCACCTCTGTAAATCCATATGCTGCACTCAAGGCAGTGTTTTGACTGGTCTCTCTCTGCCTCCGGGGACAGAATGGCAGAGTTTTGGTTTAAATCTGTTATTCCCCTCCAAGACTCAGCCATTTGTAGCTCATAAATTGCAGTTTAGCAGATAGATTGAGATGTTCAAGTTTATCTTCCCACACAAGTAACAGCAAATTGTAGTGTGAGCCCTGGGTGCAATTTTGCTGGAGTGCCCTGAGGCTGGGAAGTGGCTCAGGGAAGCTGTTTTTCTGGAGATGAGAACTTTCCCAGGCACCATCTTTCCAATACAAAGCTCTTCTCCCTCTGAAGTGGCTCTGGGAAAAGTGATGGATACGCTGCAGGCAGAAGATTTGTAAATGGCCCAAACTGAAAACAGTGAGCAAAAACTGCTTGTTTGAGAAAAACATCTCAGAACTTCTTACTGAGTTGTAAAAAAGGTCATTGGACTTGTTTTAATTGTGCCTAAAAAGGTTCTGTACATTCCTAGGGAACAGCAACAGTCCTGCTGAATCACCATGAGGAAAAGCCTGTATCTAGGCAGATCTGGCTTTGCAGACAAGAAGCTTTGAATTCCTTAGGACTAGAAGGATTTGAAAGAGCCATCTGTGCACACATGTACCACAGGAGAGCTGGATCCTCCAGCCACTATCACAGTGAAGTTTATCACCATGGGCAGAAAGAAGTATGGGAAACTTCTTTTCCTGAGGCACTTCCATGTGGAACCATGGCTGTAATCACATTTTTATCTATAAAGTGCCTGAAGCAATCTCAGGCCCATCCATGTCTCCACAGCCAAAGGCACAGAGATAGCACAGTCTGGCTGATACCACAGCAAAGGTAATCTAGATTTTAATAAGACATAAACTAAAGACTTGTGGCAAATGTTTTTTTAGGACCGCGATGGTGTCAGACTGGAAGGGGCATTCCTGTCCCACCTGAGTTCTCAGTCTGAGCCAGTGTCATGGGTGATCCGTCCCAGAGGACAGACTGGCACCCCTGCAAAGCCTCAGGAACACCTCAGGTCTCCTCATGACCCACTCCCACACAGAGCTGGGTTTCCTCTTTGTGGCAGCACACAGCAATTCCTCCATGCAAACCCCACCAGGCACTGGTGAGGATTTTGGCCTCATGTCTGCTAAGCCTCATCTTCTCTAGGGAGACACCACAACAGTCTGGGACATCTTGGCCCCTTCTGCCACTGCATTTCTGGGGGAAAGCAGAGAGAGATGGGGCTGGCCAAGACTCCCTGTCCCAGATTTCTGTGGAAGGTTCCAGACCTACGGCACTGGTGGGCACAGAGCCTCATCGGCTCCCTGTGGAAACTGGCTACCCAAATCTTCCTGGTTTTGCAATTGTCTGCAAGTCTGCAGCTCATTACCAGGAGCGAGCAGGGAAGGGGAATGGCACAGTGCTCTATCAGAGGCTCATCTCTGAGAAGCAAACCCATCACTGCTACTGCTTCCATCCAGCTCCAGCATGACCTCTATCATTTACCACAGTTCTCCACAACCCACAGAGACATCAAGTGGCCAAAGAATCCAGTTGCACATACTGAGCAGACTGCAGACTTCTGAGAAAGCTTTGGGAGGAGAGTGGAACATCTGAGCTTAAGCCAAGCTGGGCCATTCACTGGCCTGGTTCATTGGCCAGTCCAGCAAGGATTATTTTCTCCCCATTTTTACTCAACATTATTTCTTTTTATTTTTCCTTTCTCTCTTTTGGTTATAAGCCCAGTAAAAACATGCCAAAAAACAAACAAACAAACAAACAAAAACCTAAATAAAACCACCAAAAAACCCCACAAAAAACCAAAAACCCATGGGAAAAAACAAATAGAAAAGAAAGTGGGTGATCCCTGGGTACTGAGTGTATACACCCACCAGTCCACACAGACACTGCCCTTGCAGGGTGTGTGACAAAAGCCCTCAACACAGCAATCTGCCCCTGGCACTGGGGCCTGTGCTCAGGCAAGAGAGGCATCACAGTAAATAAAGGTTGTGCAAATTTATTTCCTGGAGTCTGATCTCCCTCTCCTTCTTCCTGTATAAAGTAAATTGCCTACTATTTTTGGGGGGGGTTGTTTGGGGTTTTTCCCCCTGAATCCCTGCTGTGATATTAGAAGCAACACAAAGCAGAACAGAATAGAGGGGAGATATCTTTCTCTCAGAGACTGGGGAAAAAAAAAACATTTCAAAGCTAATCCTAGACCAAAACTCACATCACTTGCTCCTTTCTACACCTTCCCCTCTGATGGTGACAGACTGTGGCTGGGGACCTCGGCAGGAAGTCCAGGAGCCCCAGAGGTGCTGATAGGTACCACCCCCAGCTGATGGTGCTGTCAGGAGCCTGCCAGTGCCCTCTGGGAACCTCTGGGAACCAATCTTGCTATATCTTGTATTAAATCAGTTGCTTCAATCTCACACCAGAACTTAAGAGGGTGAGGAATTTATGGGACAAGTGTCCTGTGCAGGTGTCAGAGGGGAAGGACACAGTCACAGCTGTTGCAAGCCAGCCTTACAGGTTTCCTGTGCTTCAACTCTGAAACACCACAGCAGGGTCTCTGCCCCCAGCAGTGCTGTTTCAGAAGAGACTTTTGCTTTCCCACTCCCAAGCATCACAGTCTGCAAAAGAGCTGAGACCATGCTCATGCCTCCAGGTCTTCAGCTTCCTCAGGAACCATCTTAATTAGATGCACAGTCAATCCCTCCTGCTTGGAACAAGTTTTCAATTTCCTAGAAGGAACAAGAAGGAAGAGTCCTGGGACAGAGACACTTGACAGAGCTCTTGAGCAGAGAGGCCAGGCTGAAGGCTGAGGAAATCTGTCCCCAGCCACAGAGCAGAGGAGAAGCCATGCACCAGGACCCACCAAGGACATGGCTGGGTCAGCTCTCAGTCTCCCTGCTGCTGCAAGCTTGCCAGTGAACGAAGAAAGTATGTGTGATGGGATTGTTACAGAAAACCTGGGTTAAACCTGCCAAGAGACCCGTGTTTCACACTGAGGTTCAGGCACTCGTTTGAACCAGCAGCCCTTGCAGTCCTGAAACATTAAATCATGACAAATTTCCCCCTAAGACACACCTTCACTCTCCTTCTCCCACTGTTACCTCTGGAGGTTTAATACCCAACTCAAATTCAGCTGCCTGACTCTGGGGACAATCAAATGTGCATTGCTTCCTGAGAGCAGAACATGAAAACCAATTTTCCCTCACAAGCTCCACTGTGGATTCTCCTGTTGAGCACCCACAGCAATGCCTAAGATGCCTCTGCCCAATTTCACTAAAGCTCCCCTGTTGTATGTTCAAAGGATAGAGGAGCACTGAGTTTCAGCTCAAACCACAGGAAGCCAGGCAAGGAAAAGGTATATCCCAAGAGAATTTCCACAGAGAAGAGTTCCTCCAGCTCAAACCAGCACCTCCTCAGTAGCTAGACAATAACTGTGTTTGGCAGAGCACAGCTGGTTTTTCTGCACTTTAGATATCCTCTCTGGGGAGACCAGAGCTCCCCAGGGCTCCCAGCACTGCCCTTTCATCCATGTTTGAAAATAACATCCAGATCAACTCTTTCCAGCTGGATTTGTCTTTCCAATTCAGGTTTAGGAGCTGTGCAGTCTGTAAGTACTGACATTGCTGCAGTCTGAGCTGCACAAGGAAATTCCAATTTACAATGCAAAGTTTGTTTGCCATTACCCTCGGCTCAGCACAAGTTCCAGGAGTGCAGCTGGGATAGACATCACCCAAGGGTGTTCCCCCTTCTGGCAGTGGCACCTCTCTGAAACTGCCCCTGCTGTCTGTAAGGCAGGACAGAACTGCACAGAGCTGCTCCAGCTCTGTGCGTGTCAAACAGACAACTCTATTAAACCCAAAGGACAGTTGTCCTCCCTGTGTTTCAGATTGGTCTAAAACTGTGCTATAGGGGACAATTAATCTTCAAAATCAATTTTTTGTCAGGAGGCTACATTTCAGTTGTCTCAGGAATGGTGGTGCTGTGCTGGTAATGCCTGTCTGATGAGGCAGCCTCTGAATTGACTGCCCAAGAGAACACTTCTTATTAATAACTTTGGTCACAAACCACAGGTCCTTTTTTTGGCTTTAGAAAACATCTTGGTTTATGTACTGTGTTAAAAACCTCACGCTGTCAGGAGTCAGAAGATTTGCTTTGGGTTTTCATTGCATTGTGAGACAGGCAGTATTTTAAGTAAGATATTCCCTTTTCCCCAGGAAGGCAAAGAACACCCCTCCAGTTTCTTCTAGAAAAAAACACAATAAAAATGCTCTTTTTTCTTTCCTTTGCATTTGTGGCCTTTCCCCCCATGCCCCACTCCATGGTAATCCTCATTTCCCTGCATCTCCCTCTGATTATTTATCCACACAATTGTTTGCTGGCTGGCTGCTGCATTTGGCCCCCAGGCTCTCTCCTTGCCATCACCCAGAGGGACACAGCTCCCAGAACATCCTTGGAACCCTCACAAGCACCAACTCCATCCACGTGCTGAAGGTTGGACTACGCGTCCAGCCAGTGCTGAGCTTGGCTCCTCCAGCCTGGACATGTCAGGATTTAATCCAGTGACTCTGTCAATGCCTGGGTCACTGCAGAGGCAGGACAGAGCCAGGGCTCCCTTCTTCCCAAGGGACACCAAGGCTCCCCCTTGCACCATCTCGCTTGGCCTGGGAGCTCAGCTCATCCAAAAGCAGCAGGGCCTGGAGAGCAGAGTGTTCTCAGAGCAATCCTGTGTAGCCAGCACACTCTCCTGGCTCAGTGGAGACATGGCACAGGCAGAAGAAACCCCAGCTTTTCAGCTGGCCAGCCACTCCTTCCTGGCTGCAGAATGCTGCTGTGCTGATGCTGAGGGTGCTGCCTGGAGCGTGTCCGGATCTCCTGGAGCCATGGGAGCTGATGTCAGCCTGAGCCAGGCACATCCCACACACCTTTCCTGAGCAATAGTCCAAAGTGTGTCAATGCACTGACCTCCTAAGTTATGCTTCTGAAACCCCACATTTCCCCAGGACAGGTCTGCTGTGGACAATGTGTTTCACACACCTTGCTCAGCACCAGGCACCTCTCACTGGTACCCTCAACCTTGCCAACACTGCACTTCCACTGAACTGGAAGATGGCCCCAGATCTCCCATTTTCTGCTACCAATGTCCTTCCTGTAGAGGAATCCCCAGTGTTTCAGAAAACTGGGCTCTTCAGGAGCTACTTTTTACTAGCAGAGGGATACTAATGAATTGAATTGCCTCTAAGTCCCTGCATGTTCTTTATTTCCAGCTTACCCAGCTAAAGCTTATTTGATTTCAAAGATAATCCAATAAGCATCAGTTAATAAAATTAACTTTGCAAGGATTGGATTTCCCTAGTGCATGAGACAGATTAAGGGACAGGCCAAAAGGGAAACAGAGCTGAAACTTCTGTTATAAAAAGGCATTTTTGTTAAATCCTGGACATTTTCCTTTGTGCAAGTGAAGGTTCAAAGGACTCCTGCCCTGCAGAAGGCCAGGCCAGCACTGTCTGTAGGTGAATAAATCCCTCCCAGGTGTTGGAATAGGCACTGCACAGGTCCTGAAAAGCTCAGCTTGTCCAGGCTGGTCCTGCAGGCCCTGAGAAGCAGGAATGATGCTGGCCAAGTTACAAACCAGGCAGAGCAGCCAGGTCCCACTCACTGTTGCAGGCTCTGCTGTCCCCAGGTTCACTCTGAGCCCGGCCCAGCCCGCCCAGGCTGGAGCATCTCCATGGGAGCACACCATGATTATCCTGAGGAATGAAACAGATGGAAGGAAGACTCAGGAGGAGAATGGAGTATGCAATATTCTTCCAGGTGAGGACAGCAATGTCTGCAAGACCTGTAATAGTGCTCCTTTGTATCTTGTAACATTTGCATTGCTGCTTGCCTTACCTGAGCACAGCTAGAACTCATTCTCTATTAAGACCAAATTGAGCTTTCTATAAACCCTGAAAACAAGGGTTTGGTAAAAGCTCTCTGCTGTCCAAACATGCTCCTGAATGATTAGCATCAGATTAAGCTCTTTCGCTTTAACCACAGAACCATTTTCTTACCACAGCCAGTGTACAGAGACAGTTAACTCCAAATGGCTTAAGGCAAAACCCATCACAAGGACTCTCCTGGGCTGCTGCAGGATTTCCAGAGCAGGCTGGCTTCCGAGCACTGAAACAGGAGTAATCCCTTCAGTGACCCCAAATACATTCTCAGGCACAAAACATACTTTGACACTTCAATTCACATGTCATGGAAACACCATTTATGTCAAGAAAAAAAAAAAAAAAGGAGCAAGATGCTTAGTTACAAGGAAATGCCATTTACCAGTAGTCTGGGGTTGCTGCAAGCCTGAGCTCAGCCCATGAAAAATTAAAGGCAACAGAGACCTCTAATGCATCACGTATCAGGAGAACCATTAAATAATCAGTCAGCATCCAGTTTTATAGGCATTTTGGGCATAATTCAATCTCCATTCATTTTAGATCATTTCCTTAATGAAGTAATGCACTGGACATAAATATTTCAGTGCAACTCTCCAATGCTCTTTAAGTAGTAAGCAGCTTTCAGTAACACAGAACCCAATTAAGCTGTACAGGATAAAAACTGACATACAAAAAAAGCTGAAGAAGGACTAGATGCAGGAATCTAGATGCAGGAATAGTGATGTGCCTAAGTCCACAAGACTCTGGCATATAGATACAGCTGTGCTCCTGAAGAGCCATTAAAGACAGCAAACAGAATCAGAACAGAAGAAAAATCTGGGGTTATTAAGATGCTATTCTATAGCTAGATTTCCTCTTCCATACATGTGCACCTCAAGCAATTTGAGGTAAGGATTGCTTTGCTGTTTCAGGTTTGTAGAGCACCAGCTCAGTGGGATGGGTATTTTGAAGGGAATTTCCCAGTGATGCTTTTCCTGCCTACATGCTCAGCAAAAAGGGAATGGGTGAGTAAGAAACAGGTTTCCTTCAGTGCTTTTTCCCGTCATTCACAGCGCTAGGTGGTGGTTTTGCTACAGAACATCACTCTTCCACAGGTTATGGTAGCTCAGTATGACATTTAAAATACTTACTAGGAAGTTACTACAGCAGCCATGTCCCAGCCCATGACCCTCCTGCACTGCAGGACAGCCACTCCTGTCCCCTTCGCAGGGGAGGCTGCCAGGCCAAGTTCTCAGACAGAGTGCTTGGCACATGGGGACCCAGTACAGCCCTACAGAGGTGCCACACATCCAAAAGTCACTGCAAGCTTCAAAGCTGCAGCCACAGGTTTCTCTGGGATTCACACCACGGTATGATAAGTGTCTTCAAAACAGAAAGCACTGCAAGTCCAAGAACACCTTTTACTGCCTTTGAACCACAGGCTGAAGAATTTCACACCAAAAGTTACAAAAAATGTGGGGGAGGTAAGCTAGGGAATTAATTTTAGCATATAAGAGTCAATTTTGAATCCTCTGAAGAGTAAACCAAAACACTTCACAACAAAAGGACAGAAATTTTAAATCCGTCAGAAGGATGGGAAAAGTCTTTCCAAGTGTGAAAAAGGCTATTCCCAGGAGAGCAAGCTGGGAAGGGCTGGTGATAAAAGGGAGGGATCACTGGTGGAGACTGGCTCCCAGCTGGAGCTGGGTGTGAGTGGCTGTGTATTTGTCAAGCAGAACTCCCTGTTCTTTGGGGATTTTGACTTCACGTAATGCTTTAAAACTTGTCAAATTTTCTTTTTTTTTTTTTTTTTCCCATAATGTCCTAGTAGCTGATGTGTTGTATTGGTGGTGAGCAGCATTCCTGTGGCTGCCACCCCAGGCCTGAGGTCATGGCATCTCTACTCACAGCTCATCACACTGTGAGCCTGCCCTGGGCCTGAGGCAGCAGCCCAGGGAAAATTCTGCCCCTCATCTTCCCTGGATTACACTGTGTATTGGCAAAGGGGCTTCTATTACTTCCATTCTGCTAACTTTTTAAAAGTTTTTGGGTGTTTGGCTTTGCCACATATTCAACAGTATTAAAATCCCCATTTTCCTGCACAGTTTCTGTAATGAACTAAACAGAAGGTGTTTGTTGTATTGTACTGTTCAATACTGCAAATAAGAAAATTGCCTAAATACTGCCCTGCAAGCTCTCAATACTTTAGGTGCCAATGGCTGCTACCACCCATGCTGCCAAATGTTATATACAAAACAAATTTAAAGGAACACAGGGCTCCAAGGAGGAACCGTCTCTGCTGTCAGTTCCCAGCTGCAGGGTGTGGAAAGGCAGAGTGGCAGCCCAGCCTGAGCTGTGTCTGTGAGCAGCCTGGCTCAGCCCTGGGGGAACAACTGCCCCGTCCAGCTGCTCAAGGGACGCTCAGCCCTGCAGGGTTCCACTTCTGGGGGGTTCAAATGCCTTCATCCAACACAAACCCCTTGCACTTTTTTTGTTACCCTGAGGAATTTACAGAGCTAAAGCACCATCAACCTGTCTGTTCTTGATTTATTCCTCTCTCTGCACACCCCAAAAGTGTGGGCTGCATTTCCCTGTGCCACTCTGGTCCCATTAGGAGGCACATCCGCGGGAGAGGAGCCTGTGGGGGAGCACAGATCTGTGTGCTGGGGCTGCAGCACCCAAAATCCCAGCCCCTGGGTGCACACATGGGTGTCTGTCCCTAAACCCACAAACAGGTGCCTGTCCCCGGGTGCCGGTGCAGCACTGCCTCCGCTGAGCTCCTTCCCAGCCTTTCCTTTCTGGCCACTAGAGAGAGCCCTGGGATAGAACTGGATGCTGCTGGAGCATCCCGGGCAAAAATAATCACTTAAAAGCAGAATAAAGCATTTTTCTGCCTTCCTTTTTTTTTTCCCAAAAAATGTTAAATTTTATATTTGTTAATCCAAGTTATATTTCAAGCCTTTGGTTTTAATTAGCTCTTAATTTCTTCTTTCTCAAAGGAGAGCTGGATTAAACTGACGAATATCCCTTTTTAAGGATATTTGGGAGAAAAAAAATCTCACCAGGAAAGAATGGACTGCACACCATGGCTGGCACTAAAACTGAGTAAAGTTCACTCACGTGAGAAATGCCAAGGTTGTTAATACACCCAATAAGTGTGGGGTAGAGGTATCAAAGCATTTCCATGGGAGTTTGGGAGTGCAGAGGTATCCGTGTGAGCTCTGGTGGAGTTTTATCTGAAGGGAAAATCTTTTTTTTTTTTTGCCACACAATACTTGAGTGTTTGCCTTGCTGCCAGGCTGGGTTGGAATGCTGCAGCCCTGAGCTCTGCTCACACAGCTCCCACTTTGGGACTGACTCCAAACCTGCACAGAGCAATGCTCTGCACACCTCGAGGTGATCGGCACAGACTTCAGTCTGGGCTCTGTGGGACCAAGGAATACAATTTAAGGAATAAAGCCTCCATCTTCTTGCCTGGCTTTGTACTGCTTTTATAAATAGTCCAGGAACCCACTAAAATGGTGACCATACTTAAATTTGTTGTTTTATTTCTGCAAGAACTGCCAACACTGATTTTTAGGTTTAGTAGCTCATTTTGAGTGTTTTCTGTTCAAAATTCAGGTGGGCTGGACTGGGTCACAGGGTTTGGCCATCCATATGGTGACATTTTTCTCTTGATCCTGGGGACTTCCTCTCCTTCTCTCCCAGGGAACATGTGCTCTATTTGCACAGCTGAACTGCATGAAATTATGAGAATATATAAAGAAACAAAAGTTTTCAACTGAGCACAAAGTGACTTCTAAATTACAGCTGGTGCTGGGGTCCTGTCAAGTAGGACATCCTGACTTCAAGCAGACACCTTCCCAAGCCCAGCTACCACTGTGTCCCACAGAAAAGCAAACCACCCCTTCTTGGCTTACCTGCTTCCAACAGGAGCCTCTGCTATCAGTCTGGGCCCACGGGGTCTCTGGTACTTCCACAGCTAAAAGCAGAAAACAGCAGGGCCAGGACGGTCAGCTTTGGCTGGCTGTTCCAGCATCCCTGTGGATGAGCCAAGCTGGCATTAACATGCACCTTTGCACAGCTGGTTTAACTCCTGGCATCAGGAGAGCTGGCTTAGCTTCCCAGTGGAGCAGGTACCTGCAGAACCTGGCTTTCTGTTGCTGTTAGGCCTTTCCAGTTTTCTCCAGCAGACACAGACCTGCCCACCCCAGAGGCCTGCACTGCTGCTCCTGGTCTCCGTTATCCCCTGGGGATGCTAACAGGACACAGCAGCTGTCAGATCTGCAGTCATGGCCACCCTGGAGCAGCTGTGGGTCCTCTCTGCCCCAGGTGTGGAGCAATGCATCCCTCTCCTCCTGTGGGATGCTCCTCTCTGCCTCAGGTGTAGAACAATGCATCCCTCTCCTCCTGTGGGATGCTCCTCTCTGCCTCAGGTGTAGAACAATGCATCCCTCCTCTCTGCCCCAGGTGTAGAACAATGCATCCCTCTCCTCCTGTGGGATGCTTGGCACTGACTCTTCCAGGTTCCCTGTGGCAACAGTGACAGTCCTGTCTGTGCACAGGACTCACAGCCTGAGGCTGGGGACTTTTCCAGTAGGACAGTGTGTCTAGGTTTGCTGGCAGCCTGGAAAAGTCACTTGGAAACCCTTGTTCTTGGTGCCTCCCTTTGCCTTTGGAGGAGAGGGCACTGCAAGGAGTCCCTTCCTCCAGACCTGCCTGATGGGAGGGATGCTCCTGGACATTAACAGGCACCTTCAGGCTGGCCTTCAGTGCTTCATCAGTTGTCAGCAATTAACAATTAAATAAAAATACACAAGTGAGGGGCTTGGGTGGGGTTTATGTGTCCCTTGGCAGGCTGAGCAGAACCTTTTGGGATACTGTGCTGTGTGGCCAGTAACTGGGGGCCATTGCCAGTGGTGGGAATAAACCTTGAGTACATCTCATCCTCTCCCCAAACTCCACCTCCCCTTAGTAAACCTCCTACTGCTGTACCAGCACCTGTTCAAGCTTCTTTTCAGTTTGGCTGGGACAAAGCTCACAGCCCCCAAGCCCCCTCTGGTGTCATGCACATACATGGCCATGTCATCACTCTCTGGACACTGTCTGCACCTGGGGAGGATGAAGAGGGGAGGAAGGCAGCACTGTAGAGCACTCTTGGGTCAGGACCTGTCCCAGCTCCAAGCTCAGCCCAGGGAAGCAAGGGAAGAAGATGCTGGTGCACTTCTACTCCCCCGGGGTATAAACCCCAGCAGTGAGACACCCACAGGCTCTGGCCCACAATTAAACCCTGCATATGTGAACCATATTTGCAGTAAAATGAGAAACCATTCAAGTCGAAAATAGCCAGGAAAAGCCTGTCCTGTGACGTGGCATGACGCTGTTGACACATAAATAGGAATCATGTGTAGCATGGCCTGGAGCCCTCAGTGCCAGCCAGGGGCTGGGCCTGGGCTGGCCTCAGATGGCCACGAGGTGAGTCCTGGAGTTGGGATCTGTCTGGGGAGAAGGGCAGGGTAGGAGCTATTACTAAGCAAAAGCAGTGCCAGGGGAAAGGAGATGTTGTGAAAACTGGTGTCAGTACTCAGAGCTGCCATTCACCAGGAACAACATGAAACAGGAGCAGGTTTTGGCAGAGCTGCTTGGGTGCTTGTCTGGGGCTCTCTGGGGTCAGGGAAGCACTGACATTCAACAAATACCCAGCTGCCAGACGCAAGTTCTGCGCTTGTTTTGAACTTGGTTTGCAGCCTGATCCCAGGTCTCATTTAGTAAATCTAATTTTTGCCATTAACTGTGACAGGAATTCTGGCCAGAGTGATTCAGGATCGACTCAGGGCACTGTTCAAGGATCACTGTCTCTAAAAGAAGAAATCAGAGTGATGGACACGTGTGCCTCAGAGCTGAGTTAACTGACTGGTGCCAGGAGCTATCACTTGTGTGCTAGCAGGATGGTGCAAAGAATGCAGGGATTAGCTTTGTTCAATAAATTGAAAAGGAATAGTTTCAGGAATAAACCAAGGTTTCACATGGCAGAGGGGATGTTCTCCACCTCCAGCCACATTGTAACCCACCAGGTCTCAGGAAAATGAACTGGGAATGGTGCATACCTACCATGTGTACTACAGCAAGTCATTTGTGCTTCAGATAGCTCACCTGGTTTATGTTCTGGGTCTCTGCAGCTGTGATTTGCCTGCTGAACCAAAGGAGCATGGGTTCCAGGTAGGGAACCCCTACCAGCATGGAGCTGGGTGGGAGATGAGGGCCTGGCCATGCACACAGGCAGGAGGCTGCAGCTGCCACCTGCAGCTCCCCCCTTGCAGGGCAGTGTGAAGCAGCCAAAGGGGCAGCCAGGCTGCTGGGCACCCAGCCATGCTGACTTTCAGCAATCTCCACTGGCTTAACTTTTTTCACAGATGGAGGATACATGGGAAACCATGATCCATCACCAGTGGCAAACTGGATCCACCCATCATGGCACAACCACAGCCTGGGAGCTGCATGCAACCTGAAAACTCAGAAACCAAAGTTTTCTGGTACAGAAAAAAGTCCCCAGGGGCTCTTCAGTGTTCTTTTTGTGGTCCCCACGCCCAGTTCCATGTGCACATCACTGCACCAGGTGGAAGATGTTTCTCAGGGCTCCAGCTGGCCCTGCTCCCACCACAGCCTAGTGCTTCAACAAGTGCCAAGCCTGGCATGAAAGAAGCCTTTCAGAGAAAACAAGCTGACCCAGTCACTGCAGACAAGAGGCTGCAATGGGTTGTAAGTTGGCAGAGCTCTTGGCACTCCCAAAAGCCCTGTTTTTACAACCAGGCTCTTCCCCTGCCAGCCATGTGTGTTTTGCTGACTCCTACTTCCACTCACTGGTAATACCCAAGGGACTCTGAGATGCAGCTGGTGGAAGGTAAAGATGACATTGAGGCACTTGGAGGCACTGGGGCGGTGCTGTGACACAGGTCCAGCCCCAAAGTGAACTCTGTTGGAATCAGAGCACTCACTTGTGCAGCCCAAGGCCCTGACCCATAGAGGGAAAGCCTGGTGCACCCTGTGCTGGGGTGCCAAAGGGCTCTCTGCTCCCCTGTGCAGGGCTTAGTCTTGGCAAGCAGAGAGAAATGAGTAAATAAGCATTTAAGAAAGGTTTACAGACCAGATGCAAGATCTGGAATTTATATTGCGTAACCTCCTCTCTATGTCAGAATGCTCAGTCACCAAGTGAGTTTTGACATGACAGTGGGATCAGGTCTGCTCACGTTTGAGCTGCATGTGGCTGCATCCTCAGCTGATGCCTTTGAAGACAGCAGTCAGTCCCAGGGCATTTGCCATTCTTCCTTCTTACATTCTGTCCCACCACTGTAGGGACCTGTTGTTTGAGGGAATCTTCAAGCAGGCTTTTTGCAAACTTAAAAGTTATGTTAATGAAATAAGAAAGAGCATGCCATCCTTGCAAATAATCATACTGCTTTATTTTTCAGTATCACAGTCTCAGGAAATGAAACAGTCCAGATCTTTTCCAAGATATTACATAGCCTTTTTTCCATCTGTCTGTCAACAAAATAATCAAATTAAATACAAATTTGTTTGTTTGCTACATCTATTACAGTGGAAGAACATAACTGTTGGTAGAAGCAGCTAGGTTTCAGGAACAAAGGGTGGAACAAAGTCTTATTTTCCCCTGCTTCTGTGTAACCCACTCAGGTTTCCAGAAAAGCACACAGAGGGACAGAAGGAATTGGTGAATAACAAAATACAGTGATTTATTGAACAAAATGGGGCAAGGCAATGTTCCCTTTACATTCTATGACAATTCAGGAGTATGAAGCAAAACATGCTATACACACACACACACAGACATGATACTTTGGTTAAATGCCATTCAGAAGTCCTATGCCAAACCTGGTAAAATTATAGAGTGAACAGTCAAAATAAAACCAAGAATAGGCTTGCATAGACAGATTATTGTCAGTGTGCAATTCATATTTAAGGATTAGCTGTTACAATGCAGGATACACTTGCAGCTCTGAGGAATTTAAGCCTTCTGACTAATCCACCTCATTGCATGGCTAATATTTAGATTCAACAGGCTGAAAGTTTACCCTGAAGAGCTAAATGAGACAACTGCAGTTATTTATCTGAGGCAATTAACTATATTGCAGTGCACAGATGCAGCTGGAGACAGACCATGGAGTCTACTTAGAGTGAACACTGATACAGTGGAACTTGTTTCCCATGAAGTAGAAAATACTCATTTGTGTGTGCCACTGTCCTCTCTGGGACTCTCCTGAAGAGCCCAACTGCCCAGCTAGGCCTTGCCCTGTGCTACTGATGGGGAGGAGGTGGCAGATAGTATCTCCAGCCCAGGAACTGAGGCTTGGGCACCTCCTGAACATGAAACCCATGTCCCACCGCCTGTCCTGGGCAGGGCAGTCCAAGTGGCACCTGTGTGCAGCACAGCCAGTCCCTCCCCAGCAGTGCTGCACAGCCACAAATGTGCTGGAGTGCAGCAAACTGGGATCTCTGCAGGTTTGTGCCTGTCCTCTGCAACAAAAAGAAGACAAGCTACCCATGGTGTGCTCCATGCAAGGGATATGTCCCATAGCCACCTCCCAAAGACACTGCAAAACTAAGCCCTGAACACCTTGGGAGAGTGGGGCAAAACCAAGTGTGCATTGGCTGGGGACAGATAAAGAGCAAAACTCAGCCACCACCACCCTGCAGGGCATTCCTGCCATGCACAGGGCAGCCCTGAGCTCAGGCACCCATCAGGCTGTGCTGGGAGCTCTGCCTCAGTTCCTACTGCATCCCACACAGCCCTGCAGTGCCAGTGCTGCCAGGAGGGACAGAAGGAGCCACCTGCAAACACACAGGAGATTGCTCTCTGAAGGAAACAGTGAGTTTCATGGACTGGCTGTGCTCAATTACAAGAGTGTAAACTAAGCAGGGGAATCCTCACACTGTCTCCAAGTGCTCCCCTTTATACATATATAAATTAGCAATCCACAGTTAGTTTGCATACAGGATAATATGAATTAAAATAAAAACATTGATAATAAAAATATATAATATACACATTGATGAACAGCAATAAACTGAATGAAAACACTAGAATGTAACAGTGGCTGTAATTTGGCACAAAATTAACAAACAGACATCTAGCACTGTAAAAATAACAACCCATTTTTTTCCATAAGTAGAGAATGTTACCAATCCTGATTCAAATCCTGATAGATGGGAATGCAGAGATATAAAAATACTGTACATACAAGATCCCTTTTATAGAGAGAGAAGCAGACTGCAGCATCTGTAACTTCTATCCTTCTTCCCCAAGAGGAGAAATTCAATGATGAGAATTCATCTATCCCTTAACAGCTGATATTTCCTCACCCCACCAAGTTCAAACCCATGAAGTTCTTTAAAAAAAGATGAAATCAACCTGTTGGATCTCTCCCTGTGACGAGAACTGCTTCTTGCTGCAGGAAGCTGCACAGTCCCCATTAAGACAGAGTTTCATAGCAAGGTGACTCAGGTCAGCCTGCTGAAGACATCGAATATCCCTGCGTGTAAGGCACGATCCCACCAGGTCACCCGACCTCTCTTCTGCAGACCATTGTGCTTTGGATGGAGGTGAGGAGGTGGGGAGAACTCTTGCTGCTGAGATGAGCTTGCTAGGAAGGTCAGGAAGTGCCAGGATTTCAAGGAGGTGAATTTTCCACATGGTGCTGGATGCCTTGTTAATGCACAGAATCAGAAAGGGATGCAGGACCCAAACAACCTGGGCAGGGCTCCCAGCAAGGGCTCCAACATGCTACTAAATCCAGAGCAAACCCATAGGCAAAGCTACTGAAACTCGACAAGAGTAAACAAGTAAAAAACCCAAGATACTTAAACATTTTTCTGTCATAGAAAAGAAATATTGCTGAGTGTTTTTTTAAAAGATCAGTTTCATTGTGCCTCTTTCCAGGAACACACGTCCAAGGTGCTGACTTTGCATCTCACCTACACAAACTGCATCTTCTTGACTCTCAGCAGAAGTGTGGCTGTTGAGCCCCAAGGAAAGTGGCTCTTTGTTCATCCATAATCTCAGCTCTTGTTGACTTCAGTGGGACCATGGAATCCCTTTCCAAAAGTGGCCACTAAAGATGCAAGTCCAGTTGCAATGTCTGCCTCAGGAGGTCTCTAACCTGCATGGCTGCATGAAGACCCCAACATGCATAAGATGAACAACTGCTCTGTTCTTATCCCGTTTACTACCTGCTTTCCTCAGCTGCCATTCCTAGCATTTCTCTCTCTTTTCTAGCAAAGCCTTAGGAACCTCCTTTTCACAAGGACCATGGAGTAATAAAACAGGAGAAACACTTACAAGAACAGCAAATAAATAAAGGTAGGCAGAAAGAAAAAAGGATGAGGACTAAGGGAGGATACAGAGCAAAACAGCCCATAAAGCATTCAGCACCCCCCAAAGGCATCCAAGAAAGCAGCAACTGCTCCTGGGATCCTTCTCTTGGGCTCTTATCTCTTGGTGTCTTGGCCAGAGATCTTGACTGGCCACTAAGGAGAGCTTACAGCTCCACAGAGGAGGCACTGAGGTGTTCTTCAGACTACCCAGCTTCCAAACTAATTCTACCAGAGTTTTCCCTCACATTCCTACTCACTACCATTGATACCAACAACTTGGATACTCCCAAGCATCCCTCTTGAATCAACAGGTTCTTCGAATGTCAGAGGGCTCATGACTTCTCTGACGAGGTTGGTTAAGACAATAGCTACACCAGCCAACTGCAGTGCAAGAAAGTCCATCACAGCCAGACACAGAGGCCCATGGAGGGCTGAATTCCTAGCTGGTGATTTCCCCATGCCTTCTGCAGAGAATCACCAGTTTTCCGCAAGCAAAGCCAGTACAAAGCTCAACCTCTTTCTGATTTGGCAGGACTTTTCTCCATCCAGTTTTCACAAGTGCACCAGGTGGTACAAGCAGCAGCGCCTGGACTAGGGTGTTTGTAGGAAGTATTAATTCTTACAAACCCACCAGGCATCCATTTCACAATAATTACTCTGATGGCAATGGAAGGAAAAAGCCCACAGGAAAAAAAAAAAAAAAGGTATTTTCAGCAGTAGAAATTTTGACTGTTACATGAAATACAAAAATAAATCCATACAAAATAAAACCTCGGTAGATGAGGTTGCCACACTGGGCCAAGTTATCAAATAAGAAAGAAAAAATAGCATCTATGTTGGTTTTTTCTGAAACCTTTTAAACAACATGGACACTTCTGAATGGACAGAGACAGAATGAGAAGTGGGAACAAGGCAAGGACAGTAAAATCTAGCTGCTGACTGGGATATTTCCTGAGAAGCAGCAGCAAGCAAGACCTTGCAAGTCACTTGGGAGCCCGTGCAGGCAGGTAAGCCACAGTCTGGAAGCAAGGGTATGCAGGTAGCAGGATTCTGCCCATACACGAAGTCCTCCATGGCAAGGTTTTTGGTTAGGATATCCCTGGAGCAGAGATCCATTGCTCCAGGTTATGTGGTTCTTCACAGGTACTGAACTGCTGCCAATGGGCCAGTGGGAGTAGGAGATGCAAGTCTTTGAATTACTGGTCAAGGCAATACATGGCCTTATTATGTGGTATTAAACCTGCCCCTGCAACTTATGTGAAAAAGGAGTTGCCCTGTCTTCCCAGAGATCTGGCCCAGTAATTATCCTAACCAAGAAGAACCAAGGTTGAAGCCTTACAGCTGTCTTGGAGCTTGAGCTGTGCACTAGAGGAACCGCAGACAGCCACGCTCTCTTCCTATTTCCTAGAGGTGCTCTCCCCACAAAGCTCCAGAGAGCTGCCAAGGCCCCTTTCCCAGGCAGATCAGTGGTGAGGACAAGCCCATGTTTCCTGCCCTAGACACAGGTGTCTCCCCTCCTCTGCAGAGCCAGAGGCAGGACTGCAGCTGCCAGAGCCAACAGAGAGAGTGGTGAGACAGACTTGGTGCTGGCACTAAGGCTGGGCTGCAGGGGCAAGGCAGCCAAGCTCTCTGCCATGAACTGGGCTGGCCCATGGATAGTCAGCCTGCCCTGGCTCAACACCCTCCAAGACAGTGTCCAGATGTTCAGCTTTGTAGTTTAAAAATACACCTGAAAATAATGGCAAAAAATATTAAAAAGACTAAGGAATTTAAATGAGAGGAAGCCATGGGAAAAGGCTACTTTTTTGTGCAAGAGAAAAATTATTTTCAAAGAGTGGAGGGAAAGCAAGCCAGGATGGAATCACTGCATGGGAAAATATATACAGACAACAAACCTGCAGACCCTGCTGTGCCCTAGAGAGCAATGATTTTTTATTCCTGACTGGAGCTTGCCTGGGGTGCTGGATGGAGTAGTGGAGAGGAAAAGCAGTCAGCACAGACATCGTGTGGATTGATCAGCACTCCATGTCTGGCTGAGGTTGCCTGTAACTGTAGATTTGCATGCTCAGTGCCCATATGGCCCTCACTCCATCAGCCCCATGTTTACAAGACATATCCAAGTTCAGAAACAAGTTACTCAAGTGCATCAGCAACTGAGCTAAGAGTTACAGCAGATCTGACTTGGCTTTAATGAAATTCCTTGGCTTCTACCACACTGAAGCTCAAAGTGGGTGACCACAGAGGTCCCTTCAGACACATAGATCTGTTTGTATGAGTTTTCCCAAACCACAGTTCACAGCTTCTTGAACTCCCTGGCAAATCCTAAGTCATGCACGCAAGGTCTAACTTCAGTTGGAATTGTCTTTCCTTTTAACTGTTCTATCCTATATCCTAGAGCTAAATGCCTATATATATTCTCTATTCAGAATGTTGGAAACCCTAGAAAGAAATACAGCAGTTAAAAAATTCTGTTTCATAGGCCATTTCTGCCTCACCAGTTTCAGGATTTGGCTTTTGCTGGTATATGTTTGACAACGCTCTCTCCTTCCTGCAAGCTCATATGACTGTCAGGTTGGCTCAGCTGTCCTATCCAACACAGGAAGAAACCAAATTCCTCTTATAGCTCTCTTTGCTAAGTTATCCTAATGTAAAAAGGACTTGTACTTCTGGTGTTCTGCTGCATTGCCATAACCCAACTAATTTCTTCAATTTTCCTCCATTGTACACACATCTCAAGTTGTCCTATTCATCAGAGCTCCAGCCAAACCTAAAAATAAAAAGAAAGCCTCAAAAGAATGTATGAGGGAGCTGTTGAGCCAGCTGGTTGATTGGCACAGCTCAGTGGCAGCTAGATTATACTGCACTGCTCAAGTCATCACAGATGAATAAGAAATTGAAACAAACAATTTTCCTTAATATGACGACACTTAAAGAGATGATCCTGGGAGTGGAGGGTGGGCCTCCCATCAGGTCAGGGATGGAGAAAGTTGCCTGGCAATTCCAGTAACGTTTGCTACAGAAGAGTCAGTACCAAAGCAAAGGCTAGCACAGTTTACTGCTTCCTACGGGAACCTGGAACACAAAACAGAAAGGAAACAGTCTGTGAGGCTAAATCCTGATGCAAAAATTACTGCCTGCAGTCGTATTTTACCTGGCCTGCCCTCTTGTCTGTCTGTCTGACTTCTAGGGTACTAGTCAAGTCAAAGGCCAAAATGGGAGCTATGTGTTACATGACTCCAAGCAAAAGGAAGCACAGATCCATGAGACAGGCAGACATATGCATTTCTTCTGGGTGTGAATGGTGCTGCAGCCCCATTGCACAGTCTCACTAAAGCAAACAGACCCTATAAAGTGCCATTAACTTTCCAGCTTGCTTGATGAAGATACAACCCAAGTTTACCAAACTAAATTTTGGAAAGGAAAGCATCCACATTTAAGTCTCACTATTGGAGCTGGAAGAAATCTGAGATTGAGTTAAACTCAGACTGCCCCCTTCCTTCCCCACAGGCTCTACAGATAACTCAGACAATGGGCATTCAGATTTTAAACAACTGCAGGGGCAACCCTACCCACACTACTCTGTGCCAAGTGATTTCAGCAAACAAACCAACAAAGCAGTGCTGAGGTGCTACAGGAATAAAACCAGCCTGCTCTCAGGACAAGTTTCTGATCATCCCATCTGCTCACCAGACAGGTGAGGTTCTGTCTTGTATTGGATTGTTTGAGAATAGTGAGTCACCTAAAATCCATCATAATGTTGTCTTCATGACATTTCTTTGTCATTTGCTACTTGGATTTACAGTCATTCATCATTAAGAGATCACAGAAGACATACAGACAGCACCTTGACAAATTCCAGGCAAACCAATCCAGTTTTTTAGTCTCACAGCCTGCAACGTGCTCAGCAAGTCCAACTCAAACACTGCCCAGCATCACTTGCCTGCTGGGGCATTATTCCCCTTCTTTATTTGCATCACTTTCCATCACTCTGTCCCCTGCAGGCTCCTTGTGTTAGGAAAAGAGCTGACAATAACCCAAGTGCTGGGCAGCCCTGGGGTCGATCCTACCTTTAGGAGAGTGCTCAGGTCTGGGGTGGTGGCGCAAGGGGCTGGGCTGGCTCGTGTAATACCGAGAGTGTTCATCGAGGAGAGGCTGTGACCTGCCAAGCACAGTGTCAAAGGAGTGTTGGGGAAGAACTCAAAGTCACAACAGTGCAGCAAGAGCAACATCTCAGCTGTCTGGCCTGCTATTGTCAGTTTGATGCAAACCTTGCCTGGCCCAAACCTTCCACCTGCAGAACAGCTCCTCTGAGCACAGCCCATTACTGTTTCTGCAGTGAGAAAAGCAGCTTGTCATGGACCTCTTTCATTTAATAATGGTTTCAGTTATCAGGAAATAGTTTCCATTATGAAGTTTACTGCAAACTTCACTCAAAAGGGCAGCATTTTAAAGTGGTTAATGCTTGCACAGTTTTACCCCCAGAGTATTTAAATATGATCTCTCTCAATCTCCATGTGCACCTCCATTTGTTGTTTCTTTTTGCAAGTTCGACAAGAATTTCTAGGTTCATTTCTGGAATGGAAGTCAAAGCCACTGGGGTCACTTTCAGGGTCCTTCACCTCATGAAGAGCATTGAGCCAGAGTATCAAGGGATTCAGAAGCAGCACTGGGCTACAGCATGTTCCCAGTTTGGGATGAGACACCCCAAAGCACAGTGCTTTTGCTTGCTGGGTGGTGTTCAAATGCAGCATGGGAGCTGTGCACAGAGCTCAACTGGGAGCAAGGACCAAAGGAGCAGCTGTGCAAATGCATGGTGATTACTCCTTCCTGCCCAGAAATGACATTTAGTTTCACATCCCTCGAAGCTGTTTAACCCTCTCAGTGTTTCTCTGCCATTTAACAAATGTCACTGCACAAGCTCATCAATCTCTGTCAGCACTGGGCATGAGGACCAAGATGGACAAGTGCCACGAGCACAGTGAGTGACGCAAGTCACCAACACCTCATGAGCTCTGTGCCCTCCATCACCCTGCTCTCCACCGAGTCCCTTCTGTGTGGGTCAGGCTGGTCATCCCACACTCCTCCCTAGGACTCAGCTCCTCAGCGGCTTCCCAACTGCATTCCCCATTCTTGCCAGCCAGTTCAAGCTCACCTTGAAGGCCTGTCACTTCTGTGTCGCTGAGTTTCGGGCCCTTCTCTTGACCTTGAGCGCGTGGACTCGCCTGCATCAGGCTGATGGGAAGAAGGGAAATTAGCTCATCTGTGTGCCTTGCTAGACACCAGCCAGGACACTGGGACTGCCACAATTCCATGCAGCCCTTTTGTGCTTGGTTTACACAAAAATTAACTACAGCCAGACATGCAAATAGCAGCATCAGGACTCGTTTTCAGTAAAAACCCAGCCTTGCTGAGCCAAACTCAATTTCTGCGCTAAAACGTGACAGCAGTAAGGGACAGTTCTGAAGCTGGGGCTGAACACAGTCTGGGTGTAATGACAGTGCACAAGGCTGCGCTGAGCAGGAAGGACCAGCTGCAGGAGCTGTGCTTCTGCAACCACTGAAACTCAGGAAAGAGGCTGAAAACACCAGAGCTGCCACCATCTGGCCCCAAGATTAACACCACATCCCCCTTTAGCATCTTAGCAGGGCTGACCATAAAAATCTGTTTCCTATCTCCTTCCATGCTGGCCAGCCAAGTCTCTCTGGTGTTACTCCTACCAAAACCAGGCATGACAGACTCGGGACTTTCATTACAGAGCCAGTTATGAGGCAGAGTGACAACTGAAGCAGCTGCATCGCCCTTACACAAACAGAACCGATTACTGCTTTTAATGCTACAGTCAGGATTTCAGCAAAGGGAAGGTCCTGCACCAGGGACTGACAGTGCTTCAGGGAGGCCACAAGGTGCTGTGACATCCAGTGCCATCCTCCAAGGCCAGAGCCCCAAGGACTACCTTGCTTGAAGCTGAAGCCAAAAGCATCTAAGCAGGGAGGTGGCTCCAAAAGGCTAGGGAAGCAGCTGAGTAACAGACAGCAAGATCCTTCAGATGCATCACCACCTTTTGCTCTCACCATACACTCACATCCCACTGAAAATAGGAAAAATGTTATAGCACCTTATCTGTGGTGCCTCCTGAAGCCTGGCATACCTTCCAATCTTGATCATGCCTCCTCTTTTCAAAGGAAGACTTTTCTCTTTCTTTCTCTTTCCTTAAAGCCTTCTTCTCCTCAGCCATCAAGAGACGAGCAATTTCCTAGAAGGGAAACACAGACTCTGTCAGACAATTTTACTGCTCTTGTGGGTTTGAGAAATTCAAACCCTTTTCCATGGACAGCTGCTGAATGGGAAGGGTGCAAATCCAGGACTTCATCCATTTATGAGCAGAAATCAAGGGACAGGGCAAAATTAAGACTGCCAGCATGCAGCATGTCCAACTCTCTGCTTGGCCAGCCCATACACAAAACCCATCTGGGAGAAAATCCTACCGGAGCCCCAGGCTTCCCCTGCGAGGAGAGAAATTAACAACTAGAGGGTCAGAGAAAACAAGGGCTGTTTAGCAGCTTCTGCAAGCAAAGGAATTCCACAACTATCTGACGTGTTGCTCACCTCATCTTGGGCTACTTGAGCTGCCTTCTGATCTGCTTCATTAGCCTGGAGGGGGGGAGGGGAAGTGGGGAAGGAAAAACAGAGACAAAAAATTACCATCTCTGAATTAATCATATTCATCAAAATACTGGGCAGGGCAAGTATGTGCCCATACAAATACACCATCCTCCTCTCCAAATATACTTAGCTACCCCAATACTTACCTCACAACCCAACTCCTATCTGCCCTTTCAGCTTTTCAGCTGAATTTTGCCCTCATGTATCTGCCTGGCCACACCACAATGCTTTTCCCACTCTGCTGCCTTTGCTCTCAAAGATGGGCAATGGCCTGTCTCCTTCTGAGCTGCTTACATTGACTACATGCCATCTTCACCTGCCTGGAAACATTCATTTAATATCACTTTGCTTCAGTACTATAATTTTTGGGTGTTTATTTCAAAAGATAGGGCTTATTAGTTGGAAGCCAGCTGTCACTCCATATTTGTGTGTATGGAAGACAAAGGTAATTAGCAGAATGCACAGGAGCAAGACCTTAGGTCTTACAGTCACTTATATATTAAAGGTTTACAAAGTAAGGTTGTCTGTGCTGGTTGCCTTAGTTCCTTTGAGTTGAGCAATGCACCCTCTCTACTTACCAGCAGCTCTTCCTCCTGCAGCTTCCGAGCAATCTCTGCATCAGACAGCTCCTGTTCCATCCGGGGCCCATCGTACATGGCTTGTGTCCTCCCCCTCAAATTAGTGCCTACAGAATTGAGAGAAAACAATCAACTCAACCATTCTCCAAATCCTTTGGTAAGGAAATCCCCACCATCTCCTCAGCCACCTGCAAACCCCCCCACTCAAGAGAACCAGAGATCATCACAGTGTACCTGCCACACCCTGTCTCAGATAACAAATGCAACTCCAGGGCAGAACAGGCCATGTCCCTTAAAGTAGTCTTTGGTGACAGCAGTGCTGGCAAAAGAATTATAATTTGTCACTCTGCATTGATACAGATACAGTGGCAAAACTGGGCAGCAGAGAGCAGCCCAACATTTGAAATGAGCACAGCAGAGACCGAACACACTGCTGTAGCACCATGGGCTGCAAGGGTTACCCAGGACAGCCTCACATGAGTTTTCAGACAATTTCTTCCTTGGGATGACCCATGAATTTTACAATTCAATGAGAAAACAGAAAAGGAAGCATTTTTAAGTTCATATAATGTTCAGTTCTTGTTTTGAGTATAGAGTTCTGTTATTTCAAAGCTAAACCTTCTATTTCTCTAAGGAAAGTGTTTGTACCATGAGGAAGAAGAATAACTGTCCCAGTGTCTTTAAAAGTAGAAAGACGAGTCTGGATCTTTAAAGCCAAGTGCTTGTTGAGCAAGAACTACACAGGTACACATTTCCCAGAAAATTCCACTCGCACATAATTTGGCAAGAATCTTGCAAATAGAACCCAGTTGGAGGCCCAGTGCCACTACTGAACTTTTTTGTTCCCTTTTTTTCTCCTGTACAAGGAGGCCACTGCACAAAAATGTATCTCAAAAACAAAAGCTGGGTGGTGGTTGGAGTTTTCTGGGGGGTCTTTCTTTGGGATGGTGTGGTGGTTTTTTTTAGTGAGGGGAAGAAATTTGTTTTCTTAAATGAAAGGACACCAAGGGCACCACCTCCAACAATACCTTCTTACTTATCCTCTCCAATGCCATGGAACATCAGGATATAGAGCAAGAACATTAATGGATAAGAAGAATCCTGCTAAATCAGGAAGAAACCCGGGCAAGATTCCCTGTGTACATGTTGCAGGGAGATACTGGAGAGAAGCATCTTCAAGGAAGCCAAACATATCTCAGACACCAGTATGGGGCACGCAAAGGTCCATCCCCACACATACACACGCCTTCCCCATCACTCGGTTACCTGGGTCTCGCTGGCAGTCTCCAACCTTCCCCTGGCTCACAGCATGAGGGGAGGGGGAGTGTCTCCTGTGTCCTGCCCTTTTGTAGGCTCTTGCCTCACCCCTCCTATGGTCATCTCTAGATTCAGCATCATAGAGCTTCTCATCACATGCCATCCTGTGTGACGAGTGGCCCTGGTGGTGAGATCTGTGTTTCTCAGGGTGCTGTCTGCCACCCCGATGCCAGGTCTCCTGCTCTGCCTCCAGTTCCATCTCAAGGAGGGGAAGGTGCTTTTCTCTGTCTTGCTTTGGTGGCTTTCTGCTGTGCCGTGCTTCCTCTGTGAGTCCATGTTCCAAGTACAGGTCTGGACTGAGAAGTCTCCTCTCCTTCTCCCTGCCAGCTGTCCTCCTGTCCTGCAGCTCCCAGCTATTGCTGTGATCATAGGCACGGTGCTCAGTCTCTCTTTCCAGGTCAAGGCTGAGATGTCTCCTGGATCTTCCCTGGCTGGTTGTCTTCTGCTCCAGCTGATGGCCATTTCTGGCCTCTCTCAGCTGAGGAGACCTTCCACAGCCCTCTGAGCTGGAGTGCCCATGTGTGGGGGCACGGCTGGCCAAAGGTGACGGGGGTCCTCGGTGTTCTCTCTGCTGGTGCCTGCCCCTGCCATGACTGTGTGCTCTGGGAGGTTCAGAAATCTGCTCTCTGGGATCACCCCAGGGCTGCTCTGAGCAATGGGGGGACAAACAAGGAGGGGGTTAGTGGTGCAGGGGTTAATGGAGGTTCAAAGTCAGACTCACAGCAGGGAGAGGAAGGAGCTTGATACAAGGTGCTGAAAATGCAGGCAAAGCATGATGAAAGAAAGAGTAATAACAGGGACAGGCTGCCAGGATACAAGAGAGGACACAGTGAAGTGGCAGCCTTGCTAGCAGGGCAGCACAGGAGGCAACAAGGTTGGAGCAGAAAGCACAGGTCCAACCCAAAAGTGTCTGAGCACTTCCTAGACAAGGACAAGTCAATACAGAGACAAATGACTTTTAATGATGCCACTGGGGCTGGAAAACTGCCAAGAGAGCAGCTCATCTCTTGATGACACATCACTGCTGCAGGATCCTGAAACCACCTGAGAAAGATTTGCAAAGAAGGGCACAAGATGCAGGAAAAGTTGGGAGACAATGAGGGGCATAAGGCCAGGAGGGGCCAAGCAGAGTGGTCAAGTTGGATCTTGGTTTATAAGCACAGGAGAGCTTGCCCTGGCTTCAGGGACAAGGTTTTTCCTAAGAAAAAACCTAACTGGGGAGAAAGACCCACACAAAGCAGAAAAGAAATAAACAGGCAGGATAGGATTTCTTTTCCTTCAAAAGCAAGAACAGGATAGCTGCAGCATCCAACACCCTCCACCACAGACTGTCACGTTTCTTTTGCAGACCCACAAGTCTCAGGGCCTGCACTTATTAATTGTCCAAAAAGAGGTTTCAGCTCTGAATGAGAAGGCAGTTATGGACAGAAATTTTAGGGCAGATTAAGACTTCAGAAAACCCAGGCTCCTGACCTCAGCATTGTAGCTAGAAAAGCTGCTTACTTGGCATTTTAGTGGGATTGTTTCCTCTGTGCTTTCCAGAAAGCAGACAGAATTTTTCTCTGCTTTTAGTTTCAGTAATAAACCTGAAACAGCTATGAGGATGCAGCAATCTGCCTGCAAACAATCTACTAATTGATTTATTTTTTCAACTAACCTATTTGCTAAGAAAAATCATTGCACTGAGTGAACTATTATCTCTCTACAGCAGCTTTACAAAATGAAAAAAAATGCCTTGAAGCAGAGATTGATTTGAAACAGAACTACACACACAACTCCCCACCAGAAAAACCCTGCAACAGCAGACTTTCCTCAACTGTCCAGAGTTTGTTTTACAGTATCTCAAAATATTTAAAATAGATTTCACTGCACATGAATTGCATTCTGTTTTAATGAAGAGCTCTGTCTCACTTACAATCTATCTAGATTTCAAAAGGAGAAAAATAAACCTCACACCAAAACTGAATGTTCCCTTCGAGTCATTCTATTCAGAAAAAACTTTTTCAGAGCCAGCAAAAATAGAGCCTACAGAAAATCCACCTTCAAAACAAGTCTGTGTGACTTTTATCCAGGACAGGTGTATTTTTAAAAGTCCAAGAACTGTAACTTTTAAAAGTCCAGGAACTGCTGTGGTCACTCTAACTGGTTGGAATTTTTCTGTTCAGTTTTAGATCATACATATGATTTACAGAAAACAAATACCCAATCAAACAATCCAAGTGACTTACTGAACAACAGAGACCAGAGCCTGAAAGCAAGAGTCAGTTTTTGAACAACAGTCACAAGGGTGAAAAAATTAATTCAATTTTGTCATTGAGGAAAGCTCAATAAATACAACAGCAGAGAGCAGGAAAACACAAAAGAACAAAGCCTGGCTGTGCTGGGAAAGGATTGCTGCAGGTAACACAACCATGCCAAACAACCCAAGCAGATAATTTGCTTTTGGAGTATCTCAGAATGATTAATTCATCAACAGGTGCTGGTTCCTGTGGCACCTTCCATGGGGGCCATGTAAACACCCCACAGACCCTGGTGTTACTCTCTGAAGCAGCAAGTGACTGAGTGAATACAAAAATGTTTTTCATGGCACAGGCACTGCTGGGAGGAACTCTGCCTTTTCTCGTGTTTATTTTTCCACTTTTAAAGAGCTCAGGTTGCTTTGGAGCAATAGGCCTAATCCACATTCCTCCTGGATGTGGATAAATTTTACCTCAGTCTCAAACAATAAAAAAAAAAGCCAAACACACTCCACCCCCACCAAAACAAAAAAAAAATCTTAAACAAAGCAAGGGCTTTTTATTTGTTTCAATTCACAACTAATGAGGACAATACAAACCAAGGCTGCTGAAGCCTAATCAAATGGTGCTCAAGTAATTAAGAGTTCCCAGAACAACAAGCTAGATGATCCAGGCACAAAATCCACTCCAGTACTTTATAGCTTTAAGGAGCACAGATCAAGAGCAGCACTGCTATGACTGGTCAGGCAAACACCTCCTGCCTCACATTCAAAATTATGGATTATTGCAGGAAGAAAACAGACCCACAAGGTATCCTACCCTCCAAGTCCAAACCACAGTCTTACTTCAGGAAGTCACAGGCTTTGTCAGCTGATTGGTTACAGAAGTCCATTCTGTCCTACAATCTCTGCATGCACACTTTTGCCTATGTTGTATTTTTTCAGACTTCTCCCATTTAATTCTGAAAATCTGAAGAGTGGCTTGGCTGTAGGACTCCAAGATCAATTTTTCCCAGCTTTGTACATGTAGAAGGACTTGTGATCATGAAGTTTCCACTTGGTTACTGTTTTGCACTTTTGAACTTTGTGCTTTGTACTCTCTTGGCTATCTTTGAACTTCTTCCAAATTGAAACTAAAATACTTTGAGTAAGTTCAAATAAAGGACTTTAAACCGCCAATGGCATTGATGTTAAAATGAGAAATGAGGTTTGATCTTCATCTTCACAATCTGTTAATTCAAAGCAACCCATCTTCCCCACCACATTTTTGAAGAAAGAACACAGGAACCACCACCAGCACATAGCAAAGCCATCCCCAGATTGCTCCATAATTAAATACACCCTGATTCTCTCCTCCCAGTTTAAAGAAGGTCTGTATTCAATCACAGAAGCTGACCAAAAGGAAGCAATAGAGCGCCGTGGATCAAATCATTTCCACACTGTACAGTCCCAGATGATAATTACAGCAGAGACATTCTGTAGAGATGACCTTGTTCTTCAGTAAGTCATTCAAGGCAGTTGTGCTAATTTTACAGCTTGGATACATACCTGCAAGGAGCTATTTTTGAAACATCTCCATGAACCAGCATTTATTCCTTCACGTAGCCGTGCCAGCATCACAAATAAGCACATGGAACTGTCTCTCTTCAAATGCAAGCATTGGAATTTCACCAGCATTTCTCCCCCACACCCTTGGTGTCACACAGCAGTAACTACCTTATCAGCCACTGTCTTCTTCCACAAGCACTTCTAAAACATGCATGTGTGGCTGTACTTGCACATACACAAACCACATTACCTATCCCTGTCATTTAGGCCACCTTCAAGGACAATAAAAACTATTAAATTGCCTTCTCTCCTTTTTTTTTCTTACTAAATACTTCCTGATTATAAAATAATCTGATTCTGACCCCAAGAACTGATGTAATGCTACAGTGCTAAATGCAGGACTGTAGCATAAAGTTGAGTGTGAGGGATAAAGAGCTCTCAGACCACCAGGTTCACCTACACTGCCATGATCCTGACCTTTTATCTTGCAGAAACATACCTCCATTTTGTGCATAATAGCTCTCTTCATAGCCTGTGTGTCCCTGGGACTCTGGGTAGTGCTTCTTGTGCTTTTTTTCTTCCTGCTGTTGTAGGAGACGGGCAATATCCTGCAGAGATGGAAGAAAACAGACATTAAATCACCACTACAAAGTATCTCCAGATCCTTTTGATCAAAGTATTTATTCAATTATTAAAATCCTTACCAAAAAAAAAAATTAACTTTTCAGACACAACAACAGTTACTCAAATTCAACCCCCGGACTGGACGAGGCTTTCAAATTAATGGGTGACACAAGGGACCATGTCAGCAACCAGTAGTCAACTCAGCCCAGTACTGATACTCCAACACCATGGCAAACTCCCAGGTTCCTGCCTCTCCTGCACACAAACCTGCTAAGCCCTAATGGTCACAGCAGGGCAGAAGAGACTGCATGTGCAACCTCAGGCTTTCCACAAGGACTAGGAAGTCACAGAAGTGCACAGCCAGTAATGGGAGTGGGCTGGATCTCCTCCCTGCACTCTACCAGGGAAAGAAAAGCACAGAGGCAAAGACTGTCCAGCTAAAGGCACTTCTGACTGTAAACCATGAACTCTCTTCACACTGGCTGTAATTTGCAGGGACTACAGGATGCCAGGCAGGGAAATGCATCAGTTTGACAGACAAAGACTTGAAGGAAAAGAAAATCGAAAGGGCATTAGGAAGAGCAAACTAGGCACAAGGCAGGAGCACAGTGGGGACTGCAGCCATTTGTCTCCTGTCACAGTTTTGGTAGATATGCCAAAGAGAAGAGCACTCCATTTTCCTAATTGGTTTTCCTTCCAGATGACTAATGGGTCAACAAGGCCTAGGAACCACAAACAGCTCCCTGGGGCTTGCTCCTCTGAGGCCCACGAGCTTGTGAGTCAGTGAAGCCAGGCTGGAGCTAGGGAGCAAAGCTGGGAGATACCAGCAGGTCATGCTGCCTCTCGGGATGCTATTCATTTAAGCCTTCCTAATCCTCAGGACCTTTACAGAGCCATGCATGTAAAGTGGACACTGCAGGCAGGAAAGGCATGGCTGAAATGCAAACTAAGAGTCAACACCCTCCAGAGCCAAGCCAGCACTGGAGGACATTGGATGGCTGCTCAAGTACAAACTATTATTTCAGGATTCAGGTAAGATCTGCTCTGAAACCAGCTCTGTGGAAAATCTCGGGATGCCACAGGCTCTTTCAGGAAAAAAAAAAAAACAACCCAAAAAACTAAACCTCCACAAACTCCTTCCCTGACAAGGTTAACCTTTCTAGCAAGTACTGTAAGTCTATAAATATATGAGCTAAAGCACATTATCTCCAGGACTGAGACAGCTCAGGACTTGCAAATCCACACAAACCACTTCTTACAAACAGGATTCATCAGCAGGCAGGGCAGGCAGGCTTAGTGCTTCATTTAAAATACCTGCACTCCAGAAAGGATCTGCCTCAGTCCTCAGCTACATTTCAGACACACTTGGGAACTTCCCATGTACCAGCAGGAAGAGAGAGAATATTTATGACTTCTCCTTGCTTTAAGGCACAGTCAGCTGGAGCCTGCTCCCAATGCACAAGATGGTCAGCAGGCAGGTTTGACAGGCTGCAAGGACCTGTGGTCAGACTGCTGACATCCCTGCAGTTCTCTATATAAAGCAGGAAGGAAAGGTGCAATTCCACAAGTCAACATTAGTTTTGCATCTCCTTCACCTTCCTGATAAAAATATGACAGATCACTACCTTTTAAGCAGAAATCCTATAGCCAAAGTTCCTCCCACTCCGTTAGCACAAGCTCCTCTGGGAAGCCAAGCCCTTCCCATCTGTCTGGGCAGCCTTTCAGTACTTGCTTGGAATTAATGGTGGTAGAAGAAGAAAATGAAGTCTTGCAAAAAAACCTAATGCATCTGCCAGGTAAGGGCAGATTCTTATTTCAGGCTCTCCCAGGAAATACAGCCTTGTGTTCAAGCTCTTCCCAATACAGAGAATGCCACCAGGTGCCTGTTGAACATCTCGAGACAGCACAGGCTTCTCAGAAAACCATCTGAAACTCCAGGTTCTCCCAGGTGTTCCTCTGCTCTGTGGGTTTCTTGAAAACTCAATCTGACAGGCCGATCCACTGAGGTGACCAATAAGCAAAACCCTTTGTACACTATGAACAAACCACATCACCCACTCTCAAGCAAAAGGAGCAGAGAAACATTCTGAAGTCACAAAGGAATCTGCTTACAGATTCCTTACAGCAAGAAACTGTAACAGGGTGTTCAGGCTGAGAAATACTAAATTGAAAAAATGAAGAAGCCAGAAACAGATGGCTGGGCCAACAGTCCCACTGAAATCTTCACACTAAAAACGAAGAAATAATGGCCCAGGATCCTCCCAAGAGCAGTACCTGTCTTCTTGCATTTGAGAAAGCAAGCAGGTCTCAAGAGTGTATAAACAATTACAACTTCCTACAACAGGGCAATAAACACCTCAGCAAGACTTACCTATTACTTGACCTCTTCATTAGCAAGGCCACTGGCATCAACAACCCTTATGACCCATGAGTGTGAGGACTATGACTGTATCTTATTCCTGTAACAGGACTCCCCAAAATCTCTGTGCATACAGAGCTCTGTCATGACAAGGACTGCCACCATGCAAGCCAACTCCTGTGGCTACTGGCCAAGAAATGTCTGCCCTGAAAAGGCTGCTACAAATAGCCCTGCCATCCATCCCTGCAGCTTTAAAGGTTACCTCGTCTTTTTCCTCTTGCCTGCGGCGCTCCTCCGCTTCAAACGCGAGCTTCACTTGGATTTCCTGAGCAATCTCGCAGTCCTGGCGTTCCCTAGAAGGCAAGGAGACAGGGATTATAGGCAGCTGCAGTCACAGGCATCAGTCAGCCTGGAGAAAGGGATAAAAGAGCTAAAAAAAAATCCACCCAATTTACACAAAAGAATTATTACTCAATGTTAGTGCAGAGCTATGAATCCTCACCAGGGACCAGGACTCCCTGTACTTACTGGTGGCCAAATTTAGAAAATGCTTCCCAAAACATCCATGGACTAAAATGTAAAAGAGATTCATGGGCAGATTGCTAAGAAAGGAGATAAGTACCACAAAATAGGACAGGCCAAGGTAGTGCTCAGGAGACTGCAAACAGCCTAATTCTGCTGTGGTTTTGTCCATGTGGTATCTAAGGAGTGGTTCAGGGGTATGGTTAATGCAGGCACTTCTGGGAAGTGGCTTTCACATGTAAGCCAAGGAGAATAAAGTGCAGGAATATGGTACATAAGCCAAGTGGAGGCTGGAGGTGGCAGTCCAGGAATGAATGAGAAATGCCACCAAGTGGGACAAGATACAAAAGCAGGACCAGTGCCCAGAGGCAAGGGAGCAACATGTGTCAAAACAAGGGGCAAGAAGACACGGCCACAGTGCCAGTGTGGATGGAGGAACACAAGACTGCATTAACTGGGGACTGGGAGAGACCAGAGCAATTGAAATATGAGAAGTCTGGCTGTGCAGACAGACCAGGAAGGCTGAAAAGCATCTGCAAGAACAGTGCCACATTCAGCAGCATGCTCTGATATCCAGCAAAACAGGCTGGAACAATGGCCAAGGATTCCTCAGGGCAATTCAAAAATGGGCTGGGGGGATCTGAAAAGAAAAACGAAAAGTTCTCTCTTTCAGCACTGTTGAGATTGAGCTAAAGACCAGCTCTAAACATGTCAGGAAAGTCAATCCCCACAACTGCAACTACTGAGAGGCAAGGCATAGGAGAAGAACAGCGTCAGCAGCAACAAGCAGAGCCTGCCATATTAGAATACAATCTTTTGAAGAATACACTGACCATGATCAAATAGGTGATTAAAACACTACCAAGAGTGGAAGACAAGCAAATAACTGAAGCAGACTGAGCTATATCAAAGCTGTGCTATGTGGGCTGGAGCAACTAGCTCTAGGTTTGAGCAAGAATCTGGGCATAAATGACCTAGTGAATCTGGAGGCAAAGGACTGGGAGAGAATCTAGGACATGAGAAGAGGAAGTTAAAACACTCAAGTGCAGACAAGCACGTTTTGTCGCAAAAACAAGAAATGTGGCATGGCTGGAGCAGCCAGTGGCACAACAGAACCTTCTTTTACAGAAAGTAAAGAAGGAGAGAAGCAGGAGGGGTGGATATGTGGCAAGGGTGGAGAGGAAGAACATTGCAACAACAGGGTTTTAGAGGACAGATGTCACTAAGAAACAACTCATTTGTCATAGGCAACAAAAAGGTATGCACGGAAGGAAGGAAAAAAAGATTTCTGTCAACAGCTCCTTGGGAGCAGACCTCTGGACTGGAGTTATCAATAGGTCAAACAGTTCAGGACACAAGTTTCTTTCTTCCAGGTAATAAAACCTGACAATTTTTGCATGTGCCTGTGTGTGTTTCATTTGACTCTGGGGACAGATCTGTTCAAAGCCACAAGAGTTCACACAGCAGCAAATCTAGCTCTTGAACTTGCTTTTTAAAAAGAGACTTTGGCAAACCTAGCACCAGCAGAGAACCACAGCTCCCAGGAAAACACTATCTGAATAAGCAAATCCTAGGGAGCAGGCTGTCAGTGAGCCTGGTAGTGGATCCTTTACAACCCCAGGCTCTGAGGACATGAAAGTAGGTAGAAAATAAGTTAGAAAGGTCAGACACATCAAGGCATTGCACGTCTCCAGTTCCCCTGGCACCTGTGAGCAGAGCTAAGGTGCCAAGTTCATCAGCACAAACTGACTTGCTAAATGCTTAAAATACATCCTATTGAAAACAAACGGGACAGAAAAACAACTAATCATCTTTCAGAGCCAAGGCAACGAGGTCATTGCTCCGTTACCAGCAAGGAACACCAGAAGTATTGCAAACACAAAAGCATTTTCTTCTTTCTAATGACACATCCTGGAATACACCACATCAATTCCTAAGAACAACAGTTATAGAGGATTAGATTTGGAGGTTTATTGCTCAGCAGTAATTAAATACTGAGACTTGGTTACTTAGTCAACATAAACTAATGTATTAACTTTGTGAGCAGAAGAAAATAGGTTCAAGAGCTTTGACAGACCTTCTTGCCCTTCAGTTTCCTTAATGTGAGCTCAAGTGCCAATCAGACCCCAGAAATCAGCCAGAGCAACATAAACATCACCATTCCTGAACATCCCACTCGTGTGTCCTTCACTCCTGGGCAACCAGGAGTGTTAAGAAAGTCGGGAAAATTCTACATCAGTTTACAAAAAAGAGAATAAAACCTAAAAGTTTGTGTGATCAGAAACCTCCCTCCCATTCACAGTGACTGCAGATACTAGTTGTTGCCAGATGAGGAGAAAAAAAGGGACTGTTTAAGGGAACTGTTCAAAGGAACTGTTCACATCAGTGCAACAGAACTTTCACAGCACTGGGAGCAAAACAGGGGAAGAACATATTTTCACACTATTTTATTTTAGTAATCTTGCTACTATGCTTAGCAGTCTGCAGGCTGCTCAGCTAGATGTGAGAGATGCTTTTAAAGAAGCATGAAAATCAGGTTTGATGCTTCCCTGAATTCTTAAAAAGAGATGTTTCTGTTCTCTCATTTATCTTCACAAAGTCTTTCTGAGAGAAATTAGGATTTGAAAGAGAGGAGAAAGCCAATAGATTTGAAGAGCTTTTTTGATTCCTGTTTCTAAAGACCCCTTAGTTCTGCCCCCTTACTCCTCCCATCACCTTGTAGCATCAAACTGTCCTTCATGACACAGAAAGCAACAACAACAGGGATTATTTTGTTGCCAGAACATGCTACTCTTGGACAAGGAAGAGACTGTGGGAATGTACAAAGAATTAAGGAAGAAAGATCCAATTACGAAAGGATGCCTCCAGCTTCTTTTACTATTCTTGCAGAAGAGCTCCTGCTCTCAGAAGCAGAACTGCTGCTGACATAACGTTTTACATCAGCAGTTCTGCCTGTGCTTTGGCTCACAAAGTTCGTAAATCCCATTTTACAGAGTCCTACAACAAGAAAATTGTTTGCAGCTCCCAGCAAGTAACAAAGAAGAATCATGTCTGCCATACAAAATCAATTTTTATGTTGTCATTTACTCACTCACATCTCTAATTGGTAATAAAGAAATAAAACTATTGAAAAAAAAGCAGACTTGAGAGATACATATGTACACAAGGTCTGTCCCAGTGTGCTGTTTCATTTGAAATGAAACACACACAGAGAACATTGAAAACAGTGGCTGATCTGTCATGCCCCAGCTTCAAAGCTTTCATGAGCTGCTGCTTTGAAGCCAGTCCTGCATCTCCCACATCTGCAACACAGAGCTCTTCTGCTCTGTCACTGGTCCTGTCAGATGAGCCATCCAGGCTCTGTGATCCACCACCAACTGCACTGGTGGGTGGCATTCCAGAACTCAACAACAGTCAGGAGGCAGCGCAGCTGCGGGGAGATGCATCCTGCCTTGCAGACCTTGTATTTGCAGGGACCCCCATCCACCCACCTCTCATGAGTGGGATCTGGCTGAGCCCTGTCCCATGAACCATCCAGGGCTCTGCAAGTCCACTCTGGACTGGAAAGCACAGTTTGTTTTGCCCTGTGCTGCCATGTTTCACTTCTAAACCAGCTCCACAGCTGAGAGTCACGGCACACAGAGAGCCAAACCACAGACCACAGGGTTATGATGTGGCATGTGGGGACTGAGAAAACCTGCAGAGCAAACTGGATCAGTCATTAAATATCCTCCCACAGTTACTGCAGAAGTCAGTGACTGCAAGAGAAGGCCTGTCCCCCAACATCCATCCCCACTGAGCCACCCTGGAGCAGCAATTTCCTTCCCAGGTCACTTCACGCTGAATAAATAGCTGCAAGCACACACAGGGGCTGTCAGTGCAGCAGGACACAAAAAACATCACACCCAGCTCCTCAAAAGCATTCACCAGGCACAAGGCAAACACACCAATATCTGCAATTTCCACATGAGAGTCCCTGTAGCACTGGGTATTTCTGTGGCACAGTTCCTTCACTCTCAAACTTCAGCCAGGGACAAGGTCGACACAAGTGGCAAGTTAGCCCATTTTCACAACAAGCAGTAGAATTAGGAAGGAAGGCTCCTTCCCATGGCCAGGCAACAGTATCTAAGGCAGGATGAGCTCCAAGACCACCTGCTCCCACACTGCTCTCATTCCTCTATGCCAGAGCCTGGTATCACTACTTCTACAGCAGTAGACAGCCAAAGAAAAAAAGAAACAACAGCAAAAGGCTTATGAACCCCCCACACTGTCAGCTCAAAGCAGCTGATATTAGTGCTCTGACCAAATGGGACTAGCATTCCCATTCCAAGATCTCCAGCACAAACTCACAAGTCTTTTTGGTGTTTCTGGATTTGAGCACGGGCTTTCTTATCCTCCTCCTCTTGCAGTTGCTTGGCCATCTGCAAGTCATGTTGCACCAGGCGATTACGCTGAACATTTGTGGCCAAGTGATGCTCAACTGGAAATAAACACAGACAAGAACCCTCAAATCAGGCTGCAGAACTTCACTGAGTGAACAAGATAAACCAAGTGGGAGGGAGATTCCAGCCCAGAAAGGAAGACAGATCTTGGCAGGGAAACACCAAGCAATCTCTCTAAAGGTGGGAAAGTCCTGAACTGAAATTATGCTAGCAGCTTGAGATTGCCTCTTTTCAGCACTGAGGGGGCTGTATACGGGTCTGATACCAAAACAAGTTCTGCGTATCTTAAACACATCCAGGTTTATAGGGAATGGTTTTTAGGCTTTGAATTTCATTCTCTGACCACAGAAAATCACCACAGACAAATGAAGTGGGTCTGGGAGGGACCACCAGAGGCCAGTGAGGATGAGCTGAACCTAAACCACTTATTATGGATACTTTTCTGATTTGTTTTCAATAACCTCTACAGAAGAAAACTCCTCTCACTCTCAGCAGAATCAGTTCCAAAAATCTCCCTACCTTTATATTTAGCAACAGAGCAACTTAGTGCTCCAGCGAGTCCTTTACCATACATGGATATTGCCTGCCAGAAAAAATGGCTACATGAGCTGCAGCCCAGAGTCCTCTTTAATTCAATGGTCTCAGGTTCCAGCGCCAAGGGCATGAGCAGCTGCACCCTTGGTGGAGCAGCAGGAATGGCATTAGCACCTGGTACTGGCAGATACCAATCCATGAGAAGCTGATTAGAGAGGCCACCACACCTGAAACTACAACATAAACATACCCAAACTAACAGATAAGCATGTAAAAAAAATCATTAAAAAAAAAAGCACCAGTCACTCTGAAGTTTCTGGCTGTTCTTTTTTTCCTCCTTTATAAACTCTTCTAGTGTACAGCTGCCCTACCTCAAAATGTCTGAAAAGGAAGGCTCTTTTCAAAACGCAGACACTGGTAATTCTGAAATAAGTAAACAAACAGACCTCTTCTGGTTGTACTTTAGGTCAGACTATAAAACTTGAAGCTTCCAAAATTGCTAGTCATTTCTAAAAACCTTGCACAGCAACAAAACCCCAAGTGCACTCCTACATGCAATTTTATCATAAACGGCATAAACAAGCTCAACTCTAAAAGACAGCTCAAAATTGAAATATAAAATGCAACTATCTCTGGGGTACAATGTGAGCTAGAGCAGAGTGAAGTGTAGTGTTACAGGATAGCAAAGACAGCAATAATAAACTATATTCCATTAAAAGGAAAAAAATTAAATAAAAGCAGGAAGCATTTTTCTTAGCAAAATCAAATAAAGCCAGATATCTGCTGGGACAAGCTTGCTTCAGTTTGCTCTGAAGATTGTTGCTACTTACTCTCTTGTTCCTGTAAATTATGGGCCAAGGTATGATCTTCCAGAATAGCGAAGTCTCGACACACTGAAGAGGGAAACAAAGTAAAGAGAATTAGCACCAGAAAAACCAAAAACAAACAAGCTATGGCAGTCAAGGGAGCATATGAACTTCTGACAGTTTCTACTAGCCAAGGTCTGGAATTGTGGTTTTTCCCCCCCTCCTATCATCATGTCTATTTTTGTGTGTGTTTATTTCTTTGTCCTTGTTGGCATAAAATGCCTTCTTCACTCTCCCCTCAACCTCCACTTCAAGAACAGAATAGTCCATGCTAGCACTGGATCAGACCTTATGCACAAACCCCTGCATTCCATGCAAACAGAATATATATTATATATCTTTACCAATGCCCACACTGACTGCATTCAGCTAAAACCAAGGGCAAGCATTTGTTTTTACTGTGACTTTCTGTGCCAGGTTAAAGAGTCTGAGAATAGTATTTTCATGGCACAAAGGGTAGGTGCACACTGGCACCTCTCCAAAGCTGAGCAGACTGAGCTCCATGGCTCTCTCTGCATTTCTCTCAAGGCATTTCTACCAGCTCAGGTATCATTTTCAGGTGTTTCTTGTAAGCTTCACTGACTGTCTAAAGGCAGATGCTGGATTTGCACCTAGAACCCAGATATGGGATCAGTCACAGCATTAAGGGCAGGGATAACTACAGCTTCTTCAAAAGATGCTGAAAATGACCTTGAGACAAGTGAAATGGGAAACAGATTAACTCCCTTTGGCACTAGTTTAAAAGCAGCAGATTTTTTTCAATGCCTATCACTTTCCCACTTGAACTTTCAAAGGAATGCTCTACCTACACTGTAGATAAACACCAGAGTATATTTTTAACTTGTTATGATAGGCAGTAGGGCAACAAAACAGAAGCCACATACATACTGGGACAGGAACAGACACAAAGCATCATGCTCAGCCTTTTGGTGGCAGGTTCACATCAGCTTCTCTGTGAACCAAAGACAGACAGTGACCTGTCCCCCCAGACTGCAGAATGGGGCCCTTTTTCACAGATCTGCCAGACCTGGGGTTTCTGCCTGCTTTGAGGGGAGTTTTAGGCAGTGGCATCAAAAAATATACATTAGAGAGGTCTGTCATTTATTTTTCCCTCAATGTGACAAGCTAAGAAGCTTAACAGCACCCACAGAGGGGAATTATCTCCCACTTGAAACACATCACAAAGCTGAGAACTACAAGGTGCTTCTGAAGCCACAGAGGAAGTACAAACTCCTGCTGCACTCCGCTGGCAAAACCTCTGGGGAAGACCAAGATTTCTCTTTAGCAGAGCACAGGTACAGCCTAAAAGATAAACTGAAAATAACCCCAAAACCCCCAGAATGCATCAAAAGTACAAGGGGAATTTATGAGGATCCTGTTTGTGAAAGGGTTCAGAGTCAGAAAAGATAAAACATTTCCAATGCCACAAAGGAAATGAGGAAGTAGCTGCATTTCCTAAGCCATGATCCCACAAGCCTTCCCTTTTCTCACAGATGCACATGCTCCACTAGAGAAGCATCAAGACATTACTCCACACCCAGGTATCCTCACCAAATATCTGGAAGAGTTTCTAGTTGTCTGTACCAAGAGATGAGATAATGCTTTACCATATTCAATGGAGTTTTTGGTTCAGTCTGCACTGAAAGGTGTTTTAAGATGACAAAAGCTCCTAACAGCCAGAGCAACAATTCAGGGAAAGACAGTGACATGCAGCAGGGTGGAGATGAGGACAAAGGTTACACTTATATGATCCCACAGCAGCCCACTTTAAGCATGAATAAATCTGGATGGTGTAATTAAGGTTTTGCCGTTGCTTTTTTTTTCATTGCAACTTCTTTTAAAAAAAGGAAAGATGATATGAAACTCAATAGCATTGAAATGCTTCCAGTGGCCATTTCTGAACAAAGAAAGAAGTGTTGCCTTGAGCCACAGATCTGGAAAAGCCACAGCTGAGTCACAGGCAGCAGTACTATTCACAGGTGACAAACACAGAGTGCCTGGTGGTCACCAATACCTGCTTTTTACAGGATAGGGCAAGGGAATCTTGCCCTAGAGACTAATTCTGTGATCCCTAATACTGCTTCAGCTTCCTAGAACGATTGTGGAACAGCCACCTTCTGGTCACAAGAAGCATCATCTGGCTTGCTGGAAGAACCCTCCAACACATCCAACTCAGAGGTTTGAGCCCTACCACGAGTTCAGAGCTGATTAAAGACACGTCAGCACAGAGCCAGTCTGCCCAAATCTAGGGCTGTTATTACTGCCATGTATTCAAGAAGCAGCAGTTGCTCTTGACTGTTTAAAAAACAAACAAACAAACAAAAAAGAGAATGGTAGGATGGGAGGGAAGTGTTACTTTTAACTGCAACAGGTCTCTGAGCAAGTCCACAGCGCAGCTGCTTGAACAGCTGTACCAGCAAGACAAGGCACGCAGCACAGGAGCAAGGATGAACATTTCAGAGCTACACATTTTTTTGCATAAGGATCACTGCTACAAGAAATCTTTAAAAAGTACATCCTAGCCCTTCCCAAAGCCATCCTGCACAGGCTCACACACCGCTCTGATCCCTGTGGTATTCAAGAGCTCTGACTTGTCAGTCAGGCACGGTGCTGACAGCACTGGCAGAACTTTGCTCCATCCTCCCCACAGAGGCACACAAGCATAGCAGGACTTTAGCTTTGTTTTTGTTTCTTTTTACTGCATTCTACCCACACCCAGACACACTTCTCTGTTTGCAAAAGTACACATTACAGAAACATGCCTGGCACATGGGCAAGAAGTGGGAGGGCCATGGTAGGACACTGCTCCTTGTCTTTTGACAGTCTTGCACCAACCCCAGAAAAGTCTCACCTCTATCACTGAGTTTTATTCCTACAATGCAGCAATGATTGTTTAACCATTTTGGATTGACAGGCCACTGATGACTTCCTAAAGAAAGCATGGGTTCAAAATAAAAAGGCAAAGTCCACACAGACTTGTGTTGCATAGACAGACCTGCTTCTTCTAGCTGCTCCTCCAGAGAAATGCTGGAAGTAATCCATGGGTGTCCAAACAAGCAAGCAAAACAAAGTCCTCAAATTCTCAGTTCTTACAGGCTACAGTTCAGAGCTGCTGGATGTAACAGACATAAAGCAGGGACAAAGTCTCCTGTTTAGGTTGTTTTGAAGCTCAGTGACTGAGCCAAGAAGCACATATAGGCCAGAGTACCCCCTTCCCTGGTACAGCTTCCAGTTCCTGACCCAAAGCCACCTAGGTCCAGTGCCATCTCTAAGATGGCCACACAGCACCCAGACCTGGGGCTGTGCCCTGCCACCGGCCTGTCCCACATCCACACAACACTGACAAAGCAAGTGGGAATGCTGCCCTGGGATGAGCCACCAAGTTGCAGGGCTTGGACATGAATAAAGGGGCTGGGTCTTAAACCAGTGATATTGACCCACCAGTACAGAGAGAGGGAAGCAGGACAGTTACCAGTGATATGCACACTGGAAACTTCTCCATGTCTGGGTTCCCCGGTGCTCCCATCTCACAGTGGACAGACACAGCATGGAGCAGACTGGTGGGGCAGCAGAAAGCCTTGGGTTTGTTCACATGTTTGGAATCATCTGAGCATTGCTGAAGAAGCCATTTGGCTGCACACACTCTCCTGTTACAAACCCAAGCAGACAGCTTGAGCACACAGCCCTCTCTTTGTGCTGCTGTGGCTGCTGGCAGGGCAGGCAGCACAAGAAAACCTTTCGTCACTGTCAGGAACTTGGCTGGGCTGGCTGCCTCCAACTCATCTGAGCACATTATCCTCAAGTCCCATCAGCCTGAGAACAACGTGCTAAGGAAGATGAGAACATCCCATTAGGAACACAACGAAGCACTGTCAGACAGCCAGGTGGCAAAGGATGGGGACACCTGCACCTCCCTAGCAGATTTGGGGCTGATGGCAGTGCAGAACATTCCCTCACAATTAGACCCAGTACCCATGTCACCGAGCCAAGCATGACAACAGCTGCAAGTGAGGCCAAGGAAACCAATCCTTGAAGACTCACATGCAACAATGAGGCAACTATGAAATTACTGGAGATGTGGACAGGCCAGGCATGGTCTGAAATGAAGTTTCATCAGCACTAGTTCTCATTCCCTGCCCAGTCTCAGCAGGGTACAGCACAATCATTACTAGGTTCTATGTACACTGGGTTTGTGCTGAGAAATAGGATGGCCCCAAGGACAACAGACTTAATTCCTCCTCTCTGAGAGACTTTGTATTTAAGGGAAAAGAAATCCATTTCCTTACTCCCTAACTGTATGTCTAAAAAATGAAAGGTGAGATTAATATTACCTTCACTGTTGCAAATTAACTTGACTTCCCGTCCCTGGGCCCTGGCTGGGAGCCACCAGGCAGTCAAACAAGCAGCAGGGGTGCAATGAGAGCAGCTACAACTGGCAAGTCCAGCGAAGCATGGAACATTCACAACAGGTTTACCAAGTCTGATTGAGCCAATCTACCTTGGCACAGCAGGGAGCAGACCAGGAAAACACTCTGGCACAGCTGTCAATAAAGAAATGCCTGCCCAGGAATCCCCATGGCTGCTATGGCCAGCAGCCGTGCCAGCTGGGGTGGATGAGGGCAGAAGCATCACCCTTAACAGTGATAGGATCCAAAATCCACGCATGGAAGAGAGAGCTCACTTGTCTTGAGGAATCCCCGAGAGCTTCTCTGCAAGCTCCAAGCACAGATCTTCTCGTCTGGTAGCTCCCATTGCCTTTTTGTGCATTGGTGCATCTGAGGCGCTTGAAAATGTGGCTGCAGCCCTGCCTTCATGGCTGACATAAGAAAGTCCCTAGGTACAACAGCTCAGCAAAATTTCATCAAATAACCTCTTCCATTTTATATTCTGCCACCCATATAACTAACTTTCTCCAGCATTACCTCAGCTCCACAGCTCAGCATTTTTAACACCCCAAACTGTCTCAAACAGATCAAGAAAACCACACAAGAGGAGTAAAGGCAGCCTTAGATGTTGCTAGTGACACTCAGGTGGGTGAAAAAGAGGTAGGTAACACCCAGAAATGGGTGCTGTGGTGCACTGTCTCAACAAGAGGTCAGGCCCTACTGGCTTTTAAAGCAAGGTTCACAGCAAAACAGCTCCCATCACTTCTGCCTGAAGTCTTAGATCATGTTTTGACATCCACTGTGGGTCCCAAGGGCCCCCTTAGTTCACGTGGCCCATGTGACGTGTCCAGGATCCATGCCAGTTCAATAACCCAGGGACCACAGATGCATGGTCCAAGCATTTCCTTTTGGGTCTTAAAAACCATCTCTTGCTCCCCACCCCCTCCACTCCCAGCATTTTCCTGACATCACTGTGTGCTGGGTAATTCACAAAATAAACTAGGTGTGAGTCATGCTTAGTTTAGAGCATCTGCAGTTCTTGAGTTCTAATCTAAAGGACGGGAGGGAGAGGAAAGACAAAAGTAACATGAAAAAGCAGTATGATCAGCTAAAAATCAGTTTTAGGGCCTACAGAGCTGATAAATTAATGGCAAGTATCAAATGCAGCCTTTTACAAGCCAGCAGTCTCAGAAGGATGCCTGAGTTCTGTAGATTCCTGCAGATTAGAAACAAAGTTAGGACCTCTTAGAGACTCTTACCATCAGGGACTGGTCAGGCCACTCCAAGCCAGATAAACCTTCAAAATCTGGGAATTATTTCCTTGGAACAAATCCAGCCTGACCAAGCAGCCACCCAGCTGGAAGTGAAGGGCTGCCCTGACTGGGATGTTTTCTTCCCAGCCCTAGCAAAGCTGCTCTATGAGATACATGGCCCAGCCTCAGCAATTCCCATTTCTGCCCTGCCTCTCCTATCACAGCAGGACTCCTGCTGCCACACATGGGTGCTGACAGAGGCTGGCTAGGACATGTCTGGCTGCTGCAGTTACACAGCTGACATTCCTAGGGCCTTGCTCACCAGGCCTCATCATGCCAAGGAAATCAGAAAATCATGCAGGGAAAAGGTGGATCCCAGACAGAGGGCAGGTCTGGGCAGTCTGAGAAAGGGAACAATTTCTGCTCCTCAGCCACAGCATCAGAGCATCACACATAGCTGGGAGCTATGAGGCAGCACAAGGAGACTGCGTGACTCCATGGGGAACCAAACTGAGGGGTCTCAGCCTAAATCTCAAAAATGTAAACATTCAAAATAATAATAATTAAAAATAAATAAATCACCAAACCACAATGGTTTTTTTTACTAGCAGTCTTGGCCTGGAAGCTAAGAACATCTTGGGATTTGGGAAGGAGGTTATTCTCTCTGCTCTAAGCTAAATGCCTTGAGGTCAAGGCCATGAGATTTTTGTGCTCTGTCTGCACCATTCTCCAACATTAAGCTCTCACCTGCCTAACAGTGCTTTAAGAAGGAAGACTCTGCATTTTGGAATCAAACCCTCAGAACTTCATTATATTTTTTTGACCTGCCTTGAGACAGAAATCATCAACATTCACAAAGTGCCTTCTCCGAGGCTACTAGTTTGACAGTCTCACTTCTGTAAAGAAGCCTGCACACTGTACCACAGACCAGTCCCAAAGCTGAGAGAGCATCTGCTGAAGACCTCAAAGCAGAAGGTGATGTGCTTGCAGCGTAAACAGGAAGCTGGAGATACTCAAGATAGTGGAAAAATAGCACAAGGCACCTCAAAATGTTATCCTTTGAGCAAGCCCCAGCCACAAAATTTGGTAAGATTTATCATTCTGCTTTTGTACAGAAGGTTGCCATGTTTTTCATCACTGGATAATTCCACCCTACCTGGTTTCATCTGCAATGTTTTTAAATAAGAGCAAGTCTTCTTATTCCCAAAGCTTAAAACACAACCCATAGGGTGAGAATAATATAGACCATCTCTTTGCCTTCCAGAAGAAAATGCTGAGTTGGTGCATTTCAATCACAAAATCCTAGAATAACTTATGTTGAAAAAAAACATGAAGTCATCAAGTACAAGCACTGATCTGGCACTGCCAAGCTCACCACTAAAGCATATCCCTTAGTGCCACATATACACATCTTTTTAGCATCTCCTAGAATGGTGACCCAAATACTTTCCTGTTTCAACCACTGGTCATTCTTATGCTGAAGATGGTTTTTATTAACATCCCATATAAACTTCCCCTGACAGAACTTGGGCCAGTTCCTCTTGTTCCATCACTTGGTACTTGGAAGAAGATGCCAGTGGCCGCCTGCAACCTCCTGCCAGGGACTTGTAGAGAGCAATAAGGTCAACCTTGAGCCTCCTCTTCTCCAAGCTAAACACCCCCAGCTCCTCAAGGACTTGTGCTCCAGACCCTTCCCAGTTTCACTGCCGTCCTCTGGACTCATTGAGCACCTCAGTGTCTGTGCTGTAGTGAGGGGCCCAGAACTGAGCACAGGATTTGAGGTGCGGCCTCACCAATGCCCGGAACAGGGTGACGGTCACCGGCCACTCCATTGCTGACCCAGGCCAGGATGGCACTGGCCTTCTTGGCCACCTGGGCACACACTGGCTCATGTTTAGCAGGTTACTGACCAGCACCCCCAGGCCCTTTTCCACTGGGCAGCCTTCCAGCCAGTCTGTGCCAAGACTTTCAAATGTACCTAAAAATGGCATTGAGCCTTAAGAAGTAATGACATCCATGCTTTGAAAATTCACCTTTTTCAGCCATGTCCAGTTGGGTCCCCAGACACAGAGTACCCTGAGTCACAAGAGCTGTCCAATACTCCCAAGTCCTACAGCCAACATTGCTGTTACAGCGGCCGCTTTCTACTGCAGGGGCTCAACACACAGAATATATTAACACTTTAAAGCGGAGAGCAGATAGATGATATGATATGTGTTAATGTCTGCAAGTCATTACCTGCCAGGCTCAGAACACTCATCTCTGTAGAAATTTCTTGACTGCCCCAATGTCCATCTACCTGTCCAGGACTGCCTACACCCAAAAAACCACCAGTGAGCTCGGCCATTGCATTGTGGACCCACCAGTAACACCCAGGTGGGTCTCTACTACAAAAACTTCAAGGTAGGTGTATTTGTCAGGGATGGCTGTTTGACTGGCTTGACACCACAGTGAAACAGCAGACCTCAGGCAGCCAAACACTTCACTCACAACATCTGAGATTGTAACTGAGTCTGTGTATTGAAGAAGATAATCTCAACCATCAGCAAGAACAAAAGCTGTTTGTGTAGTTCATCCTGTCCGGCATTGGACACAGCTTCAGTTGACTCAGCTAATACCACACATGCAAAAGGAACAACCAACAATAAAGGCAGGGAGTTTTCCTAGAAGTCAGTTTTAACCACTACCTCCCAACCATGGACCACAGCAAAACAAACAACACTTGAGTCCAACAGCTGTGCTTTACCCTTTACCCCAAAGGCAAACTACCAAACACATCACTGGAGAGCACGGCTGGAGTTGCCTTCACCAGGAGAGGTCAAAATCTCTGGCCCACACAGGCCCCATGAGCACCACTGTAACTGTAAGACACGCCTGTAGCTGTGCCCCCTGGATCACAATACCCCTTTTCTGGAAGGTTTTTTGGTTTCTTTTGCAGACAGAATGTCATGGTACCTGGTACCTTTAGCTTTAAACCCAACACCACTCATTTAAATTGTTTTTCTATTACCCCTCCCTTACACCAGTCTCTTGTCAAGTGCAACTCAAAACAGCCACCCACTCAGAAAACTGCTGGGGCATGGAGCTTGCATCTCAAGAGATTTGCACTGTATGTACACTCCCTTACCCCACACCCATCTCCAACAGCAATCACTGTATTCTGTTGTTTTATCTGTTTAATTCAGCTCTTATTTCAGCATTTTAACTAATTTTACACCACAAAAAACTTCCGGAAGGACACACTGTGTTTCCTAGATAAGCAAAATTTCTGTTCTCTTACACACACTAAGTTTCCCAGATAGGCAAAACTCCCATTCTCTGATGAATGCACAGCCAAACCCCTCGTTCAGTTCAGCAGTTTCTCTGTAGAGAGCTGGCAGGCCCACTTTGTGGTTCAGGATGGCTTTCAGGAGCCATGTCACCCTGGATTGCAGATATTTCACCAGCATTTCTCAGCCCTCAGGCTGTGGTGAATAACCTCACACAGCAGCTCCAAAGAGGCAACTGGGAGCAGAGATAATGCAAAGTGTCAGCTCTCACAGGGCTCTCCTCTAGCTTAATCCTGAAAGATAATGCAGAAAAATACAAGGGAGACAGGATGCAAAAAGGGAGGTTTGAACACCCCTCTGGTGCAGCTTCATGCCCTGACTCAGTTTAGTGACTGCTTTACAAAAGGCTGACTGCTGGAAACCTCACACCCACACAGAAGCTGCCAAGTGCCAAAAAAAGGTTCAAGTTCCTCTCTAACCCCACAATGTGCTTTTACGTGACAGTGACCTGCAGTTGTACAGAGAAACAATAACCTCTGGAAAAAACAAGCAGAATAAAGAGTCCCCAGAGATGCCACCTTCTCTTCAGCCTTTGGATGACTAGAGCCAAGCCTGAGACTGCTCCATGGCTTGTAGCTGCACCAGAGCTGCATCTGAAAGGACACACCACAGTGGCAGTGCACATTCAAACCAGCCAGGTTTTATTCCTCCAGATCACATACTAAGAGAAGCAAAGCTCCAGCAGGATGGGCCTCTGAGCAGCCTCCCCTGCCAGCTGCTGCATTCGAACCAGAAGGTATCTGAACTAACCCTGCAGTCAGCTCCAATTCTTGCACAGATTCCTATCAGCTTCCTTTTCCCTAGAAAGGTGGCTGCTAGGATGCAAGCAAAGACTCCTGTCAGCCACCCGTTCAGCTGCTGCCAGCACTGCAAAGCTGCTCTGCAAGAACAACTATCCTCTACCCAACCAACCGAGGCTGTTGGTTTGTTCCAAAACCCTTTTCCTTTGCTCCGCTAGCTCCTCACGGGAACTCTTGCCTCTCCCTGTTGCTTCCTGTGTTTAAGTTCTCCAGGTTTATTAGTCAGCTCTGGGGAACACAAAGTACCAAAGCTGGCCCCAGATCAGTCAAAATTCCACATCCATCTACAAGTAACAAATCAGTAAAGCTAGAGCACTAACAATACATGTTCCCTTTCCTGTCACAACCTTGTGTTGGCACACTGCCCTAAGTGCAAACTACAGATTTAAAACCCTGGCATACAAGGGTAAGAATAAGTCTCTGGCTTCTGAGACCAGATGGACAGGGAGGCAGAGCTCCCTGCATCATTTTGAAGCAAACTGCTTTGTGGCATCTGAGCCCACAGTTCATACACATTGCAAAGTATGAGGAAGAAGCAGGCTGGCAGCCTTTTCTCCTCTCTGAGAGCACTAAATGAGCTCCAGGTCAGTAAAGGTATTTTTTTTTTGCTTTGGGAACTGCATCACCTTCAGGTGATATTGCATACTCTCAGCTTCTTAAAAACAAGAAAAAGTAAAAAAAAGAACAGTTAAATCAGGACCAAGTTAAGTTCACCTGTTACACACCCAGAGTTGGTGCTGTGGGCAATGCCAGCTGCCTGGAATACCAGGTAACTGAGCACTGAGCTGGAGACAAACCTGCTTTTTCCACCTTGCATCAGGGATGTGCGGAATCCAGGCAGGGCTGTGCAGCCCTAGCCAAGGACTCAGTCCTTCCAGCCCTGCAATTAAGGTCAGGAGAGCTCAGCCTCTTCCCAACATCAACTTCCTTTGGAAACCTGGCGCCAGGCAGATGGCCTGCAGGAGAGCACAGCCCTGAGAACAGCAGAGCTCTCTGCCTGCCATGAAAACAGCCAACACCCTGGTGCCTTGGAAAATTCCCAGGCCTTCTCCGTGCTCTGCTCCACCACCTCACCTCAGCAGCATTGCCAAAGGCTCCAGGAGCTGCTGCTGAATTCAGGTCATAAATCCTTCCCAGGCCACCAGCCAGCACCTCAATAATAAAACTAATACCAGTGCAGGAGGAGAGGCCATTTCTTTGCACCAGGATGCTACAAGTAATGCTTGCTGTAACCAGAACAGATAGATATAATAAGCTGCTTTTGCAGTGCAAAATCATTGTGCTGTGCAGAGATGGAGAAGCTTTCCATCCCCTCCAGAAGAGGCTTCCCTGAGCCAGACCAGCATTACCCCAAGCCATGTGCCAAGTCAGTGGCAACAGTCCCTCTGCGAGGAGCATTTCCAGCCAGAGCACACTCCAGCCTCTTGTCCTGTCTGGATGTAAGGAGCCAATGCTACACACATAATGCAGAAAGGAATTTAAACCCCTGCCTTCTCACTGCCAGGAAATACTCCTGTTTGCATAAACTTCCTTCCTCCCTCCCTTTTGCCCCATTACTTCTCATGTCACTCCTGTCAGTGTCTTTATGGAATGTCTGTGTCCCAGTGTTTCAAATATTTCCTCACTTAGGTCCTTTTCCCCTTTGTCATCACTTATTGAACACCACATACTGAGCCCACATAACATTTCCCCTTAGAGCTGACTCCTCTGGTTACCAAGTTCTGGTTCAGCAAAAGGGCTCAGGAAAGGATGAACAAAAATGCACACAGGAACTCAGTTTCACTGCACGTGGCTTGTCACACCTCTTTTGAAAAGGGAAGTGAAGAAAAGTGACTCACTCACAAACTCACTTTGACTTTCTGTCCTGAAGAGCACATAATGCAGGGTAGAGCTACCAAGTGCACACAAACCAAACCTCTACCAAGCCAGGCCAAAGACAAAAGGATCTCCCTATTTTGGCCGACAGAGCATTGTGGCGGTGACATCGTGGGTTGGTGTGCAATGAAAATAACCATCAGTTGAGCTTCAGGAGCCTGACACAAAATAATTGGGCAGGTGCAGATGAGCTGTGCTAGGCTCTGAGCAGGCTTTCATCTATACCTTTCTCCCCACGAAGAGTAACACTTCTGGCAAGCTTAATTCACAGGGTGCCTGGGGTTACAGGGTAAATTTTATGAGCACTAAGGCCTGACTGATCCCCTTTGCTCAAGGTAAAGCTCACAACAGCACTGCCTTGCACCCCTTACACAGCCAGCCTGATGCTGCACTCTCCTGTTCTCTTCCCAGACCAGCTAAAACATCCATCCCAGCAGCCATGCAGTGTCAAGGCCACACAACACTCACTCAGTGAGCTGTGTGGTATCTTTTCAAGTACTGAGAAAGAAAACAGCAGGAAGGCTCCAATTTCTACTTCTCAAAAAATAAGTATAAATGAAGCATCAAGGGACCTTCACAAAGTCCTATACATGTTCTGTGGAAAAGCCAGTGCTGTAAGGTGAACAGAGAGCATCATTGACACACGTCAGCCTCCAGGGAGAGTGCAGCTTTCCTGGTGGAAATGTCCAGCAAGCATGCCCTTTGCTCCCTGCAATGCAGCCAACCAGCAGTGAACAGCAGCTGTCCTTATCACTTTCTGGGAGAACAGCTGAAGGTCAAGCCAGCAGTGAGTGTCACGCCAGAAAAAGGACCTAAAGCTTCTCAAGTTTTAAGGCAATTTCACCAACAGACCAACCTCCTCCCTCAGCCCTTCAGCCTTCAAAGTAGCACTACACAGGAGTAGCAGTGAAGGAGCAGGAAGCCAACCAGCTGGGGACATTCTGGAAAGGGGAGAAGGAAACAGGCAAGGAACTTGTCGCTTTGTCCTATAAATCAGCACATTTATGTGAACTGGATAACTCTGAGCAAGAAAAAGAAAGCTTATTCCAGCAAAACAGAAGTTTCACACAGCTCCAAGGCATATCCCATTGTTTTTCCAAGTGGGGTTTTTCTTGCACCAGAGAGAGTAGAACTGGCCTTTCCTGCTCCTTGCAGCAGCCATCTCCAACTCCTGCCTGGCATCCTCTGACGTTTCCCATGGCCACAGGAAATGAAAGATTAAACAGAGGCCCGTGGTGACCATAAACACACTGCTCAGCTGGGAGCATTCCTCAGAGACCAGCAATGGGTGATGGACCAAGTTACGATGTCGTGTCGTAAACGGTAGAAAACCCCCTGCTGCTATCCCTGTATCCCCAGGAATCAGTGCAAAAACAGGCTGTGTCCCCTCTTACCCCCATCCAAAAATCTGCCAGGAGCCAAGGAAACATCTCTGCAAAAAGCATCAATGGAAGTCTTGGGGTGTCTTTCTGCCAAAGCTTTTTGAGCAATCTTTTTGCCTCAGTACAACCTCCAGAGCAGCTCACAGAAATGTTAAGGATTTAGGGATGGGAGGAGGCAGACCTGCTTGTTCAGCTGCCTTTCAGAGCCAAGAGCATGAAATATGCTAATCCTGCCCATCTCTGCCAAGCACTGCAGACCCAGAACCACTGAATGCAAAATAAAACTTTCACCCAGCTTTAACCAGAAGTGAAATGAGTGCCACAGCCTCAGCTACAGAACTCATGCATGCTGGAAAAACAGATCTCCTATTACCCAGAAGAGCTGGATGTGAGCCAGTGACCCGTGTCTATGTCCCATCACTCTCCACCTCCCCACTGCCCTCAAGCCATCCATCTTGCCTGAATTTCTCAGAGCCCTTAAACCTTAAAGGAAGTCACAAAGCAGAAAATCATGATGCTGCAAAGAAAAATCCCAGCTGGAGCCAAAGGGCATGAGGCAGGTGGCTTCACAATGACCCAGCTGACCCTCAGCTGCTCTCAAAATTGTTGCCCTGATTATACTAATCCAGTTAAAGGCCAATGCTTCCTTCAGATGAATACAGCTGACAGCTCATCCCTCAAAACCATTCCCCTGAAAAACCCCTAAGCAGAATCCTTCCTCATCAGACACTGTGCCAGCCATTCACACTTCCTCAATCCTCTTCCACCTCTGACAGACATCAAATTTCTCCTGTCCATTCTCATGCTGCTGAGCACAGACAGGCACCAAAGGCCTCATTATTAGCCAATAACCTCAGTCTGCTCCATGGAAGCCTGACACATTGCACCTCAGACCTTATCCCCCTCCCCAGTCACTGAGAGGGTCAATAGCCAGGAGGTTTTTATTGCAGGAGTCTCAGCAGAGGTCATGTTAAGCTGCAGAGGTCAGCAGAAAGGTCTGTAGCTGGGAGGAAGAGGAAGACTGATGCTAACAGCAAACTTTTATTCAATTTATGCTAAGGCAAAAGAGAGCCAGCCAGACTGCCTGCCCCAGAGAACACCTTGCCAAGACAGAAAACATTCAAGCTCTTCCTGTTTCCCCAAGGTCACAGTCAGAGCTGTATCTTTTACTACCATGTTTTGGATACTGGCCTCTTGGGCAGCAGATTGCAACCAGCAGCATTTGAATGTACAGCTCCCAAAAGTCAAATCAGGTGCAGAACAAAGAGTGGAAAGCAGCGTGAGCACTGTTGTATCTCTCCATGCACAGGTACCACAATCAGCCTTTGTCAAGGCTGGAGCTTCAGCCAGGAGTGGCAGGGTCAGTTCTAATCATCAGCCCAGACATACCACCCGTGCATTTCTTTACGGTACTACTAAAAATAAAATTCAATAAAAACACTTCACCCACTGCAAATTTCCATAGTTCTCCAGAGCTGCACACTACTGGGGCAGAGTTTAGAGTCCCCCCCCCCTCCCGACCTCTCCCTTTTCTCTCCTCACAGAGAATTCAAACTAGCAGGAAGATGAGGAGCCCCTGGGAGAATGGCCAGACCTGGGTTTTTTCGGCTGCTGCCAACTGATGGCTCTTGGAGACTGCAATGGATGAAGGACTGAGCCTCAGCCTGAGCAGACAGGCATTCCCTTCACAAAGACGTTGCCTCAGACCTTTGGAAAGGCAAGAGCAGACAGGACCACAGGTACATCCTCCAGAGAGGGGTATGGTTTGCACAGCTCCTAAACACCTCCCTTGCAGTTCAGCCTGCCTGCATGCAGCCAGAAATGCCTCTCAAGTCCAAGGGCTCACTCACTGCAGGCAGCCAAAAGAGGGTGGAGCCCTTCCCAAACAGCTCCTAGGAATGCATCAGGTCACAAGAGACAGGAGGCAGTTAAGAGATCAAGCAGAGCCCAAGACAATTTTATTTGCTTTATAAGTAGCTAATCAAAATAATGTTTCTAGGATGTTTTTATCACCAAAAAGCTCACAAATAAGACCTCTAGTAAAAAAGATCTACACACACAAAGCTGAGCAATCTGCTAAGGTAGGTCAAAAGAGCAAACAGCAAAGGCTGTTTTGTGAAAAGCAAGTATGTCACAGACACTTGGGAGATGAACAGAAATGCAGGCAGAAAAGCACAGGCCACAGATTGCAACTAACACCAAAACAAATAACTTACATGAGGTTTAGTGACCACAGAGGTCAGATCCACTCTACTACTCACGGAAAAATGGGTCTGTAACAGCAGGCTGCAGCAGCAAGGTGTAGTTCATACTAGGAAAAGTGGGTTTTGAGGGTGTATTTTACACCAGTAAACCCCTGCCCACAAAATAAACTGGACCACCTGAAGTGGTTTTCACCAGCAAAATGCCATCCACCTCAGGCCTTGAGCTGATATGTGTTTAGAGATAAAAGAGGAGGAAAGTAAACACAAGAAGCAAGACCTCCTGCAGCACCTAGCTAGAGTTATCAGATTTTCACTGCCATCGCTGCACTGAAATGATCCCACTTTTAGAAGAGCTTTTGAGATCACTCCAGAAGAGGAGGATGACACTGTCTTTCAGCAGTCCTGAAAGGGAGAACCCCAACACCTCCCCTCCTGAAGCAGAGCTGGTGAAGAACAAAGTACTCAAACCAAAAGGTTCTTCATTGTTAATGAATGACTCAGCCGACCTTTACCCTACACAAAGAAAGGGAAGGCCTTTTCCAGAAAGATCAACAGTGATTTCTCTATCAGGAACAATAAATATTTCCCTCGGTATGGCAGGCAATGCTTTTCTTTCCTTGGCTGGCATTGACACAGAGCACGAAAAGACCTAATCGAAACCATAGCTCAGTCTCAACACTTTCCAAAACAAAAACAAGTGATGCCATTAAACTAAAAGTGTGACACATGCCTGAGGCTTTGCAGAACATGGCTCAAACCTCATCTACTTTGCACGTTGCTCTGGCACACTACTTTAATCCCATTGCTATCAAGTAACAACAGATCGTAGTAACAGGACACTCTTGAAGTTTAATCCACACTATAGCATAGGTGCAAATTTCCCAGGGACTGCTTGAGTTACATGTACTTTCATTCAGAGTGTAAACGACCTCAGCTCAGCCCAGTTAGTTCAACTCAAAAAACTAATAAAGGCAAATCAAATCCGGCCTACTTAAATTGTGACTATAAGCATCTACACAAGGACTTAATTCACTTTAATCAACCCACTGGAAAGGTTAATTGGATTCATTTTCTTGAGTTACCAACCATGTGTGGACAGACACTAAGGATGAGATCTTTACCACACTAAAATGGCCAATAACAGTTCCGCTAATGACTTAACAGGAGGAATATTAACCCCTAAAACATCAACTTCAGCTTTTGTTCCAGTAACACTGAGTGAAGCATTAAAGGATGACAGGAGGTCAAAAGGAAACCCCAGCTGCCTGCACAGAAATAGGTTTTCTACTCTTGGCCAGCTAAACCATCAAATTCACAACTGCTATTTTGTAAGAATTGAAATTTGGAAAAAAAAATGACCAGTGGCAAGAGAAACAAGTTTAAGGAAGTTCGTTTTTTTTAGGCAGGAAACCATTGCTCTCTATTACTAGAGAGTAAATCTAAACTAACTTGATTATGACAGAGCTTCTACTGGTTTATATCACAAATCACTGTCAGAAAGAACAAACTATCTCCTACAAAGCTTTCTAAACCCAAAGCAGCTCCAGGGCACATTTAATTGAGCTCAAAGGCACACGTGTGAGGCAGACACTGTGCTAACAGGGAAGCCGAGGCCTGGCAGAAGGTGAATCCGTGCTCTGAGCACAGGCCAAGCCAGCGGGACCCCTGGAAGCGAGGGGGGCACGGGGGGTCTGCGGGGCGGGAGCGGCTGCTTGGGGCTCCAAGCCCAATGCAGGCCAGTCTTCATAAAAACCAGTAGGTTAATTGTTTGTAACCGGGGCCTCAAAATCACCAGTCCCCCTCAAATCGCCAAATCTATGGATATTCACAGTTCTGCTCCCATTTTTCCAACGGCCCGAGCGGAGCCTCCGACCCTGGCCGAGCAGTGACTGCCAGGGACAGACAGACAGACAGACGGACAGACATCGCTGCTCGTTTATCTCCCGCAGGGCGCCCCGGCTGCCTCAGCCCCCGCGGGAGCGCAGCCCCGGCCGGTGCCCCCAGCCCGGCTGCCCGGGCGCGGCGGGGGGAGCGCGGCGGCGGCGCCGGCAGCAGCCTCGGCCCCGGCGCAGACAAAGGGCTGCGCCCTCCCTCCCGCAGCGCCGCTCCTCGCTCGCTCCTGCCGGGGAGCAGCTGCGCTGCCAGCCCGACCCCCGCCGCTCTGCCGGGGAGGGGAGCCGGAAGCGAGGCCAGCACAGCGGCCACGGCTCTCTGTCCAGCGACAGCGGCTCTGTCCAGCCACTGCCGCTGCTCCGCCGCCGGCCTCCGCCTCTCGTCCCCTCCCGCCACCCGCCGGACACCCCGCACCAGCAGCGGGACAGCCCCGGGAATCGCGGGGCCACGGCCGGAGCACGGACCGCCCCGTCCCCTCCCGCTGACCCGGCTCCCCGCCAGCGGCGCGAACCGCAGCGGCGCCTGGAAATTGTAAAATGATAACGTTTAAGAAAAACCACCCCAAACCAACAGTTTCCCTCCTTGCCTCGCTCCCATTTCCCCCACACCGCCCCGTCCCGTCCAGCGCCCCCTCCTCCCCGCGCCGGGGTGAGCCGCACCTTCCTTGACTCCGGGCAGCTTGGAGTGGTCGATGCCGATGCCGGCCATGGCCGGGCCCGCGCCCCGCTGAGGGCGGCCCCGCTGAGGGCAGCGCGGCGGTGCCGCCCGCGCCCCGCACCACAAAGTTGGGAGCGGATGGAGCCGGCGCGGCCGGGCCGTACGGCGCGGGAGAGCGGACAGAAAGCGCCGGGCGGGGCGGAGCGGGGCCGCCTCACCGCCCCTCGCCCCCCTTCGGGGAGGCGGACGGGGGCGTCCCGGGCTGCTTCCCCCTCCCCTTCGCCGGCGGGGCTCGGGCAGCAGCTCAGCGGGACGGGCAGCTTCCGAGGGCAGTTATTTATACATTTGGGGTTTTAATTTTTTATTATTATTATTTTATTGTTTGGCGGGGTGTTAGCTGCTTTGAGGCCACGCCGGGAGGCCGGGGCGGCTGTCAGAGCGCTCGGACAGCTCCGCTCCCCCGGCGCTCTCCCGTACCGGGTCCGGCTGCCTGTGCCCCTCATCCCCGAACCAGCCCACCCCCTGCTCGCACTGTTCCGCCGGCCTGGCAGAAGCAGACGTGTCCCGGGGAGCCTCGGAGCCGCTGCCCGGCGGTGCCACGGCCCCGCACCTTGTCCCTCAGGGCGGGGGCGGTGTTGGCACGGGCACCTCCCGAGGAGAGGCGAGAGATTCCCGAACACGAGCACTGTGAGGCCTGCGGACCCCGGCCGTGCTCGGCCACACACGGGTGCTGCCGGCTCTCGGCGGAGATGGAGGATTTACAGCTGCTGCCCACCTTGGTTTGCCGGCAGCACAGAAACAGAACGCGATGATGTTCCGTGGGTAAAGGGGAGAAGATAAGAGGAAGAGGATTTGGGGTTTAGGGATGTCTGAGCTTCTCTGGGCTGTGCTCAGCACAACCAGTCACTCATGTCAGCTGTTACGTTTGGTCGTAATGCGTGACACTGAGGACTGTGCAAGCAGAAGAAGAAGTTAATATTCCCACATTCAAAATGAGTTACTCCCAGCATCTGTTCCAATGACCCATGGCTCCTGTGCCACCGGTGAGCAGGGGATACAGAGGCTGAGCCCGTTTCCTGCTCCCCCTCTCCAACAGGCTCTGGAAAGCTCTGCCCTGTGGGTGAATGGGATGTGAGCTGAGAGGGAGACAGAGCAGGATGTCAGATGTCAGAATAAAACATCAAAGGGAACAACAACAAAAAGCAAAAGCATTGAAAAAAATTACAAAAAAAATTATTTCCAGAAGGTTAGCCTTGTGCTACTCCTGAATTTTCTAGTCCTGTTTCCTGAAACTCAGGAACTGTCTGTCCCAAATTCTGCCCCTTTCAAACAATACTTCACCAAACCCAATGTGGGTATGCATAGACTCAATTCAATCTGACTGCCTTCACCTTCCCTTCAACTTAGCCTCCTGCACAGAAAAAGCCATGGAGTTGTGTGTATTTGTGATCCCTTCTCACATTGCACACACCTAGTACACCTCTCCTGCGTGCTGGCACGCTCTCAGAGCTGATGGGCCTCCTGCCTAGAGGGATGTGGGACCCACTTACAGAGAGGTGAGCAGTGCACAGCTGAGCCCCACTCCACAGGTTCTCCATATGATCACACAGATGGGGATTAGTCACAGGGTCTTGCCCCTCCAAGGGGCAGCTCACACTGATTATCTCCTGTCACAGTCTCAGCTCTGCCCAGCTCCTCCTTCTAATCCCCCTGCCATCCACACAAGCAGTAAAACTGGAATTGCAAATAATCCCCATGGTTTCAGCCAGCTCTGGGCTAATGACAGGTATAAAATCCATTCCTAGTTTCTCCTAAATTAGAGTTTTTCTGAACTCAGATATTCCTCTGGACATCCTTCACCTTTTTCATGATCAAGCTTTTTGATCACTTAATAAGATTTTTATCGGACAAAAGTGAGGACAAAAGAAAAGGCCAAGCAACCAGGACTATACAGCAGAAGTGGCAATGAATGTACTGATCTGACACAGGTCACACCTTTCCAAGCCCAGAGTATGGTTTTCTCCTGTCCTTCTCTCATTATGAAGTATTCAAGTCAGAGCAGCAGAAGCTGAAATCCTGGAGCATTCACATTTACGCAGCAGCTTTAATGCAACAGAGCCACTTTATGGCCCTGCATTTATGAACAAAGCTTTAAAGCTGTCCATCCCAATGGTCATGCACTTTACTCCACACACACAGCTTTTTGCTCTAGCCTTCAGTAATGGATTTATATCATATTAAGTTGTCTGTCTAGGGCCAAAACCAGCAACATAAATTAGTCATAAATCTGCACTGTATTCAGGAGATTCCATTGTTGGGATGATGTGGCTTTGGCTGTTGTTATGAATGAACTGTCTTCCTGCATGTGTTTAATTTCACTAAAGTAAGATCTGGTACCCAGTGCTCAAAGTCACAGCAGAGCAGTTCCTGATTTCAGGTTTCTAATACACAAATTATGGGCTCCTAATGCCTTCCTGTAGCTATATTTATTCATCTTGCAAGGTTTGCTGAAGCTTGAACGGTGCTCTGCTAGAACCTTAAGAAGCTACAGGAACACAAAGTAAATCACATTTTGTTCATGCTGCTGGAAATGTGGAAATGCAGGGAACATCTCCAGCTGTCAGAGCACAGAAAGGCTGGAGCAGGGTCCTGGGAAGGGTAATGCAGGCAAAACCCTGTCAACATTGTCAGCCTGTTCCCTAAGGCAGTGTATTATACACCAAATATTTTCTTTGCCTTCTTGAAATCAGTTTTCTCTCTCATTTTAGCTTGATTTTTGAGAGATTATTCAGATGAAGTCTCTGAAATTGGAAGATGGCATTTATCACTTGATTATAGAAGATCCAAAAATGACCACAGGAATCAGGGAATGAGCTCCTGATGTAATGCTAGCAGTGCAGCAGCATCGCATCTTAGGCTCCATCAAAGGGCTCCTCAGTGTGGTCGATCTCAAATCACCCTCCCAACTCTCACTTGTGTCTGCAAGCTGCAGCTTCTAGGCAAAAAGCATGAAAGGTGTTTGTTCTGAGAGTCTGTCATCAGCTTTTCCTGTGCAAATTGTACAGCACCTACCTTGACAAGTAGTACATGTTGCAGTGGGTAGGTGAATCCCAATAAAGCTGGGAAAAGTAACCACTTCCTGTTATTGAAGATAACAAGACAGTGACCTTCACTCTTTTATAAAAGCAGGTACTTATTCTCACACAACCTTCTGTTGGAAGAAAAATCCATATTGTTTCCCATGAAAAAAGCAGAATTCGATCTGACTTTAACTCTTCTCTCATGGAGTAATTTAATTCAGAAGAGATTTTGCAGGGCACTACTCCAGCCCCCTGCTCAAAGCAGGACTGGCTTCAAAATCTGATGAGGTTGCTCAGTGCCTTCCCCAGGTGAGGTTTGAAAATCTCCAAGGCTAAAGATCACACCACCTCCCACTATGATTTTTCTTCTTGTGTCTTGGTGGACTTCTCCTGGCTGCAGCCTGCAAATGTGGACCCTGGTCCTTGCACTGTGTGCCCAGCTTGGCTCTGCTTTCCAGCTGCCCCTCTCCATGGCAGACCACATATACCAGGCACATCTGTGAGGGATGCGCTCCACCAGACAGCTGGGGCAGGGGCTCAGACATGGCACTGCAGCTGGACTGTGCCACCACACAGATATTAAACACCAGGGAGCTCCAGCACTGGGCACTTTGCCTACCTGCATCCAGGCATCTGCTCTGCCCTTAAACACTGGAGTAAATCCAGACTGTTATGCTGGTACACCACACAACACTTTCCCAATTTTCACAGTGCTGAAAACACTCCTGAGAGGATGCACAAAGGAGAAGTTGGGATACTTAAAAGCAGGAAAAAAAGCAACACAATCTGGACTGGCCCTCAGAAAAGTCACAGTGAGCTTTGATAAGCAAGAGCTGCCAGACAGAGCTTTGGGACTAGGAGCTAGGATTGCTTTATGCTGCTAAGATCTTTCTCCAGGCAGGCAGAGACTGTTTTGTGCTTGCTTCTTAAATAAACTGGGCACCTCTCCAAGTCTCCTGCTGTCATTTTAGGTCAACAGGATAACAACAACTGTGAAATAAATTAAGTCTCATCAAGATGTTCACTTTTGACAGAACAGTCTTTGTTAAAGTCTCCTTAATGATGGCAAAGCTCACTTCCAACTGATGGGGCTGCTGTCTGAATAGACACAGAGAATAATAATCCTACAGGCAGGAACTTGTGCAACCATTAATGCTTAATGCAAAGGAATGGGGAAAACGGTTCTAGGTCTCTCATGCTATGAGGCATTGCACAAACCCATATCCAAAATTAGTATTTCAGAGGTGATTAATGCCAGGGAACTTCCTTCTGGGGACATAGGCTCTGGTTTTTCTCTCCAAAGTCAAATTCCTGTATAAAGCTATAAAGCCCAGTGCAGGACACCATTCAATCTGCAGGAAGCATGAAGGATGTGAGTGCATTGTTTCCCCCTTATTTTAAATAAAAATCAAGAATAGAGCCTGCCCCCAGCCCAGAGCAAGGATATTGCAGGGCCTCCCAGGGAGGGAGACAGGTGATGTAGTGATGCAGGGATAAAAACAGACAGGGGAAAGAAAAAATAACACTTCATACATCAACCTCCCTGCATTTCTAAGCTAAGACACTTCAAGAGAGGTTTGAAGTCCTGTGCCAGAAGGGGTGGAGGAGAGGAAGCTAACATTACAGCATTGGCAAGGAGCGCCAAGAAGCAGGTGTGTAATTTCCGTAGGTAGCTGAATGGTGCCTTTGGGAATTCAGGCTCCCTGAAGAACAAGGAGAGCAGAAGCCTGCAAGGATTAAGGTATTATAAAGCTCACCAGGGGTAATGAATGGGGTGATTGCAAAGAATGAGCAGAGGAAACATAACTTGTGCTTACATGTAACAATGAGGAGCACTAGGAAAATCATGAGCCATGCCACAACAGAACAAGGGGGTTTTTTGACTGTCAAGTTGGAGAGTAAACATGTGCAATCTGAAGTGAGATATGCCTTCCAAAAATCTCACTTAGGGAAAGTATTATTAAAAGTGTTACATAGTAGATGAGAGAAGAAGAAAGTAGCTAAATGTGTCATTCCTTACTCTTATGTCAGAAGAACAGAACCCACCAGAATAATACATTATTCACTTAGTGCACTGCAGGGAGCTGCAAGCAAGCCCACACAATCGAGGCATAAGAAGCATAACAAATGTGGCAGCTAGTGATGAAGCACCTTGGTCATTCTCAGATATTTACAGCCACTACTACCTGGATGAAACCTCAACACACTGATGTTGCAAGATGGAATTTGATGAGGGCTGAAATCAGTGCAGTTCTTGCCTAGCAGTGACTTTGCTATATTCCACTCAGAAAAATTTCTATGTCTACGTAAAAAAAAAAAATTAAATCACCTAATATGATTGCACCTGCCCTCCTCTTCTGGATTAAAAAAATTAAAATTTTCCTGTGTTATCACTTGTGCCAGCTTTGCTTCCCAAGCTGCAGGGTGGTAAGGCATGAATATGTCCTATAACCTCAGCTAGAGCCCACATTTCAAGTTACTTTGTATGTGCAGGTCTACAGCCATAAAATATTGGTGTTCATTCAACAAAACGCCCTTTTGCATGTGCAGAGCTCTCACAGAGTCTCAGTAGAATAGGGTGCAAATGAAAAGCTAGGTTAGAAGACAGGCTCTCCAAAAAGCAAAGTTTATGATTATCTGCACAAGTTTCACCAAAACACTACACCTCTGTGCATGCTTCAAGTCATCCCTTGGGTGACTTGTAGTGACAGTTTTCCAAAAAAATAAAAATGGGCAACATTTATCAATAAACCAAAAGACCAGATGGTAACTGAGAGGGAAGAGAGGGAAAGGGGAATGACAGTGAAAATTGGCACTGTTAGCAGATAGAGCTGACCTCCACAACCTTAAAAGTGCCCTTACTGATATTTTTAGCAGGAAATTCCCCAGCCTTGTCTTTACTCAAACTAATACATGCACAAGCTACATTCATCATCCAAGATGAACTTGGGGGTTGGAGAAGGCAAGTCAGAAGAGAGAGGGGTCAAGCTCAGGGTAAATCTGGTGATTTAACTGGGTCATACCAGATCATGCCTCTTCAGGACACTGTCCTGGCATGGAGGTCAGATTAGTCCTACACAGGCACACCAATATTTACCATTCAGGAGCATCACTGGAAGTGTCTTTGAGACCAGAAGGTCACAGCACATTTCAAAGCAGAAGAGGTTTCCATATTGCCTTCCTCTCCTCACCAGGAACTTCAGCCAAGTCACCCTGGTCAGTAGGGAGGCTGATTCTGGAGGAGGTGCTTCAGCTGAGGATTAAGACAAGTGAGAACTGAGGCATGAAAGCCTCTGCTCGGTGTTTTCTCCCTAGGCGGCCTCATCCCACATCCAACACGTTCAGAGGCCTGATTTACTCTTTCAGCCCCTCACTCCAGGGCAACACCTTGGAGCTGCCTTGTTCTGAGAAGTGACATGGTTTCCTGGCAAACCCTGGGCTAGAATTAAAAGTCAGACAGGCATTCCAGCTTCACTCCTTACCCTCTCCAGCCCAACCCTCAAGGAACTGGCTCTCTTTAGTACGATGTGAGCTCGTGATGCTCCCCTCTGTGTGTGATCCTTGGTTGCCTGCAGTGAGGTGGCAGCTGAGCTGCTCTACACTGCCTTGGACCTTTCCCTTTTCTTTCTCCAAGCAAGGATACAGATGAACCACAGCATCTAATTTTTTATCAGTAACAGGCCAAGCAACAGCTGAGCCCCAAAGACAAGCACATAGAAGGGGGAACAAATTGCATGAGTCAGACTAAAAGCTTAATAAATATTGACTGGTTTTAACAGTCCCCTAAGGAACAGAGAATCTCTGTTCCCATAGAATCATAGAAACTACATCTCCCTCCCCATTATGCACTCCCTCCTCTCAGGAAGCTGCAAGGGGAGTTAGTCTCCTGGCTTATGAGCACAATATTTTAATTCTTCTCTGTAGTCAAGTTGCTCTGGCTGGGACTTTGCACCACACATCAGGAGGATATCTGAGCACCTTCCAGTGGTGCTTTAAATAAACATTCTGGAATGGGCTTTGTTCTCTCAAGTTGGCTCCAGCATAGAAGTGATTTGGTTAGAGGAGAAATCAGACATTGAATGTGTAAGAGATGAAAGCTGAATAGCACAGGGTGCATTTCAGTATCTGCTCCTCTGATTCCTACCAGATAAAGCACAGCTTTAGAGAGTCTGGAGACTCAGAGGAGCAGACATGCAATAGGAACGTAGACAGAAGAGATAAATAGTAATAAGTGTACAGTGGAGATACAGGCAAGAAAGGCAGACCCCATGGGAGAAAGGAAGGACTTGGCTACAGAAGATGGAAAGTTTGTTGTGCATGTGAATAGACTGAGGGGATGAAAGCATGTGGTGGGACAGGTGGGAACACTAACCCACTGCCCAGCATGGAGAGCAGGATAACTCTTGTCTTTCTGACATTGTGCACAAAGCTCACTTCACCCCTGCCATGAGGGCAGCTCTCTTTTCTTGCCTGCTAAATGCTTACGAACTTCTCCCTAATTTGTTGGCAGTGTTAATCCCCCATTCTGTTTTTCCCTCTACAAGGCATGTCCACTCCCCATTTCCAAATTTCTTTGGTGTTCCTTATCCTCATCCTCTTCTTAGGATCATTCCAGGCAAGAAAACAGTGATACATGAATCTCTCCATGCGTACCACACAGAAAGAAGTCCTGTCTCTACCAGCTGAGGCTTCTGACTCACAGCATAGTCCCACACTCAGTGCTGTTCATATGTGCTTTCTTAAGCACCTTTGGTAAAGGCACTTCCCTGATAGGTCCTTCCTCAGCAGGTTGCTTGCTTTGGGATGAAACAAGCTATGGTTAAGTGGAGTCCATAAGACCATGACAAAGTCTGTGGATGCTCATGAGGTTCAGCTGAAATACATGGTGCATGTGATGTTTTATGTGTTCTCAGGAAGCTCTGAAAAAAGACAGAATATTGTGGGTTTTTTTCCTCCAAACCCCAAATGTACAGTGTACAAAGTGGTCTGGAAACCTGCCACTGCAAGCTGGCTCTGGGAAATAGCCCTTTTCAGCAGCTCGACACTGCCTCCTGCATCAACTCACTCACCCTCCCACTGAATTCCACCTGCCTGAGGCTTGCTGGGGAACAGCAGGGGTTACTGCTTTGAGATTAAACTCAGGTTAGGTTATTTGGAGGCTGCAGCCCTACCGTCATTAGAGAGAACTGCAAAGTCCAAAGCAACTTCAGAGGAACTGGAATTTTATATAACGTACCTGAAAATCTTAATTGCAGCAAGATCTACCCATCCACCTGGCAGGGAAGAGGAGTCCATGCACAGAGAGAAGCTGAACATTTTGAGGAAGATGATGTCAGAGAGCAGAAAGGGCCAGCTGTTCCCTAAGGAGCAGGGAGCCAAGTGCAGCAGGACAGGGACCCAAGGGCAAGCAGGTGAGGATCAGAGATTGCAGCCAGGTTCAGTCAAGAGCCCCAGTGCTCAGGGAAGCACATGAAGATGAGGCAGATCCCAGGTCAAGATGGAAGTCAATACACTGGTCAGCATCAGGCCTGATGACAGCAGTCAGAGACAAACACAGCTCAGTGAGCACCAGACAGGTCCACAGAGATGGGACACATCCACAGCCAAGCAGGGAAGCCCACTTGCAGGTCTGGGTCCAGATCAATAGGGACCATGGGCAGGCAAACACAGCTGAGCTCCAGACCAGAATTCCTCCAGCACAGCTCTGGGAATAACAGGAGAGCAGGCTGAGATTAAATGGGTCTCATGAGCTGATGGGCAGAGAGGTGGTGAGGCCCCACCTGAGGACACTCAGGACCATTAACACCCTCGAGGCACTGACACTCCAGTTCATCTCACACTGAGAGCTGGTGCAGCTGCATTTGGTGGCACTGCTTGAACCAAGGCTTCTCTATTCCTGCCCTCTGGGCTGTTGATCCTTGTCAATTTTCCCGTTTGGTTGTGTTGTGTTACCTGAAGTCTGAGTAACTTTGTGGAAAGAGAAACTTCTACATGAAGGGACAGACTGGGATCATGGGAAGTAGGGGTGGAGCTCACATCTTCATGTTCTCATTATCCTTGAACTCCAGACACAAATGGATGATTATCAATGACATTATCAGTTATCAGACATTATCAATGAGTGAAGTAATAGAAAGACTGTGGAGACTGCATTGTTTTCCTATGGAGAATAAAATAAGAACAATAAAATGTAATATTATTTCCAACACCTGGACAAATGGGGTAAAAGCAAAGGAATTTTCCAGGTGGGAGCCTTAGGGAAGCCCAACAGGACAATTATCCCCTAACTTCAAAAAATAAAAAAATTCCACTAGTGCCTGGCAGCAACTGCAAGGCTTCTCTCCACCAACCCATCCCCTGAAAGCATCTACTCCTCACAGCATCCAGTCATCTTCCTTCTCATACCGAAATGTATCATGGCATTTCCACACCTTCACCACAGCCATCACTTGAAAGGTCTGGCACACTCTCTACATGAATTGCTTTGGGGGTTGAACAGTTGCAATGATCCAGAACTGAAGATTCTCTGCAGTGAAAGAGGAAATCCCAGGAATAGCTCAACTTCCTGAAAGAGGCTGCCAACAGCCCATGAGATCTTGTATCCAAAGGTAGGGAGAAACAGTCAGAGGTCTGTGGATTTCTCATAAAATTACATGAGATGGAGAAACTCACCTTCTGTATCCAGGCAAAGTCAATTTCACAGCAGATCTCAAGACAGATTGAGATTAAGCCATTTAGCACTAAATTAAAATAGACTTGACCTTCCCTTAGGGGTATAGTTTTGAGCCAGAGCTGCTGTTTTCCAGACTGGACATCTGTGCAAAGTGGTGCTCATCAAGTTATGGCCTCTGCTTCATGAGAGATGCTCACCTCTGACTAGTTTGAAACTGGCATCTTCGGGAGATGGAGGTGGCTGGAAAAGCGTTCCAGTAGGACATATGTGTCCCTCAGTCCAAACAGAACTTTGTGAAGAAGGAGAGCACTTCAGATAGCTGTTCACTAGTTCACAAGTCTGAGAAAAACTATGAGTTTGGTTAATTTGTACATATTATATCTCCAGGGAAAATTTTGGAATGTTGTGACGGTTGCCACAAGGGTTTTTGGGTGAAGGAAGAGACGAGAAGGTTGACTCCATTATCAGAAGTCTTGATTTATTATTTTATCATATATATATACTACATTATAACTATACTACAAAGAAAAAGCAGGAGAGCTTTTCAGAAGCTTGCTAAGCTAAGAATAGAAAAGTAAAGAATGATAACAAGGCCGCTCTCTCCAACTCTGTCTGAGAGTTCCCTCCCCGGATTGGCCATCAACCACAAACATCCAAGCTGGGCCAATCCAGATGGACCTCTTGCATTCCACAGCAGCAGATAACCTATTGTTTACATCTTGTTGCTGAACTTCTCAGCTTCAGCAGGAAAAATTCTGAGAGAGGATTTTTCATAAAAGAAATGTCTGTGACAGAATGTTTCTCAGTAGAGAACTCTTCATTAATGAAAACATCACATTCATTTTTATAGGCATTTCCCACAAAAAAATCTTAGCCTCTCCCACTCCATTTTTGTTAATAATATATTAAATTATAAAATATTACACAGGTTATTAAAAGGCTTGTAATTCAATACCTATCCAAGGCACAGAACAAGTTGTATGGTGAGCTGAGGACCTGAAGCCAAAAGCCCAAACATGGAAATGATACTGTCTTTTAGTTGAGAGGTACCATCAGATGAAGCTATCTTGGGTAATCTGGCATGATGTGGTGTCAAAAAAGCACACACAGTGAGTCACTAGGAGTGTATGTACAAATCAGAGCTTGCCCTGATCCTCTCCCCCATCCCACCACGGGGGGAGTGAGCTGGCAGCTCTGTGGTGCTTAGCTCCTGGCTGGGCTTAAACCACGACAAGTACAGATGATTCAGTTCTGCAGGAAGTGAAGAACAAAGCCTAGCACTGTTACTATTACAGTATTTTTCTTGGTAAGGTTGTTGTGGAAAAGTAGTAGCAGGTCCCTGATCAATACTGATGGATAGACAACAAATGGAAGTCAAACCAAAATGTAGTCATGGCCTGAGAAGATGTAGAATATATGCACTGTCTCAGTACTTTGCTCTAAAATTATAAAACAAGGCTGTGTAGCCAGAACCAGCATCTGACCTTCCACTTCTTTTTTTTCCCAAGAAAAAAACTGGAGACTCTTGCCCATCCTTGACGTATTCCATACCTACTGCCAAAGCTGCACTCCCCCACTCAGACATAATCCCAAAATAGGGTGTGATGCCTTTCCCGTTGACAAAGCCATAAGTCACAGCAAGCAAGACACACTCAACATTCTCCAATCAATTAAATGAAGAGAGCTCTTCCCCCTCTGTTTCCCACCACTTCAGCACTCATTATATCTCACATTAATTAATATAGGCACTAGGAAGTGAGATGATAAATTACAAAACCCCATTAACCCGATTCTGTCCAAACTGGTAAAATATGGCAGCTTGTACATTAGACAAATCTTCCTTGCTAACGTGGGAGTCCTCATGCCTGAACTCTGTTAAAGCAACAGCCCTGAAAAAGTATTTTTAATGTGCGTATGTATGGAATGTATATCAACGTGCGTGAACAGTGCACGCCTGTGGGAACATCAGAATTCATTAGATCAGTCTGATATGAGATATATTGAACAGGTTCCATCTGACTTATGTTACTGGGCTGTTCTGTCCACTCCCAGCGGAGTGAATCATATTGACAGGTTGAATTATATCTCAAGAGATATTTTTCTCCCCTCCTCCAAAGGCCATTTGCAATCACGGCACATCCACTGCCTCTTAAAAGTGAGCTCATCTGGCGCTGGTTGCATTGAAGTCCTCCACTGTGCCTGAAGGAAGGATGCTTTTGGGCTCTGGGAACGTGGAGAAGATGTGGTCTGCCCAGCTGTGTCTGGGAGTGCTGACCATCCTCACCATGGCTCTGTGTGTCCCGTCAACGCATGGAGACCCTTTTTTACTCCAAGGTAAGCTGGAATACAGGCTATATGACACAGGTAAGTGGTTATCTTTTTGCTTTGCTGCTTGCCATGGCCAATGCAACACTCTCTTCTCTGGGAAAGAAAACAAAATGAACCTCGAGCTGTACTGTCTGTTAACATGGGTGCTAGCGAGAGGCTTGTTCATATCATCATGAGCCAAAGCTGTCCTTCTGCTCAGCAGCTGGCTGTATGACACCTTCTGCTAATCAGTGAAAATATCAAATCTGGTGAAATCTGGCAAGGCTAGGTCTTTCTCTCCCATAAGAAAATTTAAAAAAAAATTAGAATATCTGAGAGTAGCAATTCCAGTATGTACCATACGAGATTTGACAGCTCATAAATGTCAGTAGTACAGCAATGCTGAACTTTTTTTCTTCACAGAACTTCTTTTTACATGTATTTCTCCCATAATTTAAATTAATGTTAGCTTGAGTTTATACTGCAGTGAAATGTCAATCATTAGTGCTCTTTCTTAAAGAGGCTTGGCAGTGGAAAAAAAGAAAGAGCCGCTAAGTATAGGCTTGACAATAACATTGCTTTTCAAATTATTTTTCCTCTAATATCACCTATTTATTTTTGGAATTACAACCAAAACATTCCCCAGGCCACTCTATCTAAATCCTACTTCTGTTTAGCTTTCACTGAAGTGTTTATAGCATTGGGGTTTTTTTCCCTGTAGCAAATCCCCCAAAAAACTTAAAGTAGCTATTTTAAAATTATAACTGTCCTTCATGCTTAGGAATGAGGTTTATGGCACTCCATGCTAACTGCAGGTCGCTGTGCTCGTTCCCTGGGGTTTATTTCCAGAGATTACAATCGGGACCAGCGGCTTCAGCCGCAGCATGAGGCAGGGTTGAGCCTGGCCAAGTACTTGGAGCATCCCTTTGGCCAGCATCCCTTTGGCCAGCATCCCTGAGCTTCTGCAGGTTTATGTGACATTAGCTAATGGAGCTGATTCCCCCATGCTCTTGAGCATCCTTCAGGCTCTGTATGGTACAACGTTTTGTTTCATGTGTACCGAGAATAATTGCATGCATCCCCTCAGAGGGGCTGATAACCATATGAAACTGCATTGAGGATAAGTCCTAAAGATTCTAGAAGAAGAGAAAAAAAAAGCCTTTCTATATAATTTCTTAGTATTTTCCATGGAATTCTGTAGGCATCTTCTAGGGCTTTGTAGGGTCTGGGTGTGGTATAAGGCTGTTCAGACCAAAGATTTTTTTGAATGCTCAGTCTCCCTATAAAGTCTGGCTCCTATTCTGTCATTCTCAAAAATTAGTACAACATTCAGTTCAGATGACTCTGGAAATCTGTTGAGCAGAGCTGGGAGGGTCTCAGAGCCTTCAGGGCACTGAGCAGCCCCATCCCCTGTCTGTTGGTTTCTACTGAACCCTTGACCTTCACAACCATTCATTTGAGGCCACAGCCACAACCACTAAAGTAAAACCACTAAGAAAGTGCCCTAAAGGGGCCTCTTAGAGAGCTCCAAATTGCTTTAGGACAGCAGCTTGGGGAGGTTTTTCCTGGAAAAAATCTGCGTGGTCTTGCTTAAATTCCTCCACACTTGAACTCTGTTCAGGAAGAATCCTTCGCCGGCAATCAGAGCAGCCCCAAGGCTGAGTGAGCTCAAGAAAGGGCTGTGGGGCTGCAGGGCTTTTCAGCAGTGGTACCCACACCTCAGCCCAGTGAGGAGGGACTTCCCACCTCTGTCAGCCCTGGGAAAGTGCATGGAGTGAGCAGGGGAACTCCTGCACTTTTGAGAAGAGAGGATGTTGTGGCTTTGCAGAGGCGCCCGCTCCACCCGCCTTGCAGAAGAGCTCGGGACTGTGTAAATCAAGACGATGGCTCCAGCTCTCTGCAGCCTGTCGTGCTGATGAGGCTGCAGTGGAACTGGCCAGCAGCCCAGGGCTGGCAGGGAGGGCTCTGCGTCCCACACCCTGCCCCTGCACAGCCCTCACTGCCTGGACATTTTGTTCTGTGCTCACACACCTTCGTTGTCCACCAAGCTCCTTCCGCCCTGATGAGTGCTGACAGGAGACATTTTCCTTCTACTTCTCATCCTTCTTAATTTAATTAAGAGATTAATTGCATCAATTGATTAATTGATTCTTAATTTGATGAGATTGAGAAAGATGTGTTTTATGTGCTGCAGAGAACCGAGTGCTTCCAGAGAGAGAAGACACAAATCATGAGAACACATTGCTGACTCTGCTTCTTAATAAGAAATTTGCATGGCGGAGGCCAGAAAATATTGGTAAGTGAAGGGGAGGGGAGACCTCTGCTTCTTGAATTTGTGTTTGCATGAATGCAAGGAACCTGCTTCTCAGGTTCTTAAGAAATACCAACTGCTCAGAAAGTGGAAGCAGCACCCAGTATGATGCCTACATGTGATTAATGTCAGATGCTCTCCATCATGGGGCTCTGGGACCTGCTTTTGCAATGCAAAGTAAAGCCACCAAAACCCATGTACCCTAGATCCTCAGACACTCAAGACTTTGCTGGGAACGTGTGTGTACCTAAGGGAAAATAAGAAAATTTTCTGCTGAATCCCTGTAGCCCTACTATCCCATAGATGTTGTGTGCCTTGCCTGGGGCATGGACCAGCTTTGGGAGTCACCTCTCTGCCCACACCCCACACAGCCCCGTGTGCTTTTGAGAGACAGCAGCATCTTGTTACCATTTGGGACAGGGGGATTTCACCAAGATTTTCCAGTGAGACCCGTTGCGGTCAGGTGTAGTTTGGGACAAGGGCAGGGGGAGCTCCTGCCTGGGCCTAAGCCCCTGCTGCTGCTGGAGGAGGTTGAGACAACTGGCTTTTCCCACCCAGCCACCAAAGAGGGGCCAGGGAGAGGCTCTTCCTGCCTGTGCTCTGTGAACAGACACCAAATTTAAAAGCCACCCATCTGTGGCTAAAGTCAGACCTGCTGAAGAGAAACTTGGGCTTTCCTGACATGAGGCACAGCATCACAAGCACCAAATGAATTACAGAGGTCAGCTATTCCCACGGCCACTGCAGCCAGGGGAGGGCTTGGGATGGATGTGGTGGTCTCAGAGCAGGAAGTTGCCCTTCCCTGTAAAAACTGCTGAGAGGGGGCCCAGCAAAATCCTTCTTATGAAAATCTATTTATCAAACTCACTCAGTGCTCTTCCCCAGACCCTTGTTAATGCAGCAAGGCAGTGGTTAAACAAGCTTGGGACAAATAAATAAACATAAATAAATCAAGCCCTTATACTAACAAAGGCATTCTTCTTGCAAAGGGGATGCATTCAAGAAATAACATTTTTATGATAAGTTTATGGATTATTGCACTTATTAGTCCTAGAGGAAAGGCTGCATTTTATGCCAGACAATTGAATATAATGAATCTCTGAGCAGAGCACAGACAAGGGATTTACAGCAGGCAGTTTCTCAAAGCTTCATCCATGAATTAACTTCCTTCTCCCTGTCTGAGATAATCTGTTCCAAATTTCAACTGCTGTTCATTTTGTATTCATAGCAGCCATTGGCCAAACTTAGAGTTTGCAGAAAATCAAGCCAAAACAGGCACTTGAAACTCTGAAAGAGGTTAAAAATGTTAATAATAATAATTCTTAAGTGACACTTTTGACTTATAGTTATGCCAGGGTCTGTCTGTCTCTACCTTATGGGTATGTAAAAGACATACTTAGGAGGAGTCTGCCTGAGGTCATTGCTGATAGTGCCAGGAACAGAGCCCACACCTTCTGATTCCATCCCCATCCTCATCTCATCTCTCAAATTGAATCCTGATGTAACGGATTTGCTTAGGAACTGCTGCTTTTACTGTTGGATGAATATCAGAAAATATTCAGGATTTTTCAACAAAACTGTTCCTTTCTTGAAGGAGGAACCAAGAAGGCAGTCAGCTCTTTCTTGGCACCCTCCTGCTCAGTTTCAAACGCAAAAAAAAAAAAAAGCCCAAGTCTGGCAATGTGTCTGTGTGCTGAAGTCTTATCTGAAATCTGAAATCAAGGGGAATTATGTCTTAAATCCCCCTGATGATCCAGACCAATGCCTGCTGCCACATTAGGAACAGAGAAAAGAGGCAGCTCCAGGGCTGCTTTTTTGGTTTGCTTGTGGGGCCCAGCAAAAACACTCTTTAGCCCTTTCTTGGCTCTTCTGCTTATTTTACTGCATTTTTTCACTGAACTAGCACTTAAAACCAGCTGATCACTTTGCAGTCCCCTTCCAGGAGAACTACTGTAGCCAGTCACTCAGCTTTGACTGAACTAATCTGTCTTATTAAAAAATTCTGGTTTTGACATCAGTTTGGGTCTGGAATAAGGTACCTCAGTCCTCAAGAGCAGTGAGATTGAAAATTCCCACCTCTGCAGCTTTCCCTGTTGCTATTCCAGGCTCTTCTCAGTTCAGCTGGATGTTTCAAATCCTGTTCTTAGGCACCTAACTCTCCTCTCTTTCTGCATGGGCAGTTCATTCATCCACCTGTACAGCTTTTTGACAGCAGTACAGTACTGACTTGCCTTGAGATCTTTAAGTCTGATCTGTGAGGCTTTGCCCCAGCTCCTCATGCTTCCCTAAGGTTTAGAAGTCTGGAATCTGTGCACTTACTGCTATGTGACTTTTCCTGTTGCTCCACTCTGCCAGCCTGGATCTTTGCTGACTTATAAATCAGTAAGTTATGCTAGGCTAAATTTGTGTCTTCTGACTTCTGCCTGCATGGTTGATGTGAGGATAAACAAGCCTTAAAGAAAGCAGTGGGATTTCATATAAAAGCCAGTGACAAAAAAAAAAAAAGCCAGCATTAGAGATTTGCAGTTAGCAGGATAAAAATTAAAAAGCGGCAAAGAGTTTCACCTGAATTGGTATCACACAGTAAGTGACCTCATTGGGCCAATTCCCCTATGGCCTGGTGAACAGTGAAGAAGCCTCCCTCATAATGGAGAATTAGGATAAGGTCCCATAGGATTCAGCAGAGAAAACCCACTTTTCTCTCTGTTTCTGCCGTTATTCATTTGATGATCACTAATAGGAGTTAAATGATAACTAGGTCTTTGCTTGTTGACCTCTGGAGAGGGCAGATGAAGAAATGTTTTTTAATTTGAGCTTCAGGAAGCAATATAGATACTGATGTCACTCTTTTCCCTCTTGCAGACTGGGAGCTGGCAAAGAAATTTGAAGAACTTGAGGAGGTGAGAGGAGCAAATGCACAGACACATAGATGCATGTTCTTGCATGGGTAGTTAAACCATTGTGTAAGCTGTCTTTATGCCCTATCCTTCCATCTTTGCATCCTGCCACGCTTCCACCTGCTGCTATAACATAAGCATGGATCAAGAAAAGGGAAAAGCAGAACCTGGCTAAGCAGCTGCACAAGCTAGAAAAGATAAAAAGAGAACAGGGCTGTAGACTGGTGCAATAAAAGCTGAGCAGTTCCTGCCTCTGTCACCACTGAAAGGCCAGTGGAGGTCAAACCAGGAAAGAATTAAGTACCAAATGAAATCTCCATAGGAGAAAAGGGATTGGGAAGAGGAGGTCATGCTGCCTTGTATGAGCTGGCTGCATCAGGTAACAGCTTGGAGGGAAAGTCACTGCCTGCCTAAGCCAGAATTCTTGTTGGACTCTCCTTGTAAGAGTGGCCCTACTCAAGGTAAGAGCCCTGCTGAGCTATCAGAGCACACAAATACAAATAGAGCCCCCATCCTTACCCTAACCCACTGCCCAGGAACAGGGAAAGGTCTGCAGCAACCTTGGCATGGCTCCCATTGTGCCCCAAGCCCTACAAGCAGTGGAAGTGCTTTTTCCCCTTCTCAGGCCAGGTCCAGCTGTTCCAGCTGTTTGCATGGGTGCTGGAGGTCCTGCTGAGTTCCACATGGCACTTTAATTTCAGACTGAAAAATCCCAGTGCGTCACGCCAGACAGGAGGCTGCCAGGTCCTCCACCAGCCTCTCACTCCAGTGCTGAGGGACATAAGCTCAGACTGTTTGAGAACAGCTCTGCCAGAGCAAAAGTCAGGATGGTGCCTGTAGATGTTCCCAGCCCACAAGAAGAGAGTAGCTAAAGATGAAGAAAGGCAGAAGACTGTCCACATTATAACCAAGGGAAGGTAGTAAGAACTGTGAGGGAGGGACAGGAGGGACAGCCCAGGGCAATGGAGAAGCAATGTCCTCTGCTGCAGGGTCTGGATGCCTGGAGAGCACTGTCCTGTCCCAGCACTGTCCTGACTCTTAATGCTGCAATATCCTTCTACACAGCCTCCCTTCCACAGGGCCTTACACCTAGGCTGGGGGGAAGGAGCATGGAGTGCCCACACCACTGCCACCAAACAAGCAGCTTAATGAAGGAGGGCATGAGGAGGTGTGAGTGCTCCAAAGGCAGATCCTCTGGGGATGGTCCTGCTCCAGGGAACACTCTATCCTTCCCAGTGAGGCTGCCAGCCAATCTACATGTAGCTCCTTTGCCCTGCATTTCCCAGCACTCTGTGGAGCTCCTCATGATGGGGCCCTTGTTGACTGCTGTGTTTCTGTTTGAGCAGCTGGAGAAGTTGAAGGATCAGCTCTCAGCTGAGGATGGGTCAGAGGTGGCCTATGCCTTGGAAAGTCTCTCAGCATCCCAGCCCAAAAAGCGCGGTAGGTTTTGAGTTTGAGCCTTGCAGCCATCCTGTCCACCCTCATTTCCAGGGCTTCCTTTGGGCAACAAAGGCAGTCACAGTAAACATGCCCCAAATATGCAGAAAAGCAGCTGGCTGGCAGCTTTTCAAGCAGTCCTGGCCCTCTCTTATGGCTGGCTGGTTTAGCAGCTGCTGAGGAGGATTGTGTCCCCCAGCCCTGTCTGCTGTGGAGGCAGATACACCAGGTCTGCACACCCAGGACCTCATGGAGGCAGGCAGTGTCACATCCTGCTTTTCACAGAGGACTGTGGGGTTATATGAGCCACGAGTGCCTGCCCTGGAGGGGGGCAGTTCTGCATGAACACGTCCCCACAGTGCACCCCTCCTTTGCTCTGGCCTCAAATCAACTGCTGGGGGAGGCATAATGAGGCATGTGGACTGCAGGCATTCCCTCTGCCAAGGTCAGTGCCTCCCCACAGAGAAAAAAGGAGCGCTTGTCTGCTGCTGAAAAACAGCTAAAAAGGATGTGGAAATCAACCAAGAATGCAGGGAACTAAGATCTGGTATGTCCCTCAGTTGGTCTCCCAGCTTTGTTTGTCCGGTCTGTATCCAGTGGCTCGGGAGAATTTTGCACGAGTACTCCTGTGAAGCTGCCCCTGACAAGCACATGGACAATGCGGCTCATGCTGGCTTTCAATGGATTCCTCCACAAAGCTGTAGCAGCTGTGAACCAGAAGTCACTGATGGCAGATCTGGCCTAAAACCAAAAGAGCTGGTTCTGCCCTTAGCCCACGTGCTCTGTGCACGTGGAAGCTGAGAGCTGCCAGAGAGCCAAGAGAAAATCCCTTTGTGCAAGGCTTGCTTAGATGCTTAGGTGATCCTTAGGCAACATGCAATTTGTAAGCACCCCTGGAGGCTGTAATTAATTTGGCTAATGTAATTCATGCCCCCACCAGTCTGGAAGGTTTAGTGTAGATAAAGCTACTTCCCGGTGCCAGGTTTAAATCAGATTCTGACAGAAATGAAAGCAGGGAATCTTTGCCTTCATCTAAAGTCCTTCCAGTCTGGGAGGAGCTCATGTCTCAGCATGAGCACTGTTGATTCAGTAGGAGTTTTCTTCCAAGATCCTGCTTTCAAAAACCAGGTGTAAATCTTTTCTCATTCTTGGTGAAACAGGAAACTCACATGGGATTCATGCTGGTTGTGATACAGTTACTTTTTCCATCACCAAAATATACATCCTTACCTAATTTAGTCTTCTTAGAAGATTCTACAGAAATCCGTGTTGTTTGTAAGATGGCTGATAACAGAGTGGTAGTGACTGGGTTTTAAAAAATTAAGAACCAGATCTAATCTGTCCAAGTCAGTATCCTGTTCTTCCAGTCAGCCACAGGTGCAAAGCCCTGCACACACCTCTGAAGCAGCAAAACTGCTGACCAGCAGACAGGAAAGAAAAAGCTAGTTCCTGACATTGCTGAAGTACGAGAAAAGGAAACCTTTCAAATCAAGCAACATGAAGACAATTTTTAGACCCCACGTTTACACTATGAGCAGCTAAAAGAAACACCTTCTAAAAGTGTTATATGAACTCAGAGCTGGTTATTGAGATGTTATTGACTTTCTCCAGGGCTAGAGTGGGAAGCTGGAAAAAGTCCCTTGTGTGCTGACATCTTCCTTTCGTATCCCTTCACAGCCTGCTTTTGGAAATACTGCATCTGAAGGCTTGTCAGGGACTGGAGGATGAAGATGAGCCCTTCCCCAAACTGCCTTGCTGGGTATTAACACGTTAAGAGTTTGTTCTGTTCCCTCATCGTGCTGCTACTCTGGAAGCCATCCTCCGTGACTGCCCCACAGCCAAGTCCACCAGGGGCCGTGGCAGGAGCTGGCAGCCCACTGCCACTCGCTGCTGTTCCTTTCTTCCAGGTTTAACCTGCCATGATCTTCTACTCAGAAGATGCTTCCCAACTTTCTGTGCTGTCCTGTGTGTGCCATTCAGGCTGCTGTCACTGTACTCTCCCCCTCCTCACCAGGTCCCCTGAGGCACTGAGCATTAACTCAGCTTCCCGGGCTTGGGGCTCTACCACACCTGCAGACGCTGCTCTCAGCGGTGTCTGGGTTTCCTGTCCCCTCCTGAGCAGCTCTGTGCTGCCCGGGTGGCCGCTGCTGGGACATGAAGGCAGGCTGGGTGTGATGTGGGGGGCTCAGGGCTGGGTTGCTGAGCCAGGGCTGCTCCTCGCCGTGTCCCACAGTGTGCACAGGGAAGGGCAGGCAGTGAGCTCTGGATCCTTTGGATACCATTCCAATAAAGATTTTCTGTTGCACAGAAGCATGTGTTTCTCAGTGTTTGCTTTCTCAGCCCCTGCAGGGACCCAAAGTGCAGCACATTTGCCTTGATGTTGGCTCCTGTTACCTTAATGGTTCATGTGGAGTTCACAATGGAAGAAAGGCTCCCATTAAACACCTAGGGGTTTAATGGGCCTGAGAAACAGACACTTCCTTTTGGCCAGGATCAGGAATGAGAGCTGGGTCTTTTTCATAGCTATTTATGGGATACTGTCCTCATTGGACTGGACCAGACCCAATGGTCTCTACCTACTCACCCCAAAGAGATGTTTTGAGCAGAGATTTTTGGTTAATCTGGCTGGTCAATGCAGGTGCTAGCTGGCCTTTTCTACCACAGAATTATATCTGGCCCTGTTCAAAAGGAAAGATCACAATCCATTAGTGATTCCTACATATATTAATCTCAAGTCACATTACCCACATTTATTTGCAGAAGCAAAGGACCTCATTCCTGAAAATGTAAATTCAAAATAAATCCCAATGTTAACTTTGAGTTTTCCAACAACCTAAATGAGAGCAGGATCTGGTAGCCACTGTGAATGTGTGGAATGATTTTGACTAGCATTGAACTGTCTCTCCAGCTCTGTTGAGCCATGTGATTTAACTGCAGCTTGCATATTACATATTCTTCCAAAACTACCTCTCCCAAAGCTGTAATTGCCATCCTACACTCGTTGCCTTGGGCTCTGGCAAGAAGCACACGCTTACCACAGCAGTACCTTGCATGCACTTCATTAAATGGAGACCTATTCATCCTGTTGCAGGATAAAGCCAGCATCTAGGGAATTGGGCCAGCTTGCTTGATTATATCAGTGAAGTCTAATGACATGCAAAATACAGTTTCCTGTTACCATTAGTTGTTTTTTTATTTCTTTACTGGTGATTCAGAACCCATTTCCCATTTGTTCTTTGTTACTTTTGTGTGAGTGAAAAGGTATGTGGGAACACACTTTCACATACCCTCACACTGGCACCAAATCCAGGAAAAAATTATAACCTATGGACAGGAATAGTCTCTCTCTTTCTTTAAAAGTTTGGTGCTCCAGCTGAAAGGCAGGTGTGTTCCAAGAGTTGCACTGAGTGCCCCAAGGTGGTGTTGAGCTCAGGTGATTTCAGCTTGCAGGAAATCCCAGTGTGAGGAAAGGCCAGAGCAGCAGGCTCCATCTGCCACCTGCTTGCTGTAGCCATGCCTTCCTGAGCCAGTGTGACAGCTCAACAGCAAGTCAGAAAAATGAATACTGTGTCTGCAGATATTTAACAGCTTGCTCTGACCCTGGACAGGAGTTCCCTGGAGTGCAATGCATCATGCTGCTTAGTAGTGATTTTCTGCTACATCCTATCAGTGTGGTTATTTAAGTGCTCATGGTACTCAAACTATCCCCTATTTCCTGACAGGCACTCTATGCTGCTGTATTAGCTGCTTGTGCTGCAGACATCAGCATGTATTGAATGCAATTTATTAACTAATTAGAAGCAGAGGTGGTGTTGTTCCCCCAGGCTTACCCTCTGCATGGCAGTGTGAGGGTCCTGTCCTTTCTCCTGAACACACAGAGCAGAAACCCTTATCCTCCACAGAGTGGCTGCTCACACCCTACCCATGCTTGGGCAGTCACTCTTGCTAAAGTTAATGACCCACAGGCAATAATTAAAGGGATTTCCCTGAGACATTCCAGTAGATCATGTGGATTTATTAGGAGAAAATCCTCACAGACATCTGAATAGATTTGCAAATCCAGGCAGTACAGGGCAAGTCTAGTGTGCAATGGATGCTGCAATTAATCCTTATTTCACATTTCCTGATCTCCATGATGTGCACTAGGGCTGGAGCCATCCAACATTGTCTAGAAAACCAAATTGTGGTGTTTGGCCTTTCAGACACGATCGTATTTGAAACAGCACTTGCCAATTTAGAGATTTTAAACAGTGCTTCTTGAGCCATAGGAAGTCTCAGTGTGCTCAGTGATGGACAAGGCAGAAGAACAGAAGGACTGTTGCTTTCTCCCAGGTAATCCACACAGTGGGTGGGAGCAGGACCGAAGCTTCCAGCTCTCAGTTCTACCAACACTGCCAGAGACCCCTCTGTCCTGCTTTGCTTTCACATTTCCCCTCAGATGAAGCCATTTCTGCACACAACTTTCAGCCTTTAAAACTCTGCTTTTTTTTGGAAGCCCCAGCTAATACCTGCCAATTATTAAATACTTCTATGATCCAGCAGTGTCTTTGCAAAGCTGCTGTATTTGCACTAGATTCCTCTGCTCTCAGACTCCAAAAACATGTCAGGCACTGACTCTGTCCATGGCTCTTTTGACTGGCAGCTGTTTGAGTGGTCAGGTCACCACTTCCATAATCTGCCCATGCCCATACATATGGCTGCCCTGCAAGCAGATTATCTGCAGCCTGTCTGGATGAGCTCAGTGCAAGAAGATAAATACTCCCTAAACTGCAAGGCAGGCTGAGGATGGATGCTGGCAATGCACTGCAGAGGACTGGCTGCCTGGCACTGCATTTGCTGGCTTGCTCCTAGCATGGGCTGAAACTCTTGAGTCGGTCAGTCTACGTGCACCCACCAAGCCCAGCTCTCAGACCCTTCACCTGGAGGCTTAAAGGCAGAAAATTAGCAGCATGACCAGGAGAAAAGCAGGAAGCAAAAACCCAAGATCATCACATATGGACTTACAGGCCTTCTTTTTCTCTCTGGCCTTTGAGAGCTTGGTCTGGAAAGCATCTGCAGTGCTTCAGCTCACACACAAGCATGGACAGCTCAGCCACCAAAGGGGGAATATCTCCTAACTCAGCTGCAGTGCTCTGGCAGATGGCAAAGACAGGGACACCTCTGGATGTGAGTCACTGGTTTGTGCTGCTGCTCTCAGCAGCATCAGCCTATATTAGAAATATCAACAAAAGTGACGTTTCTTGCAAATTTTCTGGGCCAGTCTTGGTCTCTGGGCAGGGCTGTAGGCAAGGAGGAAAATGGAAAAGGCCCCTGCTGTGTCTGAGCACACGAATTAGATGTTACCTGCCCTTCTGAATGGGAGAATGGAAGCCTCATCTCTCACCATGGCTGAACCAGGGCAACTGTCCAAAACTCCCAATCCTCACAACATTTTAAGTATATATATGTATTTTGTTTTTGATAGCTTATGGCCAGGTGCTTAGTGCCTCATACAAGATCAGGAAATTAACACTTAATTCGCATTTCCAGCATTGCTTCCTGCCTAACTCAGGGTGTTTGGCAAGAATAACATTTTTTTTCTTAATCCTGCATAATCCCTTTCTTAATGGATCTTCTTTTGCAATGCTAAGGATGATTTATACTCCAGAATAACAATCTGAGGAATTTAGCTGATATGGACTGAAGTCCAAGAAGGAGAGAGAGTGTGAAGTTTAGAAAACATCAGCAAGGAATCTGAGCATTGAGATGCCAGCAGAGAGCTCTTCTCAGCTGTATTTTATAATCTGGAAAGAAGTGAAAAGGATGAAAGAGGATTTAAGATAACCTGTTTTACCCTGAAATGAAGTGGAGAGGACATGTTTACATTTTACCAGAGTGAGAAATACTTGAACTTTTAGAGCTGGATTCTGACCATGCCCGGTGCACACATCAAGAGGCTAAAATAAGGTATAAGATGCAGATGGCCTTGAAAAGGGATGACCTCATATTTGGACACTATCCTATGTTATGCATAGGGAGGAGAGAAATGTATTCATCAACTAAAAGTCTCACCACATTTCAGGATCTGCCATAGGATGAAAACATGTCTAAATATGGTGCAGAGATAAGAGAGAGACTACTCAAAACAGCAGGACAAATACTGAGGTCTTGTCACTCTTCTTATTCAGACTAACTCCTAGTGAGGGCAGGAAACATCTCCCAAACAGCAGATCAAAAGCATTCTAGCTTTGTCCCATAACTGCTATATCCTCCCTTCATCTACTGATCAGCTCCCCTCCAGAAAGAAATGTGCAAAACAAACTCTCTGCTTTTCATGGGCTGCTGTTGGCATCTTTGGAAGTTTTATTTTCAATCCAAAAAATCTCAGTCTGGCCTGGGATAATAAAATTCTGCAAGTTTAACAGATTAATGCCATGCAATAAAAATATATACATTTTCTCTGTTCCCTCCTACCAGTGGCACTGTGCACAACTGTGAGAGCATTCTGACCTGATGAACTAAACATGTTATTATTTCTAAATGCAACATTTGTAAAATGCAACTTGAAACAGATTTTGCAGGAGGTCAATTCCTTGAGTGCTGTATCATTAGGCAAAGACAAGACACGCTGTGAGACATCTTCCAAAACTCCGTAATGTTTCCAATTCAGCATCACTCATTCAGAATAGAAGCATCTGTAGGCAAAAAAAAAAAAAAAGCAGTAAACATTACATTTTCCAATGTCAGAAATGCAAGTCTTGGGCAAACAGTCTGTAAGGTAGAGTGGAGGAGATTAAAATGTTAGGAAAATTTGCTTGTAGAGAGGTACTCAGTGGGAAATTAGGGTGTTCCATGTTATTAGAAGCCATCATTCCCTGAGCCTGCTGACATGACTGAGTACCTCCAGCAGCAGAGGACGCCTGGGTTCTCCAAGCTGTCCACAGCTGGGATGCTTTGGTTTACCTGTGGGAGCTGCTAACCCCTGGTGTCACCGAGGTGGCTCACTCCAATCCGGTCCAGAGGAACTCCAAACCTTCTCTTAGGCAGCTCCAGCACTTTCCTGCATGAGGAAAACGATCAGAGAGGGAGGGAAACAAATGGGAAAAGACATTTATGAATAATCAAGGTGTTACTACATGTTTGATTCCTGCATTCATCCCACTAACACCTTATTGTTCAGACAGAACAACAGTGTGCAGGAGCAGCCAAAGATGTGAGGGTTTAAAAATAAGATGCTGCACTTGCTTTACAAAAGGCTGCCGTTGCAGCTGTTTTACAGACTGGCTGAGCTTGATCCACTACCCCTATTTTTATTTGGCAGCAAACTAACTTCACAGGTTAACTGCTATTCATAAAAGAAAGGTGATACACTGCATTTATAAAGGGGAATTGTTTCCTGCACAGTAGCACACACTGCAGTGACCCATCACCTGGGTCTCTGAAAGCTCCAGGGCCAGCTGGGGCTAAGATTAGCAAGGAGATAGAAAGTTTTGCGCTGTAATAGAGGGGACAAGTCAGAGATGGTCTAACAAGGTTTTTCTATAGGTTCTTTGGCAAGGTAGTGTTCATCAAAATTGTATAGCAGCAATCCTTTGATGAGACTGAAAATGGGAAGATTTAGGGGTTGATTTTTTTTTCCTGTATATGGTAAATGTCCTGACAATTTGATGAATTAGTGCATGAGGAATGTGTGAAAGAACTTATACAGAGCAACATTATTTTGCAGGTTTTTTTATATAAAATAATACGTTTTCCCATCTTAATTCAGCATTTTTGGAGCATTTTTTCCACCAGCAGAAGTTTTATTTTAATTAGTTGTGGAAATGGCAAGAATTCCTGCAGCTGAGAACAACCTCAACTTTTGCCCTCAGAAATACTTGTCAGTGAAATGCAAGTCCAAGAGAAGCCCTGGAAGATTCATTCTTTATCGGTCCTTGTTGAGGAAGATAAATAAAAATAAATTTTGTTCTGTAAGCTGGCAACTGCAAAGTAACACACAGGAGAGAATGCTGTGGTGCACTCGAGGCTAACTTGGTGCCAGCACTGTTGAGCTGCCTCACCCTGGGGCTTTGGGGCTGTGCACAGCCCACCCAGAGCTGTGCAGCCCTGGGGCTCACTGGGCAGGCTCCTTCCTCACACCTCTGGGGCAGGGCCTGCATCCAATGCACCATTCCAGCCCCATGCACCATTCCAGCCCCATGCACCATTCCAGCATCCACAGCCCTGCTGGCTCTGTCCCAGCTGCTTTCCACATCAGCGCAGGGACTGGGAATTGGTGTTGTATCCCCTATGAGGGGAGAACCACATCAGTGCTGGAGCAGCTAGAGAACATCCCAAAGGAAGGGGAGCTTTTGTTTGGCCTGTGCCTTCCTCAGGCATCCAGCACTGCTGCCCCGAGCCCCAGGGACGGCGAAGGGAAGGAAAGCCAGGATGCTCAGCCTGTCACCTCGAGGGAAGAGCTGCTTTCCCGCGGGTGGCGAGGCACAGGCGGGACCCTTGGGCTGTCAGAACCATGCCGAGCCTGCCTGGAGAAAAGGGGAGTGAACTCCCCGGAATGGAAGGGGACGGCGAAGGTGGGGCGGGGCGGTGTTTCTGCCCGTGAGCGGCGCCAGCGCCTTGCTCGGTGCTCAGAGCAGGGATGGGGAGCGGGGTCCGTGCTCAGGGCAGGGATGAGGGGCTGTAGCAGTGCCATGCTGTGTTCAGAGCAGGGATGAGGAGCTGTAGCAGTGCTCAGAGCAGGGATGCGGAGCTGTAGCAGTGCTCAGAGCAGGGATGCGGAGCTGTAGCAGTGCCACGCTGTGCTCAGAGCAGGGATGCGGAGCTGTGGCAGTGCTCAGAGCAGGGATGCGGAGCTGTGGCAGTGCTCAGAGCAGGGATGCGGAGCTGTAGCAGTGCTCAGAGCAGGGATGCGGAGCTGTGGCAGTGCTCAGAGCAGGGATGCGGAGCTGTAGCAGTGCTCAGAGCAGGGATGCGGAGCTGTGGCAGTGCTCAGAGCAGGGATGCGGAGCTGTGGCAGTGCTCAGGGCAGGGATGCGGAGCTTTTCCCAGCGCAGCCCATTGTCCCCTCTTGCGGCCGCCCCGCGCCACCGCAGCCGCGCCGCGCTCCGCTCGCAGTGTCCCCGTGCCGTGGCGTACCAGGGACAAAGTGGCTTTTTCTGCTTAAAACAGCCTTGTCTAGGATCCCCGCAGGTTTTCTCTCAGTCTGCCTGTGGATCTTTCTCTCTCTCCTGCCTCCTGCACGCTTTTCCCCGTGCTTTCCAAAGCGCTACAAACCGGTGCTGATGCCAGACCAGGATCTGGGCTCTCCGTTCATCGGTGGGTGTCAGGACAAGCTATGAATGGACAAACATTTGATCTGCTTTGCGCCAGGCACTGCACACACTGCATTGATTCAGGGGGCTCAATCTGTTTATCAGCTCTCACAAATTAATTTCCTGATCTCCAAAGGTGACTGGTTCAGCTGGTACAGGAATGAGCTGTGATCTGCTGGCTGAGCTGCTGTGACAGGGTGGTCAGTACTTTGCTTTTTGCTGTTGTTTTGAGGATTTTTTTGTTTGTCTCTTTGTTTACTTTTTCCCTTTTATTGCATATAGAATGAAAGATTTCCATCAAAAAAAAAAAAAGAGAAAAATTGAGAACATCATGTACCTTTGCAAAAAATTACAGCTTCAAAAATTACCTTTTTTTTCTTTGCCTGGAAAGGGAAAACATGCTAAAAAGCAAATGAAGAGTGAGATGATTTTGATATCTTGAAGAGGCAGACAGAACAGAATAATTCTACTTAAGGTTTTAAGAATTTTGTATTTTATCACTTTTGGCTGCAGCCAAACAGTCCTAGTGGCAGACTGGGTGGATAAATGGAAAAACAACAAGAAAATATTGCAAAACTTTGTTTGAAAAAATACTTGTAATATTGACTGGCTCTCATGAATACTTTCCATTTCCAGATTAAGCTTTAAGCCTGTTATTAAATACTTTGTGGCATTAGGGATTCCATCCGAGAGAAGACAGTTACCAGAAGAGCAGAACAAGACAGGCAAGCTCTGTCAGACACAGGGAACAGCCCCCAAAGCTGTGCCCCAAACTCTGTCTCTCCCCAGCCACATCGAGCATCATTCTTTGCTCAGCCCTGTTATAAACAAGTTTATCTTCAAACACACATTGCTGCATTGTTTAAACCCTGACTTATCCAAAGCTAATGGAGGTCTTGAAGCTCATTCTGCTCTCTGCCTGCCCATTTTCATGATGTGTCCTTCATCTTTCTGTTCAAAACATCCACTCCACCGCACCTTCTTTCCTTCCCAGTCTCAGGAGCACCCAGCCCTGCCCCTCTGCTTGTGAACCTCAGGCACATTTCTTGCTTTAGCAAAGCTCATGGTCAGAAATGTAGTTTTAAACTACATTTTAAAGATAACCCATCAGTGTCCAGAGCACCTAGCAACAGCCTTCCTCCAACTTTATCACTGGCAGGAACATCTAAGAGTTTACCTCTGTTTGCCTTTAGCATCCACAGAGGATGAAGAAATTCTGTCAATGGGGGAGCCAAATCCTGGGAAGCTTCTTTTCTTCTTGGTCTCAGTCACCTCGTTCTCCAGAGACACCAAGTCATCCAGAAGGAACAGTCTGGCTGCCAGGTTGGTGGCTGACTTCTCTTCACTGGCAATGGGATGGTCTCCCACACCCAGAGCAGCAGGAGGCTCCAGAGGCTGCAGAAGAAAGCAGGAAAATCTCAGTTTGCTGGCTGCTCAAGTCCCAGGAAAAACAAAATTCAACCAGTGTCATAGGAGTAGTCCTGTAAATACAGAACTACCAGGACACTCACTGAAATTGGGACAATGTTTTAAAACAAAGTTCCTTCTCTGAAATGTGGCCTGTTTCTATCGACAGGATTTTGCTGTCAAAGTGTGGAATTTTTTTTTATAGAACTGAACTTGCTTTCATTATTATTGCAAGAAATATTAAAATTTGTTACTTCACAAAGCCTATTTCTGCAGGCCATCCCACTATTCTTATCTCAGCACTGTGATTAGTAACATTTATAGCACGACTAATTTAATCATTCTGAAAAATACAATCACCATTGCCCAACTCCAATATCCATTCTGATAATTTTCAAGAAACTGATTTTTGTTTTTAAAATGAATGCTCATAAGTAGTAATGAAAACTTCTACAGAAGTTTCCATCCATATCTGACAAATTAATTAATTGTTAAGCAAAAAATGCCCCCCAAAAAAACTTGCTCAGCCCTGGCATTGAAAGAAATTATGCAGTAACACTACATGGGGAGGAGAAAAGGAAAGAAAATGCTCTTGAATTGACACAGCAGTTTGAACCTTAATTCCAACATTAGGCTTAACACCATTTCAAAACCAAACTTTGCTATAAGAATAGCTGAGAATACTGGGGTCTATCGAGAAAGAAATGAAATAAATCAAAGTGAAATAGTTGCTTTGCATGTGACAGAAAAATACAGGGCAGCAGTTAGTCTACAAAAGCAAACTCAGATCATCGTCTCTCTGAATGAAATGCACGTTCTTGTTCACTTGATCTTCACAGAATTAGACAGAAACATTACAGCTTACAGCATCAAACAGGTTTTTTCTCTTTAGAAGCACACCACTCTTGTGGTTATTCGTGCACAGTGGGTTTAGTACACGTGTGAAGGAGGGCAGCACATGGATGATGCACTATCCTTGTCTTCTCCAGTTGTGGGGGGGATGTTCCCCACTGCTGATGGGTGCCAGGCAGTGATGGAGTACATAAAACTGTGACCTTCATATGGGGAGGAGCACATGGCCACAATGATCACACCAATGGTGTGAAACCTTTATAAAGGATCTCACATTGACCCCTGACTCTGCTTTTTGTAAGCCCCAAGTACACAGAACAGTCCTTTCTGTTCTCTTTTAGGGTTATAAAAATTTCATAGAGGTTTGCAACCGAATGATGCCTTCAAAAAAGACTGACCCCTTCCTTCTGGTTAGTGGGGATAAATATCTACAATAACAGTTGAAACTAGAAGGGCAAAAAGAGGCCCTGCTCTTGAATACCTTGCAACTCCACTTACTTTGTCTTCAAAAGATATAATGGAATTGTAAGAAGTAAAGTGACAGCTAAAATGATAATCAGAAGTAGAAAACAGTTTCCTTCTGGTAAACCACTGAAAAAAGTACAATTTCACAGATGAGCAGAGACAAGTGGGTGTAGGTGGTATAGTGGAGGGTTTGCAAACTTAGGAACAGCAATGAAATGAATAAAAACTAGTAATTTTTTTCCTCAAGAGAAAGAGCTTCCCAGTCCACCCAGTGAAGTTACCAGATGGTGGATTTAAAATAAAGAGTTACTTTTCAAACACAGCACACAGATGAAGGGAATGCACTGGCAAAGAAAGTTGTGGATACTGAGATTTTAAACTGGTTCAAAGACAGATTCTGGCCCATCAGCAGCTAAAACATGCCCTGGTCCTGTGCAGGTCTCTAGATCTAGAAGTCTGCAAAGATTTTCTCTTCTTATATTCTTCTCACAAAAATCTATCACTGATGGAGGCAGGATACAGGTGTCTGTGGCACCAGAACAGCAGCTGCTGCAGCACTTTTGGAGAATCAGGTCATGCTTGTGTGAAGACAGAGAGCAAGGCAGAGGGATCCATCAGTATTCTTCAGTAGCCTCCAATGTTTAAGTTGGTCTTAAAACCTATGTAAAAACCCTAGAGGCAAAGTGCTACTTTGAGTTAACTTTTAGATATTTGACTTCTTTTTTTTTTTTATAGCATGAAGCCATTACATAAATACCTTTTCTGCCAAATCTGCCTTATGTTAAGATGACATAAAAATAGGGAATGCAGTAGAAGTATTTTCAGGGGCAACCCCTACATATCATCCTGGGTGAAACATGAGACAATTCATCCATTTCATCTGCTGCTTTCTTTTGCAAGCTTAGGCAGGTGACTTTGCTCCCTCCCCCTCCTGGCCTAGTCCATCTCCTTTAATTTGTAATTTTTGTGCAGATGATCTTCTCCCATGGATCTCCTTATGGCTTCTGAAAGCTTCAGCTTTCTCATGCTATTATTTGTCTGCAAGAAGAAGAATTGAACTTTCCCTCCAGTGTTAGAGAAGTTTGCTTTCCCCCTTTCCATCACCTCCTTCCCCTCTTCAGGAAGTTCTCTATCCACTGGACAATGTTTTAACACACAGGAAATCCCCAGGTGTTTGGGAGAGGCTGTGAGAGTTTGGGTGAGGCCTCATTCAGTCTGCTCCCCTAGAGCCATGCAATTTGCATCTCTCTCTTCTTGAGGCTCCTCCTTGGCCCTTACAGAGTCAATTCTGATCCTACACGTTCCAACAGTGTTTGGGTACTCCAGTTTCCTGCTCTGTGGCTAAGAATGCCCAAGGAAGAGCAGTTATGGGACAACCACCAGAAACCTTCACCTACCTCTGGAGCTGCCTGTGCAAGGAGCACAGAGCTGGAGTTCCACCACAGCAGGGCAATCACCAGGGCCAAATGCACCACCACCAGCTGGAAGTGCAGCATCTGCAAAGGAGAACAATCTATAAATTACTCCACAGCTGCATCCCCTGAGGAGTCTTGCTCCATAGGTCTTAAAGAAGTAAAACCAAAGGGAGACTCTCCCCATAGCTGTTAATAAGTTTTATCTGTCAGAGTTACTGCATAAAGATAATGCCAGCTGAATGCTCTTCTCCCTTGCATGCAGCATCAGCTCCCTCCTCTGCTCTTTCCTACACAGCCCTGCCAATCTTTTGATTCCCTTCTGCACAGAGGTGCAATCCTTGCAGCAGCAGCAGAGAGGAATGCAAACCTGCCTCAAAACCAGATGAACTGCATGCTCTCTTGTAAGCAGGGAGACTTTGGCTGCCCCTGATCTCCCCACATGCTGGAGAGGTGCTTAAAGCTGTGACAGAAGTCATGTACCCCTCCAGCAGTATTTTGAAGGCAAGGCTGAATTTTGCTAGTTTCCAACATGATTTAGTGGGAGCCACAACCTCCAACGGCATCCTGCAATAAATTTATTCACAATAAGCTTGCAGAGGGATGTGTTGCTGAGACTGGTGGTGGTCTGACCACAGTTGCAGAACTGTAGGTGCCCACCAAGCCTTTAAATAGTGCAGGGAGTTTGGGGAGGCTCAGGATGGGGAAGGTGCTTGGTTACCTCTGGACACAGGTTTAGCCTACATTGTTTAAGTCCTTGTTTGGATCCAGATCTTAAAACCTGATGTGCCTTCAATTCCCCAGGTGGGAGTGTTTCAGATGATGTCAGGAAGAGCTGGGCTGGGGCCTTTTGCAAAAGGCATCTGTTAATTTGCTGTGTTCTCTGTCTCCAGATCCTGCCCCAGAGTATAATTCAAGTCTGATTCTGCCATTCTTTGCTGAGTCTCCACTTGGCAGAGCAGAAACACAAAGAGTATATGAATATATATATATATACACGCACATAAATTATTATTATTATTATTGTCCACAGGGGATGGGCAGTTAGGAAGAAAGCTGCTAGTTTCTCTGCAGGGGTGAGGCAGACAGTTCACTGGATTTAAAGGACAAAGTCAAAGCACTAAGCCACCTGGTGCCACTGTCTCTGAGCCCTACAGCAACAGCCATTGCTTGACATAAACACAGAGTTCTGCCTGGGTGTTTTTAAAGCTGGAACCCTCCACAATGTATATTTTTGTATGTGGGTGTGCATTGAAATTTGAAGTAGCAGTCTACTACCTTCACAGATAACCACATCCTGATTATTTGGATACAGAGATGTAAAAATAAAGGGCAAGGTTAAAAACATATGTTTATTATGGTTTAAGATCTGTGCTGGTATTCATTCAAGCCAAAGACTAAAGAGCTAAAAATAGCTACTGGTACACTAATGAAAATAAACAGTGAGGCACCTGCAGCACTAAAGACATTTGATTAACTGGTCAGAACTCGATGCCAGTGAAATTAGAAGCGGAGGAAATTTTAAGGACTTAAAGCTTGGCTCTACTTCCCAAAGAAATAAGCATCTAAAGAGGTGGTGTCACTGGCTGAAAAGGGAGCAAAACTTGAGTCCAGCAAGACCCTGTTGTACTGATTTTCATGCAGCAATGGGACCAAGGCAGGAGAAAAAAGCAGAGTTATTGTAGTGGAACGGTTTGGCTTTAGAAAAGCAATTGCAAAACTAATAATGCAGTGAGGATTATGTAAATACAGTTAAAATCACACTTTTTTTTGCCAGTCTGGGATTTAGTTTTACCACCTTCAGCCATGTCAAAGGACCTTAGTTATTAAAAGAAGTTATTGGTATTTCTCCTTGAGCTTATTTGTTGCAACTGGCCAAGCAGAGCCCTCTGGCCAAAAAGGGATTTTCCCAGCCATGCACTGGCTATTGCTTCACCCCATCCATATTTTACCTTGACACATTCCAAGACAGGCTTTAAGAGAGGCTGGACAGTATTTGTCCTTGAAGGAGAATAAGCAAAGCCCTGACAAACTTTTCAAGATGCACCCTTAATTGAATTTGAAATTCATTGTATTGAAATTGTATCCTTCCAGAAAATTCTTCACCACCAACTTCACAGAGCTAGGTCAAGGGATTGGTGTATAATTCCATGTCTGTACTATCTCAGGGTCTGGTGTTATCTGACATAAAATATGGTTTTCCCTTCTCTAAATGTAATTGCAAGTCTGAAATTCAGACATATTTATGTGTCTTAGTGATACTTTACCTTGAAATGTGTCAAAACTAAAATTCCTTATATAATTAGGTATCTTTGTTGCAGGTCCAATTAAAATAAAATTAAAGATAAAAGAAAGAACAGTATTCTACCTTATCAAAGCAGGATAAACATACAAAACTTTTACTTAGGAACCAGTGCAGAGCCATTTTCCAAGAAAATATCACAAGAAAGCAAAACGCTTTACTGAACAGAAACTGTTAAGTCTCCAACATCAAACCAGAGGACTTAAAAGATGTTTTTCTTACAGACAAAAAAACAAAACCCAAAATGACACCCTGAAGATAAGTGGGCTGAACAAACCTCAGACAGAATGCAATCCATCACCAAGCTCCAAACCCATTGCCTGTCAAAAACGGTAACAGCCATCATTGTTCTTACCCATTTGAACCACGATATTTCACATTACTGTGGAGATTACTCTGCAAGCATAAATCACAAGGGACTTATTTTTCTTACTGGCCTGTTAGCAAGAGAACCGAGGCAAGACATCATGCCTTGCTCTGCAATCCTTCACTCCAGTGCTGTGCTCTGCTCTTGGCTGTGACTCCAGCACGGAACATGCCCCAGTCACCTGCAAACCAGGACCTTGCTCTTGCAATGAGCACCTTGTGGCCAAGCCTAGAGGTTTTGCCTGGATGCCACCAGAATGACCCGGTGCAGAGCCAAGGCTTGGCTGTCCACAGGCATTGGGAAGCTCCTGGCAGTGCCTCTTTGGCCTCCAGTGCTCCTTCTATAACACTGGGACAGCACTGGGAAGTGATGAACTTCATCACCTGCTAGCCAGGAAGGTGTCTGGGACTGTGCACATTCTGGCCAGCTGGGGAAATCAGGTCTGCAAACCAGTTACTGAGCTATTTTGTTACTGCTCCAGCACCACAAAATAGAATATTAACTGCTGCTACCTCTCTTAATGGAATTAATTAATCAAATTGAGTACTCACACTGACCTTGCTATGCTTACATTGCAGACCCAATAGGAATGTACCTTGGCCAAAAAAATTATGATGGATGATTATCTTACCAAAAGAACAACTTAAAATGGCTTTTGTGAAGCTCTAAGAAGTCTGCTTCTGCTGGAACAAATTTTCCTTACTTTTAAAAGTTGTAAAAGGTATCCTCTGATCATATATATCACCACAAAGCCAAAAATACTGCCCCTACCACCAGTGCTAGTGATTTCAGAACTGCTGAAGGACCCTGTGTGTCTCAGGTGCAATCTTGTAGTTATGTAAATGTCAAGGAAAAAGGATAAAAATCAAAACAAATCCCACCCTCAGAAAAAAAGCAGATCTCAAAAATAGATTAGAGTGGTGTTCCTGTTGTCATCCCACAGAGATATGGAGCATTTCTCACATATTGCTTTCTAAAAGATACTGAAGCCACACATTGAAACTTGGGGCTTTAGTGATAAAATGAAATGTAAGCTGCCAGTGTCAGGCTCTTTATGTTATTAATAATGTGTTTTCTGGAGTAGGCATAGATTTTTAAACAATGCCATATATTTTGTTATACATGGTACAGACACTGACAACTTCTACAATGTATTTTTCCTTCTATTTTCAGTTTCATGACTATATAGATATATAGAGGCAGGCAGGTTTCATCCAGTGGAACCAGAGAGAGCTTGAAATTCATAGACTTATGCAAGAGGCTTATGATTAGTTATTTTGAGATAACTAGGCATTTTTGTGTCCCAAAAGAATCTTTTTGTCAGACAGTATTTCAAGGCCAAGCATGCTCCACTTCCTGAAAATGAAGTTCCTTCAAGGTTTCTCAAGGTAGTCAAGATTTTTTGACTGATTTCTAAAGCCTTGATTTCAGTAACTGCATTCCCTGTTCCATGATTTCTGGTGTTCAGTCCTGACATGTTCTCATATCACCATGTTAGTCACCTTTGCCTGTTTGACAGCTGTGCTTTGCCGCAGAAGTTTCTGGAACGCACAGCTGTTCCTAGCACTTTTATTCAGATAAAACAGAGTTTTATGCCATGGTTTCAGTCATGGTTTAGCTGCTGCAGAGCTCACCTGAACCCTGCCCACACAGGACACAACGTCTGTGGGAGCAGCACTGACATCACATGAAGAAAGGATGGAAGGTGACCCTCTAATTCCCGTGAGGAGCCCAAGAAGGGGGTAAATGAACACTGCCCTGCCAGGGCACCTTGGCTGAACAGACACAAGCATGATTCAGGAACAAATTAACTGGCAGAGGTGGGCAAACACTTGTGAAAATACAGTCATGGTTCTCATCTCTTCCTTTGCAAACAGGGCATGAAACCAAATGGCCATACAGAAAAAAATGAGGACAAATTTCTTTAGAATGGGCAGGAAGGACACAGGTTGGACATCCTGCAAAGCTGGCTACACATTTACACTATTACACTTTCAATCAATCCATTTTTAGCAACAGATTTCAAAAGTTAAAAACCCCAAACTCACATATATACCATAAAAGTAGGAGACCATGAAGCAACAGACAAACAGAAGTGAGGAGGCCCATCTAGAAGCTCAGGGGCTATTAAAAAAGAGGGATGCTATGAAGTGTTAAAAAATATCTCTTATTGGGAAAAACCTATTTGCACCTTTCCTCAAAAGATAATTGATTGAGCTGCAGTATTCCTGGTATGTACAAAGGAATACAAAACATTATTAGACTGTTCTTCATTGCCAACAAACTCTCAACCCTTCACTGTTTATATACGTACTGACTAAACATGCCAACTTTTCTTAACATTTAGAACAGTTTGGCGTTCAGCTTTCTTCTTTCTTTTCCACAAGAGCCAAAAACTTTTCATTGTTAGAGTGCCATCTTCAGAATTTGAAGCAAAAATAAGAAATCTTTCCATCAAGAAAAATCAAGAAATAGATTGTGGTTTTCTATATTAGAAAATCATTTTTTTCCTAACAGCATTGAAGTGATAAGTAGAAGATCTTCACACCAGGTATAAAGAGCATATTAGCAAAATAGGTTATCAATAGAAAAACAGACCATTTAAAGTATAATAAAAATATCCCTCAAGATAAGCTTTTCAGAGAGAAGAATGGCATTGGAATTTCTGAACAAGATTCAAACACTGATACTGATTTACTCGAAAAACACTTAAACATTCTGATCAAGGGTATTATTATGTGAAGAAGAAAAGTCTTGGGGGAGATGCATGGCAAATGTAAATTAGAGAGCAACCCATCTCTCTGAGTTAAGTGAGAAGGAAAGCTGCAAGTGCTTGCAATCTTTGTCAGAGTCTAATAACAGAGCTCCTACAACTGCTGTGTGTTTTAATTGGCTATTCAAGAAGCCCAGAAAGGCACTTGTCATTCATTCCAAGAGTGAAAACAAAGTCCTAATCTCCTGAAATCAGATTGGCAGGTATTTATAAAAAATGAAGAACGCCTGGTCCAGTCAGATATATTTTGCCGTCTTCTCATCATTTACACCATAGATTTGCTTGGTTTGAGCTGGGGAGTTTTGCCTGTTATTCCTCATAATATTCAAAGTATTTTACAGGAGAAGTAGGTTGAGCTGCATTTTGAATACAGGTGAACAGAGACAGATATATGCAATAAAGAGGTTTCTTGAGTTAAGCAGTTGGCAGAGGCACAAAATGTCCTCTCAGCTCCTCAGGTTTCAGCTCTGCACTCCCCACGAGAGAACAATCATTGCAAATTGAAAGACCAAGTAAGGAAAGCTAAGGGCACTGCATGCCAGTGCTTCAAAAATTAGTGGATTCTGAACTTTATTGTAGCCTCTGGGCATCTAAACCAAAGGTTATTTGCATGTATTTACTTGTACAACTTCAGTGTGGGAGGAAAAAAAAAAAAAAAACACTGAAATAGTTTTGAACTCAGAATGGAGAAATTACAGTGACTCTTACAGAATCAGAGTCTGCCTTCAGTTACAGGGATACAAAACTGAACTAGCCAGATCACTGGATAATTATAATTACTCTGTTAGTGTAGGAATGCTTTTGCAGTTATTCTATTTTTGCAGGAATGCAGCAGAATCTGGATCAACATTTGTCTAATATGGGATATAGTAAAAACCTTTTGCAGATCCATAAATTAAAGCCTTTTCCTAAATAATTTATCTCATGTTTTCCAATATATTAGATGTAGCAAACTTGTCTACCGCATAAGATATTTAGTAATGCAAAAGAATTATTCTGTCACAGCTCTTCAGCTTATTTTAAGAAGTAATATGCATTTGGCAATAACTTACACAAAAGGAAAATCCATAACAATATACAAAGACAGCAGTTTACTGCAAAGCACTGCAACAGCATAAAAGTAATTTGTCACTGTTGCAAAATGCACTGACACATTCTGTTTAAATATTGGCTGATTAACTGAAGGAAATAAGTTTCCACTGAATATTTGTAGCTCAGTTTTACTACCAAAAATCCCAGGTGATAGGCACCTTATTATCTTAATTCCAAAGTAAAAAGTACTGGAAAAAGTACTTATGCTTTTCCCATCAGATCTTTATACCTTTTACATGTCTGTTAATTAAAAAAAAAAAAAAAAGAAAATATCAAAAAGAGGAAAACACAGAAGGGCAGAATGCTTCTGTAAAGAGAGCAGAAGACACAAAACATCCCCAACACATTCTGCCCTCACTCCTCTTACCTTGCATTGGATGCAAGCAATTCCAACCTTAATGGTCCTGCTATGTTCTTCCTCCTTAACTTATCCTTAATGTTCAGCTTTCTTTCAGAGTTTTTATAGTGTCTGGTGTAGGCTACAAACTCCAATCACTGCCTTTGCTTTCTCTTACATCATTTCTAAAGATTTTCCACTGATCCTTGCCCTAAACCTTTCTCTGTCCTGCACTCTCACACACATACTTGCCTCGCATTTGTTATATTTATTGCTGTGATCAAAATGATTAGGTTATGATTAAAGGTCTAGGGGTTTGTTCTGTTTTTTTCCCTTTTTTCATTTAATTTCAAGATTCAGACAGTCATGGGAGTAGAAAGACTTTCAGCAGCATCACTATTCCTCTGAACTCTCACATTTTTAAACTGAAGTACAGAAACACAATGTCCTGAGTCATTACTCAGGGTGGGTTTTTTTAAACTTTGTTTCTTGGGGACATCAGAAGAACTGTATTGGCTTCAGAAAGAAATTACCATGTTTTTAGTAGACCAAACACCGCTGTAAGTTAAGCATTAGAAAAGGATTGTGCTTTGTAAAGCAAGTGAAAAGAACTTAAGTCTTTCAGACTCTTCATTTCTGTTATTGAACTGTTAAGTTATTGAATTGTAAAGCATGAGCTGTGAAGATGCCTATCTTTCCTAGGCAGTACCAGAGGACTTATTTCTTTCCCTGTTTGGCTCCCTAGAATAACTCTATCTTCCTTTTTGCCTCTTTTTAAAAATCTCAGATTTTAATAGATTCACAGAGCATTTTATACCTGTTTCGGGGTATAGAATTCTAACCAGTGCAGGCTCCTTAAGAGTTAATTCACAGTAATTTTATTCCCTAAATAGAAAGGCACAGTACTCTGAAATTAGTTTTTACTCTGACTTGCCAAAAGCTGTTCCTACAAGCCATGGACAGTGAAAGGAAATTTGCAGTATGTGGGAAAAAATTGCCAGCCAGGAAGCAAAGACTTTGATTTCATTTTTCTTGATCGAAGTGAAGTATTGGTTATATTGAGGCAAAGCAAGGACTCCTGCCCCATATCTGGACATGTTCCAGGCCAGGCTGGATGGGGCTCTGAGCACCCTGGTCTAGAGGAAGGTGTCCCTGCCACGGCAGGGGGTTGGCACTAGGTGATATTTAAGGTCCCTTCCAACCCAAGGTGTTCTGTGTTTCTACAGCATCTCTCAGTACAGACCAATATGGGAACGTGGCCTAGAGCAGATCTGCAGAAATCCTGCAGAAACACACAGATGAGCTGGCCACAGGAGCAGCCACACCGGGGTCAGGCAGGTTTAGACTCTTCTCCACTGCAGGGTCCAACAGAGCAGTGATGGCAGCTGCAGAAGTCCAAATGGGCTCTGTGGGTACTGGAGGAGCAAGAGGATCAAAAGAGCAGAGCCAAACACCACCAGACTGCTGAAACACAGCTGAAAATGCTGCTGCACAAAGAGACCTGGACTGAGGTCCATTTTACTGCTTTTAGGCGGTGGTTTGCTGCTGGAAGTCCAAGGACACAGTGGTACTTGACAATGTGTCTAAAACAAGCAAGCAGAATCTCAGGGGAAAAAAATAATAAAGATCATGACAATCCAACAATGAGGTATTATTTTATGGGCTACTTTAGTGACATATGACCACAAGGTGCTGCTGACCAGCTACTGTGTCTCCAGGCACGGTTTCTTTCTTCTGTTGGGAGGACACAAGGTGGCACTCACTCATTTACTCCTCTTGGGAGTTCTTACAGAGTCTATCTCCTGGTCTTCAAGCAGAATCTCTGCAGGACTGCATTCTGCCACCATGCTTGGTGTTGATGTGGAGAAGGAGAACTGGGCTGCGACACTGGGACTAAGCTGATGACAGAGAGCTGAGTGCTGGCAGTGAAGGCATTTTGGTGTTTCACAACACAGGGGAAAGTCTGGAGAACAGCTGAGACTCAGCCATCCACAACTCAGCACCTCACAAGAGTGAGGGAGAGGAGGGAGGACTGCAGAAAAAACAGCAGGAGAAGTGCACCCATAGTGTCACCTCCTTTGGCTCCAAGAGGATGTCTAAGAACTGGCAACAAAATTTTCTTTTATCCTCTCAATGGCTCAGTGATGGCCCTAGTCTGAGGTTGAGGGTCTTCCTTTAAGAAAAGTTATTTTCTATTTCACAATTTATTGCTGTATCCTTCCTACAAAATCTAAAAGATTTCAGAAGTGTTTGCTGATACACACAATTATCATCAACTCCAACTAGGAGGTGTGAAAGACTCAGATCCAGGTAATTTGTCATCTTTATGGGCTGCTTCTGACCTTAGCATAACATATTCTACCAGCACACATGTGGGTTTTCTCTCTGGGGAAAAAGAAACTCCAACAAACCAACCAACAAACAAAGCAAGCAAGAAGCAAACAAACAAAACAAAAGAAGAAATACTACTAATAAAAGTGAATAGCATGTTAGAGTGTTAACATTTAATTTCCTGCTCTAAATTGACTGTGATTTATTAACACTTTTTTGACACCTTCTAGTGAAGACTGCCAAGGAAGCTTCCCAGAAAATGAAAAAGGTATTTGGTGGTTACTCTGCTGGCAGAGCATCTAAGGAACAGATATCCTCAGCAACACTGTGGTTTAATTATACTTACAATATAATTAAGTTAGGGCAACCAAGAGTTTGGAAGGACTCATTATTGTCTTAACAATAAATGAATAAACAAATATAATGTGGTTTTTCTCAACTATGAAGACCAAAAAAAAAGGAAAATTGGAGGAGGTAAGGACACAAGACATGAAGCTCTTTTTGTTACCATCCAAGAGAAAGACAAACTAACCTCCCTACTGCCCTCACAGTCCCACAAGAATTTCCATAAATCTTTCAACACTGGCTTGCAAATCAGTTGAGCTGGCTGTTTTCCTTAAGTAGCCAAGCTCTGATTCAGAGAGCAGGAGTTAGCAGGGGCTCACTTGTGTAAGTGTTGAGCAATCTGGCTCTTCAGCACCCTTGCCTGTGGAAACTATATTTGGGGTTGTCAGGCCTTGTCTGTAAAGGCGTGGGAATGGCACATGAATACAATGCTTGATATTCCTGCATTTTCAGTGCTTCCCTTTCCCACTAAAACGTGCAGCAGTGCTGTTACATCCCTGGGATCTGAGCCACAGGCGTCTCCTTGTTCTGTCACTGAGTTGTCCCATGGGAATTTCACCTTCCAGCCTCTTCAGAGGGTGCAACCCTTTCCAGCAGCCACTGGTTCCTCACACAACATCACAGCCCATAAATCAGTGTGAACAGTGAGGGTCCAGCAGGTGCTATGGCCAAAGCAAAAGACCTGTCCTCAGGAATTTTGGATTGATCTGGCATGGAGTAAAGGCTTGTGACCTGAGGCATTCTGATTACTTATGATCATACATATTATACATATTTTCACTGAGCACTGAGTGTGTCATCAGGAACAGTCCAGTTCTCAGTTTAACGTGGAAAAACAACACCACACTGAAGTTAGCAGAAGCGGACACTTTTCCAGATGTGCAAGGTTTGCCCCAAGATTCTAAGCAAGAATCCAAGTGCTTTTTTTCCTTTTCAAATTAAAAACTATATTCTTTAAAATAAAGAGCTGATTTTCATGAGCCAGGTGCTCAGCTGATACTGATTCATACAGCTCTGAGATAAAAAACTGAGATATTCCAAATTACAGTGACTTCAATTTATTTTTACTTCTTGAGACAATAAACTCTTCAGATAAAATTGGCCCAATTCTGACACCAGTCTAAAAAAGGAATAGCATTCCACCAGATTAATAAAAACACAGCATTTTACAGCTACATTGTTGGTACAGGGAGAACATCCAAGATTACTTTTGTTGCATTTACATTCATATCTTGTCTGGAGAAAGGGAAATATTTAAAAATAACCACCCCAGATTTTTAGTCAATACAAAAGAGAGAATTTCAGAAACCAAGCTAATTCCCACTTATTTGCATGTTGATACAGAGAGCCAGAGAGCAGATGACTCACTGTAAGCCAGACTATGGAAAAGAGACCCTGCATTAACAATGTGCATGAATGTTTTCCAATAGAAGGTACATTCTACCTTGGAAGGAAAACCTATGTTAAGACAGCTATTTTTAAATCTGCAAACTATCAAAGTAGGCTTTGCTGTGTCACTTCCATTTAAGATGAATCCTTGCAGCTAGATAAAGTTGGAGAAACAAAACCCACCAAGTGAAGGTAGAAAATAGCACTGAAGACAGTAACATTTTTTAGGAATGTTAGGCTTCTTACCAGAAGTTTCTATATATGTACTTTTTTTAAGTCCTTTTGCTGGAATCATGTGCTTGCCATAGGTGCTGGGTCAGGACATGTATGAATCAATGAAAAGCTCCCAAAAAACAAAGCAAAAGTCCCCAAAAGGACAGCTTCTTGAAAGGCAAGGCAAGCTCTGATGCAGAAGGTTGTGTTTGGAAATAAAAGATGTTTTATCTCTGGTGCCCACGCCATTGGCTCCCAGCCCGAGATGGACGTGAGGAGGGAAGATGGCCAAGAAAAGCAACAGGACCTTTTGTGCTATGGACATAGTGGTCCATGAGCTAATGGACAAGGGCTAACAAAAACACACACACGTCTCAATGTACCAAAGAAACAGTAATAGTTCTGGGACAGTGTCAGCCTGGTCCTGACTCAACTGGCAACACAGAAATGAAAATTAGTAGATTGTATTTCCATCCCTTATACCTATGCTCCTTGGAGTCAATGCTAAATATTAAGATAACAAACTGGGAACCAGCCTCATCTCTCTGTGCTAGGAGGCAAAAGTGTTGATGTTTCACTGCCTGCTTTGTCAAAGACACGTGTGCTGATGCCCTGCCTCTGAAACAAGCTCTTTGTGGCCCGTGAACCCTGGTGCCACAGCACACAAAGCACAGGACAGCAAAGTGTGCACCTGCACAGCACACACTGCAGCTCCAGAGCCAGCTACAAATGGGGCCATGCAGCACAGCCCTGAATGTGCTGCAGCAGCTCAGGTTTAGATGTGCTCAAAGAAGAAAAAATGTGTCTGCCCTGAAGCTGTCCTCACCTCAAACATTATTTCAAACAACTTTTCATCATTTTCTTGCAGAATTGAGAAGTGCAGCAGAGTTTTGTTTATTGGCACCAGGACGAGAGGTGCAGAAGAAGCAAAGAAAGCAGCTAACCAGCAAAATGATCCCAACAGACTGGGGAAAAAGAGGAAGGATAGATATTCTCCAGTCAGATGCAGAGGCGTGGAAGCTGGGCAGAGCCATGTGGACCACTCACAGCATCACAGGATGCTGCAGGAAATCCCACCACCTGCTTCCTACCTGGCATGCAGGTAAAGGAATTCATGTGAAAGGTGAGGCTGGGAAGCTGTTTCTCCATGGAAACAGTTCCTGCACCAAATGGTATTGATAAGGAACGTTCTGTCCTCTCATTCTTGGTAAGTCCACCCCTGGGATGGGACTATGCTGTGCTGGAATCCAAACACAGCATGCTGTTAGTGTCAACCCAGGAGTTCAGAGCAATTCGTGCTGGCTGATTTGATTTTTTTTTCCTGCTTTGCTCTAGTATAAATGTGCCTATGGATTGGTTCTTTCAAGGGAACCAGCAAACAAGGGAAATAGCAAACCTTCATTACAGAAATGAAGGTCTGTGGTATTTCTCAGAATTACCCGTCTCACAACGGTTTGTAAATTCGTCCTAACACTTGAGCCAAATTCTGGTACATTACTTGTCCACTTCAGCTGCTCTATCACTCCAGCTGGACAGAGACCTGACTCTGCACCTTGCTGCAGGCGAGCTGCACTCCCGGAGCAGCTGGATCGGCCCGGGATGTGCCAGGATCCCTCCGGTCCAGCAGAGCGTTCTCCAGTCGGTCACCGCCCTCTAGGGGCGGCCGTGCCTGCGGCTGCGCTGCCCCCGAGCCATCCCTCAGCCCCGGCAGCAGCAGGAGGGAGGTGTTGGCCGGTTTGAATAGACCCAGGTATTCCTACAGGTACAAAGGACTGAGCCCTGATTCCCAGCTCCTCCCTTACTCCTTCCCTGTCCGGCTCCGAGCTCACCCCGCTGGCAGCGTTTCCCCTTCGTGCATTTTGCATTGCGCCACGCAGAGAGGAGAGACGCACAGAGAACCGTTAACACACAGCTACGGTAAAAAGCAGTACAAGTAACTGCCAGACTAAACTCTTGTTACAGCTTATTTTTTTTCACAAGCAATGTGTATAAACTAAACCAGTGGCACAGCTGCAAGAATTGAGTGTGCCCACATGAGCTGGATGTGCTGCATGAGAAAAGCAGCAAGCCCTTCTGTACAGCTACACACTCACTTCCCCTTGTCTGGAATAGCTTGGGAGCTTTAAAGAGAAGAATACAAAGAGTCATGAATAGCAAGTAACCTACCACAAAATCAAGTGATGAATCTACTGCTCCTGGTGGGCAAAGGCCCTCTTTGATTAGGTGAGTCTTAAGGAGAAACTGCTCTGTACAGAGATTTAACATAAGATCCTGGAGGCAGAAATAGCACATGGCCAGGTTGCCCCAGACACATCCTTCCTCTTTTTTTTTCCAGCTGGAAATTCTGTCTAGTTGGAATTTAGCAATCTTTTACATTTTCTTCTGACAGGCTGGCTGGATGTGCTGGTTTTCCTGCATATGGAGGGACTCTGCAGGTACCCATGCATGTGCACACACCACCTGTGCATGTGCAGCCTGATCACACACTGCTGTCGGCAGTATTTAATCAAAATAGAGCAGGATCCAGTGAACATTACAGTTCAAGCATTACTCTGGGATTCAGGAGAGCTATGTTCTGTTACAGAATCACAGCATGGTGGAGCTTGGCAGGGACCTCTGGAGATTGGTTTGTCCAACACCCCTCCTCAGAGAAGGGTCAACAAAAGCAGCTTTTTGCCAGTGCTCTCCACAACCTCTCTGGGCAGCCTGTTCATTTTTCAGCCACTGCCACAGTAAACCATGTGAACCAGCTGCATAAATCACCAGAGATTCATGTGAGCTGTGGAATCCTCTGGGCTTCTGTTACTCACACCAAGCTGGGCAGTGTCCCAAAGCCACGCTCTGCCCTCCCTGCAACGTGGCTGCTCCCTGGAGCCTGCTTGGTGCCTCTCCCTACCTGTCCCTTGTCTTCTCCACAGGAGACCTCCACATCTTTTACAAGGACCTGAGAAGAGGGGACAAACCCACCTCCCCTGCACTTGCTTGCCTCATTAATTAATCCCGGGTGTTAATCCACGGAATTGTGTGTGGAAGGAGGTTTGCCCTCTACCTCCACAAAGGCAGGCACACTGCATTTGTGCTTACTTTACAATTACACTTGGAAGCAGGGAGCAGCAATATAATATAGTTCCTTATGTAACCATATATTTGTTTTGGTTACGTGCGGCTTCGAGACAACTCTGAAATGGTGCTGGACCGTGCTGCTGCCCTCAAAAGGAGTTTGTCAGCAGAGTAACAATAATGTTCTGCTCCTGAAAATGATGTGCTGGGCTTTATGGTCAGCTTTTAAGTTTGAATGCTTTTTTTCCACTTTGATATTTGAGCCCTCCCCTCAAAGCAACTCCTTTGAGTGTATACCCAGCTCTCCAAGCAATGGTCACGGGAGGACAGAGACAAAGCACAAAAAAAAAGATGCTGATGGCATCTGAAAATGATTTGCAATCTCAGCCACAGGAGCTCAGTCTCATGAACATAGTCATTTATATACTTAGGACGGGTTCCTGATGTTCTTCTAGACATTTATTTTGGAATTAATAGGTATCCAAAATACATTTGGAACTAACCAACCAGAGGAGTGAGATGGAACAGGTAACGCTGACTAAGCACCCCAATCCCTGTCTCACAGCCCCAAATCAAGCACATTGCCATCAGGCACACAACTGCAGTGACTAGTCAGAGGATCTGGAGCTGGGTACTGAACTAAGTCATGTAACACAAGCTGGGATGTTGCATTATAAGAGGATCCTTCTGGGAGCTGAAGCATCTACATTTGCACAGCCCAGCCTTGCCACAGCAAAGCCTGGATGTCTTTGAGAAAAAAATGGCATTGGGAGAGTATGGAAGCTTTGAACATCAGATGTGCTTAAGGTAAACATCGAGGAAGTGGTTGATCTTTTTTGCAAGATCTGCAATAAAATAAGATATAATAAAAGTACATGATAAATACCACAAGGCTACTAAGGCTGCTACTGAAGGAGTGACAGACCTGGCACGCTGCCACAGGTTACTCATCTCTGCTCCTCCCATGGGGCAGAACCCCTGCCCTGGGTGCTGCCGTGTCTGGCTGCACACAGACACTCCTGGGCAATGCCACTGGTGTCGGTCCTGCTCATACCAAATGCTCAGAGAGCTCCAGTGCCTGATTCATGGAGACATGAGTTTAGTTCTCAGTAGACCAAAAAAACAGCCAACAGGGAGAAAAACCAGCCACCAGCCATCCCTGTTCTTCCCAGCCCAGACAAGGGACTGGCTTCTATTCTGGGATGTTAGCAGTGGAATAACTGCTCTCAAGTCAGCACCTTGACAGCAGAGAATGAGCATCACACTGAGTCAGCGCTGTGACTGACACCAGCACAAACAAGGCCAAAGCCTGGCTGCAGAGACTGAATGGAGAACAAGTCAGACCCCTTTTCTTCAAGGCATTTATCACACCAGTCACTGTCTGAACCTCAATCCTGCCCTTCCATCTCTTTTTTCCACCTGGTCCTGTAAGCTCCATGGACCAAAGGGAATTCCCCCCTCCCCTCCATCTCCCACCACACGAATAACTCAGAATGAGCAGCATCACCCCAAGGAGCAGCCAGGGTTAATGAACTGAAGCCTCTCCCTCCTCCTGCTGCCTGCCCAGGCTCTGAAGCCTCTGGGCAGCCAGGCACATCACCCAGAGACTCTGCAGGTTGTTTTCTGGGGCCATGGGAAGCAGAGTGTCAGAAAGAGCTGTCTGAGCCGTGCAGCCCCATGTTGCTTAGGGAGGAGAAGCCTCAGCCCAGGGCTGACAGTGACTGATGACTGTGGGTGCTGTGAGAATTCAAATGTCAGCAGGTAACAGTGATGTTATTAAAGCACCACAGGAGTGCAAAGATCTGTGTAAACTGAGAGGATAATCACCATTCAGGCAGAGCAGAAGCTGTTTGACAGTGTTGAAATTATGTTCTTTGGTAGCTCTCTGAGTTGTCACGTGACTTGATACACTAAAAACATCCATATTGTGGTTTTATGTCCATGACAATTGCTTTTCCTGCAGCAGACAATGATTTGTAAAATGACTTTTCTTATTCCCAAACCACTCAAAATTTTGCAAATTGTTTTCCATGAACTAAAAGTGGTTTAGAAATAACCTTGGCTCAGGGAATGGCTCTGTTATGGGGCTTTTGCTGCCACGACAGCCAGCTGGGAGAAGACAGTTATTTCTAAATTACTCTATTTCTTACATTAATATCTCTTTTAGAGCAAAACAGCAGCAGAAGCAGAATTATTTCCATTGTGTGCTCTGAAATAGGACTGGTTCCTAGGAACCACAACTTATCATCCCATCACAGGCATCCCTGGCCATTTCTTATGGCATTACATCCACTGAATCCCCAGTGCCAAGCCCTGAGATCACTGTGGGGCTACAGAGGCAGCTCCTTTTCTCCTCTGCACTGGGAACTGCCATCAGAAACACAGATCCCACTCTACAACAGACAGTCTTGTGTGGACAAAACCCTGCAGCCCAATGTCATAGAGTGGGTCGGGTTGAGCTGGGCCTCAAAGGTGATCTAATTCCAACCTTCCTGATGAGGGCAGAGGAAAGGAAAAACCCATCTATGCAGGGGCTCGAACCTCAGCTTTTCAGCTATGAGCTGAACATGCTGATGGATTGCACCACAGAGACTCCCTAGTCACAGCTCTCTTCAAAACAAAAAATAACTTTCCTACCTAAAGTAAAACTACTTTCTGAAAAACACTGATTCCAAGCAGCAGAAATATCACATAGACCAAGGTGGCCTTTATCATGACATCAACAGTGGTTCAAAACTACAAGGCCAGGAGTTCTCCTTCCCCAGAGCCCCATCAGCAGCTTCTCCATGTGCAGACTGACAGCTCAGAGTGACAGCTCAGAGTGACACCTATGGCACCTCACAGGACTAGATCCCACATTCTCAAAGCTCTTGTTCCAGTAGCCAGGACACAAATTTGGTGTCTTCTGAGCACACTGAGGACTGAAGCACTAATATGCCTCAATCATTTCACTGGGCTCTTCACATTTCAAGAGATCAAATGTCCAATCTTAAAGATCCTCAGAGAAATTAAAGAAGTGATTTAATGGATCACTTAAAATTTTAAAATATTTATCATTTAAAGAGAAATCCAACATCTTATTAAGGTGGGAACAGAAAGAGGGGAAGGGGAAAAGGAAACAAATGAGGAGAGGCACCAAACTGTATTCCAAGTACACAGTGGAAAATGCAGGTCAGTGCCAGCAGCCTAACAACCCAAATTCTCTTTCTATGCACTGACTTCTTCTGAGTAAAGGAAAGAATTTAAAGGCACATGAATGATAACTGTGCATATTCTGGAAGCAAACCTAAAAGTGCTGCCAGGAAAAATCATCCTTCCCCACACAGAGCCATTAACAGATCCACTTCCACGGGGGCAGCAAAGGTCACACCTGCTCTGGAGTCAGAGAGGGGATGCTCCTTACCTGCCACACACACAGCAGAGGGATCAGCATCAAGCCTGAGCGGCAGAGGTGGACTCAGGGCTGGCAGGACTGATGTACACACTGAGCATTGGCACCCAGGCAGGCACTGCAGCTTTCTGAGAGCCCAGCAGTGGAACCAGCCCTGCACCTGCAGGAGTCCCCAGCAGACACAGTGCAGGTCACCTGCCCCTTCCCCTCCCTCAGTGAACAACAAAAACTCCTTTGGCTACTGGCAACTAAGAAAATTGTCCTAAATGCTTTTTTTTTTTTTTTAATGACAAGCTTCATCCCTTTTACATGCTCCAGATGGCTGTAATAGCAACAATAATTCATTAAAATACCAGCAGCTGGATCCACCAATAGCATAATTCTGAACAGGGCTTTATTTTCCCTTGTTCTTCCTGCAGCTAAATGCCCCCACACATCTCTGCATTATATTTCTCCTTTCATGCTGTTCAGTGCCTCCCCTTGGCCCCTGTGAAGTGGAAGTCCCACTCATTTTGCACACCCACTTCATACCAGATTGGTTGAGATCCTTTTTCTGGCCAGCTTTCACACTGATTGGGTCAAACTTGCACAAAGAGGATTGCAAAATCTGCCCCCAGCATTTCCAATGGAGGATATTCTTGCCTACCCCAGCTTTGCCTTTTGCCCATCTGCCCCAGCTGTTGCAGGGCTGAGGCAGTGTCAGTACTGCAAGCAGTGAACTAAATGTTCTTTAGAGGGGATGAAAATCCTGAGAAATTCATGAAAATCAATGGAGATGTTCCAGATGAGGGAGGTATATGGCTCAACCGAAAAAAAAAAAGAAGCAGAAAACACACACAAATGCAGGAGATGCTGTCCAGACAGTTAAGCTACCCTGGCTCAGTGTGCCAGGAGCACAGCCCTCAACACCCATGCAAAAACCTTCTGCACTGCAGCTTCACCCTGACTCTTCTCTCCCTGTCACTGGCCCCAGACTGCTCCCTTTGCTGGCTCCTGCTGACTGGGCATTGAAGAAAAGCTTAACCACTGAAATTACCCTAAAAACACATTAGGGGGTGTTCATTTTGGGGTACCCTGAGTGCCCCTGGGGGCGTCTGCAGAGCAAACCCTTGTCAGGCTCAGAGGGATCAGTACCAGGGCAGGCTTGGGCAGGAATCCTGGGGAGATCCTGCTGGACAGGGTGAGGGACACACAAGGGCACAAGCACAGGGTGAAGAATCAACTAGCAAAATAAGTGTAAGGTTCCTTGTATCTCCCAGTATTATTTTGGTGTTGTAGCTCCTCTGTCCTCAGCAGCATTTATTTTGGTGTAACTGGAATGAAAATGTGGCTCAGGAGGATTGGAGGCCTCTGAGACCAGCTGGAAACTGAGAAAACACTACTTTAGTGCACCAGCTTAAGCAGCTTTCCATGGGGCACATATCCTGAAAGGAGAAACAATTCACTGTACAGAGCTGCAGAGTTTTTCACAATGACTTTCAATCAACTAGACCTGCCAGCAGCTGAGATTTTGGGCAGTAAGCTTGGCTGGAGCTGAGCCAGCCTCTGTCAGGCTGGGATGCTGCCCTGCAGGCTCCTGAGCAGAGGGCAGGACCCACGAGTGCTGAGTGTGACAGGGGAGGTGCCCAGGGGCTGAAACCAAGCCAACAGCTCCAAACAGAAAACATCTGGCTGCAGCTGCACAGGTAAGGAGACACAAGGCAGGGCAAGACAGGGCTCTGGTCTTTGGACAAGAGCTGCTGGACTGGAGAGGTGAGCTGGGTGCTCACAGCTCCTCTGGGAATAAACACCTGAATTTAATGTACACACTTCTGAGAACATTAATCCAGCACAACGAAAGCAAGAGAAGTCACCAGCTGTGTGCTGATGAAACCAGAGCCTTTGGCCACTCCAGGGAGTTTACTAGGTGTGCATAAATAAACATGGAATACTTCACTGCAGCAGTTTAACAGAGTGCTAGAATCCCTTCTGAAATCTTTATGAGGTGAAAATTAGTAAGCAACCTCTGCAAAACCAACTGACATTTTTGAATTTATGAGGCTTCCCATGTCACAATGGCTATTATTTTACACAAAGATTTTAGTTTAAAAACCACCTCTCTGAGCTATGCTGAGATGAGAAGGCTGCTGAGATCTTGGGCTGGCATCCCAGGAACCTCAGCAGAGTGCCTGGTATTCACAGTTGAATTTCCTAATAAGATGGAGCACATTTCCAAAATATCTCTGCACAAGTGTCCATTGGTGGAGTTATTTTAAGGCAGTGGTTCAGGAAGGCACTTCTTGTGCCTGTTCCAGACATGCCTGCCTTGAACTTGCTTAAGACCCTGCTGTGAAGAGAGACTTTAATGGCAAAGACAGCTCCAGGATCACTTACTGGAAGAGATTTTTATCAGTTGATTTTCTTCTCTTTGTACTGTGTCAATTAGAAAAACAAAAATTTCTGAAATTCAAGAAGTTATCCCTGGATAAAAGAAGCCTGAACTGAGCCATATAAAGCAGCTTCAGCCTTACAGCAGTGGTATTTTCCACAGATAATCTGCACTAGAATAGATGGAAACAACCATTTTCTGTGTCCCTTTCCAACATGACATTGTCAGGGACAGCTCTGGGGCAGTTCTGTTCAGAGTGCAGCCAGCCAGGCTGGGTGTCACTCTCAGTGTTTGCAGTGCCAGGCAGATCTGAAAGCCCCAAAGAATCTCTTCTGATCCTCACTTCAAGGCTCTGAGAGGCATAAACCTTCATCCCACCAACCCTCACCTCCTCTCTCTGGGAATCTGACTCATTTCCTTGGTTTTGTCTTTATCTCTGCTCCCTGAACATTTTTAAAGTTAGACTAAATGCTCATGAAGTTGCTGCTGTGGGGGATTGATTTCCTTTTCCCCTCTAGAACTGCAAGAGCCTTCAAGCACTGCTGGTAAGTCTTTCACAAAGATGCTCATGAAGATCAAAATGTTTATATTCCCTAAGTGCAAGGTAGAAAATCCAGGGAGCCTTAAGGTATCTGCTGTTATTCCTTAAGACACATTGGAAATAATTTTATTTCTGTTTTTCTCCATTAGTCAGTATTTCATCATTCATTCCTCACTGCTCAGCTTCTGTAAGAACATTTTATGATGGACTTTGTCACAGACTAAGGGTACTGCAAACAAATCAGACCAGCTCAGCCTCCTTTAATTATTTTCCAGCACAGAAAAGGCCAATCATTTTCACTTGTGAAAGTGCTTTAAAATTTGCTCTGGTGCCTTTGTCATCTGTATAAGTGTGGACTTGAACTGCCCCCTTCTAAGGAAAACAAACAAACCAATCAGAAACAGTGAAATTGTAGCTTTTACATGTTCTCCTACTTGTGGAAATGACTACAGGAGATGTACTTTGGAGAACGAGGAGCAGTGTCCCACCCACACTCAAATTCTGCACATGCAGAGTCACAACTGGTGTGGGAAGGACGTGGCAGCAGAGGAGCAGAGCTCCTTCAGGGTCTCCCTCACACCCCCTGCCTTGGCCCAGATACATTTCCTAGACGATTTAAATTCTACCTTTTTTATACATAAAATGAGCTTCCTGCCTCCCCTCATCTCTGTTTCTACTGCATTTCAGTGAAATTTTAATTTGTCATATTCCCACAAGAAACTTAACAGAGTCTGGAGAGTGGACAGCAGAAGTAATACACTGGAAGGCAAAATATAAATAGCAGGGACAAAGTAAAGGGAGACACTAGAATTATTTTATTCCTTTTCTACTGGCTATTGAAATCTCCTTCTTCTGTTGTTATTTCTTTTATGCTGGAGAAAGACCATCATGTGAAGAAGGAGCAATGCCTCCTGGAACACCTCAAAATTCCCTCTTACTGGCAGGCAAGGATTGAGAAGTCCCTGTGAAAGCTGCTAAGAGGTGACAGCTGCCCTGCTCAGAACTTCTGAGATCCCTTCTCTAACAAAGATATTCCCTTCCTTTACAGCTGGAGGGGTTAAACTGGCTCAGCAGAGGAGCCAATGCTCTGGAACAGGTTCCACAGAGGATTGGGGAGCAGGAGGCTTGGGAGGCCCCAGTGCCATTGCAGGGACAGAGGAGGCTTCACCCCATGCAGGGTGGTGGCTCTGTCACCTTACAGTCCCTTCTCCCCCATTCAGGTATTCCTGCACCTGCCTGACAGTCCTACAGAAGGGAGCCACAGAAGCCACTAGGGCACTTTCATGGAGAACTGTCTGGAAAAGGGAATTTCTGATCTGTGGGAAGTTCCAACATTCGGAAATTTGCTTTTCTTCCGCGTATAAATGGGAGGCCAAAATTCCATGGTCTCTGCGGAATGGATCTCCTGGAAAGGAACAGGAGAAGGAATGGAGAAGATTAAGAAACTTCCTTTTGAAGGAAAAAAATAAAATCCTGTTGATACTGTTTTGGTGAACTTTGCCACTTTTTAACTTCCATGGGGACCAAACCAGACCCCTGAGAAGACTCTCAAAGTTTGCAGCTCACAGGGAATCTGGGAGAGATGCATGAAAAACAAACAAATAACTAACAATCAGTCAAAAGCCCCTTGATAAGGAAGTTATTTTCAAATTGGTTTTACATTTCAAACAGTTCACATAAATTCAGTATTTTCAGACAGCTATACAATTCCTCAAAGAGTCCAGCAAAGGCTTTAGGTATGGTTTTCAATTTCAAAATATGTGTCCCCACTGAAAATATTTACTCAAGCATGTACAGTTGAAGGTTCATTTCATTTTTTCCTGGACTAGTTCTTATCCTTTCTTAACCCAAGAACATTATTTTTACATTTGATACAACATCCAGCTGATTTCTAAGTAAGTTTCACTCTCATTTTCAGTCAGCTCTGGGTCTGCTAATTAATTTTTTAACCAAAATCTATTGGCCTTTGGTATCTCAAGTCATCTCTTTAAAGTGACATTAATAAAAGTTACTTATCTTTCATTGAAACAGAAAATCTGCAGTTTTCCTTAATCATTGCTGTCAAGAATCTGCAGCATTCCCTTTTACATGACTCATGAAATTTTGGGATGCTCATGGGCATAGCAATATGCATATTCCTGACAGTCCTGACTCCCACCTTCCTCTTTTTTATCCTGTGAAGTGGCTAAAGCTGCTCAAAAAAAAAACCTCTTGGTATTTTTATCTTGAGAAAAACAAGCTTAGTGCAACAATCTAGAAAAGACAGAAAACAGAAGAGAGTTTGCTACCAATAATTAGGTATCCCAAAGTACTAAAGAATGATTATGGAAAACTTTAGGCGAAGGTGACAAGATGGTTTTGTCTGGCCCAGAAAATGGACAGGTGACATTGGGTATCAATAAATGTGAAGTGATGCACACAGGAAGAAACAATCCCAAATCCTCCTACTTTTTCTGCACAGCAAAGGGCTTTGAGCTGACTGCTCCTGATCCAAAATGAGGACCAAGAGGGGGTTTGGCAGGGCTGGCTCTCAAAATGATTGATTCCAATGTAACAGTTTGGGGTTTTGAATTGAAAATGACAGGAAATATGCTTAAAAATCAGAAAGGACCTCTTTTTAACCAGAGGGTATTTTAACAGTGGAATTCCTCACCAAATTACGTTCTAAGTGCCAAAAGCTTACATAGATTCAAAAACAAAGTCACCAAAGGAAAATCCCTCAGGGACTATTAAGCACAAAATATTGTGTCTGGTTCTAAAATCCCTCAGCCATAAATTGTTGGAGGCTGGGGGAACATTTGAAGGAAGTGACAAATATGCTTGCAGGATTGGCTCTGTCAGAGTGAGTATCCTGAGTGAGACAGACGCCTGGGCTGACCTGGTATGACTGTTCTTGCACTTTTATATCCCATTTTCCTGTTGCCTTGTTCTCAGAAAAACCCAAAAAGTAAATCACTTCAAAAATGGTCATTTACACTCACACACGCCCCATATTTTGTTCAATAGACAGAGTTGGCATGGAAAATTACAGCACAAAGACCTAAAGTTTAGTAAATTCAATAAGCAACCAAAGGAAGGGAAATGTTAAATGTTTACAAGTTAAATAAGGGACAGAGCTATCTGCCCTACCTTTAATTTAAAAAAAATGAGTTCAAGTGGATAGCACATCAACAATTTAGTGTAATACAAAATACAGCAATTATATAACTGCTCATGAAGTGAGCTAAAGAAATTCAGAGAAAATCTTAAAATTTAAAGAAACTCAACTATACAGACACATGAAAATAAATACATATTATGCATCCAGACATACTGTGGTGACATTTGCAATGTTTCCCACAGCCTAAAAGACTCTAGTGGTTTTAGAGATATCCTTTGCTGTAAAAATTCAGAATCCTAGTAAACCTAATACTTGTTCCTCCATTTGGTTGGAATTTCTTGTGCACACATATAAATGCAATGTCTTTATTTGAAAGGCCAATGCCAATTAAATGTAACAGCTTCCCCTGTGGACTTAAATCATGGCTGGATGCTAAATTCATGTACTTCTATATATAGACTGTTTATAAGCAATTCTTCTTCAGCAGTTGCACCTTTTCCATGCAGTTTAGAATAGAAGCTGCCCTTGTCCTCTAGCACAACCTCTACCATGAAAGCAGCAGAAGAAAGTCATTACATTTAGCAGGCACCTCCTTTGTTTAATGGTGTATAAATGTCTTGGTGCCAGTCCTGTGCTTGGCATACAGGGAAAGGTTAAATAAATTAAACATCTGTAGCCCAACTGGTGAAACAAACACCAAACACCAGTGAAATGCTGCAGGACATGTGATAACCACAGAGAAGCACTGGAGAAATGGAAACACTAATGATGGAAGGGCACTGTTTAGGATAATTTGTAGTCATAGAATATGCTTTAAAAGTAAGTGCAGGGAAAATGATGCTGGAAATATTTCCTAATGGGGAGACCTAATAGGCTGTGGAATAATCACCCAAGGGAGAGGAAGGAAGTCCTTTTGACTGAGTCATTTCTTTCTGGACTGGGCAAAGCAGGGAAAAAATGTGCTGGCAGACAGAAAGACAACCAGCTCTGCTGTTCAGAAGCCTAAGACATTTCTGTTCTCAACAATAGCAGTTTTATTCAGAGCAAAATCAAGCTCATAAAAACTTCTTAAATTGTGCATGAAGAGATGAGTGACTTCTGTAATCTCTCCCGCTCTTCCTGAGATTTAATTCATTTAAATACATTTATGGCTCCTTCTTAAGCTGCATTTCCAGAAGAGAGGTTTCCAGGGCTGCAGTCCATCTGATATGTGTGGCAAGAACAGATGCAGCTTTATCAGGAACTTGTCCTGCTCAGGCTCTGGCCAGGCGTGACTAGTTTAATGTGACAGATTATAGAATGAAAGGAGAGTGAGAAGGGAGGAATAACAAGTGCCAGGGAAAGATTAGATTCTCCATATTTCTGCATTTATTGACCTTTTCTTTTTCAATATACCATTAGTTACCCAGATTTACAGCTCGAGATGGCAGGCAAGCTGTCAGGTGCACTGCTTAGGTCAGTGATGATGTTATGAACTCTACTGGAAACTGATTTCATTAAACAAAGCTATGTGGTGGCTTGGCATTTGATAGAGCAAATATCTAACTGACATTTTTAGTTGCTCTTCATGCAATTCTTTTGTAATTAGTGAGGTCATTTTAATAACTTTTTGGGGACTTAAAAATTTTGAAAACTGCATGTTGGGTACCAGCAGCTGGTATACAGCATCCATCCCTGATGAGCAGTCAGTGTATGTGAGTGCAGTCTGGCATCACTGTACATAAATCGGTAGATCAATCTGCAGAGAAGCAATATTTTATACTGAAGTTTCCTGAATGCTCACTTTGGTTTTCTTTCAGCACCCTCTACATCAAGTATTCTGTCATAAATTGGACTTGAGTTGCAATTTACTTGTTAATAAAATACCACCTCTGGGACTTAATCCAGTGAGAAAGTAAAGAACCCAACTGCTGCTGGCCAGCAGAAAGCGTTCAACGTGCAGGTCACCAGTCTGAAATGATGCAATACTCTACAACAGTGCAAGCAGGATTTTCTAACCTTTAGACCCACATTTCTGAAGAAAAAATCTATCCTTTCTTTAAAGCACACGCAGGTCTGTGTCTTTATTCTGAGCCCAGAATGTTACTGTGTGTTCACTTTACTCCTTGCTGTCCTGGTTTAACCCAGCCAGGAACAAAGCACCACAGTCACTCCATCGCCCTAATGGGGGGGAAAGAAACTTCCAAGGGTAAAAGTAAAAAAACTGGTGAGCTAAGATCAACTTTATAATTGAAAAAGGATAACAATAATAAATTTTAATGAAAAAGAAATTAACAAAATGAGAGAAATAATGCTCTCAGAAAGGACAAGTGATACAAATGAAAACAATTGCTTACCATCAACTGACAGATGCCCAGCCACCCCCTGGGCAGCCTTGCCTGACTCTGACCTTCTCTCTAGCTCCTTGCTGAGCATAATGTCAGATGGTCTGGAATATTCCTTGGGTCAGCTGGGGTCACCTGTCCCAGCTGTGTCCCCTTCCAGCTTCCCGTGCCTCCCCATCACTGCTGGGGTGAGGTGAGACAGAAAAGCCTTGGCTATGTGTAAGTGCTGCTCAGCAACAGGGCTCTAAAACATCCCTGGACTTCTCAGAACTCCCAGCACAGACCCAAAACACAGCCCCAGCCCAGCTACTGTGAAGAAAATTAACAATACTTTAGCCCAAAGCAGCTCAATTACAGTTGAAGAAATGGAGTTACAGTGATACACAAAATCCCCACCACTGGATCTGGGTAAGAGTTTGATCACAGCTCAAGTGCAGCATGCTGGAGTACACATTCCTCTTGTAAGAACATTTTCAGGCTGCAGCACACCCCCTAACCCTAAACAGGACAGGAAGGGGAAGGGATCCCTACTGCAGCTGAGACTGTCTTGGATAGAGCAGATGAATGATCCTGTTGAATGTGCTGTCTCCTGCTTCCACAGGGGAGGCTCCAGGCCAGCACACTGCCTGGGTCTGCTCCACAAGTTATGTACAAACAGAGCTCTGCCCATCATCTTTCTGCTCTTGAACACATTTGAGGGCACCAGAAGCAACTTCACCAGGATCAAGCTGATTGTGTCACCATGCCGTGAGTGTAGTACACATTTTATTCACCCCTGCAAAGGAACCTGGGCACTGTAGGTCAGCAGGGTGGGGCTGGCACAAAGCAAAGCGGAGACTTGTCACCTTAAAAGTTCTTCCACAAAAAGTGCCTCATCATCCCCCTAGTTCCTGGATTCTCAGAGTGAGAACAGGTGGGCACATCCTCCATCCTCCCCAAGGTAGAAGGTGTCAGGCTTGCACAGCTCAGGTTCAGCAAAGCAGGGTGCACATGTACAAACACACCCACACAACACTAATGTCCAAATGCTCCCAAACCCAAAAGACATCAAGATTTTCTTTAATTATTGTATTTTTAAACCATTGATTTTCTCGTGGTGGAGGCCTGAGAGCCACTGGAGACCTTGGGGGGTGGAGAGGTGCCAAAGACAATTGTGGCCTGGGAACACTTGGCAGTTGGACTATGCGATTTATTTTTTTGTTCTCAATTTTCCTTTTCCCTGTTCTCCTTTCAGACTCTCCATTCTGGCTTGCTGGGGTCTGCAAATGCCCTGATCTAGAAACTGCAAACCCAGACTGCATTGCTGCATCAGTCCCTGCAGCGAGAGCCAACAAAATTGCCATTGTTCCTCTTTGTGTGCCTCCTCTCTGTTTTAGCCTTCTTCACTGGTATGCAACATATTTCTATCCAAACAGAAATCCTAAAATGCAGCTGTGGGGTAAGATACAAAGTGCCCTACATGGCTGGTCAGGACTCAGCAGAAGAACTAAAGTCAAGAAGGCACTTCCTTCCCCTCACCCCATCCCCTCAGTTTTCCTTTTCCTACAGCCTTACAGCTTCACATACACAGTTTCATTTGCAGTTTTTAGCTCATCCATCTGTGTCACACATCTTTGGGTGATACCAGTACAAGTTAAATACTTAAATTGTGGGTGTTTGCACTGCATTCCTGTCCAGAGCAAAGCTCCTGATGGCATGCAGGCTCCACCAGCAGCCATACACCCTACAAACCACACAGGCATAGAAAACAGATTTTTCTTTGCCATCTTCTGGGGCTTTTTCTTTTCCTCACAAGATCTCTTGTCAGAGGAAGGGAGTTCAGAGCTTATTTCCTTCCACCAGTGGACTGGTTTCACTTTGCTACATTAATGGGAATTGCAGGTGCACTTCAACCCAAATGTTCATTTCTTCAAACAGCAGAAAAGGCTACATGCACTTGGGGAGAAAAAATATCCATCCGTTCATGCAATCTTAGCTTTCAAGGGGAAATGTGCAGTGGAAAAAGAAGGAATGATAGGGGAAATTAAATTAAAATGCAGGAAAAAGAATATTAGTAACAGGAGGGAACTTTTACCTGTGGTGCTTGCCAAAATGCTTTCATGCTGCTCAGTGAGAATGCACAGGTGTGCAGGAAGCCCAGCAGACTATCCAAATACCATGCCAAGCTGCCAGGTTCCAGGGAAGTTGTCCTGCAACTGTAGCCTCAGAGAACTCAGCAGCTCAGTCAGCTCTGATCTGGGTGGCTCTGTTGTCCCTTATTTCCCCAGGCTGGCAGGACAGCCCCTGGGGCATTCCTGCAGTATCTGCTGCCTCTCCTGCCAAAGGCACCTTCAGAGGCAGCGCTCACTGCACACACAGGGTGTTCTGGTCAGGGCTGCACGGGCACTTTGTGACAAACAACACGGGAGGCTGTTTGCTCTGACAGTCCAAGTCAGACCTGCACAACTGCCCAAACACTGCCAGCCTGCACTCAAATAATTTACAGATTTTACTACTGTGCACTGCAGTTCCATTTGCAGATGTTCCACCAATTCCTTGTACAGCAGCATGAAAACATCCCTATCTCCACAGGCCACCTGCCTAATATACCTGCATTGTTCTTACATTGGCAGAGAGCAGCCCATGTTTGAACACCCCAGGCTGTACTGCTGGTGTTTCAGTTCATATAAAAAACCAGAGAATTTGCTAAAACACCAATCACACAAATATTGTATAAAAATTATATTCCCTCCTTTTCCACTCTTTCCCATAAGTTCACTGGAGTAGCAAGGTTTCTGATACAGACACCAGCCCTTAGAATAAAACTTGGCAAGTTCCACATCACTCATTTCATGCAGCACAGTGCTGCATGACATTAACAGCTTCCAGCCATACCAGTGACAAGAGGAAAATAATTCCTTCTGTTAGCAGTGACCTTCCAAGGTAGTGTACTAACAGTCTTTATTTAATTGATTTTCCCAAGTCATCATCAGAATTTCTGGTATCAGGTTCATTAGTCTCACAACGAAGAGATGATTAATACATCCACCCAGACAAGATCAGGAGGAGCTACAAAGAACATGGGAACACAAAGATGGTGTGGTGTGAATGACAGATCAGCCTGGGTCACAGGTAGCACTGCCCAGTGTTGTGCCTCCCTCTGGGCTGTTATAAATTGGGGTGCAATCAGACTCACTCCCATCTGACCTAACTGACCATTCCCTAGTCTGATCATGGTCCTTGCCCAGTTCTGGGCACAGAATTGGTTCTTGAAGACCTCACAGTTTTACCACTTAGCTCCACACAGCCCAGCTCACCACATGCTGATGAGTTGCACCCAAACAAGCCCAGCTGTCACTGCCCTCACTCATCTCTGCTGGCCAAAATCCCTTCCACCACTCCTCCACACCAGAGAGAGCAATGCTCACATTGAGGGCACTTCCATGTGCGGCTGACACAGTTCCATAGCAGCTGGATGTGGAATAACACATCAGGGAATCAATACTGCTGAAAGACTTGGAGAAGCCATTTGCTGCCAGGCCAGGCTCATGTGGCACAGCCCCATGCTCTGTGTGACACTGTGCTGTGTGACACTGTGCTGTGTGACACAGGTGTAACAGCTTGTCCAGAGCCAGCTCAGGTCTCTAACTTGGTACTCAGCACGGGTCACACTGGCCCATCCATCTCCTTGGCAGCATCCTCCAACACTGGGGGTGTTTTAATAAGGATTTTTTATGGGAGTGATCTGTTTTGTCCCAAATTCCCTAAGGTCTCTCATGTTCTCTAATCACCTTGAAATGGACAGAAATGCAGCTGAAAACTTACCAGCCTTGGCATTACCTAAAATCACTAATTTCCCACTTTTGTCAACTCCACACCATTCCCCCCATCTGTAAGTGGCTACACTAGAAATAATGTCTCTTGATAAAGTCTCCTGATTGGTTTGCTTAGAATGCAAACCAACAAAAATTTAAAAATCAATAAAAATTGTACTGAAATAACAATTGCTGATATCATGGTATTGTAACCTCTTGAAGACTTAGACCAAGGCCATCTAACCATGCTTTCATTCCTGCATAGTCCTAATTTCACTCTACTTTATCTATGTCCTACCAGACTGTGGACTCTCAGAGTGTTATCTTTCCATTTCTCTTACAGGGTGGGATTGTAGAGAACAAGTATCACAACAAAGTCCTCTGTGCATCTCTGAATCTCGAGGAGACAGGAGCACACCCAGAGCAAGAGGCCCAGGCTCAGGGGACTCGGCAGCAGCTGGGCCATCTGTGCTGCTCTCCTGCCATGGTCATGTTTAATGCTTTCCTGGAGCTGCACCTGCATGCCAAACTGCACAGATTCACCCCCTCAGGACTGGAGAGGAGCAGTTTTAATGCTCTCGTGCAATCTTCTTTGGCTTGCTTTTCTGTTTGTAGTATCACTATGGAAACCAAATGTGACACTGGTGATCTTTATTCAACATGTGCCTGCCCCAGACATGATCTCAGCAAACTTGTGTATCACTTAAGCCCAGCCCATTCTTTCCCATACAAATACCCAGGAAATGAGGTTGAACTGGAAGGCAGGTGATGATGGCTTGAGGATAATTTTTGTGTCTGTCCATGAAGGGCTCCAGGCCTTTGGAGCTGCAGCACCAGTGATGCTTACACAGTACATGGTATGTTTGTTATAAAAATGATAACACCTCTTGCTGGAAGGTCTCACTGCACTTTACAGCAGTGGGATGTAATTACCTACAAGAAATGGAGACAAAGGGATGGGATGTGACTCCTCTAAGGTCATCTACCTCATCTAGAACCTTACCAAGCCACCAACCTTACAGTTCAGGACTTCCATGTCCCTACCCAATGCTCCCTCCAAGTGAGCCTGACAATAAAACACACTGGACTAGATGAAAATACAGCCAATTATTTCTTAAATCCAGGCTCTGCTCTACCCTTCCATAGCAGCTGACACTTTCTTTTTAAAGCACTCACCTCAATTTCTGAATAAGACGAATCACTGTGTGCCAATGCTTGGTGTTGGTTACTGTCTGTGGAAAAGCAGGGTTTAGTTTTGTAAAATTAGAGGGGGACCAACAAACCAACCAAATCAGAACTCTACTTTTGATTCAAATTCCTCCAGAAATTATTCTGGCCTGCTGAGCCAACAATGGGTAAGGGATGAATTCTTCACAGCAATATTAAAGTACAATTAGCATTTTCTGAGCTTAATATTTTCTGCACTTTTCCTCACAATTAACCTGTTTGCTGGGGATGTGTGACCTTTACCAATGCACAGGTGGATCACACCAAGGCCAAGCTCTGTGACCACCCACACAGTCAGGTACAACTCACAAAGTCAGCTGATTCACACAGAGAAACACCAGCCACACAGGGCAGACCCTTGGCTTATGTTCAGGCTGGCCCTCCTGCATCTGGATCCAGCCACAGGCTGAGGCAAAGGTGAATTTATGGCACTTTTCACACAGAGTGGCACCAGTAAGGCAGGGTGCAGCACCCAGTCTGGAGGAGCCACCCCATGGAGGCTCTCACCTCTCTGCAAGGGCAGATCTGTCAGAGCCAGCCTAGCATGCAATAAGGGAAGCCCCACTAAGGCAACAAGACCTTACACGGAGGGAGAGCTGAGCACCTGCATCAAGACAGTGATCATGACTCAGTGATCTGCAATAATTTGTCAAGTCACAGCAATGTGAGCATCCATCCAAATTTCAAGTGATTTCCCAATAGTTACAAAAGAAGCCCAAAGCACAACAGAATGAAAAGCTTCTCTGTTTCCCAGAATCTCGAATACCAAGCCCAGGTTCCCCTCCCTCCCCTGGTAATAAAAAAATAGCATTCAGATGTATCCTTTTATCAGAAAACCAGTACTTCTCTAATTGCTCCTCTAAAAGAGTTTTAAAAGCATCATTCATTTAAACAGCTCCCAAAAGCACTGAATCTGTACTAATGAAGATTAATAGCAGATTTGCAATAACAAAGCTTGGAAAGGCTACTTTTAGAAATTAACATCTCACCAAAAATACATTTTCAGCTGTACATTACTAACTCCATGGCTGTCCACTGCAGAGTTTCCTGGACTTCAGAAATAAAGGTATTGCAGGCTGTGGTGTATAGGACTAGAGGGGACCTCAGTGTGGCAATTTCTGTGCAAGACAAGACTTCCCTGTTATAGGATTTGCCATGTTCTCAAAGCACTTATGCAATCTCTTGAAAGGGTAATATAGTAGAGTTTTACACAACTGAGAGTCATTATTCCACCCTGCAGCATGAAGATGTTCTGCATAGTTAAGTGATCAATGGGAAAAAAACAATTTCTGGTGACATTTGGGTTTACAATGCTCATTTCCTATACACATATCTAAGGGTGAGACCCTGAGATTGAGCTCTATGTTAGGCACTGAGAGAACTGTGAATTATATTAGTCAGAAGTCGGATGCTTTCATCACACCCTGAAGTTATGTGAGACCATTAAGTATCTGGTGCCACTCTAAAGGGTTTGCTACAGCTCATTATTCATTAATATTCCTTAGGGGTTACAAGAACTCAGTGTGGAAGAGCTCCCAGTGAAATCCAGCCCCACTGCACAGAAAAAAAGAATAGGCATCAATATGGAATTGTCCAGAAATCTGAACCTAAACGTTTTCACAGGCTTTGCAGAAAGTAAAAAGAGTGTAGGATGCCCAGCAGCTGCCAGTCCCAGCACACACCAGTTTTGCTCTCAGTTTGCTGTGGCCCAGCCCAGCAAATGCACAAATGTAGGGTACAGAGGGGTTTTGGTCTCAGCCCTTGCTGGGAAGGAGCAGCACTACTGACACAATAACATCCTGCAGGCAGCACCAGAACTTGTTTGGTTAAAGACTTGGCCACAGGCAGAGCTGGGGGGTCTTGCAGCCAACTGTTACCCTGAGCAGTGGGCAGTGAGTGCCTGGCAGGATGAAGCGGAATTGGAGTGGGTTTCTATGGAAAATATCTGTTGATACAGTTCTCTGTGTGCCTGGGTATGGCAGAATTTAACCCCCAAGTTCTGCCAGCCCCTGTTGCTGTCAGTAAACCCCACACTGCTAAGAAAGGACCCTTGACAGGGGAAACATATGAAACAATTTCAGTTGAACTGCAGCAAAAGGAGATGGGGTGACTTGGCCAAGCACCTGCCTAATTTACACTGAGTGCCCAGGGCACTTACTGCAGATGATATTAGGACCAAAGACCATACTCAGAGAAGCTTGCCTCTGCATTTCAAGTGTGCTCTAGCTGCAGAGCTCCTACACAATTCCCCTATTCAGGTATTCTGCCAAAGAAATCCAGGTACAGATTATGGGACTGGAGAAACAAAGAATTGTTAGATATTAAATGTGGAAGCTGATTTCCCTCTGTTTCTCTTGTTAGAGAGGTCAATGCACCTGATTTCTCCCACATGTTGCTCCTGCTCAGGCTGACACTTGCATCACTCGCAGCCAAAGAGGAGCATCACACTGGTAATCTTCCATGTTTGGCAGCAGACACACAGACAGCGAGGCTGACTAAATGCCCTCAGTAACTTTTGGTTTATGTACGAGTTGACAGCACTCTGACACTTTCAGGAGGTATTAAATACCTCATAGAATTGGGCCAATAGCCAGGGCACAGATCTGGCACATGGAAAATAATAAGTGGAGTATCTCCTTGTAACCACAGCAACTTGAAAAACACAAGGAAAACAGTGCATATCCCTGCAGAATTACTGAAAATGAGCAGACATATCTTTGTGAAATAGCAAAATAAATATTATAATGATGCTCCTGAATTGCAGAACAGATCCTACTTCGTGCAGACGTGAATGTCAGAAAGCCAGGTGCTGTCTGTTGATAGTGAAACTTCCTATAATCCCCTCAAATTTGTTGGATAACGTACAGGAACTGATTGTACCAAAGCTGAGAGGAACAAGAACAGCCCTGACACTCACACAACTAAACACAGGGTAATACTGATAGTATTTCAGAACTTGCTCTTAATCAAACTTTAATTTATTTTTTTAAGGCGTATTTATTTACTTCCATGGATTGTGTGGTAGAGACCTCATCCACGTTACCAGAGTTTGCATCAAGACAGACATGGCTTCAGAATGTAATGCCAAGACAGAAGGGTAATTGAATGTCATGAGATAGGGACTCTGATGCAGAGATTATGAAATTATTACACACTCCATCAAGCTTCTCACAACAGCTGCAGAGCAGCAATTAGAAACTAATTCTTGGAGATAAAATATGTGATAATAATAATAATAAAAATACAGTAAGAACAAGAATGTCCATGGTCAGAACCAAAGTGACAATGGTTAGTGGAAGGCCCTCTTGGGTCTTGCTGAGTTATAACCTTCTCATATTGTGCCCATCCAGTGATGAGGCCAGAGGAATTATTTTCTGGATCAATCAGATGCTACAGCAATACTGAATTTAGTCTACCTGAAGTTCTGCACCGAGCCTGATTTTCTTGTCACAGTCAGGGTGGGGACACATTCAACTAAAAAGAGGATGAAGATGAATCTTTATCCAAAACTTGAATGAAAGCCATGAACTTTTCATCAACATTTTCTTCCCTAATGGCTAAAGTTTCTGTTTGCATTTCCTTGATTTCAGACATTACTGTTATTAAAGGCAGGCATTACTTTGAAGATGTGAATAGTATCAGATTATGAAGAAGTTTGCAGCAGTACAGAGCTCTTTAATCTGTGGATTTCCCTAGAGACTAAAAGAAGCCTCAAATACACATAAAAAACTAATGATGATAAATAACCTGTTCTGGGTTCAGTTTACAAGAAAAAAGCCCGGTATTTCAAGAAAATCCATTTGTGAACTGTTCCATGGTAAAGGCAGGGAAACCCAAGGGCACAGCATCATTGTGCTTATCACTCTTTGTCTCAGTTTCCCAGCATCCTAGATTAAACAAGGGCCAGGAGGAATCCTAGGAGGTCAACCTGATCCAGATACTTTTAGTGCTGCAGATCCCAGGCCTCTCTTGGCCAACTATACTTGAGCTTTGGTGCCTTTCCATAGGAAACCTTTGCTGGGAATTGCAGCTCACACAGGACAGCAATTTGCACATACAGGCTGCTGTTTCACACTGGTGAATCCACTCCAACCTCACCAGACCCTTCCAGAGGCTCATAAAAGAGGACAGAGATCCCTGCTTTATGGGAAATGGACCACTGAGAGACCAAGTGAGATTCCCAAAAGAAAACACACAGCATGCAGTAGAGCCAGAAAAAGAGTCATCGAAGCTAAGCGTTGTCAGGTGTTCATTGAAAAACTGCAGTTGTGTTTCCCACTGGAGAGCTTCTGATCCTAAACCAGTGATCCAAGGGGAACACAAATGCCACATGCTGTTAACAAGATCTGCTTCCATCATAAGCATACATTTATCTCATCACCCTCTCTTTCAGACCTGGATTTTTTCACTGTAAGTCACTAACATGTCACGACAATTTCCAGAGTTGATGCCAAAGAAACTGTTGCTTGTGGTTGTTTTAAATATGTCAAAGCTCTGCCTTGGTTTTTTTTTTTTTTTTTTGTCTTTTTAAAAATATCTTTTACCTGATAGCTTTTGCCTTGGACATGGCAGTTCAGTAAGAAAATAGACTAAAGCAATTTTTCTAACATATGAAACGAAAGTCCTTCTTAATTTAAATGTTGAAGGAGCTTTAAATGGGAAGGAGCTGCAAGCAGAGCTCAGAGCACAAGGGCAAACAGTGCCTCTGTGTTGGCACCCTGTGGTAAGGAAAGCAGGAAGTGCCAGATCTGATCAGTCCAACAGATAATTCCAACCACAGCTCACAGGCTGGGACAGTGAATCACCAACCAGCCCAGAAACATTTCCTTCCATTAGTCAGGGGAAAGCCTCAAGAACGAGAGTTTATTCCACTTCTGGTTTTAATTTCCACTTTGTGGTTAGCCCTGAAAAACTAATAAACATTTAGTATCTCTACCACATAATTCTATGTTTGCCTGCCTGTATAGGAGCTGTAGGGAGCAAACACTCACTCATGACAGACTTTAAATCAATCTGACAGTCATTTGTCTGCACCAAAGAATCTTTTTTCTTTGTCCAGTGACAGCTTTTCAACCCCTAATAAATTTGAAATCAATTACATAAACATGAAAACAGAACAGAAAAAAAATTGCTAAAATATATGTGTGTGCTTATGTGTGCAGATTCAACACGGGCTGGAAGTCTTCCCACAATTAACTAATTAACTCTAGGTGTTTTCCAGTTTTTAAGAATGCTGCTCTCCTGAAGCCAGTCCAGCCACACAGTGGAAGGCTCCTGGAATTACATCAGCCTGTTTCTGATCACTTCTCATGTATTGATACTGAAACTCTCTTAAATTACCAAGATGCTGCTATTCTTCAGTAGCCTACAGGTTCCCCCCAGGCTAACAGCTTTCAAATAACCTGTACCTAATAACACCCTTAACAGTCAAAAGCCCAGGACATGGTTTGCCTTAGCTGAACACCCCTTCCCATTTCCACATCTTCTCTTCTTCCATCACTCACAAGCCTAAATAATACATGACAGACATTAAGCTGCCTTTCTGTGACAGTTCTGAGATGATTCCTCAAAGAGCTGCAACTCCCTTTGTGCAGCAGGTTTTTAATGAGCTTTAGGAAGGGCTTTATAACCTTTCAGAATCAATCTGAGCCCTTATAACCACTCCTCAATGACCTGCTTTTCAAATAAAGGCTTGTGGTTTTCAGCTAGGAAAATGCAGAGCTGTGTTGGTTATCTAAGCATTTGTTGTAGTGAGAGAGGAAGGAATACAAAGATTGCCCCAACCTGAGCTGGCAGCTGGGCTTCCCCAAAAGAGGCACCAGGAAAACCACAGAGCGTGGTACAGAGGGCTCTGCAGGGTACAGGAGCCTGAGCAAGGGCAGAGCCAGCACACGAAGGGATGTCACTGAGCCAAGGCATTGCCATTATCTCCAGTTCCAGCTGGATGTTCTGTGCTCACACAGGCTGCAGAATATCCTGAGGCTGTGCCATGGGCTGTGCAGGGAGAAGGGCTGGCTGGGAGGTGAGCAATGGGACACAGAAGAGCTCACTGGAGAGTCCTGGTTTGTGTCCATCCCACCTCGTTCGGGGCCCTGGGTGGGATCTCTGCTCTGCTGACATCAATGGCAAAACTCCTGCTCTTGTTCACCTGGGCAGGATTCACCCTCAAGAGCTTCTGACACAAGGAAACCTTCACAGCCCCACAGGTGGCTCTGCCCTGTGATCTACAACAGACAGCTCACTGTCCCACCAGGGTGACACAGCCTCCTGCTGTGTGTGTGAGAGGCTGCATCAGAGGGGACAAAGCCCAGTAAAGCACATACACACACACACAACAATTCACTGTTGCCATCCCCACAGCAGCAGCATCCTCTGGAGCTGGTTAGGGCAGGAATCTGAGCGAAGTCCAATGCCAGGAATCTGAACAAAATCCAATGTAAGAGAAATCACACCACAAGCAGCTTGGTAAATAAACATTGAACAAGCATCAGAATTTTGCTAAGCACATAGGAAAGGCTCTGTTTCAAAAAAAAAACCAACTGAACAAAAAACAACCATCAAACAACTACTAAAATAATACCAAAACCCTAAAACCAGAATTCTCTGTGTTTTATGCACTCAAAAGAACTTCAGTCAAAGAACTTCCTCAATAAATGAGCTGCACCTTCATTTACAGTACTCAATCAGGTTTAGAGCAAGTCTCTGCAATGGCCTGGCTATAATTACAGCAATAGAAGACACTGATTGCAACACTATAGTGTTACACATTCCTCACTAAACATGCAACAAAGCACCTGCACCAGTCCCAGCACTCAAACCCCATCATTCACTGGAGCTGGATGCAGGCAAGGTCTTTATTACCACGACCTTAGGAGGTCTGCAGGTGCCTAGCATGCCAAGAAAGCATTATGCTTTGTGCCATTCAGTCTGAGAGAGGTGACACACATTACAGTAGACTATTGCCATGCAGAGAAAAGGCCACGTTACTCACAGCTGCAGCTACCATCCCACTCTGGAGCAGACTGTCTAACAAGGCAGCAGGAAAACAGGGGTGGATATTTAGCCAGTGCCCAGTTAGATGTATTTATAAGTTAAATAATGCAAAATGTTGCTTGCAGTATTAAAGCCACAGAGTCTTTCCCACAGGGCTGTTGCTCGGCCTTGACACACAATGGATCCATGCTCCTGCCTCAGTTTCCCTCAGGTGAGCTGGTTAATCATAATTATTGTACATCATCTTATAGATAAAGTAACAATGTTTGAACTAAATTACAGTTTGAGTTTTGCGCAGAATTTTACACTGACTATAAATGATGCTTCTACAAATGGTTCCCAAAACAAACCTGCAGCTTCACACTTCCTGCAATTCCTCACTGACTGGAATATTGCTTTAGCAATTATATGGATGCTAAATGAGGACAAGCCAAGCACGTAATTTGGGAAGGGTTGTAAAACTGATGAAATCTGACTCATATTTTAACATTAGTCAGTCTTGCATTTATGTAAATGTAAAGCAAAAGGATCCCTGAATATGTGTTTCCTACACAAGAAAGTGACGAGAACAGTGATTCAGGTTTGAGTACCAATGAGATGTTGCACAATTCTAACCTGTGTTTACCCCAGGCAGCTCTCAGCATGCAGTGGAGCAGTGTAAGGCAAATGGAATTCTCTCTTCACCCCTTTCACATATTCTATACTGCGCAGCAAATTTCACCCCCTGGCTTTCCACTTTTCAGAGTTACACTCTGAGATCACTAGAAAAATATACAAAGGAATTAAACTCTAGACTTGACGAGCTGCTCCAGGAATATTTCCTTCCTGTGCAGTGATTGAAAACCCAGGATAGCTGAGCCCTGTGTTGTCACACTCAGATGTGCTGCAGTTAAATGTTACTGCACATGGGCCCATCAGCTGGGGACGGAGATCCAGGGACTTCTCATGGGCAAGAGCACCTGAACTTGTCTGCTGGCAGCACAGTCTCTACAACCTCTTTGGGATTACATAGCTCCTGCAGTCCTCATTCCCCTTAGCTGGAAATAAACAGGACCCTGCTGCCAGTGAAGAGCACAGAAGGAACACAGCAAGAGGCAGTCTTCTCTCTTGCATCAGACAGCCCTCCCACTAAACCTTATCCCACAGCTCTGAGACCCTCAGAGAGCCCAGGTGATGAGTTAGAAAGTAGTCAAAAAGAACAGGCAAATTTAATTAAATTAATTAATTTTAAAGAACAGGCAAAAATTAATGCTTGCAGTATGTTTGACTGATGGCACACTGAGGTGAGAACCACAGGGACAGGAACTACATCAATGATACTTCCAGTTTCCAAATACACTTATTCTGCCCTACTAGATTAAACAATTGCCCTTCATAGCACTCATTAAAAAGTACAGGCTTTCCACAAGTGTAACTGTACCTGCTCAGCACTCACATGTGGCATTTCAGTCATTTCTGTTGATACCTAATGATCCAGCATCACACAGGCTGCTTCCAGGAAATGTGTGTTTCTGCCTCTCTTGCTGGCCACAAATTAAAATGGGGTCCCAGAACAAAAGAAACCTGATCTGTGAGGAAATTCAGATCTGGATTTAAATTCCAGTCCAAACGTCACATCTGGTTTAAAGAAAATCAAATAATTACACACACATAACACATACAGAGACCTGCACTCCCCTGGGGTTCCAGAAAAGGGGCTAGGATGTATTTTACCTTTATCCAGTAGTTTTTTTAGATAATATATTTTCTATTAATTTCCATCTTTACTCACAAAATGTTTTCAAAGAAAATGATGTGTGTCCTACTGAGGCAAACAGGATAAAGCCAGGGGAGGGTTCAGGCGCTGTGAAAATTACTCCCTCCTCCCGGAGCTGCTGGCTGGAGGAGGGAGCTCTTTTCCCAGGACTGCCAGGCTGGACCATTCCCTCCCGAGGCCCCGTAAGACAAAGCGCTGGCCCCGAAAGCCCCCGGCTCCCGGCAATGCCCGGCCGCGCTGCGCTCCGCGTGTCCCGCGCCCGCCGCGCCGCGAGATGGGGCTCTGCGCGCACGGACAGACGGACACGGCACGGCCGGGGCTCTGTGCGCACGGACAGACGGACACGGCACGGCCGGGGCTCCGTGCGCACGGACAGACGGACACGGCACGGCCGGGGCTCCGTGCGCACGGACAGACGGACACGGCACGGCCGGGGCTCTGCGCGCACGGACAGACGGACACGGCACGGCCGGGGCTCCGTGCGCACGGACAGACGGACACGGCACGGCCGGGCTCTGCGCGCACGGACAGACGGACGCGGCACGGCCGGGGCTCTGTGCGCACGGACAGACGGACGCGGCACGGCGGGGGCTCTGTGCGCACGGACAGACGGACGGGCTCTGTGCGGACAAGAGGGTCTTGCAAAAGAGGGGCTGCGCACGGACAGACGGACGCGGCACGGCCGGGGCTCTGTGCGCACGGACAGACGGACACGGCACGGCCGGGGCTCGGTGCGCACGGACAGACGGACGCGGCACAGACAGCCCGTGTAGATGGGGCTCTGTGCGCACGGACAGACGGACACGGCACGGCCGGCACGTGTTCCCATCAGCAGGGAAAGCCGTTCCATCTAAAAGCTGCTTTTTGCGTAAAGGCGGGAGCAGGATATGCATAACGCCCTTTTGTTTTAAAAGGACTGGAAATGGCTGGAAGGATGTAAAAGAGGAGAAATAAAGTGCAGTTAAGTCCAGAATACTACACACGGTGTGCGTGGGGGCTTGTGTACAGAACATTCCTTAGCTGTCCTGCAAAACCAATATGAGTAAAATGCGCATCAAACAGCTCCATAAAAAGTCAAGACTGGAGCAGATGTCTCCTGGCCCTCAAACAGGCTCCTATGGCAGAGGCAGAGGCACAAACAGCCCCTTTGTAAAGCAGCCACTTAAACTGCCTCCAAAATCTGCTGCAGATTCCACCCACGCCCGACTGCTTCCTCCCAGGGGCACATCTGCCTCTTTCCTCCATGCTTGCCCACATCCAGGGTTTCTGCAGAAGAAGGAAGAGCTCAGATGATCTGAGGCAGAGCCATGGGGCACCAGCCCAGCCTGTCCCTGTCCCACTGGGCAGGTCAGCTGTGTGGCTAGGCACACACCACAGGGTGAGGGTTATTCAAATGACCCAGACATCCGGGATGTGAAGTCCCACCTACATTTGGATGGTACATTTAGGTGATTTCACATCTGGTCTGTGTGCAATAGCTCCACACTGGCAGCAATACACAGGGGTGAGGCAGTAGGGAGAATCCCCTGTGATCCCACACTGCAGAGCAGATTGCAGGGGCTGCCTAGAGGTGTATGCATGGTGATGTGAGGCTGGAGTAGGAGATAAGAGACCAAAGAGCCCTGTAAGGAACGTGACCACAAGAGAAACTTCAGCAGACACAGTATTTTTCTCTCACCATGGCTGAGCCAGTAGGTGCCTCCCAAGGAGGCTGTTCAGAGTGCTCCTCTTCCCTTGGCAGCAGGGCAAGTGCATTTACTAATGAATAGGACTCTTAGAAAAGGCAAGGAATTTTTTTTCCTCCCTACACATATTCAGAGAAGCAGAGAAGTTTTTTTGTTGTTTTTTTTCTTGACCCCCCTCTTCAAGATTCTTTCATTTGTGATTTCTAATCATCATTCCACTCTTCTTTCCCTCCTTTTCTTTACTCCCCATTCGTGAGTCACCCCCCCAGGCTTGGCACCTCTCCAAATGAACTCCAGGAAGGTTTTTTTTCTTTTTTTCCTCTCCTTTCCTCACCACCACCACCTTCTCCTCCCTATTCAAGCTGAACCTGTGGACAAAATAAACGCTGACACTGGGTCATTGTCCTTCCCCTCCCCATCACAGGATTCTGAGAGAGGATTAAACTAATCTCATACATGGACTCACTCCTGGGCGCTGGCCTGGACTCCTGCCATGCAGTGAGATGGCATCAAGTGCAATGTCCCAGCAAAGTGTTTCTGCAGTGACTTCCTATGCAAGGGCAGCAAAAGGATCTGACTTGCGAGCTGGTGGTTCTATATTGTGCAATGTCAACACAGTCACCACATTTAACAAATTGCCTTGACTTAAAAGGCAAAAAACCAAACCAAAACAAAACAAAAAAGAGTAAGAAAGCCTAGGAGGGCCAAGGGATTCAACTATCCAACCAGTCCAATCATTTAAGTGCTTCTGCACTGGCTCACTTGTTAATTAATATTTAAGCAAAGCATATCCCAAGTTGTGCTGTGATGGGAGGGAGGCTACTGGGAGTGGCAATTTCTGGAATTACTTGGGCTCTCCTCCTGTCTCCCACATATTCAGATGATCAGTACCTGCAGCAGCCTCCTAGGAGCTGGCAGTGCCTGCCTGCAGGGAGCCCAGGATCAGCAGCCTTTGAGTGCTTCACAAAGGAGGACAACCGTCACTGCTGCCTCTCAGCAAGAGGGCAAACTGAGACCTCAGAAAACACAGCGATTCCCACAGCCCACATGGCTAAATAAATGGGTTACTCTGGAGCTTTCATTTCAGAAAATACCAGCTCACTGCTGACAGCTCTGAAAAGATGCTGCTAGGGTTCAACTGCCTGGATAGCTCTAATGAAATAAAGCTGCTGGGCTGTGTGTCAACTCCAGCACCCTTCACTGGCTTACACAAAGCTACTTCTGTCCAAAGTTGTCAAAACATCCAGCAGACAAGGCCACAACTCAGGAGAGTTTGTGAATCCTGTGAGTCCCATGTGGCAATGGGTTGACTTTGATGCAACACATTTTTTAGGCACTTTAAATTAAATTAAAACTTTTTAGTGGGTTTTAATTGGTAAGGTTAAATCAACCTTCAAGAACCAGGTGAGCATTAAAGACAGAAATGCGCAAATGATTGAGGATCACAGTTTGCCATTGATGAGGAGTGTATGTAACACATTTCATGTAAAAAGCAACACTGCTTCAAGGCTTGGAATACCAAGATGCATGCATATAGAGGAGCTGAGGTCAAATGCCTACAGTGGCTGTGTTAGCAGCATAATCCATAGGGGCACAGCCTGAGGGAGAGCTGTAGAGCTTTGCCAGGCCAGCTGAGCCCCTGATGCAAAGCTCACCTGCACAGCCAGGCATCCTGGTGGCTCTGAGTCAGGAGCTGTGGCTATTCCTCATTCCATGCCACAGATACCTCCACATCCTTCAGCAACACACTTTACCTCTCCCTGCTACAGGTTCTCATTTCTAGGTGCAATACAGCCAAGGACACCTTCCTATGCCATCCAGCCCCACCCTTTGTGTGCAAGCTGGCAGAAGGGTAAAGGTTGCTGGGAAGAAATAACTGCAGAAAAATTGAAGAGGCAATACATGACCAGAGCATAAAACCCTTCCTGACCCATCTCAGGCAGCAACTGCTAAGGGAACAAATTCTCATTCCTGCATCAGTCTTGCAGCTGATGCCTGAACAGCTCTGAAACAATCCACAGACAGCAAACAATTCCAGTCACAAACACCCAGGCACAAATGTCTAGGTGGTTTGTCAGCGAGCAGTTAAATCCTGTGCTGCATAAAAATGTTAAAAATGCATCACATTGTGGCTTTAAATAGTCTCTTGTTGGAGAACTTGGTCTCACTGCCAACTTGCACTTGGGTAAACTGTTTTTGCCACTGCTGGGATTCACTGAATGTCCATCAGGCAGTTGCATCACACACTGAATAGTTTGGCATTACCTCATGCCTTAAGGGAAAGGCAGAAGAAAATGAACTAGCAGCCTGTTTTCTGTCTACTTATTTATTTACTTTGGTGAGAGGCTTTTTTATTTGCTTTGTTTAGGGAGTATTTTTCTGTCGTTTTCCCTCCTGAGCTAAGGGTAACTTGAGTGCACACCAATCAAAAAATGTGGTGAGGAAAGTACTTTGGAAAGTAGTGGGAATGTGGAAGGCAAAGGAGAGAAGGAAAAATGTGAGTCAAAGGATTAAATCCAAATTCCAGTCTGGGACTTTTTAACGAAGATGGAATACTGACTAGTTGAGCAAATTAAGGTTTTTCAAGGGGGTCTGGGGAAGTGATTGGTTTCTATCCAAGCAGAAAATGTCATTCTTCTCCATCCGGTACCAGAGAAAATAAGAGAGACAAAACACTCCCAACCCTGCTCTGAGAAATCTGAAAAGATGGGAGAACAGACAAGGACAAACAAGCAATTAAAAGGAAATTGCTTCTCTCTCCCCACCAAACCTTTTGTTTCTTCCCAAATGAAAGTGGAAAAAATTGATTAGGGGGTCAAAAGGAGGAAGAACCAAAGGACTGCATCACATGCAGTGCCATGTGAAAACAGACACTGCTCCACCAGGGTGTGGGCAAAAACATGCTGCAGCAATGGGGCTAAAGACCTGCAGGAAGGGACAAAAACTCACTTCTCAACCTGTTTGGGTTGAGCTTCTTCCCATCTCTAAAGTTTACTTTGACAGTTACAGTTTCTCTGCCTAAGTCAACCATTACATGACTGAAAACTCAGAATATTTTAACCTGTGTTGTTATTGTCTCATCAAGCCACTCTCCCATCCCTCAGTGTGGTTTCCCAGGGGACAGCAAGCACACACAGACCAGCAGCTGCTCAGATCTTCAGCTGGATTCCCTGCCTGCACAGGAGGTCAGCAAAGGGGAAACGTGCCCTCATCTCTGTCACCGCAATAGCTACTCACACATCCTGCTCAAATCTGGTTTAACAGTGGAATAACTAATATTAGGATAGAAAAGTGGATAAAAGGGATGCTCAGCATTTGTTACCCGCAGCCCTTCTACCACACAGAGCTGCAGACAGCAACTTTGTCAACAACTTCTGCAGGATTCACACAGGGACTTCCCTTGGAGCCCAAAGCATAGCAGCTACACAGGAAAGGGGGCAAAATTAATGGGACACTAAGTATAAACTTTATTTTCTGCAGCAGTACAGTACTTTTTAAGGAAGTAAAATCTTTGCAAGAAATCTAGATTCCCTTCTGTGCCCAGTGGTCTGCAGCTTCAAAGGGTTCCGTCTATCAGCTCTGGATGGAAATAATTCATACCCAAATTATCTGAGAATTCAGTACTCACTAAGACTGGAATATAAGGCTAGGAGAAAATTATGCCACTAGAAAGAAGTTTTATACAGAAAATTATGTTTGCTGCATTGGATCAGAGTGAACACCTCCCTAAGTAATCAGCCTCAACAATGGCCTCAGTAGCTAGACAGCGCACACAGATGAATGATACTTCTCCCTTAAATTCCTCCACTCCAACTATTTTCAGCCCAGGAACTTCTCAAGTCAGAGGGGCATTTTCAGTGTTTGGTAACCCTGGCTGGATTTCTCCTTTCTGCACTTTTCCAGTCTTCCCTTGAACACAAGTCCAACTTTAGCCCCTACAACATTTTTCAGCAAGGAGACTCCAGTCTCTAACATGGAATGTCTTTCAGGAGTTATTTGAAAAATCAGGCACTGATGGACACGATCACTTGGTGGTTCACAGGGCCTGCAAAATTCTCAGCTCTTCCCTGTTAAAAACAGTGTTTAACACTCCACAGATGGGGAAATCAGAACCATCTCTCCTGCATTTCCAAGCTCTCTCATAGGATGAGCCATGGTAACACATACTGGGCAGCTCAGCTGGGCAAAACTCAACATCAGAGATCCCAGAGCATATTCCACCACAGCAGCTGGAAACCCTCTCCAGACACCCCCTATTTCCACCTTACATACAATATCCACCTGTGCAGAGCTTGGACAGTGATATCCACACAACCATGATAACTGTGAATCTGTCAGCAAAACAGTGTGAGAAATCATATCAAACCCACCAGATTTCTTGAGAAGCTTGAAGTTGGCACATTTGTAAGTGTTTCCTAGAGGTCTGCATATTTCCAAGGAAACCTGAGAGAAAGTATCACTGATTTGAAATGCAACCACTCAGAATTTTGATGAAAGTGAGAAATCTAAGACATTTTGTTAAGCTCCACTTCAATATTTCAAACTCATGTGTGACTGCAAAAATGAAGTGACAAATTCATTGTGAGAAACACATTGGTAACAAAAAGGGAAAAGCCAGATGAATTTCTGCAAAGTGTGAAGGCTGTTTGCAGCATCTCTCCTGTTGGACACACATAACCAAGAAAGCTTTCCACAGTAATTTAAACTGAGCCAGGAGACCCATGGCCAGCAGCAGAGCCTCATCCTTCTGACCCTTGTTTCGCCACATTCTCTCTACACACTCTGGTGCTGGGGAGGTTTATCCTGGGAAACTCCTCAAGCATAAGGCATTAGTGACAACGAAAGTTTAGAGGAGTTCTTGCACGTGTAAAATGAGAATTCTTTTTTATGTTAGACAAAATAAACACTTAAACAGTCCTAACCTCCTGCCCATCAGAGAACAGGCTGAGCACTCATTACCTCCAACTCAAACTTCCCTTGACAATGTTAGAGACTGTATTTTTTTTCTGTTTTCTGTTTTATTTTTAACAGAAGCATTTTTACTGATACTTTCTATACATTTATCTACTTGAGATATTCACCCTTTACAGTACCAATTTATATAATTAAGTGATGTCATTATATACAAGTGGCATCATAATCCACTTGCAAGTGCCATGTAGACAGACACTGCCCAGCAAGCTGAGGAGGGGCAGGGCAGTCAGTCTGCACTGGGATTTCATTTTGCCCTGCAAGCCTTCTGCTCAGAAGGGCCAGGTTCAGTAACCCAGAGGTCCTGGGTAACCCAGAACAACGATGCCTCACTCGTATGTCCCAGGCTTTGACTGGTGCCACAGCAACAGGCAAGTCTGGCTGGGACATTTCCATTATACTCTCAGGGCTAAAAAACAAACAAATTTGTACAACGCACACAAACAGTCTTTTCTAATCTCTTTTAATGGCACTCTGAAGACCAGACTGTCAATTGTCTGCTGTGTTCTCAACAATTTGCTAATGATAATTAAAGATGCTCAAAGTCTGCCAACTATTTCAGCACTCTATTTAACCAAAGAGATAAGGGTTCAGGAGGAAAGCAAATGAAATGAACTTGATCCAAGGAGGAGGTGTTACCTACAAAGGAACCCATAAGGGCATAAAGATAGCAAAGGCAGACCAAAATGTTCTCTAATCTGCACAACAGATACACAGGGAGATGATGCCAAAACCCTGGAATGAGATTACAAAAGCAGGAGAGTAAGTGGATTCTTTTCCTTTCTTTCTAAAGGATTCCATCCCAAGGAAGTTGCTTAGACAACGGCAGCCCCCCACCATGTGATCCGTGCAGGAAGGGAAACAAATCCATGCTGTAGTAACAGGAAGATCAAAACCTGGGTTGTGCTTGCTTTTTGGGGGTTTTTCCTTCAGATGAGAGAAATTAAATACTCATTGCATGCCCATTTTTGCAGAAAAGGACCATATGGGCTGTGGGATATTGGGCACGCAGGCCCCAGAAAACAGGAATAGAGAAATAAGAGCAGGCACCCGTAACTGGAAGTACAGCTTTGGTTGCTCTGAAGTTCTGCTGAATTAAGGGTCCTGTATAAATTCTTGATGCCAGGGAATCATTTGAGGCATTCAGCTGACCCATCCAACAACATTCACTTGATGACTAAAGCTGTGAGTTCACCAACTTATTTTTAATAAGATCTACAGTAGCAAATTCCTAAATGCATGTCAACAGGTGCAGCAAGCACACACCTGTCCCCTGGTGAGACTGAACTTGTTGCCTTACAGGAAACACCTCTCATTTCTGAACGTCACCAACCCTTGCAGAAGTTCCCCTGCCATGATCCAGTGTGATCAAATGCCTTCTCTTAACATTTTTACAGAATTTTATCAAATTCATACTTTCTGCAAGCCCCATACATGCAAAACTGCAGCTATGGCCTTCTGGCACCCTTAAGCATTGGGCTCTTTGTACTTCTACTGGCTTATTGCATTATGTTCTAAACCTGTTTACTCCCTGAGTGGGCCTGTGTTTGGAGCAGCATAACAACTTCCCAACAGAAGATTAATAACATGGAGAAAACACTTGTACCAAAGGGCAGAAAGTCTTTATTGGGAAGAACAGTCTTGCCTTGTACCTGAAGCTTTATCTGCCCACCTATTTCTGAGAGCATCATATTAAATTCTGCCTATTTCAGTAAGTGCCAATGACTTCAGCAACACCCACTTGGCAGGGCTATGTTCCCTTTATGTGAGAAAAATAGTAATGGTTTTCCAGCAGATTGCCCACCACATCGTTCTCAACTAGAAACTCAGTGAAAACACTGTATTCCTTAATCCTTAAACCACACTTTTCCCCCTCCAAATGACTGGGACTACAAACTAATAATCAGAGACTCTTATTAAATATTAATTTTTAATCTGGACATATTGATGCTCAATTAGCTCCTACTACTGGAACTATTTTTATAAAATACATTTCTGCTAAGTTTCAGATAATTATATTTTCCAAGAAATTCAAACTTGTGTAGAAAATGTGCAACAGTCAAAAGCAAATAGAAGCCTACTGCCTGTAAATGTCTATTTCCAATGCAGCTCCATTTTTAGTGTCATTTATCATCAAAATCTTTTAAATTAGTAGTGCAAATTAAAAACTCAGGAAGCATTTAATGTAAATATTCATAGGTTTGAAACCTTGCAGCATTATGTTCACAGGTTTTGATGTTAGCACTTTGGGGCTAAAATGTCTTTATTTTCCCCACACTTTCATGCTCCCAAACTCATGTGAAGTTGGAGTGAATTCTCTACCAAAACACCAGTCATTTCAGATTCTCTCTGGCCTAGTGGCAATAACTCCAGAAAGCAGGGGTGCCTCAGCACACAGCATTCCTTGCTCAGAATGTGTTTGACTTGAACCAAGTACTTGGCTCAGCAGTGACAAATCAGGACATAAGGTGGCATTATTGCCCTTCCTTAACTGTCTGCAGGGCCCGAGTCCTGATCTGCATGTCAACTGTGCTACAACATTGTTGTTTGGCATTCCAGAAACAGTACAAAACAATTTAAAAAGACCCAGTGAGAAAATCAAGTCTGTACCAAGATGCATTCAGAACACCAGACACAGCCAAATCCTGACTGTTTCCTGCTTTAAATTTTCCCCAAATACTGTGTGTATAAAGTGGCCTGACTGGAAAAAAAAATAAAAAGACCGTTAGGCTTTTAGTGTATTAACTATACAGAACTTCTGAAATGACATTTTAAAAGTCTGGACTTCATTTGTATCCTTGACTCAGTGTTCAGCTGTGATTGCCCACAGCAGGAACTCCCATCAAATTCATACAGATGCTTGGAATAAGAAATGAGAAAGTAACTGCAAAGGACACAGGAACATGGTTTGCAGGTTCATCTGTTTTCAGTTCACACAAAAAAATAAGGATTTGAAGCTATTTTTTTAATTAAAGAGAGCTGATAGCTGTACATTTCAGATAGAGGAATGAAACTACAGAACAGGGAATCAGCTTTTCCCTGGTCTTGTCCAACACTTGTGGTGTATTTGGATTGAGAAACATCTTTTTTGTCTGTTCAGTCCAGCAAAAGAGAAGAGCAGCATGAGACCAACATGTGAGCATGTTTCCAGTTCCAGGTCCATACAGGACCTTTCATTCAATAGTTGGAAGCCACTACTCACAATGGAAAGAAGAGGAAGCTTTCAAATAATACCAGTAGTTAAACACTGGAACTGTTTCCCACACAATGGCACTGTCCCTCACAGAGTGACATTGTCCTCTAGTACTTCAAAATCAGGGCAGGTGCCTCTTGGACAAGAATGTTTTAACCTCATACAAAACCCCAGTGTAGAAAGAACTAAGAGAACTAGCTATATGGTGTCAGAGGCAAGCTGGTCCCTTCTGGCTTTCAAGCTCTGCAAACACTTAATTCTACAAAACAAAACTCATTGCAATATCCCCAGATATCTAATTCATTAATTTCTCCTAACAAAATATACTCATGTCTAATTTTTTTATTATGCATCTAGCATGAAACTCACCAATGTCAGGTCCATGTCTATATGAATAGAGGTTTAAAGAGGAAAAGCTCTGCAGGTGCAGAGACTGTAACAGGTAACAGAGGTTACTCTGCAGGTAACACAGACTGTCACAGCGTTCTCCTCTGCAAATCTTGTGGCACTTTAACACTGAGACATGGGGGCCAGAAATAAGCATAAGTGGGAAGCATCCAGTGAAAAACCATCAGAAACTCAAGACAGCTCTGAGAAGGATTTGTTTGTGCTTGGTTACCGTGGCTGTGGCAGTTGGGGTGAACTCCAATTACATCTGGCCCGTTGAAAAGGAGCTCATCACAGTCCAAGAGATGCCAAGCACAACGGTGCTTATTTAAATTTGTCTATCTCCGCTTCCATTAATCATGACCTCCTGACAACTTCTGGATCCCATTTTGCTCTTCCCCCTCTTGCTGCAGCCCTGAAGGGCCTCTTTTATCAGGTCCATTGAGGCAGCAGCACGATCTCCATGAAAGCTCCCAGTGTGGCACTGGCTCGCTGTCAGACGTGGCTCCAGTGCATTTCTTTCCAGCACTAAGAGTCCCCTGACATGGTTATTAATCATGGCCTCACTGACAGGGCACTGAACTGTCTGGAGATGAAACTTCATATTCCCATCCAGGGCTCCCCAGGTAGGACATGGAATTTGTTTCATCTTTGTGTAATCAAGGAATAGAGCACTAGGAGAGCGAATTAACCCCAACTTCAGGTTCATAAAGGTGTCCCTGCTCTGTTTAATTAAATCTGTCTTAAAACCTCCTAATCCCAAACTAAAGACTTAATAATGTTCAGGAACCTCTTTTTCCTTACAATATATTGGTATAAACTGCTGACAGCTTAATATTGAAATAAACATGCTGCTCCTGTACCTGACCTGGCCAGCACAAAGACCAAAACCCACATGTCTAAGACCAGCTTCTCCCAGAATGGTGAGAGGGCAGTGCACCACAGATGTTAGGTGTGTAAAAACCTCTTAATTTAATGCTACAAAATGTCAAAGCCCGGGAAGAACATTTAAAAGATCAAAATAAAGAGCATGAATGGAAGAGCAAGAACAGGGTGTAAAGGTTTTATTCTCTCTCTGAACATGCAGAGACCTGTCCTTTTAGACTGAGGATGGCAAACCCTTACCCATGGGTTTGGGGTATTACACTTTCCTTTGAGAGAGTTTTGAGGCACCAAACATCACTCCAGGCCTGTTTCATAATCGTTAGAGAGAAGCTCTGCTCAGACGTGGTGGCAAATCTGGTTTTGTAGTTCCTTCTTAAAAAAAAAGTGAAGAAGATTTGTTTCAGATTATGATTAGCAACATTCAAACCTAGATAGAGCTTTCTTCCCTACAATAAAAAACAGGTGCTTGGATTTGGAATTTTGGTACCAGAAATGAAGTATCCTGGAATATTGATCTCAGCATCTGTTTAGTCTCAAGAGGTAGAAAATCATAATCAACATTTCAGAAGACACCTTGTGGAAAGCAGAGTGATCTTTAAGGAGGCAACCACATCAAGAGAAAAACAATGTGGTTTATCATTGGAGAACAAAGACAGCAGGAATAAAGCAGAGAGGTACAGAGATGTAAAGCAGAGGCAGCAACGCAGGCTGTAAGGAAAGCCAGTCCATGTCCAAAGTGATTTATGGGAGGCAGACCTATTCATAGCTCTCCATCCCAAATCCATCCAGGCCCATTTGAGGAGGGGTATGACTTGTCGTGCTTCTCCCTTCCTGAGATGTCCTGCTGTGCCTCAGAGAGAGAGGACAGGGAGAAATGTAGAAGACTTGGACACAGCAAACACCGCATCCCAACAGAACATGGAGCAAATCCTGTGTCCCAACAGAACATGGAGCAAATGGAAACGGTTTCCACTCTTTCTTTCCCTAAGAGGATTATGTCAGCAGGGCCTGGCTGGCGTCTGCAGCAGAGCTCAGCGCCAGTGACCAGGGCAGCCAGCCCTACCCTCCTGCCCAAGGCTTTCATTAAGACTTTGGTTCCCCGTTGCTCACATGGCGGCTTGCACGTGCTCCCTAAATATCCTGCATCCACCTCCAAGGTATTTGCTAATATAGAAATCTCTTCCTCCCCCTTTGCCCCCTCCTCCCAAGAACCTGGGGCCGCAGCACAAATCACCATCCTGCTGAGAAATTTTCATTACACAAGGATGGGACAGAGGACTCGAGCTGAATGGGTATTACCAGAGAGGCAAGGACCTTATAACTGTACATGGTGTCTGCTCCTCTGAGCCTGCATCAGTCAGCTGAGGGTGCACATCAGCCCTGCAGAGCACAGCAAACAACCCCTCCTGCTCATGCATTGCCCCTGCTGGGAATAACCAAAGGAGTTCCTGCTCCTGGCCAGCTCTGGGTGCTCTGCTCTGGCTGCAGAGCCACACCGTGGGCTGGCACTATGGACTTCCCTCATTGCTAAAGGGGTATTTCAAACCTTAGAATTAAACAGAAATCCTGAAATCCCAGAGACAGACCCTTGTAACTTTTTGCAACCTGCCCTGCCCTCAGGCCTGCCTCTGCACTGCATCCTCAGACAGCCAGAACAGCAATGCAGATCCAAGGGGGTGAGATCCGTTTGGCTCAAAATAGGCAGGTCAAATGACAGTCCCAGCCATTTCAAATAACATCACACATCTTTAATCTAGTTTTGAGATGAAAGTGAGGGATTTTCACCATGGAGCTCAGGGGAGAAAAGCCAGGATCCTTGTTGTCAGTCACACAGTCAAATACAGCCAGCTGCAAAGAATGACATATTGTGGTCACAGAACCTGCAGGTGAGGATGGGTTTTCCCAGATATTTAGCTCCCCAGCAACCCAGTAACACAGGATAGCTCTACCTGTCTTCAGGTAACACTTCCAGCAGAATCAATCAATGAATCTACATGGAAACCAGCTCATCCCTTTCATCTCATTTCTCCGTTACCAACTTGAACAAAACCAGGAGAATAACTTGCCTCTGTACAGATAAATTAAAGGCAATTCCATCTAAAAAACACAGCATATAAAATTGCATATACTCCTTCAGAATAATCAGCACATGCCAAAAATCACTTATAAATCCCATTTGTTTGAAAGCATGGATTTTGGCTTCAATGTTATGTTTTGTTTCTGAAGTAGCAACTACAGCTCAAGGCAGGAACCAAAGCATCAGACAAGTCAAATGTACCATCTCATGTGGAACTACCAAATTTTTTTCAGTATTTTTCACACATGATACCTGCCTCTACAGATGTTCAGTATGAAAGCAAAAAGGTGATCATAAGCTAGGATATTTGGGAAAAAATTTTCTAAAAACAAATAATAGAAGTCTTTTTTATTAACCTCTTTCAATCATTTGAAAAATAAGAACTACCTTTACTTGAGCATCTTTCCTTTCTTTCAATCCCAATTTGCATTCTGTCACTGGAGAGGTCATACTCAGTTCTTTTTTAATTTGAGAAGGCTTGTTTTTTCCTTCTTTCCAAAGACAGAAAAATTTGGAGAAACCAAAAACCTTTTATTTTTGAGGAGGGATGAGCCTGTAAAGTGTTGGATCAGGTCCAATAAGTTATCTTTGAATTTCTACGGCAATACACATGGAAAAATCAGAGAGACTAAAAATATTAATATTTCCTATTTACGTTGAAGAATAATAAAGAAAATCTATTTCCATTTCCATTTTAAAGTTTATATTATTATATTGTATTTTTCATTTGATTCTTCTTAAAGCTTTTAATTCCTTTTTTGCCAAAATATTCAAAGAATGGGCCCCTCCAGAAGCATTTAGGAAACCACACATTTGTAAATACAGCACTGCTGGAACTGTGACAGCAGCTTCACAACCATATAATTCATTGGGCTACCTGAAGTCCTCCTCTCTTTCCATAACCAATTTCTTTAGCAAATAAATATAAAGACTGTATAAGCTAATGCCTGCAATCTAAGCTGCAAAGCAAGTCTTAACTCCAGGTTTAAATTGAGGATCCAACTTTTAGCAAAAAACCAAATATCCAACCAACAGCTATAAAGATGATAATCTGACATATTTATAGGAATCAGGTTATCTGTACATGAACACACACACTGCAGATAAAGGTATGGTACAAACTACTGATATAAAATGTAATTCACAAGTGACTGGCTGCAGCATGCCTGTAACCCAAGTCTTAAATATAAGAGAGCCTCAGTGACAGAAGGGTATTTCATGACTAGTGATTGCCTGAGGTAGCTTAAGGCAGTTCCACTTGCATGTTTTCCAGAGCACAGACTAATGCTACCATCTCTTTGGGATGTCCTTGTCTGTCCCAGGTGGCAAGAAGCCCAAGAAGAGCCAGTCAGGACAGCCTGGACAGGAGCTATAGGCACCACAAGTCCAGGCATGGGGCTGGGGCAGAGCACACCACTGACAATTGCTAATGCTGGATTTGAGCACTTCCCAGACTCAGCCCTGAGCATCCTGGCACCCTACATCTAAGACCAAGGCAGGAAATAATGCTTAGAAAGGCCATCCTCAAGTCAGCACGTGGCATTGAAGGGTTCAGCTTTCTGATAAAAATCTTTCTGTTTCTGGCCCTTCATGCATTCCTCCCCAAATATCTATCTTGCAAAGTCAGTGGAGAAACCACCTTGTAATGTGGTCTGCCATCTAAAAACATTTAAGAAGTGACCACAAGAGCTACTACTAACTAAAGCCCACCAAAACAACAGGATCTTTCAAGAACATACAATTATATATGGTTAAGCGTGTGCAATATATGCATAGTGCCTATGTCCAATTCCATTGTACTGCAAGCAAGTACCTGTGCCATAAGGGAAAGTCACCAGGATGAACCTGCATCCTGCACAGCACTACATCCTACTTGATATGCACAGATCCCAGTGCAAAGGCAGATGGAGGGGCCAGTTGTGTTAAACCCAGGTGATTAGGTCACAGGTTTGCAGTTTTGTTTTATGTTTTCTTTACCAGCAAACTGTCCATTAACTTTACCGAGAGCAGAAAGCAAAAGGAGAGGAATTTGTGAAGTTGGTAGCCCATATGGCTGGTGGGGAGTTAATCTGTGCCTAAGCAGCAGGTCGCATGAGCCAGGCTGTCTGTTGGGGTTGTTAGTAACCTAGGGGCAGATCATGGAGCAGCAGGGAACAGGATAAACTCAGCCTACAAATACAGTCAGGAATGTGGCAGGAAATTATTTCTGAAAACATACTCTGAAGCATAATAGCAACGATCAGACGGTCAGGCTGTGTGTATGAAATCTATCTGGACTCAGGGCACACCACAGGAGTGCACACAAGGGTGTGATAAAGCAGATTGGGTGGATACTCCTGCGTCCATACATGCATGTTAAAAACATAAACTCTGCTCAGAGAATAAGTGCAGGCACACCAGAGTATAGCTAGACAGCATTGCTTCCCCTACCATTCTAAGCAAAGGAGAATAAGTTAGTTGCTTATGTTTCATGCAAACCATCTGCCACACAGCTTTATAAAATTATTCATTATGTCAACACTTAAGAACAAAAGACAGAATTAGCAGAAATTGAAATTTTCAAGGAAAATATTTTTTTTTTTAAAGGGAAAAAATCATGAGGCAAGCCTCAGGTCATAAGAACAGCACAGGACAAAGCCTTTGCACCCCAAGTACAGACTGTGACACTGGGCAGGGAGCAACATGACAGAAAACCAAGAAAAAACCAAGAACCAGGTGGCACCAATGGACAAAGCCTGAGGCAATGTGGAGATGGTCTGCAGGTCTACACCAAAAGAAGCAGGAAATCTAATTACATTTTTAATTTAATTTTTAAAATGTCACTCAATAAGAATTTTGATGCTCTAAGCTTTTTCAGCATTCAAGACAACTATAAGACAGCAAACAATTGTCTAGGCTGTAACACTTTATTTTCAACCATCTTTTTTAACTCATCACTGGCATAACCCCAGATAACATTAACCCTCCAGCTATTGCCAACTTTAGGATAAAAAAGAGTACATATTGGACAGTTTAAGCAACACAACACCACACAGCTGGGTAATCTACCCTCATTTTGAGGAGAAGGGGTAAAAGATAATCAAATAATCTTTGTGAAAATGTAGATTTAATAGCACCAATGGACTATTTAGCTCTACAGCCTGTATTCTGCTGTGGCTAGCAGAGGTTGTCTAGGAAAGTATGCAAGAGCAGGGCACTGCTTCAGCCATATACTCATCTACTTAAGAGGCATTTCAAGCTCAGGGACTTCTAGAAGCTTTGTCTTTGTATTTACTACTAGTGATCAGTGCACTAGCAGGACCTTATTTTAGCCTCAGCAAAGAGCAGCCCTCTTTACTGACCATAACAAATTGCAAGGCAGTTCAACTCAGAAGGAGAGACTCAAAACCTCCCTGTCACAAGTAAGAGCTATTCTTCCCCAAACTTAAGCGCCAGAACAAATCAAACATGACAGATGTCATTTGTATTACATGTTAGGGCACTACAGGAAAGCCAGGGCCCACCAGCAATGTGGGCTTTATACAAAGCCCCAGCACAGACTGCATAGTTAAAACAAGAGAAGGCAAGCAATACAAAATTATTTTTATGCAATGACTGATATTCTTTGAGACCACTTGAAAACAAAATTTTTCTGAAAGTAGCAAAATGTTGACACATAAGTGAAAAAGAAGATTGTTTTTTTAAATAGGAAAGGCTGCACCTTGCCTCAGGTAAGCACTAAAATGCTACTTAGGTCCATGTACAAAGTCAGGCACCAGGGAAGTTTTAACAGAAATTACATTTCTCTAGGTAATGCCTGTCCCCAAAACTGCAGGATGACAGCAAAAATGACAGAGAAGAGTTTCTCTTGGGAATATAGATGAGCTTTGGAAGAGTATAAGATGTAAACCAAACCTTAAAGGGAAGAACAGATCAACCTAAGTGTGAAAAAATCTTAAAAGAGGTTCTCCCATGACCTTTGGTCAGAAATTGACAGTATTTTACATCCAGCAAATAGGGTGAATGGAGAGTCAATGGCTGGGCAGAAGCACTGCATGCTGCTCTCTGACCATCTCTGTATCTGCCCACCAAGTTTCAGAGGTGCTTGTCCCAGCACAGAAAGACCCTGTCCTGCATTTCTCTTGATCTCTCCTCTCTTAAGAGGAGAAGTCCTGCTTAGTGTGAAAGAACCTTAACACTGTCTCCTAGAGAAACATGCAGGAACCCAGTCTTTAGTGGATGAGTGGAGTAGATCTGAGCATTCCTTGAACCTTAGCAACTGCAGGGCAACCCCATGTCCTTCACTGGCTCTGCACACACTGCCAGCCCTGTCCCAGAGATCAGCAGCACTAGGGAGACAAATCTCCTCAGCAGAGCACCTCTGGAGCTAATTAGCACACTTACACATGAGCTGAAGGTGAACACTAATCCTTTTCCTTAACCATCAGACTCTACCTTGGTCACACAGGTAATTGTCCAAAAAGACTGTGTGAAGCATCATCTGAATTTCAAGATGCGTATGGGATTCAAAGCAAATAAATGCTGCTGAATATTCTTTGCCTCAAAAGGGTTTTTCCATTAGTCTTCAAGTTCAGATTTTCTACATAAATTTGTTCCTACAGACACCTCTCTAGTTTGTTACCTTTAATTCCCACAATCCTTCTCCAGTTCTATCCTAGATCTGCAGTGTGACCTCAAAGATCCCAGCTGTCACAGATCACAAATACTGACATATTGGTCTTGAATTCAAAGTGAGATTTCTTCCAATGTTTTAGTTTATATATGAAAAAATCCTCCTTCTCTCCTTTGACCATCAGGCCCTGCAACAGGTCAAAATATTTCTTTGCACTGAGAACAACTTGTTTCAAGTGATCAAGGAAGAAAAAAGGAGATTCATCTCTTCAGAGGGCTGGTAGGAACTGCCTGCTGGTCCCGGCACTCAGGCAGTGTGGGGGCAGAGTTCCACCTTGTATATAGGTTATTTCATCAGGTATCTCAGCTGACCAGCTGTTACTGACCAGAGAAAAACAACACTGAGATCCCAAAACCTCCATACTGACTGCACAGCTCCCATCTCTGATGGGCTGAGGGTGCTTTGCACTGCTCAGTTCTTTAAAAGGCAAATCAAAAACTGTCAAGTTAATGGGGAGGTTTTGTGTGTGCTAATTATAGAACACAAACCCTCATTGTCTCTGTCCCAGGCTGGGTCACACTCTTGTTACAAAGCTTTTGTAACTCTACTAATGCCTTTAATATAAGCTCCTATTAGTCAATTCCTAAGCCCAGTGCTACTGGGTTGCAGCAGCCAGGCAGCTGACTATAATTACAATGTGCTCATAGTGTGCTTAACCTGCATTTATAAAGCATGTTAATTCTCATGAGTCTGTTTTAATTTGGTGCAGGATTGACAGCCTTTTAGTTTTACTCCACGGATCAGATCAAGCAGAAGCAGCAGCCATGTAAATATGCCATGCTGTCCCTGTGGAAGGAGGTGAGCAGCACTTCATCCTCCCTTGGGTAACTGGAGCCACATTGCACTGTCCCTACAGATCTCTGCAAGGTTTTTTGGTTGGTTGTTTTTTTTTCCCCTCTTGCACATCCTGGCTCATTGGAAACCTTTATCTCCAAAGCAGCCAGCCTTGTAGAAGGCACAAGAGGGAGTCCAGGGCAAACAGGAGCTCCTCTGAATGTCACCACTAGTAAGGGATCCACAGCCTTCAAAATAAGAGTTTCCCTATCCATGAAGGTCCCAGTTCCAGGCCACTATGCAATATTTAAGCAATTTTAGAAACTAAATGAATTTTTTCGTCCACCATTTCAGACCAGGTCTGGACAGGTGAATACAGATCTAGGGGAACACTGCTTTGTCCATTTGGTTTTTTTGTCTATAAAAACCTCAGAGAAGCCCTCATAAAAACAAGAATGCTGCATAAATTGGGATGGAAGCCAATTCCTCTTTTACTCTGCTGGCTGTCTGTCCCATGAATGTCCATTTTTGAATGACTCGGGGACACTGAGGCATTCAGGTCTTCCTGGTGCTGCTGCCAGGAGCTGCACTAGGCTCAGGGAGCTCAGTGCTTATGAGGGTGGGCCACTCACAGCTGAGATGTGCTCAGACCTCAGGGATGACAACTCTGGCTTGGCTATTCCAGCACTGACTCCATTCCCCTGACACTCCAATTAGCAGGTGGCTCCTACCTACAAAAGTTCTCCTGGGTAATAAACTCTCTTTGCAGCAGGGCCCAGTGTCACCTTTCCTCCTCCCCCATCTTCTCCTGGTTGCTCAGCAAATAATAAATAGCAAATAGACACTAGAACAATTAGTGATTTGGAAACCATGAAAGAAGAAGAAAAATGTGGTGTTTCCTCTGAATATTTAAGACAGGTATCAAATATAAGAAATGCTGCTGAAAGAGATAAGTGAATTTATTTTATGCTCAAGGAGTGCAGGATGTAAAGCAATTAACTTTAGTTACCACAAATTCAGTATCAAGGAAAATCTCTGCAGTAAGAACAGTGGCATGCTGGATTTGGTTGGCAAGGGATCTTCCATTCTTCTCTGTTTTCAAGAGCAGGCCAGGTAAACACCCATCAGACACAGCTCAGCTAAAGGGCAGCTCATCTTAAGAGCATACAGAGACATGATGACTTACCAGGATTTCTTATAGCCATCTTTTTAAAAATTCTTTTAACCTTTATTTTACCTTTCTTTGTGTGTCTACCCATTTCTCTCTTATTAGCTTTTTCTTTGGCAAAAATAGTTTTAAATGGGAACACATACCCTTATTTTAGGACTTAATACCAATATCCAATCTTTCTCATTTGCGTTTCTTCTCTTGAAAGAGATATAAAATCCCTCTACTTATTCGTGTAACTACACTGATAAATATTTTCAAATCAAAATGTTCTTTGGAATAAAGTGAACTTATGTACACAATACTAACTTTTAAAAACTTCACTTTTTTAAACAATAGGCTCTCATGGAAAAAAATATCAATGTTTTAGAAGACAGTTTTCAGCAAAAAGGATCTTTGACTTATGTTTTCAAAGGAAAAAATAAACGTTCTAATTTGAAGAAGTTATTTCATTGTTCCTTGTATGATTCTCTCAACATTTCCTGCATTAAACTCTCCATTAACATATTTTTTATTTCTGTCCTTAGGTATTTTTCTAAAAACAAAGGCCACCAAAACCTATAAACTGAAAGTGTTTATATTGCATATTCGATCACTGCCCATGCACACAAGCACCTGTTTAACACATCTCCAGCAATAATATCTCAACTTTACAAATTCAGAGCCTGCTTAATCTCTGTTTAACAAAACCAGACAGAGAAGCCCTGTGTCCCCAAATGCTGCTCTGCCTTCATCCCAACAGGTGGGCTCTGGGCTCCTCTGTGGATGTGATTATTGCTGTCCAATTCCTTGCCTTTCTCCCAAGGCCACTCTCCTTCTGCAGGATGACTCATTAGCCTGTCCCCAGCAGGGAGCTGACATCCAATTAACCAGCTGACAGTCCTCCAGTGGCTCCCACTACTCCTCTAAGGCTCTGTTTACAAACACAGGCTGCTGTGCCCATAAAGGAGGGGAAGCTGAAAGTCCCCCTGCCAGGCCAGTTTGTTCAGAAGGTTCAGAGCCCTTTAAACAATACTTTTGTAGGGTAAGGATTGGGCACATGGCGTGCAGAGGGATGCAAAGTCACCCTAATGGCTGCAGCTGCACCCAGCAGGAAACGGAGCAGCAACGGGTATGAAACAGCAGCATCAGGACTCGGGTCCCAGCTGCAGCTGGGAAGCCAAAAGAAATTAGTAGATGGGGAAATATCACAATTCTATATAGGAAAGTACCTACAGAGTTCATCCAGAGTGTTGTCAAGGTCTCTCTGACAAACAACGAAGCTTTTGAGCATAAAGCCACAGGCGTTGCAGCTCCTGCACGAAGGAACGAGTCATTTTACCAACACGCTGCAAAGAAGCTCCACACACTCGAGCAGGAACACAATGTTCCTTGCAGAGAACAGAGGTTTTCAGTCTGCAGGGACTCACTGCAGAGTGCCTCTGCCTTTGATCTGTATGTGTTGGTCTCATTCATTGGCACTGGGAGTTCTGCTTAGATTTTTTCCCCTCTTTGGACAACTCCAGAGAAAAAAGGTGCCCAGAAAACTATGATCATTGCTACCCAACTTCCACCTGGCACCCACTAAAGCAAATAACTGTTCCTATTAAGTTACAGGTCTGCCTTGGTATAACAACTTCAAACTTCAGTCAGGAAAGCTTCTCCTAACTTAGTAGCAAGTCTGAAATTACACTTCAAATCCACATGTTTCTGAGTATTTACTGTATTTTTGGGATTATGATCTACATCCTAATTTTTACCCCCAGCTACCTTTTTGAGTTAGGTACAAAACCACAAACTGATCCAGCCAGTTTCAAATCTGAGCCAAATTTAGTTGAATTTTTCACAATCAGAATCTCATCTTTTTAAATAACCTGCACTGACTACAAACCAAGGCAGTGGCTGATTTTTGCAGTGAGGAATGACAACACTACCTCAAGAAAGTCTCCACTGTAGTACACTGCATCTCTGGGTAAGAAACACAGCAGAGATGATCCCAAGAGAGATCAGAAAGCACCAAATCCTGGTTCTTCTTTCCTCCAAAGGTGTTTTGCACCATGCAGATATGCTTATAAGGTGTTACACTGGGATTAAGTGCAAATTGCTTCAGATTTCTCCCTCTCACACTACTAGAGTGATACAAATAAGAATTTATTGAGAATTTAAGGCTGAACATTTAGTCTCTGTGCTTTTCTTTAATGTAACTATTCCTATTTGATTACACAGCAGCCAAAGATTTCAGCCAGAGAAGGTCCTTGCAGACAAATACAAAGCAAGGCTTTGGCCAGAAACATACTGTAAGAGCAGATCTAATAGTCTGAGAATTTACCCCTCCACCTTCTCTAGATGAACATGACTAGAGATGAACCTGTCAATAGCCTGTACCTGTAGCTCAAGTGACATCAGTGCTTCCAACCTGCAGCAGTGCAGCTCAACCAGGAGAACTCAAACGATCTTCAGCAGCAATATGAAATCTCACAGGGACCACTCGCATTCTGGTCCTCAACTCACCTGCAGCATCCTCTCATAGGAGATAAGGAATAGATGAAGGACAGGCACTTATTTAGCTTCAAAAATAATTTCAGCTCTAGCCAGCTAATCACAGCTGAAAAGACAGCTTCTGCTAAGAAAAGCTATTGCTTTATCTGGGTGAATTATATTGCAAATTATTGTGTACAGATCAACTTCACCCATTAATTAACTGCCCTAATTCATTACATTATAGAGGCAACAATGATAATTGCCATGAACACTGTGGTGTGACACCAGAGCCACAAACCAGCCAGCACAGCAGCACCCGACAGAACGTGAGCCATGTGCCTCTGTCCCAGGCCCTGGGCTGCGCTCCAGCCGCAGCCTGATCATAGGAAAATTAAGAGTTCTTTCCAAATTTAGATCACACTGCTGAAGACTTGGCCCAGGCAAGTTTTTTTTTGTGAAAAACCACAGAAATGGTGATTTTATGATCTCTCTAGCTTATCATGTCTGGGTTTTCTTTTCTTCCTTCCTCTCATTTCTAATTGAAATATAACTTCTCCCAGCTTTTGAATGCTTACACTTTGCATGTCTGATTTGGTCTCTGTCTTCTCTATATACCCCCACAGCAGCAGAAAACTCTCAACAGATTCATTTAGCCCTCTTCTCCAAGCTAAGCAAGCCCAGCTCCCTCACCCTCACATTCTCCAGCCTCCTGACCAGCTTATCGGCCCTCCTATTTGATTTTCCAGTTTGACAACTTTCTTGCACTGTGAAGACCAAAACCAGATGCAGTACCTCATATGCAGTTTCATCAGTGCCTAGTAGAGGTCACCAACCATCTCCCTCAGCCTACTGATCGTGGTCTTGCTAATGCACCTCAGTGCTCAGAGAGCCCCCTCTGCCCACTTTTGCTCTGTCTAGGTAGTCATAAAATGATCTGTTTGTTGGCTGTGTCAAATCACTAATCCCTGGGGTTCTTTTTGATGCCTGTTATTAAAACTGTCTTGTTTCTACTCTCAGCATTTGCAGTTAAGTGAAGTCTAAGAACCCTAAAATTGTTTTAAAAGTTTGGGCAGAAATAAGCTCACTCGTTCTGCAGACCATGTACGCCCACAAAAAACCAATCTCTAACTACACTGCTTTGAATCCTGTGGCATAGACCAATTCACTTGTGAAAGACCAACAGATGGACAGAAAGAGACACCCTCCTCCCCCCTCTGGCTGGTATCAATTCCCATTAAAGACTCTCCTGTGTCCACACTATGCATGCTGACCACTCAATGCAGGCAAAATTGCAATCCACCTTGATTAACTTCCTAACAAGTTCTTTGCGCCTCCCTCCTTGTTCCTCTACCAGTCACACTCCTTCTCTCTAAAGTTTTCCTCTAATTAATTCCACATTAAGCACTGAAAATCGGCAGGGTCCTCTCAGACAGCCCTGGTCCCTTTCTGTGCGCACCCTCCGGGTCCCCAGTGCTAAGCCCACTGGTAAAAAGCTGACATCTGTGCAGCAGCTCCCAGGCTGCACTTTCAGGTACAGCATGTGTTGCACCTTGAACTACAGTCTCATTTCAGACCCCACCATTGAGACCAATTAAGTACAGAGCATGCAAGGAGCTGACCGAGTGTCGCATGCTGGCTATAACCACAAGGACTTAGAGGCCCCAAATCTGTTATTACCAAGCTGTTCCTGACACCAGCATGCTGCCTCCTAACAAAAAGAATAGATTAAGATCAATCAAGTCTCCCTCTGGCTTGTCAGTGGGACTTTGGACCACACCTTCCACCCAAAATTTCCCTCCTCTCCTGCTTCTGAACACCTAGGCAGCTCCAGGCTAACAAGGTGGCTGCTGAGTCAAGCGTGAGCTGAACCATATGTTCATAATTAGTTAACTTCTTGCTTTATTGCTAGAAGCACTATCAATAAATCAGTGACAGCCCATAGTGGCCTTAGGAGATGCAACAAGCCACCCCCGGCCAGCACGGGGCCCTCCCCTCCACACGGGCAACTGGCCATATTTCATTCCAGCTGTGGCATTGTGCACTGAATTAACTTTATCCTCAATTTAGAAAGCCAGCATGAAATCAAGAGACCTGAGGGAAAGAATAAAGAGAAAGAAAGAGAAAGAGAGAAGAGGAAGGGGAGGGAGGAAAGGGAGAAATCCTAGCAGGTCAACTCAAAAAACAGTTTGGTGAGTGACCATCTACAGGGATGGTGCTGCTTAACCCATTGCTGCAAGGCTGGTTGCAGGCAGCACATTAATTAACTTTCTGCCTCTTATTGCCCAGAGCTGTGAGTGAAGGTTTCTTAGCACAAGCTGAAGGGGGAACCCAGTGATATCATTGTTTTTTAACCAGTCACCGTTAAGTTGCAGCAGGTAAAGCAGAACAATAGGCAACAGTGGTGCCAGGATGAGTCTGGCTGGACACACCACGAGCTCTCGAGGTGAGTGTGCTCACGCAGAGCGGTGCTCAGCTTGAGCAAAGTGCTGTGACAGGTCAGCTATTCCCTGATCTGGGATAGCACATGGCAACTGTCATACTGCTGGGTGTTAAGGTAGATTCCCTGTGGGCAGTGGAGAGTGCTGGAGGCTTCTGCACAGCAATTCACAAAACCTGAATCCAGAGCCTGCCCCTCCTATGGTCCTCACCTGTACTGCAAAGTTACACAGGCAACCTGAACATCACCCACAACTAAATGCTGAAATGCCTGTATTTACCTCATCCTGGGATTGTTCTGCCTGCCTGGATGTTTAACTGAAACACAGCCTGACCTTGCAGTGCTCCCACTGGCAACTTGTATCTGGTTGAAAATGCACCTGAAAAGTCATTGCCATAAAGCAAAGTGCTATCATCCTCCTGAGCCGATGGAATTTTGATAATGCAGCACAAAACAATTCTTTTCCCCCGTGTTTCTCAGTTTCCTCCATCCTCAAAACTTAAATCCAGCTGTAAGATCCTAAGTGAAGGCTTCCTGATTTACTGAACCTGTGCCCGGCTGGGAGCAGAGGGAGAGATGCTAGCAAGCCCTCTAGTGTCCACCTGCAACATCCTTCTATTAAACATCCCAGGGTCCAAGAGTGCAAGAAAACCAAAATATTTCCAGCAATAAGCTAACCCTCCAAATTCATGATAGTAAGCCACATCTTTGAAAGACAAAAGTCTATAATTAGTGTTCCTCTTGAAAATAAATCTGACAGCAATTACAGAGGGCTATTCCTCAGTAAGAACATCTATCACAGTATCTTCCTCATCACACATTTAAGATAAACAAAGCAAGTTATTGAGGGGCACTTTGCAGGCTGGCAGCCAACCCAGAATGGGGCACTGTAGGGTCTTTCAGTTTCCCAGTGAAGTATTTTGTTCCAGGGGACCCCACTCCTTTGTGCCCAAGGCACCAAGGGTGCTGGCTCAGACTCTTCCTCGTAGATTTGTATCTCGTGGGTGCTGGAGAGTACAGAAAGGTCTAAGCCCTGTTGCTGAACATAAAACTCTCTTAAAATTTGTGGAATTGCAAAACAACATCCAACAGCTAATAGCTGATAATAACATATTAAATTAGTTCAGTTCAAATGAAGCTGCAATTTCTCAAACAACACTACATCTTTCTAGGTCTAAGGGGGAGGTCAGAAAACACTGACCAAAGCCAACAAGGTCCCCATGTGCATGTCAGGAGTCTGCTGAGCTTCGGTGCTGGCCATGGATGACAGACCAGTCATTGCAGCTTCTGTGGGTGGCAAGAGGTCTCATTTCTGTCTGACTAAAAGAGAGAAAGGAGAAATGATACAGAATCCACATGAGCTTCTGGGCAGCTCAATAGCTGCCATTAAAGTCTCTGTTCCTGCCAGTCACTTCAGGAGACTCAGACACAAGGACCTGGAGCCAGGAGAACATCTCCCCTCCAAAGCCTGCTCCGTTGCACTGCACTAACCTCTCCTTTCTTTCCCTGCTTCCCTGCTGTACTATTACAGTTTGCAATGGAATTGCAAAATTACAGTAAGGCATGGATGAATCCTGCTCTCTCATCCAGGAGCAGTTAAAAACCAAATACTTCTCTTGTTTCTTATTCACTCTCAGGCCTTTTTACATTGCTTTGGCACAGTATGAGGCTGCCAAATGGATACAAACCTCCCCCCACCCCTTTCTCCTCCAGGATAGCATAAAACATAACCTGACCAAAAAAAATCCTGTCTCTAGTTATTATCCACTGCACATCATTCCTACAAGGGAAGTCATGCTGCCATTGAAGTGTGTAAACTTGTGGTTAAAATTAAATTTCAGCAAAATTCAGGGAAGAAAACAGCTCTGATGTGTTTTGAATGGAATTCTTTTAAAAGGCCTTGGGATTTGGAAGACATTTACTCTTTTAATCCATTATATCAAAATAATTGACAAAATCACAATGAAACATTTTGTTCCTTCCTAAAAACAAAAACCAAAGAGGGGAAAGAAAAAAAATCTCTCATGGAGAATTAAAAAGCATTCAGGTTTCATTCCAACGAGCTGGGCGTCAGGACCTCGGCATTCTTCGAGAAAAGAGATTATTGTCTCCAGCCAGCCCTGGTATAAGCCTGTAAAATCCTCTGCCAATCTTTTAGATGAATTACCAGCCAACTAATTCCTTTTCATCACCAGTTCATCGAACACTACCTGCATGGACTAGGAGCTGGAAATTTTGTGTATACAGACAGAGCTGTTTTACTAGGCTATCTCCCCCATGACTTATTGCTTTAACTCAGCCTTTGAAAAGTATGCACAAAAACCCTGACATCTTTCTCAGCTCATGACAACAGCATCCTTCACCTTCTGACCTCCAACACATTTACACACGTCCTAGAATCTTTCTTTCATTATTGATTAGGGAAGGCAATGCCATACAGCTCTGCAATGAAGAGATGCCCTCACACATATTTACTCAGATCAGAGATCTCTGCCAAACACCCCAACTGCCAGCCAAGAATGGAAAGTGCCCAGCTCTGCACCCAAAGCAAGATGGAGAGAAGCCAGACTGCCAGCTCCTGAGCCAGAGCCAAGAGGAAAAGCACTGTTCAATAGGTGAAGCCCAGTACTTTGGGCTGGCAGCACCGTTCACACAGGAGGAGCTCACAGGCCAGGTTAGAAGCAGGCAGATGCAAACATCAGTGGATGATTAGACATGAGGCCCCACTCAGCTCTGCATCTGGCCCCATGAAAATTCATCCTAATTTGGACTAAACCCATGAGCTAAGCTTTTCTGGCATGTCTCCCTGCAAAATAGTTTGAGTTCAATAGAAAACACCATGGAGAAAAACATGGCTTTTTAGCACACGGCTCTTTCTCTTGTGGGCGCAACAATTTTCCCCAAACCACGATGGTCAACACTCCGAGCACACTCAAGAAAAACTGTTTCTGCCATCTGTTATTTAACCCTGGGACTACCTCAGGGCTTTTGTTTGCACTGCTGAATCACTTTCCATGGTGTAAGGGTTACTTAGCTGCAGCATGGCAGCTCAGTGCAGGGGAACCTCTGGAATGAGGGACATGGAGAGCAGCAGGATGCTGCTGATGCCAGCCAAGAACAGGCTTTGCTTCCATAACTACATCATGGTTTATATTAAAACTCCCATCCAATTAATCCCCAAACATCCCAAAAAAATTATCAGTTCACAATTAATTTGCTCTTCTGGAGGCAATTGGTCTCAGCCAAGAACAAAGGGATTCATTTGGCCAGAGGCTACGTGAGGACATTTTTATTACAGAAATGTGAAATCTAAGCAGACACACCAGACTGATAGATGAGGAACTGAAACAAAAATGCAAAGACTGACTTAGGTCTATACCATAAATGGGTGATGTTCTGAAATTTCAGGCATTTAAGTGCTACTACAAAACTGTACAACATCAGAGCCAGGAGCAGAACATATTTCTCTTCCATACACCAATCAGGTTGGCAACAGTAACAAATTCTCACCTGCAGTTTTCAGGAGAACTCATCAGCTCATCACAAGCCAGCCCTAAGATCAGGACCTCAGGGTTATTTTATGATACAATTCCAGCCAAAGGAAAGGGCAAGAAAGAGGCAATAAATAGAGCCTGGGATGAGTTCTGAGAGAACATGTCCATAGGATACTAAACAAGTGCAATTAATGTCCTCCTCTGGCAAAAGATCAATATACCCAGTAGAATCAATGAAAGCATTCAAAAGAAAAAACAGGAATTATAAAACTCATTCTGTTTTTATCCTCTCACTCTCAATGACATTCTGCAAGCAGTGAATTCTGTAAACATATTCTGTGCTCATAAAACATGCACTTTTCCCATTTGCCTTTCCATTTCAGGGAAACCTCATATCTGTACCTGAGGCTGCAATCAAGTGCAATCTAGAGGACTGCTTCTCAGATGGCTGGCAAACAAATAAAACAGTTGCACAAATCCAGATAAACACAGCATAGATTGTTGTTTATAACACATCAAATGGCACACAGGGCAAACCAGAAAAAGCTACAGCCACAAATGGAAAGTCAGATTGGAAATTGGAGTGGTATTCTGAACAGTAAAAAGCAGTACCAGCATCACAAGAGCAAGTCAGATAAAAGCACCATTATCTATTTAGAAAACCTTCAAATTTTTCAGATAAATTCCATCCTCTAGTCACTGACTCACCACTCTTGCTATGAAAAACTGCAGGTAAACCCAGAAAGGTGTTTTGCAATTTTTCTATCTTGTAGTCATCTCTTTTCTTCATTCAAAACTTGTGGAACTCCACAGTACCAAGAAGTATCAACACGGGAGAGCTGGAGCCCAACAGCACTGAAGACTCAGTTTGAGTTAACTGCATTTTACAGGAAATAAAGCCCAGAGGTGTATTAAATAACCCACATAATAAAGCCCACTGCCACCTGACAGTGATTTCAAGACTAGTAGCTGTGTGAGAGAGTGATGAGAAAGGTAAAGGCTACCCTAAAATATACCAGGAAGATATAAAAGAGAAATGCTTTTCTGTAAACAGTGGTGTGTTATACAGCAACCTGAGTAATGCTGGTCATCCATCTGAGAAACAGGTTAATATCAGCTGGAATATTTTCAGAGATGGGTTCCTAAGGTTAGGAAAGACTGTAAAAGAACCTGCCTTCTTTGACCTAAAGAAAAAGACAATGTGTGACAGTGCTTTGCAAAGATGTCAAGGCTAAACACTGGAGAGGGAGATGAAGTGTCTAAACTAGAGCAAGAGTTTGGCACAAGGACAAAAGGGATTATACCTACTATGAATACATTCAGCCTGGAAACTAGAAAGTGTCCAGCCATCAGAGCTCAGAGTACGGGGTAGCCTCACAGTGGGAATAACATAAGGAAAATAACCTAATTAGTTTTAAGAGGGAGATTGAAAAGTTTAAGAATGTCTCAACAGCAGGGGACTGGATTTGGGAAGTGCCTTTTAGTCCTGCGTTCAAGGAGGAAGACTGATCAGAAAAATAGCCAGAACCTGTATCTGCATAAATTCCCTTTCAAAAGCATTTTTTTCAAATCAGACTCACCTGGTTTAATTTCTCATACCTTTGGTTCACAAACATGATCAGAGATTCATGCAAGTGCCAGGGACCTGTGTGTACCTGTCTATAGGTTAACATACTGAGTTATAAGTGAGCTTCTGTTTTGTCACTGGTTCACTTAACCACTCCTAACACGGATAAGAAGCACTGCAGCAGTAATGTGGCAGGACAAGTAAAGAGGATTTGGGGTGGGTTTGGACACCAGTGCAGGTGTCAGCACGCAAAGTAACCCATACTGTAACGGTTGTAAGTCTGGTATAAAACTTGTATTAAACTATCTGTGCTATTCTCTTCTCTGTACCATCCTTTCTGAGATCCCATTCACTATGATGCAAATGCAACTTTAAGGCCATTTTTACACAAAAAAGGGATAAACCAGAAAAAAAAAATTAGTTTGGTTTTGTCTTTTTTAAATATTAATCTGAAGGATTAGCTTCACCACTGTTGTTTAAACAAAAAACATCATAGAAATAACAAAAGAAAATATAGGTACAAAGAACATACAGTAATTAACACACTACAATATGCTTAAATGTGTGTTCCCAGAACTTCAGAAAATATCTGCTATGACATTCAAAGTGAAATCTCCACCAAAGCAATATTGTAGTCTTGATAAACGTTTTCCCCCAGAACTTTATTCCCAGTTACAGAGGTCCATCATTAACTGCAATAAGCAGTAAAAGCTCCAGATGAAGAGGAAAATTAGCAGATGATTGTTACTTAGTTTTGTTTTACACACACACATCAATGTGATTGCTACTGTGACTTCAGCCTCTTCCATCATCATGTGTGATCATCCATGCACCATTTTTCAAAACGAGGTGTTTCTCTCCTACAACAGCATTTTTATTTCTTTGGCATATCTCTTTTGGTATCATATTTCTTTGGGTATGTCCCCAAACCTACCAGGGCTCTGATTTGGCTGTCCTTTACCCATTACCACCTTTCACTCCCCAGCACATCAGCCTCGGTGAGTTGACCTGAATTCCCTGAGCTCAGAAAGCCAAGCACTGTCAGCCCCCAGCCAACACCATGCCATTCAGGTCTCTACAGACCCAACAGCGGTTGCAGGTGACTGTGAGATATCTCTAGACAGGGAGAATCCACAATCCACACACCACCTAGGCAGATCTTCCAGTGCCTGCACCCTCAATAGGGAGTTCTTCCAGATGTTGAGGTGAAGCTTCTTGTGTTCCAGTTTATGGCCACTGTTCCTCGTCCTGTCACTGGGCACCACCGAAGAGTCTGGCACCTGCCTCTGAACCCCCACCTTTGAGTATTATATGCATTAATGAGATCCCCTAAGGAGCGGCCCCGTTCCCTCAGTCTCTCCTCATAACACAGCTGCTCCAACCCCCAGTTATCCCCTGGATGTGCTGTTCATTTACCCAGCTCTCCTCTCCTCTCCCTGCTGCTGCCCCGACAGACGAGAGACGTGACACGCGGGAAGGCCACATGGAGAGCAGCACCCCCTGCGCAGGGCATCCCCGCTCTTCACCCACTGCAGGCTCCTCTGCGCCCGCCTCACCCCCTCCGGGGCCAGGCGGAGGGCACACCGGGCACAGGGAGCGGGGGGCACGCCGGGCACAGGGAATGGGGCAGTCTGGCACCGGGAATGGGGCACGCCGAGCACCAGGAGTGGGGGGCACGCCGGGCACAGGGAATGGGGCAGTCTGGCACCGGGAATGGGGCACGCCGAGCACCAGGAGTGGGGGGCACGCCGGGCACAGGGAGTGGGGCACGCCAAGCACCACCAAGAGTGGGGCAGTCCCGGCCCCTCAGAACCGTCCGCGGCTCCCCCCGCCGCCATGCCCGCGCGGCGGGGGCGGCGCGGGCTGATGACGCTGTCTTGGGCAGTCCCAACATGGCCGCGGTTCGGGCGTTGCGGGGCCCGGCGGGACACGCGGGGTGTTCGCCTCTCGCACGGGGCTGCTGCGGGCGCTGAGGGCTCCTCCATCCTGCCCGCCCCGGGACGCCTCCCCTCCCGGCTTTACCCGCCTCCGCCGGGCCATTACCCAGCGCGCTGCCGCCCGCGGGCCCCCGAGCAGCGGTGCCTGTCCGGGGTGTGCCCGGTGCGAAGGAGCCGGCGGTGCCACAGCGCCCTGCGGCACCTCAGCGGTGGGCAGAGGGGCCAGAGCCGGCCGGGGAGCTGAGCTGGGTGTTGGGCGTGTGTCACACAACTGCAGTTCCTCAGTAGCCAACAGAGGACCCAGCTGTGCAGGAGCGGTTGGCATTGGAGGGAGTGGGTTATCACAGCAGTTATCAAATGGGCTGTGCTGCGCGTTAAGAAACCCAAAGTGTGACCCCAAACACTGTAGGCTGAGTAAGAGAGTGTGAGGCCTTTTTAAAACGCTTCTGTTGGAAAAAAAACGTAAGGCAGGAGATGGCAGGGGTTTAATTTGGTATAACTGCCAGTTTACCTTGGGCACCAACCTAGGAAAATAGCCAGTAATAAAAGAATGGAAGGCAAATGGTCCTCATGGTTTGTCCCTCAGGTATGGTCCCTGAGGCTTGCTGATGGGGGAACAGCACTGAGCATCCTGCAGGGGAGAAATGAAAGACCATCCCATATGCCAGCACGGCCTGCCCTCGGCCCAGCCTCATCCTGGCTGGCTGCAGACAGGTTGGGACAGCACCTGGAACAGCCCTCGCCATGGCAGGGGCAGGATCCTGGCAGAACAACTGGTTTATTCCCACCATCCCTTATGCTATTCAAAGGCAGACCCTCAGTGAAGATTTTTCGTTTAAATCTCAAATTTATCCATGGATTTTGATTGCTATGTAAATCTGATACTAATCAGAAGTGACTATATGGAGACAATCTCTGCCTTTCCTTGACACACCTGTCCATAGCTTTTGCAACATTATGGTATGAAATCCTTTATGATAATAAATCTTTTACCACTGCCACATTTCTATCCTAAGATCTTCTGGAAGTCTGGGGCTTGATAGAAAACATTCTCGATACAGTGAGACATTTGCAGGAGCTTGTCCGTGCAGACTCTCTTGTTCTGAAACCTGCACTTTCCTTCCCAGAACTGTCCACAGAAGTGTTCTGAATCCTACTTGCTTCTACACACCTCTGAGAAGCTGGGCAAAACCCACTCTGTCAGCCAGGCAGGTTGGACAGACTTGTTTCTTCCTGCTGGATTTTACAACTGCAAACAAGTCTTCAAAAGAAAACAAAACAAAACAAAAAACTAACCAGCAACACCAGCAGCCTTATTCTGAACATGTGGGATGCTTCCCTGGATGCCTGTTCATTTCCTGGAGTGAAACTCAGACACACCAGTTCACTGCTGCCCTGAAGTGTGTGGAAGCTTTTTTTCCTTCTCCCTCCTTTTCTTTTCCCTCCTTCCTTGTGTTGATTTGTGGGACCAGAATGACTTTGATTTCAGCAAGTTTGCTGTTTATTCACGTCACAAGTTTGACAGCTTTACACCAAATCAGATTGCTGGGTTTCAGGAGAGCTCTGAGGCGTCACTGGGAGCTCCTTTAGATTAAACTCGCCTCCCCGGTCTCCCCCCTCTCCCCCTCCTTCAGAGCCATTTAAACCTCTCTGGGGCTTTAACAGAAACGTGCTCCCAAGACCTGCATTTCATTCTGGCACTAATATGGTAAGTGCTCTTTGCATTTCTCTCGACCTCGAGGCAGAGAAGCTGGTCTCTCCCTTGGGGGAGTGCAATAGATTTTGTGCCCTCTTAAGATGAGAAAGAAAGAGGGCTCTTCTCTACCTGCCAGTGCAGTCTCTGCTGCTGTGCCTTCCCATGGGTGGGCAGACTCCCTGACTGAGACTCTAAGTTCTGCCGTTGCCTTCCTTGCAGAGATTTAGAGTTGCTGCAGATGAGGCTTATTTGGAGGAGGGAGAAAGGGTGAATCCAGAGACAACCCCAGGCTTTGCGGGCTGGGACTCCTGCAGAACTGCAGGGGCAGAAGAGAGTGCGAGCAGCCAGGAGGTGACTCTGCTGGCTCTGTGCTGCTGCTTTAGAGCCGAGTCGAACACCCATGGTGGCAGGAACGGTCTGGCCAAGCACAGCATTGGACCCCCCTTCACCCTAAACCCACTCAGCACCGCAGCATTTCCCCAGGGTCTGCAGGAAACCGAGCAGCCTCCCCGGCACAGCCGTGCTCGGAGCCCCAGTGCTGCGGGGGCTGGCGGGGCGGCACTGCCCGCGCTCGGCGCACGGAGCGGTGCCACCGGGAAACGGGGAGCGGGCACCGGGTCAGGGCTGGCCGCTGCCTCGGGAAGGGGCCGGCGGCGCCCGGCAGGGGCGGGGGGGCTGCCCCGGGACAGCACCTGAGCACAGCCCGGCCGGACAGCAGCGGGGAGCGCGCTGCCCCGCCGGGGCGCTTCTGCCGGGGCCGGGCCGGCGCCACTTCTCCTCGGGGCCCCCGGCCCCGCCGAGCGCCCCATCGCCTCGGCCCTTCCCTCCGCAGAGCGCCGGCCGGCCGTGCCCGGAGCCGGACTTCGCCGGGGGCTCGGGCTGCGCCTGGCCCTGGTCCGCCCCCGCCGGGGTTTCCAAGGAGACCTGGGCCGCCGTCTGCGCCGCGGAGCCGCCGCACAGCCAGGGCCGGCCGCAGGGTGAGTGAGTGCTCCGCTGCCGCCGGAGAGCCGCGGTCCCCAGCCGCGCTGGGAGCCGCACGGGGCCGGGATAACCCTGGCTCTCGTCCGCAGGCCACTTCTGCAGCCCGCAGCTCGGTGCCCAGGACGCGGCGTGGCAGGGAGACCAGCTGTCCTCCCAGCTCTACAGAAACAAGCAGGTAAAGGCTCCGCGCCCCCCAGCACCCCCGGGTTCACCACACGAGGCTCCAGAACTTTGTGTCACGGATTGCACCTTCTGAGTTGGCTTATGGCATGTCTCCCTGTCACTGGCACGGATGTCAGAAGTGACACAAAACTGTTGTTCTTTGCTTGACGTATTTGTCTCCCCCATGTTGTCCTGTGAAGTTGGACCAACTGTGGTGGGATTATTCCCTGTCCATTCCTCCCCTCTTACATCATATTTCAGCAGCAGCCTTGGCACTAAAGAAAACCAGGGCATGAACAGGGGGGTCTCAGACTGTGATGATGCTGTTGGCTAGAAGTACATAGAGTGTATCCTCCTGATTCCACCAGGTTTAACTTCATGGGAAATGATTGCAGCAGAATTGCCTAATTACATGGAAGATCAACTGTTTTGTTTTGACAAACAGGTTTTCCTTGTTACTTTATTTTCTCTTATATTTCATTTTTTTGTAAATCCCAACAAGAGACGGGATAAACTCTGAACTGTCATCAATGAAGGAACTCCAGTTTGATGACTATGATCAAGTACTTGGAATGATGTTTTGACACAGTCAAGTCAATGAAAACTCAGATATTATCTTAAAGGTCCCTGGAATCAAACCATAGTTCCAGATGCCAGTGTACTTATTTCTTTGACGTTGCCTCAATCATTTAAGTCTGTTTTTGACTAAGCCTATGCTCAGAAGATGCCTGTGATCTTTGGCAGAAGGTTCTTTGTCCTCCCAAAGAGGTCTTCAGAGCTATGATCAGAAGCCAAAAATCTATCTGTAAACACTTAGATTTCCCATGGAAAAGTGTTAGGTGTCTGCCATTCCTGTTCAGCTTTTGAGAACAAGGATTATCTCAACTCTGTATGTGTACCTGGGCTGGCACAGTGGGGACCAGAATTGAAGAGATCACTGAGTGCTACTTTATCATAAAGAATGGCAACTGCATCTTCCTTCTGCACTCTACCCCCATAAATTGTTCATTTGCAACATTTTTTTTTCACCAGCCAGCTCTAAATGGGAAGGAGGGGGGCAAAGGGATGTTTGCTGTGGCTCAAGAGAGATCCTGAAGCTGCTGTCATGCCCGTGACCATTTCTGGCTGCTCACAGGGCTACCTGTAATTCATTTCTATTATTATTCTGCGGTTGCAGGTTTTTTCAGAGTAATCTTTTCAAACACTCACTTAAAGATTAAAGGAAGTCAAAAGTGAAAACTGAACAGTCATGCCACTTAGATTTATAGAGACAAGAGGCTGGGGGGGGTGGGTTGAGCTCACAAAGCAAACACCCAGATCATCAAATCCAAGCAGCTTGTACCAGAGGGCAATTGCTATTAAGTTACAGAGTCAACATCTATTCATCAATATCTCTATTCCACAGCTTCAAGATACTTTGCTTCAGAAGGAAGAGGAACTTGCTAGGTTACATGAAGAAAATAATAACCTCCGACAATACCTGAATTCTGCCCTGATTAAGTGTTTAGAAGAAAAAGCCAAGGTATTGTGTTCAAACCTGTCATACAAATGTGTGCAGAAGGAACAGGTTGATTAGGTACACGCCAGTAAAATGTATGGAAAATCTAAGAGTGTAGACAACCTGCAGTGGAACCCACACTCACATTTAAATTCACAAAGGTGACAGTTTGTTCCAGGAATGATATCTTGTCAGGTTCTGACTGTGGAGACAGTGTATCACCTGAGATAATTAAGTTTAATTTATTAGTTAGCTATAAATAAGATAAGATTATATAGTCAAGGTAAAATTATTCCCTCTAATGCTTTTTTTTCCAGTAAAAAGTTCAAATCTAAATATATATATTTTGAATGTCTCTCTTTTGTCAATTATCCCTTTGATAAGGATTTTTTTTCCCAATTTATTAATTAAAAAGTTGTGTGGGAGGTTTTTTTAATGGTGAAATACAAAATTAAACATTTCAGGTTGGGTAAAACATTCTGTTAAACAAAGTATGAAGGGTTGTTTTTTTAACATTTGAATTCTTTGTCTCTTACCTAAACAAAAATAAAGAAAACAATTCTTTCTTGTCAGCTTAAAGAAATTTTTTGCTATTCCAACCTTGCCTATGAAACTGAACTACTGATTATTTGCTCAACTCTGTGGATTGAGCATGAGGTAAAAAAGACTGTAGGGCATAGGAGATTTTCCTTGTCCATCCTGTTGATGAGTTGATAGCATGATGTCCTCCTTCCCGTGGCCAGACCTGGCTCCTGGCAGTAGAAAAGGTCTCTTTCACTGGGCATAGCAGGAGAAGGGTCCAGTGTGGAGCAGTGAATTCATGACATGGTGAGGAGCTTCCTTGTTTTTCTTGCCTTCATCTGACCATAGCTGGGTGCCTGAAGGGCCCTTGTCCTGGCATAATGACAACTGAGGTGAAGTGATGAGTGCAGTGCCACTCAGGCCGCTGCTCTGAGCACTGCCTTGTCAGGATCACCCTGTTCCAGCAGGAGTTACCTTTGCATCCTCCCTCTTTGTCAGGCTGCCGCTTTGCCCCCCATCCCTGCTCACCTGCAGAGCACTGCTGGCACAGGGGCAGGTGGCAGCTCAGGGCTGGGAATGCCATCAAAGCACAGGTCTTATTGACATGGTCACACTCTTCTTGTTCAGGAACAGGGTTTTGCAGTCACTGTAAAGATACAAAATAGTTGGTCATACCCGTATGTTTAAGCAGAGGGTAAAAACAAAACGTCTCTGATTATAGTAGTAATCAAGTTACAACCATCTTGTGCATCTGAGGTCAGAAGCCTTCAGGTATCTAGAAATTCAAAATTTAATCTTCCGTCTCCACCTTGTTGTTTTGTTTTTTTTAATAGAAACTACTGTCTGACCATGGACAAAAAGCCTGTTCTATCCTCAAAAGTACCAAGAGGAGATTAAAAGAGGACCACTGCTTTCTTCCTCAAGAAACTCCTCATGCTTCCAAAGCTAGAAGGAACCTCTTCAATGAATTCACTGCCTGTGAAGAGCAAGCCAGCCCTGCTGTGGACAGCTGGGTCTTGCAGACCTTAGGATTAAAAGATGTGAACACCATTGATGAAGCTTCAGCTAACTACAGTGCCCTGTCCCCAGACCTTGGAAAAGATACGTACTGCCTGAGCCCTGGGGGAGCAGCAGACTGTGAGCACAGGGAAGGAGCAGCAGCAGTGTTCAGCTGCAGCCATGAGCCTCCAGGCAGCAGCAGCGCCCATCCATGCAGCCAGGATTCTCCCTTCCTTCCTCAGTTTTCTTCAGCACCATGCATGTCCTCACCAGTGCCAAGTGTTTCCTCCCTCCCAGCCTATGGGTTGTCTTATTTGACTGGTGGTTTGTCACCCAACAGAACAGAAGTGGCCTTCACAACGTGCCTGAGTCCCCACCGCAATGTGAGGACGCACAGCTTCCACCAAGGACAGGCCTTCGTGCGCAGGGACGACGATGGCGGGTGGAGGTTCACCTGGGTGCCCAAGCAGCCTGAATGATGCACCTGGTCAAGGGCCAGCCATAGAGGATGGAGGAGTCACACTTCACCTTGTGCATCAGACAGAAAAAAGGACCCCTTTTGGGCTTCTTTAAATGCTACCCTGTCACTAACCCACTCCTCAATCACTCACAGATTTTCACAGATGTGACTCCAGATTGCCCTTGGACAATTTTCTGCCCCAGATGTTCAAAGGATTCCTTTCTTTTGTGCCTGTGTTGAGCTACTTGCTTTTATTTGTTTCCTAGGGGTTTGTCATCAGCTCCTCCTTGTTACTGGTGGTTTCCAGGCTGGAGGGCTTTCACCTTTGATGATCGCTTTCACATGCACCAAACAGGAAAGCACTTTGGGAATACACCTCTCTCCCTTTGGAAATAGCACCTATCTCACAGATAACAAAGGAGGCATAGGTTAGAAGCTGAGGATCAGCAGTTTCTAAGTGATTTATGTCTCTCTTGACTACACAGATAGCCTTGGATATAACAAGCACCCATGGCTGCCTTAGGTGACCTACCTCCAGTTCCATGGTGCTGTCACATTCTTTGATGATGCCTCAAAATAAAAACAGGATTTACTTCTAATGCTTGGAGGCTACTTAGTTACAAGAGATTCAGCAAGGGCAGGGGATCTTCCAAAGGTGTGATTAAGAGACTGATGTGTTTACTAATACGTTTTAAGGGTATTTTGTCTATCAATAAAGGGAGTTTACATGTGGGGAGGCAGCATCACTTAGTGGCTGGAGTGGGTCTTTGGGAACCCCAGCCTTCAATGCCAGCTCCTGCCTCTCTGTGTCTGCCAGACTGGGATGGGCTGAGGGTAAGACCAGCATTACTTTGAGAATGCTTTAAAACTCTCTAAGTGAAGGTGCTCTAGCACTGCACAGGACTTAACTGCCACTAGTGCTGCTAAATTATATTAATATTTGATGATATTAAGTCAACGGCATGAAGGAAGTTCACCAGTACTGTTTTCTGTTACCTTTTTCTTCAGTTCTACAGTAGTTTGATGCCTAAGTATCCAAAACAGATTGACTTGGTTATTCTTGCTTTCAGAATGGGGCCACTGACATTGAGGAAGGACTTCAGTAAAAATAACCAAAACAGAGGTTTTTTTTTTCAGTGGCTTATTTTCATATAGAAAACAGGATATTCCTCTATTTTTAGAGGATAAAAATATCTTCTAATAGCCTGTTGTGCCTTAGAATTGCAATATTTGAGACATTCCATCAGGAGCAGTAATGATTTCCCAAAGGACTTCTAAATAAACTGTATTTCTGGATAGTTACTTTAAAGTAGTAAAAGTGGCAGACTTCCAGAATAGGCAATATGAAACCATTGATTGTAGGCATTATTTCACTGGACTAAAAAGCCAACCAAACTAAAAAAACACCACAAACCCACACAACAACCACTGCAGAAGAAAACCAGCAAAACCCAAAAAACCCAAACCAAAAAATGCTCATTGAATAAATACATGTATATGTTTTGGGAGCTTGCTGTATTCCATAAAATTGTGGTAGATTGATGAAGACAAGACCACTGTTTCTGTAGCACCTTTCTGCTTTTCAGTGAAAGCTGAAGAAAACTCCTGTCCTACAAAAAACTAATTTTTTTCTCAATGCATTTTTTTTCTATTTTTCTCCCCTCACCCCACTATATAAGAGAGCATTGAAGAAAATGCTCCTATCGCTGGAGTTTTTGTTGATGTGTGTGGTAGTGTAGAAAATGCCTGAACTTAACCTGAGTATGTGATGGGAACCCCTGGTACAGGTGATGTGGAGGAGGCACAGCAAACTGGGAGTAAGACAGTGTGGCCAGAGGACTACACCCAACACAGCTGTAGATGCCACATCTCTCAAAGCAGCTGTAAAACAGAAGTAGAGAAATATCTGTCTGTGTTTTCTAACACTATAGAATGCTATTAGATGTGAATTTCAATGTTATGGGGTCAGCAGCACTAATAAGTACTTTTGTACTACCAACAAATCTTAAATCAGGGCTTTTTTCTCTGAAGAGAGAGAAAAGCTTTCCATTTGCCTGGCATTTCCTTTCCGCATTTTTATATCACTGCATGTGAGAACTTCTGCAGAGAGCCAGAACAAAAGTGTCAGATCTTTGGTACAATCCTGAAGTAGGGTTTCAGTAGGAACAAACTGATGTTTGAGCCTTTGCCAGCCTGTTGTACAGGAGTGACTGACACTTTATCTCACAGCAAATAAATTATGAATGTGAGGAAATACTTTACCTGAATGAATCCTCTTCTTTTCCAGTGGGTTCCTGAATTTTACTCTATATGAAGGAGCTGAGTCCTGTTGGAGATATTTTTTTCTGAGCCTGACTTTACTAGAGTTCATTTGGGTAGAGGATCCCATGGTGCTGCTCCAGTCAGCTGATGGATGCTCCTGACCTGCACATGCAAACTTAAAATTCTGGTGTGGGCGACTGCTTGAGCAAAGTTCTCTGTGTAATGATGCTGCTGGGCACTGGAGCAGAGGGAGCACACTGGAAAGGAAACAGAAAAATCCCCAAAGCGTTTTAACAAATAAGAGTGATTTGTTTTATCCTGACACCACCATTTGAAGCAATATTTCCTGACTTACATGAAGAATAGACACAGGGTTTGTCTAACATCCACCCACAGCTAGCAAATCAGTGCAGTGACCAAACCATTCTTTTAGATAAATATTGCTCCTGTTGCCAAAAGAAAGCCATTGCTCAACATACCTCACTCTAAACTGCCTGGTTCCTCTGAAAATCCTGCCTTCCTACAGGTGTAATAGGTGTGGAAAATGAGTAAGAGGCTGAAGACATCTCATGGCAGATTTCTGTCACATGGTGGGATGTGAGGACAGTTACTGCCTGGGCTGGTGCTGGGTTGATGATATGCTGATTACCCTGCTGTGTCCCCATGATTTCCTTGGGCCTGGAAGCACTGAGGCTGCATTAATGTGGTGCAGTTCTTTGGCCTGCAAAGATGTGGGGGGAAAGCTCTTGCTGGTACAAAGCCTAGATGGATCTTTGAAATGGGTGTTCAGTCTTGTTTTGTGCTCCATCCATTCCCAGTGGGGGAAAGAGGTTCAAAGGCACCCTGCTGCTCATGGAATGTCCGAGGTAAAGCCCAGGGAAGCCCGTGGAAAGCAAAAAGTGGAAACAAAATCCAGTTCTTCACACTGCCATCACAACTAGGTAGCCAGGAGATAGCAGAGACAAGTTTCAGCTTGGTACTGTATTTCTAATTTCAAAAAAACAGGCAGCTGGAAACAAGGGCCAGAAGGCAAAAGTTCTGGGTTCTGATGCTGCCTCTGGTGTTACAGTTGGTTTTCATGCTTTGGATTCTATGGAATTCACCACTGGACCAGTTCATAGCTATTTAACAAGAAAACACAACTCTCGCTGCTGCAAACTCCAAGTTCCCTCTTGCCAAGGATCAGTACCAGGCCCATAAAACTCCAGGATGGGGAACTATGACTTGAATGGCCATAGGGCCCTGGGTGGTTCTTTTAGCAGCAGTGAACTTCCTTGTCTGTAAATATTCTTGTATTAACATAATTTGTTTTATTTTTTTATTTGAAATTTGCTTTATTATGTGAATGTAATGTGCAGGTGCATAGTTTAAAATAATCTATGTTTCTAGAAAGGTACACTAACAGAAATGGAAGTTAATTTAACACTTAATATGGTGATGTTCCTGATTTTTGTGATTTAAAATGGCCATGATGATATGTAAATGTCAATTTTACCACTGTCACTAAGTTATGTCTAATAAAACTTAACATCCAATTAGTGCAAATTCTTTCTGCCCACTTTAGCACCCATTAAACCATGCAGCTGTTGTTCACACAGCACAGCATCCACCTGGCACCTACGTATCTCCCCAGAGCACTGAAAGGCACCTTTATTTCCTGCAGTGACAAGTGTCCACACAAGGACATGCCATGTTTTATGATACCAGATCCAGCTATATTGACAGCCACAGGTGTGCTCCTTCCAGCCTGGGCTTGCACAGCATATTGCAGTGATCCATTAGTGCTTTGCCTCAGGAATAGATGCCGTGCTACCAAACAGCAAGGACAGAGGGAAATATTGTGCTTTTAGTCTGTTGTTTTTGCAGCATCTGGCTCTCTCTCTTATACCTTGCCAGGCAGATGAGCATCCTGATCCAGGACAACTTGATTCATTATAGTACTCTCATTACTCCTGATTTTGACTCTGAAATGATGAATTGCAAAATGGCACTGAGGTGTCACATAAAGAGACTGGAGATGAGATAGAAAAGCCTGATTAAAAAATTCAAACCTTTACTTAGCTCTACTTGACAACAAAGAAAAGCTGTGTTAGTTATTAACTTTCCCTTCTGTACATGAGCTGGTTTATTGGTAACCATGCACCAGCTGGGACCAGAGAGATTTTTCATTGGAATGGAGATGGCTTATTGCTTATGAAAAGACACAAAGTGAGCCTTCCTTAATCTCTTTTGCCCTCATCTTGAAGCCATATTAAGTCCATGAGATGATTCATAAACACTCTGGCCTGCTGCCGGGTAGCTGACACCCTCTCATAAAGAGAGAGCAGTCTATAAATAATTCGAGGAATGAGCTGTGATTCACCTAAAATGCCATCTCTCCAGTCATTCCTCTGTTTCATTAGTTGTGCATCACTGAGTTATTTTGAGGCTGAATGCTTAAACACAGTACAGCCCAAGGAAATCAGTATAATAATAGATCACAAGGAACAGATTATAAAAATCAGTGTGAGTATGAAGAGCTGGGAGGTCTGAGGTCCCCATTTTCCTGAATTTATTTTTTAAAATCCCACTCGAAGTGTGGCTATAGTACTGGTACGGTTACCTGAAACCCCCAACAACTGCTGCCTCCAAAGCTGTTACTAGTCAAAGACCACTCTAAATATTCATTTCCTAAACAATGTTTGCACGTGTAACATCTTCCGCCTCGACATTATTCTCCGTTAGTGATCACAGAACACAGGGTCAGGAACTGGGAGCTTTGTGACGCTTTCAGGAGCACAAACAACGTAACCAAAGCCAGCTTCCACCTGTGCAGAATGGGGGCCTAACAGCCCATTAGAGAGCTCAGATGTGCTGTCAGTGTCCCAGATGTGCTGTCAGTGTCCCAGATGTGCCGAAAGCAGCAGCCGCACAGCCGAGGCCGCAGCAGCGCAGTTACACCCAGAGGTGTGGAGCGATTGCCGCTGCGGGGCTGTGTCCCCAGGCTGGCACATCTGGGTGGTCCCGGTGCACATCTGGGGGGTCCCGGTGCCCACCGAGCGGCTGCCGGCTCCCGGCATCACGCTCCCGCAGCCGCCGGCCCTGGCCAAGGTGCTGAAACGGCCGCGCTGCGAGAGCGTCAGGGCGAGCAAGGGTCCCCAGCAGAGAGAGCCGAGATAGCCCACCTAAACCTGTGCGACAGCTGGGACAGCCCTGTGCCCTCACCAGCAGCTACCAGGTCTCCAAGGACGCTGTCACAGGTGAAAAAAATGAGCTTGCTTTGATCTCGAGGCAATCTTTACCTGACAACACAGCTGGGGGCGAGGAAGAAGGGAGAAATACCACAGTCTCGGGGTTACATCATTGGTATATAGTGACACTTTACAGGTACCAGCGGTGCTGAGCTCCTCTGCCCAGGCTGTGAGGCAGCGGGGTAATTTCAGAGTATCCTACTCTGTATCACCGCATGTAGAGGCTGTGTCAGCTGGAAAGCTCCCCTGTACCAGTGTTATGACCTGCAGTTCATCCCAGATACAGAATAAAGAGGTTATCAACTGCCTCCCAGCTGGGACAGAAAAACCAAGAAATCCCGGTGACCTTTGAGAAGAGTATCTTTGTAACCTCCAAAGCATCACATGTTTGATTATAAGCTTGATTCTACAGAAACATTTGTTACTACAGACTTAAAATAGTCATCACTCTAGGTTACAAGATTATTTAGACTATCCAGGTAGGAATATGATCTCTATTATATAGGAAATTATATCACAAACGTTAAGCACGCTGTAGTAAATTTTGTTCTCCTTTCCCCCAGACTAGGATTCCAAACAGCCTCCCACATTCTAAAAGGTTTTTCCAAGTTACATTTATAAGTAGGACCTAAAATGTACATATATTGTTTCTGTTTTTTCTCCAACATCCACTCTGGAATTTCATAAAAGACAGTGGCTATAATGATTTTCAGTAATCAAGATACAGAATATAGTAATAACTACCTTTCTGCTGCTCTCCTACTTTTTGCTCATCCAGTCCAATTTGAAATCCAGGAGCCCCAAATTATCTGACAACATCAAAAAGTGATGAAAAAAAGGAAAACCTCTGCTGATGGAAAGCCTCTAAGGAGACTCTGGTTTTAAGAAAAGTTTACATCTCTTTTGGTTATAAAACACAGTTCCAAGACACAAACAACTCCTCTTTCTAAGAAATACACATTCTTGTATGTCCAAGTCTAGACAAAGTCTTCACCAACAGTGTAATCCAGGTCAGCTCATTCCCAAATTCTGAATATTACTGTAAAGCAAAGATCAGCTCAGCAATATTCAAACTCAGCTGTAATTGTTGCACCTGCTTTGAGTTCCAGCTCCCTCCCTCGGAGATAGAATCAAACAGAACAAGTAGGAACAACAGGATCTCTTCTTGCTTCAGGAAACAGGGCTAATTTTGTTTACCTATGGGTCATGAAATATTTAGTGATACCTTTCTGCAAGTGAATGGAGAAACACTGACTTTATACTGGTATTGTTCAAACCTGCCAGCTTCAGTTCCCTTCAGAACATGATATTAGCCTGGTAAGGTTTCTTGCCTCTTTACCTGAACAAATCAATAACGCTGCTAGGGGAAAGATGCCGTGCTCCTCCACTACAGCGGTTTCATTTCAACAAAAGTGTTTTTCTGAACTTTTACAGTCTGTAAGAATTGCAGTAACCTACTGAAATCAGCATGGCTAAGTCTGACCCCGAAAATAAAATTGAGCTGAGAGAGCTTTAAGTTTCTTCTTAGTAAAATAGCTTTTATCAAAATGAAATATCATTACCTCAATGGCCCTGTGGCCATTCCAGAGGTATATAAACATTTGCTGCCTATCTGTAAGCCATTCAATTATAAAGATCTTGATACTGTGTAAATATTTAACTACAATAGAGGTTATAAATCAGAGAAAGTGATTCTGTTTCATTTCACTGGTGGCAGTAAATCACAGGCTATTCAGACTACTGGGCTACACCCAAGTAAATGACTGAGTTGTGAATACAGGCAGACATTACCTAAAATTTCCTATAAAGCAAGTCCTAATTTAATCCAGAATTCATAGATGGAAGATTAACAGTACCACAACTCCAAAAACCTGAAGCACTTCCAGATGTTTTTACTGTATCATCCAAGAAGGGAGAAGTTGCCAACACCCAACCTTTGGACGAGTTCTCCAGAAGATGTGACCAGAAAAACGAAAGGGCTGCAAAAGCAGTTGCTCTTGAGTTGGGGCCCCAGAGAAAAGGAGTAGCCAGTAAATTCTGGTCTCATTTAATCAGATAGGACTGAGTCTAATTAGAAGCAGCAGCATGATGGAGCACAAGAGACCAGTGAGTCCTTATGCAAGGGCTAATCCAGGTTTCTGTGCTGTAATGAAGGTCCTGGAGCTGCCACATGAGCAACAGCCATGCTGTGTGTCACTGCTCCAGAGATGCAACACTGGGCTCCCCATCACAGCAGGGACATAACTTCCATCAATGCACTGCAAATTGAAAGTTAAAGTTTCCCAGGACTTGGCTTTTTCTATGAAAATAACAACGGCAAGTGCATGGATTCATGCTCGGCTGCAGCAGCAGCCACCAGGGACTGAGTCACTGTCACCATTCTCCTGTGAACTGCCACTGCAATTCCTTCTCTTTGGCTGTCTGATGCACAAGGCTTGGTGCCAGCCCTGGATCCACAAGGATGGGGTCACATTTCCTCATTTCTAAGAGCCACCAATACAACTGCTTGCTTTGTCAGGACTTGCTTATCATCACATTCTCATTTCTGCCTGTCCCATCCTCTGCCATCAAAACACTTCAGCCAGAGGAACAGTTAGTGTCACCCAAGTGGCTCACAGACCCCTTCTGCAGTCTTTAAAGGGACATCAAGGAGATAAGAGACCAGACAGCTTGAGAAAATAGAGTAGGAATGAGATGCTTCTACTGGAAAAGTATGGGATGCTCCTGTTGACATCACTGCCCCAGGGCACCTAACAGGGTCTCTGCTTACTTTTTGCTTTGCTCTGGAATGGGCTCTTTATCAGAGAGAGAAGCAAGACTTGCTCATGGGAAGATAAGGAATGAGTTTATTTCTATCAGTTTAGACTTAAGGTTTATCTTCCTGCTGGCAGGACACTTCATCCCATCCGTGCCACCTGGGGGGCCCAGCTCCACAGACCCATCCCCAAGGGGAGGAAGGGGAGGGTGAGCCAGAGATCCAACAACAATCAGAAATTCTGCAAGATAGTGTGATTGCAGAGACAGCAGGTATTTCTCAACTTTTCCAAGCTGTATGGCCTCACCTGGGGCTGATAGAAGTGGTTTTTAATCTGAGCAAGAGCAAGAATTCCCTCTGCCTGTCCTCTTTTTCCACTTGGCCCACAGGCAGGTACAAGTTCAACAAGTGCCTGCAAGCCCCAGTGCATACAAACGAGCCTTGTGCAGCATTATATTTTGGTTTTCTCTACCCCCCCTTTGGGCTCCCCTGGCTAAAGTCAAAGAAACATTGAAAGCATCCAAGTAAATCAGTCTATTGCATTTTCTCATCAGCTTAAAATGCTCCCCTTGATGCCAAAAAAATGACAATCCACTGAAGAACCGGGCTTGCAGGATAGTTGTATTGAAGCTATTTCTTTTTGCCTTGCCATCTTGAGAGGCCTGTTGGCAGGGAGCATATCCCCCTGCTCTCCAGTCCAGTGTGCCACACTGAGCACACAAAATTATACCCATGGCTCTGACAGAGGGTGTCCCAGCAGAAACCTGCCCCATTAACACTTGCCTCCTACCATGGTCATCCTAAAACAAGTCAAATTCAATGCACCATAATAAAATAAAACTACCCAATAAATACCATAATAAATGTCATAAGACAGGAGCCCAGACATGTTTGTGTGTTACCCACCCTGAGGGACAGGGCTGAATCCATGGACCACCCTGAGCCAAAGAGCTTTGGGGTTGGGTGACCCCCAGCAGGCTGAGCCCTGGGCTGGCAGCAGGGTCTGAGCCCTTTTGTGTGCCTTGAGCAGAGAGGGGAGCTGGGCAGAGAGGCAAACAGAGAGGCTGGGACTGGCACAGGGCAAGTTCCTAGGATGGCACAGCTCCTTCTTAACACGTGGAAGTGATTTATTAACAAAGAAGCAGACCAGTATCCCTAAGTCATGTTCTGCAACACTACCCAGTCCTCTGCCCTGCACCTGAGCAGTTTAAGCCATGGCAGCTACTCCTGTCACCAGCAAAGCTCAGGCTGCCTGTGACCAACTGCTGCACTTCACCCTGCTCTCCCCTTCCACAGCAACAGAGGAGAGGCACAGAACCCCAGAGAAAGGAAGATGGGAAATGCGGTTTATCCACTGTTGGAAACAATGAACATTCACTACAATTATTATTTGTAATATATTATCTGAACCAAAAAAGCAGAGTCTGAACATCAGCTCAGAGAAAGGAATTAATTGCTGAGTTACATGTGAACAGTTTAGAAACACTTGTTTTACAGAAGTCTGGGGAAGTTTTAGAAGGATAGAAGAGATATAAAAAATATAATCCTAAAACTCTGTGATAACCTTTTTCTGGCTCTTGCCTGAGTCCAAGTCAGAGGAGTTAACATGCAATGGGAGGCAGCAGTCAGGGCCGGAGCAAAGGGGAGCAATAGTGGCATGTTTTTCTTTCTTACTGATTTAATTTTCAGCGCACTCTGGAATTGGCTGTTCATTTCAGCATGGATGCACTCAGCAGTTTGTGACACACTGTGCTGCTTTGCTCTGCCAGCTGTGCTGTGCCTGCCAACATTTGTTGAGAAATAACAGGAGGTCACACATGGTGTCAAAAAAAAAAATACCCCTGGCACAGCCCTTAGAAAAAAGGCATTGTATTAGTGGCAATGAATTCAGACCTACTGATGGTGGAATTAATGAAATCCAAGGCTGGCACTCTCTTTGCATCCCAACGGAGGCTACAACAAACAAAGAAAATGTACTGGCCACTAGCCCATGGGGTCAGCAAACCAGTCTTGTCCAGGGCAGCTGGGAGCCCATTGCCTTCCTTGGCAGGCCCTGAAGTGGAGAATGGAATTCGAGTGCTTCCCTAGGACCTCTCTTCTCTGACTCTAAGGCAACAGGAAACCAGGAGACAGGCAAGCAAGGAGCTAAGCAATGCTCATGGAGAAAAAACAGCACAGAATGGTGAGAGGCATCTGATTATTTTTGTTTAATTTTCTTGGTTTCTTAAGCTCTTTTTTTATTTAGCTACAAGGGAAGGACATCTTTCCCTTTGATTCTTATTTGCCCTGAAGCTGAAACTCATCTCCTGAGCATCCACATGTGCTTATTGTTCTTTTCATTCCTGAAGGGTTTCAAGTCCCTTTCAGGAAACCCTCAGAGACATTTATGTTGGCCTTTGTCTCCCCATTCTCTTTATGCTGCCCAGAGACAAATAAGGATACGTACATCTCCACATAAAGACAAAATTCCTCACAATAAAAGCAAGGATTTAGGTAGCTCATGTGCATCCTTGGACATAGTCAGCAGATGGCCGGACAAGGCCCTGAGCAACCCAACTCAGCTTTGAAGTTACCCCTTTGAGCAGAAAACCTCTGTGTGTCTCTTTCTACTTTCATATTTTCAATATTTCAGCAATTCTAAATCCACATCTGATCAGCCATCTCTTCATGTACTATCTACATGCAAGTGAAACTCAGTCAGCACTCACCTGCCTTAGACTACCCAACCTCAGCTGGAGCATGATCCACCATTTGCCTTTTTCCCCTATAAAACAGGACTATGGATTCTTGCTTTTATCTTTACACTTTCTACCTTTGTGCAAATGCATTTGGGAGCAGAATCCAGAAATTGCAGCTGTTCCCCAGGCATCTCAAAGCACAAAGTGTCTTGTTGATGTTTCTGCATTAACCCCAGCTGGGTGTTCTTTCCCTTTTGAAAGGATAATTTAACTCCTACTGCTGTTCAAAAATATAGTTGGGTGCACCAAGTCACACACATGCCGGTGTCAAATCCAGAAGAACCACCCACTGATCAAAAAGACACAAGTAATTCCTTTCTCCTAGGGCATTTTAATGCAACTCTTTCATGTTTAATGTTTAATGTGAGTAGAATAAGTTTGTCTCTTGCTATCCCCCATTAACACAGATCAGAGGCACCAGATGCTCACATTCAACTCAATTCTTCTCAGTTGGTCACCCAACCAATAGGTTCAACATGGGGAAAAGACTGCACAATTGGAAGCCTCTCCTCTCAGATAGGTTCAGTAGCTAATCCTGGATGTGAGCTCCTCCTCAGACTGCATTATTCTGCAATTCCACTGTAAGTCATCCCTTGTAGCAACCTGAGAAATCTGATAACAATTCTTACCATTTCAGATTGACAGATTCTCCTAAAGATGAAAACAGGTGATTCTGTCATGTTGGGCATTGACATTATACCCTTTGTTTTCTTTTTGGAAAAAAAAAAAAGAAATCACTGGACAAGGAAAATTAAGGATTTTTGCACTAAAGGCTTTGAAATAGAACATTTGCAGTTCATATTATGTCTGAACTGGAACACAAAATCAGTAGTATCCATTACATCCTCTCTCATCGGGAAGACCAAACTGCTCACAGACGAAGGCCCTGGAAGAATCAGTTTTTCACAAAAACTCTCCTTAAGCTGAGCGAGAAGGTGGACAAAGAGACAATAATTAGTGATTTATGGATGTTCAACTGTTTCTCCACGCTCATGACCAGCCTGCAGCAGGGAAGCACTACTCATCAGCTCCAAGGAAGCCAACAATCTAGGGCTTGCAGGTAAGGAGGGACTCCCAGATAGTACCAATGATCTGGTCTTGGGGTTGAAGCAGCTTTTGGAAGATAGAGGAGGCAACCATGTGTGCCGATAAAGCCAGCAAACTTGGAACCAAGGCCTTTTGTTTTCTTGCCTCTGATGCCAAGGAGAGGAGCGTGCCTGGGTCTGCACAGAGTGTTCCCACTGAACAATGTCAGACACACGCCAGTTTGGAGGCCTGCCAGTCTAGGGCCACCTCAGTGAACTCATATGGCAAGGCAGAAGGAGCACACAAAGACCAGACCAAGGTTATCACAGTCTTCCCAGAGAGGGCCAAAGCAACCATTTGTCATCATTATGTTCATTCTCTATTCTTATTTCTGTGCTCCCTAGAAAATAAAGTAATGCTTACTAAGAAATAAAAAGAAGGAAGAAACAACCTGAATACCTGAGACTGGCTAAACTGATGGAGAAGATGATGAATAACCAGCATGGATAGCAGAACTCCTATTCTTCCTTCATGAATGTTACACAACCCACTGCTTAAAATATCAGAGCCTTGATTTATTACTTGCCACAGTGTAAACAGGTTTTGATTGCTTGGCACCTCTCTTCTGTCAAAAAAAAAATTTGAAGAAAGCATCCACCCATGGTGGTTCTCTATGCATGTCCTGTATAGACTCACTTTTGCAGACTCAACTTCCAGCAGACTTCTCAGCAAGGACCCCGCTGGACTGGGACTCATGTCATTCCAGTGGAGCCTCTGCACGTCCTACTGAAGTACATTTGCATGTGAAAGCCTGGAACGAGGCATGTAAGCAGTAAAGAGACAGAAACTAGAGAAAAACAGTGCAGAAAAAATGGGAAAATGCAAAGACACAAATGATAGTATTTTACCTTTCTGTGGTATTTTTCTATCAATTAACCTATATTTGCAGCATTTTGCACTTGTCCCTGGTTTCGCTCAGTTCTCCTTAGCAGAGAAATCTCCTGGTCAGATTTGCCTCTTCACTGTAGCCTTACACAAGGTAGGAGAGTAAGAGCCCAGCACCACACAGCCCACAGGTGAAATGTGCCAGGGTCAAAGATCAGGGACAAGCCTTGTCTGCACAGAAGGGCAAACTGAACTCACACCCTGAAACACACAGCTCCTGACTGTACCTTCATCTCAGCTGTTATCCCCACACCCTGTCTGTGGTGCCTGGGAACAGGCAGCAGAGGGTGGATTGTCATCCTTGCCCCTGACAGAGAGCCCTGCTATCACAGCAAGTATTCAGCCTCTGCCTCACATCCATCATCCTGCTGGCTGAGCCTCCACCACAAACAGTGACTGCCTTGGCTCCACAGAGCTGCTCCTGTAATCCCAGCACTGAGCAGCCACTGAGGGACAGAGTCATTCCAAAAAATCACAATTCAGCATGAAGTGACACAGGAGAATGAACACATTCATGTTGCATCCTGCCATATACCACTGCAGTCAACCCTCCCCAAGCATGAATTGGGGTGTCAGAAGGTGTCCCAGGAAACAAACCAACCAATTTGGAGTATTTAACCAAAGTTTTCCCACTGGGGACATAACCTCTTCAGACTGTCCCTAAAGATATCTGATTCTCAGCCTGGCAAACAATAACAAGCAGAGAAAATGGTACACTCAGATACTTCCAGTGCCATAAAACTAGAGGGTTGTGATCATCAGCCCACACAGGAGGAGGAGGATGGCTGTGCCAAGTTAATCCAAAACCAAGGAAGGGCAAACAGAGTGGGCATGGGGCACCTGTGGAGGTGTGTGCATTAATTGTGCTCTCCTGGGTCTGACCATTTGTGCCAGCAGCCCTTGATTAGCTGCTTCCTTGTTGACTCTGGGTCTGGTTGAGTTGTTAAAGAACAGCAGAGGACACTGGAGAGTCTTCATTGTAACTGCTGAATTGAGAGCAAACAAGGAAGCTAAAATTATTCACTTGCTCTTAGATTGCCGTCATGGTGCACAACACACACCACAGATGAGCTCCCTTCCCCTGCAGGGAGAGCCTTGAATGCTGTCCTGCCCCAAAAAGGAGATGCAGAATAGCAGGTCCAGGAACTACAGGCAGTTTGGGTAGCTGAAAACACCTCAGCAGGATTGTGAAATGGTGGGGTATGAGCTCCTGTCTCAAGAGATCACCTGAGGGAATCAGCATGGATCAGGCAACAGGGCAAGCTGTCAGCCTGGCTCTTTACACCAACTTCTGACCTTGTCCCCTGGGTGACTTTACTTCTCCTCTAGTCTGATCTCTCCAGCATTCTCCTGCTGTCCATCTCCCTCCTGGAAACACATCTCATTTTCTGGGGATCAGCAATGGAGACTCTGCAAAGCTTGTAAATGCTTTACTATCTTTGTTTCTGTTTGAGGGGGAAGTTTGAAATAACTGATCATTCACTCAGATCAGAAGAACTGCGTGGTTCTAAGTTATTCCCCAGTAGTAAAACCCCTCTGCTTTTGGGTATTCAGCTTTGCAGTCAATCATGGAAATAGTAAAGAAGGAGAGTAATTTCCTCATCTGCCACTGCCAATTCCACTCTCCTACTTCTGATGGGTATTAGGAGTCAGCATGATAAAAATAATAGCAAGAGTTTAATGAGACTCTTTTGAAGAGTCCCACGAACTTCTTATCTTGTATGAAGAACCAAGGTCTTTCTAGAGGTGAGAGTAAAACCAGAAGAAATGCAGCACAAAGTGCTCTGGGGGATAGATCTCATGATGGAGCCAGAGCTGCCACACCAGGAACAACACCCTCATGTCCCTGGAACAGGTGAGCAATAATTCTTCTGCGCCTCTAGCTCCTGAAGGGCAACTACACAGCTTCAATTTCACTGGTGCTGAGGAATCTCTGGCAATGAACCTTGTGTTAAAACTACATTCCTGCTTTAGAAATCAGCACATTCTAACAAATCTCACCTACACTGTTAAAAACCTCTCAGCTGAAGCTCCAGGGGAGTAGCTACCCTGGGCTCCAGTGCTCAAGTGAATCTTCAGCCATCTGGTCTTCCCGAAGTCCTTAAAAACACAGCTGCTAAATGTTTTTTGGGCTTTAAAACCACTGTGTAGTCCATGGAAATCAGATAAAGCAGATCAATTAAGGAAAAATTGATTTTAAACTTGCACCTCCATTCCCTCCTGCTGGATGTGCTCAGACACAGCCCACTGGTGGTTTCATCTGCGTAGAGGTGAAGTTGGGGTTTTTTAATTATTCAAAAAAAATCTTCCTGAAAGGATTTGACATATAAACTGTGATCACTTGAAGCATCACAGTACAATATTTGAGTAAAAAAAAAAATAAAGCGTAAAACCTCATTTCTCATTGCCATCTTCTGGCCAGACCAGTGTAGTGTATTCTCTCACTAAAACAAGCTGCAGTGTAGAGCACAGGCACGCAAGATGCAATGCACAAGTTGCACAAGTGCAGCCCTGGTTTGGCTGCAATATGTGCTACTCTACAGCAGCTATCTGGGATTCACCATCCAGCTGGAACAGCTGCTCAAGAAGTGAATCTGTGAAAAATTATACATTTGAAAGTATTTGAAAGCAAATCTCCCTGAAACCTTTATCTGAAATGGCATTTATCCACCAAGTTCTTTCTCAGACTCTAGTTATATTAAAATGGTTATCAGTCATTTCAACACTCTCAACATGCTTAAAGGAAAAATACCCTTTAAAAATCACTCTTTAGTTAATCTAATCTCTTACAAACCACTGTCCTCCAGCAAACTGTAATCTTTGGGGCTAGGCTGTTCATCTATATTCAATGAACAATACTTGCAATGACAGACCATTTATTTCTGATCCAGAGGCCAAATTAGGCTTGGCACAAATGCACCACACATCTTGCAGTAGTCTGATTGTGCACCTATTGCCCCACTATTCAGAGTTACAGTCCCAGTCAGCCTGTAAGTTTATGTTTATACACCAAACAAACACAGACAGGAGGTGATGTGGAGGAGATTGATCACTATCAAACTGCTCTGACAACTGGATGGGAGGTGACTCTACCTGTCCTTAGTTCTTCCTGCTTTGTAATCACCTGCACAAGTGAAAGATTCTTAGTCTTGGCAGAGAACAGAATTCTCTGCATCATTGTGGAAGAGCATTGCTCATAATCACCTTTCCCAGTATTTTCCCATCTTGAATACATCATCCCAAGCTGCTTCATCCAAAGGCAATTTAAGATACACGCAACAATCCCTCCAGATTTCTAGATAAAGAATCAGTGCACAGAGGTTTTTTCCAGCTCTCCCTGCAGAGTGAAGGACAAAGGAGAAATCTGGATTCCCTCTGCTTGACTCAACCCTTGTAGGGGAGCGCCTGCCCTGTGGCCAGCAGTGACACCCCAATGGAGAAGCAGTTCTATATTTACACATGGCACACCTCTTGAATCTGTAAGAATTTTGACAATTTTTGACCAATCCCTAACCTCTGCTCTCTTTAGCCTTTAGTTAAACAAGTTGGAGGGTTTAATTGGATATTTAAAATAGAATAACAAGAAAAGAACAAAGTAAATAAATAAGTTGAATGAAAGGTAATAAAATATAGCAGGATAAAGGAATAAAACCACATTTATGTTTAAGCATCATAGCAGTGGGTATTTGCAATAAGCAAGTTCCCTACTCCTTTTGCAGAAATACACCTGAGTCAAGGAGTGGTGCAGTGCCAGAGCTGCTCCAGGTGCACTGGGAGGCTCTGCAATTCTTCCCCAGAGCAGCACAGCAGCGGAATTCTGCTCATGCTTTCCCAGACATTCTTCACACTGCCCTTCTTCCCTGTGCTCTCTGTAGATGTTTCAAGTCCATCCTGCAGAGCATCAGCACATGCTGGCAGCAAGAGGGCTGCTCATGCAGATTTTCCAAATCCTGTGCTGTCCTTCATGTGCTACTGTGACAGTGCTGACAGTCTTCAATAGTCTCAGCCTGGCTGCTCTTTTCCCAGTTGTGTTGCTAAACTGAACTGCAGTTTCTTTTCACTGTTTGTTTGTAATGGCTTGGTTAACACCCTGATCTTTTCCTCATGGTCTTTTACCATGGCATATTTTCAAAGACCCATTTGTTCTCTGAACCTTGGATTTGGGAACAATATGTTGTATATTCTTGCTTCACAAAAAAGCATCTTCATAAATCCATATTCCCTTTGGGTTCCCTCTTAATTATTCATACTGTTCAGTAGACAAAGATGGGGATTATCTAAACATATAGTTGTATTTGTTTATGGAGTCTGTTCTGCTCAGAAACTATTTTAGAATACTATTAGGATGTTGAAACCCAATCAGATTAGGCCTGTCTCTTGTATATGTTTATACAGACATCAGTCTTCAATTGAAGTTTTTACCCACAAGTGCCACTGCTTTTCTGGATAAGTAATTGCATGCAAGCTCCATAAAATAAGTTCTTGTTATAAGAGAAGCCTGCAGCAGTTCTTTCATGAGTACTTCCAGGAAAGGTATCCAGATTTGTTTGAAAGCAACTCGACCCTCCAAGTGGATGATTGATGCCACTGTTACTCTTTAAAGCACTCAAATCACATCTTGGCCATCATTATAATATCCTTTTACACATAGCAAAAGCTGGGTTGCTTTGAATAAAAAAATTAGCCCTTGAATCACTTGCACTATAAAAGGGGAACAGATGATATCACGTGAATGCTCCTTTTACAGCCTGTACAGCCCATGAGGCCTGGAAGGCAATAAGCATTGAGAAGGAACACATCTGAGGGAGCAAGTAGCAGTGAGAGACCCAGCCAAGAGTTGTGGTTTTTTCTACTTATTCTCTGAGCAAATGTAATACTTTTTTCTTGTTCAACTCTGCCATGCTAAGCTAGTTAATGGATCATTCACAGTGAAAACATAATTAGCAACAATTAATAAAGGAGAAATGGCTTGCATAACAGCCTACACAGGACATCTTGCCAGGAGACCACTTATGAAACACCACTTATTAACACCATAATTATGACTATCTGCTGCTTGCATTGTATTGGCAGGTTTAAGCTCCACTGCATAAATTGTGTACAAAATAATGCTGTAGGACCAGACTCCAAGCACCTAATAAATAGATCTAAAAGTTTTGGATCTGGTCCACTAGTAGCATTTTGCACCACTGGGTGCTACTGCACATGCTGTGTGAAGAACATATGGAAACAAACTGCTGTGCCCTACAGCTGTGCCTGCAGTGGGTGCTGGCACAATTGCAGCAAAAACAGTTGAGGTGGTTGAGATTAATTCAGTGAAACAGCTGCAGCTTTGAGGCAATCCAGGAGGCTTCTCTGAATTTATGCAAATAAACATTTACAGGACAGAAAGGAATCACAACAATTTAGGGTTTCCACCATGTCTTGGCAGCAGCCTGACTCATATCTGCTGTTAGTGGTTGAAGAACATTTTACACTGAGGTTGTCAAGCAGACAATTCATGGACTGTGTGGAGTCCCTGGATGCACACAGGTGGCCTGCATCAAGTGCCCATATGCTCCACAATTTCAGCTTTCAGACAGTAAAAGACTTTCAAGCAAAAAATAAAGATTAGGCAGGCTGGCCAGAAGGAAAAATAAAACAGAAGTCAGAGGAAGATGAAGCAGAAGAAAATGGGGAAAGAAAGAGAGCGATAAAGCAGCAGCTTATGAAAAATGAGCTCACTCACAAAGCAACTCTGTCAAATATGACAGACTGAGGTATTAGTGTGTTTGATGCTGAATTAAAGACTGGCATCACCTGGGATGGCTGTGCAAGCCCTACCTGAAGGAGCACACTGAAGAGTGTGATGACCCCCACACGTTACCAGTTACCAAAGCCAGCAGGACACCCTGAAACCCAGGATTCATGCTTCTCCCTGGAGAACAGCAGCCCTTAGCCTTTTTCTCTGATGTCAGACCACTTTAACCAGCTTGTCCTGAACACTCAGCCACGACAGTTTGGATTCCAGTCGAGCAGCATAAAGTGCATGGTCTGTTGCAGCTGAGGCAAGGGAGATGCTGGCAATGCAGCCCCTATTGTTTGCACAGCAAGGGCTCTGGTTTTGTTTCAAAACACAATAGGTTGATTTGAAGGAATTTTCCCCCCTGAAATAATTCACTTAAATCACATGACAAAATAGATTTTGAAACAAAAACTAGTTTTTCAAACCCCACAGCTCTTTCAAGAACTAGGAGCTTGGACAATGTGTCCCCTGTACTCAGCACAGGTGAGGCCACACCTTGAGTGCTGTGTCCATTTCTGGGCCCTTCAATTCAGGAAGGACATTGAGGGGTTGGAGCAAGTCCAGAGAAGGACAATGAAGCTGGGGAAGGGTCTGGAGCACAAATCCTGTGAGGAATGGCTGAGGGAGCTCTGGAGTGTTTAGCCTGGAGGCAAGGAGGCTCAGAGGGGACCTTATCCCTCTCTACAGCTCCCTGAAAGGAGAGTGAAGCCAGGTGGAGGTCGGGCTCTTCTAACAGGCAGCCAATGACAGGACAAGAGAATGTAGTCTGAGGCTGCACCAGGGGAAGTTCAGGTTGGACATTAGGAGGAATTTCTTCACAAAAATGGTGATTAAACATTGGGATGGGCTGCCCAGGCAGGTGGTGGAGTCACCATCCCTGGAGGTGTTTAAGGAAAGACTGGATGTGGCACTCATGCCATGGTCCAGTTGATATAATGGTGTTTGATCAAAGATTGGACTTGATGATCTCAGAAATCATTTCAACCTAGTGGATTATGTAAATTCAAGTATTTTCAACAAGCAGGACAGTTAAACATTTCCCAAGGCATTCACAGAAGCAATCCTAGTTATTTATTCCCAAGAGTAACCATGTCTATCTGCTAACATACCTCACCCACCTTTACACACTGCCAGTGACAACAGCATCCCCTTTAGAGCAGGGTCTATTATTGGTAAATCCTGAATTCCAGCCCTCTCTGGTATGCGAGCTTATGAAAAGCAAAACAAAAGCAGCCAGAGCTTGGATATTACTCTAGTAAGTATTTACATTTCAGCAGCACCTGGAATCATGACCAAAACCACACAAAGGTAGGTGCTCCACATGCACTGAAAAGATAACCCTTGACAAAAAGAGTTTACAAACTTGGCATACTATGGGGTCTTGGTCACACCTATTCATCTACTACTGACATCTGCAAGGGTCACAGACCTGACACTCTCTGTGCCAAGGCTGGCTGCAGTGAGTGCAGGGTCCTGCCAAGGGCCAGAGTCCTGCACTGCACCCAGCTAAGGAGTGTGCAGAGGAGGCAGTGGCTGAAAACAGGCTGCTGCAACTGCTCCTTCTCCAGAGCAAGGTCTGCATGGGGTGCAGGAGCAGAATATTCCTTAATCCCCCTTTGTCAAAATAGAGACAAAGCCCTCAAAGTAAAGTCATATCTCTGATGGACTTACCCACAGTGAAAACTGCCTGGATGATTCCATGGCTAAATCAATTGATTTAGGAAATTCAGCTGCTGCATTGAAATCTTCTGCATTCAAGGTGCCCAGCACATTTGCAAGGACTGACTGGCAGCACTGGGCCTCACCAGCCAGGACCCCATCCACAATACCCAAACAAGGCAGGCTCAGCTGAGAATTCAGATTGCTGGAGAATCCATGGTGATGAGGCAGGTTTGAAGTCAAAACACACATCACATTCAGGTGGATCCACAGCAGCAAGGCATGTCCAGAGCCAGGCCAGAAGTCACTGTGTGCACTGGAGTCTGGATAAGTGGGATTCATGGCCAGGAATGCACATGGCCAAACTGCAGAGCGCCCCAGTCCTGCAGCAGAGCTCAAACCAGAGCTCAGGGCCCCAGTCTGAGCGTAAATAGAATCCCTGGGTTGATGAGCAAGGGCTGTAGGTGGAGGTGAGGCTGATCAGGACAATGAGGAGCTGTTGGTACAATCAGGGCCCCCACACCTGTGTAGAAGCAGCAGCCATGGGCTGTGATGGCACTTTTGTCAGCAGTGCCACTGGCCACTAGAAAACAAGTGATGGAATTACTCTGGGATCCTGGGGGGTTCTGCAGCCTCCTGCTTGCTTAGTGCCCATCCATTTTAATCTATCCTAGAAAGAGCCTTCTGCAGCTGTGGCTTGAGCCATAAACAGTTGCCTCTGTAAGACAATGGAAAGCTCAAAGAAATTAATAGAAAGCTCTTTTCCAGTTATTGGAGTGGACTTTGAATCATCATGCAACAGCACATCAGTGCCTATTGTGCTGGGAGCCACAGACGCAGTGTGTGCTGAAAAAATCATTCCCACTGCTCATCTGGCTGCTGAATTAGAGGTTTATTTTTGCCACTGCTCCCTCTTCAGAGTTCCCATTTCATTAGTTACACCCAGATTGTGCATTAGCCCCACCACCAGCACTGCCCCAGCTGTATCTCAGTTGATGACATATGGGAAAACAGCTCTCAGTAATTCTTTTTCCAAATCATTTGTCCAATATGGTATATATTGTTCTGACTGACTGAAACTGGAATTTGTTTGTACTCTTCTGTGCAAAATGAGATTAGAGGTAAATATTCTGACTTGCTGAGGAAGTGCCAAATGGAGATACACTGGGTACAAAGGCCTGTCTGTCTACATACCAGTTAGATATTCAGGTAAAGGCAAGACAAGTTTGGTTTGAAACAAAAAGTGCTCTTGATTCTTGAAATTAAAAGAGGGAAGAATCTTCATGGCAGCACTACCAGGCCAGAATAAAGGAAAACTGACTCAACATGACAAGAAGAAATATCCAGCAACGCTCTCAGCTTTTGGGGATCTGCTCCCCAGGCCTGCTTGCAGGTGTGGTAGGACCTGTACCAGCTTTATGCATATAGAGACAGCAATGACACCTTGCTGCTGTGCTAGCTCAGATGTCAGTGCATATTTGTGTACATAACAATTCAGATTTCCATGATATTTTTGATTGTACTCCCTTTTCCTCTGGTGAAACACCCCCAAAGAACTTTAAAAAATTGAAAATAGAGGAAGAAATGCCTAACAAAGCAACCAAAGGCATTTCACCTCAAAGATGCAGGGCAAATTATGGACCTAGCTTGCCAAAGAGGATTTCTAGTGTTCAGGTTTTATTTTATTGAAAGAATCACTGAGTATTTTTATTCTGTTATTTCTTGTTTCCTCTTGATAGAAGTTTCTTTGCATTTTCAGCATACTAATGTCAGTAACCTTTAAATGCTATAAAGTGTGGAATGATGATTTTCACTTCACCTCCTTTTTTACCAGCCAAAATGTCCAAGTCAGCACCCTGTGGTATTTGATGCAATATAAGCAGTGAACACAATCCAAGAGCTCTAAAATCTATAAGAGATTAAATACATGAAGCTAAAAGAAATTCATAGATGGAGAAATGGCTGATAGGAGAAGCCAAAGGGATGGTGATGTTCAGTGCATTTCTCTTGGTAGATGTGTGTGGTGTCCAGCAGCCTGAGGGCTGGCAGTTGAACTGCTGGGAGCATTGGCTCTCAGGAAGATGGATCCTAATAAATTGTATTCCTTTTGCTTGTTGTTTCATCTGTATTAATTTTCCCAGGGTTTCTTCATTTTGTTTTAAGTACAGAGAGCTCTTAGCAGAGTGGACTGAGTTTCTAAGAGAGGTTCCAGTCTGCTGTCTAACCACAGCACCCACTCACACCAGAAGTCTCTGCTCCTGTCCATTAGCAAGAGAAAATGTGAGATCTGCCATGGAGGGCCCAGGTAAGGGGGGAAAGCAATAGCAGAAGCATTTGGAGAATGAGGACATGGAAAATAGTCATGAACAATTTCCAGAAATGTCCCAGGAGATCATTGCCTTATTCAATGCCTCTCATTTCTGCTAGACTATTTTTGTCTCAGCCCTGACTGTGTCCATCTCAGTATGTGCAGCTAACTTGGTAATTTTTAACTCACGGCACTAATTGAATTGTTATTGAATGTGATTAATTAGAACTGGAACAAGCCTATAACAAAGAACTTATCAGATCCCTCCCTCCACTGACTCACTGCTTCCCAATGGCTTTGAAACTTGCAAATTGGACATGTTCCTACAATCTTTGGCAGGTCCCAGCTATCCTAACTCCACTGGAACCTGCTGCCTTATGGACATGATGGATGTGTGGGCAGCCTGGCCCACCTCCACCCAAAAATGAGCCTCTGGGGGGGAGGGCAGCTTTTTTGCTCGCACATTTTCATGTCCAAGAGCATCAAGGCTGGCTCAGCAGACCTCTGCTCAGAGCTGCAGCCACAGTAACTGAGATGGAATAATGTGCACATCATAGGAGGACAACAGGAGAGTCCTACAACCTGTCTGGGCTGCTAGACTTCAATAGGAACTTTATTACACATTAGAGTTAAATATCTTTGTGGCACAAACAAGGTGGCAGAAGGCTTAATATCATGTGCAAGTATCTTAGAATGATTTAGGGTACCTCTGGAGATGTGTGTGTGTGCATCCAGGCAGAGACAGACGCACTGTCATCTCAAGTGCAACATTTTTCATGTGTCTTGTGGTATTCTTGAGCACAATGATGTCAAATAACACTGATTTCCCAGCCTAACTGTTCCTACAATGGAAAATGTAGTTTTAATTAGATTTGACCTTGGCATTTTTAATTTCTTTGGCCATATTTTCCTCTATTTCCCATAGGAGCAAGCAAGGAATACTTCGCTTCAGAGGTTCCTGGGCAGGAAAGCTGCTGTTCTTGTGTTAACTGGAAATCCTTTGTAACAGGTGTCAAAGAAAGGAGCATTTTGATTGCAGGAGCTGCATCTTTCAGACCAGGGACCCAGGATACAGGCTCTGCCTGGACAGAGCAAGATTATGCTTTTGATGTTGTTCCTGTGCCTTCTACTGGGCATGTTTTCTACAGGAGAAGAGCACGAAGACAGTCAGACAGCCAGAGGGGAGGTTTTAACTGAGCTACTTGTCAACCAAAATATCATTTTCATCCAAATGGAAAAGCAGTGTATAAAAGTCAAAAATAGAATGATGTTTTTTTAAACCACGGAAGAACTTTTGCATTCAACATTTAAATTTTTTTTTCCAAGTTGTCTTTCAAAATTAAATAATAATTGGGTTTTTACTTCTTTCAAGGGGAGCCACATTTGTTTTCAGTCTGGAATTCAAAATATGCTGAAATACTGACTTGTCCTGGAATATTCAGTTCTGCTATGGGACAGCTTCAGGCCAAAATCAGTCAAAAACTGAGTAACTTTTTGACTGTTTGATGATGAAGGTCAAACAATCTGTGAGAAATTATCATTCTCTGGAAATAATTTCAAGCATTGAGGCACCTCTTCTGCATGCATAAAATTGAGCTTCTTTTAGGTGGTTACATGAACTTGAGGCTTCAAAAAAGCTTAGAAAAAGTCTTCCAGCTTCTCTGAATATAGATGAAAGAATTCGAGTCCTGGCTCAAGCAACCCCAAATTTATTAAGCTAACTCCAAAATATGCCCAGGGAATTGCTAACTGACAGAGAAATATGGAAAATAAAATGGAGATTCAAAAATAACAAAAAAAGGAAAACAAAACAAAACACAAAAGCATGGCAAAGCTTTTCTGTTGCTCTGTTCAGTGCCCAAGCAAGACACAAAATCCTCATGCATTTCACCCCTGGCCCAGTCATGAAGTGCTGGGTGGGTGGTAAATGGAAGCTTTGGACACCAGACCCAAGCGCCCATCCTGTTCTCCTTGGCTGAGCGTGTGCTGCTTAGGAATCCAGAGAGAAAAGAGATGCAGCCTAGCATCAGCTCAGCTCAAGTATTATTTTAAAACACGAGGTATAGCACACTTAGACAATTGGACTGAAAAACAAACAGAAGTATGTTGATAGCTATTTACACTAGATTTAGAGTTCCCTTTTCCATGATGTCTCAACTTACAAAAAATACACATATTTAATTCTAATTTTCCAAGGCCTTCGTAAATTCGTCGTGGCAACGTGCTTTGGCACCTGAGTCCAAAGAAAAAGAAATGAGGACAGAACAAATATATGCTAAGAAAGTTCAGTCCTGCCCATTTATTTGAGCTAATCATCTCATCTGTACATGCTCAGCAAACAAAAGGTGATCCAATTCAGTTGTCCTCCCTGGTTTGCCTGGGGAACGTAGAGCAGGTAGACCATGTCACTTGGGGGGTGAATTCATCTTTGTTTCTCCTGCCAGCTCACCAAAAGTCCTGCTTTAGAATCTTTGGGGTTATGTGTGCATCCAAGGGGAAGGAAAAAAAAAAGGGAGATTTACTATTAAATTATCAAGTTTGGAATTGAAAATCCTCTCATTCTTTCACCAGTGGTGACTTCAGTGGGTGTTATGGAGCAACTTGTAACACAAACTGCCAGCAGTATTTGAGCAGTCTTCAGTTTTCCCTCTGGGTCCTAGGTCCCCATCTGTACAGATTTTTCCAACATTTTTCTGGCTCAAAGAGGTTTGGAGACAATAAAGAGGCTTGGCTTACACATCTTAAAGGGCAGGTCTTGGACTGATGATAAGGGCAGGCAGTGAACTTTTGCTTTGGATTTTTCATCACTTCACCTGCTGCAAACTGCCACCCTCAATCTATCTCCTTCAGAGGTAACTAATGTAAAATCCCCCTTTGGGGCCAGAGAAGGGATTTCCCCTGTGATATTGGACTTAAGGGAAGATGGAATAGTTGTTCCCACTCATTCCCCATATAACTCTCCTGTATGGCCAGTAAAAAGTTGAATGGGAAATGGCAGTTAATTGTGGATTACAGGAAATTAAATGCCAATACAGCACCTATGACAGCAGCAGTGCCTAACACGGCTGAATTGATTACCATAACACAGGAACAACCTCATCCAATTTTAGCCATCACTGATGTTAAAGATGTGTTCTTTATGGCCCCACTTCAGGGAAATGACGGAGAATATTTTGCTTTTATCTGAGAGCAAAACAATTGGGAAGTTAACAGCGTCCCAGACTTCTCCATTATTGCTGCTCCAGGGGCTTTCTGCCAGACAAGATGAGATATTTTCACTGCTGCTCCACTGTGGATGAAGCACTCTTCAAACCAGCTCCTGGCAGCCCTGCCAGCAGCACAGATGTGCCACAGGAGCTCGGGACCCTGCCCTGGACTGGGGACAGATGCTGAGGCACCCAGTCCCCGCTGTCATCTCCACATGGGCATTGCCACCCTGACAAGCGTGAACGTCCCCCTCTCTGGATTTGTGCCTCACAGCTTTTTGGGGTATTTAATTTTGCAACTCCCTGTCAAGAGCTCCAACTGTCTTCTAACATCACAAGATGCAACTTCTGTCCAGCATGGCCAAGGCATGTCCTTAAATTCAATGTGTTTTCGAGCAGGTATTGGAGGAACATTTGCTTACTACCAACTACTTAAATTCCTTTTTTCATTTCCACCCAACAAATATTTTTCCAAGCCAAACACAAAGAGTTATACTGTACATAGTCTTTGAAATGTACACTTCATTTTCAAGGAGCTGGCTTCAAGGAGGGCAGCATACCTGTAGGTATTTTGAAGCAGCAAAAGAAAAGAAAAAAGATAATGCAACAGCAGAGAACTGAAGCATGACTTTTCTGATGTTTGGGGTTTTTTTCTGTGCCAACAAAGATTCAATAGTGTGGGGGATTTGTCTGCAAAGTCATTCTTTACCCTCCTTCCTTTTCTTTCCATTTCACCCCCACCCCCTCAGCTCTAGTAATTCTTTACTCTCATGATAGTTCACAAGATGCCTCATTTGCAAAATAAAGTATGACCAGCACCTGTTAGGTAAAGGAAATCATGGCCAGCAAGGTGCTGTAACCTCTTGACAGGATAAAAATAGACCAGCGAGGTGCTCAGGTGGGAAATCACCCATGCTGCAGGAGCTGGTGGGTGTTGCAAGATGTATTTCTCCTTTCAGTCAATTATAAACCACTGTGTTTGCAGAAGTGATACATAAGCTGCAAACACGGAGGCTGTGACTATTCATATTCACTGAGTCGCTTCTTTTTGCTAAGTTCAAATATGCCCTTAAATCCCAAAGCCCTACACTGAGTTCCAAAGTCTGTGTTTGTAAGAATTTTCCACGTGCAGATCTCCTGTCTGTAAGGACAGCTGGCTGATTAATGCTCTCTGTATCAATTTTCTTTCCATGAAATCTGTGTCTACAAAGGCCTGGTAAAACAGTGGCTAAGAAGAGGGCAAGGTTTCTACCGAGATGGTCTGGAAAAGGATAGATCCCAAAATTCAGACATCTACTGGAGGGCTACTGCAGTTACATCCATTGACCTCTGTGGATTACACCAGAGAGGGTGTAACACATTAAAAAAAACCATAAATGAGTGTCTTTGGTGCTGATGATACAGCATTTCAGTGTATGAGGCCTCACAGAGGTAAAAATTAAATAGAGCAAAGTAAATTCAATAAGTTATAATTTTGTCAGAGTTGTTAATCTTTTACATTTTAATTGTTCTTAATTTCCTTAACAGTCTTGGATTATAAAAGAAGTAATACATCTTAATAGAGAGCAAACTTTCAACCAAAAGATTGTTTGGCAAAAGGGCAGGACTGTTGATGTTTTACATAATCTTTTTTTTCCCAATTACAAAATATTTATAATAAAAAACACATTGCAGATCTAGACATGAAATCTGGTCTTGATTTACAGCATCATCATGAACCTCCTTCTAAATACTTATGGTAACTGCATTGCTTATGGGTAAGAAAATTGCAGGTCAAGTGATTGTCTCTTATTACTTGAATGTGGGGAGCAGCAGGTGGGGGTGTTAGCACCTGTGTGCAAGTGTCTGTGAGAGAGAGAAAGATAAAAAAATTTAATGATAAATAGGTTTCTAAACAGGTGGAAAATGTTTTGGCATGGAATTTTGTGGAATTCAGAGCTGCTCTTGAAGTCCCATAGCACATACATGTCCATCAGAAGAATCACAGATTTGCTCCCTTTCCAATGAGGAATTCCCAGCCCCAACATTTTACTATATTGTAGAAATAAGAATTTTATCTATATGGAAATAAAATAAAGAACGCTGATATTTTGAACAATTCCCATCTGTGACGACAGAAAAAGTTGCATTTCACTGAGCTTGCAGGCAGACAGGTAACACAACACAGCTGGACTCACTTAATTTTGTACATTTATTTATGGTTATACTGGAAGTGCTTAGACATGAAGCCTTCAAATTCACTGCGGATCACCTGTGGATTTTCTAAGACTACATTTGCATTAGCAAATAGGATTAACTTAGAGCAGCAGAGCCAAGGACTAGGAAGATTTTTTGCTGAGGACTTGACATCCACAGTAAATGCATTTCTTGGTTTTATTTCTTGAGGCTTTGCTGTTTGGTTTTTTGCCTCTTTTTTAATTCTTGCCACCCACAGTCTGGTTCCCAGTGGTGCCTGGAATGGATTAGGGAACGACATATTCCAGATTCATAAGTTTCTTTCAAAGGGACAGTAATTCAAGCATCCTTAAGATGGCACCACAATGCAAACCAAACTAATTTTACAGGGAGCTCCTGATCTGAACTGAAACCCAATGCAGACACACACTCAGGTCTTCACAGCAGTCTAAGTCAATGGATCAGTAATCTCAATTGATGTTTGGGGAGGAAAACACTGTTAGTAGTCCTCAAGTATTTCTATTCTCTGGGATCACACCAGATGAGGCATTGTGGTTACTAAAGTTATTAATTTATGTGTTTTATCAACTCTCCAGTGACATAAAGCTAATGTTAAAAACTTCCCATCTTAAAGGGAGTGGGGAAATAAAGGGAGGGGCAAGAGGACTGAGAAAATAAATAAATAAATAAACAAGAAATTAAGATATAAGATCAACACTACTATTTATTTTTCCTAAGTGTGTGAGATAAATTAAAGAATAGAGATCTCTATCTGGGCAAAATGTGCATCCAGTACCCTTCTTCCCCTCCACTGAAGTAGGAAATAAGTAGTTTATGACCAGCTGGGACAATCTCCACTGAATGGCTTTGAGGCAATAAATCACAGAAGCTGGTTTGTCCACATTTCTTTCTTTTCTTCAGACTGTTTGGCTAAATCTCCCACGGAGAAAGTTACGCCATGCAGGGGATTCAGCAAAATGCATGAAAAATGTACTCATGTCACCTACAAATTCCTCAGTTCTGGCTGAAGTCCATTTGTGGCTTTAGTACAAGACAATGCCTTGCTGCTCTCCTTCCCTGAATCCTACAAGGGCAGCTGTTTAAACATTTATCATGAAATGTTTCAAAGAAGAGAGCTCACTGTAGCACAATGATGCCATTTGAGCTTTCACGTTTGTTTCCGGGACCCATGGAACATATGCAGGTTTGGGTGGGGTCATCCCACAGCCCCACAGTTGGATTATTTGGCTCACATTCGTGCTAAATACCTCACTAATGATTTTTTCTGTATGTTCTGATTCTTCATAAATTTAGTTTAGCAAATCCAAAGCTGTGGCAAAGACCCAGAATGTTGGGAAAAGGCTTCCTTACAGCTGCATCAGGGGGGAATGGAGCCAGAGGAAAGCTGGCTTGCTTTCTCCTGCTGCTTCCAACTGTTCTTCATGTCTATTCTCTGCAATTCAATTCTCAGATTGATTTGTTCCTGTCTAGGGATGGTGTGGATGCAATAGGTCTGTGGGAGAAGGAGGAGGACAGAGAAACTTCCTGAAATAGAAATGTATAGAGTTGCTCAAGACAGAGAAACTCCTCCTGGCTCTGACCCTTCCTAAACAGCAAATAGTTGCATTTGGGAGATTCATATGTCCTTACCAAGCTCTTACATGTTTTTACATGGATCCACTAGTTGATACAGCACATTGGAAGAGCTGGATCTTTGGACTGAGGTGTTGTGGCCGCCCCTGTGCTCACAGGAGACCACTTACATGGTGTACCTCACAGGGCATTCTCCTGTGGACAGATTCCTAAAGGGACAGAAGTCAGCCCATTCCACAGCAGGATACCAAGAGTCACTGTTTGAACAACCTTCCAACCTGAACTAGTGATGAATCAATGATCTAAAAGCATAAAACTCTGATTGCCACTTTCAGAGGTCCTGTGGGGCTGTGGATCTCCTCTGTGTTCTCAAAACATGGTTTCAAGAAAAGTTTATTTTCTCCTGAGAAAAGAATGTATTAAATGCCAGTGTGGACTTCATGGTACCTGTTTGGAGGCTCCCAGGTTGTGCAGCAGGAGACAGCAGCATGGCCAGCCAGCCTGCACCCAGCACCAATCTGAGCCTCTGTTTGCCTTGCAACAGCCCAATTTCTCCAGCCTAGGTGGCTGAAATGAGGCAGCTAATGCTATACTTAATGACCTATTTAATGGTCAATTTTCCAGAAGTGATGAGAACTTACAATTATCCCTGTGCTCAGTGTGAGCTGTGGCTGCTTTGCAAACAGAAAGTCCAGACTAGGCATTCAGCTACCCCACTTTAAAGGGGCAGAAGTAAAAAAAACCCTCAAGTCTTAGATCCTTGTCCTTCCTGCAGTAACATCAAACATCAGTACATCAGAACAAAAGACATCCTCCCTCTGACTCCCATGGGACTCTCAGTGTGACCTGGGAGAATTGGTCTTTCCCAAAAACACAGCAGCTCCAGCCAGTGGCTCAGCAGCTTCTGCATGCTCTGGCCCCACTCTGCACCACATGTGCTGCTCACCACTAGTTCACCAGTCTCTGCTGAGAGCAACACTTGGAGCAGGCTGTCCATGGGAGCAAATCTGGGATCCTGTTGACTGGAAAATCCTTTGGATTGTCATAGACCTCCCTGACCATTACATCCTCTCTGCTCATTTCAGGGTAATAGAAGATCTCAGCCAAATGGCTCGGTGTAGGACATGTCCACAACTCAAAAAGCAATTATCATCTCCCAGCAGCCAGGCCTGAGCACAGGCTTTGTTGATTTTGGCTCAGAACTGGGAACACTGACTCACCTGAGGTGCTGTTTATGAGCTTGCCATCACATCTATGGACTGAAAAGCCTTTCCTGCACAGCAGAAAACAGGCTGGCACTCTGAAAAGGGAAACCCTGCCACTCATATGGAATCCCCTGTCAGCTCAGGGCTGGCTTTTTCCATGTGGGGCTCAATCCACCTCTGTATCACCAGGTGCCATCAGCCAAACTGTCCCTGCCATGTAGGCTGGCCCACAGCAACCACCACTCTCCACATGAGAGGGATTTAGTAGATGGCAGAGCATAGTGTGAAGAAGGCTGTGACTGCAGACATGGATTTCAATTACAGTACTCAAAAACTTCCAGCTAAATTGGTTGAAAAGTGGGGATTCAGGTCAGTGAGAACAGTGGAAGGTGGTTTTTAAGTGTTTCGCTCAAATTTGGAACACTTTGGATTGAACTATGTTCCAGGCAGCAAATCTTGAAGCCCACCATTTATTTTTGAAACACCAAAACATATCTGATTTTAATTCAGAAGGTTTAATATTCACAAAGGTACTGAGAATCATGAAGTTCAGCAGCACAAGTCTCATGTTTAAACAGTCAGGGCTTCTTGCTGCATAAACACTCTCCAAAGGCCTTTTAGAGCACACCAACATGAAAACAGTTTACTTTTGGAATAATGTCAACAGATTTTACTCCTACACATGAGATACTTCAGGCTTCATTGGCATCTCTTGTTATCCTGGCTTAGGTGGGTTTTCACATGTTGAGGCTGCAGTCTTGTTTTTTCAAAAGGAAACTGTTTTCTTGCCCTGGAGCTGTCATCTCTATATTTTGCTCTCCCAGTCAATTTTTCCCCAGTTAGCTTCACACTGGCTTCCAGGGGTGGTTTCTGATCTGCCATGCAAGATGAATGACCTAATCAATGTCCAAACCACTGCCTACATTAGGAACTTTCACCCCAGAAGAGAAAAATAATAGGTGAGAACATGGCACAGCTGCTTTAATTCACAATGGGCTTGCTGAGGATGAAAAGGTGGCTGCAGCTTTCTGCTTCTGATATCAGCCTGGGAGGACATGGTGTGAAGCAATCAGGCATGTTCAAGAGAGACCAAAGGAGGTGATTTTTTCACACAAAGCCAAGCAAACTTCACTACTTCAGTGCAAGAGCACTGTAAATACCTAAGGGCTATTAGGATGCAAAAAATAATCAGAAGTTAAAGACCTACATGTTTTCTGCAAAGGTCTGAGCTCTGCATCCTGAGTTATCTGAGACACAGTTGGCTGGGAGGACATTCTAGGGAAAACAGCTCAGTGAAGTTTACCCTTGGTATCTCCTAGTAGCAAGATGTAAGACTGGATGGAAGCTGCACAGCGGGGACCTTGACCTTGAGAGGTGCTTTTACATGAGCAAAACACTATCATAGGTGCCAACACTGTGTCCAAAACCAGAAACACATGAGAACTGCAGGCTCTGGATATATCCCAAACCAGGTAAGTCAGCAGTCAGGCTGGGACTGTCCAGCTCTGTCCCTGCAGACAGAACCACACCAGAGCCTCATGAGACAAAGGCAAGAGGCAGGGAGCCTCCCTTGAGGGCTGCAGGTTTGGTTTATGGAGACCTGCTTTGCCCTCTAGTGACCGTTCAGGATAAACCAGGAAATCAAGTACCATCTATTCCCATCAATAAAATTCATGTCCAGCTACATCGGCTGGCTGGGAGACAAGCAGTGGGGCTGTTCTGACTTTGTTCGGCCCAATTTAGAATATTTCTATCCCGAGGCAGCCTGTCCATGCAGGATAGAGCAAGGGAAGGAGATGCTATTCAGAAAAGTTGAGAACAGACATCCTAAATTGGGAAATGAATGTCCAAGGGATTGGTAAAGGAAAATCCCCCGGGGCTGATGCTATTTCTAGTCTGCACATGCCTTGGAACTGAAAAGAGACTATTTGGGGGGAAAAGAAATGGAAGAATAATGGAAGCAAAAATAGTTGCTCCAAATTCCTTTCCAAAGCCATGTTGCCTACGAACTCTTTACAAACAACTGACAATTCATCAGAACATGAGCTCATATTTTGTGATCTATGGGGCCATAGACTTTGTGAGATATGGTCTGTGTGACTATTAAAAGAGCTCTTTTTTCCAAAAAATAACAACACTGATCTTTGTTTAAAGAGTAGCAAGGGAAGGGAGGGATTAGAATAGATATCTAGATTTGTGCAATTGCTGTGCTATATTAAAGCAAACTATTAGAAAACACTGTAGAGGAACCTTTTCCTTTAAACTTAAGAATAAATTCTTATATTTTCAATTTTGAAGATGCTTGTCTGACTTTACTAAATTAGAGAGACTTGCTAGAACGAAAGATAATCCAGTAATGCAAATGGAGTTAAATTCCTAAGTATCACAGAAATTAAAAGAAATCAAAGTTCCATTAGGAGACTCTCATTCAGCCAGTTTTTGTGACCATAAATATGATTATTATCCTGTGATTGAAAAACACTTTTCCTGTGTATTTATATAAAAACTATTTTACAGAAACTCAAATTCAGTCTAGATGCGTTGATATTAGTTTTTTGGCAAATACAAGAGAGACATTTTGTGTTCTAATGCTCACTCAATAAAAAAAGCCTGGGGAACATAAATGAATTTTAACAGAAAACTTAAGCCCAGAAATAGCCTTGAACTGTTATGCAAAGGTTGATTTACAGGAATATTTCAGGCAGGCTGGAACCATTCTCTGACACCACTGACTAGAGTGAGGAAAAAAACCAAACACACAAACCAAAACAAGAAAAAAACAAAAGACAAAGTCCATCCCAGCTAATTTGTGAATGAAATAGGAGAGGCTGAATTTGAGGACTTGCTCAGTCACTGATTTCTAGACATATTTCATTAGACTATTACAATACCTACAGTTGTGCCTAAGAACTCAATCCTAAATAGGATTTTTTGCAAAGCTGTGTCATCAGCTGGGATACTGTTGGCAGAGGAAAAATGTTGGGCTTGGGTTGTTAAATCACTTGGAGATATTGCAGGACTTAGAAGGAACTGAGAAAGACTCACACAAAGTCTGTAATCTTATTTGAAACCACTGTAAATCTGTCAGCTCCACGTCCATGCTGGATACCCAGAGCTTCACATTAGCATCTGTAGTTTTTTAAGGATGCTCCTTTATTTGTTTTTCTACACCCAAATCACTTTCACAAATGGTTTTCTGATAGGTTTTCTTGGCTACAGCTGCCTAAACTCTGCTGACCCATGTCTATGCTGGGGTCTGACATGGATTTGGTGGCTTGGTTCATGCCAGTAGATGATTAAGAGTGGTCTTGCCTGACTTTGTTCCTCCAAGAATAACCATTACTTGCAATGCCCACATCCCAAAAACTGGGCTGTTGAATGAATCCCGTGATGCTGTCTGAGAGCTCTTTCCCCAGCAGCCACCAGATGGCCTGCAGAGAGGTGCTGTACCTTGGAGCAGCTCTTACAGGTCAGTTAGAAACCAGCTTTAGAACCAGGACACCCGAAAGGTGTCTGTGACACATGGGCTGCTCTCACGTGGGCAGATTGTTTACCTGCATTCACCAGCATCTACAGCACATGCAGGGTCTACCCCGGTTTGGCTTTACCATCCCAGAGGACTAAAGACTAATGCAGGCAGTCCTTCTAAAGGAGGGGTTCTTTCAGATCAGCTAGAAAATGCTGATAGTCTGAAATAGTGATTTTGAGGCTTTTAAAAACTACTTCCTGGGTTTTGACCTTTTAGAGACATAGGTGTGACTACTCCAAAACCAAGTGTTCAAGATCTTACTTCTGATAATAACCAAGTGCTTCAGAGGAAGGAAAACCACAGCAGCAGATGTTTGATAGTCACTGGCACAAAGTTTGTTATTGCATGTTAGTGTGCTACTGATCTTAGTAGCTCATAACTGATTTAGACCTGAAAAACTAGAATGGAATAATTTGTTTTCCATGGATCAGAGTTCTCAGCTCTTCTTGACATCTCCAAGAGGTAGAAAAGGCATCAGGAAAGGAATGCATAGGTCTTTTCAGAACAGTGACACCTCTGCTGCAGACCAGCTCAGGAATGCCAGGAAGAAATAGAATGGGTTAATCAGAAGTATTTCTTCTCTGAGTTCCCATATTTGTACCTAAGTGAGCCAGTTTCATGCCCATTTCATGTGGAGATGTGTCCTTTTTGGCCAAGCCATGGGCATTGCCAGGCAGCTCCAGCTCTGCAGAGCCATGGGATAAGCTTGGACACAGCTGAGGCAGCACTGAGTTTCCTTGGGGAGAACTCCAAGGATGGTATTCCCCTCACCCTGGGGAACCAGGTAACAACACAGACAAGTTTAGTCACACTGCTGAAATCTACTCAGGGCAGATCTAACTACACTAAAATTAGCAAATGCATAAGAGGGCACAAACTCAATTCAGAGTTGTCCACGTGCACCCAAGTGCTGCTGATAAAGTCTTGCAGTCCCTTAAGGTTTTCCCAAGAGTGGACAGGTGTTATCAGCATGTACATCCCACCTGATTCTCTGACTCTGAAGGTTTCTTCATATCTTTTTTTTCTTTTTCTTTTTTTAATGAGAGTCATGAGAAGGCAGCACTTTGGCCTGGTGATCCAAAAGGAGGGAGTTGGAGGTGCAAGGGAAAGAGGAATAGTCTGTGACAAAATATGCTACTGACTTACTGCTTTTCTGGGGAAAAGAGCAAATATCTGAAAAAAAAGCATATTAAAACTGAAGGACTCAAAATTAATCCTGTTCTATTTTCCACAAACAAGTAAATTCCAGCAGGGCAAATTGTATAACCATACTAGGTTACTGTGAAGGAGCATAGTGAAAGAATGATTTCAAGAAATATCCAGACTTTAAAAAACTCCATGTATTCAAACTGGCAAGGGCTGCTGAAATTCCCCCTGGAGTGCTTATAGAAAGAATTAGCTTAATTAAACCTCTGAACCATTAGTGATTGCATTTGAGGAAGCAAAGACAGCATCAGAGGTCTCAAAGGAATGGAAAAGGGCAAGCAAAATACTTTTCTTAAGAAGAGAGCAAAGAGAGGCTCTGGGATTAGCCTTTCCAAGACCCAGGACATGAGAGTGGTTACAGAGCATCCCATTTAGTACTGAATGGATAATGAAACCAGAAGCACCTGGCAGCAGGGGTTTGATGAAAACAAGCACGTCAAATCAACCTGAATTCCATGAGAAGGCTAGTGACCTGATGGAGAAGAGGGAACCAATGTGTGTGATCCTAATTGGAGATCCTGGCTTTCAATTATTTTTCCCTTCATATGTTAACTGAAGGATTGGGCTGTAATCACTTCTAACTCACAGCACTGAGCAGCTGGGCAGGGAAGTGCTGATATTCCTGTCATTCCTCTGGTACATTTGTGTCCCACCAGTTTCATTATACTGAGAGCATCTCTTGCTTTCTTACCTGCACAGGATCTTGTCTCACGTCCCCACCATAACTGATGACACTGGGAGTTTTAGTACAGACCTTTAAAGATCAGCACCCATGAGGCCACTGCAGATCGTAAATGTTGTCCAAAAAAATTATATGAAGGTGGAGATAGTCCAGGACAAAAGGCTGGATTCTCCCTTGCACTGAATTTTGAGTAGCTTTTTTTATTATTATTTTTAATTAAGGGGTTTATAAACCCCCTATACCTTTATTAGGGTTTTAACCAAAGCCACCTTGGCTAAATTGTTGTTCTAGCAGTAGAGTGCATTTATGAACAAGATTCTGTGCCCAGCCTTGTGGGTATGTGCCCAGTGTCAGCCATGGGGTAAGTCTCCTTTCCTTTCTATAGGCTATTGAGATGTTTTCTACAGCAAGCAGAGAGAGAAAATAATTCTAATCTTGAACCAAATTCCATCTAAAGAGATCTGCTTTGCCTACCTCCAGCTTTTTGAGAAAAAGCTGCCAATCCTTGAAATGTACAGGATTTTCTGATCCCCTCTACCAGAGTCCCCTTCAAACTGGGAAGCATGAGAAAGCAGCTTGGCAGAGCTTGCTTGACAAGACTTGACAACTAAATTGAACATCCAGACCTCAAGTTCCTGATTTGATTGAAAAGCCACTGGAATTGCTTCTTGGAGACTTGAGAACTGCAGAACTGGCTGTGTGCTCCTCCAGATAAGGGCTCCTTTGTGCCGCGTTGTGTAACGGCTGCCACAGGGTTGATGTGGGCCAGGCCATAAATAACTTCTGCATAAATATTTTTAGCAAATACTTTCTGCTCTCTTGAAATACACTGGACAGCTTGAAGTGTGTGTATCTGTGTGTGAAGGAGGAGGGGGGAGCTAGCAGAGCTCCCATCGGGAGCACAGAGCAAATATCACAGCGCTCCCGATGCGCAGGATAACGCGGCCGGAGCTGACGCCTCCACCCAGGAGTGTCCAGAGCAAGCAAGATGTCCCCAGGGAGCTGCCTTATCAGAGTGGCAAGGCCTGCTGGGCTGTGGCAGAAATATCAATGAGCCCAGTGCACACAGGAGGTGGATGCCAGCACAAGTGCTCTGAGCAGGACTATCCCCAGGCAAGCCCTGAGCTGCCAGCCTGTCTGAAGGGCCCCTTCCAAGGCATCTCCTGACCTTTCTGATGTGCAGAGGGAACTGCTGGTCACATTCCCTGTGGGCATAACCTGCCTTTTGTTCTGCACCTGAAGGGCCCTGTCTGACTCCAGCTGTAAACAACACCACTAATCTCTATAGATGAGTGCACACATAGCAAGGGTTAACAGGGAAGCACAGCTGCTAGAAGACTCCAGATACAAGGGAAAAACAAAATGAACCCTTCATGCATCAGTCCTTATACTGGGAGCCCAAAGATCCCTGAAAATGCAGAACAGGACAAAGTCACCTACTCACATTTTCTCCCTACCCCAGAGGCACTTCAGGAAAGTGTAGAACAGCCCCTACTGGCTATGGCTGATGGCACAGTGGCGAAGGTGCTCGTTGGTACAGATCCCACGTATTTACAATTACTGATTTTTTGACTACTTCTGTGCACAGCAAGGCATGAACACAGTGCCAGGCAAGAGTCTGTGTATGTCTCTTCAACACCAAACAGGTCAGGAGAGAAGGAGTAGTAAAAGGCTGGGAGGAGGGGATCAAGAGAGGAAAAAAATTGGTCTGGATTGATGCAGACTGGGATTGTCCACCATAGCCTGTGCATTGCAACTGCTAGTGAAGGGGAGCTTCATAAATAGGGTTAACTTCACAAAAACGTGGAGAGGGAGCAAGAACACTGAAGGCTGTTAAGTTCTCTAGCTAAAATATACACTTGGCATGCAATAGGACAGGAGGATATGTGAGTGAGCAATCTTGTCTAGTGCACTCTGCAGCTCCTGGGAGTCTGCATCCCTGAAACTCAAAGGAGCTTCTCCTGAAATTGGCAGGGAAGCACCAGCACATTTTCCTTCAGTTTTTCCACAGAGACAGGACAGAAGTCACATTTCAACTGAACAAACTGAGCTTAATGGCTGCAAAAATTTCTTTCTCTGTTAGGAAGTCTGCACATAACCAAGGGCAATTACCTAGACTAAGGTATCTGGAAGCACTCAGATATCCACCTTTCAGAACATTTTATTAAGGGAGGTAATAAGCCATACTTTACCATAGGAATCCATAGAAGTGATATCTGGTGACTTTCTGGTAATATATCTCAATCCAGCCCCAGTTCTCAGACTTTCTGTGAGGGTTAGCTTGTCTAGCTGTATTCATCATCCACAGCTGATGTGATTAATAAATGTTGACTGATTATTTAATGAGGTGACCTGAAGAGAGTTGCCTGAGGCAGTAAAGGAGTTGTTACAGGTGGGACTTGTTGCAAAGATTTTTCCTTTCCAACTGCTAGCAATGTTACTTAATTATTTGGCGCCTTCTATCTTTCAAAAATGAAGGAAAATATTAATGTAACTTATCTAATATTAATCCAGTCTGCTCTGCTTGTGCAGACAGGAATAAGAGATAGCAAGAGCTTCAAACTTTTCCTAGTTATAACAAGAGGGAGGATGCAGCACAAGGTATTTTGAAAGAAAGGCCAAATGTCAACCTGAGAGGAAAGCAACAAAAATCAAATAATGAAGTAGGTCCAATTCAGTGATAAAGGTGACAATGGGGAATGCTGCTAAGGTGTCAGCCAGGCAGCTGGGAATTCTCAACAATAGCCCTAGAGCTTGCTTTTGGGCAATTCTCTCCTTATTCCAGTGTTTCTGTAAAAGCATTGACTAAACAGAGAATAATAAAGGTTGCCTTTAGTCTATGAAACGAGTGGTGACAGTTTCACTTTGTAGTAGTATAATGGAGCACTGCTATTTGCCTGCCAAGTATACTGTATTTCCAAAAAAAAAAAAAAAAAAGAAAGAAAGGAGAAAATAAACCTATCACAAATAAAATTATAAAAGTACAGCTGGAAATGCCAGTATGAATACAAATTTTTAATTGGAATGATGTGATCTACTTATGGAATGTGACTCTACTAATGGAATGATGTGATCTACTTTCTCTGCCACATCTTTCCTTGTCCCATATCCTTTCATAAGATCACCTACTAGAGACTAAATATAAGCCACTCACCCAGCTGAAACAGCCGGTGACAGGAGGTGACACCCTGCAGGCTGCTCCGATCTGGCTGCTCCAGCATTTTGTGGAACTGGCAGACAGACAGACGCCTGCACACAGACGTGGACCAGGCTTGCTGATGAAGTCAGTGCTCCAAAGCATCTCTTGTGTTGACCCCTGCACTGGAAGCAGGGCCAAACTGAACAAATTTAGTGTACCTTGAGGAAGTTTGCTGTCAGACAGCTGCAATTGCACAAAACAAGAGTAAAGTCCCATAGAGAAGGAGTCCCCTGACATCCACACAGCGCCTGGCACACTGTTCCTTAGCCATGGAGGGTGGAGAGGAAGAATATGCTGGAGACCGAATTATCTGGCTACTGATGGAGCAGAGGGGTGTAAGGACAGGAGATAAGCTGCTGTACTTCAGAGAAGAATAAGAGAGAAAGCAAGCAAGCAGGTTGGGATGGAGTACAGCCAGATGGTGAGCCCCAGCCACCTGCTAAGTCCGTCCCTCTCTAATAGTCAGGGCAGTGTGCAGAGCAGCTGGAAATACTTGGATGCTGCTTGTGTGCATGGCAATGGTTATCAGGAAGCTTCAGACTAAGACAGGCAAGACAGAGGGGTAGCTAAATTAGAAAAGAAGATGGGAAGCTAAATCATCTTGATCCAGTTTTACAAAGTGGTGACCTTGGGTCTCCCCTTGACATAAAATTCATGTAAGAGGAATTGCAAGCAGTTGAGGTGGACTGAGCAAAGCATTAAGTTTGGAGCGAGCTCTGGGCATCTTCCCAATTATGTCTGTGTGTAGGAGCTTGGCAGGAGTGAGAGGCAGCATGTGGGAGAGGTCTGGCTCACTGATAACAACAAAAAGAAACAAGTCCAGGGTGTCCCCAGGGAAGAGGGTAACTTAGCCCAACCACTTAAATCTTCTTATCTAACCCCCAAAAAAGCAATAATGAATGTTTAAAATTAGTGATATGAATGGATCCTGATGACACTGTGGGCGTTTATTAAACTGTAGCCTTGAAGTCCTTAAGAGAGCAAGGAGCATCAAGCCAAGCCAGCAGAAAACGGACTCAGCACTAACAGAGCAGCCTAGCAGGAGGTCTGGCGGTTATTTGAGGAGCTGGGTAGTAGCTACTTGTTAACATAGCCCAGATACCTGACTTTTCTTCATTCAGGTCCAGCTTGGTGCCAAATGAGCCAAAACTATTGTTTGGGTCAGATAGGACTCTGACAGCATTGTGCTGCTGGAGTGGATGAAACCTGACAAAACAGATGTGGATATCAGGGGAAACGCCAGATATTTGTTGGCTGGTTTGGGGTGGGTTTTCTTCATGTATGCAGATCTGAAATGGATAGGGAGCGAGTTTGAAACGCTGTTTGATGTTAAATGCAGGTAAATGAACATGTGCCAGGGAGGCTTACACTGAATGTGAGCCAGCAGCTGCTCTCTCCTGCATCCCCAAATGGAGCAGATGCTTTCAAGGCAGAGATGCGAAACAAAATGATAGATGTTACTCTTGCTTGCCTCCAGAAAGGAGCATGCAATTAAAATGTAAGCATGAATGGAGCAAAATTTTCTTTCAGTGGCAACAATGTGCATGGAAAGAGTGAGAGCAAAGCAGAAGGCATGGATTGCTGTCTGCAGAGACATCCCCATTTGTGTTGGCAGTGTACAGAGGAGAGAGCTAGTAAGGTATTATCCACAGCCAAGTTCTTGGACCTGATACACAAACATAAGTGTGACTTGAGGAGCTGATACAATCTGATATGCAAACATGTTGATTTTTTCCAGCAAGCTGTAAGAATATAGTTTGAGGCTTTTCAATTGCTAGAGGGCTGGTTAGGGAGCTCATGGCAGCACTGACCTAAATCTTTAATAAATCTTAGCAGAGTAGGAAACTGCAAACCCTGAAAACTGAGAGTGCTGGGCCAATATGCAGAAAAGGGCATTTATAACCAATGCAGATCTGATGTGTTTATAATAAAATCTGCTTTCAAAAGGAAAATGCTGTTTTCATTTAAGTTGAAATGTTTTAAAAGGCACTAGTGTTAACAAAGCATGCTGTAAGCAAACAGAAGTGAAATACCAGACTGATTTTGACACTCTCAATATAGCACATTTTGAGCTTTGTTAAAAACCTTCCAAAACATATTTATGTTAAAGAAAATATAATTTTAAATGGCAATCACACGTTTCCCATTTTCATGGAAAATTTTGATGTCGTCTTGTGCTGATTTTGTTCTGCTTGAAGACAGAAGAGGAGGGAAAAAAATAAAATCAAAGAAATGGGATTTGCTGTGAATGGAAAACTCAAGTTCTTTGTGATTCTGTCTAGTTCACTGCAGGCTCATTCCCAGACTGGTCAATATGTAACTGCCCACATGTGGAATTTCAAGGTGTCACTGTAATCAGCAGAAGCCAGTGAAAACGGCTCAATGAGATCAGATATTCGCAAATTACCTTTTTCCATCAATAGTACTTCCAGCTTGGCTGGTAACTGTGGGTACATAGATGTGGTAATGTTTTGTAAGCATCAACCTGCACACATTAATATCAGGCTTTTGGTTCTTCATCCATTAACCTATAGATCTCAGAAGATAAAAACTTGTTATTGAACAAGCTTCTGATGGTAGTCAGTGTCTCAGCATCTTCATGGCTGATCTGGAGATAAATAAAACATCATTTGCTAATAACCACGGCAGATGGAACAAGGATTGCCTGTCATCGCTATTTCCCGCTTCACCAAGCATGCAACGTGATCTGCCTTGCCTGATGAACTGGCCCCAAGCAGGCACAGTGCACTGTAACAAAAATTCATCTAAAACCATGCCAGTGGACTGCCCAGAGACACCTCAGCCCTAGCACTTCCTCGGGAAAGGTGTTGGACACAACAGGCAATCAAGTCTGGTTTCCCACTGAGATGCAGTGGGACGAAGAAGAGAGCCAGTGGGAAGCAGTGAATTCCTGCAGGTCAGGGACTTCACTTCCTTGTTCAGCCCAGGCAACAGGAGAGACACTCTGCCACCTATGGTCTGAAAATTATTAACAGCAAAGAAAAGGAAGAAAACCTTTTGGAAACCAATCCTTTCATGGGCAATGGATTGTCAGATGATTGGGCAATGGATTGTCAGACGATTTGGCAATAGAGTGCAAGTACTCCCACAGACAGAAAAACACCTGAAAAGTCTCTCTGCTGCAGCAGAGGAGCAGAACAATCACCCCATCTGCAAGCAAAACCCAGGTTACAAAACAATCAGGCACAATATTAAGGCTGAGGCTGAATATTCACTTGAACAAATACTGATGATTTGGAAAACTCGTTGATGTTTTCAAGCCAAATGAATTTGTGACAGATACATTTTAGTGAAGTACAAATCATTAGCCTGATTACAGGCACATCAGTGGAAATGCTGTGTCCCCTGATGTCTGGCCATTACTGCGTCTGGTACTACAAAGAATTGAAGTCATATTCTTCTGTAAACCATTCTGCAGCATCTCTATTTGTCATTAACATCTTTGCAAGAGAAGCCTGCATGGTACGTTTATGATGCCATGTAAGAGCCACAGCCTTTTCCCAGCATGACCAGTGATGGTATCCAGTGTGAGCATCCATGTGGACAACAGTCAAATTCCAGCACCTCTTTCACATGGATTTGGGCAGGCAGCTGCAGGGTCATTCATGTTGCTCCCTGCTCAGTCCATAATGTTTTAATTTGTGCATTTCCAGAACAGCACCATATTTCTTTGGATGCCAGGTGAGGCCAAATGCCTAGGTGGTGAGCAGGGAGCACATGTATCCCCCTATAGACCCTGATATGGTCTGCCGTCCCCTTCTCGACATGGCTCTGGGTTATACTCCTAGGCTGGGTGTGTCACACATGGCAAACACCATCCTAGAGGTGGTGCTGCCCTTCATAGATATTGGTGGTGAATCAACCATGGAAGATAAAATTAAATGTGGAGCAAGGATTAAAGGTTGGAAGCATTTTTTCCCCTATTTCTGGCATCTGTTGGTTCCTTCACAATTTTGTCATTGTTTGGAAAAATGTCTGCTATAAATACACTTAGATCAGATGCTCTGAGATCAGCATCTAGTGTAACAGATGAGAATAAAAATCTATTTGATGTCAGAAAGAGAGTTTCTTTTAGTTCTTGCAGGTTAGTGATTCATCTAGCATTTCAGATGTGAGGAGCAGCCCATTATTGGCATGTCCAGTGGCACTTGCTAGGGAGAGACCTCCTAGGCACTAGAACAGTCACTTTGCAGTTACTAAAGTGAAGACAGCTTGATGTTGAGATGGACCATGTGGCTTCTCTGTGTCCCCTAACTGTTTAGTTACCCATGTTCAGTGTCTTCCTGACAGCACCAGCCTTCCACAGTTTAAAAACCTCTAGGTAGCAGTGGAAATATTGTACAAATGGCCCTGCACATCATAACCTGGTAGTCTTCTACCATTGTACGCCATAGGTAGGTATTCAACTTCATATGCATGTTTTTATATTAAGATATAGTCGAAATTGTACATATATACTAACTCTGCTCCTGCTGAACTGTTCTTTTGAAAGAACCATGGGGGGTGAAGGAGATTGTAATACTGTGCTGCCAGTTAACTTCGGAAATTATTACATTTTTGTATTTAACTGGCAAATGCACGTGTACCAGAGAAGAGAGCAGTGACTACAGTCCATCTGCACCAGGCGGTGTCAGATGGGACAGATTTTAACAGATTTTCAGAGAGCAGAATTCAAGTCTGCAATGAGTTTGTTCTGGTCCTAAAGTAGGATATTGAGATGAGATATAGGGTATTTCTAACACCTTCCTCAGCATGAGAGACAAACAAAATGGAAATTGGTTCTAGGGTTTCCTCCCATATACTTGCTCAAACATCCCTCCAACATGACGTGCCTTTGGCCTCTGGGACCTCGGCCTTGGGAGGCAGGGTCTCTACACATACTGGAAATCCACCATGTCTCAGTATTTGTTATGAGAGCAAACAAGACCCTGGATCCATTTGACAGTCAGGAAAGAAGTGGTAAAATTCCACTGGCTCTGTTGAAGCATCAGGAAAAGCAATGGTCATTACTAGTTTGCATTTGTTCTTTCATGAAGAGATGACAGTTTGCCCCAAAAGGCTGCATTTGGCCATTTTATGCATCTGTGAGGAGCTCCAGCTGTTGTTTCCTCTATCTTTGCATTGCTGTAGTCGACCAAGACAATACCACACTCAAATAAGGGCAAAGTCCGTAAATAAAATCTGATTAAATGCCAACAAATAACAAATATGTTGACTCTGGAGGCTGATTGATTACAAATTATTTATATTTTGTAGCTGCACTTTTCATCACTACCAGACTCACTGACAGTACCATCCCACATTTAATTGTAAGCAACTGGAGTAATTTCATGGCATTTTGATTATGTCTTACAACACATCCTGCACTGTGTCAGCTTGCTTTCCAAATATCTCATTCCTGCTTCTCCTCTGATCACTGAGAATAGCCACATATGGACAAAGCTTTTCTGAGCAATTTACAATGTTTCTGGTGGAAATTAGAGAAAAATCCACACCTGGAAACTTCTCCAGAGTCTGAATTTTTAACTCCTATGAGCTGGTAGGGGTTTGTTGCTCTTGTTTTATTTAGATTGACTCAGCACCAGTTTTTTTTGTTTCTATTTCTCAGTCTGTTGCAGAAGGCTGTTAGGATTCAGCTCACAGAGGCTTCTAACAGGAGAGCTGTCAGCTGTGCTTGATCTCAGAAGGAAAGGATCAAAAAAGTCGGGGCAATACTGAGGAAGAGGGTCTGCTGAGGGAAGGAAAGTGATATATTAATTATAACTGGATTTCAGGACTATTAAAATGGGTGAGACATGGCCCTGTCCTTCCTCACAGCTCCAGCAAGTTCACCTGAGGCCATCAGATAGAGGTCCTGAGGCCACCAGACCCTGTAGCCCAAGGGCTCAGATCATATTTTCAAGGCAGAAGAAAAATAATTACTTGTCAATCTGATACACAATTACTGGACTGACTAGAGTGTGAAGGAGACCTTTTTTGGTCTCAGGGAAAGAAAACAAATGCAGTGTATTAGCAGGTCTGTCATACCAAAGCATCAACTGAAGGTAAGCAACTGGCTGCCAGGATTAGCACCCTTCCTTGGTGGGGAGAGATGTCCTTACACAATGTGGAATGAGGAAAATGAAGTTTTCAGTGCAGGAGAAGAATGAGAAACACTGCTGACAGCCAGCTCAACAGACTGATGAAACAGCAGCCCCAGGAAGACTGTTCAAAGGCTCTTTTGGTTATTTAATGAAGTGTGGTTGAATTTTGACCCCTCAGATTCAGCGCCAGAGGTTTTCTGTGAGTGTTTGAGGTCTTGCTCCTATCCCTGGGTTCATTGGCTACTCAGAGAATTTTTTTAATCATATTCCCTGTAATAGTTTTCTTTCCTGCTGCGTGGAAGGCCTCTCAACTGACAGAACAAATTCCTCATATGGTGAAGCAAAGATAGGGACCAAGCCCACGAGCCCACTGCAAGCTCAGGGAACAGAAAGGGACCTCAGCCAGCTTGGGCAAACCACATCTCCAGGCAACACCTGGTGAACATACAGCATTTACCAGTTCCTATGGAAATTTTCACAACAGCAAGTTAAAGAAATCAATTTTATTTAGAGAGAAAGGGCTTGTCTTGAAACTGTTGAGCAAGTTCTTTTAGACCACAGTGGATAACTGCAGTGGCAGGGGCACCCATTACCCTCATTAGCAAAGTTTTAGCCTTTGCAAAATGCAGGCCTGCTCCCCTTTTCCCAGGAGTTACTGCCAGCAGGATAGTTCTCCCTGCTCCCTCCCAGGCCCCAGCTGGGGCCCTGCCCTCCTGCACCCAACCCCAGCAGCAGCCCTGCTGAAAACACAGCCACGGTGTGGAAAAGCAACGCCAGAGAAATGCATTTTCAGCTCCACTTTGTAATTTAAATTCAGGAGAAGCAGCCGGGCAGGAAGGCCCCAGCCGCTGCTCTGTGTGTGGCTGCAGGTCCCTGGCTGAGGTCACCAGCGGTGGCATTGCTGCAGTCCTCCATGCAGGCATGGCACTGACACTCAATGGCACCGTGCCAGCCTGTGACATGGTAAAAATATCCTGAGGCCGCAGTGGGTTCCTTTCAGTGGGCCAGCACCAGCAGTGCTTCAGCCTGTGGGCTAAAGCACATAGAAGTCGTTGTTGTTTGACAGGTCACTGTAATGGCAGAGGGCCAGAGCAGGGCCCTGTGCCGGCGGGGGCTCGGCTCGGCCCCTGCCCTGAGGGCCCTGTGCCGGGGGCCTGCCCGAGCCCGGGTTGCAGAGGTGACTGTCCCACCTGGGCTCGGCCACGGCCTGCTGCTTGTGTCTGCTGCTGCCATTGCAGGAGGTCCCGCAGCACCGGCACGTCAGGAAGTGCTTGGCTCGCTGCTTGGCCTTTGACTCGGAGGCCGAGGCCGTCCCTCCACGGGTCAGAGTCACAGGAGTGGCACCCCGGGGCTCGGGCTGCCCTTTCAAGCGGCTCCGTCTCCTCTGCACGGGGTCCAGGCTGATGTCGGACTGGGAGGAGCAGCTCTCGTTCCAGCCGGCGCTGGCGCTCAGGCTGCGCAGCGGCAGGGCCAGCCGCAGCGCCTTCCAGAACTGCGAGCCCGAGCGCTTGGACTTCTCCCCCTTCCAGGTGACGAAGGAGACGGATTCCTTCAGCTGGAGGATGCTGGGGTGGGTGCACTGCAGTGGCCTGTACTCCACCACGATGAGCTTGGTGGCTATGGCGTTCTGGCACATGATGCCCAGCTTGAACTCCAGAAGGCTGATGCTCTTCTCTGTCAGGTAGTCAGGGCTCAGGACCACAATCATCCTGCGGCTCCTCTGGATGAAGTCGAACACGGCTTCAGTGGTATCTAAGAGTACAAGGGCAGAGGAATTGGGGTGCACAAGGAGAAGGGAGTGGGGAGAGAAAAGCTGAGGAAGCTGTTTGGTGGCATACCTGCACAGATCCCACTTCCTACAGAGGGAAACCTGGCACATGCTCTGTGACTTTCAACCTGCCCACCCTCCTGCTGGCAGCATTTTTGCTGTGCAGTGGGTTTTTGAGAAGGCTGAGGTGGTAAATGAGAAGCCAGGATACGCCATGATTGTACTCTGACTTCTGCACAGAATCAGCCACGCCCAGAGAAGTGCAGGCATTTGATAAAGGGCGGGTCTTGTTTGGGAACCACCTGCCCACAGCTTGAGCAATTCTTTGCGTTAGGGAATCAAAGCAATCATGTCATCCTGCCCCAGCTCAAACTGCAGGGGCTGACCCACCTCGCCCCTGTCATGCTCTCTCATCTTTGAGAAGAAACCTCCAAATTTAGAAAGCAAAAATGTCAGCCTTAAACCCCTCCACCAGTTCCCCTAAGCATGATGGGGGGGTGGAAATATGTCCTTCAAAGCATTTCGTAGGATTAATTGCAAGTTGTAAAGCTCAGGAAGAAGCTCAGCTGAAATGGTGCCAGCAAGAGCAACATCTCTTTTATCACCAATTTTGAAAAGCAGCAAACCTGAAGGATGTCCTTGGACTTCTACTGTGGCTTGGGACACAGAAAGTATATTGAAAGTGTAGTGGCTAAAGGGTGAGCAGTGGAAAGGATGGGAACTATATGGCTGTGGCACTCAGCAATTTAACAAAAGCTGAGTAATAAAATGGTAAAAAAATTTAAAACCCATACACTTAGTAAGTGCTGGTGCCTGAGATGAGAGGGGACCCAAGGACAAATTGGTGTTCAAGCAAGACAAGGATCATTAGAGTAAGAGCTCTTGTACATTCAGAGAGAAAAATCTGCACATCTAGGAATGTCTTTCAAAGAGCTGTTCTGGGAAGAAGAGCTACCTCCTGCTTCCCTTCCATTTCACACTGCTAAAGTCTTCATTCCTCAGGCTGGTGACTCTCCTCTCTCCCTGACAGTGGAACACTGCTCCTTTATATGAATAAAAATACTGTTCCTTCCCTGCAATGGCAGTGCCTCTTGATTCTCCCAGCACTTGGCTGTCTCTTATCTCACAGCAGAAGGTGTACAGTGCTGCATCTGAATGCACCTTATTTTAATATGGTACAGAGCAGTACTTTTCAAAGAAGTATGACTAGCTGTAAAACTCATTGTCACTAGATTATTTGGAGACCCAGTTAGGAAAAATGATCATACAGTAAAATGCTAATGGAGAAAGTAGGGCATTGATTGGTTAATAAAATACTGGAATTAAAATCAAATTGTTTTGAGGGATTTTTCTTCTTGTATAAAAAGGTCAGTGGGATTTTTACCCCAACACACACAGGATAACACTGATTCATTGAAACCAAAAGTAGATGATAGTCAGTTCTCTCAGAATTGTCACCACCATTACATGTTTTTACCACCCTATTTCAAAGGCATAAAGAATTGGCAGCAATCTCCTAAGCCCAGACCTCATTCAAACTTTTCTACAAGTGATTGAAATCTATTTTGAAAACAGCCAGGCTTCAACAGTTTGTGAAAGAAAAAGCTCTTTTGCTGTTTGAAAGGTCTTTCTTTTTGAAACTGGAACACAGAACCACAGCAAAATATAAGCAGGAGCAGCCCCTAGGAGGTCTACCTGCCTGCTCAAAAAGCCCAGGTTCAATTAACATGAATGATTCTGATGCTGCTGAAATGAAATGTTTTGATTGAGGTGACAGTGCTGGTTTTCTTTTATCAATTTTGAATTTGCAACGCTTTTTGAGACTTTTAATTTTGAGACTCATGTTTTTCAACAGTCTTTTTTTTTTTTTTCAGACTTGTTGGTTTTGGTTTTTTTTGCAAGGAAGATGTTCAAATTTCCAAAGATATATTTGATTTTGAGAAAGGGATGCACTTAGACTTGGCTGACCAGGATACCTTGGGATGTTCAGTTTGCAATGTTTACCCAGCTCAGGAAAAATCCTGAGCAGACACTTCACAGTACGCAAGTAGGATCTTCCCTCCCAGTGAAACAGCACTGGATGGGACAGGCAGCAATAACATTGCAGGGGCTTGGGGATTCAATACTCTTGGTTATCTGCTTTTTACTAAAAAACCTTCCATCTTTACTAAATGTTTGCAAAAGCCACTGTGTATTTCTATTGGTTTACTTGTGTCTCCCCAATGCACCCCAAAGATGTAACAGATTATAAGGATTGTGGTTACAGATCCTATATCCATAAACCTCAAATCCATAGATGGTCACAGGTACTCATTTTGCTAGTGATCTGCAAGTGCTGGGCTGTCAACTTACCTGCAGGCAGGCAAACATGGGAAATGGACAAGAAAGTGACTTGGATGAGAAAATATGAATCTCACTGAACCTAGAAACTGATGGGCGAAGTAGCCTGAAAGTGAGTTTGATTTCTGTGGTTTTGGCAGATTTCTAAAATTCTGATTTGATATTTAAAGCAGAGATTATGTTGCTGCTGTCTTGTTCCTGCTGCCATCTTTCTGTCTTGTGATTGCCAAATGAGCACTTTTCAGATCAGAGACTTTCTGTGTGTATGTGTCCACAGCTGTGAGACATCTGAATGCTGTGTGTCACTGTGTTTCTGCTTGGATGGACCTGGGAGCTCAGGTGCCTCTGCAGGCACAGCATGAAACAGCCAGGAAAATGTCCCGTTCCAAGGAGGAGCCCCAAATGATCTTGATGCTTGGACTACACACAATCATCTTTCTTTAACAGCATTTCGCAGACGTAATGGGAAGATGGTAATTATGAGAAATGCACAAGGACTGAAATGCAAAAATGAAAATGTTTTATTGAAAAGCAAAATAAAATAATACTGACACTTCACAAACCAAATAACACAAAGGCAAAAACATACAGAAAAGGGAAAACTCTGCAACAGCTGTACAACATCAAACAGTACGGGAAGGGAAGATATTTTTTCCAATTTGTGCCATGCTGTTTCCCAATGAAAAAACAATGAGGAACTTTGCATGAGCTGCATATTGATAAATGTTAGGTTAGAGAACAGAAACTCAAATGAATCAACTGATTCAGATGGATGCTGTGACAGAATCCCACAATGGAAGCCACACGTGGCATAGAATGAAATGACAGGCATATCTGAGGCACTTGCACATCTACTTTACAGTTGGGACTGGGCTTTACCCTTGGTCTGAAATACCCCAGCAAAGCCAGTGGTAAAACTCCTGGTGAGTGGAACCTGCTTCTGGACTGTTCCTTCCACACTGCTCCTTCCCTCTGACCTCTCAGGCCCCTTCCAAACCATCACACCTTTCGCCTTGTGGCTGCTCTGCTGATGTCTCTCAGTAACCCTGCTCTGGGGTTGCAATGACACCAAAGGCCACTGCAGTGTATGCCTGATAAAGTCCAGGCCTATTAATTATTTGGACAACACTTTCAATAAAATCAGCAAAATACATGAGGTGGATTTAACTTCCTAAAATAATCAGACTTACTAAAACAACAGCATAAAACCTCTTGGTAACTCGGGTAAAAGTGAGATGTGATGTAGTGAGGTCTGAGATGTCAATTCAATTTATGAGTATTCGGGAGTCAATCTTTTAAAAATTATATGGGAATCTAATACAGCTCTGTTTTGGCTTCAGGGGTTCCCTCTGCCTGCAGATCTGGCAGCTGATCACAGAGATCTTAAAACACAAACAAAAATGTGAAGCTGGGCACAATGACAGGGTTGCAATGAGTTCACAAAGCCAAGCACGGGTTTGGGTGCTATCTCTTATAAATGAGGTTTTCTGGAGTGTGGGAAGCAGCTCAGTCCCTCCACAGACAACCACACTAGAAAAGCTCATAACAAAACTTTTAAGCACCTCTCAGCAGATGAGGAGCTTCACTGCCTCCAGTGAAGCTGACTGCAATTCTACCTGCTTAAATCAAAGCTTACTTGGGGTGGGACAGATGAAGAGGACGGTAAGAAAGAACCACTATTTGTTACACATCTGTACAGTGTCCTGGTTCCGGCCAGGACAGGGTTAGTTTTTTCAGTAGTCAGGAGGGGGCATGTCCAGGACACTGAAGTTATTCTACACCACCTTGCATTTGCAAAGGGTGGAGGGAAGGGGGTCTCTTTTGGAGAGAAAGGGTCCCAGCACAGCGCAGCTGGGCCAGTGCAGGGCAGCAGAAGGAATGGTTGGATATGGTAAATTGTCAGGGGGTTTGTCCATGGGAATGACTCATTTCTTGTACCCTCTATCACCAATATTGTTGTTGTTAAAGTTCGTTTTCTTATCTCATTGCTGTTTCTAGAGATTTTTTCTTATCTCACGGCAGGATCTTTACCTTTTGTTCCTCCCATTCTCCTCTCACTCCCTCTGCAGAAGGAGGGAGAGGGGGAAAATGAGGGGCACATGGTTTCAGGGGGAGTCCTGAATTGTTGGGTACCGTTCCTAAACACGACATACAGTAGCTGACTAAGGGCATGGGGGGCTGTAGCTCCCTGCAGCCCTGGAATAACATTATTAATCATAAAATGCTAAGGGCAAAAGGTTTTCCTGACACCATTTAGTCCCACCCCTTTAAGGCTGGGCTTTTTACTGCGACTCCCTCAAAGCTCCCAGCTCAGCTGGGTGAATAGTGCATAGACTCCTAATTGTAGTGCTTTTATAGTACCATTATAAATGCTTATGCCTCACCCACTGGACACCAAGAGAATAAATGCATGAGTCAAAGGTGACTCAGGAGCAACCATCACCAATAAAAATAAGTATGCACTTGGTGTGTGTAATACTGACCTCCACAATTAAGTGGGCAGGTCCTTGCACTAAGAGCTGCAGGAGTATGGAGACACTTCCAGAGCCTGAAGTTTTATTTGAAAACATTGTGAACCATAGCACCAGTCAATGCCAGGGCTCCACTGTGCTTTGGTTTGTCCTACAAGAGAGATTAAATTCCCCTCCTCAGCATGAATTGTGTGATGGGGGTTAACTCACCATGCCCTCTCCTGCTGAAGCAAGAACACCTACACAGTGGGTTTTTGTGCTTCTGTTTTGTGCAAATGTTGCAGAAGCTGAGATACACTCTCTGTTCTGCAGCTTTAGGCTGGAATCAAGATGGGGAGAGACTTGCTTTGTAAAGCCAAAGCTAGTTTAAACCTAAACCCTGAATTAGAAGTGGTGACGTTGTTCAAAACCAGGCATTGAAGAGAGTCTTTATAAAATCATAGAATAATTTGGGTTGGGAAGAATCTTCAAAGGCCACCCTCCCTGCAATAAGCAGGGACATATTCAACTGGATCAGATTGCTCACAACCCTGTCCAACCTGGCCTTGAATGTCCAGGGATGGGTATCCACCTCCGTTGGCAACTTGTGCCAGTGTTCTACCATCCTCATTGTAAAAGATGTCCTCCTAAAGTGTAGTCTGAATCTACTCTCTTTTAGTTTAAAACCATTACCTCTTGTACATAAAGGGGCAATTGCAAAAGGCCCTACTAAAAAGTCTGTCCCCACTTTTCTTATAAGCTCCTTTAAGCACTGAAAGGCCACAAAAAGGTCTCCCAGGAGCCTTCTCCAGGGAGAACATCCCCAACTTTCTCAGCCTGTCCTCACAGTCTTACCTACATGGACAGAACTAGTAGTTTTTAGGAAGTTCAAGTAAGGTTCTGGGGTGTCCTTCTGAGTTGGACTTATATCCACGTTATTCCAAAGACCTTGGAAGCACCTTGCATGAGGCTTTCCATCAGCTAGTGGCACAGAGAGTAAGCAGGTTCAGTAGTACATTGGGGGTCCTTGTAGTGCTTGTGAAGTCCCTGAGTTTACTCTACAAATAAACATCTCTCACATGCTCCACAGCCTATACTCATGAGAGATTTCCCTGGATTACAAGCAGCTCTGAAGGATCTGGGGCACTTGTGAGACTGCAGAGTCCCAGAGATTGGGACACTTGTTACTACATGTGCTACAATACAAATAGCACCCAGTAGAGTTGTGGGTTTTTTTTTTAATGCTTCTGTAACAGCCATTTCCCATTGCCAAACTACCTGGATGCATCTGCTTCAAAGGAAATTTGGGGAACAAAGATGAGGAGCTTCAAAATTCCACGCTCCCCAACAGTGCAGCAGGAGTCTGTGATCCCACAAGTGATTGGGACTACAGACCTGGGACGTGCAGGAAAGGCTCTACACTGGAGCCACCCTGCAAATTGTTCCTCAGTCTCTGCAACAGGGACTGAGGACCAGAAAGGAGTGAAGGTACTTAGGACTGGAAAGAAGCTCTGTCCTGGATGCTAATGAAGGTCCCATAGGAACTGGATCTAGGAATACTGGCCATGCTATCACAAGGTGCTGGATGCATCCCACCTAGATAGCAAATTTAAACCTTAAGCCCAGGGCTTGTGTGGTTGGAACAAGGACATACATTTGCAGAAAGCAGGTGTTTGCATCTTCATCTCTAATGACAGAGCAATATCAAAGCTGCAGGGAAAACATGACTATCCTCTGAAATGCTTGGGACATGGTCCTTCATGGAAAAATCCCTGAGCTCCTCCCCACTCCCTGGCCTAACTTGTGGATTTTTGAGGTGTGTTTTGATTTGTTTTCCGATTGTGCCAAACATTTTTCAGGGATATGCATCAACCCATCAAGACTTAAACTCCTGCTAATTTTTTTCACTGGCATTTCCACCTGCAGCTGCTTCCAGAACCTGCCCTTTGGGAACTTGGATTTCTCGCCTTTCCATTTAATGACATTCAAGGCTGCCTTGGCCTGCTTCAGCTCCTTCACTTTGCTCTTCTTGATGGCTTTGTACTGCACTAGAATGACTTTGATGTTGCCCTTGGAGGCCATATTCTCTAGGCCAGCCTTGAGCTCCAGCAGGGCCTGTGTCCCCTGCAAGACGTAGTTGGGGCTCAGGACAACAAGCAGACGTCGACTTTTCTGGATGAAGCTCAGGGTTTCATCTGTGACAACTGGGAGAAAGAAACATTGAGGTGGTTAGTGATGCCCAAGAACATGCTGCTGAGCTGCTGCTGTGACAGCAGGTGACTCTTGAAGGGGACAATAAATCCCTTGGAGGCCCTCTCTAGACTACACTGGTGCTTCCCAACCCTGTGACTTCAGGTGGGACTTCCTACACCAGGGCTGGTTCCCACTAACCCACACAGTGCCATATTCTCCACCATTCCAGACTACCTATAGATGCCCTTCCTCCTCCCCATGCTACACAGAGATAACCAAGAGAGCTACACCTAAAAGTCACTGCACTACACATCAGTGACACCACCCAGTGCTGTGGGGATGCCTTGTGGCCAAGAGGGCTTCTGATCTCAGGATGAGATTTAGCTTCCTTCTAATGAGAAGGGGAAAAGAGGCTCTCTGGAGCAAAGCAGGGAAATTGCCAGCTGCATAACATATGAACTCAAGGGAAAGACTCACCCTGAAGAGGCTTCAGGAAGTCTGAATGTCTATGCTTACATCCTCATCTGGCAGATGTCCAGAATGACTCTGGATACTCCCTTCACTCCTCTTGCCTCAGTTTCCCCACACAAAGTAAGTATTCACACCATCCCCAAGTGTCCTCATGGGATAATTTGCTTTGGTAGTGCTACCATCCTAACTTCTGTTACTCATCCATCTGTTCCTGCTGCCGTCATCTACGAAAGCAGATTAGAGCATTTTTAGAACTGACTCTGAGGACTTTCAGTGAAGTGTCCCAAAAATGACATCCTTTGAGCTAGAGAAATGTCATGGTAACTGTGGATCCTCTTTAATTTTCTAACATCTGCAGGTAGACTGTCCTTGGTCATCGTCTATAATTAATGTGAAAATCCCTTGTAAGTGTGAATCTGGGTGCTTGTACTCTCTGCTGCAGGATCTCCCACACTTCCTTGATAAGGGAACACTCTTGGCTGGTCAGAAATTACAATGGAGGGTAAAATAATGCTGACAGACAGCTTCATTTAGCTGTCAAGCCCATTTGATTAGTTCCTGTCAGCTAACTCACGGGATAATCCATCTCCCACTGTTTCTTCATCAAGGACAACATAACTCTCTACCCATGACACAGATGCATGCTCTGGAGGCATGATACCAGCTGCCAAAAGCTATTTCCTGGCTCCTGTGCTTTCCTGAGAAGGAGATTAGTCAAATCCTGGCTAAGAAGCTCCGGGGAAGCCCCAGCAGCATCGCGGACAGCAGCGCAGTGACAAACCACTCTGGCAGCACTCCGCAGGGCTGGCACTGCCTTGGGGCTGGCAGGGACTGAGGGGAGCACAGATGGAAACCTCTGGGGGTAAGGTGAGGGACAGAGAGCCCAGGAGAGGAGTGCTGGGAGGAAAATCACACTGTGTAAAGTGAACAGAGCAAGAGGCAGCAGAGGGAACAGGAGGGAGATGGACATCTGGTGAAAATGGCTCAGAGCAAACCTGTTCTGAGCCTGACACTGGCATCAAGGAAATTGAGCCCGGAAGGTGCCCTGCCACGTCATTCAGGCTCTCTTCAAGGAAGAATGGCACCAGGATTGCAGCTGTCTCACTGAGACACACATACTTATTTACCCTCAAACTTTAAGGTGCTCCTAGATCCTGGCAACAATCTAGGAGGGAAAGATAATAGAACCCAGACTGATTCTGCTCCCTTTGTCAGGTAGGTGGGCTGAGAATCCAGCAGTCCTCCCCATTCCTACTCAAAAGGGACACCCCAAAGGACTTTCCCAGCACAGGTTTTGTCACCAAAAAAAAAAGGACTTCGGAGTCCTGAGCCAAAGCCCATGAATTCAAAGTAGGGCGGTCTGCACTGGCAGAAATTCAGACTTTGAACTTTTAATAGGCATCAGGATCATACAACCAACTCAGCCTCCAAAAAACTAAAAATCAAGAGTGTTGTCTAGATTTGTGCCCTTGCTGTGGAATTTGTATGAAAGTATGTGTATCTGGATAGCTTCACAAACTTCCATTCTTGGTGATTCCCTGCCTCTCTGAAGCAGACATTATTCCAGAACCTTGTACGGTTTATCTCAAAAGAGTAAAAAAGGACTACATGTTACTGAAGAGATGAATCTCACTACTTGCAACACAGTCCTTTTGGTAATAGCAGCTAAGTTGTATGCCATATAAGACACAAACTCCCTAATTAATGAGGATGAATGGGATGCACATTATCTTCTCACTGATTTTGACACTTTCCACTCCTTCCTGAAGTAGACACTTGTGGTTTTTACAAGGACTCTCCATTACCCTCTGCAAGCTGATCAAGTATAACACTTTCCCTGCCTCTTCTAGCCTTGACTTTATCCAATTTTTTAAGGCAGCTCAGAGGGTTTGCGTGAAGATCCGTTTTCCAGTTCCCCAAGCTGACATTTCTGCACATCACTCCTGGAAAGAGCAAGTGAAACAACCAACCACCATCCCCACAGCAGCCATTCTGGTGGCCTGGAGCATCTGCAACACTGTCATGCGAAGCAAAAACATTAGAAGACACTAAAAAAAGTTCATTAACAGTGACAGGGAAAAAAACCAAAACAGAATCTGGATAGGCTCGTTGCAATCAATGTTCAATACCTCAGAGAACAATAGAGAGGACGTGCATGGAGCACAGCCCCCTGTGAGATACTCACTTCCCCCAGGGAGGCTGTCTCTGTCGAAGATACACAGCTTGTACCCAAACTCGTTCTCCAGGACCCCGCGCAGCGTCAGCAGCACAAACTCCTCCTCCTCGGCATTGCGCGCATAGGACACGTACACGTCGTACTCCTTCCCGTCTGGGCATGACAGCACAGGGGGACACAAAGGGCACAAGGACACCTGTGACACTGCCCATGCTGGGCCTTGGACTCGCAACAGAAGCAGGTAAGAAGGCTCACTTGGAGCCCAGGCACTGCAGGTTAAGGCACATAGTGTCACAGACATATTTTATGGAAAATCCTTTCGTTAGGATCTTCAGCCTATAATGGCATAAAGAGTGGTCACATGTTATCCAAGTAGCTAAGATTAAAAAGCAAGTGAGCTGTCACAAGCCCAAGATGATGATAAAGCCTCCCCATCAAAGAAGATCTTAGAACAACGATTAATTGAACTCCACAAAAGCCAGGGCCCAAACTGGAATTAGGTACCCCATTATAGGATCTTTCGTTAGAAGCTTCAGCTTCTCCATGTTTTGCTGCTTTGGAATGTGATGTGGAGAATTGTTTACCCAGCATGTGAAACTGTTTTTACTTGATGACCAATGACAGCCACCTGTGTCGAGGCTGTGAGCAGTCATAAGATTTTATTATCATTCCATTCCTTTCTATTCCTTTCAAGCCTTCTGATTAAATCCTTTCTTCTATTAGTTTTAATAGATCATTTTCTTTTAAAATAATATATATCATAAAATAATAAATCAGCCTTTCGAAACATGGAGTCAAGATTCTCATCTCTTCCCTCATCCTGGGACCCCTGCGAACACCACCACAACATAGATTCCCACAGACCAACCCGTTCTGTCCAGGCTTCTTATGCCTTTTGACACCTCAGACTCTGCTCCCCCTCGCTGCTGTCTATCCACACGAGCAGTCCCACCAGACAGAGACTTGCACCCTGCCTACACCCTCTGAGAGCTGCCGTGCCCCGTGGCAGCTTCACACCACAAGCTGCAAGGGCTCAAACACCCTCCTCCTCCTCCAGAGGAGAAATCTCACCTCAGAGTCCCTAGCAATGAACTCCCAGTAACACAGGGAAGAACTGAGGACAGAATGGTGGTTTCCACATCCATCCTTTTGGATGCCTTCCCACATTTGAAAGCAGATCACTCTGGATCAGATCATGAATCCTTTACAGAGAGTCACCAGGGAAACACGGGACTAATTGAAACCTGATGATGTATCTTGACAATCTCTAGACTGGATGATACAGCTAGATCTGCAGGGCAGGGCCCTGGGGAGCCTGGCATGTCCATGCTCCACCTCTGCAGAGAATACAGAGGATTTCTTTCTCCTTTTCCCTGAGCCAAAAGCCTGACTCCTCTTGCTCTAATGAGCAATGACCCACACAACTGCATGTAGATAGAGAAATGGAAGGTCAAAATGTCATTATGCTGTGAAGAGGTTTAAAAATAGCTTATAGGAAAACTCCTCTATGAAAATAAAGGGCCTGCAGCAGGATAAATAAAAGAAAGCAAGCATTTTAACTCTTACCTAGAATGGTTTCATCCGTTCCAAAGTGAGCCCGATAGAAGAGGACCATTTCAAGCCAATACACGTGATAGATGACTATGAGCACCACAACGAGCAGGATGGTGGCCCCCAGGCCACAGGCCAGCTCCACAGTGTACTTGGGTGCTACAACTGAGAATGAAAATAGACAGGGGGTCAGGGTTAAAGAACAGGTCGGACCTTCAGGTGAGCAGGAACAAACTTGTGTCATGTGCAGACAAACCCCACAGAGGAACAGCCAGGAGCCAAGCTGCCCCTTCAGAGTAAGGTGATCAAGCCAAGGCTTTTCTGACAGAACATGTGATGGCTGGCCACCCTGGAGCCCCATGCTGGGTTATTAGGTCTGGTTATGCTGGCAGAGCAAGTCCATAGCACAGGCTGGAATTCTGTCTCTGAGTGAGGCCCGGGTGATAGAATGACCTGTTGGTGGAAGAAACCCGCACAGGCCAAAGCCAGACCATGAACATGACCTTCTCAGCAGTATCAGCGAATTCTTGGGGGAACACAACTGCTCTGACTTCTAAGAGATCCAGATAAAGCATCTGCAGCAAAATAAATGCAATAGTTAACATTGTCCCTCCCTATCAAATAGACACAGGTCTTGTGGCTTGTCCCAGACCGACACCCAGGATATAACTAGCCATGGCCTGACTCCTTTCTACCACGAAAGAAGAATCAGAGCTCTTTACAGAAAAGCTGAAATGCTTGCAAACAAACAGGGTAACCTGTGGGCATCAAGCCAGAACATCACAGGCCCCCTCCAACTCATGCACTGTCTGTCACACCACTGCTGCCTCTTTGTACTAAGGACAGAAAATTTCTAATTGTATCCCCGGGCAACTCTGTTGGTGGCAGTTGATGTGCAAATTGGCAAACTGCACAATAACAGAACAACAGGGAGTGGAAACACCACCATATTCCAATATTTAATAGGCTGCTAATAAAACTGAATTACAAAATCGAAAATGGAAGGAATTTATCGACGTTCATTAGGTGATGAGCAGCAGAAGTACATGAGAAGGAAAGGGAAATCATCCAGAAAAAGCAAGACATGTATATGACCTAATGTAATGGAAGAGTTGGAGCCAACATATAGAGCCACTTGCTAAAAGCCAGGTGCTGAGGGGTTGGGTTCTGGCATGCCTGATGCTCCTATGGGATGTGCAGTGGGATGGGCTGCACTGAGCTTAGCATAAGGCTGCTCTGCCAGCAGCAGCTAGGGATGGCTCTTGGACTTTGCTGTGGAATAGAGCAGGAAGGAGTGCTGGGTAACCATGTCTGCTCAGAGCAAACCCTGTCAACTAACCAAGAACAGATGTGGGGAGGAAAAGGGAGGATAGCACAGGTCAGTCCACTAGAAAACAGTATTTAGGCACTGATATTTAGTGAAAGAATCTGAGTATTTCAGATTCACTTCTGCTACATGTACAAATTTTATCACCCCAGAAAATTATATATGGAGTATGAACTCACTGACAGATGGTCTCAGCCTTTCTCAGTTATGTGTGTGGTCTATTGTTCCTCCCTAACAATCCAGAAAAGGTTTGTCTCAATGTATTGAGACTAAAACAGAAGGAGGACAAGAAGAAAAAGATCTTCCAGTAAAGACCTCCAAGAGCTTTTCCATGCTTATAATGCAGAGTAAAGGGAAGAAGGTGTCTGGTGTGAGCTACACCAGCCATGGCAGCATTCCCTGTGGGAGAGGGGAGATCTGGCTTACCGTAAAAGCAAGTGTTGAAGCTCTAGATAAGGCTGATAAGGAGGCAGAAAAATCCACCTTAACCAGGAAGCCTCACATAGCTTTTATTACTGAGAGGAGGGTCTGGGAAACAAGAACCAAATCTTTGATGAAAAAAAGACGTTGGAAAAACCCACACAGAACAGAGCTGAATCATATACCATCCATGCTGAGGTGGCTGTATCTAGACTGCAGCATCATGACAGCAAGGAGTAAAACCAGAGAGCTCTGTGGTGTGACTGTCTCACTCCCTGAGCAATGCCAGCCAGTGCAGACTGTCTTCTGGAGGATGCCAACTGCTAGCTGTTGTGTCATGCAAAACCCTCACACAACCAAATAACCTGAAATCATTTCAAGCAGCCTGTGCCCTCAGCTTCAGTTGTGGTATAGTGTCACTGTCATATCTTCTGAAAAATCCCTTTGCCAGGATTTCTTCTCCTGGGAAGATGAGAAGCCTCAGAGAAAAAACAGTATTTTCTCATTTGCTTCTCCCTGTTTTGCTGCTTGGGAATGTGGCTGGAGATCATTTACCAACAGGTGCATGTTGGATTAGTTTCATGTGAATTGTTTTTACTTAATGGCCAATCACCATCAGTTGTGTGGGATTCTGAGGAGTCAGTCACAAGTTTTTGTTATTCATTCTTGTTAAACCTTCTGTCTGTATCCTTTCTTTAGTATAGTTTTAGTATAGCATTCTTTAATATAATATAATATCATATCATATAATAATAAATCAGCCTTCTGAGAACATGGAGTCAGATTCTCATCTCTCACCTTGTCCTGGAGACCTCACAAACTCAACAGCACAGGGATGGGATAAGGATAACAGATCTGTCCTTTCTCTACCCATGAACTTGCCCATGGGGGAGCCCTTTGTTCCCTGCCTCTGAGAAGTGGCGCAGTATGGCAGCAGTGCCTACAGAACAGACTGTGTTGGGCAGAAAGGGCAGATGGAACTCTTTGCCCCCTTGCTGTTTTTCAGGGCAAGGCTGAAGGCAGCAGCAGAGCCCCCCAGCACCCCCAGCCCTGCAGGCTCCGCACCTTTCACGCGCACCACGGCCTGGCTGCGCTCCTCGCCCTTGGCGTTCCTGGCGTGGCAAGTGTAATTCCGCTTCAGCTCCTCCGCCGTGGCTTTTGCCACTGTCAGAGTCCTTATCACAGTTTTGTCTTCAAAATCTCTGGTAATTTCACTGTAAGAGAAAAACTAGAGCATTACACATGTGAAAGTGCAGCAAGTTTTTAGTGACAGATATTCCTTTCCCTGATATAACCTCTTCCTTTAAAAAGGCCGAAACACATAACTGGATATTTATAAATCAATATACACTTCAGACTGCAATACAGCTGCAGCTATTCCTTTATCTGATTTTCCTTAATATTTATTTTACCACTCATAATTTTCTCATTGCAGCTGTGCCACACTGCCTTTTAGAGGAAATGGAAGTTCTTGCCTATAAACACGAAGATCTCATGAACTCAAGATTCACAGCTCACGTCACATTCCCTATGCAGTCCTGGATGAGTCACTTTGTCTCTCTCTGCCTGAATTGACCGTCTGCAAAATGAGGATACAGTATTTCCTTCTGCCTTTCTTTTTTCTACATTGGTTTTTGCACATCAGCTGGGGCAGTGACTGCCTTTCACTTGTAATTCAGCATCCAGCAAATGGGACTTTGGTCCTCATTTGGGTTCTTTGTGTGATTGAATCTCTATTCTTCCTAATCAATACTATGTATAATATTACATTTTTGTTTTCAGCCTCTGTTTTTCTGAAACCCTTTTATACCCTATGCTATTTGGGAACACTCCTCTAAATAGAATTGTCAGCCCTTGTTTTTTAAGTCCCACAACAACAGCAGCTACCAGGACCTGAAGAAATGATGATGTGAACTGGTTAACAAAGCTCCCTCAAATCCATCTGTAAGATATGACACTGTCCAGGTCTGGAGGCCTCCTCCTTGGAGGTCCTGGTGCTCATCATAGCATGGTGCAGACACAGGGGCTTCTGATTAACAGGGAGACTACACACTCCATTAGGACTGTCACATGCCTGTACCCACACAGGACACAGGGAATCAGAAATGAAGGTTCACATTAGATGTTACCTTTGTGTGACTTTTATCTTGGGGTCCGTGATGTCATCTGTGTTTCTCCCATCTATGGTCCACCACACCTCGGTCCGGGAGTCTTTCAGGAATGTGAAGAAAACCTCACAGGGCAGGATAAGGTCCTCACCTGCAAAGAAAGGACCATCATCTCCTAGGAGAAAAGGTATTGCAGTGCAGGAACAGCACCCCCCTCACTTCAGTGCTTTCCAAAACCCTACCAGACTCAGCTCTGTGTCCCTTCAGGAAAGAATGAGGCCAACATCCACTTTCTGACATAAATTGTAGTAACAGCTTAACATCCCTGGACTTGAGGATTTGTGACAGACAGATAAATAGAAAAAGATGTCCTGCCTTCTCAAATGTGTTACAAATTCTTTGACTGCATGAAGTGACCCACCCAAAGGGACATGGTCCATGCCAACCACTTCCTTGGAAACCCAGGCAGTGCTAATCAATCCCACTGCACAGGGGACAGATGCCATGAAGTGAAGGCTCAAGCTCCACGAAAGCATTTTGGTTTGGAAATACTTCTTCAGGAATTTGACTTCTGCTCAAGATCAGACTTGGGAGTGTGAATATCTTGGTGATCAGTAAGTGATTTTATCTTACAGAGGACTATGGATGAAATCTGACCTTCTGAGCCAAAAGAGCTGTTCTTTAAAGTGAAGACTCTGGTGCTAATCATCATCATTGCCACCACATTTATTACAGCAATGTAATGGGACACAATCCATTTGATATAGGGAATTGCTCCAAAAAGCTATTAGGCAAAACTGATGGTGTGGGGGAAGGGGTGAGGGAAAGGGTGTGGCACCCCATTACCCAGTGGTCAGCAGAGGAGAGCTGTCATTAATTAGAAGCCATCAGCCAAAAAAAGGGGAGATGAGCAAGAATTGGCTAGAAGCTTAAAGCCACTCTAGGGGTGAATGAGGGAGGATGGGAGCAAACCACAGCCAGGGCCAGGGCTGAAACAAGGTCCTACAGGAATTCTCCTAAGCAGCTGAGTGTCCCCAGTTCATCTGCTTCTGCAGCTGCAGTTCTGTATCATCAAGCCTGAATATCTTGCAAAAAATCAGCTTTTAAAGCTGTGCTCTCCATCAAAAACTAGCATCCCACACTGTCCACCAGGCAACCTGTGGCAGCTCGAGCGCTCCGTGAGGGAAAGCATCAGGGATACAGTGGAAGGGGAGAGCTTTGTGCCTGGCTGGGTCTCCCTGTCCCACTGGCACGCTGTGAGTGTTGGACTTTACCTGCTTCCAGTTCGTACACAACTTTCTCATTTGGAGAGGTGAACTGTGGTGGCAAGGCCTTGTTTGGAGATCCTGCAGGAGACAACAGAGAGCCCCCATGGGCCCCCAGACTTCATGAAAACCTGGAATCCTTGCAGCTCACTCCCGATGCCCTCGCGCCGCAGTGCACATTCCCCAGTCTGACTCGTGATGCATTCCTGCTGCAGTTCTATGCACACACAAATCTAATCCTAATCCACAAACTCAGGGTCGGGTCCAGATTTTAAGGCTTCCCAAAGTTTAGGTAAGCTAGTTTGGGCCTCTCACACGAGAAGAGCTCCATAACCTTCTCATCTTCCCAAGGCATAGCCTGTACCAGTTTCTTTTTACTGCTGCTTCTAAAAAACAAGATACAAACCTCATGTTGCATCACAAATATCTATTTCAACCCTTAAAACAGCTGTTTCCGTGGAACTCAGAATGTATCCTACAGCTCACTAAGTTTTTAAACTCTGCAATTCCCTGGCAGGTAGGCTGAGCCTCTGTGCCTGGGACGGATGTGTCCAAGCAGTGGGTACCTGGAGCTCTGCCTGGCTGATTAGCAGTCTCAGTCCCAGCACAAATGGCTTTGAGATTCCAAGAAGATCAAGACAAGTTGGCTATGAAGTGATAATCCCACAAATAGTAATGAGCAAAGGGCACAGGAGACCACGAGCAGGAGTGCCAAGGTTATGCATTCACATGCCAGCAGAGGGTACCCCTGGCCATCTCATGGGCTGAACCTCACCAGCCTGAGGCTGGCCACTCTCTGTGTTTGGGGCATTTGACAAGGTGGTAGGAGAGACATCTACTGCAGTATGTTCTGGACAGCCACACAAGTCTGACCCCAGCAAGAAAAAAACCATCAGGTCAGTTGGGTAACACAGATTGACTACAACCACAAATGGATCCTGCAACAAACTCTCCCAGCTGTTTTTACCACTTCTGCAGTTACCAACATACATTTTACACATTTTAAAGTCATTCTTACCCACCACCTTCATCTTTACGGTTCTGGTGAGATTATAGGTTCTTCCATGGTCCTTGAATGTCACAATGCAAGTGTAATTCCCTTTGTAGGCACTGCGGACAATGCCAATGACAAGCCTGGGCCCCTGGGGATATCGCTCATAGAAGCCATCCACCGAGTTGCAGTTCTGGAGTCAGGCAGAAAAATACTTGAGTTTGCGACTCAAAAGTGCAGATATTGGTTTAAATGTTTCTACAAAGATCTGATTTAAACTATTTATATGACACTTGGGTTCATGATGTAGGTCAGACCTAAATACCATGAACTTTGAGCATGTTGGAGTATAGACTGCTATGTTCACCTCAAAAATGAAGTGATGAAGCAGATCACCCTAATAACTTTATCCCACTTTAAACACAGCCAATTTTATAAAGGAGAGATCTCTGATCCAGAAGTACCTTGGCAATCAAAGTGAGCACCTCAGCAGAGTGAAGAACAAAGCAAAAAGTGATAAGAAGAAAATGATGACTTATTCACAAATGGATACCAAGACTAAAGGACATGTACCCCATTGATGTCCATCTTTCGGGACTAATCAAGCTCTCCTGGCTGCCTTCAGCTGAGGATGAGGCCCCAGAATTTGCAAATACCAAACGAGAATCTATAGTACATAAACCTTAATAACTCCTCTCTTTCTGTCAGGCAAGGAAGGAAAACTGCCAAAATAGCAAGCTGGAGATCCCTTTTCAGAAAGAGGTTATGCAGATAACATCTTGATTGTCATAAAACCCAAAGATGTGCACATTTTCTAAGAGATTATTTTTGAATGGTACATTTCCAAATCTGATACATCCTAATGGGGTAGTTTAGGACAGGGGTCATATACCATTTTTAATGATTTTTATTAGGCATGGATGACTTGCTGCCTGAAAAATTACTTCCAAGGGGCTTTTTGTTTCATTCTGCTAATTGATTGGCGAGATGTGAATTTCAATGAATGACACAAGTAAAGCATTTAAACTACTGGAATGAAATGGTTCCTCTTGATACAAAAGGAAGTTTTCCTGAAGGGTTTTAGAGGTGGGGTTTTCCTTTTGGGTCTTTTTAATTTCTTTTTTAAATCAGCACATACATTTGTTTACAATTTCCCTTATTATTAAATTCATTTATACAAAAATACTTTATAGGAAGTTACTAAAGAATTTATTCCCATAACTCTCAGACTTTACATCCCCTGAGACTTCTTATTCTCTACTGACTAAAGGCATCCACCTAGAGAGAAAGAGTGAAATCACATTTAAGAAAATTGAGCAGCAATTCTGTAGGCAAGAGCCTGAAGATGGCTGGAGACAGTTTAATAATCAGAAGAGTATGGAGGGTGGGGTAGAGATGCATCAGTCTTCAGAAAAGAGGTTTTCTGAATTGTGTCAAACAGGACACCCATTGTCTTGCACAGCCTGATGAATAACTTCACTTCCTGACCTCAGAGGATTTTGGAAAGGTTGCAATTTTCATTAACAGGTGGGTTTTTTTAAAAAAGAGGGAATATGAATGGCAGTTTCCTTTACAGGAAAGTGAGAGGCTCACACAGAGCAGGTCAGGCACACTGCCCATAACTGAACTGAGCCACCTAAATCCCTCTTAGGACTATTTTTCACTTGTGCACGCTGATCAAAAAAGCTTCAGTGTTAGCTCTCAATTTCTTTCCAAGAGCAGTTTTACCCTTGAACTCAATGGAAGCAGAGCTCTTAAAATTAGTAAAGCTTCATTAACAGTATCATCACTGGGGAGACTCTGAAACGCAGTTCCATGACTGCCATGCCAACCACTGCTTTTTCACACACACCACTGCATCTCCCTGCTGCCCAAGTAAGTTCTTCTTACCAGGTACCACTTGACAGTCGGTGTCACACTGGCAGGGTAAAACCCATCAATATCTGGACATGTGATCTTCTGATTGGCATGCTCCAAGTAGAACATCTCCTCAGTGGGTTTTATGGAATGGCTCACACAAGAGTGCTGGTCTTTTGGAACAACTTCCAAGGGAAAAGCAACTTTGCTGCAGTAGGTTGTGTTCCTAAGGGTGGACAAGAACAGGGCTGATTAGTTGAAACTTGTTTACTCCTACAGCAGTGGAGTGGAATGAAATAAAAATTACATCTGCAATAACAAGCATCATAGTGCTGACTCATTTGTAAATGGGAAAGAAAACCCCACCAGAGGTGGCCACACAAGCTCACAAAAGCCTATAAAGATGACTAACAAGCAACATCCACTCTCCTGCTGCTAAAGCAGATCATAAGGTCAAAGACACAGACAAAAGACAACGTGAGGAAGACCAAAAAGAGCTCTTACGCATAGCAGATGCTACGTTCATTCTGCACCACAGTTAGAGACACTTTTAATTTCCTAGAAGTCTGAATCTCATGAATCTTTGCCAAATTAGCGTGCAGTCAAAACATTACCCCTGCATCTGAAGCTATTTTTACTCTAGACATGCAGATCACTTCTTAATGGTGAGTGCCTGTGGATTTTGCCATGGGCTCAGCAATAATATTTTCACGGACACTTGCAGCAAGGAGAGGCACGCTCATTAGTGTCTGCAAGGCTCCAAGCATTATTGCCATGTAAATTGGCTCAGCACTGAGCAGTCCTATAATTGCAACATTCTTTTCCCATTAATGCTTTTGTAAGTGGTAGTCTCCCCACAGGAAGTTCTGGTGCTAACAGCATAATTTCCCCATCTCCACAAAAGTCCTTTAATTGCACTGGAGATGTACAGAAACTGCACACGACCTACCTGAGCATGCAGGTGTAATTCCCAGTGTCATTGAGAAGAGCAGGCCAGAACCAAAGGGTGTCTTTATCCTTACTGATGTGATTGTCAGGGAGACGATAATTAATGGGCTCCTCCAGATCCCGGTCCTGCGCGATCCGGTACCAGATCAGGGTTAGGCCAGCAGAATGGGCTGTGCTGTAGTTGTACTTCAAGAAGGTCTCAAAAAGTGGGCATTTGATCTTGGCAGGTTCCCCATCATAAATCTGGATCTGCTTCATGGTGTCCACACCCCAGTCATCGCAGCGCTCTGCAGTCAGGAAGAACAAGGTGCCTTAGGCTTGCAAGTCTGCAGGGGGATAACAGTTCTGCCCGTGCTCCCCACAGCCCTTGGTTCTGTCCCCATTAAAATCAGAGACAAAACTGTAGTGTTCTCAATGAAAGCAAGCTGAGCTTTTATAAAACAGAGCAAGAACATTGTGTTCATTTCTAGAGAACCTGGAAACTTCTGTTTTCATTTGTACACCTCCTACATTTATGCCAAGCTATTTATCTCTCACCAGGACAATAGAATAGGATATTCCTGCATAAAACTAGGCTTCCTACAGAGCTCCAAGAAAATTTACCACAAAAGTCGTATGTAGGAAGATAAAATTTGGATGACAACAATGCCAGAGGTGCGTGTGCATCCATACATAATGATAGGGAAGATGGAAATAGACGTGCTGAAATAGGAGGGGAAAAAAAAATCAAACATCAACACTCCCTTAGAGCTGTGGGTCACTTTCCCTGCCAGAAGAAGCTGGACTGTGGGCTCCAGAAGTGAGGACTGTCTTTCCTGTGATGGATTCATGTGATAGCTGTGCACACCAGGACAACACAATGAGTACAAGCAGAAAGACTGTTGAGAGTGAAGTTTAGAACTGGAGCCTAGAGGGCAGAAGGAACAGTAAGGAGCAGGTAGCAGCAAGGTCTCCTGTATTTCCAGGCAGTGCCCAGGTGCAAACCCCAAGCACAGCTCAACAACAGGCAGTGACTCAGAGTGGCTCTCAGCAGACTAGGACCGACACAGAAAACAGCCAGCATGTGACAAAGCTGTACAGAGCTTTTTTTCTTTAATTAATTTCTTTTAAAAATATTCTTGTCATTAGCAAACAATTTCACCACAAAAAGCACAGTCCAAACCCATTTCTCTTCCACGGACTCCTCTCCACTCCATTCCTCCCACCCATCAGGACGCCCAGGCAGGCAGGGACTCAGTGCAAGCAAAGCACAGTCCCAGGGTGTCAGCAAACCTGGGAGCAACCTGCGCTGTCAGAGCCAACTGAGACACACAGGGAGGCTGCTGTCGCTGCACCTCCTGCTCCCCACGCTGACAAGGCAGAGCACAGCGTGGCACACTTCCCAGGGCTCTCCTGGAGCTGCTGGGAGGCATTTGCTGGGGCAGCCTGACGTCTGAGAGCCCAAAATGAGTCAAACAGGAGAGGGGTGTGCTGCCTGCAGCAGTCCTTGGGAGCAGTGTCTCAGCACATCACACACAGGCTCACCAGAGACGACACTGCAAAGCCTCTCCCATTTGTAGATATTAGAAGAACTCAGACTGAGATGAGAAATATAACACAATATGCTCTTTGAGCCCAATTCTTCTGAATTCTTCTGAACTGACTTCACAGGCCCAAAGCAGGATTTCTGGCATTTATTCTTCCCTAAATAGACAGTGGGATGTAGCTTGCCCCCAAATTCATATTTAATTTAAAAAAGCAGAGATAAACCTTTGAGAAGACAGGCTGCTTAAAGGCAGTGATGCTAACTCCTGTGGCTCAGCAATGGTTAGTCATGGGCAGGAGGAATCTGGGCCAGTAAGAATAGAAATGTTTTCTGGTGGGTTTACACATAAATGTAAATGCAAGCTGCACTGCTCCTCCTGCAGTATGCCAAACACCCATATGACAGAGTGCTACTTCTGGAGGAAGAGAATGAATTGGGCTAGGAAAAGGCAGTGAAGCTCCCCAGAACACAAGCATTTGTTCAGAGGAACCCCAACCCCAAATACCTGAAGAGTGTTCATCATCTAAAATCATACGGATCTTTCAAAAGTATCACACACTATGGCTGCTACCACAGGCAGTGCTGAGGCTCCTTTTCAAAGACCAAACCACTGTTGGAAGCCTGACACCCTGAGAAGGAGCATAATGACCCATTACCACCCTGATCAGGGCAAACTGGAACCAGCAGACTGCTTTACGCTGGTGGGGCCATGAACCAGGCATGGTCAATGTCCTTAGAGTGGCAATGAGACAAATGAGCCGGCAGAGACTGCCTGCTAACTGCATGACAAAGCAGGGACTGTTACTCATGGAGACAGGGCACTTTTTTCTGTAAAGAAAGGCTTCCCCTCTGAAAGGAGCAGACCTGGCTCTGTAAATCAGGATGCCCAGGTTCTCTTCCCAGCATCTGACTTGCGCCTCCTCTTGGGCTGCATAAAGGCAAATCATCCTTATTACTTCAAATGGCAGGACTGGGGAGAGAGGAAACTATATAAAACATTACTGTACTGAAATTCTTGGAGTCAAGATCAATGAAATTTGCAATCATGAGCAGCTCTTGCATTTTGCAACAGCCCATAAATCAGCACTGTAAAACTACTTACCCGTTCAACCTGAATGAGTTATTGAAAATAAATACAACTATTTTCTTTTTTTTTCTTCCTACATTTCTCTAAAACAATGCCCAGGCCTCGCCTTCTTGGCTTGGGAAGAGGGGACTGTTACTGTTTTACTGTAAGAGCTGTACCTGGAGGTTTTGTCTCAGAGCCAGCCTGGCTTCAGGGACACTGGCACAGCAAACAGGTGGTGCTAAGGCTCCCCACGTGCCCTGCCCTGGGGTGCTGCAAGCTCTGAGCTGAACCCCAGACACAGCTGGCAATGAACAGCTACAGCCAGAGCACAGGAGCAGCTGTGCAGGGGGAGATCCCAGGCTGTGCCTCCCTCCCCAGGCAAGGACTCCTCCTGGCTGCCAGGGCAAAGCCACCCAGCACAACCCCGAGGGCTCAGGAAGTACTGCCATGACCCGTCACTCAGAGCAGAGATGGCAGGAGCACCACAGGCTGCAGCAAAATGTCCTTAACACATAAAACACCGAGGACAGAAATTGGGGTGCTTTGCACAGCTTCCCTCCTCCCTGTGCCATGCTGACAGTTACACTGCTGTTTCTACATTTTGGGGTGTTTTGCTCCCCAGATAGCCAGGCTCTGCCTGATATAATGTGTGAGAACTGCAGGGCACCCCTCACACACACCTTTGTGAGCCTCCTCCTCCTCAGCTGTGACAGTGCCCTCCTCCCTGTGACAACAGCAACCTTTGCTGTGGTGGCACTCCTGCAGCAGAGCCCAGCAGATGGGGCAGCATGTCCACACACATCCATTAAAGTAGAGGGGACACTCACATTATTATTGCTATAATTTTATTTGCATCCAACAGCTCCCCAGAACATTTTGTGCTCTTTCCACTATTTTAAGGTCTACTGGAGATTCAGAGCCTACTTGCTGCTAACATCAGCATGCAACTACTTGTGTGTCAGTCTAAATTGGAGATAGCCTGAATAAATGGCACGACTGACCCTTCATTGCCATAAAGAAGTCCCACTAGGAAAAAAAAATATATGCACTCATTGATACATGCTGATTCCAGCAACAAAGTGATTTGAGGGAGCACTGCAGAAAAAGGATGCAAGGATCCAGTTCTAATTGTGAGAAGGAGCACTAACTTCTATGGTGCTGTGCCCATTTGTAGAACTCACACTTGTTTTCACTGGCTAAGCCTCAGTAGTGAGCTTCTTCTCTCTTGAAACATTTCCTGCACAAAACAGCTGCAGGAGTGAAGAGCAGCTCCTGATTAAATCATCTGGGATCAGCATTCATGCTGTGACTCCAGAGGTTCCCTAACAAATGGAAACTAGTGAGAAGATGGAGCTATATCCAACTCCATCTCTCCTCTATGCTGCAGCAAATGGAGCACTACACATACACCTGAGGGACACAGTAAAATTCTCTAAAAATACACCATCCCACAAATGCACCTTCCTAGAAATGCCTCTGCAAAATGATTTTGACAGAAGCCACCTTGTCCTCAGTATCAATCAAGAGCACCGCAGCTCCCTTGACCCCTCTTACTGCTGAATGCTCTGCAATTGCACAGCAAGCCCATGACCCACAACACCTACCTGGGACAGACAACATGGGAAAAAGGCAAGAAACGGTCCTGTTTGCACAGCCCTGCTTAGGAAAAGGGGTGAGGACCATACAGGCTGCATGGTGGAAGGAAACACCTACAGTAAAAGCAGGGCAACCCCTGATGAAGGGGAGGAATGATGCATCTGACTCCATGGATATCAGAGGGCTAATTAACGACTTTATTATACTGTATTATTCTATAATACATTACACTACATCTAAAGTGAATCTGCACAAGCACTCAACTGCACAGAATCTTGTGACTGCCAGCCGACAGTCCTTACACACACACACACTTGGATTCAGTTGGTCAGTGAATCAAAACACTCACATCAGAATCCAATTACTAATTCCCTCCAGGTAAATAATCTTCTACAATGCATTCCACTTGTGAACAAGAGGAGCAGAAATTGAGATAAGAATTGTTTTTTCTTTCTCTGAGGTTCCTCACTGCGATTTCCAGAAATATCCCTGGGAAGTTGTGCCTTGCTTTTCTCTGTGAAGAGAAATGCAGTCACAAACACCCATCTCCAGAATTGGAAGACAAAGTGCAGGCAGGGCAGAAGGGTGAGGATAAGGATGCCCACCTTGATTTCATGTGCCTCGAGGGGGCCTGCCTTGCATGCAGATTGGGACCCTGCAGTGGCAGCAGGACACAAAGCCATCAGTGCTGCCAGATTAACGATCCCTGTTCCTCACACTTGAGCTGCAGCATCAGAAGAGGCTGCACTATCATAGGATGATTTGGTTGGAAGGAACCTTAAAAATCACCCGGTTCCAAAACCCTTGCTGTGGGTGCAGGGACATCTCCCTCTATACCACATTTCTTAATGACCCATTTAACCTGGTCTTGAACACTTCCAGGGATAGTTCATCCACAGCTTTTCTGGGCATCCTCTTCCTGTGCCTCACCACCTCCACAGCAAAGAATTCTTCCTAATATCAAATTTAAACCTACCCTCCCTAAGCTTAAGGTCATCCTCCCTTGTCCTTCACTACACACCCTTGTGAGAAGTCCTTCTGCAGCTTTCTGTAAGGTCTCCTCAGAGCCATTTCTTTTCCAGGCTGAGCAGCCACAACTCTCTCAGCCTGTCTTCATAGGAGAGGGGCTCCAGCTCTCAGATCAACTTCATGCCCTCCTCTGAACTCACTCTGCTGATTGATGCTGGGGATCCCAGAGCTGAACACAGCACTGCAGATGGGGTCTCAATAGAACAGAGGGGCAGAATCACCTCCCTTGACCTCCTGGCCAACTTCTTTTGTCCTGACCCATGAAATAGGTGGCTTTTTGGGGCTGCCAAGTCACATCTCAACAGCTTCCTACTTTCTTCATCTGTCCCTGCTGCATTACCTTAAAGCAAAGCTGGTATGAGTCAGCCTGTACCCAGGGGGCACAGCAAGGCCAGCCTGTAACCATGATGCACGGATCAGCATCAATAAGGCAGAAAAAGCTGATCACACAAAGCAATTAAGCAAGAATTAATTGTTACTACCTTTAAAAAAATTTTCCTCACCACCATCTTTCAAGCTCAGTCGGTGAGAAGGAAGGAGAGGAAGCCAGACTGAATGGAGAAGCCCTGCTGTGAGCACAGGAGACACCAGCTGTGGCCAGCACCATGTGTGGGTGCATCTCCCATTTATGCCAGTGCAGGAGCACCCACTCTCCCCACTGTGTCTGCATTCTTCCTTTTCCATCCTGCACAAGACCAGCCCCTGTTCCCTGGCTGTGTTCTCTGCTCACCAGTATCCCATCTGACCATACAGCAGGGCAGGAGAAGAGAAGCATGGAGCAGAACAAATGAGAAGCTCTGCCCTCAACTGGGAGAACAGGCACAAACCAAAACACACTGAGGTGGGTGAGAATGACACAGAAGTTGGGTTAGGCCCAGCCAAGAGCAGTTGGCTCTCACCATTTGCTCTCACTACTTCTGCAGCCGTGACGGTGGCCACAGAACACCTAAAAACTGGTTGTAGCTGAATGCTGCCTTGGAGGCTCAGCCTAGAGGCTGTGCCAACTCTGCAGAAATTTGTAATCTCACTTCCAATGGAAATGCATCCAAAGAGGCCTCTCATAACCCCACTGCCTCCCTCCCACAGCCTTTCCCGTAGAGCAAGGAGGTGGAAGTGGTCCTGGCACAAACCTCCCACACAGCCCAACCCCATCCATGTAGTTCTGCTGTGATGGCATTGGTGACATGGTTTTACACTTCTCCCAGGTTTCATCATATTCATCCTGTGTTGCCACCAAGCTGTGATGCCCCCACAGAAGCCTCACATCTGGATGCTGCACACTAGGATGGAGTCTCTCTCTCCCCCCAAGTGCTTTTATAATTTGAATAGGTAGGACAGCTCAGAAAAGAAGAAGGAAAAGGACCTTCTGTTGCAGAATGGCTCAGTTTTGAAAAGCACCTGTACATGGCAGTTGATAAACTTTAGACCCTGAATGTCTAATTTAAACAGCTGTGAAAAATCTGCTTCTGCCAAAGCCATGGAAAACAAGCTGACTGCATAAACTGTTGACTTCAGGGGAAGCAGCCAAAGCAAGACATCCAAAAAACCGTGATTCTGTAATGGAGCCCAGAGCTTCTGACTCTGAATTGCCTTATCTCATCAAGCACAGCCTCTAACACTGGGTAGTCCTTATTTGTGTCTCTTAGAACTCCTCCACAGTGAGCTCTGTGACTTCACTCTCTATCTGTGCACAAAGCTGTTTACTGCATGTGGCAGAGTATTTTGGTTACCCCCAGCAACTGGGCCAAAAAAAAAATTATATTCAGATTTCTCTAGCAAGCTTGACATATTTTTCTGGAGGCTTTCTTTAAATTTGAGATCAAAAAGATAAAGGTAGGGGCATGAACTGCTTCCCTGAAGGATAAGAAGAGCAAACAGCTACTTTCCATCCCACTTCATTGAGAAAATTTATGCGTGAAGCAAAGCAGAGCAGCATAGGAAGGGGAGAGGTACAGGAAATGGAACACCCCATTGCAAAGCAGGAGAGGCAGCATGAAAAGGGGGTTTACCTGATCAGCATCACTGCTGAGCTGTGCTTAAGCTGGCAGGAGCTCCTGTGTGCCTGGGACACCACACTGGGACTTGACAAGGTCCAGGCTAAACTCCTGGCTCTGCCAACAGGCTTGCTTAGCTATGCAGCCCAGTCACTGCACTTTGCCAGGTGCTCTGTTGCCTGCTTTAAAATACAGTCAGCAATTCTCCCCTGCCCATCCCACAGGGATGTCTGCGTTACAAAGATGCTGCAGCAGCTGTCCTCGGACAAGGATGAGAACCAAACAAACACAGCAGGCACAAAATGCACTACAAGGTCCAAGAGTCCAGCAGAGTCACCTGAGTGCCACAAAAGCTCTGACAGTGAGAGCACAGCCCTGTGGCTGTGACAGGGGGACATGACAGCTCCCTGATGCCCTATTTGATACGCACACAGCAGCAAAGGTGACTGTTCAGTGCTGTATCAGCAGCACACCCAGAAAGGGCTGCTTTCCCCCACAGTGCCTCCTGCACTTCAATGCAGATAGGTCACACCATGACGCCCGCACAGAGCTCACCCCTCACAACCCGTTTCCTCAGCTGACAAGAAGCAGACCCGAGGTTTTATCTCCTCAGTGGGCACAGCTCTGGCTGGTGTGGAGGGAGGCTGGCGGCTGTGAGGACACATCTGCACCCAGGTCAGCTCTGCTCCATGGGTTTTATCTCCATCCACTCCAGGGCTGTGCAGCTTTCAACACCCTCAGTGTCAATGACTTCATGCCCCCAAGTGCCATAAACTTCTACAACCACAGTAGCTCACAGATGGGTATGGATGGTTATAAAATCACGTCCTAAATTAGGACAGCAAGAAGCTGAGATTGGAAGAGTAGGAGGAAGTCAGGAAATCCCAGGAGATGATGGTGGGGGAGGGATTTAGTCTCTTTAGAAAACAATAATGCAGTTTAATCTGTTTTTCTTTTGACTTTACACACTAAAATAAGCTTCTCAGCTTCTGGGGCTGTCACAAATCATAAGGAAAATAAGGCGACTGGAACCCCATCAGTAGAGTAAGAGCCATACAGTAATAATCCTGAGGAGCTGCACAGGGCTTTCCATCTTCAAAGTGTTTTACAGACAGTAATTTATTAATCTGCAAATTTCCCCTGGCCAAAAGCAACTGTTGTGCCTCTCTGCTAAGCACGAGATCCACAGTGTAGTTCAGCACTCGGGAGAGACGGTGCAGGCAGTGGCTCTGACCTCTGGAGCTAGACCTCTGCTTCTTTCTCACTGCAACCAGAACTCCACTGCTCCAACCACCACCTGAACCCAGAAGCATTGATGACATCAATAACCATTAAAAACCAAAGTAGCTGAAAGCCTCTGATACGGGGGAGTGTAAACAGACATGTTCACAACCCAGCAAATAACAGCAAAGCCTGAAATAAAACTCCCAGGACAGAAACTCCTGGCTGCCTTCCAGCCACTACCTGCCATGCTGGGGTATCATTCTGGCCCAGTCCTGAGCTCAGCCTGTCTGATAGCCCCCAAGGGAGCTACAGAGGCATTTCCTATGCACACAGGATGATTCCCCCACCAAAGGGCTATTTATGCACAGCAGGTACCTGCTCACACTACATGGGTCCATTAGATAATCAGCATGAGGCTGCTCCTCCTCTCTTGGCAGCAATATTCTGCTTTTGCAATCCCCTAAGACAGTACTCCCAACCATGGTCATCTCCCCAGCCCTCATGCTACAAAAGCTCTTGGAGGGTGAGAGAGCAGCCTGGTTAGCAGAGAGGGAAAAATGGAACAAGAAGCACAATTACAGCCACATCTTATTTATAAGTTGCTATCTAACATTGGCCAGCTTCGTTCAGAAACAAGGAGATAAATTTATTCTGTATTCATAGTGGCTGTTATGTTCTTTGTCTGACTGGTTTTTCATCTCTTGTATGTGTATATTTATATGACTTCAGTAGTGCCAAAGAAACTATTGTACAACCAGACCCAAGTCCATGGGTTTTTGTTATCCTTCCCTGGCTATCAGAACATCTGGGTTCATTAAGCATCCTACAACATGAGTTCCACCTTGAGGATGGCTTAGCTAGACAGGGAAAGCAGAAGACCTTGACTACCACTATAAACACTGACCCAAAGGTGATGAGTGATGCACTCGTGCACTCCATGCACTGCTGGTCAGGATATTGTCAAGAGCAGGAGAAGATTTGCCCACATTTTCAGCATGAGCAAACAGAAGACTCAGGCACCAGTTCAGTCTCAGGCTCTGCATGTCTTACTCTACACTACTCAGATCACATTTCTTCCCTTGTACAGCTTGCACCTCCCTTTCAGCAACTGATTTTGTTTCAGCACCAGCCTCCATACGCACCAGAAACAGCAGAGCCCAGAGAACAGATGTTTAGAGCCACAGTGCTGCAGGCAAAATCTGGAGGGGAAATAAAGTTTGTGGGTTTGTCTCTCCAGTAGGAAGCACGGGGAAGAGTAATGCTAAAGCTTTCTGACACACTGCCAGGGAGACTGACAGCCATAGTGGATTAACTGGATGGAAAGGCCACTGGCAGCCACAGCAATGCTGGTATTTTGGAGCTGAAATTCAGCAGTTGTTGGTTCCTCACCTCCCCTGTAAGCTCACAGAACTTGGCACTCAGCAGAGCTGGCACCCCTGGCCTGGGCAGTCCCTGGTCAGTATTGCTGACCAGACTGCTCCACTGGGAAGGATGGCAGAGGCAGGAAAAGTGGCAGCAAACCACAAGACAACTCCTGTCCCTGCCTCCAGCCTTCCTCAGTCCAGCCTGGGCTGGAGAGAGAGCTGGTCCCAACAATACAGCATTACATGACTTAATGCTCAAAGCACAGAAAAGGACTCAGCTGAAATGACAAATCCCAACCAAGTCACACATGTTAAATATCCCAGGAACCAGGTTCCCCAGTGAGAGCTACCCATCTCCATGGCCCTGCTTGATGGTAGGTGACCACTGGGGCAGCTGTAGACTGTGCACAGCCCTTCTGCATTCACTCCAGATAAGCTCAGCTCTGCTCCCCCCACCTACACACCCTGCTCCAAGAAGGAAAAGCAAGCCCAAATGCTGTAACATTTCCAGAACAAGGCCACTCTACCATACTGTTATGTATTTATGACTTTGCAAGGGTGAAACGAGCTCCAGTCTCCTTTTGGTGCCAGTCCCAGGAAACCCTGCAGTGAAACAGAGGGCTGCACAGACGGCTGCCCCTCCATCCAAGTACAAACAGCCATCCAAGCCCATCATGAATAACAAAGGACATTCTGACAGCCCAAACCGGTTTATGAAGTCCATGGCACAAAAAGGAAGCTTTGAACTGAAGAGTGCATCTGACACCCACAGACCTGCAGGAAATTAAATGCATACACTGCAGTGGAATTGCAGGAGAAGTGTATTTTAACTGACCATGTGTCTCATGTATTGAGACTTGACTTACATTCTCGCAGCACTCTACAAGGGTTCTGGCCACCCTGTACAACAAATCTCTGCTAAAGGAGATATGTTTTAAAAGTACTAAATGCCCTGCAGAAATGCACGGAGGGTTCTGGTTCTGCCAGATCAACTGGCACGAGCCTGTGTGACCCAAATGCCAGGGTGCTCATTTCTGAAATCAGCTTCTTCCCAGCCAACTGTGTTAGCTTCTAGAGCTGCTCTAACATTTCCTGGGCAATCCTGATTCAATTGCGCCTACCTCTCATTTCTGCAAAATCCCAAGATGACTGCACGTGGGGTGCTGTAATGCTGCCTCAGCAGGAGGAGGATGTTGCGTTGGTGGAGAGCAGAACAGCTCGTCCAGAAGCACAAGCAAAGCAGGGATTTTCCCAGCCAGCAGCTGAGATCCATCTCGCTGGGCCCCTCCTTCCCCACACACTCCTACTGCCTAGGGCTCACTGGAGGAGACCTAGGCCATGTATTTTCTCCTTTGCTGTTTCCCCTTTGCTCACCACTTCCACCCAGCCCCTGTTAGCCAGGATGGGACATCCCCCATAAAGATCACAGCCTACTGTGAGTGCCTGTGGCCCTTGGGCAGCCCAAGGAGAAAAACCTCCCAGGCTTCAGCCTCTGCAATGAACACTGCACTGAGATGAACCTTGCTGAAGTGCACGTTGTGAATCTGGCCCACAATAATTCAGTGTGGTCCAAGAGAGAATGACAGAAGAGCTGTTCATCTGCTCGGGGTATATTGTAACTGCTTGTTTGCCAGCAATGCAGAGGGACAAGAGTTCATGGGGGGACTCATCAAACCCCTGTACAGCCCTTATTTCTGAACATCTCCCCCCATAAAACCAGCTCCTGTTCTTTCCTCCCTCCCCCTTTCCACTTGCCTCCTGCAAATCATGCTGTCTCCTTCCACCCCCAAATAGGAAGTCCGGAGCCGAGACATGCACAATCTGCCTCTTCACAAGAGCTGGGCTGAACGAGTGCCAGAGGAGCTGCGAGCATGACAACATATTTCCTGTCAGGAAAGTGACTCAGTGAGACTGGTATCAGAGCTCCTCTTACTCTAGAAGTTCCCCTCTCCCCTTGCATTGCTAAGGCATGAGTCAGAATTGGAGAGCTGAATCTCAGTCCCCTCCGGATCCAGCCAGGGACAGCAGAGTTCAGGTTCAAGCCTGGGTCCTTCTGCAGCTCAGGGACAAGGCAGCTCCATGGGCCAAGCCCTGGATTCACCTCTCACAGAAGGGCAATAATGATACTGACAGAGAGAACAGCTGGAGTTTGCAAGCACTTTTAGGTGGAGGTGCTCTTGCTGCTACCTGCTCATGCACCTGTTCACACCACAGTGGTCATCTCTACACAGAGCATTGTACAACAGCCCCCCAGAACCAACACTGTGTTCATGCATTGTACTAAAGTATTTTATACACAACCATTTAATCCAGAAACACTGCAAATGCTCAAAACTCACTGCAGACAGTTTTCTTCTCTGCACAGGAAGGGGGCAGGTCCATCACGGCCATGTCCTTACCTGAGCCTCTGCCAAGGGTGACCATGGACAGCCAGAGGGAAACCAGCAGGACACTGACCATCTTCATCCTGGGAGACAAAGCACACAGACCTGGTTATCTGACACTCTTCTACCATTGCAGGCCATTTTTGAACTCTGTGGGTTTATTCCTCCATTCACCCAGTGATCCTTTCATTCTGGCACATCCCTGTTTTATTTCATTAAGATTCCTCAAGAACAGCACCCTCATGGCAGCATCACTCTGCCTGCGGGCAGCTCACCAAGCCTGGGAAGTGATGGCTCTGAAGAGGGCAGCCCAGCTCACTGACTTAAGCCACCAGAATGGTCTGTATCAGGAGCACAAGGAGTCAAATGGATGTGTGCAGGCTACAAATCCCAAGCTCTGACTCCCAAAAGAAGGTGCTTTGCCAAGACCTCCTCCTGGTCACCTCTAAGAACAAGCGCAGAGAGCGCTCGCAGCGGCTGCGGCACACCTGCACTGAATGCGTGTCTGACGCTGACAGGACACCACAGAGCAGTCCCAAGTGGCAAGGTGTGCTGCCAGGGACCTGCAAAGGGGCCAGCTGCCAGAGCCTGCTTCAACCTGCTCCTGCAGGCAGTGGAGACAAGACAAGGCCTCACCAGCCCTTCCCAGTCAAACCCTCCTTGGAACTCGCAGGAGTAAACAAACGCCAGGTTTGTACACTTTTCAGAAAGGATCTAAACAAAGGCTTATCCTTTCTAAGCAGCAGTGATAAGCAAAAAACAATCCCAAACTTTTCCATTCCCACTACAGAACACAATTTCCTGTAATTTGAGATAAATGTACACTGCCAGAGTTTCACTGGCTGCCCACTTCAGTATCTGGCATTCGGCTCTCAGAGCTGCTCACTCGCTAGAATTAAATATCCCTCTGTTTCTAGGTTTTTCAGGATGCAATTTATAAGCTGGTAGTCATGAAAACTGACATCTACTAGATGCTCTCATTAAAGGGGTTAAGGTCACATTTGATATTCCTGTGTGCTGTCAGATCACAAAGGGAGAAGAGATGGTTAAAAGGCTGAACTTCATCAAAGCATCTCAGTTCTGCCAGGCAGATGCAGTAATGAGCATGGTGATACTGTCAGGAATGTGCTCATGAGATGACAGAGAAACCTGCTCCATCAGGGTGTGTTAAAAGTGTGGGGGGAGAAGCCACAGAGCTCCCTTAAACACCTCCCTCAAAAACCTGTCCAGAATATATGCAGTACACAGAAGGGCTTTGAGCATAGGCAGAGAGCACCTAAAATTGCACAGATTGCAGAGATTAACAAGAATGCGACACGTGAACTGCACTACTCAAAGCCCAGCAGCGGATATTGAATCCTTCCTTTTCAGGGCTTACATCTGAAAAGCCTTTGTGCGATGCCTTCCCTCTGCTGGGCTCATCTCAAAGAGACAAAGGAAATCTGAAGCATGCCTGTTCTTCCCTGCACAGTCCATGGAAAGGGCTGCACACTGCCTCTGAAGCCATCAGGCTTTCAAAAATGGTCAAGAAGCAGGGAAGGAAGTGAGGAGTTTTTTTTCCCTGGGGTCCAGCTGAGAGGGCTGATCATCCCCTACCGCTTCTTCCAAATTGAAATGCCAGCTGCTTATCAAACCTCTCTCTATTGCCACCTACAACCAGCTCCCAATGTTACTTAAGACTCCATAGGGAAGAAACAATATTAAGTACTCCCACCCCTTGGAAATGCTGAAGAAAGATAAAACATTTTTATGCCATCAGATTGGACAGAGAGATCCAACACGCTGCACTTCTGGTAGGAATTAAGGAACTTTTGGTAATTGAGACGCTTGAAGAGAGGGGGTGTAAAGAATGGCAGGGAATCATTCCCATAATCAAGATCCCTCATGGTTCCCTCTCCATTTGTCATTAGCTAAATGCACAGCGTGTCCTAACTCACCCTTATTTTCCAGCCACTCTCTCCTGCATTTTGCACAAATCAGACTGAATTCAGCCCTGAAGCAAGCAGGAGCCACTACGGACTTTGGATGAGTTTCCCTTGTATTGAGCAAGGCCATTTGCGTGGCCTGAGGCCAAAATAAACTACTACATTTCACTGGGTGATACATGAACTCTGCAGTGAGCTAATATTTACATCCATTAGCTGTGCTCACAGGAACATGCTCCTTTCAACTGTCTCACAGAGCCACCAGGTTCCCACGAGCAAGGTATCCAAGATTTCCATGCTCTGCCTACTAGTAGGAAAATCCTTTTTTTTTCTTGCTCTACCCAGCTATAAAATCAGGAGCCTCACACACAGAGTGATTTACTTCTGGTTCATTCCAGGTTTTCCAGAGATCTTATCAGTGGAGACAGACAGACACAGAGGCTGTCAGATTACAGCAATTTCTCCATTACAGGGAAGGGACACAGATGACCACAGCCCTGGCTGCTCCCAAACGCAAGGGACCATGGAAGGGACAGGCACAGAGTCAAGGGCTGGTCAAGGGGAGGCATCACACCCTCCTGGATGCCCTGACCATGCCAGAATTTGCCAGCCCAGCTCTGTTCCTGTGGCACATGGTTACTCAAAAATACTCCAAATAGCCCCAAACCTGTGATATCCCCCCAGATAAAAAGCTCTTCCCACAGCAGTCCTGTGGTGACACAGGAGAAGAACATTGCATCCTGTTGCAGAGAGGGGTGGGTTTTGCAATGCCCTGAAGAACCACAGGACTACAACCCGCCCTGGTCTTGCCAGGAACAGAAGAGTTTTCTCAACCTTTCCCAGCAACCTGCCTCTGCGTTTCGTGGCAGGACAGAGCACGTTGCCATTTGTCCTGCCTGTGATGCAATTCCAGCGGTGTCTGATGAACTTCTTGTGCAATTCTGTACAACTGCACCAAACACCAGCTTCTGTGGCTGCAACCAAAGGATCCAGAGGCCAGGGAGTGCAAACCCAGGCTGCAGCAGAAGGCTCCTCCCAGCTGCATCCACCCAGTGCAAATAAAAGGAGAATAAAATCAGTGAGCAGGAGAGCTTACCAGCTCAGAAATCACACTGCAGCTAGAAAGCAGGCAATCAGAGCAGCCAGGAGGCAGCTGGAGAGCTCTGGTACATCCTCAGCACTCCAGGAACTTCTCATGAGACCAATATACTCTGAGGTGCTCTTAATGTCTCCATAAATTAACATTTTAATAATAATTCATGGAGCAGTTAGGGAAAACGATCCATCACAGCCCTTGCTAGATTTTTTTTTAAGGAACTTAACTTGGAATGTTCACTTTGTTTCAAATCAGAAATTGTTCTCTTTTCCTTCCAGAGCACCTTCTTCTTCAAACTTTCACCTTCTGTCTACTGAGGAGCAAAGAAAAGTAGGGTGGGGGGAAGCACAGTCATGGAAGTGTCTCATGCTCTTAACATCAAAGGGGGTGGAAAGTCTGATTTTTTTCATTTTATACTGGTCACAAGTGGCTTTTCTGTCAGAAAAAAACGCCATGAATATTTTTATTTAAAACATCTTTTAATAAAACACCCTTGCCAAAGAGACCTCAGCAAGGCATCATTCCCTCCTGCCTTTAGCAGCACGGACTCTGCAAAGCCCACGCACTCTACCAGCAATTACAAAACCAAAGACAGATGTCAAGTAATTAACAAAGAGAACTGCATTCAAAGTAACTACTGCATACCTATTCTCAAAGACACTGTACCAATTCTACAGAACAATGCTGCGTTTTCCAGCAAAAATGCCTTGTCCCTCCTAACCAGAAGCCTCTAGGGAGAGCTGATAGGTTTTCTGCTTTTCACGGAGAAGTCACACAAGGGCCTGCAGAACAAAAGCGCCCTTCAGAACCCTGCCACTAAGTGCTCTGACTGAAAGGGAGCATAAAATAAAGCAGTTTCTGAAAGAGGAAATAAATAATTTCAGCCAAAGCACGTTTTGCATAGTATTTTCTCCCTGTAATTCTGTCCCAACTCAAAAGCATTTGAGAGCTTCAAAAAATGGGACACAGACACGGGAAGGTTGGCAAAATCCAGAGTGGGCTAGCTTGGGAAATGCTTTGGTTCTATGCCACAAGGACTTGGAGATGGAAGTTCATTGATGGGCTCAGAGCAGAGCTGGTGCTCAGGAAAGGGGCTCAGCTCTCTGCTCCCAATCACAGCATGCCCACAAGCCCTGGGTCCCTGCATCATCCCACTGCAGCACTGGAGAGGGCTGCTCGATGAGTTTGCTGCGTTTTCTTATGGGGAAAAATAGATGCACAGTTCAAGTAAATTCAAAGAATCCAAAAGGCAGACAAAGGGCAGCCTGAAAAAGCAGCTGCAGAAAAGTAACAGCAAAAACACTAATGGAAAATGGGAAAAGGCCCTTGAGCCCCCCAGGAAACACTTTTGCTTTTCAGTACGTGCGGGAGTAAGTCAGACAAAAGGAGGAATTACTGTAGCATAAACCATCTTGGTGCCACTTAGCCTGCACAGTGTCTCCCTGACCCTGCATCTCCTCCAGAGGCCACGTGGGCACTGCCTGGCACTGCCCTTTGCTGTGGTGCCCATGGTCCCACTCTGTCCTGCCCAGAACTGGTCAGTGCCAGGGACAGCCCTCCAGAGGAGCAGAATGTGACACCTAGGCAGAGAGACAGCCCATGGCTTTTGGAAGTCCAGCCTTTACTGCCCAGGAGGAATAACCACATAAATGACAATTTTCATCCCCAGACAGCTCCCAGGAAGAGAGCAGGGAGGAATCCAGAGCAGTTTGATGATGAGCACCCAGAGCAGCTGGCAGCACTCTCGTGCATGCCACACCACACTCATCACTTCAAACACAGCACAGTGACCAGAGGCCCCAGTGCTGTCCTTGAATAAAATATTCACATCTCTCCTGAGGGCAGGGAGCCCAGTTTGTCTCAGCAGCAGCTCCCAAACAGCCAGGCACATTTCAGCAGGGATCAAGCAGAGCTGAAGCCAGCCCTGCAATCAGGGATATCACAGGAGCCATAGGTGTGACCCAGTCACTGCATCTACTGGTGACACACCTAAGGCAGGGACCTGCAAAATCAGGGCTGGAGTCCCACCTGGGCCAGGGTGGCTGCACTCACCAGGCCATCGCCTGCCTGACATCACAGCAGGCTGAGAGGAATTTGTTCTGAAATATTTCTATTACAAAAGTAATTTATGTCATCAGAACCACAGGAAATGCTGAAATTTGGGCAGCCTGAAAGCTTTTCACCAGCTAGAATCACAGCAGATATTATACACCTGCTTTTGCAGAGGGGAACAAGAATTAAACTAGTGGGAGTCAGATGGAAAGTTGCCCTGGCGAGAGGCGTCTCCTGCCACCAGCACAAAGGATTTTCTGCCTTGCTTGGCCAGACCTGGCCACTGGCACACAGCTTCACAGCCAGAGCTACTGAGGACCCTGGAGGACAAAAATACCAAACCAAAACCAAGCACACAACAAGAAAATCTGGGAATAGTCTTCTTAACCAGTGGCTCAGCCAGCTCAGGACATGACACCAGGCATCCAAGCTGGCTCCATTTGCCTGTCACCCACCACGGCCCCTCCCTGGCTCCCTGCCTGCACATCCAGGCCAAGGGCTGCAGCCTGATGGCTTTTTAATAAAGACATTTTACAAAATCCCCAACATGGGGATGAACAAGCTCAGCACTGATGCTCCAGAGTCGCCGTGGGAGGTGATCCCAAGCTATTTCTCCTTCAACAGAGCAGCACAAATTGCAGAAGCAAGGCTGCCCTTCCAGGAGCACCAAGGGCTCCCCAGGGCAGAGCTGGCAGCAGCCTCCCCTCAAGCTCAGAGGCTTGGGAAAAAGTGTGGAGACTTTCATTCACAGTGAGTCATTCCTGGGAGCTTCCTTGGTAGTGCAAGATTTGCCAGTGCCAATGTTTGGGACATGGAGGTGAGATTTCCAGGCAGGGAATTTGTGATTTGCTATTGGCACTTACGTATCATCTCTTGGCATCCTTTTGGCTCAGCAGACTTAATGCTAACAATGAGAATTCGGAGGTTTTTTTCACCCTGACAAAAGAAAGAAGTGCAATCTAGGCATGTGGAGAGAAGTGGAGGAGGGGCTTGAAAATGTACCTGAAGAAATTTGCAATTCCCTGCTTCCCTTTGCAGTTCTCCTGGGGTCCTCTCAGGACCTGGAAAAGCAGAAATACCACAGATTTTGCACACTGCTCTGCTGGAGTCCAGGGTGCCACTGATCATACTCTGCCACCAATTTAGCAGGCAGAGCACACTACATTTCATACATCCAAAATAAACGAGCTCTCCGTCACCTCTACAAAATATGCACACCTAGACAAGTCAAATAGGCAGCTGGGACTATTGCCTAGAGATCTGTGGAGTGGGCTGGAGAGGGGCAAGCAGAGCCACAGCTATAAAATCAAACAGCATGGATTACAAATGGATCCACGCTGGCCACTGGGCAGTTCAAACACTAAGCTACAAGAGCACTTCTGTGCTCAAGCAAAAGGTATCCAGCTAAGATAGTCTGTTTTTTATGTGTGAATAGCCAGGGAATGAAAAGTTTCCAACCGTGGTTCAAAGAGAGCTGAGACCTTCCATGAAGGCAGACACAATGCTTCTATTTTGGACACCTATGTTACAGTGAAGGGAGACTTCTGAGAAACACACACAATATTGTGCTACCACAAAATAAACTGAGAAACCAATCTTTGCACAGAAAAAAGGAAATCTGCAATCAGTGTGGCCCAAAGACCTGAGAAGACCTAAGGGATCCAAAGTGAGATCCCCCCTCACTGGAAAAATTCCAATTAACTGTCATGGAACACTTGGAGACATCTGACAAGAAGCATTTATTTTATACATTCTGCCTCCTGACCTTTGTAATGGTTTTACAATGTAAGCAGCTCCACTAGCCTCCCTGGGAGGCTGTTCCACTGCCCCAGTGGACACAGCAGCACATCCACACTGTGCATCAGATTGCACAGCAGCAGCCCCAAGCCAGCCCAGCACAAGTCTCCAAATCCAGAGAAAATGCAGATTTGAGCAGGTTTTCAGATGGGCTGAATGCCTTCTTCAGGACAGGCCCAGGACTCTCAAACCCAGAGCAGCTTTCCCAGGAGGTGTCTCCTTGCGAGCCCAGCCTGGTCCAACCAGTGCCCTGCAGCCCCACTCCCACCTCCCCTGCCACACCAGGGGCTGCACCCAGCCCTGCTCAGCACCACCTGCAATAGGATCTCAGTGTCACAAACACTCCAAGAGTTTCTTTTCTCAAGTTCAAGCCCTCGCTGGCAGCTACACACCTGCTCCTTCGCTTCATCTCCTCCCCTCACAGCACTAAGTGCTTGAGCACCAGATTCCCAGGGTGGCGGCTCCATATTCAGACAACATCCTTCCCCTTCTTGTTCCTCCAGAGAGGGACACAACAGGCAAAAATCCTCCAAGCACCACCATGCTCCAGAGCACATCACTGTCTCTCCCTTCCCTTCCCAGGAATCAGCTTTCCTGTGGTGCCACAAACTCCTCAGGCAGCTGCAATGTCTCCAGCACTGCCTACCAGGTCTGCCTGTGCTGCTGCCAGCGGGGAAGCCCAGCTCTCCCTGAGGAATGATTCCCTCAAGTGACTCTGGATATCCTGGGATGAGCAAAATATTCAAGGGTAAAAGCCAGTCAGATGAGTTTTTCTTTTTCAAGTTTGGGCTACACAGCATTTCCACACCTGGTACTTATATTAATCATGTTAATTTAATCCCATTTAACCTTACAAGTAAAAGCAAACAAGAATAAGACATCAAGATGCTTCAATCCCTGTCCTGCAGCTCAGATAGGCTGCTCCAAGTGTGCTTTACACATCAATCAATTTAAAGCAATATAAAAATAGAAAGCCCAGGAGCTACCAGCCTCCCCCAACTTCCAGCCCTCCACATTCCCAACCCACCCACCTGGTCCTCCTGGAGACTATCAGAGCAGCTTTCTTTTGCATACCTGTCCCTTTCTGGCCAGCACAGTATAGTTGCATTCTGCAAAGGGGACTAGACAAAGCTGTGTACACACAGAAAAAAAGGAGGACAAGAGAAACAAGAGTGAGACAATCCTTCCCCTCCTGTGATGTGTATTCCTTTTGCTCCCCATGTCTCTAACATTTCCCTCTGCAAATATTTGGTTGCACCATCACAGGGAACTTGCTCAGGCTCTGCCTGCACTGGCCCCATCAGTGCATCTTGAAATTCAACCTTCAAAGAACAGCACCCTGGAATTTGAAGTCCAGGAGCCTCCTGTCAGAAAGTCTGCTCTGTGACCCACAGCACCTACACAGTGGGAAAGCTGAGGTGGAGCTGCAGGCAGCAGTATGCTGTGACAGTCATCAATATTAATTATTTGGGGAGAATATGATTGATCTCACAAGGGCAATGAATTCATTTCTCCAGCTGAATGACAAACAAAAGGCAATACATGCACTGCTGACATTTCCAAAGGCTACGAGGTGCAGAGACACAAGGAAATGCTGCTCTGCACTAAAGTCCTGCTGCAAAGAGCCAAAAATCTGAAAAGCCTCTGAAATGTTCATTTCTGAGCACCTTCAATGCCAGGAAGTAGAAGCCTTCATATTCTCAAATCTGTGCTGACCCCAGCCCTGGGCTGGCTCCCATCTTTGCACTGAGAGGAAGCAATCACTGAGTATCTTTGGGAAGTTGGTGTCATGGTTTGACTGTGGCCCAGTGCCAGGTACACACAAAAGCTGCTCGCTCACCCTCCCCTCCCGGGCCACAGCTGGGCAGAGGAGAGAAGAAATTAATGAAGGGTTCATGAGTTTAGATGAGGACCAGGAAAAAACACTCCAAGGGCAAAACAGACTCAGCTCAGAGGTACAAACTGAATTTATTACTAGCAGAGCCAGAAGAGGATAATGAGAAGTAAAAGAAAGCCCTTAAAACATGTTTTTTCCCCCAACCCCTCCCCTCCTTCCCACCAACAGCACAGGAAGACAGGGCCATGCAAAAACCAACACAGTTGGGTTGAGTTTCCCTCCTGCTCTTCGACACTTCTTGTCAGCAACTACAGAGTCATTGCACCTGACACAAAAGGGGGCAAAAAAACATTTCTAAGGGGGAAACATGACCCTCCTGGACTATTCAACAGGGCTGAAATGCAAGGTACAGCTCCCCTGTGCAATGGGAGAAAAGGAAGACACAGCCAGCCTGGAGAAAAGCGTTTCCACCTCTCCATGGGGTCAGGAGTCCGTGTGTGAGAAACCTCCCAAGGGGACAGAGCTAACCAGGCTCCCAAAATTCTACACAGCAACGAGAGAGAGGACAAGGAAGGAGGAGAGAGGTAAATGCACTGAGGCTATTTCTTCAGGAGAATGGATATGGGGGAAATCCCATCCCAGTCCACAGGGATGTTATTCCAGTGGAGTCTGAGCTCTGTCCTTCAGTCACCCCAACACATCAGCTCAAATGCAACCAGCACAATTTGCTGGAGTAACACATTTTGGGATCCAGCAGCACAACTGTGTTCGTTCAGAGAGGCTGGGTGCCCTCAAGACCTCCACAGCTTGCCAGCTGGGCAGCAACATCCTCCTCCCAGATCCCTTCCTAAAACGAAGGGCTGGGAGGTATCTGTGCTTGAAGGGAGAGGGGCTCTTTCTCAACAGAACAAACCCAATTATTTGTATTAGAGTGAATTTGCATGGTTCTTACTGACAAATTAAGTATTTTTTTACACATCTCAGAGCTTTGACTCAACAGATTGCTAATAAATTCATGTAGGTGGGGCTCTGGATGTTACTATGGTGGGAGGGAGGTGAGGTTTTACTTTTTGCAACAGGACTAACCTGAGAAAAAATAACTAGGAATTTGGACTCCTTACACTGCCATTTACTAGACTCCTGTAAGTCCCTAAGGTTGAAGATTTTAAAACAGTCTCTAGTTTAGGGTAGAAATATGAGTTTCTGGCTAATAAACATGAAATCTGTATACAGGCATCAATCACCAAATGCAGTACATGGAAAACTGTAGTGCCTCCCTGATAATCAGGCATTAGAGAACTTATAAATGGCTGGCCCCTGAACTGAGTGCATTAGTAGAGCCTGCTGAAATCTGTGCCTCTGTTTCCCCAGCCACATTTAGAACAGCCTCTCCCCATCTCACACCACAGCAGTGCATCTTAATATCTCTAAAGTGCTTAGAGATGCTGAGATGAAAGATAACATATGAGTGCAAAGTATAGATTAATTCCCTGAGCTCAACAGTCAGTGGAGCTGATGGAGCTAAAAGTAACACATACCCACCACAAAAAACTGGGGTTCTGAGCCTATCTTAAATAGTAGCTACTTAAGGAACAGGTCCCTTGGAACAAGTAATTTCGGGGCTGGTTAGTTAAGCCCCAGCAAGCAAGAAACAGAGAAATGCAATGCACTTCTATGAAAAATGGATGCTTTTACTTTTCCAGAAGGTCTTCAACCTATTCCTATAGAATTTGGCTCATTTCAGTTAGAGCTGCTCACATTTTATCAACCACCACATAAAGAACATAACCAAACATAATTTGAAAAGCTATTTCCCTTTCTGTTTGTTTTTATAAATTATTAAAAATCCAGTTTAAATATTGCAAAAAAAACTTTAAATTGAGCAAGATAAGTTTTGGCATCCTTCCAAGTAGAAGGCAAACCCCAAAACGTTACTGCAAATCCAACAGATGGGTGTTATTTTTCACGCTTTAAAATTTCATTCCTTTGCACTGAGATTAACTGTAATTAGCTCTTTATTTACATCTAAAACAAAAAGTAAAATGACAAAGAAAGGCAGCTATAACCACAACTCACAGGCAGAAAAAGGCCAAAAAAAGAAAACCAACAAAAATTCCCTCTGAGAAGAAAACATGTCCTTCTTGCCAAGCAGCATAATTGTTACAAATATACAGTTAAACAGCTCCACAACATCCTGTCAGCACTAAGGATAAACATTTAAGTCACAGTTTGCAAGCCTTTACACAGAAATTGATCAAATACCTAAGAATCTTCCTCAGAACACTGGAAAAATCTCACATCCCTCTAAACAAACAGCATCAGGCCTAAGAGAGGCAAGATACTCCACCACACTTTTATTTCAGTAATGCAAGGGATTAAAGAAAACTGCGAGGAAAACAAACAAACAAAAGCAAACCCAGCAGCTTTCCCAGAGAAAGAGAGAGGTATTAAAACCTACTCTTTTTTCTTTACTTTTTTTTTTAAAGCCCTCTTCTAATTCTGATTACACCTTGGCTTAGTAAAAGCTGAAGAGGCTCCTCAAGTATTTGTGTAAGCGAATGATTCACGTTGCAGCTTTGTGTTTCAGCAAAGCTGTCCAGGGGAGCCCAGCCCCATGCTCTGACCTGGCACTGCCAGGCTGCACCAGGAGCTCCCACCTGCGCCCAGAGAGCCCCTGAGCCCCACCACAGCCAGCGCTGCAAGGGTTAAACAGCACAGCCTGCCCAGCCTGGCCCGAACGAGCTGTTAGCAATGACAAAGAGCGAGTGGGCTTGCGGGCAGCCTCAAATGCTGCAGAACCAGGTGGAAGCTGTGCCATGGCAGCTCAGGGCTGCCAGCGATGGGCGCGGGCTGGGAGCGCTGGGCACGCCGGGCTCGGCACTGGGCTCCTTCTCTGGGCACCCAGGCAGGGCTGGGAGCGCTGGGCACAGCACTGGGCTCCTTCTCTGGGCACCCAGGCAGGGCTGGGAGCGCTGGGCACAGCACTGGGCTCCTTCTCTGGGCACCCAGGCAGGGCTGGGAGCGCTGGGCACGCCGGGCTCCTGCCAGGCACAGCACTGGGCTCCTTCTCTGGGCACCCAGGCAGGGCTGGGAGCGCTGGGCACTCCAGGCTCGGCACTGGGCTCCTTCTCTGGGCACCCAGGCAGGGCTGGGAGCGCTGGGCACGCCGGGCTCCTGCCAGGCACAGCACTGGGCTCCTTCTCTGGGCACCCAAGCAGGGCTGGGAGCTCCGGATGGCCCCACTGAGTGAGATTTCCAAGCTAATGGCTCTCTGGCACCTTCCCAGTGCTCCCAGGAGAAGGAGCCACCTACCACTTCCCCGAGTGAGCCCAGGATTCATGGAAATGTCTTATTCTCTGCTGCAAATAGAGCATTTAAGTTAACAGCCTCATTTTGTTAACACATGTAAATGTAAAAAGATTCCATAAGAATCAATGTAACTTTTTCATCTAAATATCAAGTCAACACATAAGAAGACAGAGTAGAGGGAGGGAGAGAAGAGGAGGGAGGAAGAGGGAGGGAGATCCAAACACCAGGGACCTTGAATCCACTCACTGCAAAAGTTAAGGACTGAAATAATTCTCATTTACTCATATGAGAAAGTGAAGCTCTCACTTTCTCACTCTCTCCTTCTCTTTCCCTAACGCTCTCAGATACTTCTATCTTTAGCCAATTATCCTTGCTGTAATTTTCTTTAAATTGTAATTGGATAATCATCCAGACTCAGGGGAAACCTTTGTCAGAGGAATTCCTGGGGATATATTCCCATTTGATGAAACTGAGAGTTGTTAGGTTAACAAAGAACTGACTAAAGACATGATTCTTCACTTGTAGTGAAAATACTGTTTTACAAGCAACTATTTTTAGAGAACCCTGTAACAAAATACACGCACTTGTACACTTGTTTTCCTGTACTTTATTTTCTGTAAAATCAGACTCCAAAATGATAAATATCATGTTCTGTGCATGTGTCTTTTTGGGACCTCTGAGGCTGAACACAGGTAAACACAGTGGCCAAGATTGAAATTCCCCGAAGGGCAGGCACCATTGAAGCAATTTCCCCAAATCAGTTCCCTCCCTGCCCTCTCTCTGAGCTCATCTGGCTCAGTCGCGTGCAAAAGCCTCACGCAGACCAGCACTGAGGCTGAGAAACGTCAGATTAGCCCTCTGCCTGGCAAAATCACTGCTGGGGAGGGAGAAATCCTAAAATACCTCCCAAAAGAAGAAGCTGCTTTGTTCCAGTTTAGCAGGGAATCTCAGCCGCACGTTTTGCCGATGGTGGAGCAGAACAAAGCAGCCACAAACCGTGGATGGCAGAGCCCCACCTGCACACAGCCCCTGAGCCTCCTGCAGGGTGTGGAGAAGGGCATGGCACACCTGAGCCAGCTCTGCCTCTGCATCCGTCCCGCTGTGCCCAGCCAGAGATGCCGCAGCTCCCCTCCAGGTACAGCGCTGCCACCAGCCAGGCTGCAGCAGCCCGGCAGCACAGAGCACACAGGCTCTGCTCATGGGGGCACTGAAATCCATGAGCTGTGTCCAGAGAAAGACAGGGGAGGAAGGAGGCGAGCAGAGCTGCACTGTAGAACGTGTTTTAGTTCCCAGATAACGTGGCGCTGTTCACAGATTTCAGCTTATATAGGCTTTTCCCTATTTCTATTTTTATTCCCAAAGCACTCCCCATTACTGTATGATAAGGGAAAAAAAGACATGAATGCATTCACGTGCTGATATAATCTTCCTCATTGTCCACCGGGCTAATGCAACCTGCACTCTGAGAGCCAGGCTGGGGCTCTCCCACACCACCAGTCACAAGGGCTTTATGGCAAGTTTTTGCAAGTCAGTCTTGCTGAAATGGGAGGACACTTGACAAGAGAGGGGACCCAGGACACACAGGGAAAGCAATATGAATCATGTGCCTGCCAAAATAACCAACAGAGAAATCCAAGCAGAAGTGAGAAGAAGGAATAAAAACTCAAAATTTTGGACTCTTATTCTGAATAAAGAATATAATTCTTCCCCCCTAGAGCTGGCATCTGGTTCATGCAGGTCTTGAAGGAATAAGGCTAGGACAAAATCTTTCTGCCTCGTTCTTCCTGAATGCTTATTTTAGAGCTTAAAATTACAGCTCTGAGGCCAGCAGGGAGGCATTTCCCACACCTCCAAGTATCCAGGCTGCTACACCACTCCTCTTAAGTCTCTCTTATCTGTGTGTGCTTTGTGGTGCCAGGTGTTTTTGGGTAGTGCTACCTGACCCTGGGGATGAGGCTGCTGGAGCCCAGAGCAGGGCTTATGCTGAAATGCAGAATACCTGCACAGACCAACAGAGTCTGGAAAGGGAGAGCCCAGAAGTGTTCACACACAAGCTTTCCTTCCACACCCTGGAGGGATCAGAGGACTTTCTGGACTCTGGGGAGGCATGGACAGACATTAGCAAGCATCCTATCAAATGCAGACACTTTGAACTCAAGCTAGAAGCAGGGACATGGAAAGCAATCCCAGGGGTGTGGGGATGCAGCTCTGCCTTGCACAGAGGCATGGAGTCAGAAACACAACCTCTTACCCCACAGCCCCTTCCTCCAGCTCCATGCAGCAGCTCCCACCTTCCCAGCTCAACATTTCCAGTCACTGCAGTGCCCTGCAGGCTTCCACCACCCCAAGTCCTTTCAGGCTTACTCTCCATGTCCCTCATTATCCTACATCCTTAGGATGCTGCTCCTCCAGACAAGGTGATCGCAGCAACAACACCATGCCTACTTCCAGGGAAGAATATCTGGGTTTTGGAGTTTAATCCTCTCTGCTTGCCCTCTCCTGCTCACCACAGGCAGGCAACGGAGACAGAAAGCAGGAGCCTTTCCAGCACCAAGCCTGCCCACCCAAGAGCCTGTGGGCTGGAGCCCATGAAAACAAGGGATGACTTTCCTGCAAGGAATACAAGACAGCAAGTAAATCTTCCAGAGCTGCCAAAAGCAACCTGTTATAAATGACCCTCTAAGTTATGAGATATGGACTCTCCACAGTACAGTTAATAAATAACACCTCACAATCCTGGAAGCGTATGCTGGGTGACACTTCTGCTTGCCCGAGAGGGGCACGGTTAAAAATGGAGTGTCAGGAAAATAATACTTTTTAATTACAAAGGAGATAAGGGTTTTTATAATACAAGGAGCTCACTGCAATCTCACAAATCCAGAAGTGAAAAGCTTTTCCTAGGACAAAAAACAGAATGCATGGAACAAAATCCATCATTATATAAGAAAGATCTGTAAAGCCAACCAGAATTTTATCCAAGCACTATAACCAGCTATTCACAAAGCAGAGGTCAGGATGAAAAGAGTGTGCATGTGAGAGGGCATTTATAATCCAGTTTACTGTGACATCCCAAGGCCCCAAGATCAGGATTCTGTTGTGCCAAACACTGTACAGGCACACTGCAAGAAACCAGCCCAGGGTGAGGAACAAGCACTGCCACTGTAACAGGGGAAAGCGACATTGGCACAGAAAAGGGACACCTGAAGTAGTGAAGCACTGATGGTTTCCTTTTCCCCCTTCTTTTTTAGGAAACCATCCGGTTTCCCTCCAGGTATACACCCCCCCATCCCCAAAAAAAAACCAAAACAAAAAAAAAAAAACCCTGCTTCACATAAGGGGGCAGCTGCCCCCAACAAACACAGCAAAGGCCATCTTGCTGCCAGCATCGAATCGCTTCCAGTCTGTTTTCTTGCACATGTCTCTTTCACTTTATTTCCCGGCTACGGCTTAAGCCTTCCTCTCCCCACTTCCATTTCAGAGACCCGTCTGACAGCAGAGAGCAGCTATCAGAGGCTCAAGAATTTGCGATCCGGATGAAAATTAAAGTTGCATTTCTCAGCGCGTGTAACGCTCCAGCCAGCAATATCCACATCTCCACGGCCCACGGGAGCGAATTGAAGCGAATCCCTCCGCATGTCGGGGACCGGGGCATCGCCAGCCCGCCCGCAGGAGCGGCGGACACAAACCCGCGGTCCCGCGGCTCGGCTCGGTCCCCGCGCACCGCGGGATCGCCCAGGGTCCCCCGAGGGTCCCCGGCCCCATCGCGCCCAGCCCGCTCCGCGCCCCCATGCCCGGCCCCATCGCTCGCTCCCATCCCACCGTGCCCACCTGTCCTCCCTCGCTCGTAGCCCGCCGGGCGCTGCTCCTCGGGCTCTCCCCGAGCGCTTCCTCTTCCCTCCTTCCTCTCCGCCCCGTGCCAGCCGAGGAGCGGGGGCCGCTGCCGGCTGCGCGCCGCCGCCGCCCGGCTCCCCCCGCGCCGGGGCTGGAATCCGCCTCCTCCGACACAAACTTTCCCTTCGCGCGCGGGGAAGTTCACGGCCGGGGCGGGCCGGGGCGGGGCGGGACAGGCTCCCTTGTCCCTTGTCCCTTGTCCCTGCCCACGCCTACAGGAACACGGGCGTCCCCCGCGCACCCCCGGCAGCGCGGCTCACCTGGGGGTGCGGGGAGCGCACAGCTGTGCCCGGCGCGCCGCGCTCTCCTCCTCTTCCTCCTCCTCTTCCTCCTCTTCTGCCTCCTCTTCTGCCTCCTCGCCGTCGTGCCCGATCCGCGTCCCCGGCTCCGCTCCGCCCCGCCCGCCCCTCTCCCCGCGGCCGCGCTCCGGGGGCGCTCGGGGCGGTCCCGCCGCGGTCACTGCGGGGCAGCGGGGCCGGGGCAGGGCAGGCTCAGGCTCAGGCACAGGCACAGCTCCGTCCCTCCGCTGCTGCCGGCTCGGCTCGGGCCGGGGGAGGCGGGGTGCGAGGCGGGGTGCGCGGGGCCACGGCTCCCTCTCCTGGCCGGAGCCGTCCTGCCGGCGGCAGCTGCCGGGGCCGGGAGGCGCCCGGAGCCCCTGCAGCCGGCCCGGAGCCCCTGCAGCCCGCCCGGAGCCCTTGGAGCCCGCCCAGAGCCCTTGGACACGTCCTGGACACTTTGTGGACGGAGCGGGCTGGCGGACACAGCCCTGCCGCTGCCGCAGCCTCTGAACGCTCTGCGGGCCGCCTGCTCCCTGGGAAAATAAAGTTTCCCCATTCTCCTCTCTGGTGTGCTGGGATTCCTTCTTAGTAATTTCCTCCCAGGGCTCCCTGGACATTCTGATGCCACCTCATCCCAGAGAAGTGGCACTGGTTTTGTTCTATTGCTGGCACAGATAACAGCCTTGATGAGGCTGAAGTTGCTGATGGAGGAGGAGTGGGCACCTAAAACACATTGCAAGGGCAGTGTTAGGGAGTCTGAGGAGTGGAATAAAATTCTGCTGAGATTTGGGCCAGCACCTGCTCCTGGACAATGTGGCCAGCAATTTTAAGTGCAGCCCCTATTGTAGGAGTGCCCTTGCCCAGGAAAGCTCATTGTCCTCTCAGGTTGGCCTGGAGTCTCTTCCATCCTGGCAGTGAGTAACCTGCCCTTATTGGTACTTTTATCACATCTTGGCAGGCTGACAGCAGAGAGAAATGGCTGGACACCAAGCCTGTAGTGCTAAGGAAACTCCTGTCTGCTCAAAGTGCTGCAGCACTTCTTAGCACTGCTGGCTACAACACCTGGACTGAGTTCAACACCTCAGTTGTTATCCTCAGAAGGTGATTCCAGGATATCTAGGAGACCAAATTTCACCCCAACCCATGAAGCTCCTCTGCAACAAACCTGTCCTGGGGTGCAGAGTCTAGCCAAGGCATCAGAGCCACTGATAGCCCCCATCTCCCCATCCCTCTGCAGGGCTGCATGAGGCACTGCTGCACACGTGGCTGCTGTGAGACGGGATCCCTGCCCTCAGCAGCCCCACCACCTCTCCAAGGTGGGCACACCTAAAGCTCCCCCCCACCCCGAGGAGCAGGAGCTGCAGCCTGGCTGTGCCAGGGGCTGGGAGGGAGCTGTGGTGGAAGCCAGTGCTGTTCCTGCAGCTCCAGCAGGAAATCTCTTCCTCCTGTACCTCTCTCTCCTTCCCTTCCCAGGGTTCTGGCACAGCAAAATTAGGCAGAAAGTTTCTTATCTCAGCAGCTTCTGTGTCCTGGTGGTGAATGCCCTTGAAAATCTGCCTACTTGGCTTGTGCTTAGAATCAGCTCTACTCAAGCCATCTCTAACCCAATTCCATCCAAATATTAAAGCAACTTGTTAAGGCAGAGCTCTGTGAAGACTAATTTACCCCACTCTAAGGGCAGATTGCTGCATATTTTGCTCCATGTGACCTGCACTGCTCCAGGACCCCATCTTGTCTGGAGCTACTTTAGGTGTCTGTATAACTTGGCTGCAATACTGAATATAGGCAAAACTGGAATAGCAAGGCACATTTTATGAGCTGTATTTTCCAACATACTTACTGAGAAATATATGCTTAAAATCATCTATTGAAATATGACAGTCCACTTTTCTCATGGATGAAATAACAAAAGGGTTGCATATTTTACTCATGATACCCAATGCAGCTGTGGGAGTAGCTCAGCTGTCTGGTGATTGTTACAAGAATTAAATAACAATAATAATAGTAATAATAATAATAATGATTCCTTGTTCTACGTAATATCTGCCATCCATAGATACAGAGCTGGGATAGGACATGTCATGATTCTTGTTTGGGAGGATCCAGCACTGTTGCAATACTGGTAATGCAGGTTATCAGTCACCAACACACACACCCTGGGAAATTCAACTGTTCCAAACGCCAAGCCTGCCAGTGCAAATTAGGGTGTTTAGGCCAGGGTCATTAATTTTCCCTGATCTTGATGAAAAACCAGAATTCAACTTTAGACTTCATTGAAAGGCTCATAAAAAAGATTCAAGACCAAATTTCCAGAGGCTGGTTAAAAGCTACAGCTGGTAGCAAAGCCCCAAACCACACCTGCTTATTATGTTTTTATGGGAAAGGTTTCAAACCCTTTTGTTTATGGATTAAAAGAATCAAAAATTTCCTACTGTAAAATAAGGGTAATATTTCTCACTTGGGCTCAGTGTTGTCATAAGGATATTTTTATATTGCTATTTTTTCTCCCATCCTCTCTCCACACTTGCACATGCTATTTCTGTGCAGGTTAAAATGCAACACAGTTACACTCTAGAGTGAATTATACTATGTTTTGAAGAGCAATTCAGTAAATAGAAAACATTTTTAAGCTCAAAAAGGCAGCATTGTTCCACAATTTTTGGACAGGGAGCAAAGAGTAGCATTACTAAGTGAAACCACGGGGGGGACTTAACTAGCAGAGGAATGTGTTGGTGTTGAGCCAGGACACTGGAGCTTCTGGCATTGCAACCGCTGTGAAAATATTCCACAGACCTCCAGTAACAAGTGGCCAAAGGCTTTGTTTTGCTGCTGTTCTATTCCTGTTAGGCAATTTGAAGTTACAAGCACAGGAGGATCCTGGATCATAGAGCCCAGTTCTCTGCTGTGCCAGGAATAATGTTGTTTATGGTCTTTTTCATGAAAGGACCATGCTCCCACTTTAAACAATTTTGTGGTTTTGCCTGTTACACCTCTGTGAGGTTCTCCTAGGCTGTCCATGTCCCTGCTGGTCAGGAACCCTTCCCCACATGTTCTGGCACCAGCACTGGCTCTCATTTCAGTAACTGTTTTGCTCACTTCTCCTTACTCAGGAATTTTTATGGAGATGGTTCCTGTCTGCCTTTCTCACTGAGCTATGGAGGACTGGCTTTTCAATCTTCTTTCCTAAATGACTCTCAGTTCACCTCAGACCTCTTCCCTCCATCTGCTATGGTGTCAATTAATCTCAAAGTTCATATGGGTTACCAAAAGTAGTTAGAGTATTAAATGGGAGGAGGTCTCACTGATGCTTTATACACTGAAATTAAAGTCCCCATTTCTCACTGAAATATCTCACCTGGTAATCCCAAGATTGCACTTATCTTTCTGCAAATAAGCTGTAGTGGTGACCTCATATTTCTCCTCCACTTTTGCTTGCAATACTAAGTTCCCAGGCTCGATCAGAGACTTGTTACTATTCCCATGTCAGTTCCCAATTCCCTTGTTTTTGTCCCAACTCTCAGCCTGCACAGAGTTTTCTGATTTGTTTGTTCTTAGCCAGCATTTCTGATACTGGGAGATCAAGGTAGTTTCATAACCTCTAAAAGACATGTTCTTGCTTGTTACTCACACCCACCTAACCCATTTTTCCTCCTTCCTAGTGCAGGAAATAAGCCCTAGACTACATATAATTATAGTCTGTGCAGTTATAAATGAACGTGCCTTCTGTGTTTGACACCTGCCTTTTAACTGGCATTGAGAGGAGCACACCTGATAACCTAAGATACAGGACACAGGGAAGATGGGAGAATGACAGATATTTCTGACATAGCAGCACATGGACCTCCCATCTGCTTCTGTCAAGGGAGCTGATGTTACCCGCACATGGAGCTGAACGTTTTCTGCTGAGACCATTTTGCAGCAAGGAACCTGTGCCTGGCTGAGCAGGCAGGCTTGGCTTCAGACAGGTATGGACTGCACGTTCACCAAAATGCACGAGGAGTCACAACTGCACATGTCAGGTGAGCCTGACTGACAGGGATTGTGTATTCTCTGCTGTATTGGCTATGCCCAAACCAAATCTTGGATCTCACTGCCCAGTGAGGCATTTTGTGTGAACCTCTGTAAGAGCCCTGCACGATGAGGAGGATTGGAAGCACAGCTTTTTTATGAGTTCATCTGTGTTTATTCCTGAGGATGTAGCAAATAGCTTTTGTACACGTTAATATGCTAAATATCATTAGTGTCTCTTCCCCTGTGCTACTACAGTGGTAGGACTGCTAATGCAAATGGTTCTTAAATGGAAACTTGACCTTACATGACTTGCATCCAAGTCCATTTAAATCTCTGTCACACATGTTTTGATACAGCCTAAGGCCAGAGATATTTCCAGTCCTATGAGTCTGTGTTTCATACAAACTAAAGCTGTTTCAAAGCAGTGGTGGAGAGGAATACCTTCTCATCCTGCTGAAGGCTTTGGCTTTTGGCAGGTATCTGACCCACAAGTACACACACGTTGGACACCATTTGTGTTTAGGATACCTGAACATCCTTTTGCACAGTGTATTCAAACACACCAAATCTGTGTAAATTGCCTGACTGTGGAGGTTGCAGGAACACTTAAGCTGGGTTGGCATTTCTGTTGGGAGAGACCAGCATCTGTCTCAGTTAGTCTTTGAAGAAAGCCTCAAGCCTGGCCATTAATTAGGCTGCAGTTTACCTGGCTTGCTCAGTGATGCCAGTGAGAAGTGGCAGGCTGTCAGCACATTAATAAAGCTAGATAGGCTGAACACAGCCTTGGCATCGAGGCAATTCCCTACTGATGGGTATTTCTACAGGGAGTGGTCTCTGGAGATGATTTCAAACTCCTGGCTTCTCTGGCTGATGGTTTGCTGACACCACTGCAGAAGGGAAAAAGCACTAAATTAACACATTGTCTTTCCTGGGTAAATGGAGCCAATTAAAAGATCTTATAAAAGCAAGAAAAGGCTCAATACAGTGTATTTTTATCCTACCTATTTGTAAGAGTTCCTCCTGTCTTGACATAGGTTTTTACAGGTGTTTTGGTGCTTTAATAATTTTTCAACAGTCTTTTTTTCTGAACAAAACCAGCTTCTCTGTGGTGACTGTCTGATAATAAACTGCAATGGTTAAGGAAAAAAAGAGAGCATCAAGTGTGGTAAATGAAAAAAATCCATTAGCATATTCCAAAATCTTATTATTAAAGTCAATAAGAGTTTATTTTCCCCTAAAAATGCAAGATCATTCTGCAGAATGACTTTTTAAATCTTTGATTTCACTTCAGCAGTGACGAAGCAACATTAACCTTTAGACTCTGAGTTTATCTGTGCATATGTTAAGGATTTTTTAAGGAAAACAATTCTTTTGTGTAGCTCATAAAAAGATTACACAAGCAACAGAAGATTTTAGGAGCAAACTCAAGAAATTGCAGAAAGCCTTACACAGTCACTGGAAAGGGCAGCTGCAGGTTAGCAAGACCTTGATAGAGGGAGATGCTGTTACTTGCCAAAATCAGGAATTCCTCTGTAACAGGCTGGCATGATTTAACCAAAGGGCAGGACCCTCTGCTCCTGTTAATCAGCACTGCTAATGGAGATGTAGCAGTTCACACTGGTGGAGGTTTTTGGCAATGCTGATTGCTCTGGTTAGGCAGAATAGCCATTTGCACAGAGAATGATTTCTGGCACCCTTGCAGCTCTTTTCCCAGGTCAGTGTATTGCCAGGCGTTTGAAAGTTCCTTTCTCTTAATAGCTGCTATCCATCCTTATAAAAATGAGGATAACAGATGAAGCAGAATGGCCAGTTTTGCTCTACCTCTATTGACCTCACTGGATTTACATTAGAGAGGATTTTGGAGTAATAAATTTGCATTTGCACAATTACTAGGGACTGTAATTCCTCCCACCCTGACTGCTATTGATTTCCAGGTGCCAGATCAGTTCAATGCAGCCCTGTGCCACTGCAAAGGTGCAACAAATACTGTTAGCCTCCCAGGATAAAACAAGCCTGGACAAAGGTTTTTGAAGGAATGGGTGAGCCACAGGAATATTTCATTAGTTTTGTGGATGGTGTTCAGAGAACAGCTGTAAAGGCAAGCAGAGGAACTATTCAATTTATATGGAGAATGATGAAAGGCTGCTGCCTGCATGTGTGGGTAAAACCTCCAGCTCTCACAGGCATGTGGGCATCTTGAGGAAAACACTTCGTTTAGGGCAGTAAATTATTGCTATGCAACTTGACAAAAAAAGACAGAATTAAGTCAATGGAAATTGGATGGATATACAGGCAGCCTTACTCCACAAACCATGCTTATGGAAACTTCTTTTTTTTTTGGAAGCAGATCTCCCACCTGCCTCTTCCTTATGAAATGAGAGATCTTAAAGATCACTGAAGAGGAGGGAATCAAGAGCAACGCATTTGTTAGCAAGTCATAAATTTGCAGGGAGAAAGCGCGGGGAGCAGAAAAAGAATGAACTCGAATTTCACAAGGGCGAGAGGCGCCCTCGGAGCCCGGCAGTTGCTCGGCTCATGGCACGGAGCCATCAGCTGGGAGATGCAAAGGCGCAGAGCAGCATCTGACAATGAAGTTCACAAGTCGTTAACCAGCGATGTAAAGACGTTCTCGGCAGGCTGCAAGTGAAACGACCTCCCTGGTTTAACACTTAGTCTTCATAATGTGCCAGAGACGTTTGTGAAGAGAGTAATTGGCCAAAAAGAAATGAACAATAAACCCTATGATGGAAGTCCATGCTCCTGAGAAGTTCTAATTTTTTTTTTCAGTTAACACTCTCTGTATTACCATTTCTCTGTATGTAGCATGGATGAAAGATCCTGGGTGAACTGGAGTCCTCTGCCCACCCTGAGAGGGCTGAACTTAGAGGACATTTCAAATCAAGCTTGTTCATCCTGGTAAACATCAAATCTTCATCTGATCTGAAACAAAAGGTGTCCTTTCATGTTTGAGCCACTCAACTTTTTTTTAAACCACTTAAAATACTTCAGATTTGCATTTTTTTCTTTAAGATTTTGACTTCTATTTCAAGCACATTAAAATTCTCCCCTCCACTCCTTTTTAGTCAAAACTCTTCACTGAATTCTTCTTCAGTTTATAAATAGTTTTGGTCCCTCTAAACCATCATTTCTGTGACTTTCATATTTCTGGAAAAAAAGGAACTGCTATTATTAGCCATCTACAGTCTTCAAGACATTACCCAAAGTATTGTCAAACAACTCCTGTTCCATTATTGCTGAGAGAACACCCTATTAAATGGATGGGGTTTTTTATTTGGCCAGTCACTTCAGACAGGTTTCTCAACCCACAGCTGTGAAATCAGCTAGCAAATTGAGGTTGAAAAATACCCTTGGAGGAAATTTCCAGTTTGTTCTCACATGGCTGTGTGCTCCCAGTAGCCTTTTGCGTACAAAAGAGTGGGTTAGCTGGGTGAAGAGGGGAGCTGGAGTTTGTTGGGTGTGCTGTGAAGGAGAAGGCATTAGTGCTGTGAGGAGATGCCCATGAGAAATCACCAAGAAGGTATGGAACTTTTGAAATAAGATGACAACAGGGAGGGAGCTGTTTATAAATAAGCTGTGAGTCCCCATTACTTTCCAGATATATCTGTGGGTAATGTCTGGTTGGTTCTTTCCTTTAGCTCTGCTTTTCTGCTCTTGCCACACCTGAGATATACTTACAACCTATGTTACCTGTACATAAGTCAGGTTTAAAGTACAATTTTTAGCACATCCAATGAAGTGAAAGTTCTCCTTTGTGAAGGGTAATAGGAGAAAAGGTAATAGAAAACAAATGTTACCTGGCAAGTCAGGTAAATAATTTCAAATCTGGACTTCCTTGTGAGGAAAAATATGGGGCTGCAACTCTTCCATTCTCCATGAGCACTCTGCTCTGCTGGTGAAAAGATATTTCCTTAAGCTCTTTATCTGATGAAATCACCTAACCTATCCTTTTCAGACATGGAATTTTTCTGCTCACACATGCTGTCAGTTGTTCTGTGAGGTTATTTCTCATGCAAACCAAAATAGTTCCTGATTTAAAATGTTCCTCAACCTGACTGTTCACATGATAAATGACATAATGGAGTCGCATTCGTTAGCACCAGAAGCAAACTCCAAAATAGAAGCAGACAATTACTAAACAAACATTCTGTAATTATCTTTTCTTTCCTGACCAGCTGAATGATGAAGAAAGCAGCAATGTGTAGAGCTCATGATTAGAGCTGGTCATTTAGGCAAGAAAAAATATCGGACTCTGGTGTATTTCATCAATCAGAATGTGGAGGGAGCTGGTTTCAACCGATGGGACCAATATTGTGGTGGATGTTGATCATTTTCCCAATGTTGCCTCCCACTGACTTCCCTTTTTATATTTTTAATCTATCTCCTAAATCACTTCATGCAGCTGTCTCTGGCTTATTTTCTTCTGTCTTGCATTAATAATTAATTCCATTGCTTTTGGTATGCCCTTGACCTTCAGCCACTTCCAACACTTTGATATAAATCTTTGGATGTATTGCATTATATATTCCATTATACATGTTTGAATACTACATGGAGGTGTTCACATGCTGGCCTGTCCTCATAAGAACTGCCAAGAGTCTTTTACAGACCTTTTTTACTACTTCTTTGGTGCTCATTAGTCTATTATCTGGCAAAATAACAGTCTTCTTCTGAGGCACACCACTATTTCAATTACAGAATGATCATAATTAGACTCTCTGCTCATTAGGACTTCATTGCTTCATCTACACATGGGAACCTGTATAAATCTTAATTAAACGAAGAAGAATTGCTTGTTGTTTAACCTTTAATAGGAATCTGCAAATTAAGGAAAAGTTTAAGTGCTCTTTTACATATAGGTAAGGTAACACTTACTGAGGGCTTGCCCAAATGGAATAAGTGTTCCAGATGTTCAAGGCAAAACAGCTGTGGGATTATTTGTCGGGGATTCAGGGAAGGCTCAGGGCAGTTCCTGCCTGATGTACTGTTGGGTCCCTTCCACCCACTGGTAAAGCCACACCCTGCCTGGCAGTAGAGGGGCAGAGTTTGGTTTCTTTTAGATTAAATGTTAGGAAGAAATTCTTTACTGTGAGGGTGATGAGAAGCTGGCACAGGTTGCCCAGAGAAGTTTTGGATGCTCCATCCCTGGAAGGGTTCAAGGCCAGGTTTGATGGGGCTCTGAGCAACCTGGTCTAGTGAAGGGTGTCCCTGCCCATGGCAGACGTGTTGGAACTGGATGATCTTTAAGGTCTTTTCCAACCCAAACCATTCTATGATTCTTAATATGCCATTCTGGCAAACATTTAATTTGTTGAATGAAGAAGCAGTTTCTTTCTATGTGAAGCAAAAATTGTCACTGGGGAATATCTTGAAGGGGAGAGTCTGAAGTGTAATAATTATTTGTTAAAAATATTCAGTGTGTATTTACAAAGAATGAGGCACAACTGCAATGCAGTCTGATGTTTTGCCATTCCCAAAAGTATTTATGACAGATATTATCATTAGTTAACTCCTGATGAGCCCTAACGTGGGAGTGTTTGGCACCGTGAAATTCTGTGGCTCTGTGGAACTGGGTTTCTGAAAAAACACGCCACAAGTCCTCACGGGGGTTTGTTCTGTACAGTGAAAAACCAGGCTGAGGGGATTGCTGGAGACTTGCCTACAGCAGAGCATGGACACCCAGCTGCAGAGCTGGTGAATCCCACAGGCCTCCTGCCTGCAGGAGAGGGAGCTGCTCGAGCCTCCAGGGAGCAGCTCTCCAGTTTGCCTCTCCCGCTGTAGCCAGGTCTGCTTGTGCCTCTGGAAGCAGCTAAGCAAGTCTTTTGCATTTCAGTTACATATCCAAAGGGCTTGTGCTTTTGTTATTGCTGGCAGCATCTGCCAACTCCTCCTGAAACAACTTTCCAGGCGTGCAGTAGATAAAATGTGGTGGTACTATGGATCAAATCAACTACTGCTGGTTTCTGTAACAAAATAAGGAACATCCCAGCCTTGTCTTCAACAAAGAGAGAAGGTTTAATTTGCAAAGCAGTAATTCACAAAGCATCTGTTGTCCTCTTTCTATTAACCTTAAGATTAGCCAAGAGAAATGTGAAACATCCTTTTCCCCTCCAAGCAGTGTCCAGGGCTTGAACTGATACCAGTGGTTCCAGGTGAAAACAGCTCTATCTTATGGGGATTTTTATAACAAGGAGTGGATTAAAGATCCAAGCAGAGCTGCTTCATCACCGTGGTCTAATGACATTCAGTAAATACAAGTGAACCACTTAGATTCCAGAAGCAGGAGGAGCAATGATTGATTAAACCTTCAATGTTCAAGATCAGAAATAAAGTTGGGGGATGCTACAAAAAGCCAGAAAAAAGCAGGGAAAACTGATTGAAAGTCCCATGAAGTGTTAAGGGAGCGTCTCATCCTCCCAATGTCCAGGGAAAAATTTCTTTTTTTAATAGCCTTTTTTTTTTTTAATCAGTCAGTATCACCAAACTCATTCTGGTGGTGGGCACTATTCTAATCTTCCCAATTTTTATATGCTCAGCAGATTATGCAATATCAGGTGGAATGTCATTGCTCAAGGATTTGTGCCTTGTGGTTTAAAGATGCAACCTGAGGTGGAAGTGCTGGGACAGAGGTGGGCCTGGCTGTGCCCACCATGGCTGCTGGGGAGAGCAGGGAGAGGCAGGGACAAGCAGAGCCGCAGCTCAGGGCTCACCTGCCCACTTGTCAGGCACACGAGTTTCCCTGGGAGAACTGGGAACCTTTTGGCTTTGATAATGAATCAAAAAAGTGCAAAGATTGCTCTAGATTGTTCTAAACACTCTTAAAATCAAATGTATGGAGTTCTACCTTTTTATCTGATGAGTGCTTGTCCCTGATTCATGCTAGGGAAATAAACACTCCGATTTTTAGAAGTATCATACAAGGGTTGAATTGCTCAGGTATTGAGAACAGTGTTATGAAATCAAAGCTTATGAAATTACAAATATAAAAATCAGTCCTTTTTTTTATTTCCTTACTTTTTGAAAATATCTCTTCTGCTGTTTGTTTCGACAAAATTATTGAGTATGGCTCGCATTAATTTGTTGGGGTTTTTCCAAAAAGTATTGTCTTGGTAAGAACAGAGAATTCTGTCTCTCTGTACAGTCTATCTCTGCATACAAATGATTGTTTTTGGCTGTGATTTCCTAACTCCTGAGGGAATTAATGAGTAAAGAAGAGCTCTCCATAATGCATGCGTGTATGTGTATAAGTCTGTATATACAGTTTATATTGCTTATTTATTATTTATGTCACAGGAGCTTATTCAAAACATTGCTCTTTTTTCTTTGAAAATATTAATCTAGAAAAATTACTGACCTGTCTCTCTGCCCTGTGCCTCTCAGTGCCAGCTCAGGTCCCTTTTTGTGATCCCACAGTGGGTCCATTGCAATGACCCAGCCTGCGCCAGGCCTGGGCTGGAGCTGAAGGGTTTGATTCCTTCTGAGGGTTCCAGTTGCTGCTCCTGTGAGTGCCCTGCAGGGATGGCAGTGGGGAGAGGGGCTCTGGACAGTGTGGGATGCAGTCCATGGCCCCATGGAGCAGAGCCTCCCCCCAGCCTGAGGAAAGCCCCCATCACTCCCCAGGGAGCTGGGACCAGAGACTGCAGCATCCTGCTGGCAATGTCAGTCTTCTGAGGCAGAAAGACACAGCAGGCTCTTTTCATTAAAAATAGGTCAAGAATTAATTGAAATGAAGGAACATTTTTGGTAGTGCAGAAATTTGAACCAGAGTTCAACCTTCCTTTTTCTTTTCCCCCATTTGATGCTTAGTATTTGAAAGATGTGCAAAATTTCTGGATTTCTGCAGTTGGTGGTGATCCAGGAATGTAATAAAGCTCTTCCCTCACTGCCCTCTCCCCCAAAATAATTCCTGAAGATTTATTCATCATTTCACACATCACTAAGTAAACATCCCCCTTCCCATCACTGGCCTGATGGAGACTTAGTACATTACTGTGTAAAGCAGAATGATCATGATCTGAAATGCAATACACAGGCAATCTCAGTATCCTTGAGGTATCTCTGCCAGGAGCATGGAAAGCAGTTCAATTTCAAGAGTAATGAGACTAATTTGCAAGTCTCTTCTACTGAGCCTTTTGTGATTTTGCTGTTCTCTCCTACAGTTACAAGTCTTGACTAATAAACAGTGTCATTATATATAATACAGAACATTTCCATGTCTCACTGTGCAGTGTGACTGGAGAGGGTAGACCTCAGCTTGAGTTTTGTAATATTTTCCAATTAGATGACCAGACACTAGTGTTCAAAATTCCTGTTTGGTGGAGGTTGGCAATCATTGTTCCTTAGCAACTGAAGTAATGTTAAATCAAACTGATAAATGATGCTCTAAAAAAATATTAAGAACTCAATCAGAGTGATTAATTTGTGATGCCCTTTTAGGAAAGGTTTACAGGATGTGTTGTGCATTTTCTGTCTGCCAAGTGCAGTTCTTCATCAACTGGGTACACAAGCTTTGAAAAACTGTTTTCTGATGAAGCGAAAAGTAGATCTACTCACCCCTCCCAGCTGATGAGGAAAGATCTACCCCTTTTAAAAGTCTTTTTTTTCACCCTGCCTGCAGTCCTGGGAAGTGCTGGCCAGGCTGGGAGATGTCAAAGCTGTCACTTGAGGCACAGGTCAGCCCATCAGGAGATGATGTCCCACCCCGATGCTATGGACAAACTCACTCCAGCACCTGTTGCCACCTTGCTGGGCCACCTCTTCTCATGCACAAAATACTGAACTTACAAACAAAAGAAAAGCACAACCTTCACACCCCAAACTCTGTTTTGCCATTCCTCCTCTGCCTTTTCCTCCTTGGTTTAATTAAAACCACAGTTTCAATCCAGCAGATGGAAGACTTTGAGACTAAGCCTATTTATTTCTTGGTGATGAGACAGAGCCTGCTCTGTCCACTCAGAGGGACAGGCAGCATGTGCTGCCTCCTACAAGCTGTTTCTCCGTGTAGGCTTTCATGGTGGCCAGTGTGAGCCAGATTTCTGGGGGGTGGGGGCAGCAGGAGTGAGGCTTGGGGTGCACCTCATGCACAGCGAGGTGATGCTGTGCCTACCATCCCAAGGCCATGCTGGGAGCCTGCCTGCAGGAACCTGGGGAAAAGGACCAACACCCAGGTCAAGGCAAGACTGCAGGCACTTCTTCTTGGCTGATCTCCCCAGCCATTTCTATCTTTCCTCCTGACATGTGCCGCTGGCCTGCCATGACTTCCAGCTCCTTCACGATGAAGTCACTAGTGAAAAGCTGCTTGCTTGATACCCTCCAGCTCCCTTTTCTTTTCCAGTGATTGCTGTTGATTGCTGGCAATCCTTCTGACATGTGCACTTAATCAGTTTGTGACAGGAAGATGGGTCAATGGGCGAGCTCTGAATAAACAGTAAGAGCTCCAAACTGGAAACGGGGATTGCTTTGCTGAGCACAATTCTGGTGTCCTGGCTCCCACTACAGCCAGAGGAAAGTAAGAGAGTAATTATGAGTTATGTTTTTTCTGCACCTCTGTTAGTGTGAGTCTAGTTTATGCATCATAACAGAAAAGCTTTCCAAAAAATATTGTTCTTCAAATTTTCCATAGCAATGTCCAATTTTTCTTCTGAATTATGTTTGGCCCTTGTCCTAAATAATTTCCAGCAGCCTTGGATTTCACAGGGTATTTATACACTTGCTATAAAATCTTCTGATGAGTTTTAAAAGGTTGGATTAAAGGATTTGACACCCATGAGCTGTCTGCCAGTTGGCTGACCGTGCCTTCCAGCTTCACGCCCTTCTGTTGTTGTTATCAAGCAAATTCTTGCCCAGAGATTACTTCCAGTTTGCCTTGATCATGGCAATGATTCTCAAAGTATCTTCTTTGATAAAGACTGAACAATCTCAGGCTGGCCTCCATCGAATCAACCAATTACTTTCATGGGATTGCACAGTCTTGAGGTGTGACCTGATCCTTTCCTCTGAAGTCATTAGAGATGGAAGTACAACCCTCCAGGTTAGTTATTTCATCTCCAGGTGAGCTAGTCCATCCTTAGGTTGCTCCATCTGCTTTTCTAGACAACATAAAGCTGAACTTCACCACATGTTCTGCGCTCCCCTTCTTAGCAGCTTTTACAGCAGGACTTACCTCTGCTTCTTATTCTGTGAGCATCACCCTCAGACCAACGAGCAGCTCACTGCTCCTGGCAGTCTCCTCTTGCCTCTCGTGGCAGTCCTTCCTCTGTCATCTCTCCCTGCTATGCACAATCACATTTTCCAGTGTTTGTGCAGAATAATAGACGTGCATGGAATCAATGCAGCCCAAACCTTCCTTCTGTTGGGCAAACATGGCCTTTCTAGCATTGTGTGCCCAGCAGTCTGCAAAACACCAGGCTAGGGGCCCCCAGAGGAGCACAGGAGGCCCAGCTAGCACACTGACTTTGGTGGGGTGGATCTTTTTTAGTGCAATGCTCCTACTGTTCTGTTGTTTTTCAGAAAATGACATAAAAGTATTCCTAGACATCTTGTGAGCACCAAGAAAACAAGTGTTTTGTCATGGACCACACAAGAGCTTGTTGTTTCCTCTCACTTTTAATGTCACCACCCATGAATTCTGTTTATAACATTTTGGATAGACCACTGTGTTTCCCTTGCTCCATGCTGTCCTCAAGCTCTTCAGACAGAGCAGCTCTGTCACAATTGGATGTGATACTGGTACTTACCTTCCATCAAGGAAGATGATTTTCCATAGTGTAATTCCAGATTTATTGAATCAAGTCTTAAACCTCAAGAGGTAAAGTGGGCTGTATTTTATACAGAAAATGGTTTTCCCTGCCAGATGAAATCTTAGGGCAGAGTGACTCACTTTATATAGCTGCTTGGACATTTCTTCTATCTTGGGATTAATGGTGATGGGGTAATTTAGATTCTGTAGCAACCTGAGATGGCCGGATTTACAGAGTTATCAGTCCAGCCACTTACAGGCACCTTTGCTTTAATTGAGTTTAGTGCTGTGAAAATGATGAACTTGATGAAGGAAATCCTTTTCCACTTGCCTTGAGAGTAAAGGCCCAGCTGGGGCAGGCCCAGCACACTGCCTTCCTTGCCAGTGCAGCACCCACAGGTGGGACGGCAGAGTGATGCTGTGTGGGAGTGCTCCCAGCCTGTGCAGAGCAGGAGGGAGCTTTGCTGCCTTGTGGTGCCTGTCCCAGAGTCTGAGCTGAAGCAGAGCAAGGGGTGCTTCTACACCTGGCATCTAGACCTGGCACCTCTGTATTTGAGGTGCTTTTGTTTGCATCACGTAATCTCCTAAAGGAAGAGTGTGGTTTGGACATATGACTGATGAACTGATGTCCATCTATCTGAGTCCTTTGGCTCCACAAACTGTCAGCCATTTTTAGCTGGATTTGAATCATCCCAAACCAGCTCAAACCTAATCATGACTTCCTACAAGTTAAAAAAAAAAAGTAGTTGACAGATAGAAAAGATAGAAAAGAGAGAACTGTTAATCCTCCCCTGAGGAGGAGGAGGAGGACATATCAAATGCAACAACATTGGGACAATATGAATGTGGAACTGTCAGACTGAGACCTCAAGTGGGAAAGGACCATCTCCCTAACCAGGACCAGCTTCTCAGCTTTACCCAGTGCATCAGAAATGCCAATCTCCTGCTGTCTCACTCAAAGCCTGGCCACCCTCTCATTTTTCTCACTGTGTTGGCAGGAGATTTGTGAGTACATCACCATGTGCCATTTCAAGCTTCATTTGAATAAGCGTCCCATATAATGGACTTTTATAGCTCTCTTCTGTGAATTCTAAATTAACACAACTAATTAAAATGTTCCAAAGTTTTATGTAAATAACTAATTAGCATTTGAGAAGGAATAGTAAATTCACAGATGGTCATGCTCCACTCAGGGCCCACTGTGCACGGTGTTGGGCCCTTGGTGCAATGTCCTGCCTGGCAGGACTGGACTGCCCAGGTTTCACCCCAAGCATGACCATCCACCCTGCCTGCAGGCTCTGGGAACTCTGCATCTCATGGGATTAGGCCCATTCTCTCTGTCCCTGACATCAGGGCTTGCAAGAGTAAGGAGAGCACAGGAGCGTGGATGAGAACATCAAGGAGGAAGAGGTCTGTGCACAGGAGATGAGGGGAGTGTCTGAGCTGGGATTTTCAGTGTTTGTACTGGCATTTCTGTAAGGATGTTCCCCTAGAAAACCTTCCTCAGGGGCACCTCTTAGGAATAGAAGCTGCTATACTTCACACAACAGAGCTGAACCTCAGCACTGTGGGTTCCAGGCTCAGCACTCCCACTGAGACCCCGGAAGTCTGTTCTGTCACACAAACCGTGTGTCCATGGACCACAGCTGGGAATGAAGCTAAATATTTTCATCCTCTCCTAGGATTAGAGGCTCACTGATATCTGTAGCACGTTGGAGAGGTGATGCAGGAGTAATACCTTGTAAGAATGGGGAGATTTAAAAAATAGATCTGCCTCTAATTGCCTCCAGGTGGAAGTTGGAAAGATGGAAAGTTGGCATCTGGACTCTCATATGTACCAGGAGCCCTACATCTATGCATCCCATGGCATCCTGCACATCTAAGTGCTGTTGCTCACAAAAAGGACCCCCACAAATACAAGGAAGGAGTTGGCCAGTTGGAGTTTGCTCTAGAAGACAGAGATTATCATTAGAGCAAGTGAGGAGGGGGAATTCATTTTCCCTTGCTATTGAAGAAGTCCTACAGGATTATCCTCACCTTTCCAAGGGCAGCTCTGACTGTTTGCACCTTTTGCTCCCAGAGCTGCAAAGACCTGTGGGAGATGGAGAGGTTATAAAAGTCTGATTTTAAGTAAGATAAGGGGTTTTGGTGTATTTGAGTAGGTCTCTAAGGAGGGAAAATGAGCTTGGGAAGATTCATGTTGCTAGGACAATTTTTTTCGGCCAGAGGGAAATCAAGAGAGCAGAAACAAGAGTTGGTGGGGAAATCAAAGGGTGAGTTAAAAGAAAGGAGTGTGAAGAGCCTGGCTGTTTGTGTTGAAATTATAAACAGGAGTGTGTTTTTCAGATATATTCTTGGGGAAGATGTAAAAGTGGGAGATGAAGTAAAACAGTAAAGCTGTTGAGGGGGAGAAAGGGCTAAGCTAAGCCTTCCTATTGCGTGGTCTTATTTGCAGTCCCTGTCTGCCCTGGAAGCATCCCCCATATCTCTCTCTGTTTATACATGCAGAAAACTCCTGCAGAGTGGGGAGGAAGATGCAAGCTCTCCATCTGGTCTTCCAGACGTTGTTTCTCATCCTGGCACCAGCCTGGAGAGGAGGTGAGCTCTGAATTGGGTGGCCAGAGGGCAGCCTGGCCATGGTACAGGGCTTTGGGGCTCATGGGGAGGGGAAGCAAACCCAGAGGAGCCTCATTGTCCCATCCTTACATGTTGGTGCAACATCCTTGGGGAGCACGAGGTGGGTATGTACAGAGCATCTCACCCCCAGCATCAGCTCTCTGTTCCTAGGCAGAGCATTTGGCATTTTATCTGTCACAAGAGGAAGCTGGAGAGCAGCCTGCTGGTCCCATGTTTCTTGAATCCATAAGTGCTGGTACCAGCCCTCACTAATTCTGGGCACACAGGAGCTTGGCTAGAGCCTGTTCTGAGCTGACTCTGCCTGCAAGGAATGAGGATGTGAAATCACTGCCCTTCCCTGCATGGAGCCCAGGTGGGTGGGGGTGCTTGGCAGGGGACAGACCAAACCTGAGGCCCCAACAATTCAAAATAAACCCAGAAAGGGCACCTGGAAGGAATTCAAGGTGCATGGGAGGCTGGTAAGCAATCAAATGTAAAGGTATTTGGGTCATCTGAGGAAGCTTCATCATCTTGGGCTGAAATGTCAGCAGGTGCCTGCACTTAAGGACAAGCATAGGGTGCCCCTGTGGTGCCTGGAGCTGGGCTGTTGCAGGGGCACAGGGGACATGTCCCTGTCCCTGTGCCCCTGTGGTGCCTGGAGCTGGGCTGTTGCAGGGGCACAGGGGACATGTCCCTGTCCCTGTGCCCACATGACCCCTCTTGCAGAACAAGCCCCTAGACCACGGGGTTTCCTGCTGAAGCAGCACATGTGCCAGCTGATAATGACCAGCATTCATTTGTATTTCTGCATTCATTGCTAAACGGTTCTGCCTGGAAAATTGCCTTGAAAATGTGTTTCAGGATGTGCCAGATAGTCTCATGCTAATTTCTCAGCCAAAACCTCCCATGTGGTGTCCAATGTGATATCAGTAACTCAAAGGCAGAGGAAAATGAAGCCTCTATTTGCTTTCAAGCAATTTATTCTCTTGTTGTCTTTTTACATCCAGCAGCTAAGTAAATTACAGGGATGAAAATACTAAAGGCTTTTAATTTTTTCACTGTAATTTCTTAGCCCCTGGCAACCGAATAACAACAAAAAAAGAGAGATATTATGAAAAAGTACTAAAGTCTAACTATAATTTTTAATTATTAAATCCAAGTACAATTTTAACTGATTAAAAGTAAGAGGACCTGTTGGAGTACAAAGAAACAGCAGCAGGCTTCAGAGTTCAAGTAGTTGTGATCAGCTTCAATTTCATATTAGAAAATGAAAAGAGAAAAATTTCTGCTGATGATAACTTTGTATTTCTAGTATACTTCATCCTTCTCTTTTTTCAAGCTGCTTTTAATTCTGTCAGCTTTAAGCTTAATTCTGCTTTTGTGTTTCTTAACTATTGAGGATTATTCAGCCCTTTGAACTGATTTCTGACATGCTCTATGTGAGGTACAGTGGTATCTGGAGAGATTGAGATGAAAGATCTCTTAAACTCTTTTTCTAGTAGGGCTGTAACACACAGAATTTCATGGGTATTTGGGAAGTCAGTGATAAAGCTAAGAATTATCTCATGCCCTAATGTCCAAGCTTGAAATAAGAGAAGCCCCACTGTCATTCAGGTGCAGTAGATCTTAAAATGTTATTCTGAGCTCTGAATTCTCATACAACAAAACAACAGCTAGGGTTACCCAAATCCTGTTATTTTGGCACCTTTTATTTTTTTAGGATCCAGCTTGAGTTTTAAAGACAAAACTCAGCTTGGAAGAGGAAAGGAAATAGCCACTTCTCTAAACTTTCAGCTTCACCCTGCCCCACCACAACACAGCTCTCAGGAAATCACTGCACACTGATTTCTGTATTGAATGGTGGGAGCAGAAGCAGCACCAAAGTCATCAGCACACACACAATGTTTGCTGGAAATATACATTCCCAAAGTGCAAGAATTCCAGAGCGAGAAAGCTCCTGCCTCAGTCCTTTCAGATAAGCTTAATATTTCAGTTGTTACAGTACTTATTTCAGGTGTTCATTATAAGGTTGGAACAGCAGTTTTTGGACAAATCACAACAATTTCTCACAAAACCTCAATGTTGGGACTTGAGATAGTTTTAAAGTTTTGACTTCCCTGAATATATGAACACCTGTGTATTGAGTTCAGTTTTCTGCAGTTCTCAGCAGGGGATATGCATGCACATATAGGAGAAATCTCGTATGCATAACCTAGAGGAGATTCCTTTTTCTTTATCCTCCTGCCAGGCAGGAGCCTTCACTGACCCCATTCTCTGCTGGATTTTCCCTGCTGACACACCAAGGCAAACAAAAAGGCTCTCTGGACCATCCAACGTGAGGAGGTAGCTGCAGTTGCCTCAGATCTGAGGGGTGACCTCTGAAGCCCTGTTCCTGGGGAGGATGCAGCAGAACAAAGTCATCCTTGTTGGCATTCAACATTTCAACCCTTGTGCAGAGTCTCTCCTTCCCCTGCAGCACATCCCCCTCACAGGCTCACAAAGGGCTGCATTCATCAGGGACCAGCAACTGGGTATAATCCTTTTGAAAGACAACAGGCCCTGCCAGCTCCTCCAGGCCTTGGTTTAAAATGTTCATCCTCCCTCAGTTACTCCAGCCCAGGGCCACCTTGGCTGACTCTCGTGCACATGGAGGGGTTTGAGGGTCTGAGGACCCACTGGGGTGGTTCTGTGGGGTGGGGAAAGGGCTCCCTGGGTCAGCAAGTCCTGTTGAAGTGGTTGCACGTCGTGTGGGAGCTCACTGACTTGTGTCCCAGGAGCTGTTTGGTTTCATGCCCACACTCCTCCCACGGACAAGCTGCTGCTCAACCTTGCTGCTCTGGATGGGGTGAACCTTCTCGGCTTTTCCAGCCTCAATTTATTCATGGTTGGTTTGTTCTCATTTGTTCCTGTGCCAGCACTGGCCATTTGCTTAAAAAGCTCTCCCCAGTGCTGGATTTATCATCTCAGTGTGTGTGTAGGGAACGAGCAGCTCCTTGTGGCTCCCATTCACAGAGGATGAGACCAAAGCTGCTTTCATTCTCCCGTTGCAGAGAGGAAATGCTCAGTCCTCCCCATTGCTCTGGTCTTCTCCTGGGCTAAATAAACTGAATTTGCCTGCTGAGTCATCCCAGACCAGGCCAGGAAGGATCAGGGATCCCAGGCCAGGCCAGGAGGCAGCCTGACAGAGCCTTGATGCCAAGGATGTTGCTGCAGAAGCGAAGACTGAGGTGGTCGTGGTGGTGCAGTCAAGAAGGGAGAGGAGAGGAGAGATCCCAGTGGCCTTGAACTGGAGCAAGAATTGATTGTGGTGGTGATGTGAAAACACTGCAGCATAAAAAAGTGAGCACAGGCCTAACCCTTGTCAGTTGACCTTAATGCAGAGAGCAGGACTGTCCTGATTTCCTTGTATCTTTTCCACATCTCTGTGTGTTCTCCATTCTGTTCCATGTCCCACCTCTCCTGCTGCCAGTCTCCTTCTTCTCTTTCTGAGTATTTGACAGTTTTATTCTGCACTGTTCTGGGAGGCTGGTCAGAACCTAGCAAGGTGATAGCTCTCCCAAAAGTCATCCCCAGCAACCACCAAATGCTCTGAAGGCAGCCTAGGAAAAGCTTGAAACAAGTTTAAGCTGCTAGCTGTGCTTACAGGCTGCAAGGTGTTGTATGGGGGCTTCTGTTTGCCAGTGAATTGCCTCCCACTCTTACCAAGATCCAAAAATCCCCAGGTTGTTCCCTGAAATTTTGGCTTAATCTAAAAGCATATCTGAAATTGTATGACACCCAATGAAACACGGGCCATTGGTTCCAGTGCACACAAATACAATTTGGAGTCCATCTCCTGAAATTCAGACCCCTGACACAACCCTGGCCCTCTCAGACTCAATGAGGTGAATCAGCTCCTCCCAAATTCCTCCCGACTCCCCATCTTGCATTCCCTTTCACACCTTTCATGAAACCCTGCCCCCAGTGGAGGTGGTTTCTGTGGCAGCTCTGGAAGTCACCCTCTGAGTGATCCTAGAGCTGTCCCTCTTCCCACTGGAAGGAGCAGGCACTTTAAGGAAAGCCATAATGGGCAGTCAGAAATTGCCCTATGTTTTGGTAGCTCCTGTTGCTGCCTGGGAGATGCATTTGTCACCTAGCAACCACATAAGGCGATGAGGAAATAACAGCACGTTAATCTGATGGCCATGAGTTACCATCCATCAGGGAGCAGCCTCCCAAGTCCACCAATCAGGTGAATAGAATTGAGGGGGAAAGAGATACCAAACTTTTCATCCGTAAGTGGAGGAGGAGTGAGCAGAGGTTATCTTCATGTGTGTGTACAAATGTATCTCCTCGTGGGGGGATGAAAAAATCCCTGGAGAAATCCCTCAGACTGGAGCTAGCCCTCAGACACGGAGCTATCCCAAAGATGGGTCTCAGTTTTGCAAAACCCAAAGGCAGCAGTGCCCCAGCAGGCAGGGAGCAGCAGGAGGGTGCCAGCCCACCAGAATTTCAGTGCAAAACCTCTCTGAGTTTTTGGTGTCCAGTCCTGACTGTCTTAGAGCAAGCACTGAGACTCTTTATGAGCTGCTCAGCTGATCATGGACAGGGAGAGTTTTCCTGCTGAAGCAGTGATACTTTTCAGTATTGGAATCACTCCTGAAGCAAAAGACTGAGCTATTCATGGACCCCCTTTAAGCTAACTCTGTCTCCTTTTGACATCATTACAGAGAGTGCAAGACAGGCTTCACAAATTGCCATCATCCCTCGGAATCCCTGTATGGGTCCAACCAGCAGAAAACATCAAAGTTTGCCTCAAGACCAGGAGCTGAGCAGTGATAGAATTCAATTATTTCCCTTTTCTTCTGGAAATAGATCCAGAACAGAGGTCTTGTGTTATTTTTCAGTACCAGGAGCTCATTGAGGTACCTGCCCCCTGAAATACCAGGGTTGATCCATTTGGTGGCTCTAAATTGAAAGTACCCTGGATGCTGACACGAGGGAAGTAATTGTGAGAGGAAGAAAACCGAAATTAGTTCAGTGATGGATGACCTCATTGAAGCCTGTAAGGTTGTAAGAGTCGCACAGTTCCCAGCAAGGCCGTGCACATTTTTATACTGCAGGAGCTTTTACTTTAAGAAAACAGCTAAGAAATTGGTTTGGCAATTTACTGTTGAGCAGCACTGAAAAGGATTGGTCTGAAGCAGGACAGGATGTTCAGACCATTTATTTTGTGTAGCACATGCACTTAGCACCATGATGAGAGATGCTTTCTCAGCGAGCATCATTTCAGGGACTCGCCTTTCATTAGTGCTGAGCTGAAAGTAAACATGAGAGAACACCAGGGCTTGGGCTGGGTTTATGCAAAACTTGAACATTAAATAACAAACCCGTGTTGTGCATGTATATCACAGCTGGTTAGACTTCTTGACCTTTCAGCTGAAGCAAAGCCACAGGGGTACATCTCAAGAGCAGCTCGGCTTTGTCAATCATTACAGAAGTAATGGCATCCCAACATAATGCTTAACTCTGGAGGGACAGCTAAACATATTCATGGCAACACCCTTTGTGTTAAAATCTGGAAGAACCACAGTTAATGGTGCATTTCAGCCACGGGCTGTAAACTTCAGTGACAACCTATTACTGACTGCTGAACAAACTGGGATTGTCCCTTCCAAGGGGATCAGAGCTATGGTGCAAACCATCTTCTACCCCTGTTTAACCACATCACCTGGATGGCTCTATAGGAATTGAATGTGCAGTGAAATTTTGTGTCCTTTGTAAGAAGCATTGGGGATGTCTGGGGTTTTTTAAGCTGCATTTTCCTGGCAAACCCTGACAGCTGCATAACAGCAGTACTGGTGCTGGTGGTGGGTGTCTCAGGCTGGGAAGGGTTTCCTTCATCCTTGGTGCAGGTTTGCGGTGGTAGGCACAGTGCACAGGACATGGTTAGAGCTCACTCTGTAATGCCAATACTCCATCTGAAGGCAGCATGCCATGAAAGTGTGGCCCCACTGCACAGACACCAGAGACTGTTTGTAGCAGGTCCTGTTAAATGCAGCCGTGGGTTAATATGGAACTAAGCCTCAGCAGCAGGAATTTGTGAACAGCTCGGAAAATACCGAAACAACTGCAAGGTGCTGACCTTAAACCAGTGTTCCTTTAACTTCTGGTAGCTGTTTGTGTCCCTGCAAACCCAAATTTGCTCCCTGGCTAGCGGTAATTTCTGAGGCGCAGGAAGCCATTGGGTAACGTGTTCTCTGGCTGCAGGCACCATGTGCAGAGAAGTTTTAAAAGCACCAAATCACAGAGGGTAAAACACTGCTGCAAACAAAGCTCTTCCAATGTTTCTCACATTAATGATGTGGAGACCTGGAGCTTTGTGTTTAACTTCATGGATCACAGCAGGAACTGCAGTTCTGTGTTTAACCTTCTTCCAGGTAACCAAACCCTTCACTGGGACCAGGCTGATTTTTGGTGGGGGGGAAGATTCCAACTTTTATAGAATTTAGTAATCAGCTTTCTTTTTTTTATTATGATTTTGTGAAGGATTTTTTTGAGGACCTAATGAATTTGGGGAAGATTTAATGCTCACAAAAATTCCAATTAATGCAGAGAAAACACTACTGCCTTTGTCCTTTATTCTGTCTGTGGCTATTGAGATGGAAGAGCTTGGGGCTTCAGCAGCACGGGTGGGTGTTTGGCTGCTGTGACAGATTCCTGCCTCAGAGCAGATGCACTTTGCTGCAGTTTAACCACACTGAGGTGGCTCTGCTGAGCTGGTTTGAAGGATGATAAAAGAGAGGCCAGAGGTTGTCATTCACCCATGAAGAATACTCAGGATACATGTAATCACAGCAATCAGCTATCTGCTTTTGACTTGTTATTTAATAATCAGTTGAAATGCAAAAAAAACCCAAAAGAATTAAAATATTCTGCATCAGGGTGCATGTGTGACATGGCAAATTAGCTCAGTTTTAAAAGGACACATCTGGAAGAGTTGAAGCTTCTGTCTTTTTCTCTATTCCTCATTTGGATTTCAGCCACTCATGAAATTTCACAGATAATGCTTTATATGAAAGACTTACTATACCCAAAAACCTCTGGTGAAACTAGGGACTGAAAGGCAGTGTGCACAGGATCAGACACATTCTAGAGATCTGAGGGGGTATTTCTTACTGTTTACAGTGGCTTGAGCTTTGCATAACAAAAAGAACCTGTTAGAGATTAGAGATTTTAAAAGAGAATTTTCAGTTATGCATATTTGATACAAATTTCTAGTTCAGAACAGAGCCTTCCAGTTTGACTCAAAGTCAAAAATCTCTAAATGTTTTGGATATATGCAGAGGGAAATCCAAAGTAATTATTTACAAATTACATTCTCATAGGTTTTTTTTTCTGAGAAACAAATCTAAATTCCTCTATCTTGTTCATTCTGCTTTCCAGTGTTACCACAACTCCATACCTGATCTGAATTTTTTGTAGCAACATTGGACAACTGTAATAACACACCTAACACCAGTCAGCCAAAAGAATCTATTAATTTGGATTCAATTATACTGATGAACTGCTCTGGTTACTTTTTGCACAGATAATATGAAACTGAGGCTAAGATCAACAAGGCTTGCAAAAATAAACTGACTTAAGCTGAGAATAGAAAATATACCTGAAAAACAAGTTTCAGGTTCGCATATTTGCAATACCTGAAACCTGACTCTGGGAATGATGCACCACTACTATCTGAAAACAGGAAAATGCTGGGTAGAGAACACTTCTGGTCAAAACAGCTCCAATTTACTGCTGCATTCACAATTAGCTCCCCCCCCCAAAAAAGGAGCCTCAGAACAAGAATTTGGTTATGGGCATTTTCAGCAGGTATTTCTGAATAGCAAAGCAAGCAGGTCTCAGACTCCAGCCAGTGTTTCCCTGCTCTTGCCTTTCCCTCTTTCACATCAAAAGGAATGCTTTCTCCTTGGCCTAGCTTTCATCTGCAAGCTATTGAATTTATTGTGCTCTTGGTGAGGTTCTCTGCTGGTTTCGATTTGGGCTGGCTCCAAGCAAAGCCCCACAGAGGCAGATCCCTAAGGAGAGGTCTGGTTTCAACCCTGCAGGATCAGCACTCCTTTTGCTCTTCCTCTCCAACTTTCCACTCTAAGAACAGTAATTGTACTGGTAAATTGTAAAAAACAAAACACACCTGCCCTGTCTGATTTACATGTGTGTTTTCAGACAGCAGACTCCGGGTCGGACTGTGAGCTTGGCGAGAGGTGAGTGTGGCTTCATTCTCACCCAGGGCTGCCCGCACCCCAGGCTCTTTCAGGGGTGCTGTGCTCCTGCCTGGCACACCAGCACAGCAGAGGACTTCCAGGAAAAGGACATTTAGGGTTGGTTGTTTTTTCCAAAAGAGGAAATAGAGGCTGGCAACCCTTTGGGTTTTCAGCAAAAATGCTGCTGGTGGGTGCCAGTGTTGAAAGGGAAACAAGTGGCACTCTGCTTCTTGCATCATCCGCATTGCTCCCATCCACACAGAGAAATTTTTAATGGGCTCCCTTCATGGAAGAAAACTTCTCAGTCTTCTACTTACTGATGGTGCTTGTCTTTGTGTTGGTAGATGTGCTGGGGTGGGTACAGCAGCCCCCTCACGCTGGACTGGGAGTCCTTTTCATTCTTCCCTTTTTAGGTGTGTTGGACAGAGCGATGAAAACTTTAGCAGCTGGTATGTGTGGTAAGTCTCAGATCTGCTTTAAGGAGAAAAACTGGCAAGTAATATTCTTTGATGGATATATGGAGAGAAAGGCATTAAGAGAGACTGATAGCTAGAGAGCATTGCTCCTGGGCTGTCCCTTTGTTCTGTCTTTACAAACTAATGGAAATCATTTATCCATATCCTCCTCACTGTACGCTGACAACTGAGCAGGGAAAAAATGATGGATTGTGTCAGGGAGAAATGTTTGAATTTCCAGCCAGCACTGGCTGCAGAGCACTCAGGAGTGAGACATTGGTTTCTGGGGACTTTGATCATGTCCGGTGTGCTGGTGGGGAAACACAACATTTAAGGGCTATTTGCAAAAGATGTTAATGAATATGTTAATTTGAAGACATGCAGCCATCTGTCGGTGCTGCCCGCAGATGGTGACAGTGCTGTTCCTCCCCTGCTGCCTCTGCCCCAGGTTCCTGGTGTTGTTTTTCCTGGCCCTGCTCCTGTCCTGCGGGATCTGCTGCTGCCTGCAGTGCTGGCTGAAGCGCCGGAGCTGCCTGCCCCGACGCACCGTGGCTGTCTTTGCCCTCAGCAGCTCCGATGCCTTTTGTGGTTAGTCCTGTCCCTGCTGCAAGGTCCTGCTGGCCCTGGTGGCCTTCCTGTGGCCCATCCATAACCCAGTAAAAAGCAGTCAGGCTCGGGAGCTGGGAGGCAGCCTGGGGCTGTATTGCTGGTGAACGGTGGGGTGCCCAGCTCTGGCATCTTGGGGACATGTCCAGACCATGGACATGGCGGGCTGAAGACACATCCACTTTTCACTGAGCCATACCTTGGTGCTGTCCCTGTGTGTCCATGTGTCCCAAAGGTGCCTAGCTGGGGCTTGGCCAGGCAAACACTGGAGGTGTGTGGGACTTTCTCCTCGGTGCCAGGCCACTCAGTGGCCCAAGACATTGGGGCAGCCACAGGCTCTGGGGTCAGGCAGCCCTTTCCAGCGTGTGTCCTTCATTTCTCACTCAGGCAGAACTGTACTGGTCTAACTTGAGCCACCCCAGTACAGCTCAACTGGCTAACACACCCTGGTCTGTAAAAAGATTGTCCTGGTAGGTGCTGTTCATTGTGGCAGCCACCCTCAACGTTCCCCAGGAGCACCCAGATTTTGAGGACTGGGCTATAATGATTGTGTAGCAACCAGAACTGATCTGGAGTATGGCCAGCAGCATCAGCAGGCTGAGCCAGACAACATCCCTCCAAGAAAAATAGTGCTAATCCTGTCATTAGGCTAAGCCCTTCCCAGAGGACATATTACCTGCTTTCTGGGTGGTCATAGACAGTGTCTCCACAGGGAGGAGCCGCCCAAACCCACCCAAATTCCTCTGTCCCAACTTCTTGTATCTGGAGTTTGTGGTGAAAGACTTTGTGATGCCATCCTTCAAAAATTACATCCGTGCCTTTCTTGTTTCCAAGTGGTTTGGCAGCTCCTCCTGGGCTCACCCCTCTCACTCCCACACTTGCCCTTCACACCTGTCTGCTGTGCAGTTGTGACTTTGCTTTTTCCCCAGCTACTGAAGCACCTTCGTGCCCATTCTCTGGATCCCTGAGCTCCTGCAGGACTGCAGAGATTTCCTCTTCTCCTGCTCCATGCTTCAGCCTCGGGGGAACTGAATTGCCTCCATCTTATGAGGATGTCATGAAGGAAAACAAGCTCTAGACACCACATGTTGGCTTTCAGGGGTCCTACTTGGTTCATCAGAGATCTTCCATCGTGCCAAAGGAGTGTGAGATCAAATCAGCCTTTTCCACAGGTCGGCTGAGAGTCTGAAAAGCAGCACAAATTTTATCTGAACCTGAAAGACGAGACTAAATCCTACAGAATAAATGCCAAAAGTATGTGTTGAATCTGTCACAGGAGTTGAGCTTGACATTTTGAAATCTCTGGATTTCAAGAAGCTTCCTCAAAGGCTTGACTGCATTTGGGGTTTCTGGCTCAGCCTCTAGATTTATCTCTCTAAGGCTGCTTGAGCTGGTGCAACCCCATGTATTTTAGGACCAAATGTTGATAAATGACTTGGTAGTTGCTTCTCAGGCTTGGGCTGCTTCCTTCACTCGGTACTGTGCCAAGAAACACCCTCTGGCAAAGTCATGTTGTTCTAATACATTGCAATGCAATCATGCCACTCTGTGATGAAGGATCGTTTGCCACATTTAAAATATTTAGCACAGCATATCAGATTTGTCTAGTGCAAAAGGCAGCAAATTTATGGCCAGAGAAGAGAAAACAAGAGACGGGGATTATGTAGGAGTAGCACTGGCAGGAGCTGGTTACAGAGCCTTAAAAAAAAAGTGATTTTGCTCATTTGAGCTGTTATTAATTCCATTATGACTGTCCTGAGCTACTCTTGCCCTAGCATTGCAGACCAGAAGGCTTTGAATGGCCCAAGACCCATGTGGAAGTTCCCCACAGACATGAATTAGGGGCTTAGGTACTTAGTACTTAGCTACAGAAATCTATTAGGATAAAGAATGCCATTTTCTTTGAGGTGGTCACTGCATACAGGATGGAAAAATACTTTAAGAAGTCATCCATACTGCCTTGTGCCCAAGCAGGATCATCTCAACCAAAGTCATTCCTTGGAGGCGTTAGCCTAACTAGTTCTCAAATTATTGAAGAAAGATGCTGAACTTTCCCCTTAGCTGGATTCCAGATGAAAGCAAAGATTCCCCTTTGTTTGTTGTGGGCAGGGCAGACCACTGAAGGCTGAATTCAGCCTGCCTGACCTCTGTGCCTCTGCTCTCTCAGTGGCAAGGGCTGGGGGTGCAGTCAGACCTCTCCTGCTGCAGAAGGCAATATCAGCCCTGGTCCCATGCTCTGTGCTCCCATGGAGCCATGAGCCCAATTTGGGCTGCTGGGTCCATCTGGGATTAGAATCCCAAAAGATTAATGGGAGCCCACAGCCTGCCTCGTGGAGCACCTCCCCACCTGTAGAGTGAGGTTAGCACCAGTTCCTGTGCTCAGGAAGGAAACTGGGAAGATAAATGCTCTAAAGGTTATCATATTCTCGTAATGATTCTATGTAAGTACATTTGTTAGATAAAGAATTGCAACTTATTTTGAGAAAAAATTATTTGCCAAAACCACTGCAAATTATCTCTCTAAAATCTTATTTTAGAAGCAGCTTTAATGTTTGACACTTGTGTGAAAGGAAATAAATGTCACTTGTAGCCAAATGAATGTTTGTGCCAGCAGGCTAAAATATTACTGGGTTTATTAATAAGGAAAATTAGCAAGTACAGACTCAGCCAGAGGAGAAATCAAGCAATTTCTGAGTGTCCTTTTGCTGGCTGAACTTAGTAAGAATTGCAGGTAATCAGCACCTCTCAGGATCAGATCTTTCATGTACATAACTGCTTCCACCACTCAACCCCTTCAATTTATGCCCTGAAGCATGAGATTTGATTATGTTTGTCACTGCAGCTTGCATAGGCTGTTAGTGGGCATTAAATCAGCTGTCACTTGATTCCCACCTACACACTGTTAGCTTCAGTGACCCCTTCATGGCAGAGAACTCCACAGGTTGTCTGCATTATCTGCTGCATAAAACATTACTGCCTCCTGCTTATTAATGGCTTGGCTCTAAATAAATTGCTGCCTTTAATTTCACTGAATGTCACCTTCTAATCAGATGGCTGGAGAGGCTAACAAGCAAGGACTGCTCAGGTTTCAATGCCTCCAATCCCTCTGCATCCCTCTTTCTCCAGGACCAGTGATTCCCGAGGTGTAAATCCTTCCCCAGCCACCCAACAGAGGGCAAGCAAGACTTTCAGCACACAAAACACTCAAGGGAAGGGGTTTGTTCCCCTGCTGCTTGTGTGCATTCAAGTGTGTTCAGTTTCATGTTTGAGGTGCTTTAATTATGCACAAAGGAATCAAATTTTTCCATCAGAATTGCAACAAGTGGCTCACAGTAAAGTAAGCCAGTGGCTGTCCCAAAATCAGGCTCCATCTGGAGTCACCAGCGCCTGTGTGCTGTGTGGTACCTGTGCAACACCACAGGAGCTTCCAGAAACAGCTAAAAGCCAGGAGGTATCTGCACAAAAGAGCTCATGTAGAGCTGCTGTGGGGAGGACATAAACTAATATTGCTGCTGGCTTGGGGTAAGGAAGGGAAGTACCCTGAGAAGGGGCTCAGGGTCCTGGTCCTTGCCTTCCTGACCACTGGAATGGAGAAGAGGATGAGTTTCTTCCTTCTACAAAAGCGTTTTGGGTGGCCCCACCAACCTATTATTCCCTATGGAAGCTGCTTGTCCCCGCTTGCCACCTCATTCCTGTGTTCTCCAGCAGAACAGACAAGGTTTCTCCAGACCTGTGTTCCCATTCTTACACAAGCAGAGATTTTGCTGGGTAATTGATATTTTTATAAGTACTCAGCTCTTAATGAGGGCAGTTAAAGCAGTTTGGCTGATGTTTCCAGAATTGCAAAGAGAGAAGAACCATTTCCTTATAATTCATCACCTTAGGAAGAGGGTTCACCTTGGAAAAGCACTTGTCCTGCTGTGACTCTCTGGCTGCCACTCATCCTGCGGTTTACACTTCCTGCTGACTTTGAGAAGAAATGGCAAACAGCTCTAGAAAAAAGCAGCAAACACTAGAAGGCAGATGTGTTTCTGGGGGAACTTGTCACCAGCAAGACTTGTGAGGGGACACGGGAGTGGTGCAGAGGAGCCAATTGCTTGGTGACCAAGCAAAGGACAGAGGGAATGTGGCGAGGCACACGGCTGGGCTTTCACATCTGCAGATTAAGAGCTGAATAATAAAACCATAAAGTGGCTCTAAGGCAAAATAGAGCAAAACCAGAGGTAGCTGAGCCATAACAGGGCATCAGTTTGGAATGCCAGGAGGGTTGGACATGAAATATGGGAAAATAATTTACATGCTCATTAATTTTATTTTTTTTTAATTGTCATCCAAAATTCTGCATTATGGGCTAAAAACCTCTGTGTAGGGAGGATGAATACAGGGCTGGGGACAGATGCCCGCTCTCTTTGGGTCACTAGATGGCACAATTCTGGCTCTTTTCTTCCTTGCTCAAAGGCATTTTACAGCAGGAACCCAGCAGCTACAGGGAGAAAATAGTTCTCGCTGCCGTAGCGGCGGTTGGACAGAGCATTTCAGTCATTAATCACTTGCCCACAATACTTAACAGATGCAGAAGAACAAACTGTGGGAGTCCAGCCCCAGCTGAGAGAGAAAACCTTGCATTCTTGGTGGAATTTTACTTTTTTCTCCTGGAAAGTTTAGGAAATGACTCTAAGTAGATGTGTCTATGCTGAGACAAAGTCTTCAGCTGCTGAAGATGAATTGCTGCAGGTGTGCACTGGGGTCTGAGCTCTGTGGCTACCAGCAAAGGTCCAGGCAGCCTCCAAAATCAATCCCCCATGCCCAGGGGCTGGTCCCATTTGTGCTGCTGCCTTTTGTGTGTCCTTGCAGGAAAGCAGTGATTCCCTCCACAGGAGTCAAAGCAGGTCCTGAGCAAAACAAAACAGCTCCTGAGCAAAACCTGGATGCGGGTTAGGGAGAGACAACACTCAGAGGCAATTGTGTTTATTGTATCCCACTGATGTTACAGCGTGTAAGGAAAACACAGTTCTGCACTGCTGCTCCTGTCTGCTGGAAATAATTGTTCAGATCCACTGAATTCACACCAAAATCACATGGCAATGTCTGTGAAAAGGCAGGAAATCCATATCCTGGGAAACACTGATGCAGCTGCAGTAGGAGATAGCCTAGTTCACAAGGTTACAGTAAGAGTGAGCACTAATTACAGCTGGAGATGTTAAAAGCCTTCATGAGCAAGGCTGAGCTGCGCAGGGGGAGGATGAGATGCCGCAGGCAGAAAAGGACAGCCATTGCAGGTGTCATTTTTTTATCTCCCTCACTTACCTGTATTAAAATGGGAAATCAATAGTTATCTGTAAGGCATGGAATCAACTTAGCAAAGATCTTACCTAAGCACTTTACTGTTTTCCATAACCTGCAGCCAGCCCTGGCAGAGTGTATGGAGATGTCAGGGGAGAAGACAACGGGGAGTCCCAGTCCAAGGAAGCACCCTGGGGCAGGCACACAGGCAGGAAAAGTGCTACTCCCAGCTCTCAGCTAAATCCCTGACTCTCCCTGTGTCCTGGGAAATGAAAACAGAGGTGCCCAAACATAGAAAAATGCCCCTTGTGAGTTAGTGAAAATATGGAGAAACCTAAAAATCTGTTGGAACTGATGGATGAAATGTTGGGCCTCAGCTCAGCTGGAAACTGCAATTGAGCAAAAAGCCTTGGTAAGCCATCAATGGCCATCAGGAGGGGAAAATCAGTCTATTGTCATTGCTACTGAGCTGCTGCTGAATGGAATGCAGGTAGGTATTAAGGAAATACCTTAATAGCTGAGCTCACCTGATACATCTTTAGCCTTAGGGACTGGTTGTGATTTTGAAAGAATAAATAAGTTGTGTTTACTTTCTGGGAGGTTTCTTGCTAATGAATATATAATTAAGCTAGAATAGATCTGCATTGTGACCTGATAATGAGCTAATGAGGAGTGAATCCTGCAGTCATGAAACCAGTGTCAGTATTAAATCAAACAGAAATTAACAATTAAATATTAACAGCTGATCAAAACATCAGCTAGACTGTCAGCAGAATTTGAATAATGAAGCAATGCAGTACTGGAGTGGTTACAAAACATTAACCTAGCAAAACTAAGAGCTGCTGTGACCTTTTCCTGGTCCTCTTGTGCAGGAGATGGGTCCTCAAAACCTACCACAGAGTTTGGCTAGAATAGAAGTATGATTAAGGAATTAACTCTTATTCTATACAGATACTGAAGATGAGAGGCTCACAAGTGTTGATGCAATATTCTTGTTATACAAAGAATATTTGTACATGAATTCTTTGCATGTGAAGTGTATTTGAGGAGGATGAGTCAAGGTAGTATTTGTGCTCTATTTGCATACCCCAAGGAGGAACACAGGGCTGGAGGGACCAAAGAAACTAATCTTTAATATTCACCCCTGATCAGGGCATAGACATTCAGTGCCCACTGAGCCACTGCTTGGTGTGACCCACGCAAGTCACAAAACAGCTCCCACCACCTTGAAACAAACCGAAGACCATTTAAGATAAAGGCCAAGAATTCTCCTCTATCACTGAACAGGAGAAATCAGTGATCTGAGATTTGTAATTACACCTGCACTTCTTCTCTGCTAAACAAGAAATAAATCTTCACAGCAAGAAATAACCTTTGTGCTTAGAAAAAGCTATGGAAAACAGCAGCAAGAGGCTGGCAGGCATCCCTGAGTGTTTGTGGGGAGGGATAATGTGCTGGTTGCATAGTCTGGGGAGTTTTTGATTCAGAGTTGATGTTTTTGCTGGGTACCTTCTCCCCAGGAGCATCTCTGAGCTGGGTGAGCTGGGCTGAGGCTGCCTGCAGCACCTCTCCTCCCTCGGGGAGGCTGCGGGAGTGTTTGCCTCTCTGGGCAGGAGCGGGGATGTGGGCAGTGGAGCAGTCACTGAGCACAGCTCTGCCTCTGGGGTGTGTTCACCCTCCATCTCCTTCCCACTGTGTCTCTGAGGGAGCAAGGCAGCAGAGACACAGCCCAGGAAGCAGACCCAAAAATGTTCCCAGAGTTTCCCTGCTCTGGCAGAGAGAATCAGCAGTGTCAGCTTTCCTGCCCCAAAGACCCACAGAAAACACATTTCTGATGGGGCTGTAAAAAAGTTAAAAAAAATTAAAAAACAAACAACTGCCAAGCTCTAAATGCAGTTTCCTGCAATAACAGACAAAAATTCCTGTCACCTCCAGATCTCTTTGTGCATTCTTGGTACAATCTGTGAATTCATCACATTGCTCATAACTCTTGTACTCGTTGTCTCTCAGGACCTTGTAAAAAAAGCCTCCATCACCCCTCCTACTGTGTTTACATCTGTTTGATATAGCTCATCTGTTGGCAGTAACCTGCTCCCAGTTTGGCTGACATAAACGTCTGCCAGCCCAAGCAGCACGAACTCTGCAGGCACAAACTCTGCAGGCATGAGCGTCCCCTGCCTGGGCAGCAGAGCTGCCACCAGGGCTCTGCTGAGATGGTTGTGCTGTGCCCTGAGCCCTGTGGAGGTGCCTGGCCCTGCAGCAGAGCCATATGGACCTGCTGTTGTCCTGTCTATTCCAGGCCCTGGGTGCTTCTCAGCTTGGAGCCATGTCAGGGCTGGGTTATGTTTTGGCCTTGCTGGTCAGCTCTGTGCTGCAGCACAAGGTGATGCTTCCAGGGGAACCCATCAGAGGACTCAGCCCTTCATCTTCCATCATAGGAGTTATCAGAAGTGCTCCTTGGGATACAGCTCACTCCAACTTCAGCCAGCCCATCTCTCTCTGGCGCACATAACATAAAGTTTCACTTCATGCTGTCTGGGAGAAGGAAATCCAGCCTCCCCATCAAGCAGCCCACAGAGGAAGCCTCGCTCTGGTAGTGCTTCAGCATGCACAGCTGTGCACACCCCACTGAGACTCCAGCTTTGTTTCTCCACTGCCCCTAAGCAGATAAATCTCTGTGCTGGGAGACTTTTGTCAGACCTCAGTGGCCATTATATGGTGTGGTGCCCACGGTCAGAAAGGACGGGATTTAGACAGTTCCTATCAACCCTAAGAAAAGTCTGTCTCAGCTCCTCTTTCTATTAAAGGAATGAAAAATGTTCACATCCATCCTTAGAGAACATGTTAAGCCACACAGGTGTTTTCCTCCCCCACCCTAGTGAAGACCTGGCTGATGCCCTAACCTCATCCAGCCTATGGCAGCCTGGATTGCAGCCAGGGACAGCAGTCCTGAACTAGGCTTAAATACCTTTTGATGGAAAGGGACAATAGATTTTAGTATCATTTATCCTAGCTTCTAGTTAATGTAGATACATTGTAATGCACAAGTTCAGATTTTGGATCTTCACTCACTTTGTCCAAGAAATATTTTTATTAAGCAGAATGAAGCTGGCAATTTCCAGATTTCATTGAGTTTAGTAGTGTACCTTTTAACACTGACTGAGAAGGACTGTATTTTTCAGGCAAGAATGCACCTGCATTTACAATCATTTCTCAGTGCAGACTCATGGACCAAAGAAAGGGTCAGACATTTAACACAGCTCTTATCTCTTGAAAAGCTCCCCAGCTGCCTGTAAGAGGGGCAGACCCCCCTGCTGAGGGCACAGGGTCCAGATGTTGGTCAGGCAGTCAGTCCCTCCCTTTGGCAGGATTTTCTCCCTTGTACACTCTGTTGACACATTGCCAGACATGGAACAGATCCATCTTCCAGTTTGTGGGTCTTCATGCAGAACACTGTGCTTTGATTCAGGAGTGGCTGATTTATCTCACTTCCACCAATAACGTTGAGACAAATGCTGAAAAGAGTTTGTGTTGGTTATTTCAGTCTGTGCATGTACAAGTGACCTCAGCACTTAAGTCCAGAGGATTCCAGAAAGCCGGATCTTCTCAGAGTTTACTTTCTTGAAGGAAAGGTATTTTGAAGCTCTCGTAATGCAAACATTGTAGCATACAGTAGATCCTTGAAATTCAACTGCATCTGTATCACAACCACAAGAGCTTGAGTCTCTGTGCAATCCAGCACAAATTAAAGCAGAGCTCTTTCTGGAGCACTTACCTCCTCCTCACACCCTTGTGTCCACCGCATACATTTTGGAGGTGGCTGTCTGCGAGGATGGCAAATGCACGTTTGTTACGACGGTGGCAGCTGAGGAATAGCCTTTCCTCAAGGAGTAGGCAGAATGGAATCTTCCAGAACTGGTCTCTGTGAGGCACAGGGAGAGAAATAGGAACTGCTAATGAGTGCTTGGTGACTTTCAGCTGCAAAGTTTCATTATTCAGGGAAAGCAGCACTCCAAGGTGTGACATAATAACAACATGCTTTATGTCATCCTTACACCCCAGCTCCCCCATGAAGACCTTGATGTGCTTCCTAGAGCTGCCTAAGACTATTCCCATTTTACAGCTGAAAATATCACCCCTGGAGATGACCAACCATGCCAAAGGACTTTCCCCACCCTGTGCACCTGTAGCACACCCTGAGCAATGGCTCTGTCCCTGAGCTGCGCCTCAGCCGTGCTTCCTCACCTCTGAAGAGATACATGCAGCAGGTGAGCAGGGACCCGGACAAGAAGCAGCCGAGTGACCCTGCCATGCCAAGCCAGCAGGACCAACCAAACTTGTACTGGATGCCCAGGAAGATGTTGTGGAAGAGCAGAGAGGAGCGCTCCACGTAGACATCCACAGCGTACCAGACAGAGCCCGTGATGCCAGGGAGACCTGCAGAGAGGGGCCACGCTCAGAACTGTGGGGGATCAGACCTAAAGTATAGCTGCAGGGTGGGAAGACCTTCCTGGGACAGCAGGCTTTGGCCCCTGTCCATGCTTGGCACTCACATACATTTCCAGCACACTGGCAGCACTCAGGTTTCTGCAGCAAAAGACAGGAAGCTCCTCTCCTCTCAGCTGCTTGTAAAGTTGTCTCCAGAATTCAATTTTCTGATTTGTTTTGATTTTTAGAACTTTGATGATGCTTTTCAGACAAACTTCGAGAAGTTAATTGGAAGATGCTTAAAAGAGCCTCTCAATGTGTTTTACATGTGCTTCCAGTGCCTGGGGTGAGTTATTAAATGTGCTTAGACTGAAGAAGAGGTAGCTGCTTTATATTGGCATAAAGTCAAATTATATTATTTGGTACCTAGTTGTTTTTCTGTTTAAAATTCTCCCACTGGCTGTAAGAGCAAAGAACCTCAGCCAGCTGGATATTTATCACCTCGAAGGGACAGACATGTTATTATCCTTTTATTAGAGATCAGCTGCAGAGATTTTGGGCTAAGTGACTTGCCCAAGGTCACACAATCTGTGGCAGAGCCGGGAACCAAACCAGGATGCCAGGACTTTCTAGTCTTTCAGCAATTGGTCTAGAGACCCACAGCAAGGTCTCTGCTGTATCAACAACCTCAACTGCTCCACAGTGAAACAGCAATAAATGGAAGTCAGTCAACTCAAAGCCAACTCACCTGGTCAAAACATGAACTGAAAGCAGATAACTACATGCTGTTTGAGGCAGGTGGTGAACAGAAGAAGCTGCATTGCACAAATAAATCAAATCATTTCTTTATTTAATCAAATTTCCCACTATAGAAAATCACCAACCAAAATAAAAGAAGGCTTTTAATGCTTCTCCACTTTGCTAAAGGGTGTCCTGCAGAATGGGAACACTGTGGGGAAATACCTGCAAGGAGCAACATAACCCCAGCCACCAGGCATATGCGCAGCTTGATGAGCGGCTCATCGGGAAGGAATTTCACACAGTCCAGTCCCAGGACCAGGAAGAGAAATCCAAATCCTGACAGGAGGTCTGCTGTTATCATCATGGCTCGGGTCAGCACCAGTTTCACTGCAGGACAAAAGCAGATCATTCTAGTACACAAGGAATGGAAACATGGGCAGGTAATGGAGTCAGATCCCACAGGAACATTTTTTTTCTGGTGTTCACCTTTTTTCAGCTTCTCCTGGGAGTAATACCAGACTGAGAAAAGAAACATGCCTCTAATTATCTGCCACTGAGTAGAACAGATACTCTTAGTCTACACTCAAGTGTCCCCACCACTTGCAGAAACATCTCTGACTCTTACATACCAGAATGCTCGGCGTAGATGGAGTCGTACTCATCACAAGTTTGGATCCCATCAAAAACGTTTGTGACACATTCCCACCACAGGCCACGGCATTTTGTACTCACCTGTGGATTGAGAGGACAAAAAAGACCATAGGTTAAAATATCCACCAATGCAGCAGGTGGTTGTCTTAGCACTTCAACAGAAATCCTGGTCCAGTTACAATGATGATAAACCAGAGTGTTTAGCTTGAAGATAAAAAGTAGAATTATGGAGGAAAAGGACAATGTTTTCTATGTCCCTACTAATGTTTTTACATTAGAGCAAACGAATTCAGACTAGACATTAGGAAAAAACCCTTGCCTACTAGTCAGGATAAAAATTTTTAAGGAAATTTCTGGGAGGAGCTGGGGGGTGGCTGACCAGAAAGATCTAAGAGCAGGTTTGCTCACCCATTGCCAAACTCTTGTCTAGGCTGAGCTGGGCAGGGCTATGGACCAGACAACCTGAGATTTTGCTGCCTGTGCTCCCCTTCCTTACACCATCCTCCTGATGGAGGAGGAGCTGCTGAGAGAGTGGCAGAGGAGTGCAGAGGAGTCTGGATGTGAGCCCCTCTGCAGACACCCAGAGAGGGCTGCCCCCAGATGACTCAGCTGTAAACACTGGCTGGAGAACCAGAGGCAGCCAGTGCTGATCCCGGCCCTGGGGGGGCTGATCCCGGCCCTGGGGCCCCTGCTGTGCTGCCAGCTGTGGAACCACGCGTGCCCAAGCCACAGTCATCACTGAGACATGCAGACTGGGGCAGGCCAGGCAGCAGCATCATGGTTAATCGTCTGTCCTCGAGCCGTAGATACCATTCCCAGCCCAGCCTTCCATAAATCACTTTAATACGGCAGGCATTTCCATTACCAATGCAAATATGGCAACAAGCACCTTTAAAATATTCCTGGAATTGCTCATAGGAGGAGCAGAGTTAATGTCGGCGCAGCTTTGGACTCCAGCCCGCCCACTTCTGCCAGCAACACCCACTGCAGTTAATGGAAAGAGAAACTCTTCCAGCAAATGAGCTTCACGCAGGGGAAGGGGACCAGGCTTGCTTGGATGATGCAATAAATTCATTTTTCTTGCACTGTGTAAATCACAAAGCAGATAATAACGTATCTCGGACACATAATAAAGTCTTATTCAGGATGTACTGAGGTCTGTAGCCAAGTCTAATATTTTCTCCACAACACAATGTCTGAGCCAAGCTGTGCACCTCCTCTGTGATACTGCTGTCTGGATCAAAGGGGAGGAAAAATGACTCGCTACTTCAGACTGGCAGAAGAGATGCTATTTATATTTGAATGAAAATAATCTACATGTTTTGTTTCATGACGATGAGAAGTGCTTAACATTTCTGAGAATTTCAGGGCATATTTAATGAAAAATATGATGAAAAATGAGAAGCAGTGATGGAAAAAACTAATTTCATTGATTCTGTGCTTTTCAAGAGAACAGAGTCTCGTAAAACAATTTGCCATGTTTACATTCAATGTATTTTTACTGTGGCCCTCTTAATGCAGTTGTAGGCCCTCTTTTGTCTTAACTCACCACTGTTCAGGCTGTGCTTGAAATTAGCATATTTTTATTAAATTACATTTTATTCCACTTGTGTTTATATAATTTCTCTTTCCTCCCAAACCACCATAGGCTAATTTATACTACTCTGTATTCAGCTAATAATGTCACTTACTTCCTCACTTGCTGATATTATTACTGTTTTTTAAATCTTACAAGCACCATCTACATCTAAATTATTTATAAGGAGACTAACAGGATTCCAGGCTTTGTCACCCTCCAAGCAAAACAGAGGTCTTAAGCACAACAGTTATGGTCTAACTTGTGAAATAACCCTCTTCCCAGACTAACAAAAACTTGTTTAGTATTTTTTGTTTCTTGGGATGTTTCAGTTGTCACTACTCCTGCTACAGCCAGCATGGGCAAAGCAGGAGCCAGCCCATCTCCACACAGCCTGTGTGCAGCCAGGGATAATTGTCCTATTGCTCAGTGTAGGAGGGATAGGAACAGGTGTCACTGTGGGGACCTGTGGCTGCCCTGAGCTGCTGCTGAATTAGTCTGGATTCTGCTGCCAAGGGCCAACACTTGCTCCCCTCTACTTTGTTCACTGTTGATCCTTCTGGTTGTCAATCTGCTCCTAAGCCACCCTTGAGCATCTTCCCTTGCGCTGACAGCGCAGACCTTCAGGCACACGGGAACTCGCTGTTGTAAAGGGGACAAGGGTCAGGGCATGGGGCATCATGTGGGGACATGGATTTCCCCATCCCTTGACTGGACTCCTGCACCATGTTGGTAGCACTAATTCCCCATCACCTCTCTCCCCCTACAGCAGATGTGCTCCAGCTTCCCTGGGCCCAGCTGAGGACTCCCAGAGCAGCCAAAATCACAGCCATGCTCCTCATTCCCTGTTCAGATTACAAAACACGACCTGCTTTCCCTAACACAAGTATGCATGTAAAACATGAACTGCATAATGACTGTAATACATATAATTATATCCTATTCATAATGTATAATTAATATTAAAATAATTCTCATACAGAAAAAAAGGAAAATTACAGAACAAGCACACGCTTCTCCTTCTGGGGAAAGCGGAGAAGACAAACACGTAAGCGATGTTAGTCACAGTGTTTTACCGCACTCTGAGAAGGTGCCAGCAGACAATGATTACAAGCCCGGCTTGAGTGTAAAACAGGCAGCATTTAACAGTAGTGGTGGCATTTATAATCCACCTGCAACAGGGAGGGTCTGTCTACACAATACAGCACTCCTTGAGAAGCAGATTATGGGCTTTTTCCACTACAAACTACCGCAAAAATTGACCCAGCCCTGTCTTGATGCTTTACAGGGAGTCACTAACTTAAACAACTTTCTGTAAACTGTTGTTTCTCAAGGGAGGTGAGGGGCTATGAGAGCTGAGTCAGGGCCCCTGCAGCCTCTCTGGAGGTGGCTGCTCCTGGCACTCCCCAGCCTCTTCTTCCTGGGATGTTCCTCTCCAATGGGACCACAGTGAGGGCTTCATCTTCCCCAGCTGCGGGGGGCCAGGGTCAAAGCCAAGCAACCAGCCACGATCCAGCAGCTGCTGAAGGATGGAGTTCCCTTCTCCTGGAGCCAAAGTTGCCTAACTTACCCTTTTCCCAGCTGAAAACAGGAGTCACTGAGCACTCTAGCCTTTCTGGCCATGGACATTCCCTATTTAGAGAGGCAGTGAGTCATTAGGGTCATTAAGATCAGTGGTCAGGTGTTAAGGCTGGGGGCGCTTTCCTCCATTATTTAGTATTCACACTCAGAGCCGGAATGTGAGAATAGTGGTTGCTAATGACCAAACTGGGTGTTAATGGAGCACTTCGGACAGCCCATCGCAGGTGCCTTTGCCCAGGAAGACAAGGTTACACAGCCTCAGGGTAACGGACCAGCCCTTTACTGGACTCACTCTGCTCAGGACCTGGGCTTCTCTCATCTGGTTTTCCCCACAACTGGACTCCCTTGGCTCTTCTGAGTATACTGATACCTTCATCTGAGTACTTCCTGACAGGAAGCTGAAATATCTCCCAAATGAAGAGTCAGATCCCATGCAGCATCACTGGGTGCACTCTATTTGTCCTGAAAAGAGGCTCACTGAGCAGACATGCTGACCACCAGGAGCTGCACTGCACTGGATCATCACCAAGGCACTTACATCCACCTTTCAGGGTTTCTGATAGTCAGAGTGTCAGGATTTCTTGTAGCATAGAGAAAAAAGTTTTTCTGGTAATTAGTTTTATCCTTCTTTCCTTGGATAATTCACCCCTTCATGTGCAGCAGCTAAATGCTGCATTGCAACCACTGAGTGCAGAGAAGCTCATGGTTTCATATGCTGGATAGCAGATAGAAAGTTTCCTCCTCATAAATTCAGCCAAACTTTCTGTCCTGGAAGGTGTTTCACCTTCACTGCCTAAATGATCCATTTTGCCAGAGAGCAGATTCCTACACTGTGGACCTGCAGCTTAAATGTACAGAAATGAATGGCTGTGCTGGGAAGAAAATTACAAATTCACAGTACTGAGTGCTGGAGAAACAGTGGTGATTTTGGACCTGGAGTCTTTGGGGCACACCTTGCCTGTAAGCAGCAATCTGCTCCCTTGTTTGCAATTACCTTTTGCCAATGCCTTTCGCTAATATGAGAGTGCTACTGTCCACATGAGTTCCAGGAGATATTGAGTCCCCATGCTCCCCTTAAATTTCTGGTAGCCCTGTAGCTCAATGGCTGGCCAGAAAAAGACTTGAAGAGCACAGTTGTACATGCTGGATGTTTCCACCAAGAAGGCTGAACTACAGAACTAGAGACATCTTCAAAATATCCATGAGGCTGGAGATACAGGATAACTCTTCTCAAGTTCATGCACATGTAAAACCAGAGCCTGTAGATCTTTTCTGAACTTACTAAGTAAGAGCACAGTCTGGATAAAAAAGTCTGGCAAAGAGAATTTCACAAAATACCACTTTTCTCCTGCTCTTGCCACAGTAATTATTTTCATTCTCATCCACTTTCATCCAGCACAACAGGGAGAAAGAACATGAGAGTGGAGTGGAGCAATGACACCAGGAACAAGTTCTCTCTAGCACACATTGGTGTTGGTGATCAGACTCTCCTCACCCCAGTCTTACCTCCAGGGAGTCATCAGCATTCACCATCCAGCAGTCTGTCCAGGTAGATATTATCAAAAATGCAGCAGAGAAAAAAGCACAAAAGAATCCCACATATTGCAGGAAAAACTTCATGCCAGCAGGTGCTCAGCACATCCAGGGCAGTGCGAACAATGGTGCCCAGCCTTGTTCCCAAAGCCAGGGTAGAGACAGAGTGTCAGTGTGCCAGATGCCCAGCAGTGACCATGAAGAGCAGGACCTCCTCTCTTGTGCAGATGCCATGTGGTAGTGATGTCTGCAGGGGCAGTGCTCACTGCCAGGGGTCAGGAGGAGCGTGAGAGTGCCCACGGGAGCTGCTGCAGCCAATCCGCCCTGCCCCGCTGCAGCTCCTGTCATGCCTGACTGAAGAGAAATGGGGCTGTGCAGAAGGGACGTGCAGGTAACTGCAGCCCTGGCTGCCAGGGGAGGCAGGTATCATGGCAGGTTTTGTCAAAATAGGGATTAGAAAAAAGAATCAAAACTTGTTCTCTAGGGCAAAAGTCTTGAGCCTTGCTGAGGGACGCAGAGAGGAGCTCTTGTGTGCACACACACATTTATTCCTGTTCAATGGTTTATGCCTTAGCAGGGAGCAATTATTAAGTGTCTTGGTGTAGATCCCAGGCCCCTTGATTGTTACCCTGTTGGTCTCTGGTGCAGTAATGACCTAGTTCAATGCAGAAATGTCACCAGGAAGGAAAAGGAAAAGGCAGCAGTCATGAGGCTTCAGAGCCAACATCCACCCCCATCCCACATACAGAACTCTACATTCTGAATTTAAGAAGAACCTCGATACCTCTCATGCCCTAGGCCTCGATTTGTTCATGGCATGAGTACAACTCCCATGTGGAAATCTTGAAGTTTTCAGACTAGTGCCAGTCTGGAGGATTTCAGTTGGTTGGAATTTCCCTGCTTGCTTACTCTGACTGCAAACTTCTGTTCTCCCGCTGGACTCCGCAGGTGAGCAGGGGTCACACAGGCTGCCAGGGGCAGAAGGCTGGGGCCTCTGTAAGAGGCTTCTCAATGTCTCCTCTCGTGCAGTGCTGATAAAGCCATCAGGGCTCCAGAGAACCTTTCAGGAAAACCAAAGGGGAGTGCGACTAGAAATTGCTCCCACCCCAAAGGTACAAAAGCACAGAAAACATCGCATCCTCAATGATCATTATTTTTGAATATAAAGAGAAGCAGTAGCAGGCTGAAGACCTGCCTTGAATGGGCAAATATTCGACACAGGGCAGAGGAGCAGACTCCTTCTCTGCGTTCAGCTTTGCTTCCAGCTGCTTGCCCAAGCCGGCGGTGTCTGTCATCTGAGCTGTCACCTCCAGATGGAGCCAAGCGGCGCCTTTACAGCACTGCTCAAAGCTTCTGCCTCTCCGGGATTTCCCTTCAAATACCACAGCAATGAGAAGTTTATTCTTACAATAGATAACCCGTATAATTCCAATCATAACCTCATGAGGCAGTTTTGCCAACAGAGATCACAACTTTTACCCTCGATGCCAGGCTCACTCCACTCCTCAGAGATCACCCTGTGGAATAGGTTGTCAGCACATGCTTTGGGAGGCTTAAGTGGAGAACAAAAGTCCCAGGTCATAAAGCCAGGGTATGCAGGAGGCTCTGCTTCTTCAGCTTTCTGTTTCCTAATTCCATTTGTAAAAGCTGACAAGTGAGGAACTTTTCTTCTTCCTTCTTTCCCAGATGCAGGTCTTGATGTGGTTATGTGGATATGATGCTTTCTGCTGAGTTTTCTGGTATCCAAATGTCTGGATAAGTCAAAGAAACCTTCATGATTTTCACTTCATGGCTTTCTGTGACAAAGGTAGCTTTGTGTTTTCAACAGTCCTGACCTTTGGGGACATAGCAGTGGCCACACAGGTCCCATAAAGGATCATGACTCTCATTAGCACATATATGTGTATAGATTACTTTTGTCTGAGACAGGTACTGAAAACACACATCATCTTCCTATACTTGTCTTGTTCTGAGTTCATTGACCTCTGTCTGCACCCATTTCTAAAAAGCATCCTAGTCAGTTGTTATTAATGGTAACTCAGAAAAAGCGGTGTGGTGAGCTAGAAAAGGCCTGAAAAATCTGAGACAGCCTTCCCACAATCAGCATTAAGTCCTTAGCAGTGTCAAGACCAGAGTTTGACAGCAAGAGAGCCTGGATTAACCAGGAAATGTATTATAGCCATATGAAATGTATTATAGCCATTGCCTTCTCCTTCTGTCCTGTACCCAAATGCAAGCCACTTTCAGAGAGGATAAGTCCAGTGGAAAGAAAGGGGACATTTTCTCTTATTTGGTGTGTGGTGGAAGTGTCTCTATACAAACATGACAGAGGGAGGAAGTGAAAATCTCCCCTGATAATAGCCAGAGAGGTGTTTCTAAGCTTGTGTGATGGGCAAATTGTTCTTCCAGCCCAGCCCATGAAATGCCCATGGATGTCAGACCAAGAGGCAAACTCCACCAAGGTGGGGAGGCAGCATGTGAGGCACCAGTGCTGTCTGTGCTTCCCTCCATCTCCCCCCAGCTGTTATTGCAGTCCTGGTGATGTCTTGTTTATTTTCCGCATGCCCAGCAATGTGTTGCTGTCCCAGCTCCTTCCACATCCCTGTGTTCACCTTCCCTGCAGGGCAGGACAGGTGAGTGACCCTTCCTGGAACAGGATGCCAGGGCTTCCCTGGCCATGAGTCACTGGGGGCAGGAAGTGGCTCCAGCCATTTGCATCTAGCTTGGGGCTCTGGAGCATCCTGGCCTGGACAGCAGAGCAGGTCAGGATCCTCCAGTTTTCCCTGGTGTGAGGCTGCTCCAGAGTGTGCAAAACACAATGAAGATGGTTCGTGGCTTTTCACCTGGTGGAGAGACCAGTCCTTCTTTAGGTCTGTGTCTTCAAACACAGCCATAGAATGTGTTGTAGTTACTAGAAAGAATACAATATTCTTTATTTAGTAGAAAATGGCAATGTACATGTTTAATATTCTTTATTTAGAACAAGTCAGCATCTTCTTGAAGCAAAGTCTGTAGCAGTTTCTCATCATGGTCTGCTTTCCTAACTTGCATGACAGATGTCCCCTCAGCTTCAGAAAACAGCTCTCCCAAAATAACTTCCCAAGATGCCTTTGTATAGCCCAAAACTTGGCTGACATGACGCAGGGTAACTTTCCAGTGAATTTGTAGGCTGTACTACATATGCTAACTGTGCTTTGACACCAACAAAAGCATTAGGGTATCCTAATATTTGATTGTCAGAGCTTGGCCTTGTTGGGCTCTCACTCTGTGTGCTATCAATGCAGCAAAACTTTGCTAATGTAGGAGTTTTATCACCTTGACTACACTCAGTCCCAGCTCAGGGACAAATGCACCATGGGTCGATTGCTTTTATTACTCATTAACACAAGGTGGTCTGTGCTCTCCCTTAAAGCCAAGCTATTCGTGTTAGAGAAAGAGAAACGACCGCCAGTCTTGGGAAGTGGTTGTCACCAGTCTACTGACAAAACCATTTTTGCAGCAACATCCCCCTGAGGTTGCAGTCCCGTGAGCACAGAAGGGTGGTGTTCTGCCTTTACTTCCTCAGCGTCTAATACACAGTGTAGCAGAGGGCCTGGAGCAAGAAGGAAGTGGTGATGCTGTGCGTTCATGCATGGAATACAGACCTCTCTGCAAACAGGCAAGCAGCCTGTGACGTGACTTGCGCTCAGGGCCAGGGGCTTGTCCAGCAGGAAGGGCTCAGGAGTCAGAGGTGATGGAGAGCTTTGGAAGGGGTTTCCCTAAGAGCCCTTCTGCTCCATGAGCTTGTCTGCCCAACCCTTCCTACTCCTCCCTCCTGGTTGTATCACCTCCATTTTCCTGCTTCACACACCCCCATCCATGGCCTCTAAGTGTGTTCAGCTCCAGAGCAGTGCTCCTGGGATGTGAGATGTGCACACAAATAAATTACAGAGCAGTGTGTAATGTACCTCTTCAGCCATGCTCATACAGCCACAAAACCTTGGGATTTAGCTTGGCTTTAGCTCAGTAACCCCAAGGAAAATAGTAAGACTTCTGAGCAGCCTATGATTTTTCAAGCAGGCAGTATATAAGATTAAAGGAAAACAGGAAAGCAAAGGCATGTTCTGGTAGATGAGAGCTTAAAGGATTGGTAAGTAAAATTGTGTTTGTACACGTGTGTGTGAGTGTCTGTATATTACACACACAGATACGATGCTTGCACACACTCCTTTAAAACAGCTTTTTTAGTCACTACAAAGCAATAAATGCTAAAACAAGCATTTCATTACAGTCTACAGGTTCTCAAAGTACCATCTTCTCCTCAGTACAATAAATTTAGTTTTATGGCTGCCTATGAAATCCCACACCTGAGAAACACATCATCTCAATGATGTATTACTAACCCCACTTCAGAGCTGGGGAAAACCAGGCCCTGACTAAGTGCCTTTAGACGGAGTGCGAGGAGTCCCGCTCCTCTTTAGCGCCGGGGCAGGACTCCCTGCCTGGGCGTGGTGAGATCCCTATCGGTGAGAACGTGTGTGACCACTCGGCTTTCCTGGGAGCTGCCGGAGAATACGCGCTGCCCTCGCTGCATACCAGCTGCACGCAGGTGTGTTTTGGCAGAGGAGCCGGGTAGTGGATCAGACACACCTTTTCTCGGCATGTCACAAGTTCCAGTGCACAGCCCTCGTCCCCAGGCACCCCGAGGGCTGTTGATGCCCTGCCACGTCCCTGCGGAGTCATCCTCACCCAAGCGTGCCTTTCCCAGCATGAGCCTGAACTTTCCCGTGCGCTGATACCAGGGTGATTAAACGCAAGTGAAGCACAACCTCTGTGCCACTGCTAGCAATCGTGCAGGAAGGGGAGGGAGAGCAGCGCGGGCATTTAGCACTCCCCAGAGTCCAGAGAAAAGCATAGGAGAAAGCAGCCGCGGTGGAAGGGCTCTGTGTCGTGTCCCTGCTCCTCAGGGACACCTTAGCGCAGGGGAGGGGCCGTAGGTGAGCCTGGCCCTGCAGGGCTCTCCTGGCTGGAATCCAGCCCCCCCTGTGACTCACTTCACAAGAAACATCCGCTTCAGACCTCTGTGCCTCTCGCTGATACTCACCAACCTGCTTATCAGAGTGACGAAAGACCCTCTAGGAGACTCATCGAGAAAGGGATGAAAGTAACTAGGGGGTTAGAAATGCACAGTTTGGTAACAGGATGTTTGGTCTGCTATAAAAAGCCCAAGAGGACAAGAGCTGAGGCTCAGAGAGAACAGTTGCTGCTGTGATTCACAGACCGTGAACGCAGGAGAGTTTTGAGATCGGGTTAGATGAGTGGGGGCCAGGTTTGGGTGCAGGATCTGCAAGGAGTTTCCCTGCAGAGCTCTGGGGCTGTGACTCTCTTAAAATCAGTGTCTGCGCACTTGCCTGCCACCTGTCCGTACCGACACACTCACTGTCCTGTCTCTCCTCCACATCGGAGTCTCTCTGTGCACTAAAAAAAGAAAACACAGCATGTCCTTTCCCTCTTTCTTTTACCTGCCCCTATTCTGCCCTGGTGGTCCCGGTTCATGAAGGGCCCAGTTTCTGTTCTTTAAGATGTGTTGTTCCTCACCCACGCTCTCCCAAAAGAGATCATCCCTCCCCTCTCTTCAGGCTTAAAGCTTCATTTGCACCTTCTTTGTCAACAGCGCAGGGCGTGTGCTCACGGAGCGCTCCCGAAACGCCCATCGGCAAAGCCTCTGTGTACATCGGGTTTAAGGGAGAGTTTCACCAGCAGGGACACAGCTGTGAGAGAAACACCCCCAGCCCCTGACCTCCAGCCAGATAACTGGGGTTTTAAACTCCCTCCAGGCATTGAAATATGACCTTGGGTTTCCAATGTGCTCTCCCTAGCGATAAAGGGTGTGTTGGAAAGTCCGGGGAAGAAACTCCTTCCCTCCTCCTCTGCCAACACACAGTTCTGCTTTCGGTGCAGATGGGTCTTGCATTTAGCCAAGGCTTTTCAAGAGTTTCATTTCCTTGCAGGCACTAGAATTTAACCGGCCACATTTAAATACTCTCTAAGTGTTTAACTCTGCTCCCCACTGAAAAATCCAGCCACGTTTGTCATGGCAGGGGCTACTGAGTGCTTCAGAAATACCTGTCTCTGATTTGGTGTCTTAAGGAGGACTGACCACATTGACTGTCAATACTTACAAATCCCATTCTTCTGCTCCTCTCCGTTTCCAGAGACAACTGCTTGTCAGAAGATGGTTGTACAGGGCCAGCATGCCTCTGAGGATGCTGAGCAGTTGTTAACTGTTTCTAGCCTGTCATGAGATTTCCTACAGCACAGTAATCTGTGCATCTTGAATTTTTCCAATGTCCAAGGACAGCACAAATAGGTTTGGTCTTATTGATCCCCAGAGGAATTCCTAGCAGCATGTGAAAGAGACTAAGTTCAGCAACCTGAAAAAGATGTGAAACTTCATTTCCAAATATTTGCATTGCCCCTAACAGTCTGATCTAGAAATCTGGCAAGAATTTATGGCAGAGCCTTTCTAGGAAGGACACTGGATCACTTTATCTTCCCAGCACTAATTATCTGACATATCATAAGGGCTTAGGAAAAGGGCAGAGGTTGTGGTCCAGGAACAAAAATGTGAGACATAGCCATACCCTGAGATGAGAATCTTTGAGTAATTTCTAAAGTGCTGAGTACAGCTTGGGCTTTTCCTTGGTGTGAAGGTTGCCCCCAAAACCAGACTCACAGGTACTTGATCTTGATGGCTCACTTGGTCAGCGGTTGGGCAATGTAAATGGTGGTAACTCTGACTTCACAGAGGTAACTCTGTCTTCAGGACTGCCTGAACAGCAGTTCCTGCAGAGGACTTCAGATGTAGTCATTAGGCATCTTTTCTCCTCCCCATCTCTTTGTAATACCATTCCAATGCCTCCTTCCTCCCTTGATCTGATTTCAGCAAAAACAACCTGAGGTTATTCCAAAGAGGAAAATTTTTCAGTGGTGATTCTGAAGGTGATCAGATTCTTGCCAGTCTCAGGAAGTTAATTTCATAACTAGGGTATCAAGTTCATAAATGAGCATGGGCACCATCCATCAGTGAGTTCCTGGTGGACACTTGGTGAGATTTGGGTAGAAACGTGATTCTCGCTATAAATTATCTTGGAGGATCTTGACCAAGACCTTGGAAGTATCAGGAACATGATGAGAGAAAACAGGATGGGTAGATGGCAAGGACTAGGTCTTTACAGAGCCCATCATCTGGAAATGCACTTAGAAAGCTCTTCCATGGATGGTACCAGGGATGATTTTTATCTTGTCAGGACCTTGGTGCACATCTCTCATGGCTCATGCACTGAGCATGACACTCACACACACATGGATCTGCCTTGCTCTCAGTCAGCCTGGGTCTCACTTACTCTCCTTGTTTCCCCTCTCCTGCCCTGGGACTGTGGCACCAGGAACTGCTGTGCTCCACGTGTTCCTAGTGGCACATGGTGGGGAAAGTGGCCACACTTTGTGGCTGACCCTTCTTACAGGGCACACTTTCCATCTACCACATCACTGCTGAACCTCTTCCCCAGATGCCTCACCATATCTGTCCCAACATGACATTCTCATTAGTTTAATACATTTTGAAAATTATATCTCTTGTTGATATGATGTAAAGCTACTCTCTATCTACAAGATTTAACTCCCTGCTTTTCCTACCATTACCTCTCTAGTACTATGAAACTTATTGTTTCCAGGAATTTGATTGTGTCTGACTTTTGTTTTCTATCTGGCCTCTGGTACAGAATGTCCAGTGAAAGAACAATACTAAAATAGAAAAACTGAAAACAAAATAAATCCTACCATACGGGTCAAATCTCTTGGCCTCCAGGGGCTGGTTTTCGTGCCCTGGAATCTCTATCACAGCTTCCAGTATTGCTTTGGGAAACAACACCCGAGCAGCCAAGTGCAGGACCACCTTTATTCCTTGGCAACTCACTGCCTTGCACAGGCAAGCCCTGAGATCTGAGAGCTGTGGGTAATGACACACAAAGTACAGCTTTACACATGCCAAAACCACTTATTTACAGACGAGAAAGATTCCAGTGGTTTTGGGGCATTCTGAGGCACAGTCTCGGGCCCTGTAGTCATTTGTTGGTTGCTGGTTCAGAAGAGAAGAAAAAACAAAGGTAACAGGTGAAAACTGAGAAGCCAGGGAGGAGACACGATTCCTTTCAGAGCCCTCACTAGAGAGAGGTTTGGAGGAGAAGTCAGGAGTTCAGCCAGCCTCACACAACTTCAGTGTGTTACATGTAAACACATTTTAGCTACAGCCAGATGAAATCCATCATGTGAAGAGTGGAATTAAACTACTCCCAAAACTGTAACCTTATTAAAACTGGTGGGAAAATATGAATGTTTGAATGACTGCAAGAAGAGGGTTGATTATTAGCTTGGTTTATCTCCAGATGATTAGGAATTCCAGGTCATGTCTGCTGACCAAACATAGATTGGTTTATGCTTTTTCTGTCCCAAATATTTGAGAATGAATAATTACTACAGCCTACTTTAAATCGTATTTTCAGAAATATTCCCTGTGTGTAATCAGTATCAAATAAGTCCTGTCAGTCCCTCCAATGGATGCTGCCCCCATCAACCACAAATTTCAATAACAGAGGAAATCTGAGCTTTGCTCCTGGAAATGATGGTTTCAATTCATCTGTGTAGGTAAAAGCTCTGGTTTTGGTGCTATTCACTGCCCTGTGGTTTACGGGCAACGGGAATCATTTGAAGGAAGTCTTTTCCAACAACTCTTTTGTAAAACTTTGTACTGAATGGCAGCCCTGCAGGAGTGAGCTGCATATGAAGAGTTAAGCTTTTCTTGTGCTGTTGCCCTCTCCAGCCCTGAAAGCTGTGATCTTTGGCTGCTTCAGCTGCCACCATGCTCAAACACAGTCTGCCTCTCACTGCAGACCAGGCTGGACACAATCCTGACTAATCCCAGGGAAGATTTGCAGAGGTCTTAGATCCTCCTGACATCTGGACAAAGACATCTGGGCGCTGCCTGCAAAATAGAGCTCGAAGCTAAGGTTCAGCAGGGGTGTTTCCCCTGGATGGATGGAGCAGTAAGTGGGAGAGAGAGAAGAAAAAGCAGCCTGCAGAAAACAACAAAGTCTTTTTAAGGTTTTTCTAGACAATGTAAACCTGAGCTAAACACATGTGGTCCAGCCAGTCCACCCTTTTCCTCCAGAACCTTGGGAACTTCAAATGAAACAGCAAGTCACAGAGTTCAAAAGAAACAAGGTGTTGCTCTTTCCTGTGAAGTACTGAGTAAATCTGCAAAACTCCTTCCTGTAGAATGCTGCCAGTGCCAGAAGTTTAAAAAAACAATCAGCTGAATTCATGGAGGGAAAATCGACTGAACAAAATTAAAGTTAAAAGTACTGACACCAGCTCAAGATTTATTCAGACATGGATCAAGGCATGCTATAACGCATTTTGGAGAAGGGTCACTGTTCTTGCATTATTTCCTGGCTCTACAACCAGCTGCCACCAGAAACACAGGCTGGAGTGCTGCTGTCTGGCCATTCCCATTTTCTGGTCCAGTTATGAAGCTTGTGCCTTCAACCTGAAATCAGAGTAATGCAGCTGTGCCTGCTCTGTACACCTGCTGCTCTGTGCACCTGCCCATACTAATAACTTACAATCAGATGTTTACCCTTATACATGAGTTTTAGCTCAAGGATGAATTCAGGGGAGTCTGGGGGCAAGCGTGAGGGTATGCAAGGGCAGAGAACCACATGTGAGCCCACTTCCCAAACACAGGCACACACAGCGAGACCTTCCCCGAAAAATGTCTGAGAGAAGAGGAAACCAGGCTGCTCACCTGCAAGTCCTGGCAAGTGTTGAAGCTTGTTTTTGCCAGAAAAGGAAACAGGTATCGTTTACTACCCACAGAGCTGAGATCTGTGCTGAGTACAGCACTGAGGCTGCTCTCTGACTCACACCCCCCAAGGGAGTGACATGACCAAGGTGTTGAGCATTTGGCCAGGGCTGTGGCACACGAGGGCAATCTCTCTGAACAATTAGAGGAGGCTCTCTACCTGCAGACAGAAAGATCCCAGTTTGATTTCAGGGACTGTCTGTACACACGCCTCTTCTCACTCGGTCATGCTATTGTAAAGGACAAAAATTCAACTTGCATGTTTGCTTAAGAGCAGGCCAATCACTGAGGACTGTCACTTGGGGAGTACCTTTAGCCTAAAGAATACAGAGGAGATTGCAACATCTTGGATAAACCCAGGTCTTTCAGCTGAGAATAATGATCTGAAGGAATGGTATTTCCCAAAAGTCAGGTATAAAAACTAGGTGAAAATAGAGTGAAAACTCTTTGGGAGTTCCAATGGAAAAAAACACCCCAAAACCAAAAAACAAACAAAGCAAAAGAACTGCACTCAGAGGAGGAAAGACAGTGATTAAGAGTAAAAAGAGGTTTTATTTTGCCCATTGAGGCAGAACAGAAAATCATCCCAGAAAGAAATCAGATATTTCATGACTCAAAGAAAGGAAGTTCAGAAGAGGAGACTAGATGCTCTTAGGGATACTGTAAAATCCACTGCAAATTCCAGAGTACTGAGAACATTGATGAGTGATGAAGGGGAAAAGTGGAGTTTCAGTGTTTATCTTGCTATGTAAATTCCTTGTGATGATTCCACAGAAATAGTTTCTGGGTTTTGAAATCTTTCATGAAACATGAATAAAAAGTATCAACCTCAAATTGTCCCTAGAAAGCAAAATACAAATTTGGTGTTCACGAAGCTGGTGCTGTGCATGAGGGGACTGTGTGAACTCTGTGTACAGATTGTCAGGGATGTTCAGTGGTCAAAGAAGCACTGGCAACTTGTGCTGCAGCCTGTGAGGGCTGCAGGAGGTCTGAGAGCACGTGGATGTGTGTCCTTATTGCCTTTCATGGGCTTTGTGTGAGCCAAGGCCACTCTGTCACCCAGCAGCACTGCCCAGTGCAGCACCATCAGGGACAGAGCAGCAACGGGATGGCTGCACAGCCCCTCAGGAGCACAGCATCCATCTCCAGGCTGCAATCCCACAGTAATCCTCACAGAATATTGCTGTCTCCAGTCTAAGTTCCATGTCCTTCTGGAAGGGGAAGACCCTGAGCACAAATGCTGTCCCTATGGTATGAGCAAGCAATCAGACTCACACTACAGACAGTTTTGGCACAAACTGTCCCCTGAGTGCCACGAGGATGAATTCTAATATAAATCCTAAGCCAAAAATTCCCAAGGACACAGTGGCCATGAATTTCAGTCCATCCAAGAGCTAGCAGCATGGTCAGGGTGCTACAACATGCATCACATGCTGGCTGCATGCATTTCCCCAAGATCAGTCTTGATGTGCCTCCCAGTACCAGCGCAATCAGATCATTGGTACCCAGGACTCCTCCCTGTACTTTCCTAGAAGGTTCAGTATAAAGTCCAAGACCTTCCCATCCCTCCTTCTGTTCCCCATCCTGGCTGCTCAGAGCCTGTAGACAAAGGATCTAAACCTTCGAAAAGTGTCTTGGTAACTTTTAACCCTGTCCAGAGCTGACCTTGCACGGCAGGAGTCAGTGAGGAGCTGCCCAATCTGTCGGGGTAGGGGCTGGCAGGAGGAGGGATGGCAGGAAAGGGGTGAGTCAGTTCAGTGCTCTGAAGCACCAGGAGCCCTGCACATTCCTTTGCAGATGGACACTGTTGGACTGAAATGACCCCACAGATGTCAACTATCAAATCCAGACACTCCTAACTCCACACTCCTCAGGTCTACATGAGTTTCTGCCCTGCCTCTTTACCAGGCAAGGAATTGTTCCTCACAGGAATCCGTTCCAACATGCTGGTTTCCCTGCTCCCTGTATCAGAGTTCTTCATGAATACACAGATAAATGCAGCTACTTTGTTATCTCTGCATTGCCAAAGAAAACTTTGCTGCTTTATTCTTCTCCACTCCCAGAAGTATAAAACTGTGGTCCACAGCAACACAGGAAAACATCATTTATTCACATGCAAAATCACAGTTCCCTAATCCTTCAAAAGTGAAAAAAGGCATAACTGGAAAAGTTTGCTACCAGGCAACTGGGGTGGATTTCATCACACCAGCACTGCTGCCTGGACACTGGAGACCCGCAGCCACAAGTGTTTTCAGAGCAAACCAGCCTTGCTTTGTCTCTGGCCAGTGGAGCAAGATTGCAGTGGCTTTTCTCCCCTTTGACCCCCCTGGCATTGCACAGCACTGGTCAGGTAATCACGAGTCTGTTTGTTTGTCTGTTTGCAAATCTCAGGAAGCAGCTCCAGCAAAATCTCCTAAGTCATCAGAATGCAGCAAAACACGGTGTCAAAACAATGCAACCCCATCCCTACCTCCAGCAGGACCTTTATCAGGAATTATCACCTGCTTATCTTGGAGTTTGGGATCACAGCAGGTCCAGGCTGAAGGACCCCTCCATCCAGCCTGCAGTGAGGGCGGGCAGCACCACCCAGCCCATGCTGTGCCCTCTGAAGGAGACATCATATCCTCACTTTGCCTGCTATGATGCGTCAATATTCAAATATTCGTGCAGGAGAAAGGGAAACTAGAGTAACTGGACAAACACACACCCAAGACAGAGCACACTCCTTCCTGGTCTGTAATCCTCTGGTTCAATAAACCTTAGCAAATCACTGAAGAGAAATTTCTCCCAGTAATGCAGAGGTGTACTGTCCTTATTAAAATGGTAGGTTCAAAAGTTTGGATTTGTTCGTGGATGATGAGTGTTTGCACAGCTGCCTCTCTGAAAGCCCTTCAAAATCAGTGTGCTCATAATTCCCATGGCTGCTCTACTGCCTCCTCTGTGGCTGGTTATCCCACGTATGCTGCATGTCCAGGAGCCAGGCAGCGAATCTGCTGGGGGGGAAATGTCCCCAGCCTTGCCTGGCGGCACTGAGCGGGGCTGGGGACAGGGGTCACACACGCAGGACAGGTGGCACTGGCAAGCCCTGTCTCCACTCCCCTGCCCGCTGTGCTGGCTCCGGGAGGGACGGAGGGAGACGCGGAGAGCCAGGTTTACAGCTCCAGAGGGTGAAGGGCAGCAGCGGGCCGCCAGCCCCAAGGAAGGCGAGTGGGGGTTCGCGCTCTCAGCACCCCCAGCTCGAGGAGGGCAGACCAGGGCACAACCAGGGCACCCTTTCGAGGTGCCAAAACATGCAGGGGTGCCAACGCAGCCCCCCGTGGGGGACAGAAGGGATGATTCCTCCGTAGGGAGGGGCAGCGCGGTGCAGGGGGGTCAGCGGCGCTGAGAGAGGGGTCATTCCCCTCAGGGAGGGTCACTCCCGGCCGCACCCGGGGCCGCGCGGCCCCCACGGAGCGGTGCGGGGGGTCAGCAGCGCTGAGAGAGGGGTCATTCCCCTCAGGGAGAGTCACTCCCCTGAGGGAGGGTCACTGCCGGCCGTGCCCGGGACTGCGCGGTGCGGTGCGGTGCGGTGCGGGGGGTCAGCAGCGCTGAGGGAGGGTCACTCCCCTGAGGGAGGGTCACTCCCGGCCGCGCCCGGGGCCGCGCGGCCCCCGCGGGGCGGGGCGGGGGCGCGGCCGGCAGGGGCGCGCTGGGCGCGGGGTTCAAGAGGCGCGCGGGGCGGCGCGCGGGCGGCAGAGCAGCAGCGCAGCGCGCGGGGCAGAGCGGCGCGCGCCCTCCGTCTGTCCGTCCCCTCAGCCCGCAGACATGGCCAGCGGAGGGCTGCAGCTCCTGGGCTTCGTCATGGCCTTCCTCGGCTGGGTCGGCATCATCATCAGCACCGCCATGCCCCAGTGGAAGATGGCATCCTACGCGGGGGACAACATCGTCACGGCCCAGGCGCTCTACGAGGGGCTGTGGATGTCGTGCGCCATGCAGAGCACGGGGCAGATCCAGTGCAAGGTGTACGACTCGCTGCTCAAGCTGGAAGGTAAGTTGGGGCTGGGAAGGTGGTGAGGGTGTCGGGGTGTCCGTCCCGTCGGGGCCGTGCCCGCCGCCCCAGCGCCTCTTGCTTCGGTCGGGGCGGAGGGGACCAGTCCCGCAGGGTCATTACCCCGCGGCCGTGTCGGTCGCGTCGAAGTTCAGGCTGAACTATTTGGACTGGGTTTGCCAGTCCTATTGCACGTCCAATGTCCCATCTCAGCCGTCGTCCCCTCGCCCCCACCCGGGTGCCTGTCGCGTTGGGGATGCCGCTGCTGTCGGGTCTCACGGTCTCTGTCCCGTTGAATTTACTCAGCCTGTCCCTTCAGGGCTGAAGGCGCAGGGCTCGGGGTCCCCCGTCTCTTTCATGACTCCTCACCCTGTCGGAGGTCGGATACGTCTCTCTTGGGGCTCCCCGCTAGGTCTGCCCCCCGGAGCTGAGGGTCACTCCCCGGTGACTGTCCTTTGGGGCACCCCCGGCAGTGCCGCCTCCCCGGGATGGAAGTGGGGCCGCTCCAGGGGCAGTGCTCGGGCAGGCGCCGGAGCTGCCCCGCATCCCCCTGCCCGCTGCCAGTCCCCCCCAAAAGTGCCCCGGAGGGAGGAAGGGTGAGATTCTGTACGTGCGTTCCGGAAAGCGCCGTGTTTGCGAACAAGAGCTTCTGGCTGTGGAGGTCCAGCCCAGGGACTGGGCTGCCGTCGCTGGGCAGCAGCGCTCAGCAGCGTGGCCGGAGTGGGCTCTTGGAGCACGGTTCCTGTTTGCCTTTGGCTGTTTTGGTCTTTTGTTCTCTGAGAAAGTCGCTGCTGCTCCCGCGGGGCTTTTAAGCTGAGGGCTGGCAGGTGAGCTGGCCTCCTGCCCAGGTAGCACTGCCTGGAGTTTTTAGGCAGGCCGGTATGCCAAGATAATCTGTGCGTCTCTTATCTTGTCCTGGGACGGCGAAGCCATGTCGTGCAGGCAGGAGCTGCAGCCTGGCTGGCTGGGGTGGCACGGGGGCACCAGCCTGGCTGGCTGGGGATCATTCGGGTGCTCAAGCCGAGCTGGAGCCTCAGAGAGGGCTATTTCTAGAGCGCTGGGGCAGATGATTTAGGGTGATACCTAAAGGGGTTAAAACAAATGTACTACTTTCTCAATACCTCGTGTCATCGCGAGTCCTGGAACACCCTCATCCCTCCCTAATTAATAAAATAATAATTGCCACCTTGGTCACCTTCTCTTTCCCAAAAGAATGAGCAGGCAGTTTCACGTAAACCGATGTCGGCGGGGAGTGTCCCCGAGTCCGATTGCCACCAGCCCTTCCCGTGTGTCAGGCGGTGAAGCCGGAGCCACCTTCGCGGCCAGCCCACGTCTGTCCCGGCTGTTTCCTGCCCCAGAGCTCCGCAGGAGGTGCGGGTGGCGCCCATCGGGAGCGCTTCGCACCCACTCGGCACTGGCAGGGTGCGGGGCTGTGCTGATCGGGGCAGGGCTGGGCGCGCCGTCCGGACTGCTCGGGCTGCTAATTATGTGTCAGCTCAGCTTCAATCCTCTTATCTCTCACTGGGGGTGGGGGGCGAAGATGCCAGCAGTGGCTGAGGAATCTCCATCCCCCCCCCGGATGGCTTGCGAAAGGTAACCTTGCCTCGGGGGCTGTGTGCAGCCCATTGTGCTGTAAATGGAGCCTGCCTTGAACAGGCTCCCCAAAAACCTGCCCCAGGCCCTCCTGACCTGGCCATTCATGGCCGAGCGGTGAAACGAGCTGCTCCCCTCACCTTTGTCCGGCCAACAATGCGGCCTCTTCTCTTCGGGGGGAGGGAGTGACAGGGACCGAGGCTGAGCTTGTGGTGGCCTTTTCTGTTCTCGCCGAGCTCTGCAGGACGGTATGCCTGAGAATTCTCAAATAACAGGGAGATCATAGGGTGTGTTATCCTCACGGAAATCAGTGAGGGCTGGCAAAAGGGCTCCTCATTCTTGTGCTCCCTCAGCTTTCTTAGGCTGTGCCTTTCCCACTTTTAGGCAGATCATGCCTGGGGACATACACTTTATCTTTCGTTTCACCTCCTGGTGTCCCTTCAAGGTCTTGCGGTCGCATAGGCCTGGGTCGGGACCAGCAGTTCTGGTTTGGGTGGAGGTGCAAAAAAAAAAAAAAAAAAAAACACCCCAAACTGTTTATACCAAATCAACAGCCACACCCTGGGACAGGTGCAGTGGAGAGCTCCCTTACTGCATTCATCTGTGTCCTGCTGAAGGTGGCACAGCTGTGTGGGCAGAACTTCTGCCTGGCCACGCTTTCCTGCCGGGGCTTCATCTGCCCCAGGTGCTCTGAGCCACATGTCAGAGCCACCGATGGGAGAGGCTCAGATCTGTAATTACTTTGTCCCTGTAGAAAGGACTGAGCCTTCTTGCACCTGCAGTAACTCGTGTTTGTGGGAATGCTGGAAGGCTTTGCCAGCAAGTTTTGGAACATCTGGTAGCTGTTGCCATTCCTCTGGGTGTGTCAGTGTTTGGCTGCAAGGCAGAGATGGGGTTGGCACAAGCTGATAAGCACCATTAGCCAGCCGAGGGGCCTCCAGCTTCCCGTGTGGGCACACTGCTGGAGTGCACCCGTGCTGGCACTTCTCCCGCAGCTGTGTTCAGCTGAGGGCTTATGTCACTGCTCCTATTCAGGCAACAGAAAGGCTGCGTTTTGCTGGCTTACGTGAAAAGCAGTGCGTGGCCACACGCAGACATAGAGGCAACAAATGCCACCCTTGCAACGAGGCTTTGTTGCACAGCCTCAGCATTGTTCTTGTGGCCCTCCAGCATGGTCCATGGAGCTTAGCTCAGCTTTGTGCTCCTCGGGGTCTCAGGGGGATGGTCCCAGACATGAGGGAATAGGGCTCCTGGTAGCTGTCTCTGAAAGTTTCCAGCCCCACCTAACCACATTCTCCTGTTCAGGACAGATGTTGTTCTGAATCCTGTCTAGGCTGTTTTAGCTGAAGATACTCATCGACCTGTTTGATTTTGCTGGGAGAGGTTCTGTGTTTGAGACAAGCTGAGACTCATCTATCACTTCATCACCAAACCTAGTACATCCACAATGAGCCTTTGTGCCCTAGCCCAGAAAATAAACAAGGTTTTGAATGCCCTCTGGGTCAAGCAACATGGCTGAAATGTGAAATCTTCCCTCCTACACCTTTACCACCCTGGCTGAGCCTGTTCCAATGGGTGGGGGGAAGGAACGGTTCATGCTCAGGTTACTGCTGCTCAGTTCTGGTGGTAGGGGACTTGGGATGGTGGCCCAGGGAGGGACAAAGCATGAGGGACATGTGTCCAATTCTCCATCTTTAGATCTTGATTAAGCAGGTAGAACCTGTTGGTGTCTGTGCTTTTATGTGGGTTAAGGGTTAATTTGCTACTGTGTTTCTCAATCCTTGTTCCTTCCTGATGAAAAATTGTGATTGAGTGATAAAACAGTCTCTTGTGCTGGCTTTGAGAAGGTAGAGGGTTACTTGGAATGCCACCGAGGCTGTTCCTGTGCAGGGCCCTGGTGTGTCTGCAGGAGGGGATGGATGGCAGTCTGTCGCAATACACTGGCTTTATTGCTCTACAGGCAGCTTCTAAGCAGCTTTCAGTAGCTGGTGTTACTATGTGTTACTAAATCTCTTGGTAAGGGAATTTCCAGGCTTCGTGGGAAAACAGGCTGCCCAGATCTCCTCTGACCAGGAATCTGGAAATGGTGGTATCATGCTTGTCTTACAACCAATCTTTATTTGTCAGTGAGGGTAGGAGGGCATCGAACCTTACTTGCTTTGAGATATGCAGAGTACAAGGCCACTGTTACCTACTGAACTTGCCTCTTGTGCACTGGACATGCAGTAGGGAGTTCCCAACCTTCCCATTTTGTAAAAACCAGGACCCAGAGTCCTTGTCCTGCCTGGATACCTCGGTATGGTCTTTCAGACTTCACGGAGGTGCTTTGAAAGTGTCCAGACTAGAATCTGCTGCTGGGTATGCAAAGTGGGCCTTTGCAGGGTCTGGTAACGGGGTTGAAAGCCTCCAAGACATTAGCAGCTTTTGACAACAACTTCAAAGTGTGAGAAGAGATGTTTGCTGGCCACCTCTGAAGTGTGCTTAGATCTTCAGTCCCCTGTCTACTGCACAAAAGTAACTTTCACATGCTGGCAGGGCAGACCTGCAGGATCTCAGCTCTCCCTCCTTCCAGGGAATCCAGCTTTCATGAAACTCCGGTGGGAAGGCTTTGAAGGCTGCTGGCTTCTCTCAGAGGTGGACAGTGGAACATGCTTCCTGTACTGCAGGGCTGCTTGAAACTCCTGGGGAACTTACCTCATAAGGACTAGAGGGAGCTGCACAGCATCTGTCTCACCTGTATTTTGTCATCAGTTAGTTGGATGAAGGCCCATGGGAAGGGAAGGAAAAGTCCTTGTTTTAAATTAAGGCAGTTGATGAGCATCCATATCAGAGAATAATCTGCACACAAAGCTATTACCGCAATTTTGCCTTACAAACAGGCATTACAAAAATCCCATGGCACTTTCCCAACAGCTTTTCTGTAATATAAATGACATAAACAGATTGAATAAGGAAATGGGATGATAGAGAAAACCTTCAAACATCTGCAGGTGAAGTACTGAAGTATTTTTTTATATAGCTAAGCAGTTACCAGCAATTACTTCTGTCTCAGTTAATGATAGTTGTGGAAGGAAAGCATATTACTTAGGACTCAGATAAACTGAATAAGGTTGTTTGTGTCCAAAACCACTAACAATAATTCTGAATGGTTTGTTAGTATTTTTTTTTAAAGATGTGGGGTTTATTCTGTGAAACAGGTGTGAGCTGCAGCTGCATGCTTGTGGAGTTTGGGGTTTATTTATGCCCTGTAGAATGCACATTAGTTATTGATTGTCATGAGGCATTTTAAGCCTCTGTTTTTCAGTTCTTGCTGCTTTGTTGCTACAGGGTTTTCAGACCATGTCTCTCATTGCTAACCAGCAATCAAAAGGCTTGGCTTCAGAGTGAATACTGGTTTGTATTGACAAAATACTGTTGCCATCTGACAGCTCTTGTTTGGTGCCAGGCCACTTTGTCTCACCTTGTGCAGGACTGTTTTTTGCCCAAGAGCTCCCAAGACTGCTTGGGTTTTCCTGCCTGTTCCTGTTGGTGAGACAGTTGCAGCAACAAGGAGTGTGGGGGAAATCCTGTTTTCCCTCTAATATGGTAGAAGTTGTAAAGTTAAATTGCTGTGGATTACTTCTACTTGCTGTCAGCAGCCTGTCCTGTTTAGCAGGTTGAGACGATATTGTACTTGTATAATTTTGGATTTTTAAAGCATCTGGAAAGGCCTGTGTGAACAACAGAACTATTATTAAAGTAGCTTTCCCAGCCCCTGGATGTGCAGCTTCCATTGACAGCATGTCTGTTAATGTGTAGTTACTAACTGGTAGCTTGTATGATGATTAACTGTGGCCAGTGCACTGCACACATTGCAAAAGTGGTCGGAGGACAAAAGCCCTGCCTCCCAGGCTGTGCTGGGAGCACAGGGCAGGTGGAGGATGGTTGGCTAACACAGCCATGTCACATTGCTGCTTCTTGGGACAAAGGAACAGAATGTTCTGCAAGGGCAGAACCTGTTCTACTGTCCCACTGCAAGCTTCCTCCAGGTTTCTGTCCCTTTGTGAGCCATGCATGAGGAGGGGGTGAGGGCACCAGGAGTTGTCCCAGCAGCGTCTGCTGAGAGTGGGCAGCCCTGGGGAATGCTCACAATGCTGTATTTTGTTCAGCTGCTTCGGCAAAGCTGTTGTGGCATGCATCCAGTTAATACTTATACATATTGAGATTTTGGTGCATTTCATAGTTGGGTTTTTAGAGGTCATAGAAACCTTTTCCAGCATTTTCCTGTGTTTGTCCCTTGGCACTGTGTGTGAAGGTGAAATGTTTTTTTCCACCCTTATAACTGTTTTTCTGGTTTTCAGAGATAGCATTGCCTATTTTGAGCTTCATGAAAGAACTCTTTCAAAACCCTCTTCTATAAAGTAATTTCTTCTGCAGCAAGACTGAGCCAAACTTCCTGTAGTCTTGATAAAACAGGTTTGGTACCTCTGCAGAACATAAGTTTCCCATGCCTAGTACAAACTGGTACTCAGCCATGGGCCTCTCCAGAGCTTCTGCTGTAGGGCACAATTTAGCCTTAAATGTATGGCAGCTGAATTGGTTGCCTGTCAGCTGAAGCCTTTCTGAACACTGGCATCGCTTTTGTAAGGTAGAAATTACTTTTGGAGTGTAATCTCTGACACTAGAGATAAATCAATTAAAAACGAGTTTGGATAGTGCAGTGGTGATTTATGCTAAAGTGACAACTGGCTTTGTTAATGGGTTTCTGTACATGCAGCAGATGGGCTTTGATTAACACATGGGTGGTGCAGAGGTGTGTCACCTTCCCCTTTGGAGGAAGTGAGAGATGATATTAGCCAAGCTGATTGAGGAATTTTCCCAAGAAAGCCAACAGTCATCTTATGAAAGTGTGTTCCTTCCTGTTGCTCTGATGGTCTTTTTGTTGTGTTGTTTGTAACTGGTTTCATAATGTGTTTACAGAACAGTAGGGTTGTGTGTAAAGGGGCAGATCCAGATCTGTTTTAGAGCAAATTAGAGCTTGGTGTTGGTATGGGTCACAGGAGTTTTCCTGCACCAGCAGCTCTGTGGGACAAAGTGTAGTAAAGAAGCTGCAGAGGATGGCTGTGTGGCTTTGCTCTCCTCCTGGCCAGGTCTGAGCTCTGAGTTTCAGACTGCGCCACAGAGCCCATTGTTGGGGCAGGGACTCAGATGGGCTCACCATGCCAGCCCTGAGTGAGTGTGCAGGTGCTCTGTTGAAGGCTTAAATCTTGCAGTCCAAGCCTGAAATGCTTTGCAGAGCTCTACCAGGATGCAGTCAGGGTGTTTTGAGGGATGAGCTTCAGATCTGAGATTCTGTGTCAGGGGACACCTGTGCCTTGGTAACAGCATACTCCTTGGAGCTTATTCATTGTATTAACTAGCCCTGTTTGTTCTCAGGGCTTTACAGGGCTGTGTATGAAAATTCATTCTGTTCAAAAAAACCTGATTTGCCAGACAATGAAGCTCAGGCTCTTATTTCACTGCTAGTCAGGTGTTTTGTCACCTGAGGGGTTTTTTTAGTAATGACTTAATTTGCATTACTACTTTTTTTTTGTATCAAGAAAATCTAAGTTCAGAAGCTCCCATTAGTAGGATTAGTGTGTCTTCATGCCTTCAGATGACTCCATATAAAAACCAAATCCCGAGGTACATCAAGTCTGTCTGCTGAGAACTCGCAATGAGAGGCATCACCCCATGTTCCAACTCTTCAAAAGCACAAGAAGCTCTTAAAGCATTTAAGTATCTTTGAGTCAATTAAGCTAAATATTTTATGTAGAAAAGAAAACAAGGTATTTTTCAATTGTCTGGGAAAGTCCTATTTCTTTTGCCATTGTATTTTTGTACCCTCTGGGACTCAAAGTGAGAATGTAGCATAAAAACATCTAAATCAGCACTGAGTTATTTGTATAAAAGACAGGTTTTGGAAGTGTTGAACAGCAAATGGGCCTCTCTGTCTGCTGTGGCACTATTCATATGTATGTCACTATTCATATTAAAACATGTGCTTAAGTACTTTGTCAAGGTAGAGCCTAAATCTGAATACTTCTTTTGATAAACAGATATGTCCTTCCAATTGGGATTCAAATGATCAAGGAACAAAAGATGTCTGGGGGCAATTCCCAGGTCATTTCCTGCAAAAGGCCGCTGCATACCCTTGTTTGCCATGCATTTTAGAAGAGGCAGAGAGCCCTCTGATCCCGATGCATGGCAGCCTTGAGACTAAAGCTGAGAAGGAATGTCTTGCTTGGCTGTATCCTGTGTATTAGGGAGCAGGAATACTTAGATAGAAGATTGTTGAGCCCAGTAATCTGAATTTTGATTTGTATCTTGAGTTTACTTTGTGGATAACTCAAATCCTATTGTCTTCCAGGCAGTCTGCAGGCCACAAGGGCTTTGATGGTGGCTTCAATACTCCTGGGGCTCGTTGGAATGTTTGTTGCTGTGACAGGCATGAAATGCATGAAGTGCATGGAAGATGACCAGGTGAAGAAGATGAGGATGGCTGTCTTCGGTGGGGTGATCTTCATCATTTCAGGTTGGTAACATAAGATGTGCTGAGTGTTGAATGTGCTGTTTCCTAGGCGCCACATATCCTGTGCGGGATGTGGGAGGGCTTGATGTGTTGCTCCAAGAGCATTTTGGTCTGGGAACTCCTTAGAGGACTTTGGTTCAGGCTACCTGAGGCACCTTAGCACTGGCATTGCAATCTCCATATGGACTTCATGCTTTCCATATCTCTTGGCAGAGCTGATTTTGACCCTGCTTCAGCGAGAAAAGGCTGTCAGCAGAGCAGTCTTGCCTTTGCTGCAGTGTAACTGTGGGAAGCCTCAAATCTGTTCTTAACTTCTGTCCCAACCAGCACTAAATGGAACAGCTCAGAACTTCCAGGGTAGTAGCAGCTCAGCTTTACTCCAGATGCTGATTCTACTGCATCCGTATTTTTGCAGTGATTTTGCTGATTCTTTTTTCTTAAGCCTTGACATGATGTGCTGTTTGTGTGCAGGTCTGGCAGCGCTGGTGGCCACATCCTGGTATGGCAACAGAGTGGCTCGAGCCTTTTATGATCCTTTCACCCCCGTCAACACCAGGTACTGACCCATTTGGTGTAACACACTATAGTTTAGCATGACAAGTGCTCACAGGGCTTAGGTTTGGGTAGCAGTCACTCAAAACAAAGAAAGGAAGTTTCTGAACTAGCTGGGCAGGCTTCAGGCTGTGCAGAAAGAGATGGGACCGGATCTCGTTCTCCATGTGGCTCTTAGATCTTGGCTTTAAGGTAACATCACTGCCAGAGACCTCACAGCTGGGACTTCTGCGATTTTTGCCCCACTACATGCTAAAGGGCTGGTTTGCACAGAGCTTGGCCTGCAGCTATTGGGGGTGACTCAAAATACTGGAGAAACCCAGCTCTGAGCTTTGAAGATCAACAAAGCCTGACTGCTCCAAGCTGCTGCCTTGCAGGAAGCCACATCCATCCCAGTTTCTGCTTTCTCCTGCTATGTGTGAATGTATAACTACAAGTAATACCTCTGGATTACAGTGATTCTCACTTTCTCCCTTCTTTCTTCTCCAGATTTGAGTTTGGGTCAGCTCTCTTTATCGGCTGGGCAGCTTCATCTCTGGCCATACTGGGGGGATCCTTCCTCTGCTGCTCCTGTCCACGGAGAGAAACTTCATATCCCCCCACCCGAGGCTACCCAAAAAATGCCTCCTCCACAGGGAAGGATTATGTATAATGAAACAAAGAAGAGGAGCCGCCAGCACTGGTAGTGAAAGCATTTTGGAGAGGACACTACAATGCCACTGTCCTGAGCAGAGTCCAGGCTCTAGGTTCTGCCTTCCTCTTCTCCCAAAAATGTGTATATTTTTGTAATCCTCTTTGCTACTGGACATAACTTCTCCTTTCTCTCCCAGCCCGTGGAGGAAGGCTAGCCTAGATTCATAGGTATTGCCACTGGAAAGATGAAACCTCCAAGCTTGGGTTAAGTTTAGTATTTGGGAGTAAAAGGGAAAATGATACTGTTTTTATAGACGGATGTTGGTGCTTTTTTTAGTTGGTTGTTTTTATTTTTTTTTAAATAGATGGTAACAATTCAGTCCCATATCCCATTAAGTTAGAGCCCAGTGTGGTGTGTGTAGAAATTAAAGGAACATATATAATATACAGAATGATGAAACCAATAGCTTAAGGGGAAACATAATTTTGGGGAAAAGGCTTTACATGTAAGAATGTTTGGAGATGTAAAATGCTCTTGTACTGTCTTATTGGCATAATCTTCAGCACCCTCCTTTCCATGCAGACAAAGGGTCAGAAACAAATTGCTGTGGCTTCAGTGGAAATCCACACTGTCTGTGCACATGCTGTTGGCTAATGGAAGATGCAGTGTAAGGTAGAGACCACAGAAGTTACCAGACTCCCAAAGCATCTGCAGGTTTCCCTGGTGCCAGGGAAGAGCTCAAGGAAAAGGATTGCCTTCTGTTTTCACTATGTGTCTATGGTGAGGCTGTGGCTGTTCCTTAGACACCGAGTGCTGCCAGTGATTGTTTCTCCATGTTCCCACCCTGGCAGCTGAGCTTGAAGCTTTATCTCTGTGTCTGTTACAGGTCACCTTTTACACTCTCCTCTTTCCTCAAGGCTTTCTCATTTGGGCTTAGTTTCCCAATCTCTGTTTGCCTGTTGCAGCTAGCTGTGTTAAACCAAACTGAATGCACTGCCACTCCCTGATGTTTCCCCAAGGATACCTCACACACTGCCATTCCATCCTGTCTATTTCTTGTAAACACTTCCAGTGATGATATGAAGGCAAATTCCAAGAAAACTGACCCAAAGGTTATGGCATTTGCTTGTAATCCAAGTTCACCAAAGAGGAAGAAACAAACATTTTAAAGATATAGCCATCCTTATATATTAAATCATACCTAAAAAAATAATAATGCTGTTCATCAAAGGTTCCCACCCCTTCCCCTGAAACACCCACTCAGCCACTTGGTGTTGGCTGACACTGGGAGTTAAGTCTTGTGATTCCTACAGGGATAGTGCCACTTCTCCAAAGCTCCAGAAGGAAACTGGTGCTTCTGATCAGGCTTTATAATTGTGTATATGTTCAGAGGCATCAGATCTCTTGATTTCCTTCCATAGACAGGGAGAGCCTCTGGCTGAGCTATGTACCACGTTGGTGGTCTGTACAAGCCTTGTACCTCTGTACCCGACTCTTGCAGCATAAAGTTACTAAAAGAAACCAAGCAGAGCATTTGCTTCAGGCTCGAGTTGCTGTTGGCCTATACTTGGAGCTGGGCCATGTGGCTTCCCCTTCTCCATGGGGAATTGCCTGTGCACAGCAGCTGCCTCGGGAGACCTCTTGTCTTGGGAGGTGGAAGCTCAGGTCACATTAAAGAGCTGCTGAAGTCTGTGCTTTTGTATTTGCATTAACCCTGAGCCAGGGAGCAGATGCTTGTACTGGGAACTTGTAAAAAGTGTTTAAACAATTTCAATAAATGGACTTTTTTAAGGAAAATCAGACTATTACTTCATTTCTTGTTTTTGAACAGAACTTGGAACAGTGCACATGGAAGTGAAGAGTGGGACTTGGGCTTTTGGGAGCCTGCCTGCCAGGATGGAGCTTGTTTAGCTGTGTGTATCTACAGCAGACTTAGGTGGGGACAGATCTTCTGCAGTGAGTCAGGCAGTTGTGGCCTCTGGCAGAAACTCACCCAGTAATTGCTCCGATTGCAGCCCAGGAACCAGAAGGTCTGCTCTGCTCCTCGGCAAGGCAGGCTGCACCCTGGGTGGAGCAGGAAGGGGCAGGGGCAAGGCAGACTGTCCCTGGCAGGGGAGTGGGAGCTGCGGGAATGGGGAGGGGATGGGACTCGGAGCCAGGGTGTTCCCAGGAGAGGTGCTCTGCCTTCAGAGCAGGGAGAGTTCTGCTGATCCTTGTGTGACTCCTTCATCTCACTCTAAGGCCCTTCAAGGAGTGTACTGTGCTTCTATTGTGACAGTACAACCTTTCTTGCAGGCCTGGTAGAGAATGGTTCCTGTTGGGTATGGGGTCTTACAACCTGCACTGATAGCTCCCCAGGATATCAAGGCTCTATCCCCCTGCTTCTGCCTGCCCTGGAAACCTTTTTCTGTTCAGGGTTTTGAGTTCATCCCTTTTATATTTTTAAGTACTTGTGATGAGAGGCAAACTGTATTTAAAGCATTTTCTTAAGCTCTGTCAAGGAGCTGCCTCCTCTAGTCCCTCACTCTCCAAGGGCTGTTTGCTTTTGTGATTACAAACAATAGGAACAAAGCTAATTAGGCCTTGTAAAGCTGGCAGAGCAAAACAGCCAGGCATGTGGCTGGCTGAGTGAGCTTGCAGTGCCTGGAGCAGGCTGGTTGCCTGGCATAGTTTGGGATCTATGGTCATTCTTATTCCAACCTGTCAATTAGTCAAGGATTTCCATTGAGATTAATTTTTTCCCATGTTTTCATGTTCTCTCCCTCTCCAAGGACTCTTGCAACTTCTACTCTGAGGTTTCCTGGGCAGAAGAAAAGAGGAAAGCAATTCCACCTCTAAAATGGTCAGTAAGACTTCTCAGCAGCTGGCAAAAATAGACCACTGCAGGAGATGCAGATCTGCGTGAGGCTGGCACAGAGGCAGGAGCCAGAGGCTACCTTGTTTGTTTGTTTGCTATATTTTAACTGGACAAAATTCAAAGCCAAACTTTCATTTCCTCTCCCTTTCTGCCATGATCATGCAATTCTACTTGGCCATGTTTCCTACAACCCTTTGGCCATCTTTGCTGTAGTTTGCATAGAAAAGCAGTTGCATGGGTTGAAAGCTGGGGGAGTTTCTCACTGGATTTCAGTATTTGCACGTGACTGACATTCCTGCTGCTAAAGCCATCTTGCAATGAAATGATGGCATTTGTCTCTGCAGACAATGGGAACTTTGACTGCTTTTTGGCACCTTCTTCTATGTCATATTTATTATTCACATAGTGCCAGAGCTCTGTACACTATGCAGAGAACTTCACTGTCAGTGGGAATTACATGCTCATTTATATTGCTTAGATATTTCGAAGGAGTAAGAGACCTCAAGATGTTTTTGGAATAGCATCAGCCTGTTGGATTTCTTGGCTTCTCCAGCTCAATAATTTTAAGAAATAATCCATGCCCAATGCCTTTTTCAGATTCAGTTTCTGATTTGCACATGAGCTTCTTGTAATAAATTTGGCTTTGTTTTCTGTATTGCTCTGAAAACATAGCTAAAGAGTATTAAAGCAGTGAAAACTGACAATTAAGATCACAGAAATAGCAAGGCAACCTAGTGACAGCTGTTGACAGCTGTTTGTGAAACACTTATACAAGCTCAGAATCTTTTTAATATAAGGCAGAAGCAGAAATAATGGCATTACTGAGGGAAAGAAGTTAATGAAGGACTTCTTCTCGAGAGAAAAGCCCAGAAATGTCACTAACCTTCTGAAGCTGCTCAAAACAGCAGCAGATCTACAAATCTAGATGAGTAACCAGACTGACAGAGCCTGAGCCTTTGTCCTGAGCATGGAGACATCTGGAGTAACTTTGGGGCGGCCAGTGAAGTGACAGTGATGTGAAATTGTCTCAGTCTTTTCACAAAGGACAGCTAAAAGCTGCCAATGGTAGCAGCATCTTCCAGGGTCTTACACCTAAGTCTACCTGAAAAGTTACTTTGTGCTCAGCTCTTTGCACAGTGTCAGCGCTGCAGTCAAATCACAGAACAGCCTGGATTGGAAGGGACCTTTCCTTGTCACCTTGTCCATGCCCCTGCAATGGGTGGGGACATCTTCAATAAATCCTGCAATGTCACACCTCACAAGTGCCCAAAGCCTGACGGCTAGTGTGTATCCCATCAGGATTACTCGCCCACAATATTTTTTGCCCATGACCTTAGCAGCCACCAGCTGGCAGAGGAGATGGCTGGTGTGACACTGAGCGGAGGAGCCGCAGACTCACATCAACCACGTGTTTCAGCCAGGGCTTTGCATCCAACTGAGCTGAGCTTTCCAAACTGGCCTTTGGATTGCAACACAAACAGTATTGCAAGGGTTCCTCCCTGTCCCCCTTCATTACACTCTTCATTCCTCCACTCCCACTGCTTCTTCAATTTGCCTTGTAGCTGTTTCCCTGCTTCTAGAAGTCCAGCCTGTGACAAGGAGCTTGTTCTTCTATAGCATGTTGCTTTTGACCCTTTCTGCAGCTCCTGAAGTCCTGTGCTCAGGCATCTGCATCACTGAGCAGAAAGGGAAAAACACTCCTTTGTTGAGCCTCGTGCTTGATTGGAAAACATCCCAACTCCTACAGCTTTTCCAGAAAAGCCCTGCCTGGATTCCTAGCATACTGCATCAGGGACTTGGTGTTCCTAGGGTCTACATTTCCTACAGGGACCTGCTGTGCATACCAGGAGCCCCTTGAGCTATGGAGCCTGTGGGTGCTCCTGCTGTTCTGCCACAGGGGACACAAGGAGCCTTCAGCTGGTGGGTCCTGCCTGGGCTGGGGGCCAAGCCCTGGGCAACTCACCTGGATAACACATCTCCTGGGTTTGCCTTGAGGCACAGAAACCGCCCTCCACTCTGATCTGGTTCATCAGCCAGGCCCAGGAGCAGGTTTCATGTCAGAAACATGAATTTTGATGTTTCCCATATTTTTGCCTTGCTCTAGAATGGCTCTGCTTCCATTGTGTCCTAATTCACTGTAGTTGTGCAGGCTGTCCCTCCTGCTAGGAGAAGGACTGTTTGGGAAAATGTTGTCATCACCAGGGAAGTCCATCTGACCATCCCAGGCTGTTGCTGGCTGGTACAGCCAGACTGGGTGGCACACTCTGGGACATTGCACAAGTCTACATTCTTACCATGGTGTTTTTGTACTTCACCTACCCCATCATAAAATTCCACACCTGTCTTTTGTCCAGGAAGCTGAAGGAAGTGACTGACATAAAAAACTGTTTTTTCACATCAGGGCAGAGGATCCCCAGGACTGAGGGGTACAAAGACAGCCTTTGCCAATGTCCTATAGTTTGCAGATGGGTTTTAGTGGGAAAAAAAAAAGGGAAAGCGAGGGAAGAACAACATGAACTAGCTCGTGCCAAGCTTTCTTACTTCCTAAGCTCCTAGAAAAGTCCCAGCTATGTGAAAGCTGCTGAGTGCTGCACCAGTGTTCTCGCTGCCACGGATTCACCTCCCACTGCAGCCAAGGGCTTTGACTTTTAGTTTCGAACCACCCAGCAAGGTTCAGCAGGTGGGAGGCACGGGATGCTGCTGTTCCCAGCCCAGCACTCCTGGCTGCCCTTGGAGCCAGCTGCCCCAGCAGGACAGCAGCCGGGGAGACCTAAAACAAGCTCAGCCAAGGGAAAAAAAAGCAAGAAATAGCATTCTTATTACAAGGTAAACAGTATTAACTCCGTCTTGGGGGAGGAGGAACATCACGGCGGCGATCGGCTTTTCTGCCCACAGCCGGGGAGGGGCGGTGGAACGCGCTCCACCCTCCCCTTGTGCAACACTGCCCAGGCAGCAGCTGTAAATAATCATTTACCTGTGTCTGCTCCTCTTTCGCGGCTGTTGTCGTTCAGTGCAGCTCCCGGAGGGGTGGCTGCCCTGAGGTGTGCATGGCACAGCCTGAGCCCGGGGCTGGCAGAGCTGTGTCCCACCAGCCCGAGCTGGGAGCCCCGGGCCGGCCCTGAGAGCAAGGCTGCCAGCTGCGCTAGGGGGATGGGAGAGTGTGGGCTGCATTTGTTGTTTTTTCAGGGAAAAGAGCTCAACGGTTCCTTTTAATTATTGTTTTCTCAGACCCACAATAACATTTCTCCACACTGCGTTCTCTGGAAAAGGTCTGGTAAAAACACATAGGCCAAAACACATCTGTCAGAAAGCCAGGTCTGCTTGTTTACCTGACTCCTGGATTTCAACACAGGTGCTCTGAAGTCTTCTCTGAACCTTTCCTGACTTCAGGTCCTCAGAAACTCGGGACAAAAAGGGGAAGCCAGTCCCTTCCTATGTGCTTTTCCCTGCCAATGAGTAAAAATGCCTAAACTGACCCAGACCTACGGGTAGTCACTTTTGTTGAGATTTACTGGTCACTGTCATATTGTAGCATGACAAAAGCATCCTTTGGGAAGTATGCGTGGAATGGATGCTCTGGGAGCATGAGCAGCAATGTGACCATGCCCAGGCAGCCCTGTGCACAGAGCAGGGGACGTGAGGAGGAATGAAACCCTCGGCTGCTGCCTTCCTTCAGGGAGGGATGTGGCCTTGGCCCAGCAAGCAGAGTCTGCACAAGAGGGAGTCTAATTTACAGTGCCCTGTAATTTGCTGATGCTGTAATATGTTTAGCTTGGGGAGAAGGCTGTGTTGATGTTACCGTGTTCACTCACATTGGAGCTGTGGTGTGTTCCATCCACATGGAAAACAATTCCACAAAGGGTTGGACCTGGGCCATCCCCATGAAAATAACGGGCAGTAGCTCAGCTGGGGCTGAGCTGTTGGGGCTTTCCTGGGTGGGAGCAGCCCCCTGAACCCTCCAGACCCAGGTGGGGTGTGACAGCCGAGCACCTGCTGCAGTGACGCTCACTCTTCCTTCAGAACTACTGCCAAGGTTAATTAGACTTCAGGTGTCAGCACAGGACCAGGCAGGATCCCCCTAATGCTTTTGAACTGTTCCCAAATCACTGGCTGCAGAGTCAGAAAACATAGCTCCATCTCTCTATCTATGACTTTTCTTCTAGCTGGTGCTTTTTTTTAGTCCAGGCAATGAAGGTGAGAATATTGTTTTCAGTACCAGCTGGTAGCAGAAACAATAAAAATTATCTCAACACACACCCTGGGGTGCCAGGGTGATACTAGACAGACAGACAGACAGCAAATAATTACTGCTCTGATCAGGTCCTGCTTTGGGATACAACATTGTCGTGGCTCAAACACGCCTCTCTCTTTGCCTGGTAGATTTGTTAGCAGTAATTGCTTACACCTGTGCAGTGCTTGAGCTCATGGGGCTGCTCCAGGCTGTCTGCTGCATCTTTCAGGGTAACACTGCAGGACTAAGCCCTGCAGATATAGGAAGCACTTGTTCAAAATTCAAGCTAACTCCAGAGCAAGTATTTCTCTCCACAAGGCTTACATGGCTCTTTACACCTAAATTCTTCATCATCCTCAGAGCAGCCAAGTGAGTTAGGACAGTGTCTTCACTGTGGTTACAAATGGGCAGCAGGCAAACCATAGCCCTGAACCCTAAATGCCTGAAACCAAGTGAAGTGCCTACAGATCCAGGAGGCTTTGGACTTGGACTTGGGTTGAACTTGGACCACTCAGTCCTCAAGCTGCCCTGGAAAGGGGGAAGTCTCCCTAGCTCCATCCTTGCCAGCCATGTGCTTTTGAGTCCTTCTTTTTGCCATCTCTGGACTCTCATCACTCACACTGAGCTGAGTGAAGAGCTCTCTGCTGGGTTTGCCAGTGGGTGCTCAGGCCAGCAGAAGGCAGGGACTGGGCTGAGACCCTGCAGCTCAGAGGCAAGGGAGAAAAGCAGAGTGCTGGGGTAGGACCACACTTCTGGCACCAGTGACTCCTTGGGCAAGGCAGGTCAGCAAAGCTCCCAGGCTTGCCACAGAATTCCTCAGAAACTGGAACATTAAGTAAGAGTCTGCCTGGAGTCCTGTGTTTCAGAGGAATGATGAAATTTTCCTTGCACACACCTATTTCTACTGAAGGCAAGAGTTAGTCCTGATTCAGAGCAGCTCTTATCACTGCAAGACAATGTTTTAATAGGAATTTCCTTACAATTTGTTCCCAGAGCCAGGCTCAGGCCAGCTTTGAAAGATGATGATATCAAGACCGAAGTCCAGAGCAGATGAAAATTGCTCTTACAGAATTGCACTCAGCATGAACCTTTTTCCAAAGAAGACATATCAGGTATTTTGAAATAAGGTAAAAACATTAATTACAGCTGTAGCAGTAGTTCAAAATGTGACAGGCCTTTTAGAACTTGTTGCCATAGGTCACAATGTCAATATTGCAAAAGAGTAGTTTGTTTCCATCATAATCAAGTTGTCTAGCACTGAATAATGGACTACTGGAGGCTGCCTCTTTATCTTGGCATACACAGAGCTCAGCAGTGTGTGTCAACACCAAGAACACTTGAAGGATTGCATTGCTTTATCTGCTTGGACCCAAAAATACAAGAGCTTTGGAGGAGATTCAAAGTTTTGTAAAGTACCTATTCTAAGCCAGCTTACCCCCTTCTAATATAGACAAACTTGCTTATCTATGTCCTGGTGTTCAGAACTTAGCCCTCCCTTTCCTCCTATTATTCACCTGGGTAATGAAATCTGTGCTGTGCAAAAGGGGCACATGAACTTGCAGAGGTTTCCATTGGTGCACTTCTACCCAAATTATTTCAGTGTTACATAAATGGTGTCAGCCCTCAGCCCCTCTAAGCAGCAGCTTCAGCTAAGCTGTGCCAGGTGCCATACAAACAGCTCAGAGCTTGGAAAAAGACATAATCTATTAAGGGTGGGACAGAACCAAATATATACACTTAAATCAACTTGTTCATGCATGACTGGAGTGCAGTAACAGCTCCAGTGAAGCAGCCAGTGTTGAGCTCAGTGTCCCTGAGCCTGCAGCACCTGGACTCCCTTCTGGGCCATAACTTGGCTATTCCTACTAATTTTAAAGAAGGCATACCTATGGAAATGATAGGGCAAATACAGCACAGAGGGTCCCAGAACTGACCATAGTCTTGTCCCTGTTTAGGTCACTTAAGCATTTCTTACAGAACAGATGGCACATTAAGTGCAGGGCAGGCTCTGCTCCCTTCCTGCTACAGCAGAGATGTGCAAGTAAAGCAGTGGATCTGCTAATCTCTTCCATGATGAGATTTAGATAAAGGTTCATTTGGGACTCCCCTGTGACATGGGTAATTTTGATTCACACCTCTTGGACAAATGAGAGCTAAAAGAGTGATTACAACATCCATGACTTCCCACAAGAGATACTTTCAGGACATTTGAGTTTTTATCTTTTTGCAGAACTAATAGAAATTCAGGAAAAAAATGCTGATAAAACCTAAACACACACTCTTCCTTCTTTCCATGGAATTCAACTGCAAAACAACTTACAACGTAGCTAATAAAAAATGGAAAATTTCCTCTCAGAGTCATAGCTTTTCCTCTCAAGAGCAATTGAGGTGATTTCCTATGAAAGCCTGTTTCTGCCCAGTGCCAGTAGCAGTGTTTTTCTTCCCAGGATAGGTGGCTGCACATATTTGTGGAGAGCACCTGTGCACTTGGTGCTGGATGTGCCATCACACCCAGCCTAGGATGGCAGAAGATGTCCCTCCCCACAAGCATGGGTCTGCTCCTGACACCAGTAACTCTGCATCCCCATGATCCTTGGGGCTCCTGTTGTCAGTGAAATCTCTTCCATGTCAGAGATTTATTTTTTCCTGCTGGATGTTTCTCATGTGGCTTTAATTCTGTTTGTGGAGGCAGCTGCATGCACAGATCAGAGGAACGGGCTGGGCGCAGAGTCAGCTTCCCACAAGTTATCTCTGGTTGACTGGGGCAGGTGGGGAAGGGAGGATATGGGCTCCATCCATCCCAAAACCTGTGGGATGGCTCAGGATTGTTACTGTAGTGATGATATCTTCTTGCAGAGAAGACCAGAAGAATGTGGTGGGTGCAACCTGGGACACATTCCCACACCCGCCTCTGTATATTTACACTCATTCAGCTCCAACATCCCATTAGGCTTGATGGAAGCAATTAAAAAAAGCAGCAGTAGCTGTTCTTGTTCTTTTGTGAAAACCAACTAGTGAGATTCTGTTACAGATGAGCAGTCAAATTTTAAGCTGACTGGTGAAGTTAGGCTCCCAGGGTAATTCTGTCTTTTGGAAAAGCTGTGTGTGTGTATGTCAGTGTAACATAGCCCAGCCCAGCACAGGGAGCCTTCCAGCAGGGCCAAGTTTAACTGCTCAGTAGAGGGGAGAATGGGGATCTGTTCTGACTAGGACCAGCAGGAGAAAAAGTGTGTTTATGCAAGCATGCATGTGTGTAGGTGGCACACACACACACTGGACTGTTTGCAAAGGACAGTGCCAGAACATTAGACATGATTCCAGCATCTGCTTGGAAAAAACTTCTAGCAGTATCATAAGAGTAATGAAAGTTTGGAACTGCTGCCATTTGTGGGGCAATTTCTGTTATTTTTGTGTGGAGATCCCACTGGGAAAAGATTAAGTCCATTTGTTTGTTGTAACAACACAGGAAGGGAAGAGGTTTTCCTTTTATCCTGCTAGAACCTTTGGCATCATATCCCTTTTCTCATCTGGTTGAGATCCATATTCAAACCAACAGAGCTTGTCCATGGCTACCATTCAGTAAACAGGAACGAGCTACAGCCAGCTTTTATCTAGATTGAATTAAGCAGGCAGCAGATTGAAGATGTAACATGTTCCCCTTTCCTTTTGCTGGAGCAGGAAGGGATGGATTGAACCCCACTGGGAAAAGGCCTCCCTTGATTCTGATGACAGAAACTTCTGACTGCAGCTGATGGAATAGGAAGCCCTTGAGTTACAGTAATACATCCTAAATGTGGTTGACAAGCCTCTGACAAAACCAGTGGTGAACCCCTGCTTCAACTGGGTGCTCACATCATTCTAATCCAGAAATGATCACAATCTCTGCAGACTTGTACTATTTGAAAATGCCATCAGATTTTCCGACCTGGAAGTGCCCTGAGGCAATCCTCGGCTATTGACTCTGGACTTCCAGCAGCCACCGAAACTCAAACTGAGTCCTTTCTTCTTTTGGATAAACAATCCACCCTTTGCCTCCCTGTTCCCATCCAACAGAACACTCACTCTTGTAAATGAAAGCAAGCTAATTTACTGATCTCAACTGCTCTTTTCCCAACATGATATTCAATGCTGTGAGTCACCAAAAAAGGCTCTCCCCTTTTCCATTAAGGTCAGCAGAAGCTTTAGCAGGGAGTAGGTGCCTGGTCATAGCTCCAGGCTGAGCTGGCAGCACCAGAAGCAGTGTCCAGGTGGAGGAAGATTTTCTGCATCTGCCTGTGCCACAGATACAGCACCCTAATGTCAGAGGAGGTCAGATAAGCAAGATAAGTTGCATTGCCCGAGCCTTCTTTTTTAACAACTCTTTTCGGATGCAAATAATTCAGTTTAATACAGGTAGGTGCTGCCCCAGGTCTCAACATAATTTGGGTGACAAATGAGGAATGGCTTAGGGGCAGGGAGCAGTCACCTAACTTTAGAAACAGTTTAATCTCTCTCTTAGAGCTGCAGCAATGAGGACTTTTCTTTGTGTTTCTGTCCCCAAACAAACTTCCTTTGTTCTGGTGCAGTTTCTCCTCCGTTGGAATTTGCTGTCCCAACTGCCTCGCTCCAGTCATGCTCAGGCTTGCTCCAGTGCCAGCAATGTCTCAGAATGAAACCTGAATGATCCCTTCTCCCCCTCTATGCCTGTGTCCAGCCATACAGATAGAAGCCAGAAAGCATTCCCTGCAGCAGTGTTGGCCCAGCAGCAGTGCATGAAGAGCAGGAATGGTGGGATGGCACCTGCTGGAGCCCAGCCTTTTGGTTCAGATACTGAGTCACTCAGATGTCCAGAGTGGTGGTTGACTCACCAGGAGCATGTGAGGTTGTCCTGAGTCCCTGATGAGTGTTTTCACACCCAGACACTCCTCAGCTGGAGTGGAGGACAGGAAGCCACCTGGAGAAGCCACCAGCCCAAGGTTAGGGCACTGCCTTGGGGGGACAGGTGCAGCCTCCAAACTGACCAGAGTAGGAACATGAATTTAAATCTTTCCTCTTTCACATGGATGTGCCAAAGGTCAGCACCAGCAAGGCTGCCTTTGTTCAAGGTGGCCCTGGTTTTGGCTTTGAGCCTGTCTAGGGCAGAGGATGGGGAAATGCACATCAGCTCTTCAGGGAGTCCAGCCTGAGCTGCTCCCTTTAAGGAGCTCAACTCTTGGACACCTTGGCACAGCTCGGTGAAGCTTGGGATCCTGATGGGTACAAGGACACTCCTGAGTGAGGAACTAGAGGCTAGGAGCCCATCCCATTCCCAGCTGAGACCAGTGGATCAGCAGTCTTGGTGCCTGACTCAGCCCAGCTCTCTCATTCGATCTCACTGAGGAGCAGCTTCCAAATCATGGTGTGACTTCAGAGTCAGGTGAATCAGACACTTGATCAAGAGTCACTCTGGGATTTATGGATTTGAGTGCAAGCTTAACTGTGGCCGTATGCCGAGGTCATTTTCTAAAGAGCAACGTCAAAATGCAAAGTCAGTGAGATGCCTGCTGCAAGAACCCCCCTCCATTTCATGGCTGCTCATGGAGCTGGGCAGCCATTTCTTCAGGCATAATCAGAGCAGTTTGAAATCTCCTGTGTCATCCTTAACCCTGATCAGGTTCCTCTACACGTAATTGTAACAGGTAGGATCAAGGCTAGAGTGAAAAAGCAGCTCCATGTTCAGTGAGGGATCCTCACTGGTAGTGTCCAAGCCAGTGTGAAGTTGGGACCTGGAATCATTGGAGAGAGCAAAGTTTTACCTGGAGAGGCTGTTTCCACCTGCATCTGCCTGTGTGATACCCACTCTGAAGTTGTAAGTGGGGGAGCAGGAAGGGACCCACTCTGTCCCTAGTTGAGTCTGTATTGACACCCACCCTCACCTTAGCTTCTTGCTGCATCCTGGTTTGCGTTTTGTCCTGTGCCTTGTGGGAGCAAAACTCAGGTTTCAGGAAGCGTCTCATTAAATTTTCCCTATTTTGAAATGGAGTGAGTCACCGTCACCAAACCAGCCACTGTTTTGTCCTTGCTTTGGGCACTGAGACAAGCACAGGACTCACCCCTGCCCCATGACTGGGCCCAGAATTCTGGGGAGTCGGGGGTCCAGGCAGCAGCAAACACTCATCCCCTCCCCTCTCAAAAAATGTCCCTCTGTGGCTTTTAGACACAAACATGAACGTACATGAAAGGGCAGTGGGTGGGGGCTTGTGCTGAATAATAAGCAGCAGCCAAACAAGTCGAGCAGGTCTGTGGAAGCAATTCAGGCAAGCCAAAAAGATCGGTAAGGTGAGATGTAATTATAATCCCTCTGAGCTGGGACACAGGAGGAGCCGAAGCACCCGGGACACAAACACCAGCCATGCAGCCCTGCTACACCAGGGGCAACTGGGCCCGAGTAACAACTTGTTTACAACTTCATATTCGTCCTGGCTGAGCCAGCCCCACAATGATGTAACTCTGAGCACCTTATACCTTGGCCTGGCCAAAATTATTTGGGGTGCAAGAGGAGATAGGGAAGAGGCACACACACTTAGGTCAAATTTTCTTTTTTACTTTCATGCATCCTATCCTCGAAATATTTAACTGAATATTTAAAATATTTATTATTATTTAAAGTATTTATTCAGGATTTTCCCCCTGTTTTCTATTGTGTGTCGTGTGTTTTGCTGGTGTGTCAGTGATGGAGGAACTGCACAGCAATAGCTCACATGCAGCAACAGTAAAATGAAAGTTCAGAGCCCAAGCAAATGGTCTCTAAACCTCTATTACCCTGTTAGAAAATAAAGAAACCAAAAGGTACCTTGATTATCACCAGAAAATAGCCTGTGGGAACATCCTGCTCATTCAGCTATCCCTAACTTGTTTTCTTTCTTTAGCTGTATGAGGTTTCCAGTCTCAGTTGTCCAATGGCACAACATGAAAGGGTGAAAGGGTGGCCCTTGGGAGCCAAGTGCCCAACCAGAAGCTGAAAGAAACCAGTTACAGCCAAAGACAAAGCTTAACATAATGAGCATCATCAACAGAGAAAAATATGAAAGCAGGAGAGTTTCAAATTGTCTTGTCACTTCAGATAAGATCTGACTTTCTACACGTAAAAATGGAAGTAAAATTAAAGGGAATGGGGGCGAGAAAGAAGCTGGGGAAGTGCTGAAAGCTTTCAGGCTTTGTTCTTTCATCACAAAAAAGAAAAAGAGGGGCACGTTTTCCCCTTTGTAAGTTGTATTTAAGAGCTAGACCCTTCTTCATTTCCAGCCAAGGGAATTTTTGCTTTTGAGTTTGAAAAAAGCAGAATCAGGGTCATGATTTTTAAAAAGCTTAAATCCCAGGCGTGTTTTAGAAACAGATTCAAAAGCACATGCTCACTGCAATTATCTACGCCTGCGGTGTTTTCAGACATGTGGACTTCAGGAAAACAATAGCCAGCCCTGTTATCAGCACAAAGGAGGATCAGTTTGGAATTACCATACCTGTAACGTAGGCAGCCCTCAGCTCTGAGGGCTTCTACTCCCACTGTTGTTCAGCTGTGAATTTACTTACAACGTTCCTGGGAAAAAAAAAAGAATAAAAAGAAAGAAAGAAAGAAAGAAAGAAAGAAAGAAAGAAAGAAAGAAAGAAAGAAAGAAAGAAAGAAAGAAAGAAAGAAAGAAAGAAAGAAAGAAAGAAAGAAAGAAAGAAAGAAAGAAAGAAAGAAAGAAAGAAAGAAAGAAAAGAAAGAAAGAAAGAGAGAAAGAGAGAAAGAGAGAAAGAAAGAGAGAAAGAGAGAAAGAGAGAAAGAGAGAGAGAAAGAGAGAAAGAGAGAAAGAAAGAGAGAAAGAAAGAGAGAAAGAAAGAGAGAAAGAAAGAAAGAAAGAAAGAAAGAAAGAAAGAAAGAAAGAAAGAAAGAAAGAAAGAAAGAAAGAAAGAAAGAAAGAAAGAAAGAAAGGCATTCCTGACTGAAGTGTGGAGCAATTGAGAGCTGGCACCCTCTAAGAAATAGCTCTCAGCACAGGTCTTGCCTAAAAGCAGGGGGATATTCTGCTACTGGAAACTGATGGTTTTTGAAGCAGGAAAAAAAAATCAGAGAGAGAGGATGTCTGAACACAGGGATGCTCCTCTCCAGTGCAGGCATTTGCACAAGGGTAAAGAGGTGAGGGACGTGTCCCTGGCTGGAACACTCCCCTGTACAGGAGCCATGACTCCTTCCATCCATTTAAAGCAAAGGACCATGATGAACCATTACAGCTCCAGAAAATAGTTTAATAGAAAGGTTTGGTGCTGATGGCAAATATCCGGGTGCTACCCGGTGTGATCACTCCGGGGCACACACACCTTGGGTAGCTGGGCTGGTGAAAGAAAGGCTGTCTCTTGGAAACCCTAAGCTTGTTATTTAGGTTAACTGCACGTGACTTTTTTATGTATTTGAGTTTAAAACTCCCAGGGATAATATTGCTGAATCTCAGCTCAGTGGGAATCAGGCATGGGTAGTCAAGCCTTAAGGACTTGAGCTGAGGAAGAAAAAAAGCGATGGTGAGTTTTAGCAGGTCCTGGCTCCCCTGAGCGGCTCCAGAGGAAGTGGTCTCTGTGCGGCGTTTGCATTGCAAACTATGCTGAGAAGGCAGTGACGTCGCCTAACCAAAGTACCAGAAACATCTCAAAAACATCTCAGAAATCCTGGTCTCTGTGTCAGGGGCTACAAATCCTCAGTGGTCTGGGTCCTGGGTGTCTGTGCAGCCGAGGGACGGGGGGACAGGACCCACACCCCGCTATCTGTAGCAGCCATCTCGGCTCCTTCCATAATCGATGGGGAGAAACTGGGAGGAAGGCGTGATTCACCGCACCTGCCGGCGCTCCGCCCGCTCGCTGCCCTCCTGTCCCCGCTGTGCCGGCACTGCCCTCCCTGCCACCGCACTGCCACCTGAACCCTGCTGCTGTCCCCGCTGTGCCAGCACTGCCCTCCCTGCCACCGCACTGCCACCTGAACCCTGCTGCTGTCCGGGCAGTGCCGGCACTGCCCTCCCTGCCACCGCACTGCCGCCTGAACCCTGCTGCTGCCCGGGCACAGCGCTGCCATCGCCCCGGGCCGTGCTGTCCCCGCGGTGCGGAGCAGTGTTGTAAATCAAAGGCGACTCCGACAAAGGGGAGAGAGAATGATGCATTTGACTCCATCATCAGAAGGCTAATTAATTACTTTATTATACTACACTATGTACATTGTATCTAAACTGAATCTGCCGCGCACTCACTCTTGCTCACCACTGCTCACACTGCACTCATCTCTGATTCTCCCGTGACTGTCCCGGCACAGTCCCTTCTTTTCCCCCACTTCTTGGCCCCGATAGGCCAAGGGAACAAAACATCGTCACTTTGGGTAAACAATCTCCGTATTGCATTCTACTTTGGCACAACACAGGCACAGCAAGCGAGATAAGAATTGTGTTTTCCTCCTTCTCTGCTTGTCTCACAGCTTCTCTCTGTTCAGAGGGCATGTGGATACCACAGAGCAGCACCCCAAAAGCAGCACCCCGCCTCCTGCACGGGTGATCCCTTGCTGGCACTTGGGAACAGGAGCAAGTTTGTGTCACCCTTATCTGCGAGATCTCAGCTGTGCATTTCATTTCTCCGTGTGCTGAAACCTGCTCCGGGTGTGATTCATGTGCCATTACCATGGGTAAGCCCCGTGGTGGCGATTTGCAATCGCTTATATAAACCGGGTTTCCAGCGTACCGAGCACCTGTGAACGATGTCAAATCGTAGGCAGAGTGCTCGGGAAGCTTCTGGACCTTTCTGGGCTTTGGCAGGGGCACCCGTGGGCTCCCCCCTGCCCCAGGCTAGCCAAAACTGTGATGCTGCGTGGCAGGGAGCCAAGGCAACAGCCCTGCCAGAGGGCTTTCCCCATCGTGGGGAGCAGATACCCAGAGCTCCCTGGCAGGCTTACATGGAGGGAGAAAAAGCCAGCAAGAGACAGGCAGGGCTGGGGAGAAGGTAGAGCAGGGTGATCCTGGAAGGGAGGGCTGGTTTGGAGAGGGGAAGTGCTTGGAGGCTTGGCTGGGGAGGGGAGGCTGGTGGAGATGTAGGGTGAGGAGGTGACAGTGGAATGTGGGGACTCTGAGAGCAGCCTTGCTGGGGTGATGGGATGGAGCTGGGAGAAAACCAGTGGAGGAAGGGCAATGAGGCAGATTGGTTTCCAGCTTTCTGTTGCAAATGAACAGAGGTGGGAGAGGCTCTGAGGACAGATAGGGAGATTCAGCTAATCTCTATCAAATTAACCATTCTTTAAAGACTTACTGAGCAGGCAGTGCATCCGTGGGGGATACCGGTGCGGTCCCGATCCTTATCCCCCTGTGCCCATGGAAATGCACTGCTCACCACTAGTGCAGCATGTGCAGAGCCTGAGTGAGTCCCAGCTGGGGGCTGAGGGTGCCCTGTGCCCCCCTCACACCCTCTGGCAGGGCCACCCTGAGCCTCTGATGAAGCTGGATAAAGGGATCTGGGAGATCTGGTCCTGCAGGGAGCCCGGCAAAGCCCACCTGACATCTTGTGCCCAGCTCTGCCACGCACTGGTTAAAGTCAGCTCCATTCTCAGCCAGAAGAACCCTCTGATAAGTAGTAAGCCAGCCAGCTGCATACTTACCTTCCAAGGCTGGCCAGCACTGACATGCTTTGCGGAGCCAGGCCCAGCTCCAGGGAGAGGGGGAGTGCCCGGGAATGCTGCACAGGGAAGTGGGAGGATTTACAGTGTTTGCCATGGGGGTCGGGGGGGTCACCTGAGCCGAGGGGGCCTCCCATGTCCTTCTCCCCTGCCAAGAAAGACTTTCCTTGCTTGGCCTCCCAGATAGTTGGATCGAGCAGCCCCTTCCCAGGGTCACTTTGGAGCAGCTGAGCCTGGGAGATGAAGCCATGGGTAGGGCTGCATCCCACCGGGAGAGCATCCTGCTGCTGGCACCAGGAGATGGCTCCAAGGGCTGTGGGGAGCTCGCAGAGGCATGAACTGGGCTGCAGACATTGTTCTGTATTGCTGGGCATTTTTTTTTTCTCTTTTGCCTGCTGACCATCTCTTTGTACACCCCCACCCTTCCAGGCTGCCCTGACACCAAATAACAGCAAAAAATAGATATTTTCCAGGTAAAATGGGGTCAATGCCTGACCCAGGAGGGGTGCATAGGGATGGACTTTCTTTTCAAAGTGCAAAGGCTTAGAGAGACTGCTTTACCAGCCAGCAGAGCATTCCACAGGGGCTGTAGCACCCCAGTGTTCCCCCCCCCAGCATGGACTACACAAACAAACTACAGCTGAACTCCCCCAGCCCAGCTCACTTGCTGGGTTGTTGGGGTTTTTTCCCTCTGTTACCAAGAATGCAGGAACCTGCTGCTCCTGGATGGCTCCAAGCTGAGTTTCCCTTCTAGCCCTGCCGCTTCCCAAGCAGGGCAGAGAGTGCAGCCAGCCGAGCTGCCGGAGAACTGCACCGGCCAGGGAGGCACCTGCCATGAGAGCCTGCAGAGCCCCGAGCAGCTGCCCTGCACTGGGAACGGCCCCGGGGCACCAAAGGGAGATGGGCAGGGAGCCCCCTGTCCCCCCTGGGCAAGATACAGCTGGGGGACATTGCTCTGGCCACTGCTCCAGGGGAGGCTGTGTGCGAGGAGGGCTCATAGGAACAGTTTTCCACAAAACTGGAGGAGGTCACAGAGTGGTTTGAGTGACAACAGGTGACATGTAGGCTTCTGCTCTGAGAGGAGTTCTTGCAGGAAAAGGCAGAAATCTGAGTAAGGTCTAGCAGGATTTCCTATATCCAGGCCCTGGGGACAGGGTCCGTCTTTCTGGGTCAGTGAATATTGAATATTTATGCTAATTGAAAAGCCTGGGAAGGTGAAGGCTGGCTCTGCAGATTCATTGTATGGTAGTCCCACTCACTGTCTTAAAGTGTGCTGAACACCATTTTCAACTTATTCTCCCAGCAAATGCCCTGACAAGGTTTGGGTGCTTCTGCTGTTGGCAGGGCACTTTTGTCTAATCCCCATCTCTGAGATTTCTCACCCTAGTTAGGAAACCAGTTGCAGAGCACCAGAGATTCCTCTAAACACGATTATTTCCCAGCCTGGTGAGCCTCCACCTTCCTGAGACAAAGTCTGACCAGGTGAGAGTCTCTGTGTCCCTCTCCAGCCCTGCCTGGCCGCCTGCCTCGCCCACCACGCAGGGCTTTGCAGGCAGGGGCGCTGCTGCTGCTGCTGCTGCTGCTGCTGCTGCTGCTGCTGCTGCTGCTGCTGCTGCTGCTGCTGCTCGGGCCCTGCTCTTGCAGCTCCACTGCAGGTGCTCACCCAGGCTGTGCCTGCACTGAGCCGCTCCCCGGAGCCTGGGTTTCCGACCAGACTGCTTTGCTCACGCTGGGCTTGCACAGTCTGTTGCTGTCTGTTCCCTTCCATCGGGTTCCTGCCCTCGGTTGCGACACCAGGGTGCCGCTCCTGCTGGCTGCCCCACTGTCTGCCTCTCCACACGGTGTGTTCTCATGCCTTGCCTCCAGACTCTTTGAACCAGTCTGTAAGATCCTTCTTATCCTCCTCCAGATCTCTGCTGAGATGATTTCTCTAGGACAATAATGGGAAATTCATTGTCTAGCTATGAGGAGAGGAAGGATGTGGGGAGGAATCTTTATCTCCCATCCCTGCTGGGACATTGGCTCCCGAAGTGATGTGACCCATTTGCTGAAAACCACATTTCCAAACTGTCCAGTGGTTGTCCTGCTCGCTGCTGGGTGAGAACACTCTCTGGAGAACAGGGTCACAAAGCCACAGCAGCAAGTGCTGGGAAGATGGTCCAGGCAGTGTGCAAGGCTCCTGTACCCGTCTGTCCCCTGTGTCACAGGCAGCTGTCCCTGGCAAGGCAGGAAGGGCTGTTTGGCCTCAGTGCAAAGTCCAGCAGCAGTTAAAGCAGAGCCTGTGACAACATTTCATCATCCCAGTGTCCCTCTTCACTCAGTGCTCCCCAGGGCACACAGGGCACTGTGGCAGCCTGTCCCAGCTTTGGGCAGCCTCGTGCTGCTCCTTTGGCTGCAGCTGTTGTGATGGAGGCTCTGGACACAGCTTTGAAACCACACCCACAGGGTTTCTGCATCAATCCAGGTGGTGGACACTCAGGTTAGGATCTACAAGGAGAGGATATGAGGGCTGAGAAAGCCTTAAACACAAAAAACATCTCCAGATCAAACTGATCCCTCAGGAGCAGTCATGACTGAGGAGGGGCTTTGGTTTCACATTACTAATAACATAAATCCTACAAAACCTACTGTGGGGTTTACACAGGAAATTCATGTCCTGTTGGCTGTGCTTTGTGGAAGACCTGCTCTGAGATATCTGTGGGCAGAGCTTGGCAAACTCTACACAAGTGGGAATGTTGAGATGTTGGAGCAGACTCTGGGTTTACTTTCCAGGAAGAAAAAGGATCCTCTGCCCAGGGCTGACTCACTGTCAAGTAGGAATTCAGGAGGCTGTTGTACAAGATGATAAAATGAAGAGGAACACCAGCCTACAAGGCTTTTAACTTGACACTTTTCCTTGATACATGAAAACAAAATCAGCTAGACTGGTGGTCAGTCCCTCAGGTTTCCAGCTCTGTTTCAGGCAGCCTGGGCTGCTCATGGGATGTGTGTTGTTCCTTTGACCTAAGAAATCATGAGCACAGTCCCTCCTGTCAGCCACATGAGTACTTTGCAGCCTGTCTCTTGTGCCCAAGCACATGGGCCTTGCTCATCCACCTGTCTGGAGAAGATGGCAGCAAGGGCAGTTAGGCTGACCACTGGCCTAGAGTCTGGGAACTGCTGGCTCTGAATTTTGGGCTTGGAGAAATTCTGCTACTTGTGATATATAAAATGGGAGGTAGTGATGCCTCAGCAAAAGTTGCTTAGAGTGGCTCTGGGGGTTGACTAGTTAATCCTGCAAAATGCTGTAGGTATCTGAAGTGTGATGGTTATATTGCTGCCTTTCACACAGGCAAACTGTGTTCACTTCACCTGAGAACTTAAAGCAGACTGCTCTCATTAAGACTCCCAGAAGAGTTTTTGCAACCTCTTGTGTATCTTGTCAGGACTGACATGCCCAGTCTGTGTGAAATAAGCTGTTGTGATCCCATTCATTTTTCTAGCAGGCAAGTGCAGTTCTTCCATCAGCTCACTTGTCTGATGCAGAGACCAACACCTGGGATTGCAGGTCCCTGGACCAAGTCTGGTGCCTTTTTTGGCACAGCTGGGCTGGTGTTGGTCTGGCTTCACCTGCGGGTTTGCAAGCTCTCCATCCTGAGTAAGCTGGCAGGAAGCACATAAAGAGCATCACTTACACATTCCCACATGGTAAATCCTGTCTGGAGCAGAGCCTGCCTCGAGCACTTCAGAGCTAGGAGTGACCCTTGTGAGGCTGCCTAGAACAGAGGCTAAGGAATAAAGGAATAAAGTAGGTATTTATGAAAAAGGCCTTCAAAGAATACACCTTGGGCAGCACAAGAGCCCGGCTGTGGGCCCACCCAAGATGAACTCCAAGTCATGAGTTCTTGCACTTTTATAAGTTCTGTTCCATTTATATATTGGGGTTAATTGTCCAACTACAGCTTCAGGTTATGAAGTCCCATCCTCCCAGTTTGCTCTCCTCAATTTGCTGTTGTTTATACTTTTTGAGCCTGAAGCTGCAGCGGTGTCCTTGGTTCTCAGGATGGGAAAAGATTGTTTTGTCTAACTAAACTGTGAGAAGATACATATATATACATACATATATATACATACATATATGTATATTTATACATATATGTCACTATAGGACACGAAACAACACGAGCGCACACACCGCTGCTCTCAAGGTGAAGAAAAAGGAAATTTATTTTCTGACTCCAACATTTATAGTTTTCCAAAAGTGACAGTGGATTAGAGGATGAAAGTGCCACCTCTCCAATGACACTGGACAAACCAAGAGTCCATGAAATTTCTCCTCCTCCATAAAAGAGTGCAAAACAATAAGTTATTTGCAGAAAGTGTGTGAGAAAGTTTGCTACAATAATGTAAACATCAGAAGGCTTAGAAAATCTTAAAAAATCAGGGCAACACATATATGCTTTATATGTATAAAAACATATATGCGTCGCCCTGATTTTTTAGCATATGAAGTGCTAACACTATATGAAGTTCAAAGTCATATACTGATGCAGTATAGAACGCAATAGAGAATCCAATAATAATGCAATACAGGATTTGGAAAACATGAAAGCTACAACTCAAGGCATCAGGAGAGGGCCGTGAGGAAGCGGCTGTTGCAGAGAGCAGGGGAAGGTGGCGAAGCGAGGGGGATCCCTGCGGAGCTGCCCCGGGGTCCCGCGGAGCCAGGCGGCGGTGGCGGGGAGCGGCCGGCAGGCGGCGCTGCGGGCCCGGGGAGCGGAGCCAGTGCCGGGATCCCCTCCCGAGATCCCGGGATTTCTCCCCAAATCCTGCCCTGCAGCGCACCGTGCCTGCGGCTACAGGGAGCCCAGCGCCCCGAAACCGCACCGCAGCCAGCCCCGTGTGCTGCTCATTTGTGCGGCTGGATAGCGGCGTTTGTCAGCCGGGCTCGGCCGAGGGACCGTGCGGAGGATGGAGGCAGGAGCTCGTCCAGGATGGAGGCAGGAATTCGCCCAGGATGGAGGCAGGAATTTGCTCAGGATGGAGGCAGGAATTCGCCCAGGATGGAGGCAGGAATTCGCTCAGGATGGAGGCAGGAATCCCCTCAGGATGGAGGCAGGAATTCGCCCAGGATAGAGGCAGGAATTCGCCCAGGAGCCGCCTGGTTCTCACCTTCCTTCCATTGCCCCTTTCTTCCCCGCTGGAATGCCGGGGTGGCTGCTCGCCTGCCTCGCAGGGAAGGAAGGGCCGAGGGGTGGATCAGAAGGAAGGCAATGTGCCCTGTTAATCCCCTCGAGCCCACACTTGTCACTGAAATGTGTGACTTGGTTCCCAAAGCGTGTTTGCTGCCTTCCTAGTACAGCCAGGTGACTTTGTCCCTGAAATGCTGAGTGTCCCTTTCAAGAGGCTGCCAGCTAAAACTTCAGACATCAAAATGGGATGGCAGAACCACTCTGTGCCTCACCTGTGCTATCACTTCTCTTTTCTTTGCCTTGTACATCTTCACTCTCTTAGCAAGAACTATGTGAACTCAATCCTTATACTTCTGCCAAATGAAATTTCCTTTTTACCTTTCCCTGGTAAAGGGAGCTGCTTTTCAGGCGGCAAGGACTCACTCCTCCAAGAGGGGATGAACGGAGGGCTGAGGCACTGCTGTGTTTTGGTGGGAGTGGATGGGACACCAGAGAGCAGGGGATGTGAGGGGCAGCAGCATCTCACCTGGACAGGTTATATCTCACCTGGACAGGTTATCAGCCCTCTGGAGGGACAGGGCAGTGCATGGGAAGGGAAACAGAGGGACCTTCCACCATGGGCTGATATTTTCCCATCTTGTCTTTTAGACCATAAACTCTCCCAGGATGAGAGCCTGAGCAAACATCCCCATGCCCAGGAGCAGGGAGGACTCCCCCGTGGTCATCTCCTGCAGGTTCTCTCTCTCCTTGGGCTTGTTGGTACCCAGCATGACCCTCAGACCTTCCTCCTGGCCATCTTTGTCCCTCCTCTGCTCTTGCTTCAGTTTTCAGCCATCCTCCCTGCATTCACAAAGGAAGAGCTGGGAGAGGGCAGCAGAATGAGACAAGGAGCTGGGGGAGGAGTTAGAGAATTCCAGGGTGGCCATAACTTCTTTCCAGTGGTTCATTCTCCTCACATGCCCCCCACAATCTCACTGCATCTCACTGCATCCAAACTTCTTCTGCAATACAGACCCCTTGCTTGCTTGCCACCCCCCAGCTCCCAAAATACAGCCTGTGCAGTCCTGCACTTAGCACTTACTCTCCTTTTTGCCCTGCCTCCCATTCCAAGGAGAAAGGGAAGCCACTCTCACTGTCCCACTTTACAGGGCTCTGCATCCTCATTCTCCCCCCTGCACTCATCCTAGCCAAGCAGATGAGGACAAGGGGCTGTGGACAAACATCCAAACTCCTGGGGCAATAGAAACCATAACATTGAATAAAACCTGCCATGAAGGCCAAGCCAAGGGCTGCTCCTTGCACATGCAGCATGCTGAAGCTGGCCTTGATTTCCAGCACACTTGTGAGGCCAAATCCTGATTTATTTATGGCAGCTTTCCCATCAACTGGAGTAGACCAGGACTCAGACTGAGACACACATTCTCACTAATGTTTCATAGAGCTGTACTTTTTCTTCCAACACGATGGTCTTGTTAGTAGCTGGAAGGCTTCAGAAATGTGCAGAACAGATGCAGGTAATTTGGGATTTCCAGCCTTGGGAATACTTTGTGCAAACTGAAGTCAGTGGGAAAGCTACCACCACTTGCAGTGGGTGCTGGAATGCCTCTGAGCTATTTGGCAGAATAAATTCGATTGCCTTAATGAGTAAAGGAGGGCTTGGGTTTTCCACAGGATAGAACATTCAGCAGCAGTGAGCTCTGGAAATGGCTGTGTTATCACTCAGGTCTCTCATAAAAACAGATCAAACCCAACAACAGCAGCAAAGTCCTGAATGAGGGAAAAAGGAAACATTTTTTTTCTTAAAAGCTCTGGGAAATTGGAGCACTGGGAACCATCTTAGTGGAGGGATCAGTTTGAAAATGAGGATGTTTCTTAACCCCAGCTCGTTGTGGGAATATGCAGCCTGGCATTTCTGTTCTGAGCAAAGATCTTATCTGGCAAATGAGCCAAATTACCCAAAAGGCCTGTGTTTATCCCATTTCCATGACACAACAAGGTCCAAGTGCCACCCCCCAGACTCACACAGCTGTGTGTGCAGCAGAGCTCATTTCAGGAGGGCCTTTGAGATGGAGATTCCCAGGAGTTCCACAGTGTCCATGCTTTTTCCCCACATCATGGTGTTCCATGCACTCAGCTCACAAAGCTGTGTCTCCTCCTCCTCAAACACCCAGGGCAGGCTGCAAGGTTGGCGTGAAAGGCTGAGATTCAAACCTTTGCTGCACCTCTTCTGGTCCAATATGCCCTGATTTCCCTTCCTCCAGTAAGGAGGTTACTTTTTTCCCTCTGAAAAGGGGTCCAGCAGAGGCAAAAAGAGCTCTCCATGCAAAAGCCAAATCTCTTGCACGGTGCAATGACAATTCACAGCCTCTGTTACACTGATAGGTAACAAGAGTGTCACCTGTGTAATGGGGAGAATATTCTCTGGAGAATATTGGAATCCTGGACTAGATACCAAAGTATCTCACTATGGAAATTTTACATCATGAGGCGTCAGAGGTTGTTTAAAGAAATCATGAAAGCCACAGCCCTCTGAGCTTGTTGCTCAGGGAACTGCACATTTTCCCAATGTGGGAACAGGTGATGGAAAAGCCCCTTCCATTATCAAATGCTCATGTCTGACCCCAGCCAGGAGAGTGTTTTCCCTATAGTGTATTTTCCCTTCACATTGTGTTATTTCATCAGTTTAAATCCCCTGCTTGTATTTCTTCAGTTCCCAGCTACAGAAAGCAGCTTCAGCTGTGGCTGTGCTGCAGCCAAACTGATGTGCTGCACGTAGGAGACCCTGAGGTGACCCTGCAGTGACTTCACTGGGTGCCTCACAGTAACCTATAGATGCTGGTGCTGTAAAAATGCCTTTGTGAGAGGCATAAATACAAACACTGTGAGATCACATATTCCAGGCTGTAACTGAATGCAGACTCTTGGAAGAAAAACAACTCAAAGCCCTCCTGGAAAAAGCTGTCAAGTACAAGCACACTCCATAAATTTTTCCACAACCCCAAATGTACCACGCAACAAACAGGCTACTCTTGGAAAGTGGGGCTGGGAGCCCCACAGTGGCTGGGCACTGCTTGTATTGTTTGTGATCTGTGCAGGATGGGGAGAAGGAAGGGTTATCTCAAGCCCTTGTTGTGGAGATGTCCTTAGGATCTCCATGGGAACCAAGAGCATCAGGAAGGAGTCGTGCTTGCTCTGCAAAGTGAGCCTGGTGGTGCCACACAGCAGCTCCCCTGCCCAGGGGGTGCCCAGCCTGGCTGCTTCAGGCACTCCCAGCAGAAAAACCAACCAGGGACTCAGGAGATCAGCACTGACAGCCCAGCACTGGCACTGGGCAAGGAGGGCACAGACCGTGCAGGGAACTGCTGAACTCTGCCTTTCTGCACTCAAGTGCCACCAAAGGACCTGAGAGTCCAACACTGACCTGCCCAATACTTTAATTTTTGCTGTCTTTTCTCCCTACTTCTAGGCAGAGCAAGGACAGTCCAAGCAGGATTCCTAACAGCTTGCTCTGTGGCCATCACCCTTCAGATTTCCTTGGAGAAGGTTAACCATCCTGGCAGATGCACCTGCTTGCAGTCAGAATAGCAAACATCTGCTGTGCAGGTGATTTAGTGACAGTTTACCTGGCTGTGCAAGGTGCCCCAACACTGACAATTGCAGCATGGCCATGGGGAGCTCAGAGCTCCCTACCTTCCATCTCACACTTGTCTATTAGTGTCTGGTGATGTTGCACAAATGCCTAGAGCAGGCAATCAAAAAGAATTATGAGCTTAATTAAAACCCACCATGACCATTTAACTAGGCATAATGAAGCTCTCCAGGCTGGAATTTGCCCAGCACTCAAGCACTTGCTATTTCAAATGAGTGAGAGTGGCCAGAAGTGGTTTTGCAGTTCAGGGGAAAACGGCATGTCCAGTCCTACAGTGCCTCTACATCCATGCCAAGGGCTCAGAGCAGCACAGTTGTTTGTGCATCTCCCATCGAGCCCTGTCTGGGCACAGAGCCACCCTCACACAGCCCCTGCCAGGAGCTTGGCCCAGCTCAGTGTGCTGCACACCACCTTCTGCCACTCTGCATGGTTTTCTCCCTATTTCCAGCAGTTACCCTCTAATTATTCACTGGAGCAGGGGCTGGATGCTGTGACAACAAAGCTTGTGCCACAACCCTGCAGAGTCCCTCCCAGACCAGTAAATAGTTGTTGATACTGAAAATAATCCATCTGGGCTTCTGTTCAGCCTCAGAGGAGGAGAATGCAGAGGCTGCACTCGGCCTCCCCTGCCATCTCCTGCTCATGCTGCTTTTAATGAGCCTTAGCCATGCTCCTCAAGGCTCTGTCCCAGCAGCACAGGGACATCTGGCTTGGGAGAGGTGCCAGGGCTTGGCCATGATGCAGAACCCCATCCATCAGCAGGGTCACTGCTGCAGAGCTGTCCCTACAGGCACTGAGCGTGGGCTGGGGGCACACCTGCCCTTCTGGCTCCCAGACCTTCTCCTGTGTCTGTGTGAGCACCCTGAGCTAAAGGTGTCCCTGTGTCTGTGTGAGCACCCTGAGCTAAAGGTGTCCCTGTGTCTGTGTGAGCACCCTGAGCTAAAGGTGTCCCTGTGTCTCTCTCTGGGAGCACCCTCCCTTCCGAGGGAAATAGTTGCCCCAGGGGGCTGATCCTGGATCTGTGTTTTGCTGACCTTACAGGCCATGCTGGAAATCAGCAGAACCTTTTTTGAAATAAATGGGTAGCACTGATATATGACAAAAATACAGCTCAGAACATGTTTAAGGGAGGGATAGCTTGGTTTTTTCACTCCTAGCTGTTTGGATAAAGGAGTGAAAATATAGCTAAGACAAAAATAAGCCAACCAGGATGGTTGGAGGCCTGGGGGAGAAGAGGTTGGGCTGCATTCATGGGTGCCTGCCTGGCACTTTCTCCCTGACATGCTGAGAGGAGCTCACCAATGCAAGAATTTATTGTCTGGGTGTCACATTGCTGAATGTCACTGAAATGCCCCAGAATTCAGGTTTTCTGTGCTAGGTGCAGAAGAAATCTCCATGGCCAAACCACTGCAGAGATGAAGCACTGCTGGCATCAGCTGGCAGCTGCTTTCTCTTGTATTTGGGGCTAACTCTGACCACCTCTGTGTTGACCCTGCTCATTGTTCAGGGCAGAAGAAACCCAGCCTTGACATAGCTTTTGGGCTGGACACAGGAAAACCTCAAGCATTGCTTTTTTGAGCACAGAAGCTCATTCTACTCACACAGGAATGTTTGTGTGCTTGCAAAGCTGGGGGTGCAGCATGGGAAAGAATGAGTTCCTGTGATGTTTTGTGATGAAAAAGTGGACACACAGTTAAAGGAAAAAGGTCCCATTTTATCCCAGCCAAGCCTCATTGGGGAAACTCCAACAAAATCAGTGATGTTTGGCCCAGAGAACAAGCATGTTGGCATAAGCATAAAATGAATCATCCAAATGGTCACAGATGATTTATGAGAATTCCTCATGCCTTTACTGCCCTTTCCTCCAGCTGTCCGAGCTCCTTCCACACCGTTCTCCCATTGGAGAGCAGGAATTAACCTCCTTTTTCCTAAATGCTACATTTGGGGAAGACATCTGACTGAGCAGGCCCTCTCTGCACATGGGAATGGCTTCAGATATTCAGGGCTTTCCTTAACATAAACATAAAATGCTGGCTCCAGGTCCCTGGAAAACCAAACATTCCCCTTGGGCTCCCCTGGAAAGCCAAACACTCTCCTTGGGCTGCTTTAGCAGGCAGTGTGTCCCCTGTGGAAAATCTGTGTGGGATGGACACAGCATCGATTAGGGAACACCCAGCACCAGCTGATGGGCAGTTTGGTACCTCCCCAGTTGTTTTACTTTGGGTTCTCTACTTGCTTGTTATTTCTTCCTGTCAAGACTGTCCCAGAGCTGGAGAATGCTTTCACATGTGTCCTTCTCCAGTCTTCACCTACATCTTCAGGTGTGAGGGCAGGGTCCTCTGGGGCCTCTGGGACGTTTGATGTCCTGCAGAGACCTGCTGAGGGAGGAGGAAGGCCACAGACTTTTGGTGTTCCTGTCACCCTGACCATCATGAGCTTGACAAATCTCCCTTCCACTGGAGCACAGTGCTCCTAACAGGTCTTGCTGGTCCCTCATGCCTGGGGAGCAATGCTCCAAGCTGGCTCCTTTGCTGCCAGGTGACCTCTGGCTGGAGCTGTGCCACGCTGAGGACAGGAGCCAAAAGGAATGACAGTGTTAAAGCAGCTGGGGCTTGAGGGTGGGCACCAAAAGCACAGCCCTGGGAGGTGCCCTGGGTTGCTGCTACCTGTGCTGAGCCTGATGTCAATATTAACCCTCAGCACTGTCATCACAGCTGGATTTTGCTGTCTCCTCTCCCCAGGGTCTGTCTCTGGCTGCTGTGCTGTCCATGAGCCATCCCCTGGCCTAGGGCTGTCCCCTCCATCTCCATCAGGATGCTGCTCTTTGGGGAGGGAGGAGTTGAAGGAAAAAGCTGTGGGCACAGCCACTCCAGGTGCCACTGATACACCACAGGATCCTGATTGCAAGATGCTTTCATGGAGCTGGGGAAAATCCCCTGAAGCCCTATCAGGTAGGGAAGCTCTGGCCAGTGCAGAGTGAGCAATTCTGCTCAGATCTTAGTGCAGAGGGAGAAAAGCTTCCCAGGGATGACTCACAAATTCCTGAGTGTGCTGAGGTTTTTCTGAGATGAGGTCAGCTCTCACAGAAGCAGGACTGCTGCAGAAGGGGGTGAGCTGATGGCTTGGTCTCCATCCTGTGTGTGTTCAAAGAGACACCACAACAGCCCTGGTGCAGAGTCCAGTTCTGGCACACATCCCTCTCCAGCTGCTGAGCAAATGCAAGGATCTCTGCCAGCCTCCCCTCTGCCACCTCTCCCTGCTGAATTAATATCTCCAAACTCATCTGGAAGCAGAATATCAGCAGTTCCCTGCGATTTGGTCAGTGCTCATAACCAGCAGTGTAGCAGGCTTAGAGGCAGACACAGAAGCAGAAAGAAACACAAGGAAACACTGCAGGCAGTGCTAACATCAGACATGCTTTTATTTCAGCTTTCAAGGTGGTTTTCCAGGTCTAATTGTGTTCAGTAGTTAAACAGCACATTCATTTCTTTGTTACCTGCAGCATATTGGGTGTCCCTGTTCTTATGTTGTTTTGATTTCTAGGAATTTGAGGGTTTAATAAGGTCTTGTGTTTGTTTAAGGAATTATTGCCCACCCAATTGAAAGATAATGGGACGCTGTGGCCTTGCCAAGTGTTTTTATGCTTCAATAAAACAACAAGCAATTTACACAAGCCAATAAAACAGTACCCTGCCTCCTCAATGAAGAAACACAAAGCCAGGTTTGAAACCATGTCTAGCTCAGAAAAGAAATCCACTCTTACTCAATGCACTCCATAAAATTAACTGGGTAAGAATCCCCCATACACTCTCCTTTTCCCAGAAGTTTGGAAAATCAGCACAAGATGTGTTTGCAAATCCTGTAATGTATCAGCAGGATTTGTCCCAAGACAGGTTGCTGCCTGTGAAGCAACAGACTGATTGCTCATTAAGGCTTCCAAAGGTTGATCACATGGCCCACCAATCCCTTATTTCTTTTCTCTCTGGGCTCTGTCACTCTCTGAGCCCTGCCTGGTGGTGTGGAATGCTGAAGAATCCCCTCTGATGTAAGGAATTGCCTCTTTACCCACTGCTGCAGGGCTCAGGCATTTGAGGGCATTTTCCACACTGGCATTCAGAAAATTCTGAAGGCTGTGCTGACCTTTTGCCCTCTGAACAGCTCTGGCATCTCTGTTCAAGGGCTGAGAGCATCCTCGAGCCCTCAGGGTGGGCTCTTGTTGCTTTGCCTGCTTCTTCTGTAGTGGCAAAGAGAATTTTGGAGTTCCATGGAGACTGAAGCAGGGAAGAGCCCTGTTCCCTCAGAAGTGTCTTGCCATGTGTCTTACCTCAGTTTGAGTCTTGAGCTTCAAAAGCCTGCCTGAGCTCCATCTGAAAGATCTCCTGGCCACAAGGATGCTCTGGCCTGCCTGTTCAGGACTGCCATAGAGGAGAGATTTCAAACTCTGTGGTGACTAAAGTGGCAAGAAGAGGTCTGAGCCCAAAGTGGAGTAGAACCCTTCTTGTTCTCACACAGCACTTTACTCTTCAGCAGAAAAAGATTTCTGCTGGCTCTTCCAGTGGGAAATGCCACAACAAAACTGAGCTTTGGGTTTTCCTCTATGCAGCAGCTTGTGCTTTGAGTGTTGCTGTTGGTAGTGCAGACGGGCACCACCTCAAGTCTCAAGTTTGCCTTTGGAGATGCCAACCAAACGGAGGCCCTGAAGCACAGGATGGCAAAAGGATGGTGGAGACTCACAGCCATACTGCCCTGGATTGCAGCTGGAGCCAGCAAGGAACACACTCCCCAGTGCACCCCCTGCTCTGAACCCATCAGCCCAGCAAATCCAAGATGTGCTGGTTAAAAGCTGGGAGTCAATCACAACAGCTTTATCCCTGCTGTCCCCCCCAGAGTGCCCCCAGCTGTGGCCAAGGACCTTCTGAGATGCTCTTTAGGCCTGCATCTCCAGCCAGCTGAGTGCTAATCCTCTGCAAGGTGACCTCTGCTTTGGGGTGCCCGCCAGCCCCTGCAGCAGCTGCTGCTCTGAGAGACCTTCCTGCCTTACAACAATGGAGGCTGTTTAAAGGAATAAATACTCAATCTGGCCCATTGCAAAGCCAGGTTCACAGCAGTCTCTCCTGACAAGAGAAGGTCAGAATCTCCTTAAACAGAAACACACCCTGGTACTAAGATTAAAACTTTCCCATATCTCTTCTGCCATTAAAATCCCACTTCTCATGAGAAACATCTTTTCTCCTTCCATAAAGGATCCAGCTCATTTGAGCCATCAGCTTGTCAAAGTATGATGGATTAATGCAGCAAAGGTTGCTGAGGCTTTTAGCTATCCTTCTCTGGACAGACACTTCAAAACCACTCTTGACCTGGCATACAGAGCAAATTTCACTCCTAGTCCTGAAGGCTTGGCCAGGAGATGCTTGTGAGACCAGATCACTGCTCTCTGCAGAAATGACAGGGGTCAGAGAAGTAACCACAGTCTAATTTCTAACAGCTGAGACCTTCGATGCAAGGAGCTGATACAAAAGCAGCACTGTCTGTGCCTTACTTCTTTTCCATTAAAAGCTGGAACAGAAACCAGAAAATTAAGGAAAACTGAGTCCTTGCTACTGTGTTTAGACATCATCTCCTCTTGGCTACCCTCCAGAATCTTTTTTTGGACAAGTCCCAGAGGTAATGCAGTGGAGGAGAGAGGGAGCAAATGCACACTAGGGTCTATTTTTAGTGATTACAGTAAGGCTGAAATCTGTTCCCTCCGCCCAGTCCATCCTCAGCCAAGAAAAGGCCCCAGAGAAACTGCTGAGGCTGTACTGAACAGGCTGTGCTCTCTGCTGGGCTGCTCACCTGCCAGCAATGGGTGTCCCCTGCAAGGAGCAGGAGAGCTGCTCCTCTGCCCTGGGTGATTTCAGGCTGCTTGCTTCCCTGCCTGGGTGCCAGCATGTGGTGTGCTGGGAATCTGCTCCCTCCACAGCCTTCTGCTGCTCCCCTCAGAGAAGCAGCCTCAACCAGAGAAACCTCAGCTTTCACACAGTGCTGCACCACAGGGAACACAGAGGCCATTTCCCTTCCCATTCTTCAAGAGTGTTTCTGCTCTGCCACTTCCATAATTACAGGGAACGCTCCAATGAGACAGGGTGTTTGCTCCTCTCCACTATCACCATCTGGATCTGCTGCTCCTGCCACATGTCCCACAGCTGAGGTAACAGCCACCCTCTGTGCCTCCACTGCTGCCTGCTGGGCACTTGTTTGCCCTGGAGCCTGAGGCAGTCCCTTGGAAGGGTAGGAGAGGGTGGCACAGGGGAGCCCGAGGCAGATCTGATCTCACAGTGCTGTTCTGGAGCAAACTGGAGTCACTCCATATCCTTACACTGCTGCTCCACCACATCCCATGGTCTCCATACCCAGTCTTTCTGTAATTTACACCACTGTGAAACCAGAGTGAGTTTGCTGCTGCAGGGGAGTTTGTCCAGCTTTAATGAAGCCTAAATGTTATCCATGGGGGAAGAGAAGGAAAGAGCCAGAATGAGGGAACATGTCACTGCTTGGATTGGCAGGATCTTTTCCAAACTGAGTGTTTTCCACTGGCCTGCAGTAGTTCAACAAATAATGACATGAATCCACTCCTTCCAAGTCTCCTTCCTCCATCACCCCTTCCAGCCCTTTCCCCAGCAGCTATGGCCCTACAGAGTATCTGTGCAGCATCCAGCTCTTCCCAGTTACTGACACAGGCACAGGGGATGGGATGAGAGGAAGAATGGTGCTGCGATCTCCTGCACACCTGAGCTGGCCACAGAACCTCGGCTGCCTCATTCCTTTCAGCTGGAGCTGACTGTTAGAAGGTTTCTCATGCACTGGGGGGCAGGAGGCATCCCTGCTGCTCTGTGTTCCCAGGCTGGTGCCAGGCATGGTAGTGCAGGTGTTATTGACCCACTGCCAGGGGAGTCTGGGCATGGTCACTGCAGGTTCCCAGCACAACTCTGAAACCTTTGTGTTTGCTCTCATTTGCCCCAGGGCCACACAGTTGGCTCCAGCACTCTGACTCCAGTATTACATTTGTAAAGACTGACCAAGACCCCCCAGATGACTCTGCATTACACAAAATGTTAAGAATTCCAGTTCTGCTTCCTTTCCCAGGAGTAATTTCCCTTAAGACAGGATTTTGCTGAGATGTCCTGGGTTGGTTATTCCCTTCCCACATCTGGGTGGGAAGCAGTGTGCCAGCAATCTGTCTGCCTAGCAGCTGTAGAGAAGTGAGTTTTATGTGTATAGCATTAGCAGAACATTTTGGGATTCTCTAGGATGAAAACTGTGGCCATATAAACCTAACACCTTGCAGTAAAAATGATTCAGCCAAATGTACTCTGGAGTGTAGTTTTAATCACCTCTGGGCCTCCCTCTCTGCATGCAGTGTGTCTGTGATCTGTCCCAGCAGCACTTCATCCTCATGAAGGCTTTTGATTTTTAACCAGGGCAGGTCTTTAAGGAGATGAAAAGCTATTCAAATTTATACTTAAATGTACATAATTTCTTCTGTTTTCCCTTGTGCTGCAGCTGATAGGGCTGTAGATGTTATTTGCACCTCTTGGTCAGCTCAGTCAGAACTGCATTAATGTACAAGAAAGATGGACTGCCAAAAGTGAGCCACAGGGAACCCAGTGCTTGTGAAAGAAGTCAGCTTAATGTCTTTCATGGTCTCTCAGTCCCCCACTTTTTCACTGAATCACAAAATTAAAATTGGGAAAGGCTGGCAACACAGGAGTCCCCTCTAGACCTCTGCCATGCCGCTGCTGGTGAGAGCCTCTGGTGTTTGCTGCGGTCCTGGTGGGGGATGGCCCCAGATGGGGATGGATCACAGTTATCCCTGCTGGTGATAACCAGGGAGCTCCTCCCTGCTGTGTCCTGCCATTGCCAGATTGTTTTTCCATTTCCTCAGTGGACTTTGCCAATTGGGCTTCCACTGCTGCTCTCCTCACCCCTCAGGTTTCACAGGAGGACGTTGGGTTTCCCCCTGTGACAGCTCTCCATTCTCTGCTCTTAGGCTGCCCTCCTTGTGGGCCTCTTCCCCCTGCCCGACATTTCCTTCTTCCTTCAATAAGCTGGGGTCTGGCTCATGTGGAGGGCTCTGTGGGGAAGACAAATATTTACTCTGGGAGTCACAGTCTCTCCCTGCTGGGCAATGCAGGTAGAAAGCTCTCTGGATAAAACCTTGCTGTTTGCAAATTATATTTTGGATAGGATGCAGCATCTACCTGAGCTGGCTCAGCTTCCCCATGGCTTCTGCATAATCTTATTTTAAAATGCCTTCTGAGTCCTGAATGATATTTTGAAACCAGAAAAGAGCTGATAAGAGGAATGACAAAACCAAACCAAACCGAACCAAAGAACAAAAACCAAAAAACAAAAAGACAAAACAAAATAAAAAAACACCAAAAAAAACCCCAACCCCCCCCCCAAAAAAAGCATCAAGGTGCTCAGATTATAAATTAATGCATACAAAAAATAAGCATGAGGTCATACAGAAGAAACACATGGCCACACTGGATTTAGGGGTAGTTATATTGATTTTAATGAGGGTTTATTTACCATTTCCACTAAAAAAACACAGACTGCTTCAGATAGCTTTTGAGAGGCCCTTGAGTATTTCCTCTTGTCCCACTTCAATGCCCACATCTTTCACAAAGTCTGATTCTTCCATGTCACTCAAGTCCTCACTCAGCTGAGGTGAGGCAGCTCAGGCCAGCCCCATTGCAGCCAGCACAAGGAAACCTGGGAATCAAATCCACCTGATGTTTACCCCAAAGGCTTTCAAGGGCAGGGTTTTCATGGGAAGCTGGTGGTGAGTCTGCAAACATCCACACCAGCTGCACGGGAGCCTGGGCCTCTCCATCTGCACACACACATCTCCATCAACCTCATTTTGGGTGAAGAGGAGGTTTCCTCTGTGTGGCCTCTCTCTGCCATCTCATCTTTCTTCTCCACTCACACACCACCACGGAGGGCTGCAGTTGATCAGCCAGAAGTGTCAGCTGTGGCCCTACATGAATTCTGTGTCCCTCAAACCCACCTCAGCAGGCGGTGTCACCCCCAGGCACTGATGCATGTGAGCTGCCAGGGCTCAGCCAGGCTCCGGCTGTGCGAGCGCACGCTCTGCACTTGACCCATCCTGTTGGCAATGTCACCCACTTCGGTCCCATTACAGCAGCCATGAATTGCACCCTGTTCACACTCTGGAACTGCCACAGCTCCCAGCTAAAGTTCAGACAGTTGCACAATGGAGCCATTCACACGTCTCATTAACTCCGGACTATGCATTGAAAATAACTGTGTCATATGAGTCTCCGATTCAATTTTCCCAGTTTATATCATTTATAGGTACCTTCCTGTTTATAACAGCAACTCCAGTTATGTAAAACTTTTTGTCTGTCAGTGGAGGAAAAGTGGTATGTAGAGCGCAATAGAATAATTCTTTAGTGTTATTAATTGTTGTCATCCCAAATAAGATAGGCCATAGAAGTATTTCAAATCCAAGCTCGAATGTGACAGGCATGGAGCCAACTCCTTCAAGACACCAGTGTGCCTTTGGTTCTGTATTTTAAACTTCTTGAACTTGTTTTTATCCTTTTTTAATTTACAACAGCAGTCAAGTTCAAGTTTCCAAGTAAGAAAAGTGTGAAGGCACTTGGAATTCAATAAGGCTCATACCATTGCCTACACATGGGAAGACACAAGGATCTTCTGCTTATGTGATTTATAGGATTGTATTTCTCTGCCGAGTGCCAACAGCAAGCCTTATGTTGTATTTGTCTGTGCTCTTGTATTAAGGTTTTTATAACAGATGCAGCACAGGGGTTTCTGTGTATCACATAGCACGTGCAAACTAAAGCACACATGTCCAAAGCTTCAGGAGGCACAATGGAGGGGTGATTGCAGAGATGGCTTTGGGGAATTAGTTCTGGTTTGTGCTGCACTGGAGAAGCAATGGCAAATTCTAGAACACAAAACCCTGTCCCAAACAGGCAGAGGTACAGTAAATCCCATAAAATGAAGCAGAGAGATGGGACAGACAAGGACAAAGAAAAGAACGAGCTGTCAAGGCTGGTATTAATAATGATGTGCAGCAGAGAGAGAACTGGACAGGCCTGTGCCAAGGCAACTTTGCTGGATGCTGCAAAGGAAGATATGAGATGACCTTGATAGTCTGTGTGAGGATACAAGAGCGGGTCAGGCACTTAGAGCAACACTGCAAGCAAAGCTTTGCTGGCAATCATTTTGTGCTTCTGCAGAGGTAATGTCAAGAGGAAGTCATTAAGGAAAACGAGGCTGTCATCAGCAAGATATGAAGTGGACATGCATTGGAGAAATGTCAGGATAGGGGGCTGCTAGGACAGAGGACATTCCAGGTTTTTGAGGTAGTAGTTCATGAAATAACAACAGCTGGCATTTGATCACAGGTCAGATGTCTGGGAGAAAGTGATAGCGGCTCCCAGGTCCTGAGCCAACAGAAATATTGCTAGAAGGAAGTAAGAGTTAAAATGCTTTGAAATAAAAATTAAAGACCTGTTCACCTGTGCTGACCTCAAGTTATCAGCAACCCATGCAGAGCAATGCATCAGAGACAGGCCCAAACATACAGGGAGACAGCTGTGGGGAAGCAGATTTGTAAGCCACTAGCAAAGAAACAACAGGTAGAACCTGGAGCAGATGCAGAGGCGCTCCCAGCAGGCACCTTGTGCTCTCTCCATCCATGTTCTACAGTGTTGCAATGTGCTACATCTTGCTATACCAAGATTAAAAATTTACAGAGAAAATTCCTCCTTGGTCACACATCCTTTCACTCTGCCCCCAGTTTTATACAACTCTGATGATGGATTTTTCCTGGAAGGAGAGTCTCAAAATATAGTGCATGATTAATATTGCAGCACATCTTTTTTGGTATTAATTTCCTGACATTTACTGACATTCACAACCACTCTCACACCTTCTTGAATAAAAAAGGTGTTGGGTAGATGGAGGCATTCTATGGAATTCTAGTATGGATTTGGGTCTAAATCATGAAGTACGTAACTAATGGATGTGATATATTCAATTCACTTGCACTTTTGTACACAAGGCGAGACCCAACGCCCTCTAATTTAGGGTATGTTGTACTTTTCCATCTGACTCAAAGCTCTCTATCTCACTAAGGTACATGGCTGAAGGGGTCTCCTGTGTTTGATTTGGAATTATAAAGTTTGTCCATGATTAAATATGAAAGCAAGTCTACAAATGAAACAGAGAGGGCTTGAAACCTAGGTCTGCTTGTACAGTGCACATTGGAAAGCCATTTTGAAAGGCATTTTAAGTTTTGCTCTTATCTTCTTGCCAAATCATCAGTGGTTTGACTCACATATCAGAGTTTTCAAGCAAAAAAAAAAGCTTCAGATGAACCTATTTACGTAGGAAAAGGTTTTTCAAAACAACCGCACAGGGGCCAGGATCAACATCTGAACACGGGCTGAGTTGTTACATTTTTAGAATTATTCCTTTCATTAAAGGCATGAGGGATATCTCACGCATCTCGGGGCCTGATTCAGAGTTGTAACATCCTAAACCAGTAATTGCTGTGCTGGGTGAAACCCTCTCTTTATATTTGTTTTGGAAGCAAACCTTCCAAACCCGGTTCCTTTCCAGCTCCATGGAGGAGAGCCTACCTTGCCTGTGATGCTGATGGCTGTAGCAGCAGCACTGCTGGATGTTATGGTGCAGATCTGAAAGAATAAGACTCAAAATAAAGGGAACAGCAAACTTTCCATCTTCTTGCTGCTCTGGCAGTGAGCAGGCTCATAAAACTGAAAGTGGTTGTTCAAGCAACTGCACTGAATGTCGGAGAGATACACTGGATTAAGAGCCTCGTTTGTGCCAAATCTTGTTGAGCTCTTTGCTGCAATTAGCTAACAACAGACCACCAGAGTGAGGGAAAGCCAAATGTCTGTGAACAAAGACAGTGTGACTCCAGGCAGGGAGACTGCCAAGTGGGGTGGTGGCAGTCTGGCCCTAAAGTGAGTGGATGCCTACAGGGAAAACCCTGCAAGAAGGGCAGCAGGATGGGTCAGAACAAATAACTTTTTCTTCACTGTTTTAAAAAGGACTTTTAATGAAAATAAAGATCTGGACCAGAACATGCAGCAGTGTGAAATAAAACATTTTGTTTGACTTCTCTCTCTCTCCAGTCACTCATGTACTTTCTACATTCCTTCCTATGCAGGGCCTCAGTTACCACTGCAAGCACAGAGATGTTGCTGACTTGGAAGCAATGTGGAATTGGGTACAGCACTTCTGCAAACAGATCATCTGAGATGTACCATTCAGAACATTCACCCAGAACATTCCCAAGCATTTTATCCCTGTGATTTGGGGCAGGGCTCTCCCCAGCTCTAAACTTCTGCAGTCACCAGTGGCACCTCTGGAACCCTTGAGAAGGTTTAAGTAGCCCTCTCATAATGTCAACTCTGCTCCCAGAGGAGTGCTGATAAACTTTTCTTTGCAAAAGGCTTTATCTGGACCTGAGACCTTTGTTTTGCACAGGCAATCGGTTACAGCATGTACCCCTCCCACTGCAGATACCCCTTTCAGGGTTGGGTTCTCCTGTTGTGATGCCCTCCCCAGCATGCCAGCCTGGCAGGCAGAAGGGTGGAGGGGACATCCAAACCTTTAAAACATTTTGTGCCAATTGGCAAGAAAGCAACAAGGACAATTGTTGTGAAATCTTTGCCAGATGGGAAAGATCTCCACCAAGAACTCTAGTAATCTCTAGTCATGTGGAAAAAAAACTTCCTTTATGTGAAACTGTGGTAAACTGACTCCATAATCTGATCACTTGCCCGATGAGAGGCTGTTGAGCCCTGTTTCTGATCCGGGACACAGCAGAATAAACAAGGCATGATTTGATCAAAGTCACTGGAGCAGCAGAGGGGGATGCACAGCATGACCGTGAGGAACATCTGGCTTATTGCAGTAACAGAGTCTGGACCAAGTGGATTTCAGGCATCTCCCATTTCCAGCTGTTTTAGTCTACAAGAAGATAGGCAATATCTGTAGAGATATTCCTGAAATATCTGAAAGAAATAAGGCCACAATGCCTTGCGAGAGACCCTACTGAGAACGGTGATGTATGCACAGCCTTTGGAGTAGCAGAGCCCAGAACATCTTACAGTAAAGCACCTAGCCAAATCCAGGGTTTGGTCAATCTCCCTCACTCAGGAACAGCTGATTTTAGCCAAATTAACTGTGTTAATATGAAAAACTTCTTGGTGACAGGTGTTCAACACTGAGATTATTTAAAATGCCAACTAAGATATTTTTTTCATGTGTCACCAGTCTGCATTGCCAAGCGTCTCGTCACAAGAAAGCATTAAAATTCATGCAAAAAAAAAAAAAAAGTAACATTTTTGGCAGGGCAGGGCATTGCAGCATTGGAAGAGAGAAATCTTGGAGGAATTGAGACAAACACACAGCTGGGAGCTGAAAAAGCTTCGCCAGCCACTCACTGTGCCCATCCCAGACTATTTATTTGCAGAATTCCCGAAGGCAGGAGGGTGCCGGGGTAAGAAAAGGCGAGCGGGGTGGAGAATCCAGCGAAAGACGGCTCCAAGCAGTAGCCTCGCAGGGAGACGACACCAAGCATCCTTTGAATAATGCCGCCAGCGCGGGGATGCGGGGCGGCGGGAGGAGGTGCGGAGCACGGCAGGGAGAAGCGGGAGCAAAGTCTGCTGCCGCTGCTGCCTCTGACATCACCGCGGGACGATTTACATTTCCCGACGTCACTCACCAACCCCTGCGGCCGCGGGGGACGGGGATGCTCGGAGCAGCCCCGGCGGCCGCCGCTCCCCCTGCGCGCCCCCGGCTCGCTGCGGGGGACGGGGCCGGGCCGGGGCCGGGCGGGGCGGGCCGGGCCGGCGGCGCGGGGCCCTTTAAGAGGTGCCGGCGGCGCGGGGGGCGGCACAGGCCGGGCGTGCATGGAGCCGCGGCCCCGCCGCCACCGCAGCCGAGCCCCGCGCACGGCCCCCGGAGCCCGCCGCACCGAGCCCCGCTCCTGCTGACGGAGCCCCGCGTCCCATTATAGCGACATCCATCGCACGGATCCCGCCTGGCGGACTGCACGGCGCTGACCCCGCATCCCAGCACGCCGGGATCCGCTGCACGGACCGCACTGCACCGAGCCCGCCGGGCGGACCGCGTATCCCGGGCCTCCCGCATCCCGAGCCCCATCGCCCCGCGCTGCCCTCGGCGCGGCGGGCATAGCCCCCGGCGGCCGGCGCGGGGGGCCCGGCTGCTGCCGCTGCTGCTGCCGCTGCTGCTGCTGCCGGCGGCGGGCGGCGGGTGCGCGGCGGAGGGCGGCCCGCTGGAGCCCTTCGATGCGCTCTACGCCAGCGGGGTGGAGGCGTACTACGGCGGCGACTTCGCGGGCGCGGCGCGGTGCCTGGAGCGGGCGCTGCGCAGCCGGCGGGAGCTGCGGGCGGCGCGGCTGCGGTGCCGGCGGCTGTGCCGAGCGCAGGTGCGGCTGGAGGAGCCGGGCCCGGGCACCGGAGGGGACCTGCGGTTCTTCGGCTCGGTGCTGCGGCGCGCAGAGTGCGTGCGGCGCTGCGAGGAGCCGCGCCTGGGCGCCGTGTCCCGGCACCGCGCCGCCGAGGAGGTGCGCGCCGACTTCCAGCGCAGGGTGCCCTACAGCTACCTGCAGCGCGCTTACATCCAGGTAGGCACCGCCCGGCCCTCCGAACCGCCCTCTCCAAAGGGTTACCCGCGCTTCCATACTCCCGAGCATCCCAGGTGTGCCCCTTCTGCCAGCTCTCCCGAGCCGTACAGGTGTGGTCCGCACGACGTTCTCTCTGGTGTGTGCGGTCAGTGGTCATGGCCAGTTCCTGAGACATGGAATCCTGGATAGCAACGTAGATTCTCTCCAGCTTTGGTTCACCTGTGCTTTACCTGTCCTGTTTTGGGTGTTTTTTCTATTTGCTTTGGGGAAAGGATGTTTTTGTTTTAATGTAACACAGTATAATTCTGAAAATTGCCTGCCTTCAGTTTGCAGAGAAAAACCCCTCAGTAACCCCCAACGCCCTCTGCCAGAGGTGTTTCCCTTTCAGACAACCTGAACTGATCTCATATTTCTGGAGCTGGGACTGTAGGTGAAGCTGGAAAGCTGGAATGTACATAACCTGTGTTCCAGGGACCTGATGGTCATTGTCCTGATGTGATGTGAAGTACTTTGCAGTATTTCTGGAAAGTAACAGTGTGCAGTCAGTGTTTAGCAGCCGCTGACATCCTGAGTATCATCCTCTTATCCCAGTAACTTCTGCCTTATAGCTGCTGCCTTACCTGAGAAAAATGGTGTTACTCTTTGAACTTCCTTGCCAAAAAGAAGGAAAAAAACCCAGAGGGAAAAAAAAAAAAACCCTCCCAGCAACCCACACCATGATAATGGTATTTTTCTTATTCATCCAAGACTTGTGCTCTGTCAAGCCAGCTACCTGTAGTAAGTCTTCCTGTTCATGACTAGTAAGGACAAAAACTCTGGGAATTTCGTTTCATGACAAACGGAATGTTTAAAGCATTTCTGGAACATCTCCCTGTGGATTTCTGCTTTATTTGAGCACATTCATAACCTTTTAGTTGTTATAGGCAACTTAATAGGTGAAGACCTGCGTAGTGGTGCACAGGGAGGGTGAGTCTGCTGAAATCCATTTCTAGGTGGAGAAACAAACATCTTTGCTAGGCAGTGCTGGTGCCTGTGGTGCAGCTCTTATGCAGCAACATCAAGGAGGAAAACCATCAGCACTCAAACCTAGTGGAAAATCATAGCTACATTGCTTTTTCTATGCTTCCTTTTCTGTCATTGCCTTAATGTCAGTTTTACAAGTCAGGGACTAGAACTGCATTGGCTTAAACTCTAATGGCCATGTGATGCAGAGTTCCTGAAAGAAATCCTGGGGGTGAACTGGAGCTGTAATTTGGCTTGTGTGCAGTGCCAGTGCAGCTGATGGTCCTTACTATAAAAGATATTCTATGTAGTGTCAGCATCTGTGGGAAGTGATGCAAAATTTGTCATGCTAAAAAATCAATGATTTCTTAATCTGATTTCAAAGCCTTTTTCAGACTCACTGATGTCAATCTCACTGAAGAACTTTACTCTAAATTAGATAATAGGGTTTTTGTCTCCCACTTCGGTAAAATTGATATATAAAACCACAGAAAATTTTGGGGTATGGGCTGTTCTTGCATGTATGCTTCTACTGAGACTGAAGTTATTTTCCTAATGGCATCCTAAGCTTATCAAAGCAATGTGTTGAAAACAGCTTTTTTAAAATTTATTTTATGTGTGACTCATCTTAATTTGCTTTTGCAACATCTGGGGATTTTATGTTCATGCTAACACTGATTTCACTGCTCTCAGATGGAGTAGTGGATGTTCTTGTTATCTGTATGGCTGTCCAGGTATCAGGCATTGGAGCCAAGGGAAGCTACTCTCTGATTAGGCTTGTTTGTGTTTTTAATAACTTTTTCTTTAACCCTTTCTGATTCTCTTGGATTTTGTAAGCAGCACTCTGACCAGCCTGGTCCCTCACAGCACCCTGCAGTGATTTGCCCATGTCCTCACCTGGCTGCTGCCTGTATCTGAGCTCTGCTCCCAGGATTGCCCTTTTGCTCTGGCTCAACAAGTCTGTGCACAGGAGAAAATGCCCCACATGGGATTTGCCTGCACTTGCACCAAACACGAGGTCTGCTGTCGTACACTTGGATGTGAACCATCCCCTCATGCCAAGGCTGAGTGCCAAAGCTTTGGCATGTTCCCTGGGGGTTGGGATGCATCAGCTCCACATCCTCTGCGTTGACTTTGGCTGCCACAGCTGCTCAGCATTCTGTCTGAAAAGGGGAGCTTCAAGGTGGGGCTTGTGCAGAGCCCCCCTGCCTTGCTGTGGGTGCACAGACAGGCTGCACAGCTCTGGGGGTGGCCACTTCACCCTCGTGTTTTGCTTCTTGAAACCAAAGAGATGAGGCTAAACACCCTGCTGTGTACCCTGTCCAGCTCCTCCCTGGGCTGCATCACGGGGCCAGGATGCTGAGCCCTGGGAGGATGGCAGGGTTTGGTGCCATTTGTGCTTTGAGAAAAGAGGAGCAGCCTGGAATGTGCTTCCCACCTCCCACTCTTGCTGACCTCGTGCTTGTTTGTTTCTCAGGAGGGGAGAAACACATCCCGTCAGGAGGGAGTGACAGAGCAAGGAACAGATGAAAAAAATGGAAGGGTTTGGCTCTTGTGCAGTGCTTTGAAAAGCGGTGCTGAATATACATGAACTAATCCTTGCAACACTCCTGTGGGGTAGGAAAAGCAAAGGCTTTCAGTCCTGCTGGACAGATGGACAGCCTAACATTGGCCAGCACTCTGTGTGCCTCTGCTGTTTTGGGAGCAGCAGAGCCACCCAGATGCCCTGGGAGCAGGCAGGGCTCCCCACTGCCTTTGGTGCCCTGGGAACAGGCTGGGGTCTCCCACTGCCTCTGGTTCCACTGCAGAGCAAGCACCAGCACAACCTGGCCCAGTTGTAATGATGTGAATGAGACTCTGCAGTGAATTGCTGGAAAACTGGTGCTAGATTTGGAAGTTTTGGGCTTTTTTTACTCCTTTTTTTTTTGCTTTTTTGGGACTTTTAAAACTGGATTGTAGCAGCAGATGTACAGGGCTGCATTGCTCCTGCTTCTGAGCAGATGCTGAAGATATTCCTGCACAGAGCACTGTAAAGGGGCAGGGAGGTGATGATATGTGTAGGTGAAATACCACTGCTATCCCTCTACAAAAACATGTTCTATCAGCCTTTGATGTGATCATCCCCATCATCCTATCAATTACTTCCTCATTTATCCATACTTTTCTGAAACAGAAACAGTGGTCTTCTGAAGACCACTTTTCTATTTCACAGACATGATCTGAGTGTTTCTGGTGACTCTGGCATGATGTGAGGGGAGGCTGTGGTGCACTGCAGGAATGGGACAGCTTGTGGGTTCAGCTAAGTGTTTCTGTCAGCTTTGGGCTCAGGATCAGCCTCCTGAAGTTGACTGCAGACTCTGCACACTGTAGACGGATTGCACTGAACAAGCAGCCCAAGTCCATGTGTGTTTGCAAGACTTCTTTGTGGCTTCTCAATATGTATTTAAGTAGAAGACTCCTCCTTTTCCTAGGCTAGCTGGTGTTTTCAGGTAATTTGGAAATAGAGTTGGGTGCATTTGCTTGAGGCAGTTAGGGTGGGCTGGGTTGAGAAGGAGATGGAAACATGCAGTGCATGTAGTGGGCTCTCCAGCCACAGTGAAAAGGTTCTTCAGTGGGTTTCTGCTGCCATGTCCCATGGGCTGGACAGTTTGCCAAATGCTGGTGAGTCTCAGCTCTGTGCTGGCTGCTTGGTCTTTGTCAAAGCAATAACCTCTGGGCTTGGCAGGTGGGTGTGGTACGATCTCTTTGCCCTCTTAAATATTTTATTAGTCATGTCCTCCTTGCTTTGCTGCTGTAGTCATCTTGTTTCTGTAAAAACCTAGCCTGCAGGCCATGATGTCCTAACCCTGCTTTTTGGAGTTTTTCTAGCTCTGAGAGTAAGTGGAGGAGGAAATGTACACAATGTACACTGTGGCAGTGTTTGCTGCTGCGAGCTGCTGACTCAGGAGCCGTGTTGGAGCTTGCCCTGGCTAGTCTGCCATGAACCCTGTGACAGAGCACTACTTCCAGTCCCCAGTCTAACTTCTGCAAGTCAGCTTGGTCCAAAAACAACGAGTAACTTGGAAAAGTTGATCACCGTGTCAACTGCAAAACCAAATCTTGTTTCTCTTCTACCTTACTGACCCTCCCCTTGAGGTCTCTTTCCTTTGTCTCGTCCTGTTGGCAGCCACAGCATTCCCTGGCCTGCTTGCTGGGTTGATGCTATAGCCTGTTTTAGTTTTCTGTGGATATTGGTGTGCTGTTGCTGAGCACTTCCTCCCAGTTTGTAAATCCTGAGCTGCAGTGTTCTTGTCTCCCCACTTTGCTGAATGCCCCGTTGCACATTGGTGAAGCATGGCAGGAATTGTATGTACGTAGTCTGTAACCACCAGCCTTGGATCTAGATGATGAAAAGCTTTTTAGCCTGTGCTTGGGTTTAAAACAATAAATAAAACAAGTCTCCAGCATGTTGGACATTGCTTCTCTCTTAGTAATGCCAGATTGTAGGTGGAGCAAAAGGGGCAAGAGCCTGACTGTGTCTGGCTTATCCTGTCTTTGGCTTGAGCTCCCCCTTACCATGTCTGAGATGTTTTTCAGTTCTGTTACCATCATGACTTCATGTGTTGCAAGCAAAAAACAATAATGTTTCGGTTTTCTGTGTTGTAGGAGAGACTGTTTATTTGTTCTTTAAGGCTGTTTCTTTTTTTAAAAAAACAAGGTCTTGTTTGGGGAGAGCTTCCACTTTTATCTTCAATGCTGGGTTTTCCACAGTGCAGCAGATGGGGCAGTGCTGGAGGCAGCACTGGGAACGTGTCCTTGGGTCACACTGGGCTGTCCTGCCCACCCAACCACCAAGATGTCTGAAATGCAGCAGGCACAATAACCACTTGATAAAAGACCACAGGAGAGAAACAAAAGAGACAAGTGTGAGGCCAAACTTCAGAAACACTTGTGATACAGATTATTCCTGACTCCAGTTCTGCCTTTGAAAACTCCCTATTTATGACAATCCAGACCCAAGGGAGGAGAGTTGTGTATGTAAACCTTGGCCTTTAACCTCCCAGTCTGGTTGTTCTGTCCTCTGCCAGTGCTTGTGTGATCTCTCCACCAGCCACACTTGGGTGGCTGAGTGTACCAACCCTCAGGGTAGTGGTTGTTGAGACATTTCAACCAAATCCTTTCCACCTCGAGTAACTACTTGCTGCCCACCTCTGTGTATTTCACAGGGCCAGAGACTTCTGTCTCTGTGGCAGGTATGTGGATCACCTACCTGGGGGCTATGGAGTAATTCTGGATTCACACCAATGTGGTTGCTTAGGGAATTTGGTTTGTTTCACTCCAGGACTGCTGTTTTCCATGAAGGTTTTGCTCAGTTTTCCTTCGTGCCACAATGCTGCATGGACCTAAGCTGGTAATGGGGTCCTGTCCTGGGGTGAGCCACAGCCTTTGGGGAAGTGTGGTTTCATGTGCAGCATCTCATGGGCACTGACACAGAATAATGTGTAAAACTTCTTACTTTAAAGTCTTTGGGGGAGCAGCTGTTTCTCACCAGAGGCACCACCTGTCCTGCAAAGTCTGCCTGTGCCGTTGATCTTGTTTTTGCAGGATTTATGTGACATCTCAGATGAAGACCTATAGTAAAACTGTTGCATAATCATTATTATTTGGATTTTTACTATTAGTGGTGTTTATTTATCTTCAATCTTGAGAATTGGTATTACTCAGATACTGGATAAATAAACAGATCTGAGACTTAATCTCTTGGAACATCTCTTTATTTAGATTTTCTGAGAAAGCATTCCTACTCCTCGGCAGAGGGTAAATGTTAGTGCTCAGAAAGTTAAAATTATTTAGGACAAAAATAAACTCAGTTTATGGGGATGGAAAACTTTGAGTCTTGATGGTTGGGTCAGTGTCCTGGGTTTAAAACAGGATATTTAGTCCTGCCCTAAGCCGGGACACTGACCCAACTGCCCCTGCTCCTGTTCTTGCTGACCATTTCAAATGAAATGCTTCTAACATGTTTAGAGTTGAAAGTGTTGTCAAAGAGGGAAAGAGGTGACCCAGTGGTTCAATTCTGCTGCCAGCAAATGCAGACTAGGTACATCTTTGTCATGAAGGTGTCTCAGTGTCTTCACAGGAGTCAGTCTTGACTTTTTGGACTTGAGTATGGGCTTGTCATGTACTAAAAATTAGACTAGCTGGTTGTAGTGATTTTCTGCTGGTTTCTTTTGTTTTTTGAGTGTTTGTGTTTGGTTCTTTTTTTTTTTTTAATAGAGCAAATGCAAAAGCAAAACTAAGGTGTTTGCAGTTTGCCACATCATTTCAACTGGTAGTAAATTAGCACAGCACTGCCCAGCAAATCAGGACACAACCAGTAAACATCTACTGGTCTTAGACCCACTAAGCTCATTTCATACAGCCTAATAATCATCCATTTGATAGCCAGGGCTGCTCTTTTGGTCTTGCCAAATTCCTCTTTCTCACTTCATGGCTATGCAGTCGTGCCAAGGCTTCAAATTATACTAAATACTAAATAGAATAATATAGAAAAGTGCTATTGCAGGCTGGGTCCCAGTGCAGTGGGTCCCAGCCTGCAATATTTTGCAGTCTTTTGGAGAAAACAAGGTAACCCTGAATTCCTCCTTATTTCTTGGCAGTCTCTGGTGACGTGGCTTGGATGATGGATGAGGCAGGTGTGACTCACATGGTTTGAGTGGATTTTTTGAGACCTTGATCTAAAGGCCTCTCAGTGCAGGTTAATATCCCAAGTGGAACAAAACTGGGCACCAACAGTGCAGGAGAGCCCAGACTCCTGATGCTGGGGTGGGACCCAGGAACCTGCCCCTTCCCTGCTCTTGCATCTCCTTAGTTTCTCATGGGTATTGCACTTTCCCCTGCTGGCTGCTCCTTGGCAGAGCCCTGCTGCTGCACTGCCCTGTCCATGCGCCGTGGTGTGCTGGGATTTGTTAAGTGGCTTTTTGAGCTGCCTGTTAAATCTCATCCATACGTCTGAGAGCTCTGCTCTGGCTTCTGCAGAGCCCTTTTGTTGTCCTTGGCCACAGGAATAACAAACGGCAGCTGATGATGAACTGCATGTGAATGAGCAATGCAACTTAGCCCTGCTAAGCAAACTTATGCCCAGTACTCTTGAGTTGTGGCTGAGGTTTCAGCAAGGATTATTCCAATTTCTTGTACAACTGGTGATTTCATCGTGGATGGCACCGGCAGTGGTGAGAAACCATCCTGTCAGTAGCTGCTGCTTTACTGCCAACCTCCCGAGCACTGCTGGAGCCTTGCTAGCAGGATTCTGGGCTCAAAGCACTGCTGGACGTCTGGAGCAAGGAATTGAGGGGTTATTTATCTTAGTTTTTTCCTTTGGAGGTGGTATGAATTAGTCATTGTGATTGGGTTTGTTCCCAAGGAGTAGGAACCCCTGTGCTCTGCACAGGGCATATTTCCATGTGTGTAGTCTGGAGTGAGGCCAGGCTGAGTTGGGATGAGTGGATGTGAACCTGGAGTGACCCAGCTGAGGGCCCTGGAGTTCCTGGGGAAGCTGAGATCAGGACTTGGCCGGTGTGTTCCAGCAGTAAGGGATGGCAGGAAGAAGGGCACGAACTTCCCTGCACGCTTTTGTTTCCAGCCAATGTATCAGCAAGAAGGTATTGACATTTTTATTTCTTGGCCCTGAGCTGGTGGTGACTAATGAAGGCAGGGGGTCTGCCTGTGGGTGGGTTCAGGCAGCAAAGAGCTGTTCCTCATCAGCCTGTACCTCCCAAGCATCCTTCTCCTTTCCATGACAACTGGTCACTTAAACAGACCCTCCAGGGCTGACGTCAAGGGTCAGGGATTTGGCCACCAAATAATTACAGCAACCAAAATAGCATCACTTTCCCCACCCCTTCCTTCCCACATGATCCTGCTGAATCCCAACTCATAAATGTCCTTTTTTTTCTTTCTTGGATGAGAAGCAAAGCCCACATGTATTAGCTGGAACATATGGCAGGGTTTGGCTGGAGCCCATAAGTTGTGAAGGCCAAATATTCACTTGTAGCTTCTTGTTCACTTAAAAAAAAAAAAAAAAAGAGGGGAAAAACACGTTCTTTCAGGATTGGATGAAAGGCTGAGTCTGTGCTGGTGCTGGGATGGGAGGCAGATAGGGTGTGGGACAGCATGCTGACCGTGCTGGTGTGACAGGGAACGTGTCCCCTCACAGCCACTGAGAGCTGGCCTGGTGGCAGTGGCCACTGTCCCTTGCTCCCTGCCCTAATGCTATTTCTCATGTCAGGCAGGGTTTGCAGACAGAATGTCACCAGCACCAGGGGTGCAGAGCAGTCAGCAGGTTTTACATGTGGGTTAGCCATGGACAGGAGAAAATTCTGTCTTTGCAGCAGTAAAGGCTTTATTAAGGGTCTTGGGAGCATCTGGGAGGGCACAGAAAATTTGTGAAGGAGAGGAGAATGAAGGGACATTGTCAGAAATTGAATGTCTGCACCACCAGAATGTACCTGGTGTACCCAAACTAAAAAAATCAGAAACATCACGAAAATGCTTGTTAGACATCAACATGCTGCTTTTCACCTTGGGTTTTCCAGAGCAGCTGCAATGGTGGCCTTGATCTCACATCATATCCCTGCAGAAAGATGAGCCTGAGGCTGTGCTGTGTCCTGTCAAAGTCAGAGGTGGGAGCACATGAATCCACAGAGCCTTCTGCCTGGAAAAAAAAGGGTGGGTAAATCCTGCCTCAGAGTATTGCAAGTAGGGCACTGCCTACACCCACAGCTCTTTGAGGTCAGGGCTGGACTCCCGAGGATGCAGTGGGGAGATGTACTGGAGTTCATTGCCCAGGGCTGTGAGTGCAGCTTCTTTTGAAGATGGAGCCAGCCATATTCCTTCCCAGGAAAGATCAGTGGTGTAGAAAGAGCTTGGAAAATATCCTTCAGAATATTTGCTGAAGGTGTTGCTGTGACTGCCCAGGGACTGAAGCACAGTCTGTTGGTTCCCTTGCTTAGAAAGCTGCTTTTAAAGTGGTTTTTGCTAAGGCACTGCCTGTTCTAAGGTTTATATATATATTCTGAGGCATCTGTGACCTGAGTTACTCTGTGTCTTTGGAAGCAGATGAGAAACTGCAAAGTTTTGTTGAAATAGTCTGAAAGGAAGATTTTAGTGAAATATTTTAGTGAAAGAGAGGAAAATGTTGTGTCTTACCTGCATTTTTCCTATTTATGGAGCTGCTGGTCTCTGTTGCAGGGACTGAGAATGGACAGGAGTTTTCTACTACCTGTGGGCAGCACTGATCCTGGGGATGTGCTTGCAGGCTGTTAACCAAGAGTTGTGAGATGCCCTGAGCTCCAGAGGTGGCTGAGGAAGGGCTGTTTTTGTAGAGGGAACTAGGCTGCTTTGGGAGAGGCTTTTATTGCATGGTGATGCAGATCCTGATCTGTGCTGCTGAAAGCAGGTGCTTGGGGCAGGGTTTGCTGAGTGAGTGGTGCTGGTGCATCTTGTGCTCCTAATTACCCTGGTGCACTCAGCACACTGTGTGTAGGCACTGCAGATCCCATTGTGGGCTGCTGGGGAAGCTGGTCACCACTGCTCCCTTTGCTTTAAGTATCTTTTAAGATCTTTTAAATGTCTTTTGGCAGATGGTGGTTCCTTGGTTGGCAGCCCCAGTCCATTTTCTTTAACACAAGTGTTGCACCCTGGTACCCAGGTGGCTCTGCTGCTTCTCTGGGGTTGCCACTCCAGGGTCAGTCACAGACTCCTGCAGCCAGCTACCTTGGCTCGCTGGGTGCTGCTCACTAAAACTTGTTTTCAGCTTGGATCCTGCTACAAGGCAGGCAAGTACCCAATAAAACAGTGATGTGCCACTTTAGGAAGCAGCTTGTCCACTCAGCTGTCAACTGCACATCCCTTCTGTGCAGCCTAGGCTGGGCTGCAGGACTGTGGCAGCTCATTGCAGGCATGTGCTGTGTGTGTGAGGGTGCAGAGGACGCCTCAGGCTCCCCCAGAGCTGTTTCCCCAGGTGATGCCCATGTCTGGGCTGTGTCTCCAGCTGAGTTCCAGCTGAAGCCAGGCTCAGACTGGCTTCATGCAGCACTTTTGCCTGCATGGGGGAGCAGAAGCTGTTGCACCCCTGTCTGCCATCAGCATGACCTTTGTGTGCTCTCCCTTCCTGCTGCTGGAGTTTGCTCTCCACCACCCAAACTGCAGAATCTTTCTCACTGTGCCCTGAGCACTCCTTGCCCAGGCTCACCCCCCTCCAAAGGGGCAGATCCTGCCCACACTCAGTGCTTTAATGCTGGGTTCAGGTCTCATTGCTGTAGCCTCAGTGACTTGGGTGTAACAAAAGCACAACTTGGGACATCAGTGCCTGGTTGTGCAAGCACTGTGAGAGGAGGCAGCTCTGCAAGGCACTGCTTTGTAGAGGACAAGGCTTGTAGCTCCCGTGATGGCCTGGGATGTGCAGGACAGTTTCAGTTTTGGCAGCTGGACTCTTCCATGTGATAGCTGAAGCTCTGGGAGTTGGAGTAGGCTATGATTCTCTGAATGTTGCCAAACTCGGATCTGAGCTTAACAAAAGAGATTTTCCCATCTTGGGAGACTCATTCCAACCCGATTACTGTTTGGGTTGTTCAGCAAAACAGTCCCTACAAAATGATTTTTGCACTGTAGCACAAGGCTTCCATGGTGGGGTTTTTAACTCCAAATCACTGTTTCTTTAATCACTGTGCTTCTGTTTTCCAAATATATTTTTGGATCCTTGCTGGGAAATCTGGCTAGATGACAGACTCGTAAATAAACCATTTTTAGCTTCTAATCCTTTTTGAATCAAACCAAACCAGGTAGAGACCTGAATAGCCATTCATCTGGACTTTTTCTTGTAAGTTACAGCTCTTAAAGTTGTCACTGAGTTGCCAGCAATCAATACACTCAGCTATACTGAAAAGCATGGTGTAGAAGCCATAGTGTCCTTCATTATGCTTTTGAGAAGTATTAGATAGTGAAGGTTTGCATGTTTCAGGCTTATTGTTTACATTCCTGTCCCTCTGCTGCCGTTTTGCATGGTGGCTGTTACAGCTCAGCTCCTCAGTGGTGGAGCCCTGCTCAGAAAGGGTTCCAGGTCCTTTGGGACCCTCTGTGCTGCTCTTTGGGGTTGCTTTGGTATTGCAGCCAACCTGTGCTGAATAACAAAGTCCTGCTAAGTAGGATTGCCAGCTGAGCTCTTGCATGCTCTGGGTGTGTGCACAGATGTGCAGGGAGCTGGGGAGATGAACAGCAAAACCCTCCTGGTGTTTGCCTACCTGAGATGGGAGGGAGTGCTCAGGTGTAAAGCTGGCAGTGCCCCTGAATGAGGGATTATTTAATCAGGCTAAGAAAGTACTCAGGCCTAGAAAGGCCTATATTTGGGAAGTGATCAGGATTGCTGTGCCAAGCGAATGTTGCTGTTTAAGTGCCAGTTGGTCAATGGCACAGCTGGGTCAATAGTGCATTATGTCAACCCCTTTACTGTCCATCTTATTTAAGCCGCTTAATGGCAGCTTTGGAAGTTATTATCTGCTACTGAGGGAGGAGAGCTAAGCCCAGACAGCTGAGAGTTCAAGTGTATTTAATTTTGCTGTTTGCTCTTGAGTCCTTGGCTTGGAAAGGTAAGGGCTGTAGGAAGACAAGGAAGGGAGAATCTGCTTTTCTTTTCCTAGTGTTTCCTCTGTGTCAGGAGGATCATCAGGCATTTTGGAGGTTATCCTTGTAGATTCCCCTGTTGCAAAACTGCAGTAGAATTTTGGCTGTGCTGTATTCTCCCTTTTATGTGCCAGCAAGCTTGGCTCCCTGCTCTTATCTACACTTAGTGCTTTAGCAGTCCTGAGCATGGAAAACTAGGTCTGCTTTTGCTTAGCATTATAAGCCAAAAAGCAGCACTCAGCTATCTCTTGTGTCAGAGCCAGGGGTGCTGCTGAGTGCAATCAGAGACTTTGTCCAACCAGTGACGGGTGACAGCAGAGGGGTGTCAGTGCTGGGGAATTTCAGACAGAGATATGTACCAAAGGCTGCTGAAAATAGCAGGGTTTGAAGCCTTCTGAGCTGCACACTTTGATCTTGGTCCATGCTGAGGACAACTGCTCTGACTGATGGACTGCACTGTAAGTTGGTGATGGATTTAGCAGAGTCCTCACAGGTGTCTGGATTTGAGATGTGCTGATATTAGCAGTAAAGCTGGGTAAAATGTCTAATGGTGTATCTGTCCTTTAATGTGAAAGCACTGAGATGGAGGTTGTTAGGACAAACGGAAGGGAGTGTGACGCAGCTTATTCAGAAAGACAAAGAGCTGAAGTGGTGCCTGTATTTGCTGTGGGCTCACATCTGTTCTGATGACTCAGGTTGATGCCTGATGGCTTACTAAGGCACAGCTGCACTGTGCACTGAAGTGTGTGTGTTGGCTGCAGCCTGTTGGGTTTTTGTTCTGCACAGAGCTCAGATGAGATCTGCCAGACCTTGGGCTCAGGTGCAGCAGCCCCTGATTGTCCCAACTGTGCTTGATTTGAGAGCCTGTGAGCCAGACACCAGCACAGTCCAGGAGGCAGGACAGCAGTGGCTGGGTTTGCTCCAGCCCAGCACTCCCAGCCCTGCTTTGCCCATCTGTGGAATGAGTTTGATGTGCAGTAATTGCACACCAGGCACTCTGTGTGTGTGACAGGGCTGACATGACATATCTGGGGAATGTCAGATGCGCTGCGTGGTGTCCGTGCTCCGTGAGGGAGTTCCAGCAGGAACAGCACACACAAACAGTAGCAGATTAATTAAAGATGTCCTGCTCTGCAAAAGGCCAATTATGGAGCAGCTTGCTCAGAGTCAGTGGTGCTGCCTGACCTGTTAGCAGGGCATGAGCTAACTGTCCCCTCAGAGGAGAGCAGTCATCCAGCTGTGGCAATTCACTGTCACAACTGTCCTGCACATCAGAGAGGACATGTGGCTGTCAGCCATGCAGGTCCAGGGCAGGTCAGCTTCCATCCCTCTGTTAAAGCTGCTCCACAGGCAGCAGAGCAGGGTCTGTGTTCCATACTGCAGACATTTGCAGCCAGGTGTTCCTTACTACCTTTGCAGAGACTTCAGTACCTTTGGTATGTTTATTCCAGATGTTTCTCCTTGAGCTGCTGCTGCTGCTGTTTTAAAGGACCCTCAAAACCTGATAATATCCCTGGGACCTGGGGAAATTGAGCATTTCAGATGAGTGGGAGTCCAAAATCATCATCAGGCTGCAGAATAATGGTTGTCCTTGTTTTAGGCCTTCAAAGCCTGATAGGATCATGGTCAAAAATGTGACTCAAGGGTTTTCTTTGGAGTGGTTCCTGAGTTACAAACATTTTCTTGTTGGGACCTGGACTGAATGTGGAAAGCCAGCTGCCTTGTCCAGGGGCAGCAGCTTTCATTTCACAGGACTCATCTGGCTGAGCATGAAGGGTGAAGTGTCCTAAATGTCCTAATGTCCTAAACCCAATCCCATCCCTCTGTCCCACCACTTTATGGCCCAATGCCATAAATCCCATTCTCTAGCTCACCATAAATTACCCTGTGAATCTTTTCTACCCACATCCCTGCTTCTTTCTGGTGAACCTCACCAGCAAGACCCTTACAATCAGCATGAACTCCTGCAAGGACAGTCAGACCCATCAGCCATGGGGCTGAGCAGGGCTGACAGCTCATGCTGTCTCAGCTACACTGCTTGAGGAGAGTTGCTGAGAGGGATTCTCCCTTTCCAGCAAGGCTTTATCTATTTTTCATATTGCTTTACTTTAATCAAACAAAAAAAATCATTGCTGGAAAAAATAATTATTTCAATATCCCCTGAGATTTGTTTTGGAAAGCTGATACTCTGCTTGATTTCAAATTCACGAGGTGAACTGAAATTTCAGCTCTGGAGCATATTTCACTTTGTCTTCCACCTGTGGGAGAACTGAAAGAGAAATGTAAGCAAGAAAAGTGGGGCAGGAAAGAGAAGTGGCAAAGGGACTGGGGAAAGGAGTCACAGCATCAAATGTGTTTGTCAGACTCCTGTGCCAGACTGGAGGAGGAGACCATGGGGATGCTGTTGTGTTGAGGGGCACTTGCCTGTACCAGGTTTGAGGAGGATGAGCAGTGATAGGTTTGTTTCTTTTGAAAGGAGGAACTTGCCAAAAGGTTGGATTTGAACATTCTCCCGTGGAAAACTGGAGCAGGAGTTCCTGCTGGGGCTGAAGCAGCCAGGCAGGCTCTCTGTGGCTGGAGAGAGCGAGCTGGGGGTCATCCCTCACAGGGTCTCAACCCTGCACAAAGCACACAGCTGCAGCCAGTGTCTCTCAGCTTGCCACTTTGGAAGGTTTTGAAGGCCATGTAGCTCTGCTTTCACTTCCTAAAGCCTCTGTGCCAGGTGTATGGAAGAGCCAGCACTGTCCCGCAGGGGATTTGGCCCTTCCTCAGGAGGGACTCATCCTCCAGGCCAGTAGGCAGAGAAGTTTAACCAGGGTTGTTCTCAGGTAGTGTGCACTGGGTTTCACATCACTGAAACACGTCCAAAAATTGTTATTACTTTTTATCCTAGTTCACAGTAGAAGATTTCACATTTACAATAGGACAGCGGTCTTCAGCAGCAAGCATAGACACATTTCTTTTCTGAGCTACAGAGACATGGATTGCTGCAGAAGAAAATTCACAATGATTGGTGTTTTGATGGACCTCAGGTTAGCAATTGGGAGTGTCATAGCCTGTCCATGAACACCTTTTCTACTATAAAGTGAGGCTTTCCAAGAGCTTTTGGCCTTTTCCTTAGCAAAGAGGATACACTTCCCTGGCATGGGATGCAGTACCCCAAACCCTGCTTTACCCCAGACACACATCTTTGTGTCCAATTGCACAAGTGTTAGTGTGTTAAACAGCTGTGTGACGTCTTCCACAGAGCTGGGCTTGTGAATTTGGGAGATTTGGGAGCTCGCTTGTGCTTACACACTTGTGTGCACTCGTGAGTGCAGAGCCTTAGGAACAAGTAGAACAGCTGTACTCCTTGAATCTTTCCTAGTTCCTCAGCAGAAGAAAACTTGCCAAAAATATGGCACCCTGAATTTGTAACTGCTCTCTTTGTTCCCATTTGCTCATATCTCCAGAGGAATGAAGTCATTTATTTGATTTGCCCTGCTGCTTCACACTCCTGCTTATGAATGGCTGGGACAAGCCTGGCTGCGTGTGGTTTGGAAAGATGTGTTCACTTGCACGTTGGTGTCCAAGCAGAGTAGCTGGCTCTGAAATCCTATCAGTGAGGCTTTTGAGTAACTTGAAACCCCTCCCGTAGATGCTTTGAATTTCTTCCACTCTGACATTGTGTAAGCCCCTGTTGAAGTTTCATTACCTCAGTAACCACGGAAAAGCAGCCAGCCTTTTCACTGAAACCTTCCCCACAAAGGTCTGGATTCATTCCCCCACCCCCCTTTTTCCTTGAATGCAGAGCACAGCTTATTGTAGTTTAAATAACAGGGGAGAAGGCCAAGTCTGCATATGGATCTGGGTGGCATCCTGCTAAAGAAGTAAGAATGTGTCCTGTCCCCTGGCTGTCTCTGTGCCACTCTGTACTAAATATGGAAGGTGGCCTGTACAATTTTCAACATAATTAGGATATTCAGTACTTTATTTAGAGTAACTTATAACAGACCAGTCCCAAGCAGCTGCTGTTTCATGGGCCATCCTTGGTATTTTCTGTGCTTTAAATAACTCCAGAGTTTTGTGATGTGCTCTGGTGAGACTTTTCCCTACTTTGTCTCTAAAATTTGTTTCCAGAGCCTTGTGTACTGAGTCATTGATTCCCCATTGGTTTAGCAGGGCATTGTGGTGTGAGCAGTCAGAAGATTTCTCTAGTGCTCTTTCTCTTAGGGGCAGTATTCCTGGCAGAGGAACTTCAGCCTTGCCCAGAATGGTACAAATCCTCCTCAGCACAAATATCCCCTTCCCACATTCACTACTGAGCCCCATCCAGGTTCCTTCTAGCCTGACTCCTCCTGCTATTTTTAACATAGATCAGAAGAGTTACCCAGGAACAAAAAAATGTAATTTTTTGCCAATTTTTCATCTGGTTTCACCCAAGGAGACAACCACAGTGTATGCCACTGCTATGTAGAGAAGCTAAAATATCCTGTTAAAAAATCAAGACAAACCTCTGCCAGCAGCCACTACATGGAGCTGCTGAGGACTTTTCCTTGCTGTGGAATACTGCTAGGATTTGGGAAAGATTTTAATTTTTGCTTTTTTTTTTTTTTTTGAGTGGCCTAAGCCCAAACAACTGAAATTCATGGGAAACTGAACATCCAATGAAAAGGTTTTTTATTTGATGCCCACACTTCCCAGTTTAAATCAAGTCAAGCTCCACTTGCTGATGCTTGGAGAGGAAAAGGAAAGACCTTTTTAGACACCAGGCAATGCAATATATGTGCCTCCCCAGACACTCTAATTTTCAGCCTTTTTTATATTCAGACACCTATAAAATTAAGGGATTATTTTGTTTGGCACAAGATCCTGTCTATTTTCAGAAGCACCCAGAGCTGCTCCAAATGCTGCAGTTACTGCTGCTGGGGGAATTGGTGCCAGGCAGCTGCTTCTCATTTCTAGGGAATTTAAGAAAAGTTCACGGTGCTTAGCTGATGTTTTGTGTTTAGTAAAGCCTTTGCTTTCTCCCTCAAAATTTCATTAATCACATTACTTGTTCCTTAAGCAGCAAGGTAGCAATCAGGCAGAAAGGATTGATGTTATTTGCTCATAGGCAATCCAAAGTTGTTGAAGCAAGGAAAGAAGATGAGAAGACTTCTCAGTCCTGAGAAAGAAAAGCCGTTGCTTCAGGCTGTGCTGTGGGAGGTGCAAGGCAAGAAGTTTACCTTAGCTGAGTGAATGAGCACAAAACCCCATCTAACAGCTTTCCTCTTTCATGGTGGTTATGGCTTTGTTTTTTTCCTTTTAACTAATGATTTTTTCATGTGCAATCTGCACAGAGCCAGTGTGTGATTCTGCTCTGTGCTAGAGGATGGGATGCTCAGAGCCAGTAACAGGTGTACAAACTTTTGGAGTTCTTTCATCTCATAGAGCCTGGAGTGCTTGCACTGATGTGGTAAATAAATTCCTGAGAGTGTCCATGTTCAGCAAGGTGAAAGCAGGAGGGAGAGTTCCTGCTCTTGCTTTGTGCCCATGGTCAGAATCTGCATCAGGCACCCACCACCCTGCTAAGATGAAAAGATATGAAGGCACTAAAGTGTGATCATGTCCTTTGCCACAGATCACACCATGTTTTGTTAGAATTACTCAGTTTAGAAGACTAAAATAGCCCAGTAAGTTGCCTTCCACAGAAAAAGTGAAGAAATCAAAAAAGCAATGTATGCCAGAAGGGTGGTAGGGGGGAAATGGTCCAACAGAGTCTGCCCTGCTCTGGAGAGCATGAGCCTCTCCAGAAATCCATCCCTTTCTTGATTTGTTAATTAATTTCAGTGATGTAGCTATTGAAACTCCTGTGCAGGTGGGAGGGTTTGCTCTGCACATTTTCATTGCAAGTAACTGCAGAAGGAAAGAGACTTCACCAGACCACAAGGAGGGCTGAGCTCTGTGTGTTGGCAGCAGGACAAGAATTATCTCTTCATTAGCAAGCTGTGAATGTTTGCTGTAAACTGTTGTTGTGAATTGACTCCTGCAATTCATGTCATTCCCATGCCAGATGCTGTCAGGCTCATCAGTAAAGCCACTCCAGGCCACCCTGTAATTCTGGTTAGACCTAAGCATACCCACAAGTGGAGTGTGAGGGGAAACAACTCTTGGTGCATACACACTTGTGAATGGGTGAGATCAATAGGCAAACTCTTGGTAGTTTTTTAATGTTTCCAAGACAGAGGTTTGCCATGTGTTTGGGTGGATGCTGGCACTGCCCTGGGTCCCTCTCTGGCTGATATGCAGGAAACCATTTTGCCATAAAAGCTGTGGTGCTAGAGCTGCTTCCCTGAGACAGCTGACATTTCACCCTCCTTGCTGAGAAAGCCTTGCTGTAATCTGCTAGATAAGGAAAGTATTTTTATTCCACCTCCAAATACTCTGCTTGCTCAGAGTCTGGCTGTGCCACAATTTTTGCAAGGAGCGGGAGGCTCTTGTTTAGCACAGATGCTGATCTTACCCCCTCCCAGCTTGCTGAGTCACACAGATGCAGCCCAGACATGATGTAGGCTGCATATCAGACTTCCCAGGCTTTCCCACCCTTGCAGACCTCCTGTTGTGGTTTCAGCTAAAAACAGAATTGAGGGACTTGATTCATCCTTCATGGGAAGAGCAGGGGAATGACCTGGATTTTCATGTCTTTTCCATGCAGGAGTTGAAGTTCCAAAGGCAAACATTGGTGTTGGCTCTTGGAGAGATGATTGGCTTCCTGCTTCATTCCTGGGGACACTTTCTGACTGTCACGTTTTGGGCTGTGTGCTGGCTCCTGTGGCGCTCAGAGATGGGAAGCCTTGCTGGGCTGGGAGTTTGCTGTGGTGCTGATTCAGGAAGGCAGACGGGGAAGATGCTGGAAGATGCCTGTGTTGTGACATGTGACCAGTCTGTTTCCAGGAAGAGAGCTGCTGTGCTTCTTTCACAACTTCAGTGATAAGCAGCCAGCCTGGAGCAGAGCCTGGAAAATGTACAGAGTCATGGGATTTTTCATTCTTGGTTGTGCACAGCTTCTTCATCTTGGCCCTTGAGAAAGAACAGAGCTCTGGTGTATTATTTTCCAGCTCACAGCCCAGGCAGACTAGTCTCATGGAAACTGGATCCTTTGGGGAGGAAAGTTTAGAGGGTGTTGGTTTGTTTCCTTTGCCATTTATCTTGCTTGAGGAGATGAAGGACTGGGAATGAGACAGGTATATCACCATCTAAATAATGTAGATTGTCTAGTGTGTTTTGGGATGAATCCCAGTTTCCTTTGGCTGTTTTTATCCTAAAAGGTGTCAAGTGCTTATGTACATTTCATCAAGTGACTTGTTGATGCTCCTCAAGCAATAGATGCCTCAGTTGCATTGAGGCATGTTTCCAGCAGGAGGAAACAGTCAGAGGCTCACGAGTGCCCTGGGTGAGAGCAGCAGATCAGGCTGGAGGTGCCAGCTGAGGAGAAGGCTGATGGAGACAGTGGTGCCTGCCTGCCCCTGACACACTGATCTTGCTCTACACATTGATTTTCTTCTCTGTTTTCAAGGATGTCCATGATATCAGTCTCCCAGCTCCTTTTCATCTCTTTTCCCATGTCGATACCTGGCTTAACCTGGGTGCCAAGGGGCAGCACAAAATCACAGGTGCCTGGCCCACACAGGGCTCCTTTGACTTCTGGTGTCAGGAGGAGGCAGATTTGGATGAGAAACAGTTTCCTACCTGGAATTTCCTGTTTGGGTGCTGGGAAGGTTGTTAGGGATTCCAATCTTAATTATGAATTTTTTGTTTCAATTAAGATCCCTCCCAGATAAACTTGAGCCCAATGCCAGATGTGTCACAAACTCCAGCCTGCCACTCTGCTCCTTTGAAGCTCCTTGCGAAAACAGACTGTGGACATGCAGTGCAGAGACTGCATTTGGATTTTCTAGTGAGAAAACCTATTTGTCCCAGGCTTTTGCTGATGTTACTCTTAGTAACGTTTGTGTGCACTAGAAAATGCATGATTAATGGTATTGGGGGAGGAGGAGGTTTGCTTTTGGTTTTTGTTTTTATGCAACTGACAGAGAGAGCAGCTGTATCCAGGTACAACAAAGGTCCCCAAGAGTGGCCAGCACTGGGCACTCAAGGAAGGACAGAAAAACATGTTCAGAGCACAAACAGGATGCTTGTTTTCAATATACAAGGCAGTTAGCAGTTGCAGTGGTTCATTAAGAACTGGGGTAAATGATCTAGCCTGGCAAATCTTCTGAATTAAAAATGCTCAAGATCTTTCAGAATTGTAATTCTCAAAGGTCACAGATTCATGTGAATGCTGCACTGACAGATACTAAAAAAACTTCTGTAGTCCAGCCACCTGCTTGAGATAGGGTACATGCCAGGTTTTTACATGTGATTTTAAAATCCTCCTGAGGACAGTCCTGAGTTCCCAAAGAAAAAATGACCTTGGAGTTGGGTATTCTTTTTCCTGATACCTAGATAAACATTTTCACATGGTACAAACTAAGCCAGTGGCTGTACTCTGGTTCCTCACCACCTTTCTTTTTATATGTCAGCCTGCATCTGAAGTGTGTTTTCAGCTCCCCTCTGTGTTTTTGATTCTAGCTTGAGAACGCCAACTGCTTTCAGTCCTGGACCAGACCTTCCAGAGTAATTTTGTCTTGCCTCCTGTCCCTGCCCCAGCTCTGCTGGATGTGTGTTTAACTTGGTTCCACTTTCCCCAAAGCACAGCCTTGGCATTCCTGGCTGCTGGTGTCCTGCAGTGGGAGTGCCAGGACTGATGTTGCTGTGAGATTGGCTGTTTGCAAGGGCAGCCCACATTCCTCAGGTTATCCTAGCCCTTACATTTCTGCAGAAATCAGATCACTGGCAGGGCAGGTGTGGCCTTGGTGTTTGCTGGTCCAAGGCTGAGTCAAAGGGAAGGGTACTTGTGAAAAGGCTCTTCCTTGGCACAGGCACAGGCCAGGGGGGATGTGCCCACCCGAGAGCACTGACAGCATGTGCAGATGTTCTGGAGACAATGGGATGGACAAAGGCAGCGTTTCCTGTCAGAAAAGGTTCATCTGCTGAGGAAGGTGGTTTCAGGGCCAAAAGAGCAAGAACAGAAGAGTCCCGTGGGTGGTTTCTTGCAGTGTTTTTCCAGAGGAGATGCTGATTTAATACTTCCTGTTGTTCAGTGGGATTCTGCAGTTCCCAGGGCAGGAGAGTTCATGGTGCTGAGCCCTTGTGTAGTGGTGAGCACTGCAATGGCCACACATGCTCCCCACGCCAGCAAGCTGTGGGAGATGCTGGGTGCTGCTGCCTGTCAGGCTGGAAAACACTGCCAGGTTCATGAGGAGGGCTCTGGAGGGCAGAGGCAGGACTGCAGGGTATTGCTCTGGAAGCAGCTGGCATTCAGGGAGCCTCCTGCCCTGCTGGGAGCTGGTGAACAGGGTAAGGTCATAGCAGAGGGTCAGAGCCAGCTTCACAGCAGCTCCGTAGCTCCTGAAGCTGCAACTGCTGGTAGAGACAACGGTTCCTCAGTGTTTTACTTATAAGCAAATTCCCCTGCACTGGATTATGAATTATCAGACCCAGACAGAGGAAGTCTCTCATAATTCTCTTCCTCTGAGGTAACTCAGATTCTTTGTGAATTAACTTGTTTTACAAACTAGAAGCACAGGATACAAAAACAGTGGTTAAGAATCTCCTCCAAGTAGTACTCCAGTGGATGGAAAGTTAATGTAGGTCAGACAGCTGTGCCAGATCCCAGCTATCCAAACTGGGTAGCAGACTTTCTGCTTTCCTATATCCCTTCACATCCTATATGATGTAAGCACCAATAAGCAGCTTGACACGAGTGTTTGTTCCAATCATGTCAGTGGATAAAGCCACTCAGAATGTGTGCTCCTTGGGCTGAAGTTGTCTTTGGAGAGCTGGAGATGTGTTTTCCACCCCTCCTCCTCACTCTGTTATCTCCAAAGAGAGCTGATAACCTGTCTTCCCTTCCTCCTGGCTTTTTACTTGCCTTAACCTGCTGATAGACAGTAGCAGACCAGTCTGTGGTGAGCTGTCACAGAGCAGGGTTATCATCCCATGCCACTGCAAAAGTGACAAGTGTTTGATACCATTTGTTTTTTCCTTTTTCCCTTTTCCATTTTCCATCCTATAGTGAAGTCAAAGCTCACTTGTTTATGGCTGATCACATTTTGTCAGCCTTCCCAGCAGCAAGTAGTGCTTGGCAGGGTAATGCTGAGAGTGCACGGACCAAAAATTATAAATACCTTGAAATTTAGGTTGCATGCTCCAAATTTCAGTTTTTATAGGGGAAAAAGTATTGCTTCATGTTACAGAAAGGAAGTGGAAGAAGTGGAGAAAATCAAATGCTTCAAGCAAGGTCTTGTCCAGGAATGGAATCCAAACAGATGCTGTCAGCTTGTGGCCTCTGCAGGCAGAGGCAGTTTGGGAAGGGGACGTGAGCTCAGCACTGTACTCCTGTGTCCAGGGAGGACAGGAGCTCTGCTGCTGCTGCAGGGTGGGGAGAAGGGCCAGGGGGAGCTGGAAGATGCTGCTCCCTAAATGAGGAAGCCCCCTTAAAAGGAGGAATTAGATGACAAGGCCCCTTCCCACTGATCAGGTGGAGGAGGAGATGGATGGTTGTGGGTGCTCTCCATAGGTAACCCTTGTGAGTGGTGGTGTTATGGAGAGCAGGGTCTGTGCTGGGGGTCCCATCTGCAAAGAGTTTTTCCTGTAAATTCTGGATTGCAGTGAAACCTAGGTGGGAGGGGAGGTGTGTGTTAGTGACATTTATCCTGCAGAGTTCTGGGATGCTCCAAGGTTACTCTGGAGCGTTGGCTACCTGGATTTGTCGCTTCAGTGTAACCAACAAAGTTCTCACCACGTGCACACCTGTGAAATGAGGCTCCTAGCCATGGATAAATTCATTATATTTGGAAACTTTCATCATACTTACATAATAAAAAAAGGCCAGATACAAACCTGCATAAAATTCCGGGTGAGAACTGTTAGAAAGAAATTTTAGTAGGAGATGAGCAGTGACTTAGGGGAGGGATTATAGTAGGGGTTATGGAAGAGTTGAACTGATATGTTTCTGCTTTGTTAATTGAAAAAATATCCTGGGGAGAAAAAAAAACTAATACAGTAAATTTCTTTCAGGAGCTGGACACCAGTGTTTAAATACCCACTTGGTTTTGCCCTGTGGTGTGAGAGAGTAACCCCATTCAGCAATATATTCTGATTAATGTGTCAGTTCCCTTCTCTGGAACACAGAGATCAAAGATTTTTAGAAAATTCTTCCTTCCCACACGGAGGGCTATTCCTAGTATTATTTTTGGAACTGGGGTTACCAGAAGTTTTCCAGGAAGAAAATTGCAAATCTCAGTACTCTGTGGGCCATCTGCTTAATTTAATTTTTTTTTTTTTTTTTTTTCTTGCACATGAGACATTTTGGAGCCTGTACGTAACCAGACAGTCGTGTTGACTGATTCTGGCGTGTCACAGAACAAGCACTTTGTAGCCTGAACCAGATGTGGGGAGGCTAATGAGGTGTCTGCAACCTGAGTGTGAAAACCTGAAGCTGGAACAAAAATTTGGAATTTGATACCTCTTGAGGTAATGGAAATTAGTGCTTTAGGCAGAAGAGAAAGTGCAGATTTGGGGTAAAGTGCTATTAAAGGCAATGAAGCAGTACATTAATTAGAAATTAGGGATATTACTTTGAGAGTTGAATACTGGCTAGAAAGGTCTGTGGAAAAGCTTTCATGATACTTCTTTATATTTGGTTATTTTTAACTGCTGAGAAAGCCTGCAAACATGGAGTTTAAATCCATAGTCACGTTTACCTGGAGTATGATTTCCTCTCCTGCACTGAGAGCCAGAGCAGTGCTGGTGGGAATTGTGGTCCTGCACAGGGTCTGGAGCTCAGGAGTGGGCCATGAGTGGTGACACAGCCACTTCTCCCCACCAGTCACATGTAGATGGAGATGGGGGCATTAGGGAAAGAAACTATTTTGGAAGCCACCTTGGGATGCTGGATTTTCTTCTGCCTTGGCAGGAGCAAGAAAACTCAGACTTCCAGCTGTGTGCAGTCCCTTCAGACCACTGCCAGTCATTTTGACATGCTTGGACCTCCAGCCCTATAGCTCAGAACTGTTAATGACAGTATTTTTCTCTTCACCTGACCTTTTGACAGCTCTCTTGAATTGTGAGAGCCTGTTGGGCAGCATAAGTAGCAGGGGCAGAACCAGCCACTCTCATCAGCTGGAGATGTGGCTTTGCCTTCACTTTTCTGGTTCTGGATCCTTGACATGCAGATTGTGGGGCACATCCCACCATCCCTGGATAGCTGGGAGTGTGCAAGCCATCTTCTCAGAGCTAAGGCAGGCCCCCCATAATCCCAGTGCCCATTGCCTCCTTGGGAGCTGAACCCAAGGCGTGGTACCAGATGGGGCAGCCCATGGAGCCCAGGATATGCAGTGCACGCTGCTGCCCATGTTGGTGAAATCAGGGCTAGCCTGTGTGGTGGTGGCTTTCAATCTGGAACTTGCAATTTGGTGTTCCCAGGGGGTTCAGGCTGTAAGGATCTCCCTGTTCTTTGGGGTGGGATTCCTGCATGCTTGCAGCATAGCATGGGTGTTGTGAGTTGGAGCAGGGACAAACTGCTTGTGCCTGACCTGGGGCTGCTAAACTCCCCTCAGATATGTGAAACTACACTTAAATTTGAATGCAGAATTCTTGTGGTGTCATTCTCATGAAGTAGCAAGGAGTGTTTTTATCATCTCTTGGAAATAGAAGGAAAACCCACATAGCTTGGGGTGTCTTGCCCCCAGGCACTGCATGTGTTACAACTATCTAGACAGACAGAAATAACTACTTTAAATCATCCTTCTTACTTAGGGCTTTTGCTTTCCTTTGGGAGAGGGCTCTTCACTCTCTCACTCATATTCCTTTGAGAAACTTCATATGTTTGTTTTCGTCTTGTCTGTTTGGCATGTTGAAGCAAAATGATGTGATTGACCTTTAGGGTTACAGATGAAGCCTGGTTTCCGATCCTTGTTAATTTAGGATAACTGCAGGAAAATCTCAGAAGCACTGAGATAGATATTTCAGATGAAAGCAGAAGCTGAATGGCTTGAAGAGGTTCAGCACTTGGGAAATTTGTAAATATTCAGCTGAGAGGAGCGGAGCATGTGTGTGATTTACTGGGTGTGCTTGGCAGCCTTTGCCTGTTTATTGGAGCAGAGCAGGAATAGCCATTATTAAAAATAATAGCTAAAAAAATTTAGCCTTTTTATTTAAATTAAAAAAGCTAACAAGCTAACCAAAAAAAAAAAAAAAGCAAACCAGGAAATCTTTTTAAATTTTGCTCGAGGCTTGCCTGGGCACACAGATTTGGTGCTCTTAAGTCCCAGGGAATGCTGCAGGCATGGAGAGGAGGCAGAGAGCAGAGCACTGCTGTTCCCATGGTGCTTCCCAGTGCATCCCAGCCTTGGCCCTGGCTCCCCAGCTCTGCTCACTCTGCAGCTGCTTGGCTTTTTTCTCAGGGATCTTGGAACGTGTTGGCTGCACCACGTGGATCACATGAAGCCGGGTCCAGTTCCCTGTCCATGGGATGGAAATCTGCCCTTCCCTGTTATCTGCTAGGCCCCTCCCAAGGGAGGGAGAGAGAAGGGAGCAGCAATATGTGAATTCAGCTCCAAGGGGCTGTGGAAAACCAGCCTCTTCTTCTGTGCAGTCTGCTGCAATAAACATCAGCCCAGAGCCTCTGGGACAGATGGATAAATCCTCCAGGACTGTGCTGAGGGACCCCTCCAGGTCACCATGGCTGTGTCAGTACAAGAGTGAATATTCAGCGAGGTTGTTGCTGTCAAGTGTCCTGGGCTTTGGTTTAAGCACCAGACCAACCCCTTTAAGCACCAGACTAACCCTGCTTGGTGCAGCATCCCTGTGTGCTTGCTCAGCCCCCGAGGGAGCTGGGGCTCTAATGGAGTGAAGCAATTCACTGGGAAGCATTGGGGTAATTACTGACAAGGCTGTTTACATATCAAGTTCCCTCGTTGTGATGCACTCATTGGGCTCTTTGTACACAGCTGCCGGTTTAATGCTGAAGCCAGCCCTTTCCCAAGCTGGGCTGTGAGAGAACCGCTTAAAAATGTGTTGCCTAATTGCTGTTGCTTAATTAACGGTTAGGAGCATGCCAGCTCTGTGTCTTGGCTGTGCCACGGAAGGGAGGCAAGCAGAACTGGGAGGGGGAAGCTCAGAGGAAGCCTGGAGCACAGTAGGTCTGTGCAGGTCTTAATGATCTGCCAAACACGGCTGAACTTTTTCTCTGGCCTGCAAAAAACTTCACAGATTTTTCTTTCTCCTGTCCCTTCTTCCCCACCTGGAGCCAAGTCTGAGGGGCAGCAGCTTGGTGAGGTATATGGTTGGAAGGGAAGGTGTTAGGCTTAACAAGTCCCCGAATTACAGAATATTCTGAGTTGGAAGGGGCCCACAGGGATCATTGAGTCCAGCTCCTGTGTGAGTGGCTTGTCCTGGAGGTTTGTTTCTGCTACCCCCATGTTTGCTTTGAGTGTGTCAGGCCTGGGTGTCCCGTGGTTGCCAGCATCTGGGGTGGCAGTGCAGTCAGTGTGGAGCAGTGCAGCCCCAGCAGAGTTTCCAGAAGGGGCTGGAAGCACAGGATTTGTATTTCTGCTGTGCACTCAGGGCTCTCTGCACCCAAGCCTGGTGCTTCACTTGTTTCACTCTTCAGCTCTAATGTCACATTTGGGGTTTTTTTAAATTTATTTTTAGTATTTTACTGTCTTGCACTACTGGATTTGGGCTTACAGAGGTGGGAAAGGCTTGCATAATCTCTTGCTCTTCCCTGCCTGTGCAGGGGTCCTGTCCTGGCGAGCTGGAGGCTGAGCAGCATTGTCCTGGCTGCCCTTCTGGTGGGAAGTGCCAGCAGGAAGGTGCTGATGTTCAGACTCAGTCACCAGCTCCCAGCCAGCCTGTTTTCAGCATTAACTCTCTGCTGCAATGGAAGGGCCACGTTCCAGCAGAATATCCCTCTGTGGGTGTTGGATGACTGTGGCACGGTGAAGATATGAATGAGTGGGTGTTCTGCTGCTGCCTGCAGGTGAATGTGTGCAGCTCCTGCCCTTGGAGTTCAGAGAGGGGTTTGGATCCATCTGCAGACGTGCACTGAGCCTCTGCCGTGGCTAAATGGCTGTTCAGACTTGGAAGGAGGGAGTGGAACATAAGATCAAAGGTGGATGGATGAGGCTGTAGGTCTCAGACATCTGCTAAGTGCATTGCAACTGGCTGTGCTGCAACATTAAATTCCCAATGCCTCTTGCAGAGAATTCCCAGTGCCTGCATTACATGGCAGCCCAAATATACAGCCTGTGCTGTGCTGCAGTAGAGTTCAGTTTTTTTTCCAGACCAGCTTTTAATCCACTTACTTTTCAATAGGCCTATTTGAACATAAATGATTGTAATTAAATGTGTGTTTCCCAGCTGGATGAAGGCAAGGTAGAGGAAGGCAGATGGCCTGGAAGGGAGCACAAAGACTCTGGAACAAGCTGCTGTGAGGTGCTCTTATGTGGTTTTTGGAGTTCATGAGCATCCAGTGAGGGAGATGCCAGGGAAAACGTGCCTTACACCCATGTGAATTGCCTTGATCAGAATCCTCCTGTTTGCTGCAGAAGTGCGTGGGACTCGTCAGGGGAAGTGGTGAGGAAATGATGTCTTTGGGATCTCGGTTATTGCTCTGTAGGAGTGTGAACACGCTGTGCTGCTGCTGTAGATCTGTTGCAGCTGTGTCATCTGATGAGGTGCTGAGCAAAGAGCTCTTCAGGCCAAGGGGTATTGGTGTCTTTCAGTGTTTCACAGGTTTTGGTGCACCAGAGTAACTTAGGAGAGACCTCAGAGTGTGTGTGTGTGTGTGTCAAAGGGAGCATCTGGGTATGAGCTCAGGTCAGATTTCATTCTCACACTGCCACGAAGGCAATTCTTCATTTCTTGTTCAAGTGTGGAGTGGATTGACCTGGATCAAGTCCTGTGACTGTGGGACAGCAGAGGTCAAGGCCTGCCTGTGATCAGATAAAACCTGAAGCTTGCTACATGGACTGAGGAAAAGGAGTCCCACAAATTTGTCCATAAGTTGGAGTTGCTTAAAAGGACCTCCTGGAGCTGAATCTTTAGTTTGTTTGCCCATTATTCTGAGAGGTGAAGTGGGATGTAGTTTCAGTGCCTTAGTTCAGTGCTTTCAGAACTAGACTGTGAAGATTTTTTGATTAAGATTCTCTGCAAGCAATAAAGGGAAAAACCCACAATTTACCATCAAATCTTCTCCCCAGGACAAGGTTCCTGCCAGCAGTGCTCTCAGAATGCTCCCTCTCATGCTGGCACCAGACCAGTTTGACCCTGGAGGGGGCTCAGGGCGCTGCTGGCAGCAGATCAGGCCAGCCTTGCCTGGGGAAGGTGGCATTGGCTCAGGCTCAGCTGCTGGAAGGGAAGGGAGCCTGAAGGTAAAGGAATAGTTAAGCTGTTGATCCCTAGAGCTGCTGGCCACTGCTGGCTGGTGGAAGATGCTGCATGTGCCTGAAGCTCTGGATGTCTCTCTTTTCATGCAGTCAATGCTAAGACTTTCATGCACACTGAGGAAACAGTGCAAAGATCTCTCAGGCTGCAGAGGACCAGTTTTGTTTCAGCTCCAAGCTCCTGGGTTGTGTAGCATCTCCCATCATGGAACTGGGAGAAGGGGCAGGAGCCATGTTTTTGGGGTTTTGGTGGTGTGGGCTGTGGCTGGCCTGCTCCTTCCTCCCCATGGCCGCTGAGTGGGGACAGGGCTGTGCTCAGAGCAGCTTGCTCACCTCGTGGTGACAGTGACAGCACAGCAGCAGTGCTGGCTATGTGTGGAGATGGGGCACAGCTGCTTGGGGAGGGTGGCAGAGGACAGAGCCCCTGCCATGGCCTCCTCAGGCCCCAGAGCTGCTGCCAAAGCAGGGACAGGGTCACGGAGGGGTGCAGGGAAGCCAAGGGCCCACGAGCTGGGGCAGGGTGACCTCTGAGCTGTCCTGTTCCCTCACTGAGGGCAGCAGGGCAGGGAGAGGAGGTCAGTGTTTCCAGTCTTGGCTTCTGTGCTTCATTGCTGCTGCTTTCAGCAAACTGGTTTGGCTGGAGGAGTTGTGGGGGCTCGCAGACAATGGCTGCTCACATTTTCCAGCTGTCAGATACTTAATGACATTAACTCCTCAGCCTCCTATGTTTGTTACTGATTTAATTTATTTTTTTCCCTCTGGCCCAGCCAGCTGAAGTGCTTCCAGCAGCCAGATAGCCCCAAATCCTGGCCCCCATCAGTGCCCTCCCACTCTGCCAGGCTGCCCTCCAGCAGCAAAGGGGTTTCTTGCTTATTGGAAGCAAAGTGCTGAACATCTGAGGTGCAGTGGGGACCCCTGGCCTTTCCCTCCCCTGGAGGAGCTGTAAATGTGCATTAACCTGATGGATGTGTAGGAGGGAAGCGTCTCCCCCTTGAGAGCAAGGAAATAACTCATTTTGTGTATGGAAAAGGCATCTGTTCTCTGCACAGAGTACTGAAAGCAGCAAAAGCCACAGGGTCTGAGCATCCTAGAGAAGGGGAGGACTCAGGGGTTTGCCAGCTCCATGGCCCTGCTCACACTCAGCCACCAGTGCCCCTGCCTTGGACCCTTATGGCCCTTCCTGCCTATACACTGATTAATAAACTAAAGCACTGACTTTTTGTGACTGCCTACTGCTATAGCATTATAAACAAAGAAAGAAGATAAAAAGGTTTGTTCAGTTATTTTTGTCAATTAACAGACAATTTGTATTCAGCTTTTCCTGAAGGAAGGGTGGTCGGGGAGAAGACACTCAGCACGCAGAAACGAAAGGAAAAATACCTTTGAACTCTGCCCAGCTGCTTGAATTCTGGAGCTGAGGTGCATCACACCACTTGTAAGCTGATAACTGATCCTTTCCACCTAGCTTTGACTCCAGGCATACAGTTTGCCCTTGATATAATAGATAATACATAATTATATATTTCATATTTAGTATATTATAATAACATAAAATTTCATATGCTATACAACATATAATATATAATATATAATATATAATATATAATATATAATATATAATATATAATATATAATATATAATGTATAATATATAATATATAATATATAATACAGTATGGCATGCAGGTGTGCAGGCAGTTGGCATGCTGTCACAACATGCTGCTGCTGTGTGTGAGCATGCCTGTGTGTTTACATGATAAGAGCTCTAATGATTGAGGAGACTTTGGCCTGGGAATATCCTGAAGATTGACAGTGCCTTTATGCCCCACTTGGGGTGTACCTGCTAGCTCTGTGCTCTGGATTTTGCACAGGATCTGAAGGAAAATGAAAAAAAACCTCATTAGATCATTTAGGAACACTCTGGAGAGTTTCAGTTAAGTTGCTTCAATTGCTCTTTGGTACTCCTGCTTTTTATCTTTCTTTGTTAATAATGCTATAGCAGTAGGCAGTCACAAAAAGTCAGTGCTTTAGTTTATTAATCAGTGTATAGGTGTGTTAGCAAACCCTCTCTGCCCCAGAGAGCCCAGACTCTGTCTGGACTGTGGGGTGCTGGATTGGATGGGAGAGGCACAGCACCAAAGTCTGGCAAGGTCTAAGCTGTCGTTCTGTGTAGCAGCAAGGAGATATCCTCTGCAGGTTTTGATTTAAGAGCCGAGAGCCTGTGGGTCAGACTCATGAACCAAAATTCATTATTGGAGTTAAATGCCAGCAAAAGCATCTTTGCTCCCCTTTGCACTGAAGAAAGTGAACTTCAGTTGTTCTCAGAGGCAGCAAGTGAGGATGTGCTTCCCCCAGCCTCAGAGTGGGCAGTGGGACCATCTGGCTCGAGTTTCCCAGGGGTTTGCTTTAGCCTGCAGACCCTTGCCAATTTACCAGCAGTGCAAAGGCAGGAGTGTGGGAGGGCTTCCATGGGATGGTGAGTAGGAGTTGATAGCTTGTACCTCACAGACCTCCCGATGTGCAAGAGAAAAGCTCAACTATAAAGGGCACTTGAGGGCTGTTGTTGCTCCAGACCTGACATTATTCCAGTCCACTTCACCTGAGGCTTCTCCTTTTTGCACCATTTCATTTTCTGCTTCGCTGCCAATGAAAGCAATATTCTGTTTTGATATTATTAGTGCTAGAAAGCCTAATCAGCCCTTTTCTCTCCTTGACAATATCTGCCCTGCCTGCCTGAGAGCTGATCCACCCTGCCCAGCCAGTCATGCAGCAGGATTTCCCAAGGGCTGTGGCACAGCATCCTCCTCCCTTTCTTGGTGTTTTTCCTATTTGCCAGGCACAGAAGGCTGTGGGAAAGAGTCAGGCTGACTGTGTCATCCTTTTCCCTCTGAACTGACACATACTGAAGTCATTAACTTGACTATCAAATCTCAGCCGTGGGCTGAAACATGGCAAAGAAGGTTTAGGGGCAAAGTGTGTGTGTGGAACAGGATATAGTGGGTTTTCCTGTAGGAAGCCACCTGGGTCAGGGACACAGCAACAGGGGTCATCATGACCATGCCTTCAGATTTCTTCACAGCAATGTGATTTATGGGCAGGGCACTCATCCTAGTTCAGATTTCTTTCACTGGTATTTGTGGGCTGTGGTTCATGCTGATCTGCTGTGCCTGACCCCTTCTTGCCAGCTGAACACATAATTGAGTCGTGTTAGGGTCATTCATTACAGTGGTCAAAGTTTAGTCATAGAAATATGGATTTCTCCCTGGGAGACTTCACAAGTGCCCCTCTCCCCATCTGCAGATTGGATATTACCATCCAAGAAAGCTGTGAATTAAGTTGTTCAGAAACAGGCAAACCTGGAGCATCTGTTTTTTGAGCCAGTTTGCTTGGGGTTGTATTTTGGACTCTCTCTTAGCAGTAGGAGATTTGCCATTGACTGTCATGGCTCTAAGTTTTGGTGTTTTCCTGTACCTGTGTGTGAGCTCAGAACCACCCAGCATGATGTGCAATAGTTGGGGGAATCCTCGGGGCATGTGTTACCTCTTCTGATGTTCTACAGCAGAGGGTAGGCAGGGAGGCCCCCCAGCACCAGTGTGGCTGGCAGCACCCTGAAGTGAAGTGAAGTATGGTGCTGACCTGCGCAGGGCGCTGGCTTGCCTGCTGTGTGCCAAACACGTGGACATGGCCAGCACTCCACTAGAGCAGGTGGTGGAGTGCTGGAAAGGGCATTTCCCTCTGGAAGAAGAAGGGCCAGAGCCCATCTGTGTCAGTGTGTCACCAGTGTGACACCTCTCATGTTTTGCACACCCTGTTTCCCTGCTGGATGCAAGCAAGGAGAGCTGAGGAGGATTTTCTTTCATTTTGTTTCACCAGCTTTCTGGTTTGAGTCTGCCTGTCACTTCCTTGCTCCAAACTACTTATTTGGCAGGTCAGGAGTGTGAGTCACAGCCATGGCCCAGGATCCTGCCTCCTGCTTTGGCCAGCAGCACTGCAGCTGGGGCAGAGCAGAGCTGCTGCTGATGCTCCAGTGCCTGCTTGCTGCAGGCCATGGAGGCACTCACCTGGGGCAGGGGAGAGGGTAAATTCAAAGGTTAATGAGCAAAAGCATTTATTCTGACGTCTGAGCCCAGACTGTTTTCTGATGTGTTGCTTTCCAAGGAGAGGGTTGTGTACTCTTACTTGGTAACTTCAGCAAACTTCTCCCAAAGGCAGGATCACTTTCAAAAGAAAAAGTCAGTGGGAAATGCATCTGCACACAGGCTGTCTCTAATATCATGGGCTTGGAAATGAAACTGGATTCTAAAAGGCGATACTCCCTAGAGATTGAATGGGCTTTGCAGAATTTGTGCTGACTAGGCATAACCTTTCCATGAGGATCCTAAGGAACACAGGTTTTGTTCTCTCTGTTGGTATCTGACTGTGTGACTTGTGCTGGACCCACTGCTGGAAGAAGAAAAGCAGTTCCAGTTGGCAGCACAGTGAAATACAGAGTTTCCTGGAGATATCCCTCCTGGTGTCTGTAATGGCAGGATCATGTGGGCCAGTCCTCAAGGATTCATCTCTTGCACCCCACTGCTAAAAAAAGCAGAGAAAGTGAATATGCAGACCCTTAGAAAAACTGCCTGGCAATTCTGTTGGTGAAAATGCCAGTGCCTGCTTCTAATAAGAAAGACAGGGAGGGAGGGAGCAATATTTTGTTTCTGGTGTATAATGTTAAAGCAAACAAAAGCCCTCTTAGGGATAAAGGAGGCTCTCAGAAGTGCTGTGTCCTGCTTCAGACGTGCAGAACTTTGTCCACAACCTTGAGGACTTGCAGGCCAGCTTCAAGCATCGTGTGTGTTGGCCAGACAACAATGAACCCTTTGAACACACTTTGGGTCAGGGTACTGTTTTCTTGGAGGGGGAAAGGGAAGGGAGGCTGGTGCTTTGGTCTTGTATCAGCAGCCGTCTGTGGTGAGCCGCAGATGGTTTCAGTGGATGGCAGGGCTGGCTGTGGTTTCTCTGTGCAGGGCTGGCTCCTGAGGCACGGAATCTGCAGCAGCAGGTCTGCTGCAGAGCCATTGCTGCCTGTGCAAGACTTGAAGTGCCTCTGCCCCAGCTCTGTGGTTTCAAAGAGAGCTTTTAAACTAACGTGGGAGTCTGTGAAATTACCCTGCTGCGATGTGTCAGCTGTTGACACAGCAACATGACAGTATGTCATCACTTATTTCCTGCTTGAGGGATCATAAAGCCTTTTTGCATGGTTTGGTGCCATCTGTTTTCCAAAAGAGAAACTTTATTGTATTTCTCTTGCTCTCATTGTCCTCCTCCTCCAGACTTGGCCTCTGGTGCCTTTCCTGAATGTCGCTCATGAGCTCTCTGGGGTGAGGTGAGAGAAGGAGTTACCCACCTTTCATACATGTTTGGGGCTGCACTGGCCCTGCTCTCAGCCATCTCTTTGGACTGCTGTCATCTGCTGACAAAGAGGGCTATTCTGTGCAGTTCATGGGTACCTAAGTCTGACTTCTTTGCCTGGACAGCCTGGGATCAAAAATGCCAGCAGGCCAGCTGATGTGTTGCGCATGAGACGACAAAGTGTAGTATGGTACTTGGGAAACAGCAGTTGCTTTGCAGCCCTGGTTTGAGCATCTGGACATGGTGAGAAGCCCTCAGCCCATACCTGAAGGGGAGTTTGAATCTCTAGCTGCAGTGGGAAGCCCACCCTGTCCTGGGCAAAACAAGGGGTGCAGCTCCCGAGGCTTTGGTCCTCCTGGTGCTTCACTCAGAGCAACTCTGTTTTTCCACCAGTCAAAAGCTGCTACTGTTGATGTTGGTCTGGTGTAAAACCCAGCCCAGAACTGATGGAAAATTGGAGGTGGTTGTCTCTCCTGCCCCATCACAAGACAGAGCTTTTGCTGCTGCTGCTGTCCTGCACAGCAGAACCTTTTCCCCTCCCCAGGGCAGGGGCAGTTCTGTGCAGCTGCAGTCGGACGTACGGGCGGTCTCACGGCAAATCCTTCCCAGAGCTGCTGAAGGAGCTTGGCTCAGGTCTCGTGTCAAGTAGGATGAGGGAGGAAAACGCCTCCAGCTTGTTTGTGGTCTGGCAGCCAGAGAACTTTCTGCTGCTGTCACTGGGAACCAGTGTTCTTTTCTACATTTACATCGTTCCTGGATTGTTTCTGCTGCGAGTGGCTGTGCCACAGCCCGGCACTGTGAGCTCCAGGGAAGCACTCCCAGGGAGCCAGAGGAGAGGGATGCTGCTGTCATGGACAGCATCTGTAAATAATAACCCAGAGAGCTGAATGCAGCACTGATGCTAGCTCTGCAAGTCTGCCCATGCCTCCATTTGCCAAGTCACCATTTAGGTCATGCAGATTTTATTCTGTGCCCCAGATTTACTTTGGATGGAAAGCCACATGTTTCCAGTGAATTACACCTGCAGGGATTTATGTTTTGAATTAGCTTCAGAAATGACCAAAACACATTTTTCAAAAGTTCTTCATATTTGCACTTTTTAAAACAAATCTTTTTTTTTTTTGGTAGTGTTAGAAGGATGCTCTGCATTTTTAATTGTAGTCTGATCTGGAAGCAGATGAATGTTTCTCCAAGAGCTTCTTGAAATGAACAGCTGTTGTTCACTAAGTCAAACAGAAGAGTTTTGTGGAAACTATGTCCAAACTGATTCTCTTAAAAAACAAAACCAAAATTAGATGCAGTATTATGGTTAGGTGCACATGCCAGAGGCTGAGTAAATTTAACAACAGACTTGTGACTTAGTCTTCACCCTATTTAATCCATCAATAGTTGGCTGTAAATCTCTGTTTAGAATAGAAATGTTGGAAAGTGCTGCAGCCCCTGCACTCTCACTGGGATGCTGTGAGCTGTTGTTAGAGCTGTGTGGTGGCAGATCCTTCTCACTGGCTGTGATGGGATTTCTCAGGTTTTGTAGTTTCCCCTCAGGGTTTTGGGGCGAGTTCCATAGGATGTCATTACCTCCTGCCTGCCTTGCTGCCCTCTGTGACTTTCTGTCTCTGCCTGTGTTGTCACCCTGGATTGTGTTTAACCAAGTTAAAGGATCTTTGTGAAACAGATGATGATTAGCATCCTTACCAGAAGTTTTGTTAAAATACTTATCTGTATTTTCTTTTAAAAATCCCTGCACTGACATATCTGTTTCTTTCAGCTTTATCTTTTCTGTGCCAAGGAAAGCCAGACTTGGTACCAGTGAGAGAGACTGGTTTGATTCTGCTGCTCCAGGCCAGAAAAAAGTCAGGCATGAAGTCTGCTAGATGGCAGAGTTCCTCTGCCTTCATCCATGTCATGTGCTGCCATGGAGCTGCTTGCAGGTTTTATTTTCTAAATAATAATTTTTAAGGGTTCCTGAGTTTGCTGATCGGGTTTTCAGCAAAATGGAAACATTTGCAGAAAGCAAAAGGGTGAATCAACATCTGGCAACTTCCTCAGCCACTATATTTTTTGTTCTTTCTTGTGGATAAATGCAAAAAAAAGAATTCAAGTGAAGTCTTTGTGCACATAAAAGCCTCACTGTCCAAGCATGATTGATTAGGGACGCTTGCTGTTTCCCTAATTCTCTTTCTTAATCTTGGCATCATCCACGTTTTCCGTCTTAGCTGTTTCCAGTGGGGATGAAATGTTTGTGGAGGGGCAGGAGCCACCCACCCACCCACGTTGGAGGCTCCTCAGACAAATGGGTCAGTGTTCCCTGCAATCACGGGTGGGAACAGGAAGCCAGCCCCTGGCCACAGCTCAGGGCAGCAGAGCCATCGAGAGCCTGACCCTATTTGACTTCTCTTTTCTAGATCTCAGTCTCTATAAACAGCTTTTTATGGTATTTGCCTTTCAAAGAGGAACCAGGGTGTGGATGGGAACAGTGACAAAGAGCCACTTATAAGGACTCAGTGAGCTCTTACAGGAGTCCACTGCATAATTTTCAGATCAACAGAAAAATCTTGCAATATCTTAAGCCCTGATGTGTCATCTGAAGTTTTTAAATGCTGTCATTCTGCCTCCCAGCAGTCAGGGCCAAAAGGTTTGTGCTCCTGTTTAACAGGGAAACTGAGTCATGGGGATGCTTAGTGCCTGGCAGAGGAATTCCCAGTAAATCAGAACAGAGCCAGCAACTGAAAGCAGAACCTCAGTGCTTGGAAAACACTGGCTTCTCACAGGAGCATGACTTCATGTGTCCTCAGCAAGGGCAGACAGCTCCTCATTTTTCGCACAGTGGAGCACAGCTCTGCCCCAGACAGCAGGTACTGTCTCTTGGGGTGACATCAGTGCTGGGGCTGCAGCAGGGGCACAGAGCTGCCATGCTGTGAGTGATAACAGCCTGTGCTCAGGGGGGTCCCCACAGCATCCCTGTGGGACATACCACTCCCTGGGTATCCTGCTCATTCCTGTGCAGCTCTCCATGGGCTGCAGATCATCCTGCAGCAGCTGGCAGGGCTCTCTCTGCAGAGGGAGCCGTCCTTCCCTGGAGCTGCACCAAGCAGCTGCTTTCTCCATCTCAGGCAGGCAGAGCAGTGCAAGCAGAGATGGATTAAACACCTGTGTCCTGCCCCAAGTGACACGTGCATCCTTCAGGATGTTGCTTCCCGGTGCCAGTTGAGAATTGAGGAACTGAGGAGCTGGTGATTGGGTAGGAGCCCAGTGGAGGTCATCCATCACCATGGATGCTTTCCAGCCCTGATGTGAAGAAGGTTGTGGAGGGGTGTGTCTGCACAGGGTTTCCAGCAAGCAGGACCACAAGAGTGTCAGAAGATGGAGCTTTACACTGTATGTGATTAACTTCATCCAGGCTGTGGCTGGCATCCCACCTGGCTCTACCCACATCTGCCCCCAGTACAGGAATGTGAGCAGTCCAAGTGCCCAGCCCATGCACTGCTCTTGCCCAGGGTCTGTGTCGTATTTCCAGCTTGTGAGGAAGGTGAAGGTATGCACCTGTAGGAGAGCACGCAGAGTCAGAAATGTGGGATGTGCCACTGATCAGCCCTTGGCGGAGGGCACATCTCTTGGCTGCCCTCAAGGACAGACCTGTGCCCACTTCCCCTTGGGTCACTCCTTTGGCCGTGTGTGAACTGGTCAAACTGGGAGCTGACACGTCCCATCCATATCATTCTACTAATTCTTGGGAAGGGTAAACTGCACCACTGGGAGGACACACTCGGCATTTCTGTAGTTCTTTACCAAGCCAGGAGAACAGAATCAGTGAGAATGCCTGGAAGCCTCAGTCAGGGGAAGCACAACCCCTTAGCTCAGGTCTCCTTGCCCTTGTTCTCCAAGCAGGTTTGCCATAGGTGTCTCCCATTGGATGGGGATGTTTGGCAGCCCTCCAGGATGGGCAGCAGCTCCTGGGCAGCTCACAGGGTAAAAGTGACGCTGCTGCAGCAGCAGATCTTGTGATTTGGTGCTAATGGCTCTATAACTCCATTACTGTGCATTTGTAGGGGGATTTTTTATACACTAATTAACCAACAGTTTGATTTGGAGGCGATACTCTGGGCTCTATTACAAGTGGGCAATTGTAACTCAACATCCCAGTGGGGCCCCATGGCACAAAGGAGGGGTTTGAAAGCACTGCTTTTGGCAAAGGCTCCTTCATCCCACCGAGGGATGGAATGTCCTGATAAGGGGATGGAGCTGCAGGGCTCGTTTCACTCCTTCGAGGAATGGCATTAGGAGGCAGCCCCGAGGTCTGGTTCTGATTTGCTGTGAGACATCAGATCCTTACCTGCAATTGAGGGAAAATGATACCTCTGTGCAGGGGCCTCACAGGGTTCAGCTAAGATTAATAGGGGAGGGAGGGGAGGTGAAATATCTCTGGCATTTTGTTGTTACTATTATGATGTGGAGTGAAGCCAGGGCATCTCTGTGAATGATCACTGCATTTGCCTCTTGAGATCTGGCTGTGTTTTTGCCCTCTCCTACCCTCTACTAATCAGAACAAAGTTAAAGTTTGTAGTAGAAGGGCTCAGAAAGCAGCATTTCTCAGTGTCTGAAGGAAAAGCAGCACGTTTCCTGGTGTAATTAGGTCCAGGCTCTCAGGAAATGAAGGCTGTCTAGCTGATAAGTGTTTAGTAATGATTACCAAGCCAAGGCTGGGGAAAGCAAGCAAAGTGTTTTCATTGCAGAAGCAGCAAATCCAGCTGAGATTGTGGTGTGTGTCATGTATGGAGACAATTGTCCCAGTGGTGTGTGGCCTTGCTCGCTGGAACATGAGCCAAATCTACCCTGGTGTAAGTCCACAGAAAGCTCTGGAGCTGCACCAGAGCCTGAGCAGCCGAGCACACATCTCCATGCAGTGCCCCTGGCTGGCAGAGGTGCCATTCACCCAGACTGGTGTCACTCTGCTCTCAAAGCCAGCAATTCCTCTCTCAAATTAGTAACAGTGCTCATCAAAGCTGGGCGAGCTGGAGGAGGGTAACAAGGGTAGAGTTACATCCTCTCCAAATGAAATACACATTTCTTCAGTGGTGCTGGGTAAGCTGAATGTGGCAATGTACAAAGGTGGGTTCTTCAGCGTGCTGTGTGCCAACCCTTATGAAAGGGAGCCTCTCCCCTGAAATTTCAGGGTCAGATTTTGCAGGGAACATGTCTGGAGGTTGCTCTGCTGTGAAGTCAACACAATCCATCCAATGCCAGCATACGCATCCTGTCCACAGCCCTTGAGACCTGGTGTGCTCTCAGTGTTCTGGATGAGAAAGTGCCTTGTGGACCCCTTGCCCTGCCCTGTTTTTGTGTCCCTTAATTTCAGAAGATGCCTTTTGGTGGGAAACCCTATCCCTGTTGTATGCAGATGGGTTTGAGTTTTATGAGCATTGAGCATTGGAGGAACTGAGGAGTTTTGCAGCACTGCTGCAATTCCTCTTGCCTTGCAGATGAGTCAGCCTGTACTTTGCAGTTCCGTGTTTTCTGAAAACTCTACCATAGCCTAGTGGTAGGTCTTTCTGTCCCACACGTGTACTCTGGTGGAAAAAATACTCTGATGTCCTAAAATCTCCCAAATTCCTTATTTATTGCAGCCTGTATAAATGAGTTCCAGAAGGGATTACACAACTCCCAGGAGGACAGGGCCATCAGTGGCTTTTAAGCCCAGTGGTCCAGAGGCAAATCCTGGTTCAGGAAGCCTGTAAGCTGCTGGACATTGCTGACAGTGCCCTGTGTGTGAGGGTCACTGTGTACCCACCATGTCTTTATGGCTTGCCCACAAGTGTCCACCCCTGGCCACTGCTGGGAGAAGATTCCTGGGATAATCAAACCTTTGGGCTGAACTTGGCAGCCCATGTAACCAGCGTTCCTGGCAGGACCTCTCCTTTGCTCTTCAGACCAACCAAGATTAAATTCCAGAACTGTGGATAGATCTTCTCTCTCCCTTTATCTGCAAACTTTGTTTCCAGTGCAGTGCCTTTGTGCTGGCCCAGTAGTGGAGAATCAGCACAGAAATCTCTTTTCAAATATGGCACTTTTCTTCAAACCCACCTAAGGCATAAGCTGAGTTTGCTTTCCCTTGGTGTCAGTCAGTTCCCCTCATGGTGAGCACAGCCCACCCCCAGTCTGCAGATCTTCTACAGACTTTGCAAAATGGTTGAATTTGGACTGTGATGGGTTTATTTAATCAGATCTGCAGTGCCCTAATGTCCATCACCATCATGATGGCTTCCATGAATTCAGCAGCTGTCAGTCATTATTTGCTGGTTTATGATTTGAGCCCTGGAAAAGGTATCCAAGAAACATTGAGTCTGGAAAAAAAGTGAATTAAAACCATTTCCTTGAAGACTGACAAGGGTTTTGGGTGAGGGAACAATGCACAGATATGCTGTGAGTCTGCTTTCTTGTTGAAATTTATGGTTTGTTTGCTTTTCTCTTTGCTGCCCCACCACAGATCAGGGCAGGGAGAGATAACCTCTTCTTCAGATAGTACAATCCTGTTTGCAGCCCGCCCTCAGGGCTCTGCACTCTGCTTTTCAAACTAAAGCTCTGTACTAATACCATAAACTGACCATGGTGACTGAGTCAGTCAGCACCCTCTCCAGGAGAAGACCTTTCTGTGGCTCAAGGGAAAGGTAGGAAGGCAGTCCTCAGGCTGGCACAGGCCTTAAGCCTGCTGACAAAATTCCATTTACAGCATGAAAGGGCTGCAAAAAACAAATGTCATTTATCAGCAGGTCGCTGTGGCACCCTGGCTCTGGGATGGAGGTGGAAAGCCATGTGTGTTCTGAGAAGGGCATGTTCTGGGGACACACGGAGCTGTTTGGATGTTGTTAGGTAGCAGCAGACAAGGCACAGGAAACTTTGGCTCCCAAAGGGCATTCAACAGCTCATCATGTCTGACTCTTCTAAGAGGTGCTGAGCCATTGCTAAACTGTAGAAAGGGAGGAAAGTTTCTGCTGTAGGAATTTTTCTGCTTGTCTCAGATTTTTCTGTTGTGTTTTTCTTAAGTGTTTTAGTAATTACTGCCATAGAGATACCAGTGTGGAGACAGCTGGGTTGGGAGTGTGACCCAGTTATCAGTCAGTGCAGCTTGGCTAGCTGCAGTGTCCAGGCAGGCAGGGTGCTGGAGAAAATTCACATCTAAACTGCAGAGCTGCTTTTAACTGCCTGCCAAGTTTGTTTTGTTCTGATTTCTCCTAAAAGCATGAGACCCTCCTCCTTTGATGGCAAAGGCTTCCCTCACTCCTCACCAGTGTGTTCAGTAAGATTCACCTTTCTTCTCCCAGGTATTTCCATGATTCTGGGGACCGCCTGCCTCTCAGTTATCAGTCATTATATCAGATGAATGATCATTATTTGTCTAGCAGGCAGTGGCCTGCAGGAGTGCTGGTGATCCCTGGGGAGGGGATAGTCACAACCTGCTTGTTCCCAGCTGCTCGATTTCAGTACCTTAAAATGCCTGGGCTACTCTTTGATACCTTTCCAGGTGAGCAACCTGGAACCAGGCAACCAGGTTAGCTCAGGCTGCCACAGGAATGTTATAACAACAGGAGGAAGGACATGCAAGAAAAATTCTGCTGGACAGTATAAAACCTGGCTGGTTTTATGCTGTCCACCTTTTAGTACCAAGCACTGCTTGTTGCCATTAGTGTGTGAGTGTATTGCTTCTCCCATGCTACTCATCTCTAAGGGACTGGTTAATTATCTGGCCAAGGAAGACTCTGGGGTGCAGGAACTTCATGGGTAACCACCTCACAGATTCCTGAGGGCTGAATATATCCCACCTTTTCCTCATTGAAAATAATGTTTCACACACAATGTAGCTGCTCTCAGGCTTTGTTGGGCAGAACTGAGTGTCTGCACAGGGCACAATGTGGCTCGGAGTGTATTTCACAACGAGTCAGATCGAAGGCTCAGTAAACACAAACACATTTCCCACTGCTTGCTCTGCAGATGAATCTGCAATGCTTCAGTGTGTTGGAGATTTATATGGGAAGGGTCCTTCCCGCTGGAAGTGGTTTTGCTGTGGGTAAATGCCCTGCTCCTTGTGCAGGATTTGTTACACAAGTGTGCACTGAAGCATGTAATGCACAGCCAGAAACGTGTGGAAATCATTCTTACATGCCTGAGAACAGGTCAAGAAGAGCTTGTCAGAGAGGGAAGGAAGGGAGAATGTGAGGGTCAATCTAATTTGTTTTTTTAATGCCCAATGGCCCTTTCAGACAGGGTTATCCAGTCAGTCTGCTCAGCATGAACTCATGCACACGTGAAATAATGCCAGCGTGGCTCAAGTGAGAGATTTGTTAAAAAATATTATTTCCATCTTCATTAATTGAAAGAATTTTTTTCCATAAAGAATATTGAAGTGGTGTTTGCTTTTAGATTTCCAAGTATCTCCCACTTTCTGAAGACTAAATTCATCATCTAGGTAGCTCATTTGACCATGCAGCTACCAATCCACATTATGTTTGTGTCCTGAAAATTGCTTGTTGGAATACCAAAAAACCCTGAGCCATTTCTAAATTTCCTTTCTCATGAGAGATCTTCCCTGTGCCAGTTCTGCAAATTTGTCCTGTTTTGGATTTGGGTCTGCCAGAGTGATTGGTAGCCAGCAGCACACCAGCTGGGGTGGTCTAAGAGGAACTGTCCAAAGCAGGCTAGAGGTTGTCTTCATTTTGAAAATGAAAAAAACTCTGAAAATATACATGGGGAGCCTCTAGGAATGCATTATTATTGCCCTTCATCACAGCAGTAGCAGGGGAAGGAGGCAGCCCTGTTTATCTTGAGTTGGAAGACAAGAAACTGATAAAAGGTTTGGAGAGCAGGGACTGGTGTGGTACTGAACTTAGAGATGGCCTCACACCTTTGGCTCCTGGTACCTCTTCCCTGCACTTGATTGAGGCCCTTTCCTGCTGTGTGCTTGCCTTGCTCTCTGATTTTGGTGGTTCTGTGGGGCCAGTTGGTGCCATAGTGGGCTGCAAACACTTCAGTCATCATTCTGAAAATGTGTGACCCATCAGCAGAAGGAAAATTTCCTGATTAACTTATCTGGAGAATTTAATCCTTCTTATTTGCAATAATAAAATAGTTGAGGTAAGGTCAGATGCTATTTATAACCATCTCACTGTTCCTTGTTCCTTCTCTCCTGGGCTGTAAGCTCTGCACAGACACAACCAGATTAATCCTTCATGGCACTGAACCTTTTATTCCCCTTGTTGTGCTTGCAGGCTCCAGAGCCTCCTTCCTCTGCAGAGCCCAGTGCACTGAGCTTTCACTACAACACAGCAGCAGTGCAGCTGTGGAAAAGTTTAGAAAAACATTATCTGTTCAGCAAACCAGGGATTGTCTGCGAAGTTGGAAACTTTGGTTTCTGGGTCAGCTGAATGGTTTGAAATTTTTCATCACAGGCTCCATGCCAGGTTCATACACTCTGCAATTAACTGAGGTTGTGTGCAGGTAGGTCCAGTCCTGGTGTGGCAAGAAGTGCTGAGGGATCTGACATGTTTTCCAATATATAAACCTTACTTCTGTTCCCCTCAAAAAAAAAGTTTTAATTGAAACTATATTTTATGTGATGAAGAAACCTTGATATAGAAGCAGATTGGGTTAGGACAGTTAGACACAGAATGTATGACAGCTGCCAATATCTGATATTAAGTTCAATGCAATGGGAACTCAGTATGAAGAACAGTCTGAGGTCTTGGTTATATCATACCTTTGACCTCTTTTCTCAATCAGGCAGAACCTGTATTGCTTTGGCTGCCTTCTCTCTAAAATCCTCTGACTTTTGCACCTCTTTCATCCTTGTTTTTTGCCCTGAAAAGCTCAGGATGAGCTGGGAGCAGCTGAATACCTGTAGTTGCTGTGGTTACAGCTGGTTTCCCCCAAAAGCTGCAGTGTCAGTGTTCAGCACAAGCAGAGCGGTGGTGGGAGGGCAGCCCTGGCTGCATGAGCTGACTGTAAAGCTGTGCAGTGCTTGTCTCACAGGCCTAGCACCCTGCCTGTTCCCCTTCCTTATCCCCACTGCCAAGCTCCAGAGAGCAAACCTAAAGGACTGTGAGTTTTGGGTCACTGTAGCTGAAGCCATGGTGCTGCTGTGAGGCCTTTTCCCTGGGGAAGGGGACAGGAGTTTGTGCCAGCCTGCTGAGCATCTGGCATGAGAGGGGCTTTGGTCAGAATTCGTTTGTGTGCAAGGGGTGAAGGCAAGTGTGAATTAAGAACATGTGCCTGCCTGTGGAGCTGAGCCAGACTGAGGTGTCTGGGGCAGCTGTCAGTGATGGGGTGAATCCTCCGGGTTTCTCTTTAGGGTATCCAGCAGCCAAAGTGGGGATGAAATCAAGCAGCAGGTTAGACATGTTTCAGTGAGACAGCTTCTTCCTTAAGCCCAGCAGGTTGGTGACTGTGGCATCACAGGTACAAATCAGGTTGCTCAGCATGGAGTTTGCTGGCTTAAACATACCTTGACAGGTACCAGCATGGCAATGAATAGTAAGGGTCTGTTAGCATTGTGTTGTGTGTCACCATGCAGCCCATGGAGGCTCCATAAAGGATTTTCTCAATGGTTATCAGTGAGAATTGGGTTCAGTTGTCTAGTGATGATCAAGATGCTCACTCCAGGTCCTTTCCCCAGCCTATTTGTTCCTGCACAGGGCTCCAATTACAGCAGCCTTCCTAGTCCAAGGCACCTCTGCAGGCTGGAAGCCACAACCCCACTGAAGCCCAGGCCAGCACTGTCCCAGCTGGGAGTGAAACTGAGCATTGCAGTTTGCTGAAATTCTTTCATCTGAGGTTCTGCTGCTTAAAATATTTTTTTTTATGAACCACTCCTAAATCTCATTGAGGAAAATAAACATCTTCCAGCATCAGAGCCCAGCAGCACTTACGTGTTGTGTTTTCCCCTTCTCAGCTCTAGGTGTTGGTATGTTAAGATCAAAATGGACAGGGCAGGGTGTTCCCAGGGCTCTCTCAGTGCTGATGCTCTGATTTCTTGTGTCTTCTCTGGCTGAAATACACAGGGTTTGGTGCAAAGCTGCAGCAAGAGTCCAGCAGTGTCATTCCAGTGGGCTGAGCAAGCAGGGCTTAGAGCACATACTGAGGTTGTGAGTCCACATCTGTCATTTTTTCCTTGCTCATTTTCATTCAGCAGTTGTTGTGCAAAGATCAACATTTCCTTCTGTTACGTGCTTGCACATGCTTATGGCCCCCAAGTTGCTTGCCATCCAAATAAACAGAATTACTACTCTGTGGGAGAAATGCTATTATTTTTTATTGTTATTAGTTAAAAACAATGGGAAACTAGGCACAAAGAAAACAAAATTATTTTTTTCCAATGACTGCACAGTGAGATTGTGACAGGGCCAGGAACTGAGTCCAGGTGTCCTGAGTCCCAGCCCAGACCTTTAAGCACCAAAATATCCTGCTCCTTGTGAATTCAGAGTGTTTTGGCAAAAGTTTCCCCAGAGTGTTTCATAACTAATGTCAGAGCTAGACACTGAACGTGTCTTACCAGTTAGGAATTTTGCTTTTATACACACTCACTGACTTAAAAACTCCCCCCAAACTTAGCAGCTGTTGGCTTCTTTGTGTTACTTGAATGTTTCTAAGGCAAATATGGAACATATAAATTGAAAAGCATTGAGTTGAAATGTTCTGCTTCGAGTCCACTTAGCAAACTCCAAAGGTCATCTCTGCTGTGTAGAGCCAGCAGGACTAGACATAGAGTGAGCCTTGTTTGAAAGGGATTTTCTGTTGTCTAGAAATCAGGCTCATCCTGTTTCACAGGGGTGGATGTTATCCAAAAGAATTAAGCCCATCCTGGGATCTCTGACAGTTTTTGACACTTTGCTGAAAAGGATCTAGAGCTAAGGGGAAAAAGAACATCCCACAGCAGACTATTGCAGGTTGTGTCTTGAGGGACCACTTCCCCTTCTGAGAGGTCTTTAGTCCCTTTTAAATCTGCACAGGCAGGGTGCTGGTTGTGAATAGAAATCTGTGATGTGGAAGAATGCAATTCCCCCAGGCAGCTCAAATAGTGGCTTCTTAGCAGTGCTCTGGATCAGGTCAGCAGCTCACATCTCCAACAAACCTTTTGTTCCATCTTGACTGTCTCTAATTACTAGCTGCAGTGGCATTCCCACAGACACTCAGCAGGACCTGAAAATTCCCTTTGTGAGATGCTCTGGTCAGTCCTTTATCCCACATCCGATGGTGTCCAGCTGCAATAAACTTTTCCAGAGTGGGATTATGTTGAAATGATGTATTTCAAAATGGAACATATGTTCCTGAATAGGAATGTCTCTTTAAAAAAAACAAACACCAAACTTCTGTTCTGGAGGGGTTTTGGTTTTTTATGTCCCAGTTAAAAATTTCTTATAGTCATTTTTCATGCCTGCTGGAAAGCCAAGGGATTATTATGGAGAGTGGTGCCCTTTGGAAAACTCCAAATGAAAGACTGGAATAGATGTTGTTTTTGCAGTAAAATCTGGCTCCCCTGCACATGTTGTCAGTACAGAGATAATCCTTAAAAACTTCTGAAGTTTACACAAGGCAAATATTTTGCGTTTCTGTGGGCACTGCAGCACAGCTGTGCTTTGGTGTGCAGGGGGGTGGGCTGGGATGCCATGGCTCTCACCTTTTTTCATTTTGGGAACATTCCTGTGTTTCCTGGGCTGGCTCTGCCCTGGAGCCTGTCTGCCCTGCTGCAGGCTGGCAGGATGTGAAGCTCATGCTTCCCTGCAGGTCTCTGTTCCCATCCTGCTGGTGTGGTTTGTCTGCTGGGTGCCTGTGCAGGTGAGCTGCTGTCCCATGTCCCATGGCTTGCTGTGGCTTTTGCTGCCAAGGAGAACACTCAGCCTAGCCTGGGCTAGCATTAGCCTGGCCCTGGCTGACAAGTTTGGGTGGGACTGCTGATGTATCCCAGGGACCTGAGTGCAGCTTGCTGGTACCCAGTGGTGTTGGCTTTCTTTCAGAAGCAAATGTTTTAGTGACTTCTCTCTTGCTAGCTCGTGCAGAGGTTTCACCTGAACATCTGTTCTGCTCCTGATGCTCCCAGCAGCTGCCATGGATGTGTTTAGCACTAGCAGTTCTGTTTGTTTATGAGGCTTTCTCCAGGGTGAAACTGATGTCTGGTCTCAGTTCTGAATCTCTAAACCCAAAATAATTTGGTATATCAAAATAAACCTCTCTTTCTACCTCTGCCACCATCAGCAGAGTCTGGCCTTTTGCAGCTATAAACAGCTGAGCTTAATAAATGGTCCTCAGTCCCTGTCTCCAAGCAGAAGCCCTCAGCCTGGACATAGCTCAGCCTCCAAGGCTTGTAGAGAGAGCAGTCTTTGCAGCTGCTTTCCCCTCCTCTCTCCATCTCATATCTCATGAGCATCTTTCCACCTGGAACTGTGCAGGGGGTTGGAGTAGCTGAGTTGAGAGGATGTGCTGCTGGAAAACAGGCTGGATCCCATCACCAACAGACCCTGTTGCAGGGACTTGTCTGGCTCTCAGGAGCTCCAGCTCTTTCCATTTCATTTATATGGGGCTTTCCTCTCAATTCAGCTTTTTTCTTTAGCCTCTGCATTCAGGTTTTCCTTTGTTATCCCATCATTTCCCAATCCAGTGGTGTCAAAAGGATGTCAGAGGATGCAGCATAAACTGCTGTGTTCACCTTCTACATCACCAGTCTCACTTTGTGTTTCTCACCTTGTTACAGCTGAACAAGCTGGAGGAGGCAGCAAATGCAGCTCACACCTTCTTCATGGCAAACCCTGAGCACATGGAGATACAGCAGGACCTGGAGAACTACAAGACCATGTCAGGGAAGGCCAGCTTGATTGACCAGGAGGCCAGGCAGCACATGGTGAGTCTGAGGCTGAAGAGGTGCCCAGCTTAAGTATCAGGAAGTCTGGAGAGGAGATATTAGGAGGCCAAAAGAGATTAATCTGGGAACGGGGAAATTCTTACCAATAGAGCAAAACAAACTCTCCCTTTCAGCATTTTCCCTTAAGGCAAGCCTGCTCCTGCCTTCTCTAGGCACTCTGCTCTTTGTTTGATTGCTACATCCCCAGCCTGGTCCCTCTGTTCAGAGAGCTCTGGGGTTCACATGGCTGTGAACACACACAAGCAGACAGCTTTGATGGAAACCTCCATGACATCTCAGCTCCTGTGTGTTTCTTTTGACACAAGTTCACCCACCTGGGCAGGGTACATGCACATGGGTGACTGTGGTGATGATGGTGTACAGTGGCAGGCAGGAGAGTGTCAGCTGCTTCCAGCTCCACAAAGCAAAAGCCCAAGTCAAATGCCAGGGCCACCCCCAACTTCCCAATTTCACAAGACTCAAGGAAGCAGGAGTAGCTGTTGGGTGTAATTAATGGAGATGCTCATTAGGGGCCATTCTAAAAAATGAGCAATCTCTTCTCTTGGCATTCAGTGTTGTTGTTTGGTGGGAGGGTAAAAACAAACAAACAAAAAGATTTTTTTTTAAATGCATAATCTAGGAGCGGCACTGAGGATTCCCTAAGTATGGAGAAGTTCAGAAGAGCATTTAGAAAGGTTTATTGGGTTCCACTGGTCTGAAAGTCCATCAATGGCTTAAACATGGTTTGGTACAAGTGGTTATATCTGATAGATATCTGGGGAGATTGTCCTGTCCCTGTCCCAGTCCCCTATTACCTTCTTTTGAGAAGCATCTGCAGGCAGCATGGCCTGCTCATGGTCTGTGTTCTGCCTGCCTGCTTTGCAGGAGGACTACAGTGCTGGGGTGAGGCACTATGACAGAGAGGAGTACGAGCTGGCCATTGAGCTCCTGGAGCGTGCCCTGCAAGGATACTACTCTGAGGATGAGGATTGCCAGCTCATGTGCGAGGGACCGCAGAGGTTTGAGGAGCACGAGCACCTGGATTACAAGGCTGGTCTCTACGAAGCTATTGCAGGTGAGATCTTTTGCATTTTTAGAGTTCTCACCCTTGGCCCTGAAATGTTTTTAGTTACTGAGTTTGGGCCTTTGGCTGGATTTGTTGAAATGTCTTCCCTCCCACTTCTGCTGCTGGTGAGTAACGCTGCAGGAGGCACCTGGAAACCCAGCAAGTGCAGACCCAGAGCACAGTGTGCTAGAACATCTCATTTTGGTCCTGAACAGAAGCTGGACCACAAGAATTGCATTTCCAGATGTGTGGAGCATTTGCAGTTTTCTGTTAGAGCTGGAAGTTGAGGTGCTTTATCTGAACTGCTTCCATTTCCCCTGTACACAGTCTCACACACCTCCCTGGAATCCAGACATTGCTGGCCTTTGTTTATGTTTTCTGTTTTCTGAGAGCATATGAAGAGAGCAGCAGAGTTCTCTTGGCCATGCTCCAGGTGGCCAGGAAAGTTGCCAAAAAGGCTCGTAACATGGATTAGAAAATCCAAAAGGATGGATTTGTCATTAGTGGAGGCCCACCTAATTATGATCTTGACTGAAATCTCTGGGGAGAATTGAATGTTGCTGTGTAATCTTCAGATTTGCATGTGTGGCTCTGAGCCAGAGAGGATTAAAACAGTTCATTCTCAGTGGAAATGAGATTACATTTAATTAGTTGTAAGGGAAGGAAGAGCAATAAATTAAGGTTTGTTTGGTGACAGAAATCTTATTTATCTGCTTATGGTCTTGGAGTTGCATCAAGCCCCGAAATCTCGCTTCTTGTGTGGAAAATACTTCACTCAGATGCAGAATGTTTTTTGTGTTAGCATAATTCGGTTTGTGTCGAGACAGGAAATCTAATTGAAACAACCAAGAGGAGAAACCACCAGCATACCGGATGGGAAGCTGCCCTGCTGGGGTTTGTTTACCATGCAAAAAATAGAAGTGTTGGAAAGGCTGACTTGGTACCAGTGTGGCTGTCAGCTGATCAGGCCTGCTTTTAGAGCCTGGACCAGGACACGCATCAAGAGAGCAGCCTTCAGTGGCAAAGCAAGCCCAGCATCCTTCTCACTGAAAGCTGCTGCTCTTCAGACAGGACAAACTGCTCCTGTGCTGTGCAAGCTGAGTGCAGCCCCAGTGGGCTGAGGTGTTTCTGTGCTGGCCCTTCCTGAGCACAGACAGGCTCATGGTGGTGCTCAGAGCAGGACATCACCTGGGGGGGACAACAGCCAGAGGGTCCCTGCAAGTCTGAGGCTTGGCCATGTGTGCCTGGCCATAACTACCCCAAACCCCAGGGTACCCAAAGGAACATGGAGTTGAGGGAGGGAAATAAGATGCTTGGTGCAGCTGCTTTTCTGTAGGAAACTAGGTGGCTCCTTCCAGGATAATCCAAAGTTCACCCCTGGTCCAAGGCACTCAGGCCCAGACATTTCAGTGGGGAGTGGGAACACGTAATATACCAAGGAAAGAGAGTTTAGGTTTCTTCAAACTCATTTCTTTTCAATCCCAAACTGATTTGCTCTGCTGCTGCTTGGGGTTGAAACACTCTCACCTTTTCCCCCCAAGGACAGATATATTTCAGTGAATTGATTACAGTACCAAGAAAAAGCAGTGCTTCTCATTGATGGATTGATTATTTCAGATCTAGAATGGTTAAACAGGTTTAAATTACAACAATATGATTTATGTCCTTTCCCTTCTTGCTTTTCCTAATGTAATACCCTGGATATGCATGGTAAGTCAGATAACTACTCAGACTACCTGTCAAGAGCCAAGAGCACATAGGCATTGTTCTGAGTTTCCACTTGGTTTCATTGCAAATTCCTCAGGTGGTTTTTATGGCAGCTCTAAGAAATGCTTTGGTAGCTGAGCACATGATTCTTTTCAAGCCTGTGTTTGTTTCTTAAGGTTTTTAATGGTGTGCAGAGACAGAGCAAGCAAATTAGATTCGTAACTACATTGCAGCAAAGGCTCCAAAATGGAATCAGATGTCAGTGTTGGCTTTGAAACTGTACAGCTGGTACGACGTCTATACTATGGGGTCCCACCAATTAAGAAACTTTGTTAATGGCAAATATTTACCATGTGCTTGTGATTCCCTGGGGGTGCCTCATCTTTGAGAAGCAGCAAATGGGGATTTCTGCTGCCCAAATTTGCACCTCACACCTTTCAGACTGGCCTTGCTTGGCCATGCTGAGAACCTGCAACAGCCCCTCTTGGCTAAACCTCCCCGTACCCTCCAGAGTTTTTTGCTGCAGGGAAGGAGAGGATTAAGGAGCTGCAGGAAGGGAATCTGGAGCTGGATTTCATGTAGCAGCACATGTGGCCACCTTGTCTTCACCTCTCTGCTTGCTTTGTGGTTTGTCTCTTGGGGCTGAAGGGCTACCTGCCACCTGCAGTCCCTGCACTCCACAGCATCCACAGCAGCTCCTGCCACACCAAAGAGATGCTCAAGCTCCCTCTACAGTTGAGAGAAGGAGGAAGGCGTTTCTTAAAGGGGGCAGAAATGTAACTACAACTCTGTCAAATTGGCTTTGGGGAGCAGCCTGAGCTGTTGCCACATTTCTCTTCACAGAGAAGAGCAAGGCACCGTTCTTCCCAAGGATTTCTGAGATTTGCATTCTCTGAACCTCTGAGAATGGGAAAACACAATTCTTATCACTTGGTGTGCCTGTGTTGTGCCAAAGTAGAATGCAATATGGAGATTGTTTATCCGAAGCGAGGATGTTTTGTGTCCTTGGCCTATCAGGGCCAACTGTGTGTGTGTGTTGGGACTGTCGGCTGACAGTCACGAGCAGTTGTGTGCAGAGCGAGTGCTTGGCAGATCCAATTTAGATGAAATGTAAATAGTATAGTATAGTATAGTATAGTACAGTATAGTATAGTGTAATAAAATAATTAATTAGCCTTCTGATATCCATGGAGTCAGATGCATCATTCTCTCTCCCTCACCAGTGTCGGAGTTGCCTTTGATTTACAATATGAGCTCTTTCCCTCAGTGCGCACTCACCTGCTGGGCCAAAGCAGTGTGGGTTGCGCATCCTTCAGCTCAGGAGTTTGAACCTCTGTCTGTCCTTCTCTGGGCACCATCACCATCCCCTCAGCTCAGAGCAGCTCTCCCTCTTTTCCTGGCAGATCACTACATGCAGGTGCTGGCCTGCAAGCACGACTGTGTCCGGGAGCTGGCCACGCGCTCGGGCCGCATCTCGCCCATCGAGAACTTCCTTCCCCTCCACTACGACTACCTGCAGTTTGCCTATTACAGAGGTAAAGTCCTGGTCCTCACAGCACTGCTGAGTTCTGCTCATTCTGTGCAAGTTCAAGTTGTTCCATGTGGGCGTAAGGCTCTTTCACCCTGATGCCCACACTACAGTGATGGAGAGGCACAGTCTGAAAGAGAAGCAAAGGACATTGGAAATGGTGTCTTCAAAAGTCAGCTTGACTGAAATACAATTAAGTAGCTTTATGAAGGTGTTTTAGATCATCAGTCAGGTTTTAAAAGCCCAACCTTTAGCTTAAACATTACTTTTCTTTAAATAAATAATGCCTTTTTTAGGGTACTTTCATTTGCCTTTTAATAGTAAAATCCTTGGGATTCATATGTTTCACGTTTTCTGAAACGAGCTGATACATTTTCTAAATTAATATATAACAGACATATGACTTAGCTCAAGCTTATCCCAAGATGCCAGTTTTTGCCAATTACCAAATATTTTAGGATTCGCGGCAAACTTGCAGGAGTTGGCAGCATGGCAAAATGTCAAGGGTTGGCAGTGCTAAAAAATCAAGCCAGTTGTGTGGTTCTGTGTGCTATTTTATTATGTTTTGTTACATAAAAGAAAACAGACATCTGCTCTCTCAGGCTTTTGCTAATAACTTTTTACTGAAAAGGGCAGACTGTGCAAGGGTCAGAATTTCTACTAAAACATAAAGATTCATCACCACAACAGGAAGAAAGCAGGAGGAGTCAGTTCATGTGTGGTGTACAGGCTTCTTTGTTCCTCTGCCCAGTTAGAGGTTTGCTGTGGTGGGTGAAAACCCCTGGGCCCTGAGAGATGCTGCACAGATGAGAGGCAGTTTGATGCCAGACAGTATCCATGTCCTGCCCGTCCATCTGGGTGCAATTTGGATACCATCTGGTCTGTGCATGATGGCAGAAAAGTCTTGTTTCTGTGCCTCAGTTTCCTTGCTGGGGAAGTGGAGTGGTTAAGACAAAGAGGCATCCAAAGAGCCCTGTGAAGTCTTGGGCTGCTGCTTCAGCTGATGGGGAGCTCAGGCTGTACTTCCCTCTCTGTAGAGTCCCCTCCTGGGCTCTGTGTGAGCCCCCTGTGCCCCCTTGACCACTGTTGTGTTCCCCCCAGTTGGTGACTATGTAAAAGCCCTGGAGTGTGCCAAGTCCTACCTGCTGTTCCACCCGGACGATGAAGATGTCCTAGAGAATGCAGGTTATTACGAGGGCCTCTTGGAAGGTACAGTGGATCCAGCCACCATCAAACCCAGAAAGGTGAGACTGAGTGACACCTCAGAGCTCCTGGTGGGAGGCTTTAACAAAACAACTTGGTGGAAATAAAAGCAGCCTGGCAGCTTTCCCCCAGTGGGACCACTTTAAAAAGAGAAGCAGAAGTGCTGGGCTCGCCGGTGATGCTGAGGTGGTGATTTTCAGGGTGCAAGTTCAGAGTCGCTGGTGTGGGGGAGAAGCTGGTGGACAGAATTTGCTTTAAATGGGGACTTCAGCCTAGTAAAGCCTGAGCAAGGACAGGGAGGGCAGTGACCAACAGTGTAAACCCTCCTCTTGCCCAGTGCTCCAGCGGACACGCAGAGGAGGAATGCAATGAAAAATGAAACACCGAGCAAAGGGCAGCATCTCTTTAGACAGGGCTGAGAAATATTTCCCAGGAGAGGCTGAGATCCCAACATTACTCTCAAGTCTCTTAGCTTGGAGTTCAAAGCTCAGCCTGTTCTGCAGACAGTAGCTCTGCTATCACAGGGTTAGGCTGGGGTCAAGTAACCAAACAGTGTGTGTTCCATCACCCAGCAGGACAGGCTTCCTCTCCAGTCTGGGCAGCCCTTATCTGTGGCCCTGGTGCTGCCTTCCTCACCATACAGAAGTTCCTCCATCCCATCCCATCCCATCCCATCCCATCCCATCCCATCCCATCCCATCCCATCCCATCCCATCCCATCCCATCCCATCCCATCCCATCCCATGTCGTTCCCCTTGCACCATAAATAGAGTGTTGGCAGGAACTGGTTTTTCCATTCCTTTGGCAATTCCTGGACTACCAGGCAAATCAAGGTGAATTTGGTAAAGTACTAAAAAGTAAAAGCAAAATTATAAAAAGGAAAACAAGAAAAAAAGTTCTTTTCCATCACAAAATGAATCTAGGAAAAAAAACCTGAAGTTAGCAAAAACATTTAATTGTTTACAGTGTTTTGAAGTTTTCTGTTAAAAAAATGAATTTATTTTTGCTTTGCACAATAGTTTTCTAGGAGAAATACCAGTATTTGCAGACTTTTCATTCAAAATAAAGCCTTCTGATGGACAATTTCCAGCTGCCTATGCTTTGGCCCCCATCCCAGCACTCTGAGTGCATCCCAGGGCCAGGCCATTGGCTCCATGGGGGAAACTGAGGCACAGCCCAGCCAGGATCCCTGCCCCACCAGCCTGAACTTGCCCTCATTCTGCAGCTGGGGTTTCTCTGGCCAGCCTTTTGCCCAGATATTTTGAGGCTCATCAAGGTGCTCAGGAATTTCTGCCAGCTTTGGACATGTGTTTTGGGGATTCAGGCTTCCTAAATGAGTTGCTGAACACCTTCTGTCATGTATTGAGTGGCTCAACCCTGTGCCTGGGGTTGCTCCAAGCATCCCTCAACCTAAAGAAACCAGCAGCATTGCATGGAAACCAAACCCCTGTGAAGCAGAGGGGGATTGCCACTGTCTTGCAGAAGCTGGCCATGTGCAGCTGCTCCTGTTTTCCTTCTCTTTGCAGGAAGCCAGAGCGCTGCTGCGGCGGCACAAGCTGGAGTCCCACCTCCTGCGGGTGGCTGCGGCCGGCCTGGGATTCGCCTACACGGAGCCGGTGAGGCCTGCCTGTGCTGGGCCAGCAGCTCACAGCTCTAGGACCAGCTCCCCCTGCCCCTCCCCTGTAAATCCAGCCCTCTGTAGATGACTCAGGAGCTGGGTCTTGGCCCGGTTTGTTCCCTGTAGGAAAACAGGGATGGCAAAGCAAAGGAGGCATTCCTGGGGTGAAGGGGAGGCACATACAGCCTCATCCACATTTTCAACCTGGTGAACTCAGGCCATTGCCCAAAGTTAGGTGGGATGGAGCCAGAGAGGCTGGCTGATGTCCCTGGGAGTCAGGCAGAGCAGGTTTTGGCTGGAGCATTAAATTAAGAAGTTTGTCCTCTCTTTTCCCACAGAACTACTGGAACAGGTACGGCGCCCGCCAGGACGAGCACAGGTGAGCCACAGCTGAGCTGCAGCTTCACCATTCCCCACGGTGGGATCATGGTGGGGTACCAGCCTGCCACTCAGGGGTACTGCCCACTCACCCAGCACACCATCCTGGTTGAATTAGTGCCCTTTGCCCCTTGCCATTGCAAACATTCCCACAAGAACCTTATTTTAGTTGAGTGCCTCAAAACCAGCAGTGGTCTAGAGGGAACTTGATAGCTGAAGCAAGTGGTACTGGTCAGATTTGTTGGTGGAAGCTGTTGCTCTCATTACCAGAAAAGCAATGTTTGCCACAGGACAGGGTGAGGGCTTCAGCTTGTATGGCTGCCACATTTGTACAAAGTACTGATTTGCTTGGGGTTTTTGTGTGTTAGTTTCCAAAGGGAGCTAAAGGGCAAGTTGAAGAACTTGTGGCCATAGTCATGATATTCGTCTTCTGTTTTGCTCCTCAGTGTCCCATCAAGCATAAGCAGTGAACCCGAGGATGGGCCCCGGCTGTCCCTGACAAAGAAACCCATGCCAAAGCCGGATCGAGAGCTGAAGGAGGGTAAGGCTGATGAACATGTCTCAACAAAATTGGGATTTTTTTCCTGTTGCTAGAGACTACAGACTGCAAAGGCTGACCACTGAGCAATGAGGGCCACTCCTATTTAAGGGAGTTCAAGTTTTGTTTGAGACAGACAAGTCTTCAATGCTGCCACAGCATTTCTGGGTCTGTGGATCCCAGGGCACTGCTGTGCTCTTGGACCTTGTTTTTCCCACCTGCTGGGCTACTCACTACAGAGCCCTGAGATGTGGAGCTGGGAGGCTGAGTCTTCCTCACCATGGGGAAAGCAAACCAGCAAACAGTAGTCCTCTGTCCAGGTGCTTTTGAGATCAGTGTGTTCCCTGTTGTCCAGGCTGCAGAAGGATGGGTGCTGGAAGCAGCCTGTCCTGATGCTTTCCCAAATGTGCTGGATCACACCATAGTAGCAACCACTTCTTTTGCAGACTAAGCTTATGATTTCTTGTCTTAGCTCACATGAAATCACTTTGTTTATAAGACTGTCAGCAGACATTTCAACTGATTTCAGCACATTTTCGGCAGCCACAGAAAATACCATAACATCTACTAAAGATAGGATTTTTCCCCTTAACAATTTTGAAAAACAATATTGTAGCCAAGCACCAAAGCAGCATCCTTGCTGCAAAACAACAGGGTCTCAAGCCAGGAGGTGTCTTATGTCTCTAGTAAGCCAGCTCCACAGCAGCAGGCAATTAAACCTCCCTGTAATGCAATGGGTGGTAGCTCTTGCTGGGGAATTTCACAGCTTTCCCCAGCCCAAGTTGTGTCCAGCTGCTCAGTGTTGTGCTCAGAGTGTTGTTATCCCTTCTCTAGCTGTACATCAAATAGGCAAATACCACAGGAAGATACCAAAGATCATGCTTAAGCCAAGAGCTGGTTGAATTATATTTGTTGGCTTGTTTATAACCCAGTAATTTCAAAGTCCTTATTTCTGTTTCTATTTCTTTCTATGCTCTTATTCTGGTTTACTTGCAGAATGTTTTTGTTTACAAAGAAAACTGAATCCATCAAAAAGGAACTGGGATTTTTGTCCATCCAGCTGCTGCCTTTTTCTGTGGTCTTTTTTTCTTGCTCTCTTTTTACTTGGAAAAAGAAAAGCCTGAAAGAGAAAAGTCTATTTTAATTTTGCACTCTTCTGTTCTTCTACCCTTCCCCCCTTCCTCCTTTCTGCCAATTCCTTCTCTCCCAAAAGTCCAAAGAATTCCTCAGTTTCTCTGGGGTGTTTTTCACAGAGCACAGACCCAGGAAAGAGGTCTCTCTCTGTGCTGGTGCTCAGAGCAGGCAGAGGCAAGGAAAGCAGGTGGGAGCACACTGTCAGTGTGGGACAAGGGTTCAGTGTCCATGGCACAGAGCTGCCCCACTTGTTCCCTGGGAGGAACAAGGAGAAATGCTGGAAGTGTTGAGCAATGCCTTCCATGTTCATCCCTCATGTGCTTATGGCTGGGGAAGAACAGCTGAGCTGGAGAACACAGGCCTGTGTTGGAGCATGCCAGGAGTTTGGATTTGAGAATTCGGATTCTGATCCAGCTGCATTTGCAATAAATGTGATTATCAAGCAACAAAATCAGCACAGTGAACACCAAAAACATCCCATATTTTCCATTTCCAAGAAACGTAACTCTTCAGAAATAAAGCTGTGAACTAATGTCAGGGCTTGTGGGGCTTACGTGTCCTCCACAGGCCAAGGAGACCTGCCAAGAACACAGTTTTGACTCAGTAGACAGGGAGAGTAGAAGTTAAAAAAGCATTGTCACAGAGAAGTTTCCTTGTGCCACATGGTGGGAAGAACTCTGCAGCTCTGTTTCCTGTATTTTGTTGCTTGTCTGTGACAACAAATAATTTTCTTCACAGTTAGATGTATTTAATTTTTTTCCTGGAGAGACATCTGGTTTAGGCTTTTATTGTTACTATTTCTTTCCTTTTGTTTCTTTGAGGAGATGCATGGAAGAGGCTTCAAAAGATGGTGGTTTAGGGGCCTTGCTCTGGTTTTTGGATCAGTCAGATTTGATGGGGATGGATTGAAATGTCTCATAAAAAGCTTGCAGGCAGAGGGAGGCAGCTCAGAGGCAGGATGTGAGGGATGGCAGGGACAGCCCTGGCAGCTCCTTTGCCTCAGTGGAGGAGGATTATCCCGTGAGTCCTCTGGCTCACCCACTCCCTGCTCTCCTTCTGGGAGGAGAGCAATGCTTGCTGCAAGCTCAGCACCACGTGAGGCTTTCTCTGTGTATGGCAGACAAAAATCACTGATGACAGTTGCAGAGGGTGGCTTTGCATGCCAAGCCAGCAGCATCCACACAGCACAAATGCAATGGGAACCTACTTGGGTGTTGACAGCTGGGCTGGAGAGCCAAGTTAGCCACTGTCCCTGTCTCCCCCTGTGTCCCACTGGGGTTTGGTGTTTCCAGGCTGTGGTCCCTGCATTTGCAAGGCAGCTGTTGAGAAGGTAGAAAATGCTGATGCTCCTGCAGCAAATTGATTTCATCTCCTTGTGTTCCCATTGCTTCTGTTTCTTTTGTGACTGGTGGGAGGCCACACTCTGCTCTCTGCTGTGGAGCTCTTTGCCTGTCAGCGCACCTGGTGACTTCAGCTGGCCTCCAGCCTCTGTACAAAATGCCAACAAGGCCAGGGCATGTTCAGCAGGATGGTTTTGTGTCTCTCCTCAGGGGGCCCTCTTCTGTACAGCGATGTGAAGTTTGTCTACAACTCTCAGCAGCTGAATGGCACCCAGCGAGTGCTGCTGGATAATGTCATCTCAGAGGAGCAGTGCCGGGAGCTGCACAGGGTGGCCAGTGTGAGTGGGCAATGTTCCTGGGCTGAGTGTGACAGCTGAATGTGTGATCAGCCCCTGGAGACCATGAGTTCATGCCTTGCTGAGTGTTACAGCTGATGGCAGGATGCCTGTGGAGAGCAGGTGGATGCATGTCCCCAGTGTACACCCATAATTGCAGCACGGGAGCTGCTGCTCCATTCTGGGCTGCAGGACAGAGCCTGTGCAGAAAGAGCTCTTTCCCCCTGTTATAACAACCCAAAGGATGCTCATCCATAAGTGTGGGTGAACCTTCTCATTCACCATTAACTGAGCTTGGCAAGGGACGCAGGGTGGCTGAACATCCCCAGGTGGGAGGTGGGTGGTTGATGTCCTGCATCTGTGCTCACAGAGAGCGGCAGCACCTTTCCACCCCAACTCACCTGGCCCAGTGAATGCAGCCCTGGGGGATCTTGGGGAAGAGGATGCCGTGTACTTCCATTGCAGATCCCTCTCTCCTGACACACCAGTTCACCCCTCATCTATATTCCCGTTTTCCAGGGGATCATGTTGGCTGGAGATGGCTACAGGGGTAAAACCTCCCCCCACACCCCGAATGAGAGATTTGAAGGAGCCACTGTCCTCAAAGCCCTCAAGGTACAGCTCCCTCCTTCTCCTCCTCTCCCATGCCCTCCCTCCCATTCTGCACATGACACTGACCTCCCTTTGCCCCTCTCCCTGCCCAGTATGGCTACGAGGGCCGTGTCCCACTGAAGAGTGCCCGGCTGTTCTATGACATCAGTGAGAAGGCTCGCAGGATCGTCCAGTCCTACTTCCAGCTCAACTCCACGCTCTACTTCTCCTACACGCACCTGGTGTGCCGCACCGCGCTCTCCGGTGAGGAGCAGGGAGCTTGGGAGGGCTTCAGCCCTCCATGGGGGGTTCATGAGCTCAGAACAGCTCTGTTGTGCTTAATGCTTAAATGCGTGGCCAAGGGTTGGGCAAAGTCAGCACCCCACAGCAGCAAAAAGTGGGCACTGCTGTCCCCCAGAAAAACAATTTCTGGGATGTCTCTTGGTTTTCATATCTGCAACTCTTCCTATTTTCTCCTCCCTTTTCTCTTGTCTGTCCCTTCTCCTTTCCACCCCAGCCCCAGCTCTCCATGTCACTTCCCTGCAGTCAGAAAAAGGCAGAGCTGTGCAGATCTGAGTCCTCAGATGTTGCCTTTTCTCCCCAGCCATTCCTTTCCTCCTCTCACCTGTGAACACCACGTGGAGTGGGGTCAGGTTAGGCTCCCACCTCATGATGGGACCCCACAGAGCAGGGCATTCCCATCTCATCCGTCCCTTCTCGTTCCCCCTTCCTCCACATGGCCCTGCCTAGGCCAGCAGGAGCGCAGGAATGATCTGAGCCATCCCATCCATGCTGACAACTGCCTCTTGGACCCCGAAGCCAACGAGTGCTGGAAGGAACCTCCTGCCTACACCTTTCGGGATTACAGGTAGGAAGGAAGGGAAGGAATCTCCCCAGGGACTTCTCTCCCTCTGGCTGTCCCCCACCCATGTCTTCGTGGAACAATGTGGGATCTGTCCAGGAGGTGGGGGTCAGCCTTGAGACCTCCCCAGTTCTCCCCTAACTGGGGTTTCCCACTTCCTTCCCCAGTGCCCTCCTGTACATGAACGCAGATTTTGAAGGTGGCGAGTTCATTTTCACCGAGATGGACGCCAAAACTGTGACAGTGAGTTGGTGCTGTGGGCCAAAAGCTGTTCCTCAGCAATCCTGCTGCAGAGGTGCACAGACCATCTGCTCCCTCCCTAGAGCTGTGCCAAGCAGTAAACCTGTGGATTAGGGATTCTCCCCACCCCCGGTGCAGGCAGAGGGATGGCTGGTAGTTGTCCCTGGCCGGGAGGACTGCTGAGCTGCCACCCCATCTCGTGGTCAAACATAAGCTGGTGTCTCATGTTTGAGATGCAATGCCTGATCCAGGTGTCTTGTTCCAGAGTGGGTCACAGTGGTGGACATCAGACCCTGAGAGGGATGTGGCTCAGGCATGAGCCCTCACCTCTGTTTGGGGCCATTAAGGAAGCTGGCTACCCACTCTGTTGTTGGACAGAGGTCTGGGCACCATGCTGGGGTCTCTGAAGAAGCTGGAGGGTAGATTGTGTCTACTTAAGTGCCTGAGGGTTGGTTTGGTTGGCAATTCTGCTCCCGAGGTCCTGCAGGACTCTTGTGGACTCTGCCAAGAGAAGAAAGAGATGTTTGACAGCCATGCCAGGCTTACCCTGGACCTCCCTGGAGTTATGCCATGGCCCCATTTTGCTCTAGGTGGTCACCTGTAGGCTTTGCAGAGACTCCATGCCATTATGTCCTTTCTGCACAATGTCTGCACAGCAGGAGGAAGCTTCACACCTCCTTATTTACCCCACACATTTTGCCAGCCATGCCCAGAGCTCTACATGTCCCCCCAAGCAGCTCACCAGGTCCTGGGGCGATGCAGAGGGCTGCCCAGTGAGGTCCCAAGCCCTGGATTGTGGTGAATCTAGCCAAGCCAGCGTGTGCAGTCCCTTGCCAGCCTGTTGTGCTGTTTCCCTGCAGGCCTCCATCAAGCCCAAGTGTGGGAGGATGATCAGCTTCTCGTCGGGCGGCGAGAACCCCCACGGGGTGAAGGCGGTCACCAAGGGCCAGCGCTGCGCTGTGGCTCTCTGGTTCACCTTGGACCCTCTCTACAGAGAGCTGGTGAGTGCCTCCATCATCTGTGAGGAGTTGGGGCATACCCAGCATCCCACAGGAGCCAGGACCATCTTATTTTCTCCAGTCCCAGTACATCTATTTTCCTCCCATTACAGCCCCCACAGCAGCACTCCCATGATAGGAGCTGGCCCCAGGGCAGGTTTTTCCTGCCAGTCCTGGTCCTGGGCACGCATTGCCCTTGGCCCGTGGGGTACAGTGCTGGGCTTGGGTGCTGAGTGGGGCGTGGAAGGGCTCCGTGCAGGGCTGGGCTGGCCATTTCTGACACCTAGTGGCAGCAGCCTGATGGATGGGGAACTCCTGCAGTGCCATCCACAGCTCAGAGTGCTGGGTAAGTCCTGCTGCTAAGTCCTCCCACAGGCATTTCAGTGACTTGAAGTCCATGGCTCTGGGCACCCAAGATGCCTTGGAAGATCTGGGCTGTGATGCCTTTCACCAGGCACCCTCCTCATTCTGTTTTAAAAAGCTGCTGTACCAGCCCCTGCCTTCCCTTTAGTAGCAATTCTGCCCTGTAAAAATAAAAGATACAAGAGCGAGCAAAACTAAATGCAGGGAGAATGCAAAACCCTCATTCCTTTGCCTTGTGATGGAGGTAGGCTGTGAGGTTTGGGTAAAAGCTTATTTTCAGACGTAATTCAGTGTCTCCCAGTTTTTTTGCACCAACAGAAATTCCTCCAGGCTTGGTACCTTATGGTGGGAGATCAGTCCTGCCCAGGGATCTGGAAATCAACAACAAGCAGAGGGACAGGAGGAGGGTGTGCTGTGCCAGTGGCTGCTAGTGGAGTGTGATAAGGGAACTACAGAACATCAGCTCTGCCCTGACCACTGCAGCCCTGCAGGGAGGAGGGAATCAGGCATTGAGGTGGAAAGGGATTTGATTAATTTTGCCCAGCAAATCCCCAGCTTGAGTCCCAGGCTCTTCCCCATCCTCTCACCTACACTGCTGGTTCTGGGGTAAAATCCTTGCTGTGTGTCCTCCCAGCAGCCTGAGCCTCACTGAATTAGCTGGAGCAGGCACTGAAGTTCTGCTGTTACCATTTCTTCCCTTCCCCTCTTGCAGGAACGAATCCAGGCAGATGAAGTGATTGCAATGTTGGACCAGGAGCATCTAGGACCCAGTGAAATGAACATCAACCCAAAGGATGAGCTATGAACTAGGCCAAAGACTTTTTCTATTAAATATTTATTTAATATTGTTAATCTTATTAGAACCCTTCTATTTTTGTACAGAGATGCTGTATAAATTAACAGGTTAATATGATTGTGGAGTTTCAGGAATGCCTCTTCTGTGTTTAGCACAGCTTTTGCTGGAACCCTCATCCCTGTGCCAGCATCTCCTGGTGGTGCTGACTCTGCTTCCAGCATTCCCTGCTTTTCTCTAGCACGTCTCAGGACTCATTCAGGCCCACTCTACCCCCTTGGAGAACCTTTTTTTTTTTTTTCCTCAACCAAAAGTAGCTGCTCCTCTTTAGCATCTGCTGGAGAAAATTCTCAGGTGTCCTAATGCACCAGTCTTCTTGCTCTTGCTTCCTGCTGGGGAAAACTGGAGGACAAAAACTGGAGTCATGATTGTCTCTCACCATTTGAAACATGCCCTTTAGGGGAAAAAACAAAGGAAAACCCAAGTCCTAGCAAAATGGAGATTTCTCTGTAGCCATGTGAAGCTGGTGTTTGGGCATTAATTCTGAGCAGAGCTTCTGGAAATCAGCTGCTGAGCAGGGCCATGAGCTGTGCACAGGGTGAAGGGATGTGATTTGCAGCTGACTCTGGTGAAACAGGGTCTGTCACTCATGTTCAGTCCTTTCTCTTGCTGATGGCCTGGGAACTGAAGGATGCTGCTTCACACTGCATCCTTTGAGCTTCCAGCCCAGTCTGCTGCTGGTAGAACCCAGAGTTTGTAGCCATAATTTCTGGAAGCCTGTTGGAAAGCAGCGTAGGAAGTTACAGTGCCATGGTGTTGGATGGTCATGGTGTAGCTCTGCCCTCTGGATGTCCCGGCTGCATCCTCCCATCCTGGCAGTGCAGAAGCAGCAGATGCTCATGGTGTGGTGGTATCTATTTGCTCAGAGGAATTCTGACCCAGCCTGAGGATGTTGCAGTGAAAGCAAGTAGTCAAGTAACTGCTGCTAAGCCAGTAAATAATTCCTCCCCAGCCATTAAATTTAGTCCTGTGTGTGGGATCAGAGCAGCCCCTATCTCAGTCAGAACAGGCATTGAGTCACAGGATTTCTGTCCCAGCTTTTATTTTGACCCAACAGCTGCTTCTGCTGCTGGAACACAGTTCCTAAAAGCCAGGTTTCAGGAATCTTCACTTGAAATTACTGCAAGGCTGCAATCTATCCAGAAAACACTACAGGGACTTTTGCTGGAGTTCACATCCTTGAGCTGCTTTGCTCAGCTCCCTGCTGCATTGGCTCTTTCATCTGTCCTTTTCTACTCCCTCTGCCAGTTTTGGCATTCCCAGGACTTAAAATCTGCCACAGAGAATTGTCTTTACTCCCGTAGCTTGTGCCTATTCAAACCTCCCAGGCTCAGAAGCCCCCTCTTCCCATCCAGTCACTGGCTGCAAAGGCTGTCAAAAAGGATTGGCTTTCTGTAGAGACCTCCTCAAAAGCTGGGACTGAGCAAGATAGAGGGAAACTCTGCATCTGGAAAAATAAATGCCCAGACTGTGAAGAGGGAACTATTACCACCCAGAAAACGCTGGAAGAGTTACTTGCTGCATCTCCTCCAATGCTGCATCTGCAGAGGAAAAGGCTCTGGGCATTCTTAAGCCACTGGCATTGCTTATTCCTTTGTTGTTATCTCCATTCCCTCATAGATTGTTGAAAATATTCATCAAGTTGACTCCCCAAAGAACTGCCCACAGGTTCCTGCCTTTGAAGAGCCTTCCCTGCTTAAGTGCCTCTTCTGTCAATGCTTAACTCCATCCCCCTTTTCAAAACAGCCAGAGGAAAAGCTGGGGAGAAGAAGAGGAGAGCAGCTGTTCACTTTGGAGAGCTGGCCCCCATTTCATGGTCCCTCCACATGCACCACACTGCTGCATCCAAGGCTTGACTCTGAATGCTGCATTTTCCATGTGGGCCTGTGCTGCCATCCCCCAACCACCACTGCCTACTGCAGAGCTGCCCCTGTGCAGCCCCAGCCCTCCCAGGGGTGCCACCAGCTGCTTCTGCTGCAAGGAGAGGCGCAGGGGCTGGCACAGGTCATGCTTTGTTTGCTCCTATGGTGGTTAGCCAGAGCTGTGTCTAAATCCAGGGAAAATAAACTAAACACATCTGGGCCTGTCTTCGTCTTTCTTCAGTCAAATATTAGAATGAGAGACCAGGGAGTTTGAGGTCTGTCTCATGATGGTACCTGTGCCTTTGGGGTTTCCTGCCTTATACCTTACACACAGCCCCCTCTCCATGGTGGAGCAGTGTGGACAGTGTGTGTTTCCTTTTGGCTGCCTGTCCCTCTGCCTTGCTGTGCATCCAGCTGTGCAGTAGCTCCCATACCATGGACACGCTCCAGGCAGTTTGGTGAGCAGGAGGGACAGTCCCTGTGCCCTGCTGGGGCCACGGCCACCTCAGTGAATCAGCTCTGCTGCAGGGCCAAGGAGCAGCCTCGGGGGATGCAGCGTTGCAGGGCTCACTGCAAACATGCCCCAAGAAAGGAGAAGACTCTGGGCTGCCTGGGCCATGCCTTTCACCATGCTGCTCTGCCAATGAGACCTGCTGGCAACCTGGGCCATGCTGAAGCCAGGAAATGGGAATGCAGTGAGTCAAAGGCACTTGTCCTGTTTGTTTGTTTTTCCAGCTCTCTGCTCTCGCAAAGTCTAGCTCAGAAGTGGATTTGTATTTCTGCTGCAACAGCAGAGGTGGGTGCCAAGTTCACTGGCACTCTGTAACCTCACAGGAGCAAGTTGCAGAGCTCTTTGGGGTATGCACCAAAATACAGCATAGGTTTTTGCATCTGTGGTATCCAAGTGGGATGGGTTGCCACCAAGGTGGCTTGGACTGAGAAGTGATTTTAACTCTTGGATTTGAGGCTGGGGCCTAGCATCTGCCAGAGCTGTCAGGGCCATATCCAGAGTGCCTGCACCACACCTGCATCCCTGCTAAAAGAAAGCTGACAACAGTCCTGAATGTATATACTCCTCCTTGGTCAAATATGCCCCAGGGACAACCTAGTGCACTTCTATTTTTGTTTCCTTCTTTGGTTCATGCTGTTACTCCTCTCCTGACCTGCCAGTCTGGTAATTGCTGCTTCCTAAAGCCCCATCATGAAGCAGCTCCCCAGGGAGGCAGTGCCTGCAGCCACAGCACTGAGCTCAAAACTGATGTGCATTTCAGAGCACACCTCATGCCTCCCAGGGCAGCCCCAAGGCTTGCCCACCAAAGGGAAGCACAACCCATTTAGGTGTTGGCCATGTGTTGGCCATTCCCCAGTTCTATCACCAGCAACAGGAGCCTTTTGGACATGGAGGTGGTTGAACCATGCCTTAGTTCCTTGTTCACTCAGCTGTGCCCTCCCTAGTAATAATAATAAATGTAGAGTGGGATTAGCAGGGTTGATTTATGACAGTCCTTGAGGAAAAAAACAACCTACCCATAAAGGAAACATAATGGAATTTAAAAGTATTTAAAACAACAACTGAGGTGGTTCTGTGTGTGTGTGTTTGGGTGTGGATGTGGTTTTGAAAGTGAAGCCTGCATGCTGTTAATCCATGCCAGGGGACCTTTACTCCCAAGGAGATTTGTTTTTCTTTCATGTCCAAGTGGGCCCAAGCCAAGTTCACTCAGCCCTTGCACAAAGCTGTTCAGATTGTGGGGGCACTGGGGAGCCTGCTCAGTGCCACAGGCATGTCCCAGCAAAGGGGAGCCCATCATATTTCAGGACAATACAAATGAAACGATGCCTTCATTAGGGACAAGACTGCATTCTGCAGTCAGGGATGTGGCAACAGTGTGAAGAGCCAGTGACAGCAAAAGCACCAAGGCTTGGGGAGCAGTGGCTGACAGGAGTCACGACATCTCAGCAAGGCACCTGATGGCTCATGCAGAGAGTAGGAGCACGGAAAACACCTTGTGTAAGTAAAGAACCTCCAAGACAGGCCAGCAGAAAGCCTAAGGCTGAGCCCCCTTGGGCTGTAAATGCCTTATTCCAAGTGGCTGCTGAAAGCTTCTCTCCAGCCAAAAGCTCACGCCTGAAACCTCACCTGAAAATAAGACTTGGGGCTACTTACAAATTTCTGAATCTATAATCAAGGCTGAAATACCTAAAGCTCTTTATGTCCAGTGGCTACAGTCTAAAGGAACCTGGATATTCCATAGGCATTAGTCTGAGAGACTTTCTGAGGCATTAATTTAAAGCAACTGAACCTTGCCAATGTTCTTGAGGAGGCTTAGAGCCATGTGGACAGTCAGTCTCCAGCAGCTTCACTGGATGATGACTAATCCCCATTATTTCCAAGCTAGGCTATGGTAAACTTATAAAACATGGTGTGTTTGGTCTGCACACCACCATTCTCAAGGTGAAGGAAGAAAGAGGAAGTTTATTTTCTGACTCCAACATTTATAGTTTTCCAAAAGTGACAGCAGATTGGAGGGTGACAGTGTCACCTCTCCAATGACACTGGTCAAACCAACAGTCCATCAACTTTCTCCTCCTCCATAAAAGAAGACAAAACAATCAGTTATTTACAGAAAGTGTCTGAGAAAGTTCACCACAAGAATGTCAACATCAGAAGGCCTAGAAAATCTTAAAAAACGAGGGTGACAATCCCCACTGTGGGGTTGGCAGTCCCTGTGCAAGGGTGTCCCCACCTCAGAGGGGCTGTGGCCGTGGGTGGGAGCAGAGCCTGCCCCGGTTTGACAGCTTTGCATTGCAGGTCCTCACTGCCTGAGAGCTGCAGCAGCTCAGCCACAGAAAGAGTGGCAAAGTAAGGAGATGGAGTTTGCACTGAGCCCTGCTCATCCTTCCTGCTTACACCCGGGCAGAGCCTGGGCACTCACAGGCAGCTGAACATCTTCCCATGAAAAACTGTCATTAAAAAAAAAAAGGTTGTTTCCTCCTGTCCACGCCCTTACCCAGCCTTGGGGAAAAAAGAACAAAACAGCTGGCAGTGAGATAAAAATGGGCTAGTCCTGCTTTGGGAAGAATTATATAAAAAGAGGAAAGAAGTATGTATGTCTTTTGTTTCCACAACTGCTCCTTATGTCTACACCCCACAGTAACAGCCACCTTTTCCTGGGGGAGGTGTTCCTGCTTGTCTGTGCATTGGGGTTTGACCCAGGCCAGGTTCCAAGACACTGTGCTCTTCCCCACGTGTGGATGGCCCCACATATGTGTGCTTCTCCTCCCACCTCTCCATTTCCAAACCAGCACCCAGATGGACGAGCTGCCTTGGTGTCAGTGAGAGCACCAGAACCAACAGAGTGCAGCCTTACACAGTGAGATCCTGCACTGCTGTTTGCCCCAAGCACAGCCCTGCCTTCCCTTGGGGCCTGAGGCTGCACGTGGAGAGGTCCAACAGATGTCACTGAGAGCAACAGAGCTCCCCAGTACCCTCTGGGAGCCCAGCGTGTGTGGGGCACCTGACCATCCCCCCAGTGGAAACTGCTGCCTCCACAGCTCTAGAGGATACCATGGCCGGCCCAGAATTGCTTTTATCTTGTTTTAAACACATGGTGAAAGCTGGGACTGAGTTTGTTTCCTTCTCATTTAGCAAAACTTTTGTTATGCAGAAAAAGAAAAATCATAAATGTCAGCAGGTCCCAACCACCTGGCCAGCATCCAACCCCACCAAAAATAACTGCAGCACACTAGAGGAACTTGAGAAGGCTAAACAGGTGACTCAGAGAGCTGCCTGGCCACCCTCACCTTGTTTCTGGTTGAAAGCACCCCTGAATTTCAGGGGAGAGGGTCCAGCTGAGGTCTGGCTGGGCAGCAGCATGCAGGGCTGTGGTGGCACAGCACAAGTGCAGGAGCCTGCAGTGTGTGCCCTGGTGGGAGCAGGCACTCTGGGGGACCTGTGGGCAAACAGAGCAGGCTGGTGAGCAGACACACTTGGCAAAGGGACAAGTCAGCTAATGATTGTTTCCAGGGATGGTGTGGATAATGAGAATGGCAATTCTAGTAGGTATTTCCTGAAGCTGAGCAGGGCAGGGCAGGGGGAATTTATATGGGCTCAGTTCAGCTTCTACTCCTCCTTTATTTGTAATGAGATTAGCAGCAGAGATGGCAGGGCACCCTTGCCTGCTGCCCTGATAGGATGAGCTGATAAGCACCTCCTGCCTGGCCTTGCATGCCAGCCCAGCAGCTGAGCCATGGGGGAAAACACCAGGGAAAACCACCCTTCCATCACACAGGGCCCTCTTGCAACCGTCCTAAGCTCAGGGGTATAATGCTGCATGGGACTGGCCAGCCTGATCCTGGCAGTGCCAGGAGTGGTGCTGGTATCCTAGGGCAGGATATCCCAGTGTCACATCCCCTCCTTGCAGTGCTTCTGCCCCCGATGTCAGCTGGCAGCATCAGGTTAAACGCTAGTCCCCTCCTTACTGCTGAGATATGAGGCCACCACCTGCCCACCAATGTGCCTTGGGCAGCCCCAGCGCAAGGAATGAGTGTTTGATTTGACTGCATTGTGGCAGAAGCTGTGAAGAAGAGTGACTGCCCTGCAGAGCATCTCCCAGCTGCTCACAGTGCTATAACTGGACTGTAGCAGAGGTGGAGAAGAAGCTGTCTCATCATTCCCACCCCCAGAGAGGAGAATGTGGATCCCCTGACCAATTCTGAAAAAAATCTTCATAGCACCCATGACAAGGTCTGTTCATGGCAAACCCAGAGCCACCTCTGAGTGTACATAGCCCTAAGCAGGGGAATTTTGTCTGTAAAACCACTGAACCCCCCCAAACCTGTATTTTAAAAGCTCGTATTAGTTACAGTAACCAAACACTCGTGGGACAAGTGTATCCATCCAGGGCAGAAGTTCCAGCTCCTGTGGAGCACCTTGTCACCTGGCTTATCCTTGCAGGGCTCCCTGCCACCACTGGGCAGATCTGAGGTGATGGCTGAGCCTGATGTCCCCTTCACCATGTTGTCACTGGTTGCATTGCCCCAAGCCAGGATGTCCATGGAGAACCATCTGTGGTGACATGCATTTCTCATTCAGCCCTTTTCATTGAGCCAAATCAACATCTGCTCATAGCCCAGGGGTGACCAAGTTGCTATAGGGGGCAGCTTCCCAGTCATGTGGTGATTGTGGGGAGCTGCTCCCACCACCACACAGGAAAAAACAACCCACCAGCATCTTAAAACCAGTTTGCAGCCCCCAGGCATCTGGGGGTTGTTTGTTCATCTCCTTTCATTTCAACATCTCATGTGAGAGGCTGGGAGCTGGCACTCACTGCTCCTGTGGTGCCAACTTTGAGATTGTTTTATTTGATTTGCCAACCAAAATGGGTGGAAGGGTGGAGACTGTATTTTCCCCTTTATTTTTGTTTTCAAAAAACCCTTCTGGCCCTGGGTGAGGCAGAAGAAGCTGAGTAGTTTCACGTCTATCTACTCTGTGACAGTTACCTGCCTACAGCACAGCCTGGCTCCTCCAAGCAGAAGAACTGGGTGTGGGTGGATGGCCTCCCTGTCTAGTTGGGGAGAGCTCTCAGCCACCTCCCACAGCCCCATTTTTCTCCCCACCAAGCACATTGGAAAAGGCTGTCATGTGAGCCCCTCCTTCCTTCCTCTGGCCAGCGGATCAAAGGAAAAATGAAGTCAGCCCATGGCGCTGGGAGAAGATGGGGCAGGCTGTGAACTCCTCAGCAGCAGTGGGGTGATCACTGCTCTCATTTTGCACAGCTGCAGGGAAGGGGTTTGTCCCTGAAGTGCCCAGGGAAAGCCCCGGGCCATGTGTGGTTGACACCCTGAGGTGCTGTGGGCAAACACTCTCAGATTACCCACCTGCACACCACACTGTGTCCCAGACAGTGACTCTCAGGGATGGGATGAAGCGCATCTGGACTTTCTCTGGAGCCTGGCTGCACCCTGGGCTTCCCCAGGTGACTCACAGAGCCTTCACAGCATCTCTGCAGGCAGAGCAGCCCAGGAGGGTTTTTCCATCTCGCTCATGGCTGTGAAGAGACAGATGTTCATGAGCATCTTCCAAAAGTTCAGCCACAAGCAAATGATGTGCTGTGCTCTTCTGTGCCCACCAACCTGCCAGGTCCACCATGCCAGCCACAAGCCCACAAGATGCTGCCACAAGGCTTTCCTGGCATCTCGTGCTTGCCCACCCTTCTGGAGCCTCCTGAGAGGCTGTGGGGAAAGTAAACGTTCCTGCACCAAAGCCAGGCACTGCAGGGAGCGAGAAATCCTGGCTGATGAGCACACACCCTGCCCTGCTCAGCTGGCACCGTGCACGTCCCTCCCTGTTTGCCGCGGTGCTGCCCCTGCAGCCACGACCCGCACCCTGCTAATGAGCCTTTAGTTCCCCTTGAGGTGCAAGATGCCACATCCTTTCTCCCTTTTCACACTAATTACATGGAAACAAAAGGGAAGATGCACCATACCGGGAATGCTACCGAGCCTGTGAGTCCCCCACCCAGCGGGATGAGGTGGGAGCTCCTGATGGCACGGGTACAGGAACCAGCAGCCAGCCTCCCACTCCTCTTGCTCAACTGCTGGCGCCACCAGGCAAAAGATAACAAACATCTCTCCTGCTCTTGTGATGGGCCTAGCAGCAAAAGGAAATTTCCAGGTCAGAAGCTCCTGCTGGGTAGCCCATGCTCCAGGCTATGGGGAAGAACTGCAATTCCATTTTGCTCCCACTGTAAGCACTGCACAGGACTGGGGAGACCCATGAGCTGCACACCCCAGGCACTGCCTTGGGTTCTCCCCTGCTGCCTTCAAACTTCATCTCACTTCCAGCACTTCCACCCTTCCCAAGAAATGACATGGCTACTGCTAATTCCTTCTAAATACCTGCAGCTTCTGGAGAAAACCCAACAGGACTTTTTGTTTTCTCCTTCTTCAGTTGCTCTGCAAGCCAATAGTCACCATGTGCCAGGCCATGGTAGTCTGAAGGCAGCTCTGCCTTGCAGGCACACTCGGTATGAACAGGGATAAATGCACCAAAGGGATCATCCTGTTCTACCCTGGAAGGGGGGAAAGGGCAGAGAGCTGCCTGGGAACACAGGCCAGCTCTGGGAGCATCACCTTGACCTTTTCTCCCTGTCATGCCTGGCCACCCCAGTCAGCATTGCTCTTCTCTCATTTGCAGTGGAGATGCTCACTGCCAGCTACAGCAGCATGAATGGGAAGAAAATCAGGCTTAGGAAATTGGCCTGAATTAGTATAGATGTCTGTCTTGGACATCCTTTTCTGCAGCCTCTCTGGGTTTGATTTGTGTGTCTCAACTGTCAAAGCCATTCCAGATGCCCTGGCCTAAGCCGGCATGCAAGGATTAATCTGTGCTCTCCTTGGGCCCAGCATCAGCTCACTTCAAACCGAGATGTGAGACTCCAGAGCAACAGTTTCTTTCCAGCTAGATTCTCTCCATGGGCTTCATCTCCTGTGAAACACCTTGGCATCTCTGTTCTGCTTCCTGGCCATGGGGGCACTACTGCAAAAACAACAGCAAACAAACTCCAATTTCATTCAGCTCTCTGGTTCCTGGGGCCTCCTCAGACAGCAGCTGGTCACTGCCTGTGTAGGATCCAGGGTGCCTTCACCTCCTCACCTGCCCATCTTCATGTGGCTGCTGGCATCCCTGGCAGGGCTTTCAGCCATGTCCAATTTCCTCACCTCCGAGGCAAGGCTGAAACCACCTGAGACAGCTGCTGCCCATGGCCTGACTAACGTACTTGGCTTAATGGTTACTCACTCATATTTACCCCTGGGTGAAATGATAAGGTTCTGGGCCAGGTGGAACACGTTCAGGCATCTCTTCTTCAGGGCAAGCTGAGTCTCTGCTGTTAGAGTTGTGCAAAATCAAGTTTGTGTGTGGTTCTGGTACTTGCCTTTTTACTGTGGAGCCCTAAACCTCCAATGCACAGCACAATCCTGCCCACTGATAGCTCCTAAACAACTGACTTCCTCCTGTTCAAGCACTAATTAAGCAGCAGGAAAGCTAAAATATAAACCATAATAGAGGCAACTGTATTGCTACCCAGTCACTTAAAGCTGGAATAAAACTTTTCTCTAAGGAGAGCAAATCACCCTCAGTGGCAGGCAGAAACCACCACAGGCTGCTCCTCCAGCTAAGGGAAGCCCTGATCAGGATTTTCAAAGGATGTTGTGGGTTTGAGGCTCCCCAGAGAGGGAGGACTGGCCTCCATCAGTGATTTGCTCAGCATCAGCCTTGAGAGGGCAAATACTGCCCTGAGGGGAGGGCACTGGGCACTGCTCTGGGGCCAGGCTCCTTACACATGGGCACTGAAGCACCTTCTAGGCACAGCGTGATGGAGGGGATCACTTACCTCCTGTTTCTGAGGAAAACATCTCCATGGAAATACTCCTGTTCAGCTTCAGGCCAGCAGCTCTCTGCAGGCTTGGCAAGGGCTGCTTGACCATGTCCTTGGGATAAGAAATCAATGCCTTTATCTCACATTCTGCCATGGCGCGTGGATAATTTGATGCAATTGTGTAGCCACCCACGCCTTTAATTAATCAGAGAGTTTTTCACGCAGCACTGTGCAATATTTTATTTCCTAACACCCCTGCTCCGGTGTACTAGGGTCTGTTGTAACATTTCTTACCCAATTCCAGCACTGAGGGCTATGCAGCCAAGAAGAAGATGGATCACACGTGTGGAAATCTTCAGCGTCATCTCCAGAGGCGACTGCCAAGGAATCAGAAGCTGAATTAATCAGAGGTTCACAAAGAGATTTGGGAAAACAAAACAAAAACAAAAAAGAACCAGCCAACAAATGAAAACAACCTCAGGAAGAAAACAAGAAGTCAGCAGATTTCCTGGGGTTTCACTTAGGAAGCTCAGGAAAAACTGGAAGACATCAGAGAATCTCCTAAAAAACTGGGAAACACCTTGCTAGAATTCACTGTTCTAGGACAGAGCTGAAAATCCCTTCCAAGGGCCACCACCATATCTTCCCCTTCAAACCTTCTTCTGCCCAGCTTCATGTTGGTGCTGCTGATGGAGAAAAGGGAAGTGCAAGTAAAGCCTGGAGATGGTTGGGCCAAATGCTAAACACCTGAACAGCAGTGCCTGAAAAATGCCTGTCCACACCTGAGAGTGGAGCAGCCCTCCCACATCTTTGAGTGCAAATGGGTACTTCTTTCCAGGCTCCCTGAAGATTGTGGCAACCCCAGCCAGGAAAACTGGGACCTGGAGCCTGAGGCAGGGGTGAGCAGTGGGGCTGCCTTGCTGCCGGGCAGAGAGAGGTGGCCCCGCACAAGCACTGCCCCTGACTGCCAGCACAGCACCGCTCTCCACCTGCCACCAAGGTGGGTGCCATCCTCTCCAGCTCCCCAGCTTCTCCCTGGGAGCTGCTCACCGTCTCCACGGCACAGCCCCGAGCTGCAGCAGGTGCCTGCCCAGCGCTGGGGGATCTTCTCACATTTGGCCTCTCCAGAGCAGGACCCACATGTGCCAGGGCGAGCTTTGAAAGACACACCATCCAACTGAGGCACAGCCAGCTCGCAGCCCCCGGGCGAGCCGCCGGCAGCAGCAGCCCGGAGCCGCACAGGTGCGTCCGGGGAGCCGGGCCGGGCCGGGCGGGCCTGGCGGAGTGCCGGGGAGCCGGGCCGGGCCGGGCCTGGCGGGCGCCGGGAGCCGGGCCGGGCCTGGCGGAGTGCCGGGAGCCGGGCCGGGCCGGGCCTGGCGGGATGCCGGCCTCCCCACCCAGCCCGGCTGTGCCGTGGGAGCTGCAGCCAGGTGCTGCTGTGGGAGTTCCTGGCTGCGGCGTGTGCTCTGGGCAATCACCCGCTGGTGTTTTCTCAGCTGGAAGAAGCGATGTGTATCGCTCTGGCAGGAGCACTCCTGCAGCCGAGCTCTGTGCGTGTGCGTGAGGGGAAGGGGGAGCGCCCCTGCTGCCCTCGGGCACGGCACGCACGGTGCTGCGAGCCCGGGGCTTTGGCTGCGGTGGGCTGCAGCACGGGGCACCCATGCAGGGCTGCTGCCTCCCATGTGCCTCCTGGGGTGGGTGGCTCTGAAGGCATCCCTGGGCAGAGGCTCACTGCCTGGGGTGAGAGGAATCATCTCTCCTGCTTTGGCAGATGATGGGTTTTGGACTTCGTCTTCTGAATGTCCCATTTGTGCTGGAGGGGGTTGGGATGGGCACAACACTGGGGGATCCTCTCTGTGCACGGCAAAGGGCAGGAGAGCAGCAGCTTTCCCAAGAGGCGGCCGCAGGAAGATTTGTTTTGCAACACCAACAAGTCACTTGCTTATTCCGCCCATATAAAATAAACAAACAGGAGCTGCTGCTGCCCTTGCACGTGGGGTGCAGGGGGTGAGAAGAGGCGAGTTTATAAACCCGTGCCCACGCTGTGAGCGCCGGAGGTGGCCGGGGGGACGCGCGGCTCCCGCGGGGCTGGAGCGGAGCCCGCGGCCCGGGCTGCGGCTGCGGGGCCGCCAGGGGGCAGTGCCTGCCCGGCACCGCTCTGGGCTCTGCCCTCTTTTTCGTCATTTTTGTGATTTTTTTTTTTGCCCCGCAAATCCCCTCGACAGGGAACCCACGCGGCGGGAGACGGGAGAGTCCTGGCTTCTGTGCAGCCAGCTCTCACTTTGTCTCAATTGTTTTTTTTAAATTCATGTTTGGATTTCTCTCTTCTCTTCTCTTCTCTTCTCTTCTCTCTTGATTTCTCTCTCTTTTTTTTTTTTGTTTTTTTTTTTGTTTTTTTTTTTGTTTTAGCCTGCTTCGAGACACTCATTTTGAGACTGCTGGCAGCTGAACAGAAGAGGAAAAACACCATCTCTTCCCCAGGCCTGTTGATTTGTTTCATTGTTCCCCTTAGCCCTACACCAGTTTCTTTGCTGTGCCATGACAGTGTCTCTCAAGCTTTTGGAACTTAGCAAAGCTGATTGTATGGACAGAGCCACCTTGCTAAACATTAACTAACAAGCTTAGTCTTCCCTTGGCCTTGATGCAGGCAATAATGAGACTGCATCTTCCAGGGCATGATTCAGAGTGGGAATCTAATATCCCCTGAATGGCTCCCCAGGGACTTTCTTGCCACTGCTGATGCAGAGAGCCTAATCTCCTACCCTAGGCTGTTGGGAGAGACAATGTAAGCATCTCCCTTGCCTGCTGTAATGGTTGGTATCAGCCCAGCTGCTGGTGAGTAATTGCTGAGCATGCCAGCAGGCACACACCTCCTGTTGCAGCACGTATCCCCATCATCCAGGGAAGTGGCACAGCCAAAAAGCCACTGGCTGCTGTGTCCACATTTCCACAAAGGCAAAGGGCAGGGCACTGCAACACTGGTGACAAAATCAGCTGAAAGGTCCATGGAGACCCTCCTCTAACAATCTTAGAGCACTGAAATCAAAATCCAGTTGTTCACGGGCCTCTTAGGGATCTTGCTGTGGGAGCAGGGTGGGGCATGGCACTGCTGTGACTGCAGTGACCAAGGCAGAAGCACACTGGGCACAATCAATGTCCTCAGGAGTAGCAGGGACCCTTCAGCCTTGGCTTCAATGCTAAAGGTACAAATCCACTGTACACCACCCTCGGTGATACCTCTCAGTGCTCATCCATGCCCTGGACCTGTAGCTGCAGATCCCTTGTCCTGCCCCAATTCCTGCATCTCTTGCCCCCTAATCCCACAAAGTCTTTCCTTTACTCACCTGTGGCCCCAGGCACCTGGCTTATTTCATGAAGGCAGAGCTGATGTTCCTAAGAATAAAACATATGACACTAGGAGCATTTGCAAGGAAGTCAAAACATTTTAACAAAACCAGTTAATCCTCCAAACCCTCCGCCAAAAAAATGACTTTGACCAGTTTGAGCCAAGGAAGTCCATAGCAATGCTCACCCAGCAGCAGGGCGAAACTATCATATACCTCTGAATATAATTTTGGCTCCTTCACCTTAGGGAAGCAAGCTGGGAGAAAGCCACAGCCAGTCCTTGCCAACAGAGCATAAAGATTATCTTCCTTCCTGTTTATTTGACCTTCATGGCCAGTGTATCCAAATACCAACAATAAGGCTCCAAAACTCCAGCCTCCACCTTCTGCTATGTGCTCAGGAAGACAATTCTGCCATGGGTCACAGAGAGGCAAAACAACTCAGGACCCAGAAACCACCAGCTGGAGCCTGGCAGGCAGAGAGAGCTGTTTGCCAAACCTCTGTGGCACAGGCACAGCCCACAGGGGCCAGGCAGGGCAGCCCTGCAGGGCCTGCCACGGCTCCCCACCACCCCCCACCCAGCAAATGACACGAGGTACACATTCCACAGCTCAGTAAATCAGAAGGGCAAACAGCCCAAGCTCTGACTCCATGCAGGGCTGGGCTGCCCACATGGTTTTCCCATGGAGAAACAACTTGGGAAGAGGCAGAGTGGGAGGCAGGTCCTGCAATCCTTCCCCCACGGCACAGGCAGCTGCTGTGCCATCAGGAAGGGGGTTTGCTAAGGCACACAGGACAGGAAGAACATGATGAGCATGAACCCTCCACAGGCTCCACTCGGACACTTGCCAAGTTTTGTTCTGTCCGGGTAAGCTTCATTCCAGGGGACTGCCAGCTTCAGCACACTTAGGACTAACAGCAGAGAAGGGCATGCACGTCTTCAGAGGTCCACCCAGGCTTGCAAAACACAGCTGGAAGCTCGTCATGGATCCCTGCCCTGAAAACTTTGTGCTGGCCAACAAAGCATCCCAATATCCAAAATTCCAATGCGTATGGGTGGAGGGCAAAAGGGAGAGAAGCAGCTTGGGATTCCTCAGCACTGAAAGCCTTGCTGTAACCTAAGCAATGTAAAGGCTCCCCCCTTCAGCAGTGGATCACAGCAGTCAGAAAGGACAACCATATTTGAAACCTACTTGTTCAATGGAAACTGAAATCTTGTTTTACGTGACCCAATTCACTCATCCATAGGCAGAATCCATCAGCTGAAATAGCAAATTCTCACAGCTCTTCTAGTAGCACTTCTCTCTTTTAAGACCAACATACTAATTTTTAATACCACATTCATTCATTCTGCCAGAGTACAACATGGGTGCTGTTACCTCTGGATATCGATATCTGGAGTCAACTACTTCTCTAATAACTTGGAAAAAGGGAAAAGCAACAGCAATCAGAACCAAAGAAATCAGGCAGGCATTCCCTACCCCAATTAAACCTGCTCCCAAGGGAGGTTGGGGCAACCTCTTAAGATCTTTGACAGGTTTTCTTTCCATTCTTCCCGTTCCTAAGCATCATCCCCCAACCATAACCCATAAAAACTGTAAGACAGCCATGGAGCCCATGTAAGACACCGCTGATGAAGCTGGGATGTTAATATGGTGGTCCATGGATAGAATGAAGCTCCCAGCTGATGGAGGGGACTCCACTCCCATCCCCTTCAGGACAACCATCCCATCAGCTCTGACCTGTTTCTTCAAATCCTTGGAAGAAAAATTGAGATGCAAAGGAGAAGGAAATGGCTTTGCTAGGATGCATAGGATGATGCACAAAGCCTTTTGTGTAAGGCTATTTCCCAAGTGCGGACATCAGAGGACAGCACGGACCTTGTCTGTTCCAAGCACACATACCTTCCCTCCAGAAGGATATGGAATGTGGGGCACTAATTGGTGTCCTGCTCAGAAACAAAACATGTAAATCTGATGAAAGGCCAAAAAAGAGCCATGCCAAAGGCTGAAGACCTCACAGTTCAGCAAGAGGCTTAGGGAGCTGACCTGCTGCATCTGTCAAAAAGGCAGCAGATGAATGTGTGATGGCACTTTGGACCACATCCTCAAGACATAGATTCTGTGGGGACAGAAAACTGCACCCATGGGCAAGAGTGACACTAAGCCCCAGCTGCTCAGAGGAGGATATTTCCAAGAAGGCGCACACGAAGGAAAAGAAGGTCCTTGGGAATTCAGCGTCATTTTCAGTTCTGGCTTTTATTGTCATTCACTTCAACAACAAGGTGTTCAAAAACACAGAGACATCTTGGTGCAGGTAACATGGTCATTGCTACAAGCATTGGCAGATTCTCAGCTCCATTAAGCCATAACACTTTGATGCATCAAAACAAAACAAAATCACAGCTCTACAGGGGAGGGCAAAAGCTACAGCAGTTCAAACTCACTTGAAGATTCCAGTTATACAGAAGTGGGCTCCATAGTGGCATACAGTAGAAAGGTTTTCACAGCATATATTTTCATCATTAGCGATGCAGCAGAAAAGCTCCATCTCGCTGCTGAGTTGAAAAGCAGATACTGAAGTTCTTGAACCGATTCTGGGCACACCATTAACTGCATTAACCTTTATAGTCAGAAGCTCCCTAGATCCTAAAATGACAGTGTCTTTTGCATCAATGTATGTACAATACTGAAGCAGCTCAGAAGGACTACACAATGGAGATGCAAAACCTTGGAGGTGAGAAGAGCACAGCCTAATTCACCTCCAGGGATTTGTAAAGTATCTGCTCTCTTTCCCCACACTAACACTGCCCTGCTGAATTAATCATTGCATCAAGTCAAGAGCAGAATGACTCTCGTGCTTTGTACCATATAGAAAAAAATAAAGAGCTATAATAAGTTCTCACACTGAGCATGTTAAATACTTTGAAATCTAGGACACTGCTCTTTGAAGTGTTACAAAATAAAATGATACCACATGCTTTCAGTAGGTGCTTGCTCCCCCCTCAACTGCGAAGTAACACAGTAATCTCAGTATGAAAAATACAAATATATTCATCCAGTGACTGACTGTTTGTTACGTGATTTGTAACTGTACCCCTTCCGCATAAAAATAATAATTAAAAAACAGAAAAACAAACAACAACATTTAATTGTGGTTCTGTCAGATCCAGTCGCCCAAGAAGAAATAAAACTGATCATGAGGCACTGTAGGAAAACAAAAAAATACACATACAAAAAATATTTATATACAAACTAGACAGTGGAACCATGTGGCATTACCATTTATAGCTAACCAGAAGAGGCTTGCAGAGCCACCAAAAGGCAGTCTTTGAATGCAATACACTTCTGGCACAACAGACAGAGCACACTAATGGCATCGTACTCATGAAATACGCGACAATGCAGGGCCCACAAACAGCCACTGCATTGAGACAGGAATATTCAGCTGTAGTAAGGTAGGATAACAAGTCATTTAAGCTGCTTTTTCCATCTTTCCCTGGCCAAAAAAAAAGTCAGGCTTACTGTTAAAAAGAACAAGCCAACTTGAAAGCAGCTATAAGCCTTGCTCCTCAGCTTAGGTTGTATACCTTTAAGTATCAGTACTTTGGCTAATAAAAATGAGAAAACACACACTGTTCAGTTATTCATCCACAGGACTGCTGGCAGTCAGAGGAAATGCCTCAGAGCACAACTGTGGTAGAACCAGTAAAGCAAAAAAACAGAAAAATCAATTTCTCATGTAAACATGGCTTATTGCGATCACAACACTCATAGAAACACAACATTCATAATTCCCAGAAATTATCTTTGTTTTAAGGCATCTTATGGTTATTCTTCTAGATGCTTGCCACTTAACCTATAGCAACAAACACAACCAGTTCCATCTCATTTAAAGATATTTGTAAAGATAAGTCTGGCTTCCTCACAAGTAATCTAGCATGGTCCAAACAAAAGGTGGTCTGAGTTTAGGGTACCTGAAGTCCTACAAACTGGAGTGCAGCTCTCACTCCTCCATTTAACTGGAGGCTAGGTGGGCAAATCCTTATGCTAAACTAGGCAGGCTGCATGTGTGGCAAAGCCTAATTCTATAGCTTAAATGTCAGTAGTATCACGGCATGTGGTTATATGTACAGGATTACAGTATATGGTTAAACATCCAGTGGGGACAATTCAAGAGTGACCAGGAGTTTTATTTAGACTTTCAAACGTGAAAGAGGCAAACCAGGACATACATATGAAAGTATACCCGAAACGAGGAGACACAGCTGGCTTGGTTTTTCCAGAGAAGGCGAGGGACAAGGCAAAAGTTGGATGCAGGTGCTGTCAGCGCTGGCCTGCCCAGCAAAGTGCATGTGCCGTCTCCGCTGGAGAATATTACACATGAACAGAGCACTCAGCTCCATGGGAAGAGGTTGTTTAAGTGCAGCATTCAGCAGACTGATTCCCATTTATTTTTCAGATTAACTGTCAGTTCAGGGTTGGGTTGCTTTAGGTTTTTTGCATTTGGTTTTGTTGCTGCAGTGCGTTTGGATGCTTGGGGGTTTTTTTCCAGGGTTTTAGGGGTTTTTTTTAGGCTTTTTAGAATTTTATCTCAACCTTCCTGCTTTACAAAGTGGGATAGCTGGGTGAGAGAAACATATTTCAGGTCAGGGCACCCACAAGGTGTGTGAGGATTCAAAAGTCAAGAAAAGAAGCCCTCTCCCCAAAGGAAAACACAAAACAAGTTGGCCTTCTCAAGAAGGTCAACGGTAGTCAAGGAAATACCACCCACCTTCCCCCTTTGCTCAGCTCTTCCCCTTGCAAGAGCTGGGGTGGAGGTTGCAGTCCAGGAGCACGACCTAGACAGCACCCAGGGCATGACCTAGCAGGAGTGAGCAAGAAGGTTCCGTCCGCCCTCCATCCGGGGGTGCAGTACCAAGCAGAAGGAAGACAAATGAAGGGCTGAGCAGTTCGTGGCCGGGGTGGGGTGGAGGGGGGCCCGGGGCTCTCACTCCCCCTCCTCTTTGATGCGTTGCTGTTTGTTGCGCCGGGCGTCCATGTCGAAGTTGAAGTCGTTCCACTCGTCGCGGGGCGGGAAGGAGATGGTCTGGCGCAGCGTGAAGCGCACGGCGTCGATGACGCGCTCCCCACGCGTCTCGCTTGAGCCCACGCTCACCGTGGAGGCGCCGCTGGGGGTGCGCAGCAGGTGGGGAGGGGAGGAGAAGTCATGGAGCTGCCGGTGGTCCAGGATGCCCTTCCAGATGGCATGGCGGAACTGCTCCGGGATCTTGAGGCTCACCAGATCCTGCAAGGCAAAGAGCAGGGCTTAGCAGGGGGGTCCCAGGGCAAGCTGGGCTCCAGGACTGAACACAGCCTCTGGGCCACCAAGAGCCACCACAGCTGCTAAAACCCAGGTGGGCATGGTGCACAGCAGAAGACAAACCACTCCTCCTGGAAGTGGTGGTTCACTCTGGAACAGGCATGTGTGGCCACGAGGCAGCAACGGCCTGTTTTGAAGGCACAAAATCTATTTTTAAGTTGCACAAAACAACTTGTTCATGCATAAGACGTGGTGACCTACAGCTAGAAGCTTAACTGGACTGCAAGGCCTCCAAGACAACCTCAGGTAGATCTGCTGGCTGTCAGTGGTGGGGGATGCTGGGCTGCTGAAGGTCAATGGCTTTGAAAATTTCCATGTTAATTACAAAGCCTGCAAAAGGATTTTAGAATTCAAGCCTGAGCTCCAGTATCCAGAGCTCTGGGTGTGACTCTATAGGAACTGTCTTAATTACTTTAACATAACCAAATTTAGTAAGAGACACATAGCTTTAGAAAACCTGTACTTTGAGGCCCCATCATTTCTGGTGCAAAACATGAGAGTTGCATTATCTAAACTCTGGGATACACAGTATTAGCTTCTGAAAAAATTAGCCACCAACTTCAGTTAATTTGGGTCAGCTTTTCTAATTAGAGCAGCAGCAAAAAGAAGGCAGCCCGTGCTAGAGAGCAACAGCACCACAGCCTCCTAAAGTCTTGGGGAAAAAAAAAATGGGACAGCCAGCTCGGAAGAGAGCAATGGCCTTGGAGAGGAAGCAGCAACCTTGCAGCAAAAGCCATGCAAGAGTAAAAAACTGAAAACAACAAACAGGGATGAGAATGCCAGTGGCAAGGGAAGATGATTAAGGTAAGGCCAGAAAACAGAAGCAGGGAGGGAAAATTGCAGACCACTTCTGGAGAGCCTACTTGTCTGCAGGCGAGTGAGGTGTAAACTGAAACCAAGCCTTGCAGAATTAACAGGCGCGTGGGCTGGGGCCACTTCAGGGGCTCAGACAGACAGAGCTGGGGAAGGGGAGACACTCTTTCTTTGTGCCAGGCAAGGCAGTTACAGTGCTGGCCCCAAGTCCAGCCTCTCTTCACTCACAACATCTCTTCTCTATGTGCAACAGCCTTAAATCAAACTAATAATGTAAAAATAAAAGTACACTGAGTCTGGATTTCTGACCTGTTCCTAAAGCAGGGCCAAGAGTGCAAACAAAGGAAATGGTGAGGAGTTACTTACATCCATGGAGTAATGCTCAATCTGATAGATGGTGGTCAGCCCCTGGGTCGTGAAATAATCCACACAGGATGAGCAGCCCAACCTCGCTAAGAAGCTGCAGAGGAGGAAGGAAGGAAGGAGAGAGAAAATAGGATCACCCTGGCTGCAACAGCCCAAACCACAGAAAAACCAAACACTCAGCCAATCTGCAGCAACAGGAAACAAAGCTTTCACCCTTGGCTTGACCTCCTCCAAGATATCCCAGGCCAGCAAGCCACATCGCTGCCACATCAAACAAACGAGGGAGTCCTTCAGCTCAGCACCCAGCAGACAGCCCTCATGGCAGCATCTTGCCTAAGTCAAGAGCCAGTGCTGCACAGCCTGGGTCTTGGGGTCTTGAGGCAGGAGGGCTCACACAGACCCCCCTGCCAGGTCATGTCACCCAGAAGGTGGCTGAGCCCACGGCAGCCTGGTGCATGCACAGGGGACTTCAGCAAGGCATGGGGTCTAGGGCTCAGACACATCATGCACTGCCAGTCAGCACATTCTTCCCTAAGTGTAAAGGGTTCCTTATTTACGGGCAGCATCTTTCAACTGGTTTGACCTCACAAAGGTCAGAGGGGCTTCTGACCCCAGCCACAGCTTGTCAAGGGGCCAGAGGAGAAAAGAAGAAATACAAGAAATGTTTGCAAGACAGCCTGGCACCCTCAGACTCCACCAGTCCAACAGATGCTGCATCCCTCAGCTTTCTTGCAGTCCTCACATCCCTTTTTCTCTCAGCTGCTCAGAGGTGGGGATTTGAGGCTCGGTGCCCAGAGGGTGCCAAGAGCCCAGTGGGATCCGGTGCTCCAGGATCATTCAGGCTCCAGACCCAAGGGCTCTCTCCCTTGGTGTGGGCAGTGTGCTGGGCAGCCTGCTCCCGCTCACCTGACGATGCTGCAGTCTGAGGGGTATGGAGGAGGGGGGGTGCAGTGGGACGTTGAAGGCATGGAGAGGGGAGGAGGCAGCGCCTGCGTGGGGCTGAGGCCATTCATGTCACCGGTCATGGCCATGTGGGTGCCCATCATGGGAACTGGAGGAGAGAAGAAGGAGGAGCACATTGTTACCCAGGCACGCCCAGACCCCGGCTTTGCCCCCAGCACAGCACCCACAGCTGAAGCAGCCTGAAATCCCCTGTAAAACCCCGCACAGGGCGAGCTCATGAGAAGTTTCAGGCAGAGCCAAGGACCAGATGACAGACAGTCCTTCTGGAGCTCTCCCCTCACAGGAGAAAGTGCCACTGTCACGTCACCTTCCTTCCCAGACAGGCTGGATAGAAACCCTGGCTTGCCCTGCCACAGGAGAGGAGCAGGACAGAGCCAGCAGAGTAACCCAATACAGCAGCTAAACAGCTTTGTTTTCAGAGACAGCGAGAGCACCAGAAGGGGCTCAGCAACAGGTGTGGGCAAGAGTCCAGCTGTTTTGAAATAAATTAAAAAACAAAACACCAACCAAAAAAGCCTCAACAAAACTCAGCCCCAGAACCATGTCTGTCATCCTGGATTTACAGGGCTGCAGAGCACACAGCAGCAGCCAGTAGGAACAGAACTGTGAGATGTTTCCTTTAAAATTAAGAACTGTCTTAATTGAACCGAGGGAAAAAAATGCTGCCAACGTTTGCATCTCCTCTGCTGGGAAAGGAAGAAGAAACAAGTCTCAAAAGCCAGAGGACAGTGCAGCCAGCTAGATCTGCAGCAAGAAGCAGCTCTGATCACCCTGTCAGGCTCTGAGCAGGATGCTGAAGCCTTGCCCTGTGGCACACCAGCGAGCAATATTTATTTGGCTCTGCAGGTTTACAGCGAATGACTCCAGGCTCTCCAGCTTAACACCAGCCATGTGGAGATGCCAAGTCTCCTTGTCCAGACTAGCAGGGAATACGCAGGCAACAGGAGAAGGAGGAATAATAAGAGTTTCTTACTGTTGGTTCCCATGCTGTCGGGGATGGTGGTTGGGGTCAGGGCATTGCGCTGCTGGGGGTTGATGAGCTGGCTGACAGAGGGCAGCTTGTTCATGCTGTTCATCTTGCTCAGAGGTGGAGAGTTGGAGCCATAGGAGGACTGCGACTGCATGGAGGTCCTGCAAACCAAGGAGATGTTAGGATAGGGATCACAGCAGCTGGTTGTTGAGAGTGTGCACCCAAAGGGCTACATGGCTAGGGAAATCACTGATACCATAGGATCATCACAGATAAAGATCCTTGGAGAATGAGTCACAACAGGAAATAAGAGGTTTCCCAGATATCCTCAGCACTTCAAAAAAGTGAAATACCTAAAAAATGAAAGCTTAATTTTTGGTTGAAACTTTTTATTTAAGGAGAAGTGTCTATGCAAGTTTTTCAGTTGAAAAGAATATATGGAATGCCAGCAAACACGTGTCAAGATTTGAAGATTTTTAAGTTAAACTCTCCTTGTAGTCAAAAAACTTTTTCATAGGAACAAGAACTGAGGAAACCATCTCAAACCATCCTAAACGCCTCTGAAACCTGACTGCAGAAACAGTTTTCAGATTGGGTCTGCTTTCACCTTGTTTTTTCCAAGATTCCTAGTTATAACAGCCAGAGGTTCCTTGCTGAAGGCAGATTCCATGCACTTTAGGGACCACTACTGAGATGGTCAGAGCTGCCTGGGATGCCAACAGGCAGCTTTTGCTGGTGTTAATGCAAACCTGGTATCCAAACCCTGCAGGCTGCTTGCAAAAAGGATCAGGTTCCCACTACCACCTGACAACAGCATTAGCCTCCCTCAAGTCCATCCAGCCCCAAACTCCACCCAGCATACCCATGGAGTGGGCCAGAGAGGCTTGCCAGACTCCCTGCTGCCCAGCCCGAGGGTCCCAGCTGCAATCCTGCCATGTAAGTGATCCAAACTGCCAACACGGGGCTGCTCCTGAAGGGCAGCCCAGCTCCCAGATCGAGTTACGGCTGTGGCATCTCATCTGGAGTGGAGTCCTATGTGGGACATGCAGAAAATTATCATTAAAGCTGGCCCAACAGCACAACTGGCATAGCACTGCCATGCCACAAGGGAGCAGGTTTTTCTCTCTCTGACACCAGGGGCATTTGTAGGCCTGGGCAAAGGTTTGGGAATGTGCCTGTTTCCTAGGCACAAGTACCCTCAAGCTGTGGCCACCCTGCAGAGCAGAGGTCGCAGAGCCTGGCACTCCTATCACACTGACCCCATGGTGAGTGTCCAAGGGCACATTCCCATCTTAGTTCCCATTGGGAAACTTGTTCCCATCTGGGTATAACTGGTTACACCAATTCCTGGGAACTGGCTTTTCTTCTATGCAAATAAAATAATTATTACTCCAAATAAGCAAAGTGTAAAAGGAAAGAAAAGGCTTATTCCTAGACAATTTATTAAAACCTTCAGCATTCAAGGTCAAGTTCCACACAATTACATTGTCTCCAGCTTCCTGCACTTTCAAGACTTGCAGTGTTGGGTGGAGAAAACATCTATGCTAACAGGCTAGAGTATCTAAGGCCCTGAAGAAATGTTACCTAATTACACAATTACAGGAGGTACAGAAGGGTGTGAACTGTCCTTTGGCAGTGAAGATGCAGGACAAGATCCAGCAAACTTCACAGACTCAAGGAAGTGGAAAGCACAAGAAGCTTCACAAATTAATATTAACAATGGCAGCAGCTCCCAAGGGGAAGTGAAACCGAGCCATGAAGTTCAGACCTGACTTTTCAGAGTGAAGGGAAAGATTCAGATCTGACATTTCAATTCCCCAATTATGAAAGTTGAGGCCAGCCATGAAATTCAAGTCAAGTTGACACCACCCTTAGCCCAAAAGGCTTCTGGATTTAGGACCAATGAGCATTTCTACTTCATGGGTTCAGGCACTTATCTTAAGCTTCAGCTGAAATTAACACACACCTCAAGAGTCTCTTAAGGGCAAAATCTGCATGATCTGCAAGTGAGGAGGTCAATGAACACAGCAAAATTCCAAATCAAATCAACAAAGGCTTCCCAAAGGACACGGAGTTGCATTGTTTGAGGTCAGCAGTGGGCCTATCTTTGCCCTCTCCACCACCAGCAGTGATCTCAGCAAAGCTAATTAGGAGACTACAAATACTTGGGGGTAAAAGAAAAACAAAAAGCAATCAAACATAAGCCAACCAAAACTTTAGAAAACACCTTAGAAAACAAAGGCATACTTTAAGATATAGCTTAGGGACTCCACTCTTATCTCATTCGTACTTATAAGAGTCAAGATTAACATCATCAAGTTCAAGGGAGTAAAACAGAAAACAAAAGCATTTTTCTTTGTACCCACACTAGTTTCAACTAAGCTATTCCAGCACATGAGTAGATGTTTAAAAGGCCATCTAGCCAAAGAGAAGTCTCAAGATAAACCAAGATGCAAAATTTTATTGAAAATTAATGTCACACATCAATATAGCAAGAACCTTAGAAACACAAGAAAATGTTTTTGGTATTAAGCACAAGGACTACATGGTGTTTGAGGACCCATTTAAAATATATTGCTCTTTTTCTTCAATTTTTAAAAACAGATATAAGAATGTCATGCACAGTGATTTTCATTAAAATTTTACTTACTAGGTCTCAAGAAAGATTAGAAGTCAGAGCATTAACATTTCTTTGATATCAATGCCAATGAAATGAATTTTAATATCTAGGTATAAGGGCCTCAATTAAGAGACTATTATACTTCTTGGAACAGTCTGATACAAAAGGCACTGAGTCACATTCTGCAACTGAGTTTTCTCTCTTTAAGAGGCTATGTAATTATTTAGCAAATAACATCTGTAGTTATGCAAGCTCATATGAGGGCAATCAGTCTCTCATGCTTCAAGGCATATACTGATCATCTCAAGAGGTCAGGAAGGAACTTTCTTGTCCCATATGTGAACAAAGTTCAGTTCACAACCTTGTATAATTCTACATTTTCCCAGCTCACTGGATACCAGCCCTTCACCAGAGGCAGCAAACTGCTGGGACAGACCAACTACCTGACTGAGCAGACCAGAGTCCTCGTTGGCCAGAGGAGCACACAGCCATGTCAGCAGCCTTAAATGACATCAAAGGTTCATTAAATGCAATTGGGCAGATCAGGCTCAGAGTTTAAGATTTCACCCAAGCCCCTGTGCCTGCAGTTTGCTGTGCCTGCAGACCCAGAGCCAGTCAGTGCAGAGACACACAGGTAGAATCAGAGCTGCCCAGTTCTGTGTCTGCCCTCTCTTTCAGCAGCCACACCAAGGATCACACCCAGGTTCACACAAAGCCAAAGTGCTCATGGACAATGGTTTTTAAAGCAAGGCTTCCCACAGGGCTGTGTAACACTGGGGTGTCACTGGTGTAGTCTAATAAGGGCACACAAGTGACACAGATGCTGCTCAGTTCCATTCCTCTGCTTTGAAGGCCCATGAAGCAGCAGGACATTGAAAAGCAGAGAGATGTCCTTACTCCCCTCATCCCAAAATGTTTCTATTCTAAAGAAAATAACAGTGCACCTTTTCAATCACTCCAGTGGTTTGAAGGCTTGGTACCTCACTGGGAGCAGGGAAAGGAGGAGCTCCAGCAGTTACTGGGCAGACAGGAACTACAGCACAGGGCCAGAGGTGGCAATAATGACTCCCCTTAGATTTCAGGTATGGGAATTTCTCAAGGCAGGCCATGGATGCAATCTGCTCTCCAGGGAATGGAGCTGTAATACAGGGAGTGGACATATATCAAGTAGTTGACACAGACTGATATGACCTGAGTACCTGATAAGGCTCAATTAGTCCATTGGTTATTCCTTGAAAGGAAAAGCCTTATTTTCCTGAAGACACAGAGATGGCAAAGAAGCAATGAAAAGACAGCTGGGATAAAGTTTTCATTTTATCTGCAGAGGACAGACTACAAAGCAACTCAAATTACTTTCAGCTCCAGGTATTTGATAAAAGAAAAAAAGAATAGCACCTTCTAATATAACCACCTGGTAGTTGGAAAGCAAATCAAGTCACGACTAAGATCAGCATCACAATCATCATCCTCTCACAGCCAAGTGGGACAAATCAGAAAGGCTTTCCAGAAAACAATAGGATCCAAGTAATTTACATTCTTGTTCAGTGAAAGTCTGAGATGTTGTATTGCCCATTACAGTACAAAGCATTTCCTAGAGACCACGCCAAACGATGAACTGGAATCTTCCAGTGCAGGCTGTGGATGCCTCCTCAAACTTGCTGGTGAACAGGTCCTGGAGCAGTGCTCTAAATACAGATCAGTATTTTCCTGTCACAGTACTTTCATATTGCCATCCAGAAGCAGAAAAAGCAAAAATCCAGGAATAAATCTTCACTGGAAGAAGAGAAAATAGTGCCAAATATAATCCTATGTTTGGGCTGCATTTACAGTTCAGGTTCCCACCTCTCACAGGGAAAGGAATCACATTGCCTTTCTTTTCCCAAATAAAAAGGCACAGAACAATAGTGACCCGCTTTGTGATCTCAAAGAACTGCCTGGAATTTCCAGGCAAGGTAACAAGGCACTTGATTTTAATAAGCTTTACAAAAGGAGCAATGGTAGAGCTGCAACTGTATGAAACAGGCACTATTAGTGCTTAATTAGCTGCTATTTATAGACTTAACCCCAGTTTTGGGGGCTCTTTTCCATCAGCCCTCCTCCACACTGCTATGGTAGAGCAAGTCTTGCTAAGGCATTGGAGATAGCCAGAGATGGGATATGGCTCCCAAAGGGGATGTCAGTACAACTCATCACCTGCTCAGATCCCTGCTCTGCTGCCTGGAAGCAGATGTTGTGATGGTCAGAGAGAAGAGTCTTCTCCAACAGCATCAGGCTTTTTTTCCAGAGACAGAGTTTGATAAAAGCAGTGTGAGAATTTACAAGTCCTCGCTGAGAAAAGGTCTTCTGTGCATGAACTGCTAAACCCAGAAGCACTTCAGACACAATCAGCAAGACCCTCTGGTTGCAGGATTAATGGGCAAGGTGGACATGGCCTGAGGCCACTTAGCTGAGTCAACTGCAACATGTGATGACACTGCTTTCCTTTGAACTATGAGGCTTGGACAGATGGGCCAAAAGACAGGAGGGTTGATGAAAATGTTAAGGCAATATCTAAACTTCTGAATATCTGTAAGGAGAGGGGCTAGCTCCAACCCTTTTTCACAGCTAGGGCACTAGGGAGTTTTGGACACCCTGGGCTGCAAAGGGACAGGGACACTGGGCACACATGAGTATCATTATAACTCTACCCCACATTCCACTTGTGCAGGTCAGCCCACCACTTGGATACAGCCCACAGAGTTGGGAGGAACTCCCAAGTTCAATAAAGCTGGATCAAAGTCAGCAGAGCTGGTGCAAAGACAAAATCACACAGCCTTCCTTAAAATTCTGATGTACTTTACATCAGACCTTTCAGGGCTGGAAATAAGTGGAAACAACTCATGATGCCACAGGTCAAGGGCTTTTCTGCAGAAAAAAAGATTTCTTAGCAGTGCCAGTTCATATAATTATTACCTCTCCCTGTCCAGCAGTACAAAATACATCAGCTACTTATACTAGTGCATGACCAGCACTGAAACAGGCCAAATTGACTACCACAGACCATTCAAACACATATCCTCTGCTTCCATCCCCCCAGTCCATGGACACATTTTTTAACTTAAACAAGACAAAGGCATTTTAAAATTGAGACCTGCTCAGAGAAACCCTGCCGAGTTCCACAAATACAGAAGTAAGAAGAAGGAGTATTAACACGTTACAAAAATGTTACACCAAGGGGAAAACAGTTACACCAAGACAGACGAAATTGTGGTTCCCGACCTCGCAAGGCTACGGGTTACAGCTAAGAGGTCTGTACAAGCGTCTGTTGTTTTTGCAAAGTTTGAGTCCCTTCAGAAGTTTGCTCTCACTATTCACTCTGCTGCTATCAGGCTGTGTATTTGCCCCACTGGTCCTAGTCCTGCCAGCTGGGCAGAGCGACCCTGCCAGCTCAGTTTAGGGATATACTGATGGGTTTGGGGGGCTGGAATGTTTTAGGATGGCATCGGTCTGTTTGGGAGGGTCTCTCCTTGAGTCCATGAGTTCAGTCCTGAAGCAGGCCGAAAGGAGACTGTAAAGAAGGAACCAGAGAAAAGAAAAAGATGAATGTACAGGACCTTTTGCCAGCCACCAAGAGAGAAACAGTTACTTTCCACCTTCATGATCACAGTATGGGCTTTCAAAGAGGGAAAAAGCAAATGTCTTAGCACCTACAGTGAGGGTATGTAACAGGGAGATTTAGGAAGCTGGAAAGCCCCAGGCACAAGCAAGTGCTTGGCAAGGAAGGGAAAACAACCAGCTGATAGAGAAACCTGATGCTGTCCTAGTCTCATGGGTACAAGTAATGACAAATCTAGGAGGAATAAAAGCACTCAAAGAGGAAAAGGAGTAGCAGCTTCCATTGAGTCCACTTCTAACTACAATCACTTCAAACCCAGAAGCTGGTGCTAGAGAGGGAGAACAGTGCCTATGGGCCATACTGATTACAGCCCAACTACTCTCCTCGGAGAAGCTGAGGGGTCCCTGGGGCCACCAGCTGATGCAGAGGGCGCTGCATCCTCAGAGCCCATAAAGCACTTCTTTCTGCCTGGTTCCTTTCACCTTGGCCATTCTGTAGTGAGAACACTATCCAGGTGCCTGGAGTTCACATGCAAGCACAGCACCACAAAACCAAACCTGATCATACAAAATCCACTGTTAGCTTTCACACCAAAACTGAGATTAATGAGGTGAAGGTACAAAGAATGCCTTCCCCACCAGCCCCCTTCCCACAACAGCAAGCACTGGCATCCTTGCAGCTCAGCTGGAGCACTCCAGGCATTGGATAGCTCAGTTCTGTCACAGCTCACTAATGAGGTTAATTCCTTCTCATTTGGATAGTGAGTTGTGCTGCTCACTAGACTGAAAGGCAGCCAGTGGGCTCATAGTGTAGCCCTGATGATAGGAAAGAAATCTTTGCTGGGGTACAAGATCGCACTTGGATGCAAGAGCCCCCTTCTTGGTAGCCATTGGAAGACTTTGTGAAAACCCTTCAATCACAGGAATTGGGCTGGGTGTTCCTTATGAACTTTATGGGCCTCTTCCAATTTGAAATATTTTGTGATTCCCTGCTGTAGGAAACTGAAATACAGATAGGTTTGAAAACAGTGCTCAGTAGACTGAAACCCACTACATGAAAAAGTGTTTCCTAATGAAACCCTTAAAGACTGTGCAGGTAGCTGTGTGGGAATATTGATGGCAAACATATTTCACAGCAGGGTAAGGAGGAAACATTCCCGCCCCAAAGCATGAGCCACCTCTGATCTCTCTGGCAGCAGTAATCATCTGGCAAATCTGTGTTTTACACAAATGGTAGCAGACTATGAACTCTTCTAAATAAATGTGTGTGCTGCACTTCAAGTAAGGGCCCCAGGATTTGACAGTGAAAAAGGAAGAATAGAAACTGAAAGGAAAAAACCCAACAACTTCCCACCTATGATCATGAAGGTATTTGGAATAACAGTAAATCGGAGAAAACCATGCACAAAGGAGCAAGCAGAGAGAGGAGATGAGACAGAGAAATATTGTGGTCTGGCACAATGTGGAGCATTGCAGTATTTTGGTCATCTAGTGGGACACAAGAATGCTGACTGTCACCAGATTTGTCCTTCCTAGTCCAGAACAGTCAGACAGCTGCATCTGCTGGCCTGTCAAATGCAATACTGGTCTAGTGTGTGCACAAGAGCCATTATACAGTAGTTTAAAAAATTTAATCTGTCATTTTGGAAAACAATCTTTCACCATGATCATCTCAACCTTACTTTTCCTACTCTTCAAAAAAGATGAAGCTTTCCATGTTGTAGGAGTCACAGGGAAAACTCTTTCCCCACACCTAGACAGCTTCTCTATGTTAACCAGTGCCCCAAAAAGTAAACTGAAAAACCCAGCAGTTCCTCCACCAAGGTGTGACTCTGGAGCACATGTGGATGCTGCTCCATTTCGAGAAGGAAGAAACAAAGGCAACTTTCAAACACCCCATTCCCACAGAGTCCTGCTAGGATCTACAGCTTCCAGCACATTCCACCTTGGTCACAGCATACACTTTCCCAGCTCGCACTTTTCACACAGGAAAGTGACCAAACATGAACCGGGACCAAAACTTCAAAGTACACCCCTGCATACAAAGTGAAAGGCCAGAACAGACTCAAAAAGGAGCCCCTGTGCTCAAACCATTCCCTCCAAAGCACCTGCTCTCCCCACTCTCACACTGAGACCTGAGGCTCCTTTTTTGAGGGGCAATTGCATCTTAGAGTCTTTTCAGCCTAAACATCACTTTGCCCTGAACACATTCCTTCAGATATTAAGCCATACCATGGATTACTAAAGAAAAAGCACCAAAACCCAAGAAGTGCACCTAAGAAACTGCCTGAATATGCATTTCAGCACCCAGGACGCTGCTTGATGGCAGGCTGTGGACAGAGACAATTGCAGCAGCTCTGAACAAATACTAAAAGTTATTTTTCTCCATGCTCCTGGCACCCTTTAAGGCTCTTAATCTTTCTTCCCTGCATGAGCACACTCAGCAACTGAGAAAAATTGGTATATAACTGGACAAGTGCCAGGAGACATGCCAAAATAAGTTTCATTAAATTAAATGGCTAAACTTCTACATTCTGGTCTTAAAGGTAACACAAATACCAACCTCATTTGCCAGGAACCTATTCTACTGATATACAAAGAATGAAAAAAGTAATTATGGCAAAGCCAACTGTCAGCATCAAGGGAAAGCTGTCATCTGCTGCTGTCCATTTCTGCTTACAAAACCATTTTTCTCAGCTGAAATGGTTGTGGCTCAGGTGAAGCTTTGAAGACAAGCAGTAGAGCACACAAATGCCACAATGCCTAGGAGCTAGTAAATACAAGCTATAGCATACACAAACAGTGCAGATGACTGATAAAAGTAAATAACAATAATGAGATTTTTAAGTGCCCCAAAAAAAGAGTCCAGAGCCCCCGGATGCTCCAGACGTTTTGGCAGAAGGCTTTTCTCACACCTCCACAAGACTCCAGCTGACACTAAAAACACACAGGCCGAAATGTGAACACATGGAGAGATCTGGCAGAAAGCTGTGGTATTGCAGAAGTCCTGAGACAAGGCCAAGGCACTGAAATAAATCCCTACAGGCTCAAGTGGGACTTATGTGGTGCCTTGGCCCCAGGCTAACCTCTGCAGAGGAATGAGTTATACCCACAGCCTCCTGACACGAGATCCCAGCACTGCCACTGGCAGCCACCTACAGCCCGGGGCCATTTGCTGTCACCCGAGACAGCAGGTGAAGCAGTGCCCATGGATGACACTGCTCACTGCAGCCTGGGAAGTCATTCTCTGCCCAAGCCTCTGACTGCAAAGCTTTGAGAACCCAGACACCTATCTGGCCTTTCTTTTCCCCATCCTCCTCACACTTACAGCACCCAGAGCAATCTCTGCCAGCTGAGCTCAGAAAGGATGGAAAACTTCTCATGAGCAACGTGAAGAGTCATCTGGCAAAGTGAGTTTGTGACAATACTTCAGAAGTGTGTACCGAATCTTTTTTTTGAAATGTCCACTAGCTGCAATGGATTTTTTTTGTGTTTCAGCTTTGCTCTCGACTTTCAGCTGCCTGTTTTAGGCAGTTTAATAGTTGAGCTGAACAACCTGAGTTTTGTTGTAGCACTGAAGCACCAGCCCTCCAATGCACAGCTCAGCTAAGCTCATGCTCACAGTCCCAGCTCTAGACACTCTTAGCAAGGTGGTCAGATAGATACCCTGGAGAAGGCACTGGAGATGGTTCATGTTTGCTGTCATTTCCATGGAGCAATGGGACGGGAGTGCACCCATGCCCCAGCTGGGATGGGCACACGCAGCAGGGTTCTGACCACAGGCTGTCAATGGCTCTGCCTTGGGTTCTGGCTGGAAGTCAAATGAGGCACTAAGCCCATCCTCATTCACCCTCTAAGGCCAGAAGTTGAAATATGTGGGATGAAAGACCAGAGAGGGACCTTGTCAGCAGTCAGGCTGTACACTGGGGGAAGCAGGGCTGCTTTGTCCCATTGCTGAGCCCTCAGCTGAGCACCATGTCCCTGTGCAGAAGCCTTCTGTGTCTCTCTCCTCTCTCCCCACACTGCACTGACACTGCAAGCACACTGGTACTCACTGCTTCTGGAGCAAGTGCTGGTGCTGTTGCTGCTGCTGCTGCCTGTAGGTCTCAATCGTGTGCTGGGGAAGGAACTGCATCAGCTCCAGGGACTCTTTGATCTTCAGCAGCATTTCGTACGTCTCCCGTCCCCTCACCTGGGTCACAGGAAAAGGACAGGGATTGGGAGGAAAGAAAAGCTTTAAAGGACTGCATTTATAGACCTTATTGACAATCACCTTAGAAAGTCTTCAAAATGTCAAGTAAACAACCAGAGCAGGATGCAAATAATCTGTTTATACTGTATGCTTACACAATAAAAACGCTAGCTTTGTTCTAGAGGTGCAGCAAATAATGATGAAGAGTGATAATCTCACACTGCAGGCTGATGAACATCTTGGGGCTCAGTGTGAATCTATGCCAGCCAAAAGCAACATTCTGATCCAATCTATTTAGACAGAAAATGTCTTTACTTGCCTCAGATTAAGCAGATCTGGTGCTGAATCTTACCTGCCCTCAGAAAAGACAGCACATAAATTTGGGAGCTGGGTTTGGCTCTCCCTTCTTCTCCAAGCACACCATGACTTGTGATTTAAGCAACTAAACACAGCTCATGGGAAGGAGCTAAATGGCCAATTAGAGATATTTCTTGCCCTTTCTGAGTATGTACTTAATATAGCGTATTTCACTTCTATCACTGCATTACAAGTGCAATACACATAAAAGCCACAGAAGCATCCACCTATCAGTAAGACAACACCCAGTTTTCTAGAGAAAGGTCATGTGCCACAGACCCAGAAATGACAGAGGAGGAAACCTAGTTAGATCTCGAAGATAGTGTTTCCACCAGGACAGAGAGACCCCTTGGGATATTCTCATATGCCTTGCATAAGCCATTCTTAGCACCTAGTGGGATTTTTAATATTTTTTATTTGGAATATGTATTTAAAATTAGTAGTTCATGGAATTAAAGAAAATAAAAATTTTCTGTCACACCCCAACCCCATCCTCAGTTCTTTCTGAAGTCTAGGTGAGCCTCGAGTCACCACTGAAGATACTAAACATAGGGGAAATAAAAAGAGAGAGAACTCACTGGCAAGTACAAGAGCTCATCATCTGGGGAACGTCTTTTTTTGATAGATGTCATCTGTATGCCATGAGTTCCTTGTCGAAAAGCTGGAAGAAAAATCCCAAAGGCACCCCATTAACAAAAAAGAAAGGGAGGGAGAGGGAGGAGAGGAGCATACAAAGAAGAAAACAGCAAAAAGAGAGATACAAGAGATATGAAGCACATGACCAGCTCAGATCTGCAGTGCTCTGAAGGGATCTCTGCCTGAGCCACTCCAGAATTGCCCTTGCAGCTCCTGGCTCTTTAAGGCAGACATGACTGTAGATGCTGGCTGGCCATGTCACTTGGGGAAATACATCAGCCAAGGAATGCTGGGTATATGACAAAACCCTGGCAAGCCACACTTTGAACAAGTGCTGGCTCTTTACAGGAAAACTACTGAAAGTTTTGGTATTACAAGGCTCACAAGCTGTTGGTGAACCAGTGATCCATGAAGGTGAGACCATTGGCAGGGAGCAGAACTAACTGAGAAAACAAAGCTCCTCTCTAGTCTGCCTCCAGTCATAACCTGTGCTGGCTGTTCAGCCTGCTGCCTTCACTGAGTACAGGGGAAACCAAAGGTGGATTTCCACACCCTGCATGTCCAGTGAGGACCTGGCTCCTGTCAGAGCACAGAGAGGCTGCTTGCCAGGGTGTCTGTGATGCACAGCAGGGTTTGTGTGCAGCCTCAGTCTAGATCCCTGTGGCTGGAAGACACCTGCCACAGTACAGAACACTGGCCAGATGAGGCAAAGAATAACAGCACAACCTCAAACAAGCAGTAAAGGTTCAAAAGGTTAGAGTTCCAGACATACAATTGGAAGGTGGCAAATAAACACCCCTCCATTCACCATGGCAGGGCTAACCTAACACCAGCAATGCTGCAAGGGAGCCCACACACCCAGGCTGTCAAACACCGCTTTGTGAACACCAGCTCAGTTCCTGGGCTGATTCACCCTGGGAGAACAGATGCCCTCCTGCCTGCAAGCCCATGCACAGCACCACTCTGTCCCTGTGGCACAAGCACCCAGAGACAGCCCCATCTGCCCAGCTGTGCAGCTACTTACGGCGCTTCGTACCATCACCATTCTTTGTGCTGTCGGACACTTGCTGCTTGCGGATGCTGTCCTCATCTGCCTTGCGGTCTCTGCCTGGGCAAGCACAGATACGGGCTCCGAAACACCGGCGCCCCAAGACCTGCCCACTGCGAACAGAGGTGAGGAGAAACATCAGCTGGCATCTCAGACACAGGCCAGCAGCTCTCCTCAACTTCACACCACACTCTGCACCTGCCATTTCCCAGCCTGGATTTCCCAGGTGCTGGGCAACTCCCAACTGCAAAGATCTAAAACATATCCTATAGCCCCTTGAATTCAGCTGTTCCTAAGGATATGGAATGCTGTCCTAAGTGGAAGAGGAGCCAGAAGGGTTACACTCATGATGGACAACTTACTCTCTGGTTTCCAGGGTCACGATGATAAGGATCGGGCGGCGGTTCATCCCTCCAACGCAGCTGCTGTTGCACATGAAATTGTACAAGACTGTGGTGAACTCAGTACCGACCTGGTGAGACAAAGGTGGAGAGGAAGAGATGGTGGATGGAAAGCTCTGCTTTTTCCAAGCCCTCCTCTTGCATTTCCCAAGTTGGGCTGCAAGCGGACCAGCATGAAATAGGCCCCCAATACAAAGCTTCCTTAAAAGGGATAAGGAAGGTGTTTCAAAGCTCATTTCTGACAGAAAGGAAGAAGGGATTCATGGTGATGAGGATAGGGAAAGCCCAAGATCCCAACTCCTTTGACCAGGGTTACAAGCCCCAACCCTTGCATGCCAGGATGCCAGCAGCTCAAGCTCACAACATACCTGGGGTGGCTCGTAGGGGACCAGCACACTCTGCCTCCCGGTGATGGGGTCTTCTACATACTGGGCATGGCTGTTCCCTTCCACTCTGATCAGGTGGCTGGGAGGGGCAATCTGCCCTGCAAAGGCAAAGCGGAAGAAAACAAGAGACTGTTCAGTAAGGTCATGCACAGGGGGGCGAGATCTGCCATCAAGGGAGACACATGTGGCCCCAGAGGTCCATCAGAGCACACACAGGTGACTCTCAGCTCTTGAAGCATCCCTTCCCAAGATGCCTGCTGCCAGACACCAAAGGCAACACAGGCTTTCCCAAGCTCACTCTGGACACCTGTGGCTAAACTTGAACAAGGGCTTCTCAAGATCCCAGAAGAAGTGAGCCAAAATGTGAACTGAATGGCAGCTCACAGCAGTTCTTCCAGCAGATAACTCCTGCTGGATTTTCACACCAGCTGAAAGCCTTTATTTTCCTCCCTCTAATGCATATACAAAGCAAATTACTTCAAGTCTCATTTCCTATTCTTTTTCCTATCAATTGCTAGCCCTCTTCTGCTCTCTTCCATCAGTCTTGAGCCTTAAAAAAAAGAACCAAAAAGCAAAAGAAATACACATTTAATTAATGGTCAGCTTGAAAAATCATGCTTGCTTACAGCAGCAGCAGAAGGGAACATGATCTTGGTTCCTAGGCCACTATCCAATAATTAAAAGCTTCCTTCCTATGAATTATCTTTAGTGTTTCTACAACATGCAACTAAATTCTGAGGAGAGAAGCCTGCTATGGGTTCATCTCAAGAATTTGTTTTGGGTATTAACTGTTCATTTCCTACTCAAAATACTGACTATTTCTACAGAAATAATTATTTCAGAATAAGAATTTATAAGGTTTTTTTCCCTTTCTTAAAACTTCATTATTGAATGGTGTCAAACCTCAATAAATCCAGTCCTGTCAGAAAAGCACTTTTTAATAAAAAAAACTGCTTTGAGGAACTGTCTCACTCCACTCTTATTATAACACTCCCAAGTCCTTGCTTATTTCTGGGGCTTGTCTAGCTGGCTGCACTGTAACCAGCAATGGGATCCAGACTCCTAAGACATGCTGCTAACTGACACCAACCAGGTTTTTTTACAGTAGAAGATAAATAATGTATGTAGAATAAAACAGATGCTCATCTGAAATTACGTGAACTTAAATGACCAAGGCAAAATGGAACCCTGCCCGTGAGCTTGCAGAACACCAAAGGACATTTTAAAAACAGCTGCTACTTCACCAACACGAGAAGTAAGTAAAAGACTAAAACATTTATACTGAGCTGGGAGTGTCACATGTAGAAGAACGTTGCCTACCGTTGATGCTGGCACTTAGCATTTCCCTGCCAGAGATAAACAGCCCCTCCATCTCTGAGGCGTGGATTAAGGATGGAGATGATATTGCATCCTGTTACTAGATCCCTGTCCCAGCCACATGGAAGCTCATTCCTGAGCACAAGAACAGCTGCTTCTCATTGCAGGAGCAAAAGCAGAGCAGAGAAGGGCTGCCAGAGGGGCAGTGCCTGCCACAGGGACAGACATCCATCTGACCTGGGCAGGCACGAGGTTTATTTCAGTGCTTTCCTCCCAAGGACGAGCGTGCACAGGGACAGCTAAAGCACTGATTGCACGATCCCTCCTGCCAAGCACAGGAAATAAAAAGCTGCACAAGGTGTCACAGGGAGGTCTGTTTCCAGAAGGTTTGCCCTGAAGCTGCTGTCACATCCCTCAGTGGCTGCTCATCAGCCAAGCAGCTCTGCAGAGGGACTGCCAGCACAGCACTGCCCTCCTTACCCTCGTTGAACTCCCGGCTCAGTTCGTGGTTCGGGCAGCGTTTGACCACTTCAGTGACGTGCTCAGCTTTCTTGTAGACTGGCATAGCCCTGATGACAGCTCCCTGAGGCGGCGGGGTCATCACTTTGATCTGGATGGGACACGTCTTGGCAATCTGGCAGTACAGCTTTTTCAGTTCGGTGGAATACTGAATGGGGAACAGAGCAAAAGAGTCAGAAGTTCAGCTAGGGATGAAAGCACACGAGGAACATGGAGATGGCTTTGTACATGTAACTGAAAGCACCAGCCACTGGTGCACAGGCACTGCATTTGTTTGTACAACAACCATGCTTCCAGAGAAGTGACAAAACCCCTAGACCTTTACCTGCTGTAAATAGCAGAACATAAATCTACATCCTAGCTTCCCCAAAGGCAGAAATCTTCAGATAAAGAGCACTTCATTTACTCGAACAAATAAAGTCTTTATTTCTCTTGGGCACACACTCCCTCTTGCAAAGGACACCCAACACCCACCTAACAAAACAGATGCTATTCTTTTCACAGCATTCTGTAATCCTGAAGCACTCAAAACCACAGACATAAAAGTGTTTCATCCTGTTTTCTAAGAAGCCCTCCTACTCCTGCAGAAGGATTAAATAAAAACATCAGCCTTGGAACTGAACAGTACTCGAAAACAACACCCTAATCAATTTGAGATTTATACGAAATCTGACATTTCAGACATCTTTTAAGATCATCTCCTACATCTACTAAACATTTCTGTAGTAATCCCCCCACTTCTGAACACAAATCATTATATCCAAAAATGAGGTAAATAAAATCCAGTATTTTGTTTTTCAAAGGCCAGAAGAGTTGAACAGCCCAAAGGCCAGCCCACAGTGACCATAACCTAGAGCATAACCCAGCAGCTGGCTCCAAAGGGGAGGTTGTGACATGCAATGAGCACTTGGAACAGAACAAGATGCTCTTATTCACTGTGCTAATGTGGAGCATATTAGATTTCTCTTAAGATGTTCTCCACTACAACAGTAAACTAATGCAGCATTTTCGTGGAGTGTGTTCACATCTGGAAATCTTAACTCAGCAAAACATCAAGGCTGAAGTTGGTGGTTTCTTTTCAAAATCCTTCACCAAAATAAAAGCATCTCCTTAGCAGGGAGGATGGCAAGGAAAGTCCCAAGTGGTTCAGTACTGGACAACCTAAACCCATTTTCCTGGATATCTCCCATGAAGCAGACTGTCCAGTCTTCCCTCCTGTATAAGGCTGTTCCAAAACATGGCAGGTTTTTCAGAACCCTGCTCCAGAGGCATTCAGTTTTCTCCTGGTATTCAGACATTTTTGAGTGCGGAGCTCTCCCTGTAACAACCTAACCCACAGGAATTGCTGGCATTTCCCCATCTCTGTGTCCTCAGTTCTTGCAGACAAAGAAAAGTGAAAGCCCCAAGGTGGTTGTTTCCTCACAGGAAAAGGTCTCTAGCAGCCCTGGGCCAATAGAGCCCCATTCCCAGCTGTTCAAACACAGCAGTGACAGGTTCATACTGGTCAGGAGCACCTTGTGGCCATGGACCCCACTGGGACAGGGAGAGCCAGCGCGTGGCAAGGGTGGGTGGCAGATGATGCAGCAGGAAAAGGATTAGCTAGTGATAGTCAGGGATTATTTGCACTTCAGAGTGTACACACTGCTAACATAGGAAAAACCAAACTTGCAAGAGACACTGGGTAGGAGAGAGGGATTAAACATAAGCCAAGCCAGTCCCTTCCCTCCTCACTCAACACCATCCTGCCATGTGGCAGAAAAGATGCTACAGGTATTTAAGATACAAAAAAAGATTTCTTTAAAATGCAAAGGCCAAATTGTGCAATGTATTTTATGTGCCTGCAGGCTAGAGATTAAGCCCACAAAGGATTTACCCAGCCTGCGGAAACGGGGAACATGCCAAACAATTACAAAAAAAAAAGTTGCGAAACACATCTAGATGGTGATTTGTATCATACATCTTTTAAACCTGAAATTCCTTATTGTTTTTTAATTAAAAAGCAATTCCTTACTGAAGGTAAGAGTGAGCTCACCATGTTGTCCTTCCATCTCAAGAGGTAGAAAAAGAATCACTTGTATTTGAAAAGGAAGAAAACCTGTAAAGCACTGTTTCCTTCAACACGTCAGTTTGCTCATAGCACTGTGAAGGTTTCAAGGACAGAAAGCCTCAAAAATCTCAAAAAGCCAAATAATCTCTTGGATGCCTTAACATCACTGAAGCATAAAGAATTGGGCACCCAGAGGTGATGGGCTGAAATACAAGCATAAATATTGAAGAGCAGGGGTGCACAGAGGGCATGGCATATGCCAGGAGGCAACGTGTCCAGTGTCTGCAGGCATCCAGAGAATTGAACAAATGGAAAGAGATACACACCCTCAGTCACTGACCAGGACTCGTGGTGCTGACTGTAATTTTACATATACTATCTTCAAAGACAGAAAGCTGGGGTCACAAGAAAGGGGAAAACCAAAAATCACTGCTTTCAGAAGGACTGAGGTGTACCCAAAACCAGCACAAATGCTGAGGCTCGTGATCAAACAGCACAGCCCCTCTGTGAGCAGAGAAAGGGATCTGCTCTTCATCCACCCTTTGGCACACCAACTGTTGGACCCCTTTGGCTACAACCAGCAAGGAAGGCATTGGATCGACATCCTAAATTCACAAAAGCAAAACAGCCAAGAGCTAATGGGTTATGATAAACAAGTCTATCCAACAAAGAAACATGGGGCAGACTCAAGAGCTGCAGGTTCTGGCCAACAACTTGGAACTTAGCATGTCAGGAGAGGAGGTAACCAGGAGCCCACCTCTGCCCCGGAGCACAGTCAGGACGTGGGAAGATTTAGTGGCAGTGCCCAGCAGAGTCAAAAGAGGCAACGAGGGCTGAGCTGCCTTTCTGTCACCTGACTGCAAGAGGAGTTCAAGCCTCTCAGGCACTGCACAGGGCTTGGGGACATGGCATAGAGCCATGATTTCACATCTACCCCAGGCACAGCCGCCTGTGAGCGTGTAATCGCTGAAGGGACAGTCATTTAACACCGGTGTAAATCTGTCCACGGGGTACCTCCTGTCAGACAGAGACAGCTTGAGTTTCCCCACCCCGCCAACTTTGCTGCAACCAGGAGTAACCTGATGCACAGCCATTTACTGGCATAAATAGATGCCAACAACGAGGTCATAGTGACTTCGTCCTGGATCAGTGATAATCGCTATATCCACAGAGGAAGACAGGATATTGTATATAGATTTCAAAGCAAAGGCACTTCAGAAAGAAAACCCGAGGCAGAAGCTGTCTGTGCACTCAGATAGTGCCTGAAAGCAAGGATCACCCTCTTGGCACAGATGCTGCTCCTCAGTGGTCCCACCCCACCCCACCTGCAGGAGGTGACAGTCCCCCTGCTCACCATCTTGCTGTGAACTGATACTGCATGAGGGGTAAGATCATGAGCAATTCCCAGAAACCCAAAGCATGACTATTAATCAAGACACTTGAGCAGGAAAACTAAATTAATTAGGAGTACCAATATAAAAAATGAGTTTGACCAAACAAAAAAGCCTACCAGGTAACAAGATGACAACAACCATTATCTAGAGTAGGAACAAAACTGTGAGGAGCCTGAGGAGTGCAACACCACTTCCATCAGAGAACAGACCTGAAAGCCATTTAAAACAAAAGAGCTGAGCCTGAAAATGTGTTATCTACTCAAGAGGGAGAGGAAAGAGCTTTGGCAGTGGACTTTTCCTTGGAGTTTGACTGCTGCCTGTCAGAAATTGAGCATTTGGCTTAATAATACATTTTAAAATGAAAGATGCAAACGTTCCAGGGCCTGCAGCTCTGCTCTCCCCACCTGCCTGTGCAGACATACTGTATTACCCACTCTTGGCACCCTGGCTGGTAATTCAGTATCACAATACACACGCCAGCTACCATCAGGCAACACCTGTCTGATTTCTTAGTAAGCCCCTTCTACTGAAGGTGTGTCAACAAGAATTGAAAGGCAAAAACAAAACACTTCTTGACTCTCAAATGGAGAATTTATGCTAGAAGGGACTGTAGTCTCCTGAAAGGAAGTGCTCAGTGTAATACAAGCCACAATGGCTTTTTACTGCGTACTCAATTCCTCTGCAAAACTCAGATGCAGTGAAATCCCCCAAACACTACTTTCGAAATCTACCTCTAATATCTGTTTTACCATCCGATCCAGCAGAGGGATTATGGCTTCTAAATCTTTAAAAGGAGTGGGATTCAGTCAGCTCTACAAATGCTGACGGATGTCAGCTTGAAGGTGATCCCAGAGGTTGGCTTAAGGCATTACAGCTCCCTGAGCCCCTCCTGCTCACATCAACAGGTCTTTCAAATCTTTTGCAAGCTTCTTTCAAGCAGTCATGTTTTAGTTCAACTCAGTTAACTAGATTCATTTTACTTGATGTTTTCAAAGCTGTCAATCAGCTATGCTTTCTCCTGGACAAAATTAACTCCCTAAGAAGGGGAAAAAAAGAACAGGTTAGAAGAGTGGGAATGGAATACCTACCTGCACTAAAGTATTCACAGGTGAAAACAAGGAGAGTCACAAAGAAATAGAAAATAATTTGAACATGTTTTAATTATTTAGGAGAACAAAAGGCAGTGGGAAGAAAGGAAGCTACCAACTAAGAACAAAAACTGAAATTTACACAACTACTTTAAACATTTTTGCTATGCTTGACCAGGATTTAACTTTTCATTTACACAAAACTGCTGGAAGCATGTGGGGGCACATCAAACACATATACACATGCACACACACTCTTAGGAACCAACTCGAACCCAGAGGACACTCAGTGAAAGAGGAGTGATGCACGCATGGACATCTCCTTCCAGATTTAACCTTCAGCACAACCTTAACCACATGGCTTGTGAGCTGACTTATTGCAGTTTGAAGTCCTCTGTCTCACCAGGCTCCAGAGAAAAGTGGACAGCTTGCTGCTAGTGGGTATAGCTGGCATTCAAACCATGGATGGGCACGGCTAATAGGTCCAGTGATACAGATCCACCAGGTGTGGCAACAACCCCCAGCCTCAAGCCCCGGGCACCAGGGAGCCAGGCACACCTTCGAGCATCCCCATCTGCAAGGGAAGCTCCCGGAGCACGGGAGCAGGAGGGGATGCTAATGCACCCCACCAGTGCTTTGCAGGCATTCACCAAATTTCTCCACCCTGGGGCAAAGGAAAAACCATGTCACACTCTTTTCCCTCTTGAGGAAGGGCAGTGAATCACCCAAGGGCGTTCGCCTTTGCGAAGACTTAAACTTCATTTTCCCCTGGGGCTCTTCTGCCCCCTCCCCGTCCCCACCGCCTCTCCAGGCGCTCACGAACGGCGCTGATGAGTTATTAAAATCCTTCCTCCGAGCGCTTTTCCCCGGGAGCCGCAGCCAAGGGCCGCCTGTTGCCACCTGTCAGTCGCGGGGATTAATTACCTGCGCCGGGCGGGGAGCGGCACATTCCTGCTGGCCTCGCCCGCCGGGATGTTGACATCAGGCAGGTGGGCCCCGCATCCCCCCGCGCCGGGGGGGAGCGAGCAGGGCTGTGCGGGGCCCGGAGCGCACAGCGCAGGGCAGCGGGCACGGGCAGCGCGGGGTGCCCGGGGCGGGCGGCACTCCCAGCCGGCAGCTGCTGCGCCTGCAAACCTTAGCGAAAAAATAAATATATGGGTGCGCGCGTGTGTGCTGACCTGCTCAGGTAAACGGGCAAGGGGAGGGGTGGCAGGGAGGAGAGCGCAGAAACGTAGCCTGCGGACAGGGATTCAGGAGCCGCTCCCCGGCTGCGGGCACCGCGCTGCTCCTGCACAGCCCCCCGAGCTCCTCCGGCCCCGAGGCACCGCAGGGCAGCGAGGGGGAACAGCAGCTCTGCCCCTCTGCAGAGGCACAGCCACCTCTGGCCTTGGCACACTGACAGCTCCGCGCTGCCCTGCCCGCAGGAGCTCCCTGAGAGCAGCACTGCCCGGCACCACCGCCTGCCAACACACCCCGACTCGGAGGGTGGGATGAGAAGGGGACTTGCCCACTTGGATATGGTGTAGAAGACCCCCTGAAATTCCCAAAAGTACCGAATTGAGAGCATCTGCTGGATTCTCACATCTTTAGGATGATAAAGATAATTCCTTCATATGACAATATTCAGCATCTCACTAGAGGCTCCCCAGGGGTTTTAACTCAAAACTGCCTCCATCAGGATGTATTGCCTCTACCTAACCCTGTCAGCAAAGCCACGATAGTAACAGAAGAACAACTGATAATTTCCCATACTGCTTTTGCACTATGAAACTATTGTAACTGAAAACTTCACATATATCAGCTTTTACATTTCAATTTCATATCTACAGACTTACTTCTTCAACAAATGAAAACCTCTTAAGGTTCAGCTTGAAAACCATTTTAAAAACAAACAACAACAAAGATTCAACTGAAAAGTAACCTGTATCAAGAGGAAAAAACCTCAAATCAAAAACTTTGGAGGCAAGCTTTACACATTTTTGATAGGAAGTGATAGGTGTAAAAGAAGGCTTTACTGTCTGGTTTTGCGAGTTCTCTTCCTTTGCTAGTCTATTATTTAAATATTTTTGAAATTAATTTATTTAAAAACCAAAATCATAAGACTCCTGCAGTAAAATGACCTTGGCTTGTGCAGCCAGCTCACACACTGCTTGTATATTGTGTCCAGTTTCTCTGCCAGTTTCTAAATCAAAACTTTAACAGTAGCAAACAAGTTTCAGATGCTATCAATGCGTAGTAATTTACATTTCCAATAGATTGCTTTGCAGAAGAAATTTTTTGAGGTAGAAGTATGAAATGAGAGCAAATCTGCTAAAAGGCAAGCTGATCTGCTGCTGAACATCTTCCTCAATATCTACATCTGCCAGCAACTTCTCCAGTATGAATGCACAACAAATAATCAACCTATTTGCCTACCACAGAAGATACAACATTAAGAAACATACACTATAGGAAGTTCACTCTCATTCTACCCAAACTCACCTACAGGCCAGGATATGTTAAATTCCAGCAGAATAGTGAGGGGTGATCAACGTTAGTCTAAAGAATTACTTAAAATTGGATCTGGGAAACATCCACTTCAATTATTAAGAATTAATTAGTAAGCCAACAAAATTCAACAGTAAAATTTTGAATCATTACAGTGATTGTCAAAGCAGCTTTATGGATAACTCCACTGCATTTCTTCCCTCCTCCTACAGGCCTGCTACTCTCAAAGACACGTGGCTACTTCACATCCTCCTAGCCGGAGGGTAACCCACTGCTAACAAAGCACTACACTGGAGTTACAAATATTTGCATCTCTATAAAATACACACACCTGCTTGCAGGTAATGCAAGTGAGTGGACAGTACACATATGACCACATGTTTGCCTACATGAAACTAAGCTGGTTGTATGACCTCAAGTGTCAGAGCAGCAGAACACTCAACAGTGACATAACCAGCAATAGTCCTTCCAGGCAATTCTACTCATTACACCAGAATGAATACTCCAATGCTGCAGGCAAAAACCTCCAGGACTTGATTTAGTAAAAAAATCTTCAGCATACGCTTAACTTTTGGTAGCACTGTTAACCACTGCCTGCTCAAGCCAGTGTGCCTCTGTGTAAGGGAATTTGTGAGCTCAAACCTGAATTTAAGATCTGATTCAACCTGTATTTTAATGAAAATCTGACTTCTGTTATAAAGGACTCCAGGAATTACCTGAGAAGAACATATTCAGGCTCCCAATAGCAAAACCTTCCCATCACATACTGCTCCTGACTCACATGCCTTGGCCTCTGATACTGAGCTCCAGAACCTGTTCTGCTCATGGACTACCAGGTTGGCCATTTCAAACCTCCTCCTAGCTTGGTGTGGGGGACTCAACTTTCTTACAGTCACGTGTTCCAGGCTCAGCCAAAGAGGAAAGCTGCTGTGTGTTTCCCATTGGCCCTCCAGATCTCATCTGTTTCAAGTTCGCATGTTTCAGCACGCTCCATCCTACCAGCCAAACTCCAAAAACTCTAATCAGCTAGAGGAAACATTGTCTGGAGTAACCAGACACCAATTTTTAGTGCATCTCCCTGTCACTTTTGTCCCCTGCTGAAAGTCAAAGGGTGATGAACTCAACCATGAGGGAAGAAGCACAGCAATACATAAAGGTTGCTCAATTAAGACAAAGTAAACAGCAAAGCAAAAATCCCAAAGCTCTCAAAAATTAGTCTGCTCCCACCAATTCTAACCTGGTTCCAAAAGCACGAGTCAGCAGTAGAAGTCCCAGACAAGCAGGTCAGATCTTGCAGCCCCATGAGATTAGATAGAGGCTTTGGGTCCTCTGCAATTTCTGACACAGCCACAGATTCAGGTGGCTCCACACCAGCTAAAGATCAGGGGAAGAAGCAGGGTACAAGCAAATGCCCAGTGTAAGACGTTAGTACAAAACCCCTTTTAGTTCCTTCATCTGCAAATAAGGGGATTTCGTTAGTAACTCAGAGGAAAGTGAATGAGTCACTTGTACAGTATCTATTACACGAGAGGGGAGCCAAGCTGGACAAGAGAACACATCAAAAAAAAACCAAAAATCTAACAAAACAACAAAGTTGGTCTGGCAATATACTCTATTCAATCAGCAACATCCTAAGCCTGCACATTAGTGTCAGAGTCAGGCTCAGAACTATCAGGCACTCTGCCACAGACTGCACCAGCCATTCAACACCCTGGGAAGCAGGACACTTTACTAGATGGTGACAGATTTCCACCCAAATTCTGGCTCATGCCAAAGGACTGGCCTACTTGTAAAATACCACAGGGTCAGCATGTTGTGAGGGTAAGAGTATTCATGTGAAATACTGGCCCAGCTTCCTAGCTGGGGCACGGACAGGGTCACAGGAGATGCAAACCAGTCTTTGCACATTCATTCTGATACAGGGAAGAAAGTTCAAGCAATTCTAAGCTAAAAACAGGTTTAGTGTCTTGTGACCTCTCATACTAAACACCTTTGCCCAGGTACATTTTCTATCCTATTTGTTCTTTCTTGACTTAAGTTTCAGACTCAATGTATTTACAAAACGGGCAAATAATCCCTGAAGAACTTCACACACAAATCATTTGTATTTTTTTCTTTGCCTTCTACAGTGCTACAGCTGTTGTGCTGTGACCAAGTGCAGGACTGCTCCCTCACTGTTTCTGGACGGGGAACTGGCCAATGCACCCCGTGGAGCAGGGCTGGTAGCTTACTGGGAGGCCAAGGGGCTCACCTGTGAACTGGAATAAACCAAGGGGCCACCAACCAAGTCAGTAGATGAGTGCCCTTATGGATGTGCACTCTCAACAAAGACCAAATGGCTCAGATAGACAAAGGTGATCCCCTTTCTCCTACTCACTTGGCTTCCCTCCTGTTTATTCCACCCGAGGGAAGGTGTGGATACCTCTCCACTTCATCCTTCTAATAGACTATTAATCACACTGATGGGAGGCGATGGAAGACAGAAAGTATTAAATCTGACAGGCTCTCAGAGTGGCAATGCCAGTGAAATGCATCATTAAGGTGAGTAATTTTCCTGTTTACTTCATAGGTTCTAAGCCCCCCCGCTCCTTCCTCCCTGCCTGGATGTGGGCAGGACCCATCAAGGCAAAGCTTTGGAAGCAAGCAGCAGCGTCCCCAATTTCTACATAAATGCTGCAGGCCAAAGAGCAAAGGCAAGTTCCAACTGAGTCCTTGACAGTAATCAAGCACTGCGGCGCCTCTGGTCTTGTCTTGTGCATACCTTGCAAGTAGCATCATGTCTTCCCAGGGAGATTTCACTGGCACAGCACGCAAGCGCCTTGTTCCTTGGCTTCTATCTCAGAAAAAGAAAGTCCTGAAAACACACACACACGCCCCTGCTTTTCTGCTCCAAGGAAGACCATTTCCCTCTAAAGAGTCAGTGCACTGTTACAAGTCCTTTCAGAACAAATGTATGAATTCACCAGAAATCTCTTTTGTTCCTGTGCAGAAAGGATAGTGCCAGACCCTTGCCAAAATGGCATTGAGTCTTCTCTGTTAACGTCCAGGAAACTATCCTGAGTCAGATCTTATTACATTTTAAGCTAAGTGCAAGTACCAGCAAGTCTCTTCCATGATAACAGCCAGGGCCTGTCCCATTTCCTGATCACATTACACTCAACTTCCAGAATTACATCTATGCAAATATTGTTCTCCTGCTTGTTGAGCATTTCATTGATAATTAAAGTGAAAAGTCAGCAAAGCTTTTCTGTCCAGGATGGTGAGCAAGGCAACAAACTTGCACCAAGCAGGAACAAATGTTCTTCCCATGTGTGAAGACCAGCAGAAAAGGGCCCTCTCCTTCTCCTAGGCAACAGGAAGTCCAGACTGAACCAAACCATTTCTGCAAACATCACTGTTTTCTGGAATTACTGACCCAACGAGGCCATACTCTAGATCTGAGTCACAGTGAAAACATAAGGATTAGGAAAGACAAAAATTAAACCTAACTGAGCAAGCCATAAAGATGCAGGAACTCAGATCTTAGGTCAATAAAGCATGACAGCAGCTCCAGAATATTTAGGATGAATGGTGACTAAGTCAAACCTTTAAACCTTTTATTCATACAGTTAAGCTTTGGGGATAAATGACAAGAAAGTCAGCTATTACCAGCATTTGCAGAATTCTGGGATCTCTATTTTACCCAGTTCTTCCTCCTCAGCCTTTTCTTTCCATCCTCAATGACCTAGCTAAGCACAGTCCTTGAGTCAACTCATGTGGTTTCTCCTGAGCCTACTTTCAAAGTCAAGACATGATTCAGCAAGGTGTTTAAGCAGATGCCTACCTTTAAGGTTGGGAGCAGCCTTGCTGACTCCAACAGAACCCAAGAGATTTCACTGGGAATATTCACGTGCTAGAGGTTATGCACTCACTCAAGTGCCTTACTGAACTGAGACCTTGATTTTCCTACGTACCGTGGGAAACAATTCACCAAGTTCCACGCTGAGGAACACAGCAGAGCTGCTGCAGCAGCCATCAGGACATTCCCTGCTCAAAAACACAGCACCTCACCTCCAGCCAGCCAGTGAGGTCAATGCTGTGGCATCTTCTCTGCTAGGAAGATCAACAAGCCCATGCCATGTTTGGGGTACTCCTTCATTTTTGTCTCATACTCCCTGGAGCTGTACAGCTGCAGCAAAGGAAAGAAAGCTGTCCCACAGAGCAGCATACAGAAAGGGAGGAGGGCTTGCAATGAGGTCAGAAAATGTTAGCAGCAGTCCTTCCTACCCCTCAGAGAAATAACTAATCTTCAGTTTTGCATCTCCTACCCCCTCTAAGAGTAGAATGTAAAACCACATCCCAGTGGACATGCAAGCCAAAGGGAATTGTGGAGTAACATGACACAGAAGAAATGGAAGGCTTGGACACAGGATAGTCTGGATCTCTGATTTTTAGGCTGCTTTGAAATTTCAGCAAGCACAAATGTATAAAATGAGCTTGCATGGAGCTGGATGCACTTCACAGGCAGATCTACAAAAGCCTGCTAGGTAAACTCCAAAGGAATGACTACCCAAATACTCCATGACACAACAACAGATCTATAAATTATTGGAAACAGATAACATCAAGTCTCTCAATACCTAGCAATTGATTTATTTCACTTGGTAGCACAGATAATAATGCCATCTGCATGATCTAACTGGAAATATAAAAGGAATTAATATGGACTTCAGATGCAAATCCTTGCAACCACAACCTGAAGATAGCTTTCCAAGGAAAACACCAAACAGCCCTTTGTCCCTGCAGACCTCACTACTCTGCACTGCTTCATTTGCAAACTGCAAGCTCTGAAGACCCCAAGCAACAGATGCTTTGTGAGAAGACCTAGCAAGACTGCTTTCCCAACCAAAAAGCAGTCTTTGTTACTGGATAACAGTGAGAACAGGAATAGTTCCCTGGGAAACATAATTTTAAAGTCAGATTTCCCAACTAACCACACCCAATTAGTAAGTAATGCCATGTTTTTGAGTGATTATGGAATACCAGCAGATTTTTTACCAGTTTCAATTTTGTGATTTTCTCTACTGCCACAACAACAACAAAAAAAAGGAATCAAAACCCCCCTCATGATCTTATGTAGGTGGCAGGTAACAAAAGGCAAGTCCCCTCCTCACTAAAAAGGAGTAAAACAAAATGGAACAAAACAAGACAGAGTTGCAACATCAGAAGTTATTCACTCACACTGTCTGGCACTCCCATTTTCCTTACAGCTCATATGTGGTGCATCAGAGAAAGGTGCAAGGCCTCCATGGGCAGAACAGGCTGCTGCCCTGCACCATGCTGTGCAGATGAATTCCTGCCCTAGCAGAAAGCAAGCTTTGCTCTGAGATAGCTACCATCAGTCTCATAAGCCTGCACCACTGCAAGTGCTATCAAGGGCAACACTTAAAAGCATCCCCTTAGCAGCTCTGAAAGTAATGCTATCCAACTGAAAAGGCAGGAGAAGGGCTGGGACTAACACTAGCAAGCCATTTTCAAGTGCAGCCCATTGAATACAATCAACTGGAATCAAAGAAGTCAAGGACTTGGAACCTGCAAAAGTTCACTGCCTCTCTAGAATTTTACCAGCCACCATGTACAGGAAGACACCATTAAACAATCAACTCTTTCTATCCATCATCTTCTCAACTGAACAAAATTAAAAAAGTTCACAGGGGAGTAAACATTCAGCTCTCCAGCTGCAGACAGCAAAGCACCAGGATGCAGAAAAACCCTAAAGAGCATCAGAGATACTAGAAAACACACAACAAGCATGTGACCATGCTACTGCTAAAATGGACAGTTTATTATTGTTTAAGGGAGAGTGCAAGGCTCCTTTGCACTAAGCACTGGGTTAGAAGGAAAAAAATCCCAATTTTACAAAGTGTGGAGGCAACAGATTCAAACAATCCAGAGGGAAGCATGTGGAAGAAGGAAATTGGTGAGGGAGGAGAAGCCCTAGCCACAGCACACCATCTACCTGACCCTGAAGGACACCAAGGAATAGAGAGGCCCAGATAGACTGTAACTGTTGCCATGTATTTCTTATTTAAATACAATTTGTTTAATCTCAAATTGGATTCAACCATCAAAGGCTCTCTCCTGTAGCACACTGACAGTTCGCTCTAAATCTCTGCACCTTTAATCCTTTAATTAGCCAAGAAAAATGTGATCTCAACTCTTCCACCAACCTAAGCTAATTTTCTGCATGAAGCTTCCAACTCCTGTAGGTTACAGGTTTTAGCTGCTCGTGTAGCCAAGGGGAAAAACACTAAACAAAACACACACCCCCAACACCCCATTCCCACACAGGCTGTGTGCTTCTCCAAGGAGCGAGCTCCTTGAAAATTCCAACAAGAGGAACCCATTTTCCCATTGCAATAGTGGGCTGGGAGGCATAATTACATCACCTAATTCAGATAAGGAGCCAACAGAGATTTCTGGGAACAAGACAGTGTTTGCACACAACAGGGATAAAACTGGAGTGTTAAGCCAATGCTTGGCTAGCAGAGTGCCATTAGCGGCTTCAGCCATCTTTCTCAGTGATTTTGGGATGGGAGCTCCCAAGCAAGCAAACAGAACCCCAGACAGTCAAGCAACTTTGGAAACATTGCTGCAGCCCTACACAGACACAGCACATCTTCTAAGCACAGCCTGCATGTCCACACAATGCTGCACGGAGCCCAAGGCCATGCCTCTCATGGGTGTTGATCTGCCAAGTATGGACAAGCTGCAGGAGGCCTTCCTGGTAGCTGGCCACATGTGAACAGCAGCACCAAGAGTCATCAGGGATTTGAAAAAGACTTGGAGACTTGGGAGTCAGAATAACCTCCCCCTGAAGAGCCAGTGCAAAGTGGAAGAGCCCTGTTGACATCAAAGGCAGAGGACAGGCCATGTGCATCTTGCTGTTCTTTAATTTGCTTCTGTGTTGAGGTCTTGACAAAGATCAGCACATGACCAGGGCTGCCCCACTTACACAAGCACTTTTGGTGAAGTCACAGCAGGATTTGGTTTGACAAAAGGGGAGAAAAAACCTCAACAGTCTGCTGATTTTAAGCACTAGCAAAATACTACCCAGGTAGTACTACAACCCCATCTCTTCCTAGAACAGACCACTTGGAATGCATGCACTCTTCCTCTGAAAAGATTTTAGAGACACTGCGTTCACAATGTCCACCTGAATCAGCCCAAATCAGTTCTCTCATCTTCTCAGCAAGGAATTCAGCCTATTAGACAAGCAAAAAGATCTGACTAACAGTTGCTACATTCCACTGACAACAAACCCCAGTCGCACACAGTCTGCACCTTCAACACCCACATTAGCTACACGTGCAAACCAGAAATACAGCTGCATGTACACCTCCGGGGTTGTCTTACAAAAAAAACCCCAAAACAATGCAGAGCACAATATGATGATGAGAACCATCAGTGCAATGATAAGAGAACCTCAGCATGAGAGCCTCTATTGCCAGCCTCACCACTCCAGCCACTCCTGAGTCATCTAACTGTTCTCTGCTGCCACAGGCCTCCAGAGGCATTTCAAATGCACAATTAAAGGCAGGCAAATGAGCTCTGCAAGCTGCAAGACATTCATGCTACATGCAGTTCCAACAGGACAAAGGGGATGGGAGATGGGAGTAGCTGGCAAGGAGCTTTGGATGGGAAGCTGCATTCTGGGGTCCAGGCAGGCAGCCTAGTAACTGAACCTCTGCATTGCCTTTGATCAAATGTATTACAGAACGTCCTTCCACCAACAGTCCTCAGGGTGAGTACAGAAAAGCAGCAAACAGTTAGCGGATTTGCTCCAGGTCACAAAGCAAGCTCATCTCACAGCACCAAGATGAGGAGAGGTTTTTTCTCTTTTAAGAAAGAAAAAAAGGAAAAAGAAAGGAAAAACTGTTCCGTGCTCTGAAAGCAGCTAATCAGATTATTAAAGTGCTTAAAAGTTTAATGAAGAAATCAAGGCTATTAAGCAAACATTCAGCTTGATGTCTCTTTTCCTTCTTACCCACCCTTCCTCAATGCATTCAAAATCTCTTTTTGCTATGGTATAACATGTTTGAACAGGTACTGAGATACAAACAAGTCTTGGCCCCATCTCATACAGAATGGATTGGTTGCAGATGTTCTCCTGCAAGCTACATCTTGCCTCCTGCAAGAGCATTCATCTCCAAAACACATCATTTCACCTAGTTTGCCTGAAGCCAAAACTCAAAGGTTATTTAATTTTTAATATTTTTTTATTAACTCTAACATACCTACAGCTGTGCAAGCAAAACCCCATCTGGTTTTTCAAGACACAAAGAGGCGAGCGACTAAGTTTAGATAAAAGTAACAAAGTTGGGGCAGTCATCTTTCTGCTCACCTCTGCAGGAGCCAACAGCAATGTCAGGGGTGCAATAAAACAAAAAACCTGCTATATTTCAGAGAAGCCTGACATATTTCACTATCTTCCTAGGACAAGTCAGACATGAGCTCATACAGTGGCAGGTGAGTCAGTGAGAGTCAGACAAGCTCCTTAATTAAGCTTTAGGGGCAGATGATCCCTCGAAGGTGTAATCAGATTGGTATGGCCAGTGGAAAAAAGGGAAAAAAAAAAAAAGAAAAACATTTTAAAAGGCTGAGTGAAAACTGCTACACCCTTGTTGAGCCATGCTGGGAAGGCTGAAGGGGCTGAAGGTAGCAAGCTGCCCTGAGACCCCAGCATGCAGGAATACCTGGCCATCCTGCACCACCCCCCTGACAGTCAGCACCTGCCTGTGTGCTCAGTTCTGCCCCTCCAGGGAGCAGAGAAATGCTGACTTCCCCTGCAAGGAGGTCACACTGGGGTCACACTGTGGACACAGTGCCATCCCGGGGTCCCGTGTAAGGGGCACCCCAAGAGCACCCTGCCCCGAGGCAAGGGTTCCCAACAGCTCTGACCTGTGTGGTGGAGAGAGAAGAGGTCAAAAGGTATTCATTCGCAATCACTAACAGAATCACTCTTGGCCAGGTGATTTATCAACATTTAACATGCTAACAAGCCATCTTCCTTAAGCATCATGAATTCTGTGTTTCGAAAGCTTCTCTGAAATAAGCTGCAAAACACGCATCAGAATACCACTGCACTGAAACAAAATAATGCCATTAAACAGATTGAGATCAGCAGGGTGACTAACAGCATCAGAGCATTTTTGTTTCTTGACACCAGACATGCAGCATGGAAATGGTTTTCTTCCAGCACGTGTCCCTGCAAATTCACCCTGGAACTTGTCTCGCCCGTGCAGCTGCTCCTCCTGTGCTGCAGCGCTCCCTCTGAGTGCCAGCAGCATCAGCACAACCCAGCTCTCCCCATCTTTATCTTGCACAGATCAGGCTGCTGAAAAACAAGCCCAGAAAGACAGACTCCAACCTCAAGAGGCATGGCAAAGGAAATGGGCAAAAATGACTCATCAGAGAAGTCAGCACACAAAGGCAATGCCAAATAAAGGTCAAATTTATGAATTCCCTGTAGAAACTGATTGCAAAGCAATCAGTCCACATGCTTTGTCTTCATCAAACCATACAGCACTAATGATAACACTTCTGAAGATTTTCCTAGGGCCTCACCACTTTCTTTCCGAGTACCAATACCATAAGAGGTTTTAGTAGGATATCTAGAAGGGCATAGACTCCTTTTTGTTGAAGTCCTGTTTGCTCATATGCATACAAGAACTCACCAAGTATGGGTCTAAAAAAATGACTAAGAATGAGTTGTATGAGAGGTTTGCAGGAGAAGAGATGGGAGACAAGGAACTCATTGCAAAAGCAGCCACCACCCTGCTGATTAACGAAGAGGGATCATTCAGTGCTCAGACACTGGACAAACATCTCATGGGAAGACTCTCTCTCTCCCACCCCTGGCAATGCTGATGCTCATATGTAGACAGAGCGGATGCACTGCCTGCCCTGCTCTGGCTCTGCAAACACCCTTCAGGCTGGGCACCAAGCCCAGTGGCACTGCTCACATCCCTTCCCCATGGGAATCCCTTCCAGCCCTGCCTTTTAAGGGGGGCGGGGGGTTCTCAAGGAGCTCTGGGTGCAGGTCAGATGGCAAACCTGAGCTCATTTTCTCCCACTGTAAGGTCAGGAGGGAGGCAGCTCCCAACCACAGCTCACACAGTTGAGTTAATGAGCCCTGACAAGTGGCAGGGTAAGTTTGTTAAGGCTCAGCATCACAGCTAACACAGCACTGGCACAGCCCTGTGCTCTGCCTAGAGAATAGGAACAGGCTTTCCCTCTATCCACAGCCCCCAAATGGCCTGTGTGTCAGCAATTCTCACACCTGGCAGGCCCAGTGCTGGTAAAGCTCAGTATCTCAAGCAGGGGAAGCAATAACCCAAGCAGCAAGCTTTAGCCTGAAGACATGTTTCAGTTGCCTCAAAAGCTAGTCTGTAGAAAGACTCTGATGTCCTGTAAACAAAGCAAAATAAGAGGCCTGAAAGCTAAAGCTACTGATAGGGCACACACAGCAAGCAGCAGTGTCCAGTTGCCCCCCTCGGGCATCTCACATCAGGGGTCTAAGTGCTTTACAGCATGGAATCACAGTTTTATATTTGAGGGTGGGTATGTGGAAAGGGGGGAAGAGGGGGAGCAGAGGCAGAGGGAATGACTTGCACAATGTTACCCAGATCACATCTAAATCACAGGGCAGGAGTGGCTCCGAGGCTGGGCTGGGAGCCAAACACAGGCAGTGCTGCTCCTGAGCAGGGCACCTCCTCTCCAGGGCATCTCCTCTCCCCAGGAGCAGAGCATGGTGCACCCCAGGGCACAACACATGCAGGGAAGAGACCCCCCAGGCAGCGTGGCCATCATGGCTAATGGGGAAAACAAAAGGGCCACAAAATGTAGACCCAAGTCCTGTCTCATTTGTTTAGGAAAGCCAGGTCAGCCTTCAGGTGCGTTCCCGTTTCCTCTAGCACATTTTCCACCTTTCCACAAAGCTGAATTTAGATGGACTTCAGCAGCTAACAAGTACCAACAGACCATAAAACAATGCTTCTTGTCAGACATGTAATATTTTGCTCTGTTAAGAAAACTCTCACAGAATGTATTTAAAAAGAAATAAAACAATACAAATGAGGGAGAAGTAGCACCCTCCTCCTACGGCTCCACCAAGTTTTGTTCCAAAGTTTAAGTGTTATCTTGAACAACTGGAAATGGTAACTTTTTTATCAATGCTCAGCTCTGTTTGCAAGAGGATCCAAGCTCTTACTTGGGCAGCTATCCTGCTGTGTTTACAATAACAAATCTGACACACCTGCACATAGCAAAACCTCATGAAAAGATTTCCATTGCATAATCAAGTTCATGCTCTTTCTATATAGAAGCCATCCCTACTGAGGACACTTCTTTTTAAAACAAAGTAGGAATTTCTTCACAGTATATGGCCTGCCAAGCACTGCAGCTAAACCCTCAGCACACAGAGCATCACCAACGGAAGACACAGAGAATTATTCTCACTTCAGCACACCTCCAAACTGCTGTGTGCTCTGTGCAGAGTTGGCAGGGACACAATATCTATGACAAACACAGTATTTCAGCTGACCTAAAGAAAGGAATTATCATCTCCAAGGGCAGTCTTTGTCTACACGGTGAGCAATACCTCTTGCACCAGCCCCCCTGAAAAAATTTACCCAAAAGCAACTTATTCAACAGCCACTCAAATAGTTTTTGCACAATTTTTTTTTTTTTGGTAGGGTTGAAATATCTTCTAACAGTGCTCAGTTGATGCAGTTTAAGTTACAGAGATCAATGGTGTGGGGGAGACTGGCAACCTGTTCGGAAACCCTCCTTGCCCTGGAGCTGCTGCCTCCCTTTGGGCCAGCAGCCGTGACCTTTGGAAAGGTAAGGAGGCAACTGTGCTGATGCCTCTCTCAGCTCTGCCAGGCTGCTTTGCATGCCTAGCACTTGTGAAATCCAGGAGAGCTCAGCAGCTTTTACATGCCAGCCCAGAGGCAGTCCCAGTGTTGAATGCTACAAAAACAAAACAAAAAAAAAAAACCAACAAAAAACAACAAAAACGATGACAAAAAAAAAAACACCAAAAAAACCCCCAGATAACCTACCAACCAAAAAAAAAATACACCAAAAAAACAAAGCATAAAAAAGAAAAAAAAATATTCCACTCCAAAAACTTCTGGTTCAGAAACTTTGGCACTCCTGGCACCTCCGTTTCCCTTCTCTAAAATGGCGACTCCACTCCTGATTTGCCTACCAAGCAAAGGTGTTTGCTGATTAGGGAAGTAATGTTTGTGAAGCACTTTGAAGATTTAAAGTACTACATTAATCCTACATGTTGTTCTTAGTAGAAGCCAATTTTTAACTGAGAAAAAAAAAAAAAGAAAAGCTGATTTAAATAGTGACCCTCCCCTACTTCAAGATGTTCACTCATCTCCCAACATCAGCTATTCTTATCTGTAAATGTTTTTTTAACCCTTCCTTCTCACAGTTCTCAGAAACCACAAGTCTCATTCAGCTTTTATTTGAAAAATGGCTTCTTTCCAGGCTGTGGCTGTTTCTTGTAAAGTTAATTCCTTTGGTAATACTGCTGGAGGCACATTGGTATGTTTGGTGTGTGTATGTACACATATATATTTTCCCCCTTTTCACACGGTGTTGTTTTTATATATGTGTAGTGAAAGATACCTAATCCAGGATTATGATTCTCTTTATTCCTTTCTCATGAAAGTAGGTGGGGCTTTTTTTGTGCAAGTTGCACTGATGAAAATTATGTTTAATTATGCTTTTTCCTCTCCACATAGACAAAAAAAAGTCTCCTTAAAAACCAAAAAAAGTTTCTTGCACCTAATTTTTCCCTTCTGAGCTTTCCTTCAAAAACAGCTAAAACCTTAAAACTAAAATTATGAAGAAGAAAAAATTTATGATGCCAGCAAATCTAGAAATTGCTTGTACAAAACAGCAGAGGGGTCTTCTGCCCCAGTGGGGGACACAACCCCTCCCCATCCTCTGTTCTAATGCCTCATGGTTTTTCACTTGCAGATCCCAGGAGTAGTGTAGGATCCCTGGAGTGAGCTCTAACTCATCTCCAGTTACAGTGGGAGGGAATCAGCCACAAACATTGCAACCAAGAAGCTAAATCCTGGTGGGGAGAGGAGGTCATTCACACCATCTGATGCTTTCTCCCAGCAGGACAGGCATGCTGGGTGCCCCACACTGACTGTTTGAAGATCACGCTCAAAGCAGGAAAGCCAAATTTTCAGTTCCCAGTGCTGACAAGTACCAGTTCATACAGTAAGTAAATAACTTCCCTTCTCATTGCACAGGGTACAGAGTGTCCCTTACAGCACAGTCCTGCACCACAGTTCAGCTCTGGCACCATGGAGGACACTGGTCTAACAGCATAGAGCAAACCTCCTGCTCACACAGAGAGACTACACTGCCTTAGTAGGATTTACAAAATAATCTGGGACATAAAAAAGCAGGAAAAAAAAGCAAGACAGCTTACATCTCAAGGCATTTTCTAGAAAATGCTCCACAGGTCTGTACAGCTGCTTGTAAGGAGTAACAGAGGATGATAACTGGTAATAAAAACAAAATATACATGACAAAGATATTATGGGGAAAAAAACACAATTACAGTCTAATGGGAACCTAATGCACTGAGATCTCATTTTACTCAAGCATAAAAACCCAAACAGAAGCCAGCAGTCCCCTCCTGACTGGTTCTCACAGGTGAACTGGTTCTTCCCAGCTTTGTGAGCTTGAAAACACCTCCCTGCCGTGAGAAAGGCACCTCCTTCAAAGACAATAAGCCTGGCTCCTCTCTTTCCAGGTAGATGACCTAGGACAAGTTACTTATGCCTGAGCAGCCTTGGTGTTAGGCCCTGTAATGTCACACAGAGGGAAACACACCTCAGAAGCTCCTCAAGCAAGAAAACACAAACGCCACCTCTCCCTGCATGGTGGCAAATGACACCTGCCCTGGGCCAAGAGCCCACACATGCTGCAGGCAGCCTCTTGAGGCAGGCACAGCTGCTGAGGGCTTAAGGAAGTCGAATCTGAGCCACTTTCCACCTGAGACAAGTGGCCAAGTAGAGCAGCACTGCTGATCTGCCATGAAGGCCTCAGCACTGCACCAGCATCCCAAACTGCAACCCCATCCTCTCCTCCACTGCCTTCTCCTTCCAGGTGGCTTCTCCCCCTTTGGATTGCACCATCTTTTCCCTTCCTCTCTGCCATAACAAGTGGGGCTATCACCAGTGAAACAGGTGTTGCTGGGGGACCTGCTGGGCCGCAGACATTTACCCGCAGCGTGGCCCACAGGCGCGCAGTCTGTCTGCTCGGGAGGGCTGCAAACCCCCAGACAAATGAGTCTCACAAGGACCCCTCTCAACTGCAAACAGGCACAGCCCACACCCCTCCTGACTAGGAGCCTCTGAGGAGAAAAAAACCCCAAAATCCTCTAACAAGGCCACGTTCAACCCCTCTCTCTGGACAGCTTTAAATACAACGTTAAAGGGTGAAACCAGAAAGCTCAAATGACACTGACCAACACCAACAAGGAAGCACAAAGCTAAGATTCCAAAGGAACACTCAGCACAGCCTCCAGGTATGTTCACTGAGAGAGTCAGCAGCCTTTAAAAAAAGTTTTCACTTATGATACTGAGAGATAATCAGCAGTCAGGACATACTGGACACAAGCAGAGTTACTGAAATGATGCACTATTTGAACAGATTATTTAAGAGAACACTGAACACATAATTAGGAACTGCTGAGTCAAGGCAATGCACACATCTAATTGCCCTCTCACTGCTTCGCTATGCTTATGCACAGTCCTCTAATTCTTTTTATAGAGACTGGCAAAAAATGTCCCAAATTGACTACGTGGATCAGAACACAGAATGTATTTAAAATAAAAATGGAATGAGTCAATGTGAAATAGAAATACAGAGATAGCCCAGCCAAGGAATCTGTTCTCTCAACCACAAAAACCTGTTATTGCTTGTGTGGACTAATTTAAGTGCATTCTTTTCAGCTTCCTTAAAATGCAGCTTTTCCAAATTCACTAACCCCAGCCAGCACAATCCACTTAGTTGCTTTCATGCATGTCACACACACTATTATCCAGCTTTGCTAGCAAAGAGAGTCTGAAATCTGAGTATTTTCTGATGGTTGAAGGTACAGCTGAATTTACTGAGAACAGGAAAACCAGTGAGCCTGCCTGGAACATGGATCGCAGCTTTGGAAAGCTCCATGTTTCATAACAAACCCTGAAAGGACCAACCCAACTCAGCTCCAACCTACTGCAGGGCATGAGAATAAACTACTAAACTCAGGTATTGCCAACACCTGAATTATGCAAGTCTCGCAGGGCTCGGTGTCTTTCCTAAGCAGAATCAAAAATTTGCAAATAAATTTCAGTTTTCATTTAAAAACTTAAAACAATTTCTGCCTTCTTGTAATTATCAAGAAAAGTTTTAAAGTATTTAGCAAAATCACCCTAAAGGCTCAAAAACCAGGAGAGAATAAGAAGAACCTGTTTGTCTTTTAAAAAAGAGTCTCATGACTTATAAGGTGGTATCTTGCTTTTGGGGATGGGTGGATCAGATTCATTTTTTGATAGCTTGCATTTGGCAGTAATGTTAACTTTTACTTACCTTGACATACAACTCTAATTTTTACTTTCCTACTGCAATCATGCTTTCCCCCATTTAACAGGTTCTGCTAGTGGCAGGTGATTGCCAAATATTTTTTAGGGGGAAAAGGGAGTGCAGCTGTTTATTTATTTGAGCTCCAGGTGGGGAAGATCGGCATGCAACTTCCACAAAGCAAAAAAAATCTGAGGTGGCACACTTTTGAAATACCTCGCTTTCTTCTGCTGCAGAAACAGGAGGAGATATTGCAATGCTTGGGCATATGGGAATTCTCCCACAATAAGTGAGACACTATTCTGCTAAAGTTCTTACTTCATCCAATTCAGAGGGCTTCTCCCTCAACCTCAAGAACCTACTCTGTCTCATCTTTACAAACAATAACTGCTTGTTCCTTTGCAGCACGGTTTTCAAGAAGGTTTTGTTGTATGAGGGTGCATGCAAGAAACTTTGTTCAATTTAGATTATAAAGGCTTTTGTTTTCAAACACTTTCACTAGAGTTTCAATTGTTAAAGATTTTCCTTCTGAAAAGGCTGATTAACCTGCTTATATCCTTACTCACGTTCTGAGGTCATTAATTAAAAAAATAATCAAGGTTGCTTATAAAGTCCTCTGCAATCCAATCTCAATTTGTCATCATTAATTAGATCAACATTGCATACAAATGAGACCTAACCTGATTAGACAGCGTGTTTTACTGGAATTCCTACTGACGGTCATGAAAGACTTCAGAGAGAAAATTTGCAATATTTTCAAAGTGAACTGCTCATACATATGGAATCACCCTGTCACCTAGCATCAGCTAGTGTTTCTCTTTGTAATTTTTGGCCTTTTTTTCTTCCCCCCCTTAATTAGGAGCCCATCACACCCCTGAGCAGAGAAGCTGTCACACTCATCTCCCTCCCAGCCCGTACTACACAAATACTGCTAATTTTGCAAAGGGTGTCTACTGTCCTAGGACAATAAACCTCCCCCTCTGCAGAGTTTGGAGGAGAAAAAGCCAACAGCAAAAAGTTTTAAGAAAAAAAATGATTCCAGGTCTGTTTTCAGAAACATACCATTCAAATAACCAGCAAGTATGCTCTCTACTTTCCCCCGCCTCCAACAGAAGTAACCTTGGGATCTAAATGCACAAAGTGGCTTAGAAACCTGAAGCACCTTCACAGGTCTCCAATCACTCCATGAAAGCAGCTCTTGCTTTTTGGAGAAATAATCCATTCCTCTTACCCAGCTCACTGCCTTCACTCCCATGACCTAATCTGACATGACTCAGCCTAGAAGATCAGAGGAACTCTGCTGAAGCACTTTGTCAGCCAGGACAGCTGATGCTCTGCCAGGCACCACCAACCCCTTCCAAGAAGGACAAGGTGGATCAGACTGGTTCATCCCCTCCACAAAGGGGGAAAGTGCAACACAAGGGATTTCCTTACTTAATATTGTTATACGGGGAACTGCAAGAGAGAAAAATGGGGAAAAAATTAGAAAAACTAAACCAAACAAACTAAGAAACAAGGCTTTCAAGTTTTGGACTCTTAATAAGGGTGGGGCCATCAAGTAATTACACTTTTAATAGGTCACTGCAGTGGAAGAAACTCTTCCAGTTGGGTAAGTTCCTAATCCATCATTAAAAAAGATGACAGGCATTAATCAAAGTGTATGAAGTCACGTATGGGGGGGAGCAACTCCAAGAACTTGCTCTTGCTGAGAGGATGGGGCAATCACTCCTGCTTTCATCAACATTTCATGCGTGTTTCCACACTTCTCAGGACGACAGTGGGAAGCAGAGCCTTCACGTCCTTCCCCACCCACCCCACTGATAAAGCTGTCGAACGCAGATTACCAACTGCTCAAGAGCTCATGTGAAATGAGTTGGTGGATTAATTAGCAGAAGGGCAGAGCTCTGAAGATGGATAGATGCTCCACTTCACAAGGTGTATTGATTGAAGGTCCCCAGCCAACACCACAGGACTGTCATAATTCACTGTGAATGTACAGCTCACTGCCACCTCCTGCACGAGCAGCTAAATCTGGGTCACTTGGCTCAGTGCAGGGACACCTGGACCACACTCCCTCCTTCCTAATCAGACAGCTGTTTTAAGAGCCTATTCCTTTAGTAAAATACATGGACTTAGACCTGAACAGACTTGCAACATGTATGGGGAATACACCATCATCTGCTGGTCCACATCAGGGCAATGAAAAAGTAACGAAGGCTAAATGAGCCTTTCCCCAGGCTGCACACATCTGATGACTGCAGTCACCAAACAGTAATTTAATTTCTTTTTCAAAGTCAGCATGTAATCTGAGCTTTGACCACTACCTAGATCCACACTGGAATTCAACCCTCACTTCTACCCCAAAAAGCCACTATCACTGAGGTGAAACATCTCATTTAAGCTTGCTAGTAGCTCTCTTGCCTTCATCTCTGCTGGAGCAACCTACTACATACGTTCAAACCTCATTTCAAAAGATTGCTTTTCATAGTTGAAAGGACAGCATCAAACACTTTGGCTCCTTGCAGCTGCATTAGATAATTCTTTGTACCATACGTATCAAAACAGAATGTCTTTTCATATCTCCTTCAAAGGACCCTCCCCAGAACAGCTAGCAAAAATCCAAGCCAGCATTTTCTTGCCCTGAGAAATGCAAAGTAGAACTGACCAAGAGTTTCCTCACCTAAAGGGAATTGAAAATAAATATTGTGTGTAGTGGAATAGGAGAAACAAGGACATAAAAACAAGTGCGAAGTACAGCACAGCATCACTCCCCAGGCTGATGAGTAAAAAATGCAATTTCAACCTCACTTAGAAATACCTCACCCTTTTATGCATAAACAAATGAAAATCTGGTTGTGACTGGACCTATCACATTTCAACCTCACTTAACATGATTTTCTGAACAAAGTTATTAATGTCAGTTCTAGACAAATTTTACCAGAAAAGGCTTTTAAAATATAAGGGACACAATCTTAGAGTGATCTGTGGTTATATGGCATCTTTTTCCACATGAGAGCACAAGGGCTCTGCTGCTTTGCTGGCAGCAGTAGCTGGAAGGGTTTTTTTAGTTGCATTTGCAGCTAGATTGTATCTGAGATCAAAGCAGTTCCTCAGATTTAAAATAAAAATAAAAAAAAACCCCACTATTTTAATGATCTTAGCTTTTGGTAAAAAGTCTCTTTTTGCTTTAAAAAAAAATTAAGTCCTTAATTTTATTTGGATAGCATGGGGCAGGACATTATTCACTGCACCTTCCCCAAGTGCCAGCAGGAAAGGAAGGCAAATATTGAACATCTTTAAGATAGCAATATTCTCCAATGTAAACATCTCTACTCTAAGAGTCCTAAGCCACAACAGCTGGACTTTCAGCTCCACCAGTGCTGTGTCCTGAGCTATGAAGTCTCTAGAGATTGAACAATCAAGCCAGCACCACCAAGGATCAAGAGCTGGGCTTCAGGCTTCAAGCTTCTGCCTTTTTTTTTTGTTAAGAAAAGAAGTGTTAAATAAAAAACCCAAAACACCAAACCAACAACAAAACTCCACAATAAAACAACCCACCCCCTTCAACAAAACCCCAAACAACACACAGGGCTGACCCGAGCTGGGGACACACTGGGGTTCCCATACCAGCTGCAAGAGGAGAAGGACACAGAAAATGCCAGCCTCACACTCCATGGGTCTGAGCAAGGAGCACCACCTCCACCCTGCTGGCACAGCCCTGCGTGCCAAACCTCATATAAACCCATGGATGCTGGAGAAAGCCAAGGGAAGCACTGAGGCAGTGCTAATGCCCACCTCAGTTTTACTCCAGTGCTCCTGCTAGGCCCAAAAAGGGAGCCATTCGTTCATCATGCGTGATCTCTACGTGACTGGTTTTTTGCAAGGCATTTTAGTCTCCTGGGATTTAGTGGTATTACTGAGGGTTAAATTCCCACCACACCCTCTCAGAGCAACCAAGATAAATGTCTCCCTTCTGTGTGACACATCACGCCCTGCAGAGCACTCGGGTCACTTTGCTCTTGCACAAGCCTGGGTATGTATTACATGATAAAGTCACTACGGGCAGGGGGACCAAAGGCAGTGAAGGGATGCTGTGTCCTTACCGTCCATGTTGCTGACTTTGCTGTGCTGGACTGCTGAAATGATACATCGAAGCTGTGAGGTCCTGGGTAGTCTGTGTTGGAAGGGATGGCTGGGGAGGGAGAGAGGGCGTCAAAAGTGGAGCTGGGCTGGGCGTAGGGCGAGGGGGCCGTGACGCTGTTCTGCGCGTGCTCCGTGTTGTACGGGCTGGTGGAGGAAGAGCCATTCTGGATCTGCTGGTCCATGCTGTTCAGGAGCCCCAGGTTCGTGTACTGTGGCTGCAGGCAGAGAGATGCACAGGAGCGTTAGAGGAGCTGCATCAGCACAGGCTGGCCAGATGTAGCACAGCCTCCACCATGGAGGATGCACAGCATCATCTCAGCACCACTGCTCGTGTCACACCAGGAGGGAGATTTGCAAAGGATATCCCCCACTTTACATTGGTGACTGAAACAGAAAGGAGCACAGCTCCTCAGTCACACACTGGATCAACAGCAGAGCTGGGAAAACATCCTGTGCATAACCAGGAGGTGATTTGCAGGGCAGGAAGCAAGCCTGTCTCTCTGTGATGGCTGTGTCTAGCAACACAGACCTTTTCAAAGGTACTGCTGAAACCTGATAAAAGCCAGCAGGTCCCCTACAGTGCAACTGGCTCTTAACCTGTACAAGGCTACACCATCTTCAGCAGTCTGACGCTCTACACAAAAGCTATGGATCTGATCCCACTACTCAGTATGACATCAGGACCTCTAACTAAGGTGGTAACTGTGCTGAAATGTGACTCACTGGAAAAACTGTTAGGTGCCACTACCTGAACCTTGCATTCAACTCCCAGTGACCAGTCAGAGATGGTGGTGGAGAATTAAAGTTCTCATCAAGTAGACTGGAAACAGCATGGAAGGCTTCTTCTCTTCAGAAGTACCAGTTGTACAGTTAAGTAGTACTTAAGTGCTACTTAGCACTTCAAAAACTTTCAAGTACAAACAACACATGAAACAACTGGAAGACATCAAAACTACAAACCTCTGAGAATACAGTACAGAAAGGGCAAAGGTTAGATTAAGGAGACGTTAACCGAAAAAATACATCTAATACCCTAAATTCAACGTGCAGCCATGGTCCCCCATATCAAAGAGAGGGGAACACAGTTTAGAGGAAGACGAGAAGAATAAGAAAATCCTTTTAATGCCATCCTGAAATGTGACAGTAGACAACTTTTCAGCCTGGAAAAAGGATTATGAGAAGAAAGGTGGAACTCAGCATGATAGAAGGTGATAAATTCCTAGACAACATGGAAAAAGAGCAAATACAAAATTACTTTTCATGTTCTCTTAAAAGAGGAGTTGGGGACTGAGCAAACATCTTGAGCAGAATTTTGGCTTAAACACGCAGTTATTCTTCACAAAAGACTTATGTTTCATAAAATCCACAAATAAACATGGATTTTTTTTTGCCACAAAATGTCACAATACTAAAAACCCAAGTTCAAAAAGGCAGGAGACAACTTCTGCTTGAGAAAAATCCATCAAAACAAGTGTATCTGATTGAAAAATTCTGAACTACCAATGCTTGGAGCTGGGAAATTATTCTGGAGAAAATTACGTAACTGCCACACCTTTTTAATCCTCCGAAGGACATGGCACTGGCCAGAGTGACAGGGCAGCAGGCAAGCGGGATTCAGTCAGGTACACCGGGTTCACAGCCTCATTCCAAGGGCACTAACTGTGCGTCCCAAGGGCACTAACTGAGCCCATCTCAGGGCAAGCAGCATCACAAAGGTTTGTGGTGCCCATTCCCAGCAGCTCTGGGCTCAGCCAAGAACAAGCAGCAATAAAGGCACCTGGTTCTGCTGTTAGCTGCTGACACAGCAGAAGGGGCTCTTTCTCTCATCCAAGGCTCCAAGCAGCTCATGTCCCTCAACATCCTGTAGCTCCAGTCCCACCCAGAGTGATCAAGCTCACGTATCTGTCAGTATTTCAGCTACTCTGCTCACAACTTCCCTCATCTTTCCAACAGTTATTCCTTCTCTTATCAGCCACGAAGCAAAGGCTCCCTGAGTCAGAGCACCAACCACAAGATCCATAACAAAAAGCTTTCTCAATACTGGGAATCCCAGTAGCCCTACTGAAGCTTTAAGTAGCACAACACTCCTCCAAAGACCTGAAAGGGAAGGGCACAACCTATCTGTTGAGCTCTCCTGGGAACTTTGGATAAGCCCTTTAACATCCAGCTTTACCAGCCACTTCAGCCTTTCACAGAGGAAAACAGGATGGTCCCTTTGCAAAGATGAAGTGTCTTTCATGTGCCCAAAGACTTCACACTCTCAGCTGTACTTCCAGAATGGAAGTAGAAAATTTAAACCACCCACTGCAGCTCTTCCTTTGGTTTCTGTTTCACTAGAAGAAGCTAATATTTTCTGGGGGTTTCATTAAACACTCAAGATGAGGCTGGTGCTCTGGGGTCTTCAGTGAGGCACGGAGGATCTTCCAGAGATGGATCAGCTCACAGGAGCTGTGCTGTGAAGGTCTGTTTGGGGTGAACAGTACAGAAAACTTCATTTTGGAAGCTGGGATAGGCTACAGAGGAAAGGGAGAGTTGGTTCCCTCCCTCGCTCTGTCGGTAACTTGCTGTGTCCTTGGGCAAGGCACCTCTCCTCCCCCTCCACCCTCACCCTACTGCAGGCAGCAAGGTCTGCAGGGCAGGGATTGCTCCTCACCCTGTAAAAAGCCCTGCACATAATGGGCCTCCTTTGTCTCAGGCCTGCAGGCATCGGAGTAATAAAAGCAATTACATATTGAGTCCTAATCCTGGGTGAACCAGTGACTCAGGTTAGTCATTTGCCCTCCTTGCCTCAGTTTCCCCCTCTGGAGCAGTGTGGATGTTATTAGTGCCCAGCACCACTGTTAGATAGAAGAGCTTGTATTTAATTGGACTCAAAGCTAAACAGTTGATGGGGGAGAGAGCAATCCAGACTGGTTCTTCTTCTCCAAAAGGAGATTGCAGCTTTGGCAACACAGATGACAGTTATGTCTCATCTCCTGCAGGCTATTCACTCAACCAAGACCTATTTAACGGACTTTTGGTACACGTCTTCCCTCCAGGCTAATTCCATATGGAAAGAGCCAGAATTCTGATGTGCTGTACCAGGAAGAGTCTTTTACCTTATCAATGATTTTGCATTTAATCAAAAAACAACCCTCCTGCCCCAGAATATCCTAGTGAGACCTGAAGACTTCTCAAAAATCAAGTATCATTCAATTGTTTCATTCCTCACGGAGATTATAATCAGACACACTCCCTAACCAGCAAATGATCAGAAGACAGCTGTGATGAAAACAGTCTCCTACACCAGCTCAGACACACAGACAGCAGAACAATAGTGTTTCAGCTTTCACTTAAAAACTATTTCTCTAATCCCAGGCCACTTAAGCTAATGGGGAAAGATGGCCAAACAAGTGGTCAGTGTTAACAAGACAGCACAGCCTGGAAATGCTGAAGGTGCTGCCTAGGATCCAATTTAACAAAAATAATAAAATAAGCGCCCCATTAAAATCTAAGATATCCTACAGATATTCCAAGATCCTTTTCATTCCTTTCAGTCCAGGGACCATCTGTCTAAATGTTATCGGCGGAGCAGCCATTCCAGTGCATTTATACACTCACATGCCACAGCCGAATGCCGTGTCCCCATTTGCTCTTTAAATAACTATTAATCTCCTTGCACTTATCCTCATGCTGACACAAGCAGCTGTTGGACTCCCCTTCTGCTGCTTCGAGTCCCGCCAGCCTTTCACCTTCCCCGGCCCCCGTGTCCCCTCCCCAGGCAGGTGCTCCATCCCTGTGACAAAGCCACCAGGTTTGCACAGCCCAGCACTAAGCCCGGTCTCCAAGCTGCGCCCCAAGGCAGGCGCGGAGTTGTTTGCGCTCAAGGGGTCAACACCTGAACTGCCTGCAAGGTTTTGGAGGAATCTGATAAGGCTTGGGGAGGCACACGCCTTCTGACAACAGGACAATTAGAGGGGCAGCAGGCCCGGGGAAGGCACACGCAGGAATTCATCCCCCTGGCCCCTGGGGTGGGGAGAACAAAGAGAGGCTGCAGACTGTCTGCAAGGTATTGCCCCTCAGGAGGGGGCTGCAGGGCGTGTGTTTGCACACACACTGCTTCCTTTCACCAGTCACAGAATGGAACACAACAGCATTGCATCCAGAAATTGATTCTTGGCAGGTTGGGAGCACAGAATTCAACGCATGCTCATATTTTTCAGTCATTTTAAATGACTGAAATGTAGCCCGACTACCGATTCCTGATCTAAAGAGAAATCTATTTGGTGGAAAGAAATGAATTGCATATAAAGCTGGAAGAACGGATTATCTAATTTTCAGTGCCTTTGTTTGCTATTTTGTTCCCTCCACCGAGTTTCTCAAACTATTAATATCACTGAACCATTATAAAAACCTTCAGGCAAGTCTAACAGCAAATAATTAGAGAGCTACAATTAGATTTTAGACCATGTATTTCAGAACATCATCTCAACAACGCATCTTGAGCTATCAGTTTCGCTTCCTACATCCCATCAGCTTCACTTTCGGGTTCTCATGCTAACTCATGCTTGCGGGTTAGGAGAAACATGGCTCTGCAGGAGGGGTTTGCTGAATTAAAACCAGACTGGAAACCGGCGATGGTTTAAGCCGCCGGGAGGGTGGATGTCCCCCGGGAGCACGGGGGGACAGCAGGGGACAGCAGAGCCGGAGGCCAGCGGCTCCGAGGCGCTTGCCACCAGAGGGCAATGCAAATGCTCCGGCACGGCAGAGCCCGAGCAGGGGGAGATGCCCCAGCCCACCCAAACCCTTCTCACCCTGCCCAGCAGCAAGAAACCAGCCCTGGCTCCCCAGCCTAAAGCCCATTGTGTAAATTAATAAGGTTATGAGAAAGATCTGCAAAAAGACCCTCCGTTGGAAAGGAAGTAACTAGTGCAAGTCATGAAAAGCTCTGAAGGGGACTTCCACGCCAAAAAATCCCCTAAAATACACAGCTCCAGCTATTAACTACCCAGTTAGCAGCATTTTAGAGAATCTTGAGGGTTTCTCCTCTTGACAAAGTAGACAAAAAGTTACCATCTGCAGGTGTAGAACACCTAGATGCCTCCACCGCTATCAAAACCCTTCTCCCTAATACCAAAAGAACAAGCATTGCCATACACACCTACTGACTGCATTTTAATTCTCACCACTGGGTCTATCTACGCAGCTCAAGAGCAGGGTCCAAAAGCCTTGCAAAACATCTGGTGCTTATTCTCCAAAGATAGGAGATGATGAAACTAATAAACTACCATAGTTATTAGCAACAAGAAGATTTGCACAGCACTTTGGACATCCTGTGCTTTGTCCTTAACCACACCACAATGATGCACTAGGGCCAACTCTTGTAGGACTAGTAAGCAACTTACAGCAATATTTCAGTGCTGCCCAGGGAAACATTCAGATTCCTGTTGGTGAACAGCTATCTTAAAAGCAGCAGGAGAAATGTTTCCTATCCAAATCAGATGATACACACTTCAAATATACCTAGAAATATTTAAATCCACCTAAGTTTTCAAACCTTCCTAGCAAAGGATTTTAGTAGGTGGAAATAAGTCCCTTAAGCTCAACAGAAGGGCTTCTATCACAATTATTAACCAAGATATTGCTGACTGCCAGTTGCTCTGATGGCAGCTGATACAATACCCCATGTCAGCACTCTGCTTGTGCCATGACAGAGCAGTGCCAAGAAATAAAGGGCTCCACCCATGGCCCTCAGCTAAGATCAGGGCTGAAGAAGAGACAGCTCACTCATCGCAATGAAAGCTGTGATTTGCTTTGCCTCTCCAGTCTGTTTGCTCATATAAAAAACATCAAACAAAAAAAACCCAACCAAAAAACAAATTAAAAAAAAAAAAGAGGGAGACAAAGACTGAAAAATTTCAAACTCAGTTTGGACACTGCTCTGGTCCCCTTCAAGCTATGAGGGGAAGAAGTGCACAGCTCATTTCAACACCAGCTCAGCCACACTCCCTCCAGCTCAAGTTCTAAAATGGAAAAAAATCCTGTGGGTCTATTTTGCAGAGGCCTTTCCACAGAGCTACTGTGCAGTTGAATACACCAAGCACTTGGAAACCCTCAGATAAAATGATAATGTGCACCATATACCCAAAGTGAAAAGCAAGGGAACAAGTAACTTCGGTTGAACCAAAGATACCAAGTTATCAAGATTGATTTGTTCTAGTATAGTGCCTGGAAACCTATCTGATTTGAGTAATCTGACTCTTGGGTCATTGCTTTTTCCAGGAAGAGAGGAGGCTATTTCCCATCCCAGTGGTATAACAGGTTCCCAGTGCAATGGAGGGCACTGAATTAAAAGAAGCCCTGGAGTCAATCACTCTGCATATTAGACCTGCTGCAGCACAACCAAACAGCCTCTCCTCAGCTCAATCCCACCTGTAAGCAGGGAGCACAAATATTTCTGCATATTTCCTCCTATACTATTAAGAAGGGAATCTATTTGAGATCTGCAGGGCTGTGCAATATGTGCAATTTTAAGAAACTAAATGCAAGACTATTAACAAAGAAAAAAAATTTTTTTCCAAGAAGAACAAAAAACAAAACCCCATCAGTGATACACACAATCCTTCTGCACAGGTATTTCATGTTAAGTAGTTAGATAAACCTAGGAGTTGCCTGGACAGCTTCCAACACCACCTAAACACATAAGGAAAGCCTAAGGAAGACACTCCATTTCAACCAGCTGGGGAGGAAAAAAAAACAAACCAAACCCAGCCCCCATAACTACTCTCTTCCCCTCAAAAAACCCACCATTAAATGACCAACTCAAATCACACCACTATGACTGCTGTGCCCACTTTACCAGAGCATCCCTTCTGTCCCAGCCATCCCCAACAGCCCTGTGGCCCATTTGGTGAACAGAACACCACAGAAGCTGAACAGCAGAAATCAGTGCACATCAGTAATCTGCAAACACACACAGCATCACACTTGAAAAACAATCTCACTTGTACACTGGAGGATGCAGAAGAGTCTGAGCCATTTTCACTGGGATGAGCTATTCCAGCAGGCACGCAGTGCCACATCTACACCCTTTAGGTTCACAGAAGCAGCACAATTTCAAGAGCCATACCCTGTACAGCTGCAGGTCACATTTCACTGAGCCACAGGACTGTTGAACACAGCAGAACTTCATGTTCAAGTTAGAGTCCACTTATGCAAGTATTTGCGGGCTCAGAGAATGAGACAAATGAACAAAAAGCAACGTGAGGTCAAGTTCCTGTCCACACACAAGGGCTGTAAGCTTCGGAGTTGTCCTGTTTCCCCCAGCTGTAATAGTTTTCTGTTTTAGCTAAACTTTGAGTTTTGCCCCTTGGTTAATTCATTTTGTTTTTCAGCCAGGAGCAGGGTGTCTTTTAAAACGAGTACAGCTCAAAGCAGGAATGCCTGTAATTCCTGACTCCTACCACCTGCCACAGGTTCACGTAAAAGACCTTGTCTAATTCAAGGATTATCAGAGTGACAGTGCATCCCACTCCACAGAAATATTAAGGGTGGACACTCTACACTGTGTAAGTACTTCTAAATATTTTCCAGTGCGTATAAAAATAAAACCCCTGATTTCCCTAGAGCAGCATTTTAGGCTCTTAAAAAAAAAAAAATCTAAATTTGGCTCTTGAAAAAAGTTCTACTTGCATAGAAAGCAACAGTGTTTCTGAAAGTCAAACCATTTTAGGGTTTTTAGACTATAAAGCTTTCATAAAACAAAAAATCCCTTTCATAAACATAAACCACTTTCGTTAGAGTATCTCGGCTATGCTCAGTTATTTTGAAAATTCAGACAGTTTAAAACAGGAAAGTCCAAGACCCACCCCCGCTGCACACAGTAATTTCTTGACCCTGAGCTTGTGCTCAGCAATTTATTTGACATGTAGTTTGAAAACATACCAACAAAAAAGAGAAGGCAGTAAAAAAAAAGTAAATCATACAATATCATCTCTATGAAATGCATGAAATCACAAGACATTACAACTCCATGATCTTAAAAGAAATTGATTAATAACCCAAACACTCAGCTTCCTAAAACTGAAAGAGAAGCCAAGAGTTTCCTACATTCTCCTATTACCAGCTGGACAACACAACATCAACAAAGATCTGAAGAGCCATAAAGCACAGACAAGTAGGAAAAGCACTCCCTTATGCTCCCAGGAGATGTAAACATAAATGAAGACAAAGACCTGCATCAGAAACACCAGAAAAAGATGCCAAGATCTTGGCGAGGCTTTTTTTGCCTGATTTCAGTGGCTGAGAGCAACTGTGAGATCACAGCTCGGACAGCTGCCCAGAAATCCTGTGCGCCGAGTTTGTACAGCAATGCTGAAAAGTTGAATAATAAAAAAAAAATAGAACTTTAAACATTAAGAGGGACGAATTAAAATACAAATGGGGAGGTGAGGAGGAGAAGCAGGGGCTGGAGAGGAAAACTCCAGTAGTTGATTAAAGCTGCCTTGTTTCTAAAACTCCTTACTGGACAGTAACCATTGATGTTATCAGTCATCTCAGACATGCAGCATTTTATTGTGTTGAGAGGGCAGCTTAGGCTGGACAGGATATCTGTGTGTCATCCACAGTGAAAGGCTGCAGGCACAGTAACCACCAAAGTATGGCCAAAGGGCACAAGGACAGTGAATAACCAGGGTCAGAATAGAACCAGGAATTGAAGTTAGCTCCCAAATTCATCATTATGCTCAATAAAATCCAAATGCATCATCTTTTAGACATGAAAGTAAAATACTCCAGCTTAGTAGCATTTTAGTCAGAACAAGAAATTCAGATCATCTGCAAGTTAAATAAGCCAAGCAGTTAAACACACAGGAAAAAAAAAAAAAGAGAAAAAGAAAAAAGAAAAAAAAGCCACACACATAAACCCCCCACGCCCACTCTTTGAAGCATGGTGCAACTATGGAATATAAGAATTCATAAGAAGAGTTATAGGAGGGCAAAGGGCAGATTAAAACAAGTTAGAGCAAGCAGAGGAAAAGGGTTACACGGCAGCATCAGAGTCCTTATAGGTAAAAGGAAGATCTACTGGATTTTCTAATGTGTTTGGCCATTTCTTCTGTCCAAATCAAGCAAGAAAACCCCTGGGTGGTGTTCCCAAAAGCCTGGACACCAAACAGCAGACTGAAAAGCTTTCAAGGTTGAGGGGGGAGTCAAGAGGACTGAATGCCAAGTTCTGATGAGATCCCAACTGCAAAGAACAAAAGGAGGCAGGGCTTTGCCTTCCAACACGATTTTTTGTAGGAAAGCAGCTCCTGGGCTGCACCAAGCTGGCATTGCCTGAGCCCAAGGATCTGTTGGGGTTCAGTACAGCAGGATACACATAGCCAGGAGACCTATATCAGAAACAGCTTCACATCACTACTGCAGCCTACTCAGAGGCGAGCAGGAACTTTATGTGGTGTTTTCCAAAGATGCCAGGCTGTGCATACACGAAACACAAAAGCTGGTCTTTGAGAGAGGGGAGTGTGAGTGTACACAGACACAACATGCATGCAAAGGCGCTGCTTCTTCCACAGTGACTTCACTCCATCAGCTTTACAAACATCAAGAATATTTTCCCCAACTATTTAAATCACTTCGCCCCATATGCTGCACATGCAGGATTTCCAATGGGCTCTCTGGCATGGGGCTTCCAATGTCTAACAGCAAAACTAAACTCAGTTTTCAGCACTTCCCTCCCTGTCCAATACTGACAGCAGCAAGCACCAGGACACACAGTGCCATGGTCATTTATGCAAGGCACAGCTTCAGAGATTTACATTTGAGGAATTCAGATGCACAGACCTTTCCCTGTGCAGACAGAGAGCTGTTCCAGATTTTTGAGTAACAATATACCTACTAATTTCCATCTGACACCACATTAAACTCCCTACCCCTCCAACTTGAACATTCACAATTCCTTTCAGACACAAAACACAGTGGTCTGACCAAGGCTCATCTCAACAACTTTGCCACTTCAGTATCAAGCAGTAGTTTCCTGTTTCCAAAGTCCTGGTGACACCTAGCCAGGGCACGTTCTGGTTTCCTTTAAAAGAACTTCTTGCATACTTTCCTGCTGCTGAAAGAAGGTGGAGGGAGATTTACTCATCTATTCAGTTCTAGTCAATCACCACCAGCACTCCTGAGGGAGCCAAACCTTTGACTATGGATGAAATGCAGAATAGAACTGCAGCAGCGAGAAATCACAGTAAAGGCTTGCAGAGGCTACTGAGAATCTCCGAGACATAACTTAAATCTGCAGAATCCAAATTTTACAGAGCACTTAGTCAGAATTATTTTTTTTTAGCCATCGCTCTCCAAAAGAGACTCTTGTGATTCCCAAAGACCCCATGACATTACCTAAAAAAGCTTAAACAAACAAGCTAAATGATTAAATACGCTTTTCAGTCATTTCCCATCCAGCAGAGATCCAGCTGCTGACTCAACACTTCTGCTGGCATCCACCTATTCCTATTGTTCTGTTCCCCTTGGCTCCCGAGGCGCTGCGCTCCAGCCCTGTGCATCATCCCCTGACACAGCTGGACCACGGCTCTGCAGCACAGGCATTTCTGCCTCAGTACACAGCCCAGAAGCCCAGCACCTCCTCCCCTCTCCCTGAAGTTGGCAAGATTCTGTGTATTTACTTCCTAGATGTGGATTAAAACTGAAAGATTCATATCTGCTGAGACACAATCCATCCCTTTCATTCCCAGACACTACCCCACCATAAAATATTTCCCCTTCCCTCCCTAAACTGGGCGTCTCCTCCCACTTTCTTGCCCTTGGTAAAAACATTCATCTTCTTGCCATCTTGAGGAAGTTGGACTCATCTCAAATTTCACCAGGTCCCCTTGTATACCACTTCCCAAAGTCCTTGGGGGGAAGTTTAATCCGGATCCAAACTCTGGAATCGATCCCAAGAGGCTGCTGGGCTCCAATCAATGCATTAATTTGCAAGCATGCTCAGCCTTGCCACTTGGGTCCACTTCCAAAGTGAGCGGACGACTGAGCACAAGCCCAGAAATACATCACACCTCAAGCCATCCACTCAAGATACAAACACACACGTCCTGGTAAAACTCTGCTTCTTTAGCTGTTCCACTAAGACCTCAGGTGAAACAGCAGTGGCAAGGGATTTGCAAAAATACAAGATATCATTGAGCACACTTGGATCAACTCCCGAGTGACTCAATTCTAGTACAAATAAAAAAAAAAAAAATCCAACAGGCACCAGGAAAAAAAAAAGGCATCCACCAAAAAAGCTGCCCCACACATCTCCCATGGTTTTGTTGCCTGATTGTACATGAAGCTGATAACAATGGTCAGTAATTTCAAATAAAATCACCAAATTTAAATTCAAGTTTCCAAAGAGGATCCAAGTTTACTCTGCCGATGCCAAGGACCTACACCTTTCCTGTGTCTATCTGAGATTTCCTGAACAGTTGTTTCTTACTGGGTTTACTCCTTATATTAGCAGCCTTACAGAAGTAAAACCCCAATCACCTTAAATGTCATCCTGCTCTTTGCTCCTTGCCCCAGCAGCTAAGCTAACCCTGGACAGCCTTTCATAGGCTCTCCTTTAGAAGAGAGCCAAGATTCTCACCCAGGACCCAGTGTGTTTATACGAAATAGTGCAGAGAAACAGGGGTGAACCTTTCCTGCCAGTAACTCACAGCCAAATCATCACTTGCAAAGCCTTCTATGTTCTGGGCTGCTATACAAGAAGCTTTATGCCATGGTCTGCTCCTACAGCTCTTTAATCCATCTGACAATTACAGCCTCTTCTCCCAGCACAGTGAAGTTCTGATGGGAAACTCTAGGAGACTGAAAACTGGAAGATTTCTCAGAAATAATTTAGTACCGTAACTGAAGAAGACAAAACAGGGAGATTTTGAAGAGCAGCAGGTTTATTCATTGGAGAGACCCACCCGCATGCCTAACCATGGCTGAGCTCATGTGTCACTCTAAAGATCACTGCCTTAGAGAGCTGACAGGGGACTGCAAGGATCATGGCACTGAGACAGCAGAGAATCCAGAAAACATGTGCAAGTGGGAAAAAAAAGTCAAACCTTAACACCCTTGGAGAGTAATTATTTTCCTCTTAATTCTACTTAATAACAAAAGTGACTTAATACTAATCCAGGCCAAGTGGCACAAAGAGCTTTGAGCTCACTTCTTTGCTGGAGAGGATGGAGTGAGTGCTGCTGTTGGAGTACAAGAAGCTCCTCTCCTTTCTCATGATTTATGCAACCTAGCTTTAAAAGAGTTGCATTCATTTTATTGCCTACTCTGCACATTCTCAACGCTCAAGAGGCGTTGGAGGCAGTGCCAGAAAAATAACAGGGTTTAACAATGTCTAGCACAAATCCATCGGTGCAAGAGCTCCTTTCTGAAGCGTTTCCAGATTTTTTTTTTCAGTGGGAACATTTTGTAAATAGAATTTAAAATTTGCCTTGAGCCAGGCAACACCCGCTTTTATTCAGCCCTCCACGATAATGAAATAAGCAGTTTCTCCACTAGCTACAACTAATGCCTTCCAGAGGAAAAAGTGCAAAGCAAATGGTTTCCACCCTCTCACATCCCACATCCACAACTTTCCTGTTGCAGATGCCATGTCTTCATAGAGCTACTGAAGCTTCTGTCTCACAGTAAACAGAGCTGCAACTGGAAATAAACCCTTCCACAGAGTTTATGCCTTCCACAAGGCATAACTTGACAAATGCAAGCAAAAAGGTTGCCACCAGATGGGCTGAAACACAAGGTAGAAAAGGTTCCTTTCTGGTGTTTCTCTATGCCCAAGGAGAAAAAAAAAGCTATTTCACTCAACTTAAAGCCATTAGATCATTATTCCAAACAAAGCAGGTAAAAAGGAAGAAAAATAGCTCCTGAGGGAGCTAGGCAATAGCATAACTGGGCTCATGTTGGAAGAAATCAGAGAAATCAGGTGTTGGTGACGCTGTCAAAGATCCAAATCAGACCAATAAAAATAACTAGTCAAAAGAGCTATTCTAGTCCCCAAGGAAAAAACACTACTAGACTATGGAGATTACATATATACACACACATATATATATATGGATAATTTCATCCTGTCTCAACCAATGTCAACTTACAGCAAAGAAAATGGATCATCTGTTGCAACCACTTTAACATGTAAAACATCCTGACCACACTGCAATGGCAGCTCTTTTTCATCTCTCACACTGAAAAACTGTATTTTTCTACTAGAAAATATTTAGGTTTTTTTTTTTTTGCCAAATGAAACAAGAAACTGAGAAGATCATCTGTCCCTGATTTCATAGTGCTTACTAATCTTTCTTTTGACCATGGAAAATTGTAAAATGGAGCTGCCATTTCCAATCTGATGTCAAGTGTAATTACATGACTGCACAAACCCCAGAGCATGTACGTAAGCGAGCAGTACCAACACTTCACACACAGCCAGACTGCCCTGATGTCTGCAAAAGTACTGCACAGTTAAAGCAGTGCAGATGGTCAAATGTCAGCAGGTTTCATTTCTGTGTGATAAAGCACACATTTTATTTTTTCCATCCACATGCAGGTTACAATCTGCTGAAGTCTCATCCCTCCACCTAAACAAGGAGAGGATTTCTCCAGGCAAAATCCCCAACTCACTGCTCAACAGGGGGGTCACATTACCTATACTACCACAGGAAATTTTTGGTACCCTAGGACAGAACAAAAGGCCATCCATGGCATGACAAACCTGCTGCAGTGAGGGGGTAGATATTTACTGAAAACATATTCAACTCCTGCCCTTCCCTGTGTTTTTCCTGCAGCACGACCCCCTTGTTTCAGCTGGGAGGGAGATGGGCACGTGGCAGGAGGCAGGTCTCAGCTTCCCACTACCCATCTCTCTGTCTACTTAACCCTCTTCTCTGGCAAACCCAAACAGGGCAGCAGCATCCATTTAGTCTCTCCAAACAAAATATCAACTCATTTCCAACCTTAGGCTTTTCTACCTCAGATGAAACCTTTGCAACTGGAATACAGTTTGAAAACCTCTTGGAAAAAGAGAACCTGGCTATATAGGGCCTCCACAACCTTTCAGAAGACCTTTGCAGCTCAAGGATAAGACATATGCCTCTCAAGCCTGTACAGATGTGACCACATCACAAAAACTTTAATCCCCTAAGTGCAATTACAGCAAAATTGAAGGATAAATGCGCAAGAAGAGTAGCTGGAATTGCAGGGATACCATCAAGAAACACAACCTCCAATGCATCTCCCTATTTCTTGCTCCTAATGACAGATTATGCCCAAATACATGGGGCATTGATACCATTTAAATAAAGAGAGGTCACTAGAAGGTATGGAACTCACATCTGATTTCTGCACAGCTCAGGAAGAGATTTCCTTCCCTAGGGACTGGGAATTGTTTGCCTGCTCAGAGCCAGCAAAACTCCAAGATAGGATCACAAATAGGAAAGCAGGAGAGAGGGTCAGGTTTAGCCAAAGCCTTCTTCCTTGAGAAAAAAATTGGGCTTTATATAGCATCTATCCAAGTGTTTTCATCTTGGGGTAGGACAAGATGTGGGGTTCAGAGGGTAATGCACAGATAATCCTTTCCTCCCGGTACCTCCAGGAAGGAAGCAGGTGGGCTGCTCTTCTGGGCAGCAACCAGGCAGCATCTCTCAGAGATTGCTTCCTTTACTTCAGGTTTGGCTGAGGGCCACAGAGAAGGGGCAGCAAGAGGGAAAGAGCCTTTGTCAAATGACAACTATGCCAGGTGGCAAAATCAGCCAAGGAAAGTCACAGCTTTGTCCTCTGGTAGTTCTCAGCCAAATCCAAGCTGACAACAAGCATGATAAACCCTGGACACACTTTTACTGCACACAAATGAAGCTGATGCTCAAAATATCAGTTGTATCTCAACCCCAGAGTCTTTAACCTTAAACTAAGGTTTGCTGAACCGCTCCTGCAAAGAAAGGACTCACACCCAGGGCACTGCAGCTCAAACACACACATGTGAATTATTATTTAAAAGCTAAGAGGGAAAAGAAAAACAAAACCAAAATGTACCCTTCTGAAGAGGCTATTCTAACCCTCAAAGATATTTGCAGTCATATGTATATAGTTCTTCTTAATTTTCAGTGTGAAGGAATGCTGCCAAAAACCCATAAAGCAGTGCACAAGTTCTTTTAGTATAAAACCAGTCTCTCCCCCCACCCCTCCCAAAACGATGATAAAAATCTTAACGGAAAGAGATTCTTTAATTTGTCTCCCACAAAGAGCAGGAAGATCTTTGGGAAGGATGACGGATATAATCAAAAGTCATGGCACATATTTCTTATCAGTGTTTGAACAAGATGTGTTTATTCTTTTGGCAGTGATTTAATTTGATTTTAGCAAGCACTCCAAACTCTGCATCATCACTCAGCCAAACTGCAGAGGAACCCGGAGTCCCTAAAGGGAATCTCTATTGCTCTCATCTCCCCTCACAAGGACACAGGAAACTTGGACAACGTGCAGATTCTCTCCTTCACACCCAGTTTTGTGCACGCTTCCTCACAAACGTTTGTACACAACACAAAGTTCCACATGTGGAGATCAGGCAGGAAGACACAATGACACTCGAAGGGTTCCTATTCATCAGTACCTCATTAACCTATTAATAACCACCCAAAGTCTCTCTCTTTTTCACATCTCCTACTCATAAGCACACAAGAACAGATCTCCAGGGTCATCAAGTCCAGTGCTCTACCAACAAAGAGCTTAATTGCTCTTACAGTTGACCCAGATCAAATGCTGGGATAGATTAAGCTGAAAAAGTGGTTCAAACAGGTTCCACCTCCAGTCTCTCAGGGCTGTGATTCACTTTAACACCCTTCTCCCCTCTCTCAGCTTTTCCCAAGCAGATTTGACCCATTTGGAAGGAACCCATCTGACCGTGGCGCTGGGCACCCCGCTCGCAGGCACGGGTGGCCCAGGGCTGTGGGCGATGGCGCGAGCTCACCGCCCTGGCCACACAGCCTGCACTGGGGCTTGTGCAAGGGTGCAAGGGCCCGTTCCCAGGCTGGGAATGCGTTCCCAGGGCTGAAGGCACCGCACAGCCAGAGTGTGAGGACAGCGGAGCTCAGCATCTGCCAGCACTCAGCCAGCATCCTGGGGTGGCTGGGCACAGCACCCCAAGAAACAGGCTTGGGATGAGCGAGCAACCCGTGCTCTTCATCTTAAAACTTGAATTTAATACGGAGGCAATTATTTCCTCCCCTTAAATAAAGTCCATTTCTAAACCCAGAAATTAGTTGATACTAAGTTTTTCATGCGTTGGTATGTCTGTCTTGTGACCAACCCAGCAACAGATCTAAAATCTGAACTGCAATTACCAGAGACAACAAAGTGCTGCTTCTATTTGCACATTGGGAGCTTTTTATTTTTTTCTTCTTTTCTAAGGAATTCATGCCAAAGTCTACTTCTTGTTTGCGAGCTTAAGATGGGTGAGGTTCATCATCACCAATATATTTTAATTGAGCATTAACAAGTCTCCCTCTCTTTTGAGACAAGTCATTAGCGAGGCTGCTCTTCCTCAGAAATGAAGCCAAGTCAATGCTAATGGGGTTTGCCTTCCCCAGAGTACAATGCTTCACTCGATGAACAAAGTCAATGCACCTTGTTCAAATCCAAGGAGGTAAGAGGGAGAGTGAGGGGAGGGGGAAAAAGGAAAAAAAAAATCAGAGCTAAAGCCTTTTAAATACCTCCCCTGACAGCAACAGTGACGGGTCGCATTTAAGCAGAGCGAGAACGCTCCTAAGCGCATCGCTCCTGACAGATGAGCCCAGCCAGTCAACCATAGGGACTCCACAGCCCCACCGCTGCTATTCAGCGAAAGTTGATCAGATAGCAGCAGACAAATAACACCAAGCAAACACTCCAAGAAGCGCTCTCTCCACATTTAAGAGTTTATAATTAACCTAGGAAAAAACCAAAAGTCACCCATTTGGGTCCCCTGCGCGGAGGCAGCAGAGGAAGCAGGCGCACGCAGGGGTTTGGGCTCCCTGCAGACAGGGACGGGGAGAGCAGGCTGGTTTCAGTTTACCTCTCGCTCTCCCCGAGTCACAGACCCGCCATCCCAGGCGTGCAAGCCTTGAGTAAACCTTCGACAGACTTCTCCTCATCACCTGCCTCATCTCCTAGCTATGCTCTCGACCTTTCAATTTCTATTTTGTTTTCTCTCCCAAGTGGCTGAGGTTCTGTCTGCTTTGGGGCTCGTACCCCGTGCCCTCCACTTGAAGCCTTTTCTTCAGGAATATACACACGCGCGCACGCACACACACAGAGCTTTGGCTGCTTTGCCACTCTGGCAAGTGTCAACACAGCTGCTGTCTCCGCTGGAATGTAAACCAATATTGTCGTTAGATCTCCCTCAACCCCTGGTAACTTCCTCCAAGATTTGCACAGCGTGTGGCAATCCTCTCCACTGCCACCTTACAAAGCATCGACCCAAGCTGGTTAAAAGCAATTAAAGAAATAATTTTTAAAAATTAAATCAAAGCTGCACCTGAAGTTTGCGTCCCACTCACGCCCATGAAGCGCAGAGGGCTGTAGAAAGTAAAATGCATCTACTGTACACGCATTTATCCTTATATAATATGCTTCTACAAACACTCTGCGTAAAATACCTTGCTGCTGCAAGTTATGAGGCAAGGTATTAACAGCACTGAGTAAAAGAGGTGTTGGTGCGGACGCTAACGCAGCATTTGCAGTGGAGGACCTTTGTTTGCATATTATTTTGCTTTAAAAAGTAACCTAAGAAGGGATTTTTAACACATTTTTAGTTATTTCCTAGATACCATCCACTTGAAACCACAAGCAGTAATTTTGGCAATAAAAGACTCGTAAAAGATTTATAATGCAGACAACACAGCTAGTATTCAGACTGCTACAGGAATGCAATCTGTGTGCATTGCCCACCATAAAAACTACCTTGCCTTGCTTCTCCAATGAAAGAAAATTATGTTGGCTGATCAAGCTTCCCAAAACAAATTCGCTGTCCCAAATGTAAAGATTTGAAGTTCGCTCTCATTTAGATATTTAGCCCAACAAACTCTGCTTCCCACTGTAAAATGCAAAAGTCTCATAAAAACAAGTGTATATTCCGCACCTAACTTCAGGGGTGAAGAAACTGCACGTATTCACTAAAAATAAACATACATTAGCGATATCACAGCTGAAACCTAGAGTCCTTACCTCGCTATACTGGGACTGGGCATTGTTTTCCAGGTACAACATGTTAGCAGTCAAATTGATCAACGCTGCTGTTCTTTCTTCTGGCTCCAGGATTTTGACAAAAACCTCCCACCCCCTAGAAGACCCTAAAAATATGGGATGCTACTGTGGAGATAACAGGACTCAGAGTGTGCCTCTCTGCATAATTGAAGTTTCCCTTATATACCTAACTATAGGCAAGGAGGAGGAGGTGGGGCTCTCCTGCCTTACCTGTCCAATCTGTCAAAGTGCCACCTGGAGTCCTCCACTCCAATGGAGAGAGGCCTCTCCCAGCTCATTAAGTAGTTAGAATTCCTTATCACCAATCTCTAAAAAGCAAAGGGAAGGGAAGGGAGGGGGAATGGCCAAAAAAAGAAAAAAGAAAAAAAGAAAGACAGGCAGGGAAAAGAAAGGAAACAATAACTTTCCCCTGTCACTTTTCTACAAGTTTAGGAACTCAAAAGAGAGCTATGGAATTGCTCTAAAGGAGCTGCTCCAAGAAACTTCTCCTATTTATTTTTTATAAAGATTCCAAGGCTGTTTTTTTCCAGGCACAGGCTTTGCTGCTACCAAGAACCTAGATATTCACGAAGGGATCAAGACGCAATGCTCGACACCAGTGGTACAGTAATGCAGCCGGGCATTTGGCTGCTGCTGTGTGCAGATTTGGGACAAAAGCCCCAAGAAGCTTTCTGAGAATCAATCAATCAGTGGTTCCATGCACCATAATCCAGCTGCATTCTCCGTCACCTGTGTGCTCCCATCCACACTCACAGCCAACAGGTCCTGTGTTTGCAGGGCATCACTCCAGCTACATTTTTTCCCCTCCTCTGCAGTTGCTTCGAACTTGCACCATGATTTAAAAACAAGTAAAAAACCCCAACTCGTCTAAAGGGATTCACGGTGTTAAATTAATATATGGGACAAGTTTTTGTGTGCCGCTCAGTAAAAACCACCCGGACAGGATGCCCACGGCAAACCTTTCAAAAGAATAGGAAGAGCACTTAGCCGAGATCTGCAGGAGAGATCCCCACTGTGATTTCACTCTGGGCAAGCAGACAAGCCCCCTGTCCTGCCCTGGTGTCCCCCGGAGCAGCGGTGCGGGGGTGCGAGCCCAGCGCTGGGCTGGCGGCACCCGAGCCCCGTGAGGATCCGCCGGGCGAGCGGGATGCACGGCAGAACAAAGGCAGCTGCTCCTGAAGCGCCACCGAGCCAGGCGAAACAGAACACCTTTCCACAGGGCTGGGGAGGGGGGAGAGAGGAAACCAAACATCCAGATCAGAGCGCGGCCCAGCCTAACGACACCGCTCCGAACTTTATCTGAGGCGGTGCTCCCGCGGGGCTCTGCCGAAACGCAAAGCGCGGACTGCCAGCGCTGCCAGGGAGCACCGAGCCTCGCTGCGGGCGGCAAGAGACCGACCACAGGGGCTTTGCAGGGAGGGACAAGGGTCCTGGGCAGGGCTGCCACCCACACACAGCCTCAGCACCTCCCCGCTTTGCCCCGGAGCGGCTGCTGCTCCTGCCACGCCTGGCCGCGGGCATCACTTAACCCCGGCTTCTCCGGGCACGCAGGGAGGGACTGGGGCTCACGGGGAGATGGAAGCGGGCAGGCCGTGTGCTGCTCACGGGGAGATGGAAGCGGGCAGGCCGTGCTGCTCACGGGGAGATGGAAGCGGGCAGGCTCTGCTGCTCACGGGGAGATGGAAGCGGGCAGGCTCTGCTGCTCACGGGGAGATGGAAGCGGGCAGGCTCTGCTGCTCGCGGGGAGATGGAAGCGGGCAGGCTCTGCTGCTCACGGGGAGATGGAAGCGGGCAGGCTCTGCTGCTCACGGGGCTGGCGGCTCCTGGGCTGCCTTCCCGGCACACGGCACCTCTGCAAATTAAAGGACACTGCAAGCTCACCAGCCTATTCCAGGCTGGAGCAGCCAGCACATTCCTAAGGCTGCCACTAATAAAACGGGACAAAATCATCTTCAGGCAGGAAGCGAAACAAGAACATAGAGCAGAGGATTACAGTGTCCCCCCCTTCTCCTGCAGCAGCCCCTTGCCACAAGAGCCAGGGGTCTGATGTAGCTCTCACCCTGCAAGCACAGCTCACCGGAGCTGCTGGGTGCAAGCAAAAGGTTGGGAGCATTTCCAGTGCACCTTCCCAACTCCTCCTCACCGAGCACAGCGCAAGGAGGCACTTCCGAGAACAGGCTGCAGAGAGGAGCACTGAGCCCTCCCGACCTACCAGGACCAGCAATATCGCAGCTCGGGTTAGGGCCACCTGAGCTTCACACACACCTTCAGTGCTCCCGAGCTAGCAGCGAGAGCTGCCGAGCACACAGCCAGTTTCCCACAGCACAGGAACAACTCAACAGACCACTACCAGGGCCCCTTGCCCTCCTCTCCATCTTCCCCAGCACCACCTTAGACCAGGGACTGTGCCCAGTGTACTTATCTGATGTCACCCGGGATGGGCACAAGCCAAAAAGCCACACCAGTGCTAATCTGGAGATCCAGGTAAAGTTTGCAGGGAGCAGCCACAGCACCGTTAGCCAAATGGGGCACTTTGGAGCACCACTGCAAAGCTTACACAGAGCTGGACACTCATGTCACCTATGGATCTTCTGTTGTCTAACAGTGAGGAAAAGTTATGCTGTGCTCAGATGACCATTTTGACCCCTAAATATTGTCCAGTTTTTCATACTGGCCCATGAGTTCAAAAACCATGGAGAGGAAGGAGACAGCAGAAGAAGGTACATAAATCTCCCAACCTCAGCAGGTCATTGTAAAATCCTCTTTCATAGCTATGCTCTGAAACTCAGAAGATCCTCCTTTTCCAGGTCATTAATGCAGCATTGTTGTGTGAGGTATCTGCCATCTTCTGCCCCACAGGTGGCTGGAGGTGGCTGTGGGTGAAGCAACACCCAGATACAGAGAGATACATGGAAGTTTATCCAAAGAGATCTGCATGTCAAACACGAGGAGAGGTGTATATAGCATGAATAAATTGACATGTCAGCACAAATCCCTGCCCTCTGTACACACAGCCCCGACCTGGCTCAGTGTTTCAGATGCATTACCCTGTGCGGTCACCTTGAATCAGATGCTGGACAAGCAGCTTTTTGCAAATCTGTCATCCACAAGGGACACAAAAAAGGACACCACCACACCAGCAGGGGTGGCAGGAGGTAACAGAGCAGGCACCAGACACTGTGCCCACCAATGCTGCTGCAGCCCAGGCACAGGTGTGTCCCTCTCATCACCCCAGGGACCCAAACTTTGTTTCACTGGCTTCAGATCTAAATGCACTCTCCTCCAAAGATGCTCTCCTGGCTGGTGCCATCCTCTGGATATTACACTGGCATCAGTGAAAAGTAAAGCTTGAACCTTTAAATCTTATCATGAGGAACAAAAGTTCCCAGACCCTCATTTGATTCTCTCCTTTTGCAGGTACAAAATTTTCACATAGATGAGCCTACAAGAACCCAATGGCAGCCAGGCAGCATCTCTTTTGGGGGTCTCAGAGGAAAACTTGATTTCCTGAAATATCATATGCTTAAATGGCTGAATCATAAAAACAAAAGTACACCCCCACCCTCCTCACACTGCACACTCACTTTTCAGCTGTGGGACAGTGATAGTCATAATTTGTCTGAGCCTTCTGGACAGGTCTGCAAGGGAATCATCAACTGTAATGGTCTGAAGTCATGGCAAGACAATCTTTGTAAACAGAGATTATGCCTTATCATACCAATTAGCCTAATCAGAAAAAGCAAACAGATTCAGGCAAAGGCCCTCCTTTCACACATTTGTAAGAATGACTGCACACTGAGGGCAGATGAACAAGGTTTAACCCTGCTTTTAGAGTCCAACAAGATCTCCCCCACCCCAAACAGAAAAATAATAAAGTAGAAAACAAAGCAAACAAAGTGTCAAGAGAAGAGCCTGGCACTTATGCTCTGGATGCTTAGTTGAATTGAAATTTAAAAAGTAGCTCAGCCTCAGGAAAGGAAGTCTTAAAGTAATTTACCTTCAATACTGTAGGAAACTAAAAATAATAATTGCTAGTTAGATTTGAAACTTTCAGCTGCAACCCTCCCAGGTCTGACTCAGAAATTCTAGAAAGCTTCTGGCAACGCTTTGTGGCTCCTGCTGGTATGCCGAAGAACAAAATAAAATGCAAACAAGACCCCTAAGTTTCCAAAACGAGCTGTTGGCCAAATCAAACTGCTGATTCAGAGTCTTTGTTTGAATGCTTTTCCCTGTGCTCTAACATGGCTCATCCCAGCTCCTCTCGCCAGTATCACAGGCAAGTTCTCAATAACCCTCTCCAGTCGCAAAGTAAGCGGGCAAAATGGTGACCATTAAAAATGTCATTACCACAACTGCAGTGTTAACTGGAGATTGTGTAATCTCTTGTAGAAGGGGGGTGTGTGCATGCACACCTGCCTGTGTGTTAAGCAGTTCATGCAGAATTTCCTGCAGATCAAATGAAAAAAATCTGCTCAGACCTCTCCACTTGTATGAAAATAGCATCTGGATTGACTGCGTCACCACAGACTGTGACATTCACTTAACTCAGAAATGTTTACAAATTAGGACTGAGATAACAGGAGGAGGAGGGAAAAAATAGAACATAGTTTTTGGAGGATTTTTTTTCTGTTACCTCTGAATAACTGCTGAATGCTCAAAAAACAAGCCTCTGCCAATTGGCTTTGACAGCCTTTCCAGTGCAGACCTTGCAGGGACAGATGCATACTCTGTGATAGCAGGAAGCCAGGTTAAAGAACCAAAAAAAATACTTTCAAAAAAAAAAAGCAAAAATTAACCTGCCTTCTTGAAAAGTCATGCAGAGCTGATCTTCATTGCTCAATCCACAAGGAAGAGAGGGAAAAACCATGTGGTCCCTGAAACAGGGACTTTCCTCTTTTTTGTTTGTAATCTAACTATTTATGGCAAGACAGAACAAATAAAAAAGAGATGAGGTATAAAAGGCAGCATCCTACTGGCTGATGACTGGCTACAGCCTTGTGTGCATCCCAGCACTACATGGAACTACAGCTGATCCATACGCAAGAGAGGGACCAGGCACCCTCAGCTCTCAGAGAAACCTCTCTACTGCGCCTGGGAACAGAAATTCAAACTTCCTGGTTCCTCACCATGGACCAAGGGACAGGTCTGAAGTCCAGAAATTTCACTGAAATGCACTCAATGTACAAACCTTCACATTAGAAACATGCCCTGTCTGCAAGTGTTTAGTATTGAGGATCAACCCCTTCTTCCAAGGACTCCTAACTGCATCTTTTTCCACATTTTAAAAGGGCAGGGTAAAAGGCAGGAGGACAGCCCAGCTCCTAGCTCTGCCCATGGTGCAGGTCAGCTTCTCCTTCCCAAGGAACATGCCCTCCCCAAGGCAATCCCTGTCACAACAGCCCTGCCCTCCGACCCTGGGTAAACATCTGCGCACGCTGCTTATTTGAGCTCCTACAGTCTCGTTATCTCCCCCAGAACACCCCTAGGGCTAATTAGAGAGTTAATGGCATCATGTCAAGAGATAACGCTACGTGGTGGGGGAGCAGGGAGAGGGAAGGTGGAAAGGAATTGTGAAACAAAACCAGTTCCCTTCACAACCGCTGTGCAATATTGGTTTAGGAAGGGCTCACGCAGCCCCCAGGCCTCTGCCCTCCGGCTGCTGAGCTCCATTTAATGAGAGAGAGCAAGACACTCCTCCGGAGAGATTCAGCTCTCCAGCCAAGGTGATGCAAGGTACCCACACCTTCCTCACTGTCTGCACAACCAAAAGCCCTGTAACCTCATCAAGGGTCATTCCCACCAAAGTGCCAGCAGTGACTGACCTCCCACAGCTGGGGTATGGCACAGGAGGCAGACAAAGCATACAAATCATGTATCAAAAAGTGTTTCTGCTTACTCCTGGAACACCTTTCAGCTAATTTTCCCCCTTTTACTGTACCCTAGCGACTTTTTTAAAGGAATTTGCTTTCAGTATGAAAGCTTAGAGGTAAAACCATATGGATGCATATCTTGGCAAGGCAGCACATAAGCTTACAAAATATCAGCCTGCAGATAATTTCACACTGTTGAATGCAAACCCACGGGTCAGCAGACACTCATGCATGCAGATGTGTCCAGGGGACTCTGGGGGCTCAAGCCAGGGCAGCTCTTTGGTTGGAGCAACAACCCTCAACACTCAAACTGCATTTCTGCCTCACGAGAATCTCTGGGTGCTCAGCACAGTATGACTGACCATCCCCAACTCCCCACATTTATAAAATATTTTTCACAAATTAAGAGAGAAGTTACACAAGAAAATTCATGAAAATTGCTCCTAATTGGCATAAACAGTCCCATCCCTCCAGCTGGAGACAGCCAGGGTCATGCCACAAACCTACATCCCCGGACACCAAGCACTTCAGCCGGGAGAAAGGGAGAAGGAGATAGCAACAGATTACAGAGCTTTTGTTTTCACTTAGAGAAAGGAGCAACTGTTGACAGACCAGGGCTGTTCTTGCACAAGCAGATGAGGGGAAAGTCCCTTATCTTATATAAACTACAGACAGGTCTCCTGAAATGCACAAATGTTTCTAAACGCACAACCACAGCAGCTCCTTCTAACCAGCCTCTGCTCTTCTGCCAGCTCCCTCCCACCCAAGCCCTTTTACAATAATCCAGTATTTAAAAGAAAGTTACCACTTAGCAATAATTCAAGAAAAGTCTTCCAAATGCCTGGTTACACCCTGATCCTGCAACCCATGGCCATTCACAGTTCTCCTATTAAAACATCACTGTTAGCCGGTATTGCCCAGGTGCTCTGGAGTGCAACACACTTCCCAGGGCAGGAAGCCTTTTATCCTATGAAGAAATGCTGCACTTTGCAGTGCTGGTCTTCCTCAGAAGATTGATCACTTTTGCTTCACTCTTGTTTAATTTTAATCCAGTCTGAATATCACCATGAGGTCCACTATACCCATCCATGCTCTCAAGGAGGAATGAAAGTGCTTCAGAGTACATTTTCCTTCTATTTAAACAGGCTGGAGATAGAAGTCCACACTTTTTAGACTGACAGTTATATTTGTTACAGAAATCTCCTTTGATCTCTCATTAATCTCTGCAAATTCAGCGGCTGATTGGAGAAGAGTTCAGTCAGCAGTGAGCAAATGAACCCAGGCCACAAACCACTCCTTAAATCTACGCTTCACAGAGACAGATTTAATTTTTTGTGACTGCCTGACAATTCATTCCCTCGCTAATTTCAGTGCTATCAAATCAGTGACAGTGAAGTGGAAAGCAGATGGTAGAAATTCATTCAGTAGAAAACATTACCTAGTCCAGAAGTCTCCTCGTGAAATATTGGAGGGAAAAAATAATAGTCATTAAGAGGACTGTGGGCAGAATCTGCAGAACCACAAAGCAACATATATAGTGAGACTTTGGATGCCTGAGACTCTCTTCAAAGCAAGAATCCCAATTAATGCAAGAGAGAACTTTTAAAACAAAAGCTACACCCCACAGCTGGCTGCAGCACAGACACTTGGCTGTGCTGGACAAGGAAGGGGAGCAGGACACTCCCAGGGCTGTGCTCCAGGTTCGTCTCAGCCTGGAAGGAGAAACCCCTCCCTGGCATGGTCAGCTCTGCAGCTTGAAACAGCACTGTGAGGTGCTTCCCATCCTCTGCTCACCTCACCCCACAAAGAGGGGTACCATAAAGCTCCACAGAGTTTTCATTTGGCTGGATATGGACAGCTCAATTATCACCCCTCCAGCTAACATGAGAAAAGGACCTTATTTTCCTTCTTCACACAATATGGTTTATAACTAAAACAAAAACCAACCCAATGAAAACTAACACAAAACAAACAAAAGGTAAGGGGGAGGTAAATTTGGGGAAAAAAAGAGGATCCTATAAACTAGATAGAGACAATGAGTGAAGTTCCCATCAAGACAGCATAAGCCTTAAACTTTCTCCAGAGGAAAAAGTGCCTACAATCTGTTGTTTCAAGATCAAGATGCCTTTTAATTAGGTGCTAGTGCAGACCTTTTAAAAGATGTAAAATAAGCACTAACACATCATTGCTCCATACTTGCTCAAGGAGCACGTGTAGCACCATGGAAACCTTTGAGGCAGGCCTGGCTGCTTGAGGAAGATGTTTTCTGAAGTGACTGCTTCTTTTGTTTGGAGGCATTTGCATGTAGGCAGAGGACTCCAGTTACCACACTCTTCCACATCAGGTGCTCATAGCACTAGAGCTGGGGAGTCAAAGCCACACCTCCTGAAACGCCCCATTTCACTGTGACAAACCCTGTAGGTTTGTGCTTTTCAGCTTAAAAATAGTTTATTCCTTCCCAAGATGAATGTACAGCAAGATGCTCAAAGGGAAGAAATATTTAAAGGAATTTTAAATATGCTTCTAAAATGATCATGCAGCACACAGATCACCCATTAGTTTTCTTCAGTACTATTGAGAATCCTGGGAAGTGACATTAAAAACAAAACACTCGGTTTAAGGATACTACTCACAACTGGCTGCATTCCTACAAGAAGAAATGTACCCATCCTTGGTCTGCAGCCAGAACTAGGGCCAAATAACACAGGAAAGAGAAATAGGGAAAAATTATTTAAAAGAAACATAAATACGTCTTTAGAGCCCTGCTACACACAAGACAAGAAGTCTTCAGACTCTGAACATACAGATACACATACAGATTAAACTGAACATACAGATACATTCTTTACATTCATTCTTATCTGAAAGAACTGACCATTTCTAGATCTGGAGCTGCAGCCCTAAATGCGATGATTACATCATTTGGAGGGACCTGTACACCAGCAGATTAAACATCAGCAGGCTTACAAAGCCAAGCCTAAATTAGGAGAGCTTCTGAGTTCAACTGCAAACAGGAGAGGTGCTGCAGGGAAGCTTCCAATAGAATAATGCCTCTGCTCATTATGGAAATGTCTTTGCATAATCTCAACTTTCTTTGCACAGCTATGGAACGAATAAATAACCACAAAGAAGAGAAACTTGGCAAGCCTCAAACTCTCTCAAACAAAAACCAGACAGTAATAAAAGCTTTGATCACATCCCTGTGCTGTACAAAGTCCTTCCTTCCTTCTCTGCTATGGTCAGTCCTGGAATACTTAGGCATGGAAACGGATGGCCACACAAGCCACTCTGCTGAATCTCCTTATCAAATCAGCCTCATCCTCCAGGTGCAAAACCATCTCCCAACAAAGTGCAGGGCTGTGGCAGCTGCCAGAGCCTGTGGCAGTGCACGTCACACGTTAGCCAGTCGCTGCACAGAGGCACCATTCCTGCACTGCTCACCACATCAGCTCCCCACCCTGCTGTGGGCACACAGGGACATCCTTCCACCCCACAGTTCCACCACCCCATAACCAGCTTCCATCTGCTTCTTCAGCCATTACCTTGCAACAAGTGCAGTTCTCTTCTCCTGACCCAGAAAAACACTTTCAAGAAGCAATTAAAATTAAGAGTTCAGAGCCTGCACTTTAAAATTAAATCATTGGATAGAATGCAGCAGTTGTGCAGGACAGGAGGGGGGGAGCTTTTTGTGTCTGTCCATCAGATGCACAGCGAATCCTGACCACAGCTCCCACGTGATGGGAATCAGGAATGCTGTGCATGGCCATCAAATATGAATTACTGATTTACAGGGTGCTAAGGCTGAGAGCATGCACAAGAGAGCCAGCAGCCACCTTGAGCCAGAACAGCTCCTCTACAGCTTGCTGGGCTGCAGCCTGGATTCCCAGGTCTTTGTATTCTGTACAAGGTGGTTTGGTGGCACTTTCATGACCCTACAGCAGATTAAATATGGGAAAGGTTGCTTGTTTCCATTAGGAAGCATCAGATACCAACTCGGAGGTGTGTCATTGGTAAAAGCACTGAGGCTGAGAGCCTCAACACCTCCATTTCCTATGCAAGATGCATTCAGTCTATCTACCCTACAGCCTACTGTTACCTCCACCTCTGTGCATAAAGGAGAACAGCAGAGCCACAGAGCTGAAGCTCTCAGTTTTAAAATTATGAAACACACACGTTGCACTTCCAAAATTTCTGTAGCTATCAGGCTTGGGACACCCACAGCCCATGAAGCTGTACACCCAAACCCAGCCCTACACACACCACCACCCCAAGGTTAGAAACCCACCCCACAGGCTGCTCAGCACTGCCTGATCAAGCCACACACAGCAAATCCCCACGACTATTTGCAGAAGATGAAGGAGAACAAATAAATAAAAAAAAAAAGGAAAAAAAAAGGCAAGGAATTCTCTGTGCTTTTTACGGGGAGGAATGGATGCAGGTTAAGAAAACTCTGACCAGGCAGTGTCTGGGGAGCAGGCATTCCGCTGAACTGGTTAGGCAAGGGGCTGGGGAGGGAAGACGGCTCGCTCAGGGGCATGACAGGAAGGTATGTACAGGGGGAGGGGGATGAGCTGCTCCATCCCTGGGGACAGCACTCCAGCTCCTGACAGCAGGGTCCCCGGGGCCCTGGCCACACCGCTGGGGTGGTGGTGGCAGAAGATTTACAAACTCTGCCTACCCCTCAACACTTTTACCAGGGTGCTCTTCCTGAAATCCTTAGCCCAAAGCAGCTTTGGGTCCAGACCAGCATCTCTTGGCATCAATGAGTTTACAGGACTTTTGAGACATGGTAAGAGAAAGCAATTTTGCACCTGGTAGAGCAGGCTGACAGCACTAAGAAGGCTCCAGGACAATGCAGGGGTTATTGCACTGCCACACACCCAATCCTGAAGAGAGATCTCCAGACCTCTCCTCCCTGATGCCCCAGGGCATTTAACCAGTCAGACACAAATATAAAATTGCTGTAACATTACCTGATTTCTAGCACTCCAGGATACAGGCTTTGCAATCAGTGTTCATACTGAATGCAAGGGAACTAGACATCACCCCACCACACCCCACAGCTGCTGGCTACATCCTTAATCATAGGACAGGATGGGAATCACCTTCTTTGGCGCACTTAATGAATGGCAGGAGGCCCACAAGGACGCACGTGCAACTCACCTTCCTGGCCATCCGCAGCTCCTTCCCACACCAGGGCCATGGTACAAAATAAGTGTTCTCCACACCCACAGGGACCACCAGCCCTTCACTCTAGTTATGCAAAAAAGGCAGATCTTTGCTGGGGTTTCCCAGTCTGCCTGTGGTTCACACCAGGGGACCCGAAAGGCCACAGCTGACAGCCAGGATGGGCCACCCAGGACATTGTGAAAGAGCTGGTCACACGGCTGGGGAAGGCTGCTGACTGTCTAATGTTATACCAGAGCCAGAAACCTCTTCCTGCCCCCTTCAGATCTCTTCATCCCAAACTAGTACAGATCACCAGTTTCTCTTACCGTTTTCTTAAAAAGGCACAGATTATTTCTTCCTCAAAACAAGTGTGTGAGAACTGCAAGGTCTCAGCAAGAGACAGGGCTACAGCCCAGACAAGAGGGGTTTCTGTGTCACCCAACCTTCTCCCCTAGGTTTCTCCCCAAAGAGCTGCATTTTCATGGCAATGAACACAACTGATGGGTGTTCAACAGGGCAGGACTCACGCTCATTTTCCAGCCCACTTGTGGCACAGTTTCTTCAGGCCCTGCAGCTCCTTCCCCACTACTAGTTCTGTTGTGAACAAGCACCTGTACTCCCAAGTAAAATAATTAAAAAAAATTTAAAATCACAGGTTCTACCAACACAACTCTTAGGCTCAAGGATAAACATCTTTTAAGACTGCAAGTTTCATTTTTCAGCCATAAATTGCAAGAAGATGTAAATCTTATTTTAAAAGCTGACTGGAATTGCTTTAAAATCCACACAAAGACAATTGCTTTAAATAAACCACTCTTAACTGCTCTGCACTGATTTAAGTCTCACATGGTGTTGCATTTTGGAGAAAAACTGGCCTTGCTCTTTTCTTAAGACAAATGTAATACTATAAAGCACTCTGCCTTGATCTCAGTGCTCATCTCCCCGGGCCCCTCTGTTTCTGCTGCATTCCTTTGTGTTTATCTGCCCTCTTCAACCCTTTGCTGCAATCAGCTGCGTGCAGCACCTCGTGTCTAGGAGTGACATGGCTGAGGTTACAGGAGAGACAGGTGCAAGGGAAGCTCATGCCCCGCAGCCATCCAAAGGAAAAGAGAAGCTGGAGGGGAAGAGAGTTGTAAGGTATTTCAGATTAAAGCAAACACCTTGCCCCAGGCTACACATTCTCTGCCAATGAAAGCTGCAGCCGCTTCGAGCCCCAGAAACAGCAAAGCAAACACAGACTTCTCTGCAAGGGGAGTTGTCACCTGTCAGGGATGTTTGCAAATTTATAGGGAGGTGGTGGTGGTGGTAAGGGGAGTAAAAAGAGCTTTCCTCATTTTAAAAGACGGGCTGTTTGCACAGGTTTGCAGTGCATATTTTGCTTTGTGAAGGCTTTTGTCCAGCATTCAACTGAGAGAAGGTGCTGTCTTCCACTGAAGACAAACTGGAACATTTATTAATGTACATACATTAATGTACTCCGAGCTGCTGCCTTTACAGTAAGGGTGAGGATGGGATGGAATTTCCCCACTCCCCCTTCAGCTTGTCACGTCAGTGAAAAACACTTCTTAAAAAGAAGTCACCCTGCAGCCTGGCCTCTCCAGAAATGCCTCCTGCAAGGCTGGGCACAAACTCATCTCCAGCAAGAAGTAATTGCATAGAGAAACCTTCTTGTCCCCTTCCCAGGCAGCAGTGCTCAGAGAGAACAAGGGGAAGGGACTTTCCATTCATGTTTCACTGCACCACTGAGGGAGGGGGAGACTGAACAGGCCTTCAGTGAGCCCAACAGCCACCATGGGGCTCTGCAGACAGCCTGGAGGGACAGGAGATGGGGAGGCGAGTTGTGCTCAATGCCACAAATCCAGATTTGAGCATGGAAGGAGAAAAGTTACTGCTAATGACCTTCAAACTGTTGGGAATTGGTTTTTAGTAGGGCATAGCTCAAACAGACCCTTATAGTTCACTTTGAAAAGCTGAATCTCCAGTAAACATGGAGACTGTTTTGGACTGTTGAGGAGACACCATTTCACTGGAGCTGTGCTTTTCTTGGGAAAATCCAAGATCTAGATGCTGATGGAGGGCTTGCACCCTACCAAATGCTGAATCAAAAGATAACCAGATGTGATGTAGGTCACCTCTCCTTGTGCATTTGGATTAGTTCACCACATTATCCAGGCACATAACCCAACCTCAAAGCAGCTTTTAAATCCTTTGCAACCTTCCTGGAAAGGGAAGAGCACTGCAGCCTCCCCAGCAGTCACACCAGTGCAGCACTGACAGGTCAAACCTCCTGTCACCAGGGACTGCAACCACAACGACCCAGGAGCTCCTTCCTTGCAGACACAATCCTCCAGGTCACAAACACTACCAGGACACAGACTGCCAACACACACACATCAAAAATTGCGGTTGATTAGCCAGGGAATTAAATAACAACAGTTTCTCAGGATGGAAACATCCTGAGAAACAACAAGAAAATTTACAGATACCAACACAAATTTCAAACTACACTTTATTTTTACCTCAAAGTATACAAAACCCAGGAAGAACAGAAACAGGACATGAGCAACTAAAACTCCAGAAATACCTCCTGCTCCAGCCTGCAAGAAAAGCACCTGGCTTCTTCAGAAGAGCTATTGCTAAGAAAGAGCCAGTCTGTTAGTGCCAAAGGCAATGAAGCAGCAAGCACCAGTGCCTCATCTGCATTCCAGCCTTGAGCCATACCCCTGAGACACCCATGGCCAAGACTCATTACAAACACCCTCTAGTCTGAAGAAACTGGAGGAGAAAAGACCCCAACCACAGTCTGAAAACAAGTTTTCATTCATATATGACCCTCAAGAGAAGAAAGACCAGTGAAGAACCTCTGGCCTTGGTCAGCAAAATTGCAGCTGTGCCCAGAATTATTTTAACCCTGAGGTCAAACTAGCTCTAAGCAGGGAGAGTGCAGGGATGGTTGAGTAGCCTGTGCAAGAGGCTCCTCAGCCCTCCTGCCAGTTCAGCTGTCTCATCCCTCTCTCCTGCCACTGCTGCTGCAGGAGAAGAGGAGCAGGTGAGGAGCCAGCCAAGGTGGGAAGATGGCCCTGGGGCAATGCAGCTGGAATAGCTCCTGCAAAAACTCCCCTGCTGGCCCCCAAAGGTTGAGGAAGTTCCTCATTACTCACCCACATTGGGTCATTGAGCTCGGTGTCCTGCACCCGGACACAATCCATGCTGATCTCAATTTTGTTTGTGGAGCCATCTTCAGATGGGCCATCGATGAAGTTTAAATCAATTGGCTGAACCGAGCATATTGGCCTGGAAAGAACACAGTAATGGAGTTAAAACTGGCCAAATTCTGTTTTCCACCACCCCACCACCTTCCTCCCCTTCCAGTGTGCCCAGGACTTGGGCATTACCATGAGCCAGTCTCATGGCAAAGTCAGGAATTACTGAGGAGCAGCCCCCTCCTCACCACTGTACTACAGCAGCCCTGAACAGGACAGGGTCCTGAGGGACATTTCACTCGCTCTGAGGCAAGAGCGGAAGAGTCAAACAACTCAAAGACAGAATTTATGGACGATTTATAGCAGTGATTGTTTCAGCATCCGTCACAGCAAGTCAGGAATGGGAACAAAGTCAGTTTTCTTTCAGCCAATGGACCTGACAGGGCGAACTCTGCACCATCTTCAGCTCCTCTCCCTGCCTGCCATCAGCAGGGGGCAAACATGCAGCCTGGACACAGAGGGATGAGCCCATTTCCTGAGGGGAAGTGCCAACCACGAGCCATTGGAAGCAGCCAGGTCAGGCACCAGAGGCCTGGCAGACAATCAGTGCCACTGCTGACCGCTGCACTTGGTCCCCACAGCCGGGTGCAGGACCTCGGGGGAGCTTCACAGCTGTCAGTCACCACAGACTGACACATCCAACCAGCACAGCCATAGCTAATCAACAAGTACAGGATCCCAAACTCCCCAGCATCAATCCCTGAGCAGCCTAATTACAGAGGCATCCTGCCCTGAAACACCTTCCATATGATCCACATAAAGGTTACTCACTGTTCCAGGAAGTCCCAGATGTGCTGGATCACCTCTGGGCTGAGGAATTCCCTGGGCTGAGAGCTTTGGGACATGGCTGATTGGTAGTAACTCTCCTTCCAGGAGAAGGGGCTCGGAGTTTCTACAAACCTTAAAAAAACAAAAAAAAAAAAAAAAAAAAAAAAAAAAAAAAAAAAAAAAAAAACAAAAAAAACCAAACCAAAAGAAAAACACACACAAAAAGACATGTTGAATTCATGAGTCCAGCTCGATCAAAACCCATAAATAGAAGCTATTGTGTGAAAAAGGAGACACACTGAATGCCTGAGACATTCACAGCTGTACAACACACATTCCACACTGTGCAGATGCTGCATTTAGATGGGAGAGAATCTGGCCGCCCTTCCCAGTAAGTTAAATACCATCAGAGTCCACTGGGATGCTGTGTCATAAGAATCCCAGAGATTCTTAAAAAACCAAAAAACAAACAAAAAAACCCCCAAAAAACCCAAACAAACCATTTTCCCTTTTCCCCCAAATAATCAATTTCCTATATGAAGTAGGTAGTCTTTGCAGTGGGTGAAGCAGCTAAGCAGTGTGGGATTCCATTGTCCCAGGCTGTTTGCCTGTCTAAATGGCATGCCCTTGAATGATTTAGGTGACTTCTACACCCAGCCACTGCAGCTGAGGTCATGAACTAAGTATTGGATTGGGTTTTTGCTTGGTTTGGGGGGCTTTCAGTTGTTTTTCTCTTTTAATAATAATAATTTTGTTTTCTTTTCTATGGAAATAAGTTAAATCACATCAGATTTTACCTGCTTGTCTACTGCCTTCTCACCTCCACCAATTTCTGAGCCAGACCAACTGATTTCCACCAGATCTGCTAATTACCTTGGCCATTTTTATCCCCTTAAGCTCCCACAAGCCTCACAGAAATAGGTGGGCCCAAGAGGAGCAGTGACAGAGCTGGAGCACTCATGCTTTCCACAGCTGCACATTCTCATCTCACTGGCCAATTTCTAAATTCAAACGCAGCAGCTTTTAGACCCATGTCAAAATACTTGACGGATGTAAAGGGGGTGGGAGGAATTTCTCCAGTATATTTGCAGTTGACAGAAACTCTCAGTTCAACTTCAGAGTATGAGGCAGGTGACCACCTTTCCTGCTACAGGGTTGGGGGCGGCCTGCAAAATTTCCATACGAGAGTTATTTCAGCACAATGCAAGTGAAAAACCACATTCTCTGCCAGGGGAATGGCCATGGCAGGAGCCCAGGTTACAACTGGATTACAAAGAGACTTGAACTAATATTTGGTTTGGCACATATTGGTCCTGATTAATACAATGGTCTAAACAAATTGCATGGAAGACCCTAATTTATTAAGCTGCCAAAATTAAGAGTGTTTCAAAGGGAGGATCACACTATAGTGCTTTTACTCCACTTCTCCTGAAGTATTTACTTCTGGCTGCCGTCACAGAGGTATCTAGCTCTCTTTACTGAATTTTATAGCCTCTTTCATTTTGAGGATGCCTCTGGTCTGCAAAAAGCTGGGCTTTCCTCACCTCTGCTCTCAGGAAAGAGCAGATTGTTATCCTAAGCTAAAGGAAATAAAAGCGTCTTTAAAGCCCCCTGGAGCCAGTGCTAGGCATGCCTCAAAATAGGTGAAGGCATCACTTCAGTTCCTCATCCTTTTTGTGATTAGGGAAAAAACCTCCAGCATAATTCAAAAGTTCACAAACAGCCAGAAACAAAAATGAAATACAGAAATGCATGGGTAATAGCTCTGCCTCACAGATGGGAGCACATGCTCACACTACATGTGAAAAAATAATCACAAATCCTCTGAGAACAGCAGTTATCCCACAAAGTACCCAAAATTACTCCTTTCAGGCTTTCAGTCAGGTAAGACACTTTCAAGAATGCCATATTGAAACCCAGAAGAACAGCTCTGGCCTAAAGCCTGTCATATAAACTGCAGATCAATGCCACCACGAGCCTTGGAGCTGCACAGTGGGAAGCCCTGCAACCTCCTCTGCTGCTACACCCAGACAGACCACAGGCATTGCTCAGTACCCTGCACCCAGTCCTGACCACCAGGAATGGGCAGAGAAACCCCACAATGGGTTCTCTCAAACCATCAAAGTGCTCATTTCTAACAATTGTTTGCCGCTTATAACAACTGCTTTTGACTTGTACACTAAAAATCACATTTCATTACTACACAGACAGGAACTGACTTCAAGGGAAAAGAGTTATACCAAACTAGACCTCTCTCAGAGACCTTTCCTTCAAAAAGCCCCAGTGCAACAAGGTTCCTGCATGCCTCAGCACGCCCCAGCTTTGGTTCACTGCTAACAAAGTTCTGTCTCAAAAAGGCAAAGTGTCCCAGTTCACCCTGCCTGCTCTGCTCCTGGTGGTCCTGTTCAGATGCAACTCCACAAACCTGCCCCAACCAGCAGGAGATACCAGCTGCACAAAGAGATACAGCCAGCTTTGTTCCTCTACACCTTTGCAGCTGACAGAGCTGTTGGAAAGCATTGCACCAGCTAAGGACACAGCTGGTGCATCCCTCTGCTAAACACAACTCTGAATTTCTCCAGAGAGGGACACTCTCCAGCTGCATCGTCTTTACCCCTGTAGCCAGCCAAGCTCCTAGCTTACTGATTCTAGGAAAAGCATTGCAAGATTTTACCTGATGACCAAAAAGGCACGTTTCCCTATACCAAGCACAAGGAGTCTCCTGGTGAATGTTTCCACAGAGACTCCTTCAACACTTTCACTACCTATACAGCTCTATTTCCAAAGAAGGTGGCAGGATTAGGCTGTCAGCCTTGGCAAGGCTGCTGTGACAAGGCCACAGCATTACAGAGGAGGCCCCAGCATTACAGTAAACTCAGTTTGGTGCACCCCGTTCTCAGGCAGGAAAGAGCGGTCAAAAGGCAAGAAAACCAACCTCAGCTCAGCACAAAGCTGCATGCCAGATAAACTGTCTCCTTCCCTATGGTCTCAACAGAATCTAAGCCTAGTGCTATTTTCCTTAACTAACAGCCTTCAACTAAGAGGAGAAGCTTCTGTCTACCAAGCACATACTTAAGTGTCTGAATTTCCACTGGAAAATAACAGCTAAAGCCTATGTAAAATCTGTGCACAAATTTCACTACTTTAGTTAATTGTCTTTTCCCACATCAGCAAATGCTCTACTTTCAGCAAAATAATTGTTGAGTGCCTAAAGTTAAACACAAGATTGCATTGCTTAAATTGCTTCTATGAACCAGATGCTTTTTTTATTAACAAGCACTTAAACAACATCCCTTTTACCTACATCTGATCATCCCAAAGGCCATCACAGGAAATGGCACTACTGAACACAGCCTCTTATACCAAAATATTGACTAGAACAGAACAAGGGAAAGCAGTAAGTCTTATATAGGTTGTCTCTGTTTAAAGTCTGCAAGGTCCCCACACCAACTGCTGAAGTATCTGGCAGGATGCTTTTCCCAAACAGAGAGCATTAACTGCACCAGGAACTACAGGGGGATTTACAGCCCCCATCAAACTGCAAGCTGAATAGGACATTGCATCCACAAGCCCCTCCTCTAAAAACCACCAGGGGATTATTAATAGCAAGTTAAGTCTTCTCCCAGAAGCAGCACCTCACCAAGAGCAGCGTTCCTCTGTGCAGCACTGGCACACTGAGCCAGAGAATCCCAGGACAGGCTTCAGGCAGCCATGCCCTCCCACTGAGCTCCCATTTATTTGCTGAAACAAGAGCAGCCCAGAGTCCAGGTGAAAGCACTTCTCCAAATTCACTAGGTGGGCTGGAGCCCCAGGCACAGTGATTGTTGCGCTGCCTCCTGAGGGAGCACTCCCCCAGCAGAGCTGTGTTACAGCCCCTGAGTGGGGATGTGCCCCAGCTGATCCCCCTTGCCCAGGGGATGTGTTGCAGCCCCCGAGTGGGGATGTGCCCCAGCTGATCCCCCTCGCCACCCCACTGATGAGTGACATCTCTGAAAACACGGCAATGACAGCAACACGCACCTGTAGCTGTGCCCACACAGCACTCCAGCTCAGACTTTACAGAAAAAAACCCAAACCAAAACCAACTCACCCTTCCAAAAAAGGAAGAGCACAGCATTTGTTTCTCATAAGCTGTGGCCACACTGCTGTCGCCTTTCCCTGGAGCTGTGTCCCACCACGGGAGGAAATGAAGCCCTGGCTGCTTGGCCAAGCGTGACATGAAAGTGGTGGTGAAGTGGAGAGAAAACAAGACCATTTCTGCTCCCACTGCCCAGTCTAAGCACATCCTTCCATTCTTCACCACATCACCCCCTTTCCTACCTTCATATTAAGGAGATTAAACATAAAGCAAACAAGCCACTCACCACCCCAGGAAGCTATGACAGAAAGCCATTAAACTCAACTATTGCAACACAGCAACACTTCTCACCCAAAATACCACCTTCCACTGCAAGCAATCTTTCTTAGAAAGGGCTTAAACCAAAACACCCAGGTTTGACTTACCACTGGGGAAAAGCCACGAGCTGCCGAGGAAAGCAAGACCCAGGCTTGAGACTGAGCATGCACAGCCCAGCCCCTCCTCTTAGTTTTGAACCTTAAAGGGAGATGCCACCTGCTTGCCCTGATAGGGGGTCAGATCTGACACAGGGTGCACCCGAGCACCCCCGGCCCAAGTGTGAGTCCAGCAACCTCCTTCCAAAAATAAAGGCTGTCGCAACCAAGAGGTAGCTGGTTTCCTTTGTGTTTTCATCCAAAACGGGCTTGGTGCTTCAACCCTCTGAACTACTCTGGGGTCATAGCATGGTTTGCGAGGAAGCCAGAAATTATTAAGGTATCGCAGTGAAGCTGCTGTGTTGGGTTTCAAGAGGTCCAAGCACCTCCATTTCTCCACAACTTCCTCAAAAACTGGAGGTCTGGTTTAGTTTGTGTTTCTCCAGCGGTATGCAAGTTCTCAGAAATTATCAGTATGCTTTATGGGTGCAGAAATTTGTGGTTTGATGTTGGTGTAAAGCCACACTGTAAAATTTTGTAAAATAAGATCTTTCACAGCAGGGATGATCAAAATGATTTGGAGCTTTCTTTCTGCTTGTTCCCAAACTACAGAGTGAGTGTTGCTTTCTGCTTCTCCCTGTGAAATGTCTATCAATGGTGTACAATTTTCTATCACTGGGCCTGTAGTTCTCAGTCCATGGACATGCAAATGGGGCCAGCAAAGTCTTTGTCTGTAAGGTACAGATTTCACTCTTTTTTCACAAGTTACAGTCCCCTAAAGAATATACTAGTAGAGTACTCAGGAAACCTTGATGCAGAGAGAAGAACATCTGTTCTTATGAAGACAGCACTTCCACATTATACAAATGTACCCAACAAATGATTAATAAGGTCTAAATAATGATATCGAATGTGCCTCATTTTATTCATAGTTCTCAAAGTGCTCTACAAAGGAAGATAGTGTGATTACTCCCATATTACCTGTAAGAAAACGAAGACACCAGGAGGTTATAGAATTACTCACCATTAGTCAGCAAGCCATAAATACAACCTTGGTCACCCAAGTCGCAATGTGGTGCTTGCTCTAAAAGCAACTAGTGATTTTGGGTGTTTACATAGAGAAATTCAGAAAGGCCTTAATTTCTTCTGGTAGAGTACACACTGTACCTCCGGCACTAAGAAACTCCCAAACTTCATTTATCTTCAGACACCAAAATGCTGGTGCCAGGAATGAAAATCAAGGGGCTGCAGAAATGCTGTGAGCAGCTTTAAGACCCACACAGAGTTCAGGGCAGAATGAGAATTCCAATTCAGACTAAAATCTAATCTTTCTTCCTGAATTTATACAGCATTTAACCCCTTAATCCCTTAATTCGTGTACATATTAGTATATTAGCCCTCAGCCACCACAGGGTGTGAGCTGGATAGAGATTTAAGTCACAGAGGAGTCGGCAGCTTCAGCTCCAGCAATCCCAATCCGCATGCTCATCCCTGCCTTCTCCAGTTACACCTTGAAGCGCATCAAAAGCAGTGGTAAACGATTTAAAGTTCATGAGCCTTATGCCTAAATGCCTGAATCTTGGAGTCAGTTGTATTTTTAGTTTTTGCGTGGGGAGGGGGCTCCTTTTCAGATCACGCCGTTAAAACTGTAGGAACTTGGCAGCCCTCGTCCTGCTGGAATTCCCCCTGCTCTGCATTGTAACACTGCAGTGATTTGTAGCCATCGGTACCTAATGAAGCTCACAGCTGTGCAAGAGGAGAAGGATGCTGGGTCTGGCAGCACGGGACAGGCGTGCGCCTGGCAGGCGATGTCATCTGGAATTCCCCGGCTTGCAGAGCGCTCTTGTCCCCCTGCCTGGAGCAGCCACCCTCAGCCAGCAGAGCACACCCTGGAAGCACCCCTTTGTAACCCTTTCCCAAAGCTTGGAGACCTTTGGAAATCAAACAGGTTCATTGCTTCCCCCTAAACTGGGGGGCAGAATGAAAGCCAAATGGGAGACAGGCAGAATCTTCCCCTCAGAGAAGATTGCAGTTGAATTTCATCTGCCTCTACTGCGCCTCTTTCTATGTACAATTCATCAACAAGCAGCCTCTCTTCACAGCATGAATTGCACTGTAGAATGCATTTTCCTGCTTCTTTCTTTGCCTGATGCCATATTTCAAGGTCATAACTCACACAAGCCCAAAAGAGACTGGCTCCCATCCTGGCAGAGACAGATTATGCTGAACTGAACTCACAAGTCGTTATTCTCCTTTCAATTTTAAGCCGAGCTTTTAGGTTTAGCATTTTAAAATTTAAACCTCCAGCAAGCTCTTTAAACCCTTCAGATTGTCTTTGCACATAATGCTGCTCCTATGTGTCAGTCCTAAAAAATAACTCCAAGAGAATACTGACAGATGCATGGGTTAGAAAGGACAAATGTAAGGAATAACAAACACCCAACACAGGATTCTTTTGAGACAGAATGGAACTTCCACCTATGGTTCAATTTTTTTCCCAGTTCCCACATTTGTCAGATGTTTCACTGACCTGGTCTCTCACAAAAAAATGTGGACAGCAGCGCAGGTTATGGGGAGGGGCAGCAGTGAGAAAGTGGTCAGGTCGCACAGGGATATGCATTAGAAAAATGAAAGCTGACTGCCAGAAGGGTGAACCCTGATCTCAGAAGTGGCCAACAGCCAAGGAGATGTAGGGAACACATGAAGGAACAGGGAGTGGCAGCAGCAAAGGCTGTGTGACACTGCTGGTGTCCTACAGCATCTGTCAAGGACACACCAGGGAGGACTGTTAGCTTCTCCTGTTCTCTAGGCAAAGGGTGCTTGCCCTGCACACACCCTGTTTCAACTGTGGGCTGTATGGTATTGGGGGGAAATAAAGCAGTTCTGTCTCACAGGAATGCTGAGTGTTCTGCTAGGGTCTGCTCTAACAGTGCCTCCTGGTCTCCCTGTGACTTAGATTTGTCTTTTGGAAGCATATGTGTGTGAGATGAATGGAAAGTGGAAAGTAGGAAGGGATGGTTCAGCTTCCAGGTTGCTCTTTACCTCAAGTCTTCAGTGCATTGGCAACAATGACCTAATCAAGAAAGTGAAACTGGCTGTACAGAGTAATCCACCATGCTGCAAAATACAAGGGGGATTTTTCTCCTTTCATCATCTCCTTTCATCTTGAGTAAGGCTGCCTGCAGTGAAGGCAACATTTGCAGCTTTGCAGGGCAGCCCCTCAAAGCAGCCCTGTGTCCCACACCAGTGCCCTGCTCCAGTGCTGGCTGCAGAGCTCCTCTGGGAGGAAAAGACTCCCTCTGCATTCCCACTGGGCTTCCCAGAATGACCCCTGCATGGCCTGCTCCCTGCAAACTGCTGGGAGTGGCTTCCTGAAGCTGAGCAATTTCAGAACCTCCACAGCCCAGGAACCCACTGCATTTCCTATCAACAGCTCATCTAATCAGCTATCTACATATCATCATTGTCAGCCTGACAACAGGGACCACTTTTGCATAACAGAGATTTCATCCTCAGGGCTTCAGGCAGCTCATCACTCCGCCAGCATTTGAGACTCTCCCATAACTGTAAACCCTATTTTTTTTTCCTTCAGGATTTCCTTCAGCATCTTGTGAACTTTCCCAGACATCTCTTACCTCCCACTCAACTTTTGACACCCCCTTCTTATCCATCCTCAGAAGCTCAGCCATGGACATCCCCTCCTTTCTGCTCAGCCCTGACACCCACTCCCTTTCTCAGCCCTGGCCAAGGTGAAGCACAGCCACAGCAATTCCCCCACCTGCCCACTGCTGTTGGTGCTTTCTAGTCTGGGGTACAAACTCTTCATAACCCACAGAAGACCACCTGTGTGGAGAAGCCCAGAGTTAGAATGCAAACCTGGAGCTCAGGATACCCAAGCTCAACCCCCAGCCCCTGGGTGACCTGTCCAGCTTTGTTCTTCCATTCCTAAGGTGTAATCCCCAAATTGGTAAACCACATAGAGACTTGCTAACAATCAGTGCATCTCCAGGGAAACAAGACTTTCCAAATTTAGAGAATAAAATAAAATGTAAATAATCAATTTTAAGAAAGCCTTGAACCCAAAACTAATTAAAAGCATTTGCATTATTATTTTGTTACTCACTTTTCCAGTCAGTCCCTTTCCCAAACCTATTGTAGTGGTGGTGAGAAGCAGTGCCCATCTGGAGAAGGAAGAGTCAGAGCTGCTGGACAGATATGAGATCTTTTACTGCAGTAAGTGAGAAAGTCTTCTCAAAAGCAGCACAAGTGGGAAATCCAGGCCCAGCCCTCAAAATTCTGAGGTATTTTTGGTCCAAGTCCAAAAATAAGTGCTGTAAGAAAATCTTTACAGGCGAACTGTCCAAAAGCCACAAAACATTTGCAAGTCCCTTTCAAAAAAAAAATAAATCTGTTTTGTCTAAGTGCTAGTACTTCAAATACCCAGCTGAGAACATGTATTTGGGTCTAACTTTGGAAGTTGATACAGGAGTTTTGTAGCCAGACAGCCCTGGTAGTTTCACAGCAGGATGAATGGAGTGTTGCATCCTCCCCTCAGGAGAGGAGAGGACAAGCACAGCTCTCTGCTGAGGCATCTCCTGATGGGCCAGTGCTGCCTCCAGCCCTGCTGCCACATGCCAACCTCTGCTGTCCAGCTGCAGCTACAGCTGAAGACAACAAAGACCATTTTTTTATCTCTCTGGGGTCAGTGCCTAACCCAAAATCACTCCATGACCCACTCATCCACCATCAATAATCTGCAGCAGGTGCCTGGGGGCACGTGGGGCAGTAGGAACTCAGACAGCTCTGCTGTTGCATTCTGCTGCACAGAAAGATGGGGAAACTCCTCACCTTTCCTGGAGGAGCAGTGTTAAGTACCCAAAGCGGCCTAAACCAGTTAACCATATCATTTCAGATACTCAGATCTCTACAGCACCAGGGAATATTAAAAGAAATAAAGCAACAGCTACAGAAATAAATGCAGGCAAGGTCATTTTCAGGAGATTTCAGTCATGAGACGAATACAGCTATCACAGGTCTTCATCACTACCCTTCTCCAGTGATTTTAGATATTTAATATGGAAAGTTTCAAAGTTCTGGAGAGGCAAGAGCCAGAAGTCTCATCTTCCTGAGGCTTGCAAAATCAAATTCCCTTCTTTTGAGATTTGGTCATTAGTATTTTTCCTGCTATCACAGCATTTACCCAATAAAACTATCTACCTGATTTCATTGCTATTTTTTACAAGGACACAGAAATGGGACTTTCTTAATTATTGTCTGCCAAACTTTTGTAGTGTTGAGTGCAACCAGCATCTCTAAGTTTTCACTGGTCTACCTCCATCATACCAATACAGAGACCACAACACAGAATGAAAAATTGCTTCATTTATTTAATTATTTGTTTGTTTGTTTGTTTGTTTGTCTCAGAGAAACCCCCAGATGAGGGGTTCATCACAAGTACGGCTGGGCCCCCAACCAGGGGCCCTGCAAGGAAGATCTCTGTGAGTTCCTGGCTGCCCTGCTTGGTAACATGAGTGGAGACTCTGTGGTGCAAAGAGCAGAAGGCTGTGGCCCCGATGGCTCCTGATGGGGTTGTAGCCCTGCAAAATGCTCTGAGCTCTGTTCAGAGTCTGGCGTGTTGCCTGCAGCCTCTTCCCTGCTTGCACCATATCACTGTCAGCAGCATTAAGGGCACATGGTCCCAAGGACAGTAACACACTCTGCCAAGAGTGGAGCTTCTTTTAAACTTGCTGAGATTTGAACTTTTTTGACATGTCAAGGAGTCAGATCATGCCTCTACAAGGGTTGCCCCAGCAGCTCCTGTTTTTTTTTTTTTTTGCCAAGTGTTTGATGTGCTGCAGCTGCAGCCTCCAGGAAGGCACTGGGCACCCCTGCATGCTGAGCAGCAGGTGCTGAGCTGCTGCTGCCCCAGTGCACACAGGACAGGCATTTCCCAAATTTGGCCACTGTGAGGAGGCAGCAGGGAGAAGACATCCTACATGGGCTATCTCAGCATGGTCCCCCCACCAAGAGGAAGCAAAGCAAGAGAAATCATGCACTCCACGCTGATTTTCAGCCCTGGGAAACTATGCATTGCAGGGCATTTAGTCATATAAATATAGTGAGAGAGGAGAGGGACAGACAGGGAGCATGAAATATATGCTTCTTTTTTAGAACAGGAGGCTTCTCAGACTGACTACTGCAAAAGGCTTGTGACATTTTGTGTTGAGCCAGGTAAGACACTTAGCTCCCTAAGGTACCTACTCTTACATAAACTGCTTCTATCTTTAGTTACACAAACTCCTTATTATCTGCTCAGGGGATTTATAAAGTCCTTCTCACAAGCTTTCCCTCTCTGGTTGATTTTTTAAAAAATATCAAAAATCATCATGATAATACAGAAAGTCCCCAGAACTCTTTAGAAGCAGGAAACTGTAAACAGCAACATCCTGAGTTTCAGTAAATAATTAAAATGCAAAACAGAAACACCAGCAAAGCAGATGTTAGGTGCAGATTCCTGTAATATGAATTTCGTTGAAGCTCCCCAACTTGTTACCCCCCGAGCCAGCCTGTGAAATCTGGTGTGTTTTGGATCCTAAGCATTAACTGCCCTCCTCACCCTTGCCACCAGTGATACTCCTACAGGAAAAGGAGCTCTTCTGCTAAATACCATGTGGGCTGCATTTTTCAGTGTGTAGCAACTCTGTGGCAGGGCAGCTATTCCTAAGCCCAAGGGCAGAGAATCCTCCTCTCAAAAATAAGAGCACTTACAAAAACCTTCCTGTGTGTCACAAAATAGCTCCAAGACAGGGCAGATGAAGGACAAAGAATTAAGAGCAGATTATAGTCCTGGAAGACAGGAACAAATGAACTGTTTGTCAGGAACCCTGCTGGTGTAAGGCAATGCTACCTGGAGCGCTCACAGGATCTCTGCTTTTGTAACTGTGCCGGGTGCTAAGAAATTACAGGGTTGGCTCCCTATAATTTTATCAATACATTGCCACACCTAATGTGATTTATGATTTTTGCTCGTGATAATCTTAAAGCTGTAGCTGCTGCAGTGTTATGAATACATATAGCATCACCCTTTTCATCAAAAACAGGAATGATGTTTCCAGCCTGTATATTTTAAGATGAAAAATCACAAATATGAACAACCAAACTTGGAAAGCTGTGTAATGAAATTTTGTTGTTTTACGTGGAGAGTTTTAACCCTGCAATATTTGACCCCCTAATGCCCATGGTAACTCTCAAAGCCAGCTGAACTAAAGTTTCACACTTGTTGCCACCACCTCATATACCCCACTGACAGCAATTCCAGCCATCCCACTGATATTTCCCCCCAGCCCTGCTCCCCAGACACTGCTGGCAATACAAGCTGAGCCACTGCTGTTTGCAACATCCAGCTCACCAGTATAATTCTTTCCACGCAATTGTTCAGCCTGCAGTGACTTTTGTGCCTATCAACATTACTAAACCACACAGGCACTGAACCTCCCAGGGCAAGGTTTTGTAAGCAGGCTTATTTTTATGTTGCAAAGAACCTGCTGGAGCCCTGATCACTTACTGCAGGGTTTCCCCCTTCTCACTCAGGGAGTTGGCTGTTCTCTTTATAGCTCCATGCACTAACTGAATTCCCCTTGCTTGTGTGTACTGGTATTTATCACATCAGACCACCTGTGGCATTTAAACACCTGATTGGAAATGACTCAGCAGCAAAATCCTGTGGGGAGGTGATCTGCTACACAGGAGTGATTGTAAACAGGCACCAAAAACTCCCAAGTAGGGCCTAAGAACAGATACAGATGTTTTCATGAAGCTATCTGAGCTGATGTTATCTATTACCAGCAGAGCTAGTCAAACCTCAGAAATCTATTACAGCAAAACATTTTCCTTCCGATTATTTCAGTGTTGATCATGGGCTACAAAATTTTAAGGTAAAAAGAAGTTAAAATTTGTATGGCAGAATAACCACTGGTTCCTACCAGGAAGGTTTTCACGTAAGTGCCAAACTAGCTTAGAGCCAGGCACCAAACTGAAAGCCAAGTTTCCTTGATTTCTTCCTCATCCAAGTCCCTCCTTTCTCCCCCATATCTTATTACTGCTATTGAAATGTTTTTATGCAGAAGGCTTCAATACTCTTTTGGACATGTGTTGAACTTCTGAGGGTTTTATTTTTCCCCAAGTCGTAGCTGAGCCCTTTTGCTTTGTATCAGACCAGAAATCCTGGTGTTTGCTGAGAGGAACTTTTGCAAATTAGCTTGTAGCAGAAGGTACAATGTAAATCAGCATGGAATTATAACTTATAACATGCACCATGAACATTCTAAACACTTCTGAACAGATGAACTATTAAGAACTTGTTTCTTTAATTTCTTCAAGATTTTTGGAAGTTGGGCAAGGCACTATAAATCAGGTATTATCTCCTCACAGTACAAAGGACCCCGTGAAAGATTTCAAATATTCTCCTTGCAGTCCTTTGAGATCTGGGGAAAAAAAATGGTTGGTTTGGTTCCACTTTAATCCTTTAAGCAGCACTAAAAGGACCTCCAAGCACACAGAAATTTTCTTGAGAAGCCTATAGTATTTTGAAGAGGGAAAAGTGCTGTCCTTGTTGGTGATTGTGGAGTAAAGAGGGTGCAGCAGAGACAGAATGGAGGAGGGCAGCAGGGATGAGCAGACTTCAGGGGCTCTGCCAGGAAGACAGAACTGAAGAGGGTTTAATGTGCAACTCTTGAGTGCTGTTTTGCAAAGATTCTATATTTTAAACCCATCTTCTAATGAGATTGCAGTTCAAGAACAGGACAGTGACCAAAGAACAGACCTCAAATATGAGATAAATACCCTCCCCTCCTCACCACGAGCAGCACACACGCCTGATGAGGTGCTGGAGGCAGCTGAGAGGTCCCATGCTGGCATCCACTGCAGAGCTGCTCTGCAAAGCCCTCCTGCCAAGGAGGCCACTCTGCAGGAGTTGTTTTGGCACATGGAATGCTGTCCTTTCACGTGCATCTGCCTCCAGCTGTGGTCCTTCCCCCATGGAATTTTGACCAGTGGTGGCAGCATAGCTGTGGATGTGACCACAGGAGAGCTCAAAAAGGCTGGAAACAAAAGCACCTCCTCACCTTTCCTTCCTGCATCCAGCCAATTCTGCTCCTTCAGGAGTCACCAGCTGCCCTGAGCACACCACAAGCTGCTCATAACAATTTCTGGACCCTCTCTGAGTGTCTGGAAAGTACCTGCGCTATCACTGGCTGTTTCTGCAAACAGATCTATACCAAGTCACGTGTCTTTACTTGACTTCAGGTCTTTCTGCCAACACAGCAAATTTGGGCTCCCATTGCATAGGTGAAGGCAACTGAAATTTGTCCACTCTGTCATAGCAGGAGTTCAGCTGTTCCTCAGCAAAGCGTAGCATGAGGAAAGGGAAGATGTGCAGTTGCCCAAATGCAAGGATTCTGCAGAGCCTGCACGTGGGATGAGATGCTCCTGTGGGACACGACCCTGTGACAACTTTAGCAAATCTCTGTCACAATGTCACCCAGCTTATACCTGAGTGAAAGGATGACTCCAGCATTGATTCACAACCATGAGGAGCACAGCACTCTGCTGTCTGCAGCCAGCACTGCAGGTTTTGCCTGGATCTGTCCCCTCCCAGCCCAAGGGACAGAAGCCTGCAGTGTCACTGGTGCCTGTTGGCAGTGATGAGCACGGGGTGCAGTGAGTTTCCACCTTTGTGCTGTGTTGCAGCACTGACCTTGGCCAGACCCCTGTCTGATCATTGCAGGGTGTTCACCAGCCCTGTTTGATACGTGTGGGAACCACTGAGGGAAGGTGAAGTGACACATGCAGTGCTCCTGATAAGAGTTCTATTTGAACCCTGGAGCTCTGGCTGCCTGGAACTATGCCCTGCTCACCAAAATCCATCCAGATACAGCACCCAATAGATGATGTTTCCATGGCCCAAACACTCCCCTCCATTCCAACTAATTTCTAACACCCTCCCTGAAGTAATTTCTTACAGTTTTCCTCATTGATTTCTAAAAATAGATTTTTTTTTTCTGCATACCTGGCTGGGGGGTTGTGTTTGGTTTTGGTTTTAGCAACCTCCTCAAAACTCAGGACCATGTCTGAGAAATCAGGTTTCCAGCACAGATGCTGCAGGGAGCAGCGGTTTTCAGGGCTGTTCATCTGTTTAGTAACAGAGAATTGGGAGGCTGGACTGTGTCACATTTTGCTGAGAATACAAAGTGAGAAATGAAAGGAGAAAGAGCAGCTTGTGTGAGAGCCCTTTCATTCAAAAGGGAAGAGTGGGCCACGGTGAACACCTTCAACACAGCACTGATGTGAAATCCTGCGGCCACCAATTAGCCTGGGCATGGGGAGAGGGAGGAGCAGAGCAGGCAGGACTTCAGTGCAGTGCACCAGCAGGTGCATTCCCCACAGCCCCCAAAAGAAGAGGGCTCCTGGGTAAAACACAGCCTAATGACCATTATTTCCAAGAACACAAGTAACTTATCTGTAAACATCACTCCCCCAGCCAAGCATTAGCTGAAAAAAAGCAGCTTTGGGGAGAGATACTAATTACATAGCTCTCAACAGCTGGACTTTGATCATAATTACAGTGCCTTTTTCATCTTACATTAGTGGCTTTCAGCTGCAGCTAGGTGGGCACTTCTTGGAAGGTGGAAATCCCGCCTGTTTCAGATAATCTGCTCTTTTTATGACTCAGAGCTGACCTGCATTTTGTGCAACACAGGATGAGCTCCCACGGTACCATCCAAGGCAGTAATTCATGGGGTCAGTGGCCTGGCACTTCAGTGCAGGCGCTTCTGTCATTACAGCAGCACCTCCAAGTCCCAGAGCCTGAGCACTGAGTGTGCATATTCCTGATTTCAAGTATTTCCCTTTACAATGGAAGTAGAAGGAGAAAGACTTTGAGGTCTGCTGAATTTTAGCATCCCTCAGCTCTTTCTGTTTAAGAAGAAAGATGGGCAGATTCAGGATACACCTGTCCAAACAACCTCACTTCAGACACAACCTACATTTGCATCCTCCACTTCTGCAAAAGGATGTACATCCCCTTCTCAGCACCCTCTGTTCCTCTGCCCCTCTGTCAGCTGGGCTGCAGCTCCAGCACTGATCTCCAGCACACAGCAGTGAGTGGGGTTGTGAAGGAGCAGGCTGCTGCCCTGTGACCCAGCTGAGTTCCCTATGATTTTGTGTGATGCTCTGCTTTGATACCCACATTTACAAAGAATTTAATAGCCTCAATGAGGGAGCTGGGCTGTTGAGACAGAGGCTGAAGTGGCTTAAACAATCACACACAGCACAGAGTTTGGGCACTCAGCTGTTTTTCCTCATCTGTGGCACTGAATTACTGTGTTCTGTGGATATATAATTTCACAGTGGCATGTGAAATGGCAGGCATAAGGCACATGAGCATCATAAAGGCACATTAATTAATGCTCCTCGCTGTGCTCTGCATTCACCTCTTGACAGAGGAAATGTTTTAGCTGGCTCCCACGTGTCCTCCTGCTGGACATCCCCAAACTGAAGAGGTAAGTAGATGAAGCAACAGCAGAGGGTAAATCAAAGCCACAAATCTTAGAGTTAACTGGGATTTATAACTGTTCCCCCTCCACACTGAACTACAGGGAAATCTGTGTGGCATGCATCTCTCCCAGCAGTTTAACAGGGTTTAAAACACTTTTCACTATTGGTTTTTTGCCAGCATACCTCAACGTTATCAGTTTGCTGGTGAGATAATTACTAGATGTAATTTTAAAGTTGCAAAGAAGCACACTGGTATTAGCTAAATAAAGTGTTTTGGTCACATCAAAGCACAAGTGTTTCAAACTGTGTAAAATAAATGCAATTCTGAAACTATTGAATGTTAAAGCAGTCAGAGAAATGTCACATAACACATTATGAATGTGCAACCAATGGAGCTTAAAGATGAAGACCATCTATGTCTCAGACTGAGAAAAGTATCTTTGGGATCAGCTTTGAGCTGATTTAGACCTGTGGCAGAGCACAGCCACTAACAATTGAACAAATGCCACTCCTGGCTCATGTAAACAGACATGCATAACAGCTGAGACATGTTGTTACTCTAAGCTGTATCTCAGACAGGTTTTATGACTGAGGGGTGTCACAAATTCTTTGTCCTGAGGCTTCCCACACTGCAGTGGTCACTTAAAAACTCATCATGCTGCTCAGGCATGTGGTGAGGAGCAGCATTTCTACTGTAAGGCCTGACTTGCTGAGTGAGGCAGATTTGCAGGGGTTGAAAGGCGTATTATAAATGTCTACCAAATACAGCCAATAGATTATTTTAGTCTTTAATTCATGCTCCAGCTGAATTTTTTTTTGCCTGAGCCACAGCACCAATTTTCAGAACCTGTTATTTGGCATGAGGTGGGATACAAACTGGCAGGAGCTGACAGGCTGGGAAGCTGTCCCAGAGCTCAGGTACACTTCCCAGTGCACCTTCTCACTTTTCCCTTTTTTCTTAATTTTCAGTTTTGGAATTTGCCTGGCTGGGGCTTCCAGCCATGGAAACATTAATGTGCTAAAGACTCCACAGCTGCCAGCCCAAACCCACCTTGCTGGGTGGGCACTGCTCTGGTGCTGCTTTCTTGTGAATCCCACACTTTCTCCTGGCCACAGGCACATCCCCACCAGGGTCAGCAGGGCTGGGTGGATTTGCAGGAGGTCAGAGCGTGGCTGCATGTGCCTGGCCAGCCCTGGGCTGGTGTTGTGGAAGGTCTCCCTGGGGAATCCAATACCCCCGGCTTCATTCCACCTTCCTGTGCCCTGGCAGCGCGGCCAAGGACTGTGTGCTATTTCCCAGCCTCTCTCCTTTCCCTCTGCTGGCCCCTCCTTGCTGCCAGGTCTCCACTCTCCTCCCCAGGACCTTCACATAGCAGTGGCGCCAAACACCCGGGTTAGGGGAGGATAAAAGCCCCCACAAACCCTGTAACAGAGCACAACAGTGGGGAAACAACCCAGGGATCACCAAGCTGTCTGCAGTGGGTGATGGTGGCCAAGCCCTTTCTCCAACACAGAGCTGTGCAGCAGGGTAGCCTTCCCCAGCACGCTGTGGAGGATGCAGAGTTAATAGTTAACTCTTCCAGGGATTAATGCCTCCGTGAGACACCAGCCAGGGCTTTTACAAAACACAGACAGAAACCAGTCTTATAAAGGAGCTCAACAAGTGACTGTGCCCAGAGGATTTCACCTCTCCGAACTTTACGACTGGAAAAATACCATCTACATGTCATTTGCATGCTTAAATATAGTATCTTCTATTGGGAGAAACAAACAAACCGACAATGTGATACTGTGACACCTCGTGTGGACATGCTCTTTTATCTGCTGGAAAGTTATAAAACTCGGCGTAACAACAAAGCTAAAATAAGAGTGGTTGTCAAGCTCTGACGCTGTCTGTTAGACAGAAGGAAAAAAATATTCCTGGAAAATTGCTCTCTCTTAGAAGGCAGTTTTTTCTTCTCTGAATCTTTTAAATTAAGTATTTATCCTTTAAATTCCAAAATCTCCGGGCACAATAGGTCAGCTTGTGTTATTCCCAGAAGTTTTTTCACTTAAAGAAACAAACAAACACACAACAGAAAGAAACCTAAAGCCATTCCTGTACTACCCAAAGCACAGTGTAACCTTCTGCTGCAAAACACCAGGGAAAGATACTATCAGCCTTCATGTTATTTATCATATATTTTTTTCCCCTCTAATGCCAAAGAGGAAAAGGGGATATCTTAAACGGATGCCTATAATTAAACAGTAACCTGTTAGAAAGCCAAAAATAATAATAAGCTCCACTGAGCATGAAGAGAGCGGCACATTTTTTCCGCGTGCAGCCCAGCTGCCGGCGGCCGATAGCAGGAAAGTTAACGATTATCAGGAGGCTGCGATCAGAGCTGCGATAAGCGGGGCTACGTCACTCACCGCGGGATGCAGGGATCGGGGTAGTACGGCAAGGTGCTGAAAGGTGCTGCTTCAAAATTCATTTCCTTCCAGCCCCTCCCCGGGGACAAACTGAAATAAAATAAATAAATAGATATAAAGCCGGCAGGCTAAAAGCAATAAGGTCAAGTGGTACACGAGGTACAACTTTAGAGATTTATTTTACACTTGCGGATGGGTGGGATCTGCCAGGGGCTTGGCCAATGGGATTCGTCCAGTTACCCGAGCATCACCACCACTCCCTCCTCGCCAGCTGGGCATCTTCTGCACAGATATTTTCCCCTCCTCTCAACATCCTTAATAAACTTTGGTGTGCGCTGGCCACACTTGTTGTTGGGAGCTCATCTGGGGCTTCTCTGAACTTCTGATCTCGCCGGTCATTGGTTGCCTGCCCGCCTGACTTCACAGTTTAATTTTGGCAGCTCTTGCAATTTTACAAACTGCTGTGGCCGCTGGTCATCCTCGTCTCCAGATGGCCGGAGTTTCCTGTGCTGGGTGCAGCGCCTGTGCTGAATTTCATCCTCCTTTAAAAGCTTCCCTTGTCAGCTCTGGGGTTAGTACCTGCTTATAGCTGCCTGGGGAAATTTTCAGTCTCCCTCCCACCATACACACTTCACACAGTCTGTTGTGGTCACAGTTTCAAAACGGAATGACAATATATGGGGAAATTCCTCTATTAAAAATAACTTTTTTTTAAACTTTTGCCTCTCTGCCTCCCCTTCCTGCCCTCCTCCCTGCAAGAAAGCTATCAGATATATTTGTTAATCTTTCCTTTTATGACTTTTCATTTTTCCCCAAAAAAGTGAGATGATACAGAAATCTTGCATTGCTCTGGTGTTCTCTAAATAATATATACATTTTCCACATTAAAAAACCCCCAATATTTTCAATGGTTTTGAGGAGAAAGTAAAAGTAAGAAAATAGAAATCAGATCTTCGTCAGACATTAAAGCTTAGAGAAACAAGAGTGAAATCCACCAGAACAAACTACCAAAGATGAAAAGCTGATCTGATTTTCCTAAAGAAGCACAAAAGCAAGAAAGGATGGCTTTAATTCTCTCCCCAACACCTCTTTTTCCTTTTTCTTTTTCTTTTCCTTCTTTCTTTTGAGTCACACAGAAAATCATTCAGGAAAGCAACCTGTTTTGTCCCCCTGTTTTTTTTCCCCCTCCATGATTTATCCAAATAGTACAGGCTGTAAACCTATCCTGGTTTTGTGGGTTTGGAGAATGAATGAAATATGAATCAGGAGCTAAATTAAAATGGATTCCAGCAGGAAAAAAATAGCACCCACATATCTGTGCACCAGAGGGATTGCATCTTCAAGCAGACCTATACATTTGTGTGGATGAGGAGAAGTGTAAGGGACTTCCCTATATCTCACCTATAGTGCATATTTTGTGCCAGTGTCAGCACTAATTCCAGCCACCCTGGGGCAAAAGTCAGGAACCCTCTGAGATAGCAGCAATTGCCTCTTATTTTTCCCCTCTGTGTTCTCCTTGTAGGAAATGTTGGTTCGAAGAATGTCACGTGGAAACATTTTCTTTGCTGCCTGTGCCAGGGTGGCAGGAGAGCTATTTCAGACTTGACATTCTCCACCCACACTCAGCCTGATAGCTTCCAACATCTGTGAATTGTGAATCCTGTAAACTCGCAGGGCTGATCCCCAGCCAAGCCCAGGCAGCTTTCACTAAGTGGCACTCACCAAGGAAGAGAGGCTGGAAGTGAAGGATATGTTTATTAACTGGAGTTAAGGGCTCCCTGCTGCTGGACACTGCTTCCCCTGCCTGGCCCAGGGAAGAACAGTAATATCAAACACCTTTTCTCTCTTAGGCTGAACCCTGGAATAACATCAAAACTTTTAGCTTGTGTTATTGGGGAAGAGGTATGGGAATCTCCAAATCTGCTGGGGAGGAGAGAGAAAGATTCACAGCAGGGTTTGCACACACAGAAAGCAGCCTGGGGAGAGCTTCAGAGTGGCTGCATGCACTTCTACTGCTGAAATCAGGGCTGTGGGCAAATACCTCCAGGGAATGGGCAAGGAGGGCCCCACCAACTAATGGGCCACACTGCCAGCCTGGCTCTGGTCTAGGCCTTGAGCATTCACCACCCTTAAGCACAGACACAGCAGAAAGTGCTCTCCGTGCCCAGCTCATTTGAGCAAGAGCTTGGGTTCGTGCTCTCGTACTCCAGGACATGGTTTCAATCTGCATCCATGGATAACCCACCAAGCACACTGAGCTGGCTGGGCTCTGGACCCACTGCTGAGACCTCGTGCTTGCTCCTGGAGAAACAGCAGAAGCTGCTTGGATTTTGTCTACCATGCCCGTGGTGGGATTAGCTGTTACCTCCTCAAGCCTGACTTCATGGAAGAGTGGTCATGCATTATCTGCTCTCCAAGCAGCCTGGAAAAGTTTGTCTCTCCTCATAGGTTTCAACCTAAAAGGCAAAAGAAATGTCATGAGAAAAGTGCTGTTCTTGAGAAACCCTGCTCTACCTACTTCATGGGAGCTGGAGAAGAATCTCTCCCAGAATGTCCTGGGTGCAATGGCCAATGCTTGGGGAGCAGGGAATAACTCCTACCTGGAGACAGACCCTCTTCTGACATTGGCCAGTCTCCTCACCCAGCACGTGCCCAGATCACACATCCCGAGGGCTTTGTGAAGTAAAACTGGCAGCTCCTGACATTGCTGCTGCTGGGCTGGCCCCTGTCTGAGGGTGGAGCTGCCCTCTGGTTTTACACTGCCTTAGCTCTGCACAGCCTTGGTACCCCAGGCACAGTAAATACAAACAGCCCAAACCCAAAATCCTGTGGTTCCTGTTTGCAGTGCTGAACACATCTTGCAGTGCTGCAGTTAAGAAGTGATAGTCTCCAGCTAGCAATTCACAGCAAAATAATAACTTCTTCTGAAAAAAAATTAATTTAAAAAAGTAGCACCACATAATTCTGATGAGAAATAGTGGCTTGTAGCAGGGCTCTCTTCTCACTCACAAGGCACTGATGAGAGACATTTCTAGCAAGGACATTTCCACAAAAACTTCAAAAGGGGCTGCCTAAGACCTGTACCACCCCTCATGCCAGGGGTTGGGTAAATGCAAATTGCTCATGGTTTGGTTTTCTTTGGCAGTGCACACACCAGCTTTTCCCAGAGAACTGGACATTTTCAGCCTCCCACAGAGATCTGGACATGTTCTGAGGTAGCTCAGAATGTCTATCTTCTGCTTTACCCAGCTGGAAAACAGAGCCATGGAAACCCAGTGGCAGTAGTGTACAAAAGCCCCCTGCAAAAGCCAGCAAATGTCCTGATTTCTCTCCTGCAACCCAAACAGCCTTCCTGCTCACAGCCAACACATAGCTATGGTTGACTGACCAGGAATTTGGGCAGGGATATTCACCAGTGCAGTGAGGTTGCATGCAGCTCCTCTCAGCTGCAAGGCACGCTGCATAGCACAGTCAGCAGTGGAAACACAAGCACAGGGTGTGTGCCTGTGTGAATTGCCAGTGCCCCGTGCATAGCTGGGAGGCTCTGGGGGCTCCTGGTATTTGGCCAAGTTCATTTGCACTGCCTTAAAGGAAACCTACTGGGAGATGGATCCCGAGACATTTGAGAGTTGGGATTTCAGGGGGCGGTCTGAGTGAGTACATGAGGACTAGTACACTTCATTTAGGAAGAAATTATTTAGGGAGAAATTCTTTACTTTAAGAAGAAATTCTCTGCTGTGTGGGTGGTGAGGCAGTGGAACAGGTTGCCCAGAGAAGCTGTGGATGCCCATCCCTGCAAGTGCTGAAGGCCAGGCAGGATGGAGCTCTGAGCTGCCTGTTCTAGTGGAAGGTGTCTCTTCCCCACGCAAGGGGCTTGGGTGACCTTTGAGGTCCCTTCCCACCCAAACCAGCCCACGGCTCTGTGTCCCTGGGAGCAGAGGCAAGGGGGAGCTCCTTTCAGCGGCAAAGGGGCCGGTGACACGCTCGGTGCCCCGGCTGCAGGCACGCGTCCCGCAGGAAGCGGGGCTGCCGGGGATCTGTCTGGACGGCGGATTTACAGCCAGCCCCGGAGCAGGCAGCGCACCAGGCGTGTGTGTAGGTGGGCAGGAATGCGGTGCTTCGCTCCGCTCCGCCGCTTCCACGTCTGCGGCAGACGCAGAGCCGGCAAACAGCTGTGGGACACTCTCCCGTTACCCCTCCGTGCGCCGCTCCCGCCCCAGGCGGCCGCTGAAATGACCGGGAGATTATCCTTTAGCAGAGGCGAACATTTATATCCCCGGGAGGAGACTGCGGGGGATTTGCGATGGTCCCCGCACCGCCACCAAGGTCAGGATGGCTGTGAGCAACCCCGCTCCTGAAAAGGGCACAAGGGAGAGGCACTTTCCTGACATCCCTGCGCCTCCAGCCCTGTTCCGTGGCTCCGGGGAACCTCTGAACCACTTGGAGCTGAAGAAGGCAGGAAGATGCTTTGCTCTGAGCCACCTTTGCAACTGCTGGCTTCAGGATTTGCCTGAAATCTGACCCACCCTTTATGCCAGGGGATGAAACAATTCATTCACAGCTTGGGGTTTCCAGGGGAGTGGTTGTGGTCCTTTGTTGGATTCTTTGGATTTTTTTTTTTTCCTGTTAAGTTAAAATTAAATTCTTTTAAGAGCAAGAAGTCTCTGGGATATTTGGGGATTTTTGTTTTTGTTAGAAAAAGATGAAGAGAAGGAAATAATTCCCTCCTACCATCAATAAAATGTGTTTAGCTTGGCTATCCAAGGGAACAGAAAGCCATATCAGCATGCCTTTTGAGCAATTTTTTCAATTTTAACTAAATATTAGGGATGTTTAAAGGTTGCAAAGCAATTAAGATTTTAGGAGTTTTATGAACAGAAGTAAGAAAAGACAACTATTCAATAACTCCAGTGAAAGGAAAGAGGAAACAGGAGTATGACCCTCACAGGATCTGGAGGATCTACCCGAATGCTGTGATGGTAGGGGAAAAGCTTCCTTAAGAATTCAGATTTTACCTCAGGCTAATTTCTGATCCCACTGCTTCAGAAGTGTCAAATTTCTGGCTTTTTTCCAAGCCTTCCCCCCTGCACCTTCCATATTGAGAGACAAGAGACAGGGAGGAGAGCAAACTTAAAAAGTAAATTAATAAATAAAACCACAACAATTCTACACACAATCCTGCCCATTCCCCCCAGCACATTTGTCCCTGGTGCAAACACAAAGCAGTAAAGAAGGGCACTCACCCCCATGCTGGCACTGCCCTGCCTGGGGAGCACAGACCTGCTGGTGGGGCCTGAGGGTCTGAGCCCAGCAGCAGCTCCCCCCCCCCCACATCTGTGCAACATCTGGGCAGGTCATGCTTGGTCACCGATGGCCAAGTGTGGCCCAGGACTGATGACAATCCAGTGAGCAAAGAGTCCAGCACAACCCTACAGGCACATCTGGAGAGAAGATGGCAAAGGTGTCCCAATGTACCACTCCCCACATCCTTCTCCTGCTAAACCTGGACATCTCAGTGCCAACAACTGTGGACTTTAAAACACACATCAGCTTCAGCTGCCATCTCCATGTGAATACCACACATCTGGAGCTCTGCACAATCCTCATGCTGACCATCAACTGCTTAGGCAGAGTTAGGAGGAAGGAAAGGGCAGGGCACCCTTTCAGCCCTGCTCAGCAGGACAATGGGAAACTGCTTTCAGAGCTGTCTGGTTGCCTTTGGTATCTCCTGTGTCACATCTGTAGTGTCAGAGCATCATCCACTCACAGCAAAGCTCAGTATAGTTTGGTGTTTTCATGAGGTACAAACCACTTCTTGAGTGTTTGTCCCCAGGATCTTGTCTCAGCAGCAGTTCAGATGACAGGGACTCGAAGACTGACCTCCCCAGAGGGGAAAAGCTGAAGTGCTCTCATGCTCTCATCCCTCACCATCACCTACTTTGCAGTTTTTTCAGGGCATGCCCTAGTTCTCTGCTTGAGCAATCCTGAAACTATTAATATTTTTAAGTAACCCAGAACAGCTACAACAGGAGTTTCCCACTGCCTCCCTTTCTACTCCAACCCCACAGCTTCTAGCAAAGCACTTTTTACTCTTTTTCCTGTTCTCCCACATGCTTATGGAGACTTCCAGCTCCCACGGGACGCTGGTAGCATCCTTTGTTTGCTCTAGGCTTTCCCATCTTCCAAGTCCCAGGGCAGAGACTGTTCTAGGAGAAAGCCCAGAGCACCCATCTCAGCAGGTTAATTCAGTTGTGCTCTGGGCTTCCTGCAAGCACCAGCTCCGTGTGTCTCCATGGGATTGGGCCAAGCCAAAAAGCTTGCCTGAGGCTGGCCTCACTTCTAATCCACCAGCCTCTTTATCTCACTGACCCCCCCATCAAGGTCCTCAGAGGTGTAGTTTCCTATGTCACAGTCTGTTGGCTAAGCCTCAGTACAGCCATGGATGTCCCCTCTCCTGGGGACATTCCCACCACTGAGGGCCGCACTGTGTCTATTTTCTCCAAAAGTCAGGGCAGCAGAAAGTTTTGACCCTTGTTTTCGAGCTGGAAGGAAATGGCATAGGAGCAGACTTGAAGCTGTTCATGTATTTTGGAGGCTGCAGTCTCCATTTTCTCCCCTTTGAGGAGTCATCAAACAAAACTAACTGTAAGGGTAATACCATCAGTGAAGAGCAGATATGAGCACTGGAGAGGTTTCTTTCCACTGTTACTAAAGAACAGGACACTTCTCCTATGAAGAGGGAGCAGAGGGAAGCAGATCTAAGAGACCAAATTTGGAATATTGCTCCATCTCGCTTGCCAAGCCTTATGGTTATTCAGGCACACGTGAAGCAGACAAAACACAGAGCAGGAACGACAGAGATAAATCAGAAGCAAGGCCAAAAGGAGGCTGTCTCTCTGGCCCCAGGAGAGCCTGTCCTGTCCTCGAGAGCTGGCAGGCCACTGTGCAACTCCCACGGGAAACTCCTGCCACTCGAGGCAGGAGGGAGGGAATTTCCCTGCCTGACGTCAGCGCAGCTGCCCCACATCTCCAGGCGCTGTTCCGAGACACTGCGGGGCCACAGCCCGGCCCCAAGCGGGTCTGCAGGCCAGAGCGCCCCAGGACAGGTGGCAGCACCCTGCCGTGGGGTCAGGATTGCATATCAAAGGGGTGCCAGGGGCTGTGTAGGTGGAAGGCTTGGTCTCCCCATTCAGCTGCCACACGACATGTCTGGCATTCTGGCAAGGGCTGTGCCACAAATACACACAGTGTCATCACACCCTGCAGGGTCAAGCCCAGGTTGGGGACAGGAACGTCAGTGACCACATCCCTGGTGGGTTAAGGTCTGTCCTGCTGTGCTGTGAGGGGGTGGGGAAGGAGGGCAGGACTGGGAGCTCCCTGCAATTTCCCATCAGTTTTCTAGCCCAGGCTCACGCTCATCCTCTCACCACAGACCCATCCCAGTTTTCTCACGCTCTGCTCACATCTTCCAGGTGTTCACACAGAAGCCTCAGAGGCTGGTTCATGGAATTCCAGGGTATCAGCTTCTGAAGTGCTGGTGACAGCCAGCAGCACCAGCCCAGCAGCAAATGAAAGAATAGGCTTCCTCTACGTGAAACAAAGCAAAAGATTTGCTGAATCAAGTTGTCTGTGTGGAGAGATTGACTCAGAGAGAAAGTTCGTAACAAGAACAGCATTTACTGTCAGCCTCCATGGAAGACACAGAAATGCAGTAAACCAAGTTTATTGCTGCATCACTCATCTTTCACAGCCTCTGACTCTTCCTCGTGAGTCAGAGCTGAGCTGAATTGTAGCAATGTCATGTTGCTGCTATCAACCCTGCTGTTCCTGCACCTTCCTATCTCCTGCCTGCTCTGCAAAAGTAGGAACCTCTCTGCCCTTTTGGCAGCTGCAGAAAATTAATCCTCAATGCAAAAGCATTGGTCTCAAAAGAATTTCTTGTTTCCAAACAGGATACAACAAAAACTCACTGCTTGGCTGGCAGAGCTCTGGTTCCCAGCATTAAGGCTATGTCTCTCCTGCAATCCAAGCTGCAAGCACAGCTCCTGCAGGCATACCTGAACTAATGGGATTAAAGCCAGTTCAAGAACAGTAGCAATTAAAACAAAAATCCCTAAAGCATTAACCACTAGCGATGGAAGCCCTGGTTGCAAACCTGCACATCCTCTGCTAAAGCCTGCACTTCCACACCTCCCCAGCCAGCAGTACCCAGCTCACCATTAAGGTGGGTGTGTTCACATAGGCAGTAATTTCCCTCCTGTCTGTGCTGGAGATAGAGCCCAAGAATGCCTGCAGTTGGGGGCACAGGTCCTTTTCCAGGCTTACAGTTTGAAAAACACTAGGGGTGGGATGTGCTTAACTCTGCTCGTTGGTCCATCCTCCTCAAGATGAGCACAAAATCCACTTAATCAGTGACAGTACAGGACATAAAATAAGAGTTTGGTGTCCCTTAAGTTAATAAAACCTTCTTTCCTGTCTCAGGGCAAAGCTGAGGAAAGCTGAAAAGCCAGTGTTTCATGTCTTTGTGGAGAAGATAACGACTAAAAGAGAGTCTCTTGCATTACCCCCATCCTTGTGCTTTGATGTTAATAACTATACATGCATCCCTGAAAAAAACAAAGCCTCACATGTGATATGATCAAACCTTCGCACCTCACTTTTTCCAAAGAAACAATTTCTGCTGTGACTCAGCCTAAGCACGTCATACACTGCACCCTTGTAGTAGGCAAAAGATAACTCCCTGTCCCAAACTCCCAGCTCAGCTTCAGCTTTTCAAACCAGGGTAATTTTCCCACGGCCACGGGATGGCAGAAGCCAGAATTGCTCATCCTTGGGAGGTGAGGCTGCCAGAAGTGACACCATCGGTAACACAGCTAAAACCAGAGGTACCCACACACAGGTAATCCTGCATTTGAGAAGCCCAATCCCTCCTTCTGAGAGGATCAAATCTCCCCCAGGCAGCAACGCTGTGGGCAGACTGAGAACCAATAGTGGGTTTTCAACAATCAGAACAGTCAGCCTCTCAAAAACCTCGGCAACGCTGCCTGGTCCGAGACAGCGCCGTGCAGGAAAGGGAGGTTTTGGGAGTGTGCGTAACAGTGCCATCTGGTGATTCCTGTCACCGGGATCCCTGCCCTCTGGTGATCCCTGTCACTGGGAATCCCTGTCACCGAGCATCCCTGCCATCTGGTGATTCCTGTCACCGGGATCCCTGCCATCTGGAGATCCCTGTCACCGGGCATCCCTGCCCTCTGGTGATCCCTGTCACCTGGTGATCCCTGCCATCTGGTGATCCCTGCCATCTGGTGATCCCTGTCACCTAGTGATCCCTGCCATCTAGTGATTCCTGTCACCCAGGATCCCTATAAGTGGGGATCCCTGCCCTCTGGTCATCCCTGCCATCTGGTGATCCCTGCCACTGGGGATCCTTGCCACCGGGGATCCCTGTCACTGGTGATCCCTGTCACCCAGGATCCCTATAACTGGTGATCCCTGCCCTCTGGTGATCCGTGCCCATGGCATTGTTGACAGCTGGGCAGTGGCACCCAAAACTCCTGGTACCAGTGGGACTGGCTCCAATGTGCTCCACAGACCCTTTACTGCCAAGTCTCACGGCTGTTGTCTTATGGCGTGACAGGTCAGGAGCACTCCAGAGCAAGGATAAAGGTGACAGAGGGTGCTTTGTGTTCTGCCTGCATATTGGCTCTCCTGGAAAGTCCTGCAGGTATGAGTTTTAGAGAAACTGAGCTAGGTCCCTCTATTCCCCATCCTATTGCCATCCATCAAAAGGCTGCGTGAGCCAAATCCTGCCTTTCCTGATGGCCATTAACTTTCCATACCTTTTTCCAGGGGGTGCTCCAGATTCACTTAGAGACCATGGTCTGTGTGGGTGTGTAAGCAGAGGTTAGCTGTGTCTTGCAGGAAGGCACTAGCCCTGAAGAGCAAGGGTATTTTAGCCCCTAGGTCCACATTTGAGACAAGCGCAGAGATGGGAAACATGGAAACATTCCTGCTTTTTTTTGTGGTGGTTTTGTTTCTTTTTTTTTTTTCCCAAGTCACCCTTCCTAAGAGTAGAGCTCCAAAGCATGGCACAGGTTGGTTAAACAGCATCAGTTCAGAAACCTTAACACCACCTGCCTCCTGTCAAGGATTCCCAGCAATAACTCCACTAAACCTAGCATCTCTTACAAGTCCTGTGGAGCCCAGACAGAATACACACCACTCCTGCACCAAAATCTGCCATAGCTCAAGACAGCACTGAGGGACAACCAAAATGCAAGGGATGCTGATTAGCCACTGAGCAGTTATGGGCTGTCTGCATGCCTACAATCCACAATAAATATCAAATAACTGGCATTCCTTGTTCCCTTCATGCTCACTATCAAACAGACGCCACCTAGGTCCTCCAGGGACAGGTTCTGGAAGAGCAGTGGCCACTCAAGGCTGATGACAGCTTTGAGAAAAACCTGTCATTAACACTGCTCTTTCCAGCCTGCTGCAAAGGGAGGAGGGGACACCTGCCAAACCTCTCAGGCAGCTGCACCCCAGCAAGTGCATCATTAATGGACCAATGGATGTCCCCATCTCCCAAGGAAATACAGGTGAATCTTTCCAGTAAGTTTTCTCAGAAGATAAGGAAGGGGAATGCTTATAGGGTCTTTTCTCTGATGTTTTCTCCAGTCTCTAGGAATAGGCCAGAACTGTTCATGTTCTCCTTCTGGGAGAGCTGGCTTCACATACCTCTGGCAGGATGTATTATAGACCTCCCTCTGCTCTAATAAGAGTGGGGTGCAAAAAACCAACTCCAAACATATAAACCATTTCCAGAGTCTGCAAAGCTCACAGTAACACCACGCTGTGTTTCTTTGCCTGATGCTAACTCTTAATCTGGTCTCCTGCCTCTCAGGAAATGAGAAGCTTATTCAATGGCTTCCAGTTCTCACGTCATGAGGTCTCTACTTGAAAGTGGTGTTAAATGCGATTTAAATGATATTTCTGAAAGCTCCTTTTAAAACAGATTTATAAATAAAATATGTTCCTGTCTAAGAGCACCTAATTAATGCCTCTTTCCAAATACCTTAACCCGAAGCATTGGCAATCAATGACTAGGCAGACAGGTTTTAAGAAAGTGTCTTCTAAAACGAATTGCAACATGCAGATTCTGTGTTGTTAAATGATTCACATGCCTTTTTCACACATGATTTCAAGTCACTAAGGTAGGCAAGACCACACAGTATAACTTAATACATAGCAATCAAAACTTTCCACACCATCCTTTAATATAAAGCCATGTCCCTATGTAATAAGTGATGCAACAGACTTTCCCCGAAGTCCCAGTTCCTACAATTGAAGCTTAAGCCCAGCAAAAAAAGAATTAAAATTCTTTGGTTGCTGCTGAATCACTGGCTGCATTGGGTTATTTTCCTGTGCATTAGACTTTAATTATAACTAAGCTTTAGCCATCTGTTCTACTCCCTAATTACAGATGCAACAAATATTTCACAATTCCAACTGTTAAAGAGATCTAAGAAAGCTCCATCTATGGTGTGCAAGGTTGGCTTCACTGGGGCCCTTTGCACTCCTTTTTTATTCACTGGGGAGGAGGAGAGGATCCTCTGCACATGAAGCAGATCCTGTTATTAATTGAGGCCTTTGCTATGTCACACCTCTTGGAAGGACTGTAAACTTCCCTGTGCCAGGGCACTGAGGGCCACGGCAGTGCTGAGTGCTGGTGGCCTCTAACCCAGATGTTCCTGTCCCACAAGGACTTGAAAGAAAGATGAGCAATTCAGAGCACCTGATGCATCAGCAGTTACAGCATTGGGAAAGGACTCTGACATAAATTCTGGGGTTTTTTGGCGTGGATGCTAAAGGTGCTTCAACCCCAGCTCCTGGCTCCTCTTGCTGTGGCTGTTCTCACACCACACACATCCTACTAGGATAAATCCCTGCCAGTGTTTCAGCTTTACCACTTCATGGGCCAGTTTCTCATCCACATGAAGAAAGGTGGGACTTGACATCATACTGTGCTCAGCAGCATCTGAAGGCAAAGCCCTCATTGTGTTCCATGCCTGCTGCAACAATAATTATCTCAGCAGAGAAGAGGGCTGGATGAAGACGTGATAACACCCCAATCATCCAGAGCAGCACATCTGGCCTAGCTGGGAGCATGGTTACCCACTCTCCTTGCACAGCTGGGGCTGGCTGTTGGATAGCCCAGGAGGAGAAGCTTGCTGCAGGCTCTGGAGCCTCTCAGTCACCTTCCCCCCAGCTCTGCTCACTGTCACGAGACTCTACTGCAGTTGCCTGAGCTGCCACCACCACACTGCCCTGTGCTGAACCCTGCCCTGTGCAGAGCCTCAAGCACACTCGTAGCTGTAGGGCTGTGCTTGTGCCTCCACCAACCACCTGGACAACTGCCCAGTGTTTTGTAATTGCACACGCCGCCACTGACCTCAGCAATCCCTTCACCAGTCATAGTCAGATGCCTACTGAGCTCCAGAGCTGTTATTCATCACAAAAAGATTTGGTTTCACAGCAGCTGCCTGCAACTGTGTCCATGCCCAGTTGTGGAGAGGAGGGCACGTCCTGCCCAGGTACATGCCATGGGCTACTTTTTGTTTGTGTGCATGTCTGGGGAAAGCACAGACAAAGAGGAGAGGAGAAGAAAAGGTTGAATTCACAGAACTGAAGTATGAATGTTTATATTTGTTAGTGTACCAGAAAGAATATAGCTTTTTAGACAAAAGGGAAAGTTAAGAAAGGGTAGAGTAATCCAGAAGCTCATACAGTTTCCATGGTGGGATTTCACATAGTTATATTTAAATTATCTCATCTCCTGCATCCACAGTAAGTTTTTAAATGATATCCAGTGGTTTCTCACCACAGTTATATGTAAGACCCTCTTTACATTTCTAACATTTAGGTATACGCCCAGACTTTCACTCTGAATGTAATGTTAAATTGAATTTTTCAAAAGTAATCAACCAACACTCCTCTGCTGTGCTTTGACAAGGACCCAAAACCACCACGTTTCTTGTGGTTTTCTTCTAAAATCATTATGACAGGGCTGAGTGGAATCACGAGGCAGGTTTGCTGAGTGGTTTGGTTCTGAGAATATAATAGAGTCCAGAGTCAAAGTATTTATCTCTGACATCAGGGCAGGGGATCACAGTGTTTCTGTGGGTATTCATAACCATGTGCTTGCATGTCCTAGCCTCTGGGTGATTATATATCACACAAGGTGATAACATGCACACTGAGAATAACCCTGCAGGAGACACCACGCATGAAAAGAAGCCACTCTCCATGATGACTTCCTTGAAGTTGGTCCTAGAGCCAGAAAATCCTGCTCTGTCATTCTAGTTCAACTTTAGGCCATAAGGAAAGCAACAGCAGAATAATATCAGGTGCTTCAGCCTCAAGGAAGAAGCAGAACAAAGTCTAGCATTCTCCAAAGACCTCCTAAAGCTTTCCAGAACCATATGTGGAGTTATGCCCTTGGGCAAAGTCTTATTAATCTCTGCAAAGATCCTGAAAACTGGTGTCTTCCCTTTCTGCCACAGTGGTCTGTTTGGTTTGGAGTTTGGTGTTGCATTCAGGAACCATTTGAGAAATGACCAGAGCCAAGAGAAGCCCATGGATAAGAGTGCAACATGAAGTTCAACACCTAAATATAAGCATCAGAGGTTTAAATGACCCAAAACCAACATAAACAGGATACATGGATCCAGGTCTGGGCTGAAACTGTCCTTATTCTCCTCGCTAAAGAATTCTCACTGACTTCAGTAAGGTTTTTGCCACTGGGATATTGTTTTCAATATCCCTTTAATTAACAGGCTCCAGCTGTATCTTTCCCTTTCTTGTATTTTCCCACTTTTCATGCCCTGGGGAGTGCTCAGCAAGCAAGCAGCCTGGGGAGCAGGTATGCAGAAATTCCTCTGAGCACAGGAGTCAGAGCTGTGAGCAACTGTCCCTGTGCTGCGCCTGACATGGACACTGTGAGCAAATACCTGTGAGGAAGCCAGATGAGGAGATCTCTTAAGGAGATCCAATAATTCACTGTGGCATTTTTCAAGAGCTAAGTTAAAAGGGAATCAATCTCTTCATTTGAATTATCCCCCCTCTCTCTTGCATAAAAGGATAAAAACCTGTTTTTCTTTCCACACATGATCAATTTTATTCAATATTATTTCTGTTCCTGGTCTCCATTTACTGCACCCCTGAGCCATCCAGTTCTGTACTGCAAAGCCCAAGAGGGGAGGAGGCAGCACAGTGGAATACAGGAGCCCAAACAGGAGCAGAGTGCTTTGAGTCAGATGTGTGTTCTTACTCACAGATATAGCACAAATTCTGAATCAAACCCCTGGATTTTCCCCACCCACCACCCCATGTTCACTGAACATCCCAAGCAATAAATTCAGCACATCACTCCGGGAGATAAAGTTATGCTCCCTGCATAGCAAGGACAGCTGCACTGCACTGAGCATACACTCACAATGTGGAATTATATTGATTTTGGCTGATCTCAACACTGTTGACCTCAAGATGTGTGATGCCAGATGAAGATTAATGGTGAGGAATCTGGATGGATCAACTACTAGATTCCGTAGCCAAGTTTGCCATGTCTGTGAGACATGTATGTTGAGTTGTCCTGCTGCTCTCTGAGCAGACCCATAGCAAGCTCACCCCAGCCAGGTAAGATTCAGCTCAGGACCCAAAGCTGTGCAGTTATTTGAGTCTGGCTGAGACACCAGACCAATATACCCAGCACCACCATGGCCATGCCTCAGTCCAGTGCTGGCTTTGGTCCAGGCTGGACAGGGGCTCACATCTGTCTGCAAACACTGCATTGCCATCCTCCCCATCCAGCCAGGTCTGATCCTGCAGGGCTCTGTGCCCCATCATCTCAGTTCAGAACAACCAGAGGCTGTAGGAGAAGCTCCTGCACTTCACAATGGTCAACAACTGTGCAAGCCAGGCTGGGAAAGCCACTCGGCAGATTCAGGCTGTCCTTAGATAATGCAGCTGACCAAAAGCAAGTTATTTGCATGTAAACAAGTCATCCTGCTTGCAGCAGCAGAAAGCATCACAAATATGCAAGTTACAGTAACTTTCCAGAAAAGGAGAGGGAGGAATAGGTGGAGACCTGCTCGGAGGTGATTAAGTGGATAGAGTCATATGCCCTAACCGCAGTGCACCTGCTCCCAGGCTCTCCTGCTCCAGCCCTCGGCACCCTCACCTCGCCCTCCCGCACTGCCACATCAATGCGAGCCCAACGCACCTCTCCGTGCCTGAGGCAGCTCAGGAATTCCCAGCAGTGCAGGAACAGGAGCAGGGAGAGGGGCAGAGCTGGGATAGGGAGCTGGAAAGGGTAAGAGAAAGGGCAAAGAGCCCTGCAGTCACTGCTTGTTTGCCACGTGGAAAGGATCAAAGGAACAGCAGCCCCTTTCTGCAAACATCCCCTGCCCTGCAAGAGCCATATGGGCCAAGGTTTGCTGCAGCAGGCATGCAGCTGGTGTGGCCACCAGCATGGCTTTTCTTGGGCTCCAGTCTCAATGAAATGGAGATCAGCTTTGCCAGGACTGCCTTGCGTTTTGGCAGCCAGCTAACACAGGCGACTGCCTGCGGTTAGAGAGTGCCCTACAGGCAAGAGCACCAGAGGCCTCTTGTGGGGAATTGCTGAAGAAAATCCAAGAGGTTTGGACCATCTGAAAATGTAGAAAGAGGTTCATAAGTGTAGGAAAAAATTAATGACTCTGTCAGGGAATAGGAAAGCAGCCCTTAAGCAATGAAAGATAAAAAGCATGATTATAGCAAACTTTATTCAGCACAGACAGACCCCAGCAGAGAGGATAGGCTGGAGTCCCAAAGTTAAGGCTGTAGGAATTCTCTGATGAGGTGTCTGAATACAGGTCTCCTTCAAAGGTGAATAGGTAGCTGTAGAAACTAGGGTTGGCAGAAATGGTTTGACTTGTTTGCGCTGCAAGTCTGAAATATGTGCCATTCTGGAGCAGCCTGCTGGAAAAGGTTTTGCTACAATCTTGGAAAGACATTGGAACATGAGAATGGATCTCCAAAGATATGGATGGGAGGAAAAAGTAAGAAATCAGTCTAGAGATGTGGCAGGGTGGTATCCTGACAGGGACACACTCTCATTGCCCTAGCTTCTATGTATTGTCAGTATGAACTATTCCTTTTCTTTCTGATAAAGTTGGGTCAGCAAGAAGTTACAATTTTTTTTTTTTTTTGATTAATGGGTCGAGCTGAGGCCAGAATTTTTATTACATACACTATGCCAGTGGCTTGAACTGATCACACAGCCATGATCTGGTACCAACCCATAGCCTTCAAAGACTGAGCTTTTGCAACATAGAACATGTGCACATGGAAGAAAACTCTTGGGAATGTCACCTGGTTTTCTTGCAGACTCATGCAGATGTATACCCCAGGTATAGATAATGTACATAAATGTGCAGTGAGGTAGAAAAGAGAGCCCACAAAATAGTCAGGACAAGGATGGTCCTCAGAAAAATCAAAGTTGTTCTCATCTATGTGCTAACTCAGCTGCCAGCAACCATGAACCTCTGTCTTGAGCATCACAAATGAAAAAAGATTCATCAAGGGCATGCTAAGAAATGCTGGGCTCAAACCCCAAGTTTGCTTTCTAATGGAAATGACCTGCTAGATATTGAACATTGTGGGTTATTTGCTGGTGCCAATGGGGAACAAGTCACACAAGATTAATTCACAAACATCAGAACTCAAAATATTAATTCTTGGCTTGCAAATGAATGTCACTTCAATTAAGGAGATGCTGCCTTGTGCTTGCAAACATAGGAGCCCCTGAGGCTTTTATGGGTGTGAGGATCAAAACAGCCAAGCTGTTCTGATCCAGTGCAGTGGTACACACAGCACCACTACAAATGAAAGAAAAAGGACAAAAAAAAAATCTCCTTCTCCGAGAGCCAGGCAGTTAAATATTGTGGTGTGACCATGCTACTCTGGTAGAACCAGGTGAGGACAAACCACATGAAAGACAACTTGTCCACACTGGAAAGCCAGCTGGAGCTGCTGTTGAGAAATGCTGTCACCTGCCACTCTGCAGTGGATCCCAGTTGGCCACTCTGTTCCTGAGCAAAAGTAGCTGTAGCTCAAGGAGGTTCAAAGACAACTCATCGTCCTGGGCAGCTTGTCTTCTGCTCTCTACCCATGACCCATGACTTGGACAAAGTCTGTCATTCTAAAGCAAGATAATTATACGCAACATCATTAGCAACAAAACAATTAATTCCTAATTCCAAAGTGCTTATACAAAGAAGATGAAGATAAGAAGGAGAACAAACTCTTTGCAAATGCAGCAGGGCATTGACTGTCTGCATATGCCTCACTTAATTACCTATTCAAAAGGAACAAAGCGTCTTTCATACTGTGACTCCAAAAATTAATTAGTCTCAGATCTCATTAAATAAAGATCCAGTTCGACTCTAATTAAATTAGGCTGCCTTTGACAATCAGCTGCAGTCTAGCTATTGAAGGCAACAAGCTCCTTTTCCTCACATCTCTCCCAGGTGTCAGCAGAGGCAGGGATGCTGGCAGCATCTGCAGCCCCAACCCTGCCACCAAGCATGGAGCAGGACTAGGATGCCCTTGGGCTTTGGGGGTAGCTGGCACACAGGAAACCTCCTGGACTTCAGGTCTTCTGCTTCAAGAACTAATGTCTCTGGGAGAACCAGCTTCTCTGCAGCCAGACAACACACATTCAGCATTGTATTTCAGCATGTTCTGGTTTTTGTCACTGCTGTGTTCAGCCCCAGATGTTCCACATAACCCTGCAAACTCTCTATCTCTGACTGCTGGAGCAGACTCAGCCTGGGCTCAGCATTTGCTCTCTTCATGATTTCCCAAGGACAAACACAAGGCAAAGATTCATGTTCTGGGCTTCAGTAGAGGATGAAGGACTAGGAGGAGATACAGTTTCTTCAAAAAAAAAAAAAAAAAGAGGGAGGCTGAAGTATATTACATTACTCTATCCCCACTGATGCTGACACAGAAAATCTGCCCTCTGAGGACTGATTTCAATGCAGGCTTCCTTCTGCACCACTTGGGAATGGTGGGATCTCAACCACAGCAATATCTTTCCTGCTGAGCTGGTGCCTTGCAAATCTCATTATCCTGCAGCTGGTACAGGACAATTCACCTCCCACATTTTCTGCTGTTCTGTTGGACTCCAAAGAGAAGCTTAAGGGAGAGGGACCAGGCCCATCCTTGGGTTAAAGGGGTGGGTTACAGCACACCAGACTCACCAGGACCCTACCTGCAGCACTTTACGGTTCTTTAATTTATTGTTTTCCAGCTTAGGGAAGCTGGAATAGTCAGAGTCGAGTCAGAGATGTTAATATTGCATTTAATAACCTAGTCATATATCTTTCATTAGGTCCCTAATTTTAAACTGGAAGGAGCTTTTTGTACTCACAGCTTCCTCTAGTAAAAGGTTACACCAAGTAATGGCTAAGTGTGACAAGAGCAACTCTGATAAGAGGAAAGAAATGCACAGCTTCAAGTTGCAGGCACTCTCCTTTGGATTGTTCTGCACTTCACATCCACCAATTTACTCTTATGCTCCAGCTTCTGAGAGAAAGTGAGCAGGAAGCATCTGGAAAACCTTCTCCGTGTCACTCACTAGTTAGTGGACTCCTCTCCCCTTTCCCTCACATTTTTGAGGCTGGAATTATCACCTCCTTAGCTGTCTCTTTTATCAGAACTACTTCATGTCTTTACTCATCAATTGATTCTTTTGAGTCTTGACTAAATTACCAGAAACCTAAATTTTTCCCAAAAATTCACTGGGAAATATAATGAGCTAGAAACTCAGGGTAACTGCTCCACCTAAATAGCCTTTACTCCTATAGCATTTTACATCTCCCAAGAGCAGAAAATTTTATGGAGGCAAGGAGATAATAACTGTGAATAGATCAACAGTGACAAACCACAGATAAGCATTTCTGAGAATTTGCATAATAATCTGTGTGTCAATAATAATCTGCTGTCAATAAAACCTGACTGAATGGTAACCTTGTGAAACGAAGTCCAACTCTTCAGCAAAGACCTACATTAACTTTTCCAGGCAGCATCATTATCCATAAATCACCTCTGCAAAACACCACATGCAGCTCTCCTTGTGCCTTCATCACTGCAAGGTGGCTGCTAGGTGACAGCCAGTGTCCTTACTCATTCAGTAAATGCCTGCTCCAGCAGAAAGGCAAATGGACCTGCTGATTCCCCTCCTCACCTCCCAGGCAAGCATTGCTGCTCCTAACCCCACCAAACATCCACGCTCAGATCTGTGGAAACTTGTAGTGTTCCAACAAGTTCAAGTTACCCTGAACTCCCTGCAATCCGAGAGCTCCCCAAGTGCCCCCACATTAAGGAGATTACACAAAAATGTGAAATGCTCCAGTCATTTAAAATTGCCATGTGATCAGCACAGAGTAAAGGGACATTACTGGACTGCTTTGGATGGTTCTGCAAAGCCCTGTAGCTTGGGATTCAAGCAGCACTAGGAGATGCACACACATCCCCTAAGAGGTATCAGGCGGAGATGGAAAGGGGCAAAGAGCTGTAGTGGGGCCTTGGCTCAGGTAAGATCTGTATGCCAACCACATCCAGATGCTCTTCTTAACCTGCTAAGCTCTTCTTACCTGGTAAGGCCTTCTAGGAATCAATGAATGAAAACCATTCTCTGAAGGGGAGATATGTGGTGGTGCTGGGGAACAGGACAGGAAATGTAAGCCACTAGAGAGAGACAGACCTGCAAGAACTGAGCCATTTTCTCAAGCATAAGAAAAAGAAATATGTGTTCCAGTTTGCACGCATACAGAAACCGCCAGAGAGCAGTTAAGGTGTCTTTCTTCAGGGTCTGGTGCACTGTGACAGTGTCTGAATGCTTTGTTCCTATTTCTCCTTACAAAGGTTTCAGCAGAAGGTGGTACTGTCTTTACAAGAAAGCTTTACAGAAGATTGTAATAACATGCTTTTCCTCCCTCTGCCTTTACAGCTTCCCTACTTTCCTTTTGGAACTGGTTAGTTCCCACTGCTGCTGACAGATGCTCAGGAAAATTCCCAATTCTTACAAATTTTATGCTGCCTGGTGATCAGGTAGGTAGAAAACATGAGTGCCCTATGTTCTTTAAAGGGAAGAATGCAGGAAATGGTTCAGCCTTCATCAGATTTAAATTAATCTTAATGAGAACATCTACAAAACTAGAATGTAGGAGAAGTAGCCACAGGGGAGACTATTTTATTGAGCAGCAGAGGATCCCTTTGTCCATCAGGGGATCTCTCTCTACTCTGCATATATAATGCTTATTATTACACTGCAGCCTCAATATAATGCAGTAGGGGAAAGAAAGTTTTGGGAAAAAACCCAAACAAAGCCAGCCCTTCATTATCCACCAGACAAAGCCCTAGGAAATCTGACTTAATTGTCTGCCAATCACTGAACCTAGCTGCCCATTGTTAAAATTGAAAAATATCATGGTCTGCCTCAGCATGGAGAGAGAGCCTGGAAAAGCACTCATTTTACAAGCCTTGCTTTCCCACTGGCATGAGAGGGACCTGGGGGTGGATTTGCTGCAGAAGGAAGCTCTGGGTTCCTGTCCCTGCTGCAGGGACAGGGCTGGCTTGGGGACACACGAAGCAGATGTGCACACGCCAGGGAAGCCCTGCAAGACACAAGTGACACAAAATGGGTTTGGTGATTGCAGCTCTGATTGCAACCACTTGAGCATCACTGCAGTGAAACTGCCTACCTGAGCTGGGCTTTGGGAGGGACACACGTGGGAACAGGAGCCAAACATTGCTCCAGGGAATGGCTGTGAAGATGTGTTTCTGGACCTCAGGGACACCCACCCTGTCACTGAAAAAAGTCACCAGTGGGCATAGGATTAGTTGCTTTGGAGATGTAAATTTGGACAGGCTCCAGTGTGGGTGTGTTATTTTGGATGCCAAGTACCTTTCTAAGTTAGTATCACTTTTAGTGTTGCATTAAGGGATGGGGAAGCAGGGGAGGGGGAGGCCAAGTTCCCAAGCTGGAGCAGAAATGGAGCTTCTCCAGCTGAAAAATGACAGCATGTGCAGGCAGATCCCTAATTCAGAGCAGGCTGTGGGGAGCATTGCTCCACAGTGACTGCTCCTATTTGAGTGGGGTGGGACATGCACAGTGTCTCTGTCTTGGACCACAAGTGAAAGACCACGTTGTCAAGTAAACAAGCAGACAGCAGAAGCCTTTTTCTGTAAGAGCAGCTCTTGGATTCAAAGCCTTTACAAAGCCAGTCAAAGAGGTACCAAGAGCTCAAATTTACACAGTGATGACAAGTTGCAAGAGAAGGATTCCACTTCTTACATTGTACATATTAGAATTTCAAGGGCTTTTAACTTTGTCTAATCAAAATCCATTTTCACTACAACACTCAAAGACCTTGAATGAAATCAAGATAACTCCCTTGCCAAATTTTCTCTGAGTAAACTATTTCTCCTCACGTGCCAAGTTGAATAAAAAGAAAGAGTAACAAGTTTTAACATTTTTCTCTGCTATTAGTCAGACAGGAGAGTTAAACCACTGAGCCTTGAGTTTCCACCAAAAAAAATCACTCTAATTAAACAGGGAAAAAAAAAGGATGGTACATTTTACCCAGACTCCTGAAAAAAGAACAGAGGATAGAAAAGCTAAGACAACTCAAGCCAAATCACATTCTTCTCATCTACAGTAAGTTCTGTCTCCATGACTGAAGTGTGGATTTTGCAGAAGTTCAGTTTGAGCTGCAGACACTGCACAGCTCCCACGAAGTAGAAACAAAAGCAAGAATCTCTCACGCTGCTTGGACACATTTCTGCAAGGCAGTGCCTCACCCAGTTCTTAACAGGAAGCTTCCCATTAACAATAAGAGCTGGATGACAAATGAATGCTTACATACTCTCCAAAACCATTCACTTTTAATGGTTGTATGATATAAACTATGCTAGTCACACAAGTTTTTCAGGGAACTTCTATTCTGTATGTTCAAAATGAACCAAAATGGTTCTGTGGCACATCTTGCCCCTGCACTGTAGTGCAGGCTGCACAAACTTATTTGCAGGAGGATGCTCTGGCTGGCTATTGCAAATCCACCTACACATGCTCTGGAGAACTCAAGGATGGGTCTGCACCCCATAACCCTCCTTTTCACATAGCTTGTGTCAAGTATTGATAGAAAGGGCAGCATGGAAGTAATCAGTCTTCTGCTTTGGAGGGATGAATGCTAAATCACATCTGATACTCTGAGAACAGCCCCCAAGAGCAATCCTACACTGAGGAGCTTATAGGAATTTCCCACTGACCACCTGCTCTTAAAACTGTAGGGGGAAATCCCACATGCTCTGGGATGAAGGGAGTTCAGTTAAAAACAGCCCTTAACAATTGCAGCTGCAGGTTATTTTTAATTGAATTCAGATGATGAATGTGAAATAGATGATTTTGAGTGAGATAAGCAGGGAAATACTTGTTCTTGTCAAGAAGGTAAGGAGCAAACAGTTTTCCCAACCAACCTGGATAGGAACTTTTTAATCACTGAAAGAGAAATAATGGATCCAAACTATCAAGATTTATATTAATCCAAATTAGGGATTTGACTTAAAGTGGCTCAAAATCCAGCTCTATTGGATTATTTTGAAACTGCAGCTGAGTCTGTAATTTGAAGGTCTTCAGTGCTGAAAACAGCCCCAGAGCGCGTCACCAGGAGGTGCAGTTTGTGTCTCTGCACAGACCTAGAGGGCCTTGAGCAGCTTCTCTGTTCGTGGGCTGACCACAGAGCTGGTGCACAGCTCCCTCTGTCACATCAACACCGTGACTGTCCCAGCTGTGTAGAAAGAAGAGGTGATGTTCTCACACTCCACTGCAGTTCAGAGCTCCCTACCGGCTCCTCACACAACCTCAGATGCACTGATGAAATTGTCTGGGCAATAGTTCCCCCTCCCCAGAGAAACAGCGACAGTATTTCCCATCTCCCACTCTTTGTCTTGTCAATCTGTGTGAGAAATCCTTCCACATGTGAAAGGTTGTGTGAAACAGCAAGATAGCCAGAATTTGTGGCAATGAGCAGTACCTGTAACTAAACTGTGGCTTTGGTCCTGCAGAGCTGCCAGCTCTTTTCATGTGTCACTGGGCATTTGGGTGGGTAACTGAATGCCTAAATGCAAGCTTTGTAGGCACAATGGATCTCCCTCAGCATTGATAGAAAATAAGAATAGGTTTGATAGTTTTGGGGTATTTTCCACAGAAGCTGACAAAAACATTCATGAAAGCTAGGGACACCAGACCAACTATTAACAGAGCAATGTGGGCATGTGCCCAAACTGCCAAGATGGGCATCTCCCACCACCTCAAGACCTTTTACTTAGATTTTAAGCTCATTTTGCTCATACACATGGCAGAACTGTAAAAAAAAAAAAAAAAAAACCACAACAAAAAACCCCTGTTCTCCAGGCTATTGTTACATGAATATACCTCAGAGGAACTTGATCAACACTCATTTCCAGTGTCATGAAAAGAGCTCACACACAGCTCCTCCCTTTCCCTCAACCTAAGACCTTTGCAGGACATTATTTCCATTAGAAAACATTAATTGTAAGTGCATATCTGAAAAAGAAAGGGATGAGCAGAGCTGGGAAAAAACAAAACAAAACACGCCTAAAAGCACACACAGTGTTTTACAAGATTATTGCAGACAAATAGAAAGCAGAGCCAGATAAATACAGTCACAGCCTGTGCCACGTTCTCATGGCCACCTCAATAGCATTTTAAGACAAAGAGAAATGGAACAGGAGATTTCTAGTATCTGGTATCTCAAAGATTACTAAAAGTAAAAATTAGAGTGGAATCTCTACTGAGCAGGCACAGGTGTTGCACACACTGTGCACGTTCAGAGTCAATGCCTGGATGCTTGGAGGAAGACAACTCAGCGCAACATGGAACCACCCTATTTCTTAAAAGCACTCCACAGCTGCCACATGGCAAAAAACCCTCACTATGACCCAGCCAGGTGGGATTGGGGCTGGCAATCTCCCTACAAACATTTTTACAAACTTTAACTACAGCCTGCTCTTGCATTCTCTCTCTGAAGAGATTCAAGCAAGATGGATAAGTTTTATAAAACCATGCTAAGAGAACGAAAGGAAATCCAACCGTTACTTGCCACAATTTAAATGCAGAGTAACTGGAAACTACCATCCAAACAACTGGAAGAAGAAATAATGTATCCCATGGAGCACCATTCCTGCTCCTGCCCCACCCAGGTTATCTCTTGGCCAGGTGAGCCACCTCCCAAAAGGAGCATCATTGTGCTCCACCCTGGCTTAGCCCTGGGCTCCAAGCAACTGATCACTGTTGCCTTCCCAGGGCTCTTTCAGAAGTGGCAGGCACTTACCTTCTCCCTGGAGTGTAGGCTGATTTGTTAACTAGCTATTGGAATTAGTAATCCTCAGTTGAGTCAACAGTTAAGCAGTTGCTTATATCACCTTACAAGGAAAAAAATATTGACACTCTTATACTGTCAACAGATCAGAAGTAGGCAAATATAGACAGAGATAGAGTATTCAGATAACCTGCCAACCCCTGCCAACTGCAAGCAAAAATATAAACAGAAGGCTCTCTGCTCTATGAATATTTGCAGTAGGGCAGGAGCTGCATAAGGAGCCCAAGAAGCATTTTCTGAGCTGAGTTTCAGGCCAGAGAAGCATTATTTTGCCAACTCAAGGACTTTGATTTCTGCTTAGAAGACCTGCTGATGTTATAGGCTTGAGCAGCTGTTAAGGGTGCCTCCATCCCTTTGGCAGAGGCATCAGGAATTTACACATTCAGCTGCAGTTGCAAAATAAGACAACAGACTGGAGCAGTCTGGATTTTGAGACATTTTAAACCAAAATTCTTAATTTAATTTAAAACAAATCTTGGTGTTGTCCTGCTCATTGTGGCTTGCTGACAAAATTTACACAGACATTCTCAGTCCAGAGCCCATCCCAGATTTCAGGGATACAGTACATAGCCCTGCTCTTCATCACTCACCATTTTCTCCCATGGCCAGTAAATGTCAGAAGATGTTGAGCCAGCAAATGCTTCTGATTACCCTGTCAGAAGCTGTTCCCTTTTCTGTGCCTTTTCCCATTGCTCTGTGTCCTGTAGCCCTTTTTTCCATCTGTATCCTACATGTCCTCTTGCAGCCACATCCCTGCAGGTCCTTCCCTTGGGCATCTCTTTATCACTTGTACTTCCCATTCTACATGACCTGGGAGGGACCAATGCTTTAACAGGTTACTTCTGTGGAGGTAACAGGCAGATCATCTTTCCCTACACCAAGTGTCCTTTTACAAAATCTGGCTAATTGTTCTTCCTCCTGGAGCAGCTGGGACAAAGGCTGGGTGAGCAGCTTGTAACCCTTTCAGCAGTGAGCTAGGGTTGGTACAACTGAAAAACAACCTTGTTGTGCAAAGACCAGTTCTTTATGGAGGTGTAATGACCAGGATTGCCCTAAGGGCAAAAAGAAACCTCTCCATGTAGCCCCTCACTCTATTGTTTCTAAGTCAACCCAGAGGAAGACTATTCAATCCCTTTCCTCACAAAAACCACACAGACTCCCCAGCAATGACAAGAGGCTGCTTGGGCTAACCAAATGCATCCCCACAGCCCCTGCTTTCTAGCACCCTCTTGGCAGAGCCAGAGGGACATATCAGTTTGTGGTCCTGTGGGGAGTAAATCTCTACCAGAGGCCTGAAGCCCACACCACTCTGGGATGGGTGTGCATGGAGCAAATTCTGGCTGATGTTCAAACAATCAGCCTCAAGGTAGGGCAGGGGGGCAGACGTGCAGGAGGAAGACTTTAAGATACCAGCTATACATTTCTCAATGTCTGTGAAGGTTAAGCTCTGAGGACAGACATATTCCAGGTTTAGATTTCTGAGATGGAAGAAGACAAAATTTAGGCTCAGCCCATCAAGAAATGGGCAAAGGTTCAGTCTGAGCTGCAGTTTCTTCTACCTGAACCAGTTTGCCCAACCCTGGAGATGCTACTCAAGATATTAGCTTTGCTGAAGTTCCCACCTGACATCTCTCAAGGAGGGCAGAAGGGCTCAGAGAACTCCAACTCCACCTTGGCTTATAAACCAGCCAAACATGTTTCTTGGCAAGGTAGCAGAGTCATTTCCCCAAAGGCATGGTGGTTTTGCTTTGTCTTTTACCAGGTTCTAGCCCTGTGGTGCTAGCAGTTGTCATTGGGAGACAATCATAAACCAAGAAAGCAAAGCAGGAAAAAAGTAAATAAATAAAAAACAACCAAAAAAAAAAAAATCAAGACCACAGCGACACACAAAAAGGACATGTTGTTGAGCAGACAAAAGCCAAGACAGATGAAAAAAAGAAATTACTCATTTCTTTTCATAAGTTTTTTGCTTGCTCCAAAGTAAAACCAAATGGTGGAATAAGTAATTTCCATTGTGTTTAGCTGCTCTCTGTGGTTTTCACCAGTAGCCACAATTGTCTGCATTGACTTAAGTATTATTTATAAGGTACAAGGAATGAGTTGCGGAAAAGTCAACCAGGGATTTGACAAACTGCAAGAAAGAGCTTGGAAGTTTTCCTAGTCCTCACATTGCCTGACACCCACCAGCACTGGCCTCTGTCTGTCTCTCTCCCTTTTCTGTCCTTGATAAGAGACTTTTGTAATTTCACCTATTCTGTACTACAGGCTGAGAACTCCTCAACATCAGCAGTGACATGCACTCTTCCAGCAATAAAAAGAGGAAGATGCTGGCACCTCATTGTGACAGCATTGGAAATGAACGAGGGAAGAAGATTGGTTGATTCTCCAGGAGACCTACAAGCATCCAGGCTGCAGTGGGAGTGGCACTCCCAAATCACAGCAGACCCAGATGTGTCAGTAGAGTGGGTGCAGAGATGCCCAAGCAGCTCAGCACGGGGCAGCCTTGGGTTGGCGTGACCCGTGAAGGCAGTGCATGCACATCCTCCTCTGCTGATGGCACACAAACAGCCACCTCTGCAGGTGGCCTGGTCACAGTTCCAGGCATTGCTGTGCAATCACACTCTGTTTCTGAACAGGGTTAACGCACAGGGTTAATGGCACTTTTCCAGCCTGCATATACTGTCTCATGTGTCCAGTTGACCATTTTATGTTCTACCATGGAAAAACCATCCAGTTCTTCCCATGACAAAAAACTCCAGACCTCACTCTTCCTCTTGCCTGTCTTGGCTCAAGTATCATTTGAATTGGAATTTCTAAGCAAATCAAAACCTTTCATTTTAAACCAACTTTTAGAACAGCTTCAGAATTCTTAATACTTGCAGACCCAATAGAAGTTTCATTTTAATCAAATATATTACAGAAGTTTTATAGACTATATCCAGACCAACATACTGTACTTAGTTGTAAAAAATCCCCTCATTATTTCCTGAATATCTTGACACTGTTTCTTCCTCTTAGGATGAATGCAAACACATCCTAGAGTTTCCAAAGGAACAGAAATACATTATCAGATCCTCTGAACCTGCCTATTAGAACATTCCAGGCTTGCACAGTTTGTAGGAACCTTTTTTGGTTTTGATCAGCACAAGACAGCCCAGCTTCTTCTCTTGACTCACCTCCTAACATGGTGATTTTAGTCTCAAACTGGGGCAGAAGTCAAATTACAGGCAGCATGATTCATGTGCCTCTCACTTCAATCTACCCTCTTCTTCTCGGAAAATGAATTACCCTTTGCTTTGAAGTAATATTTCTCTCAAGTTAACTTTTATAGGATTTGCAACCTGCTTGCTGACTTGGTTTGGCATAAATTGTTGTATTACTGTGGTGATCTCACTGCTGAATGCAGCAGGGTGGTGACAAGAGGAGTTTTCCTGCAGCAGGGCCATGTGGTCCTTGTGCATTCCTCAGATTTGTTCTAGACACACCACACCAGCTCTACTGGCACATCACAAGATCACAGAATCACAGAATCAGGTCACAATTAGGTTGGAAAGGACCTCTGAGATCACAGAGTCCAACCTCTGACCACACACAATGTCAACTAAACCATGGCACTGAGTGCCACATCCAGTCTTTGCTTAAACACCTCCAGCAACAGTGACTCCACTGCCTCCCTGGGCAGTCCATTCCAATGTTAATCACCCTTTCTGTGAGGAATTCCTTACTAATGTCCAACACAAACCTGCCTTGGCTCAGCTTGAGACTCTGCCCTCTCATCCTGGTGCTGGTTGCCTGTTAGAAGAGCCTGACCCTCACCTGGCTACACCCTCCTTTCAGGGAGTTATAGAGAGGGATAAGGTCCCTCCTGAGACTCCTCTTTTCCAGGCTGAACACCCTCAGATCCCTCAGCCATTTCTCACAGGACTTGTGCTCCAAACCCTTCACCAGCTTCCTTGCCCTTTTCAGCACCTCAATGTCCTTCCTGAATTGAGGGGTCCAGAACAAGAATAGGGCCCCAAACTGTGGCAAGATGTTTCCTGCAGAGAGATTGCCTCTGCAGCAAAGACAAGACTAAGGGCTCTGCAAACGAATAACCTTGGAGTGATTCTTGTCCTGTATAAGAACTGTAGTTAATCTTGTCTATTGCCAATTAAAACAAATAAGGGAAAAAGAGGTCCAACTCCAGATCCAAGGACATCTGGATTAATTAAACAAGCAGCTTCCTTTTATTTGAATCTTGCTGTTTCCATACTGATCTTCTCCACAGTTGTCTTGACAAGACTACTCCAAGCCCAATTTTAAGTATATCCTTCACTATTCTCTTTCTAAAGAAAGATATCCTGCCCCAGGCTACCAGCCCCTTTGATTTGCACTGGTCCCTCATCAGAATCTAGAGAACTGTCATCAAATTCCCTGGCTCTCTCAAGTCAGCCCTTGGTAATATGTATCTTGGACATTTTGAAATTGCATACATAATCTTCATTGGCTCAGCCATTCTTAAGCCATGATTAATAATCAAAATAATAAAATGTAAAAAAAAAAAAGAAAGGAAAAAAAAGGTAATTACACCCATGCTGGTAACTAAAGTGAATAGATCTCTTGCACACAAAACAAATCCCTGTACATTGACTTCCTCTGAGTCACGCCCCAATACACCCACGCCTCGCCTCACTAAGGTATTTCTCATGTCATCGTAGCCTAAAGCAAACACCTACACTCTCCTGGAGCCTGCAGGAGAGAGAACCCAGCCTTGCAGCCCTGGGATCAAAGGTGTAAACGCCACCATCTTCCCCAGGATGTCCTGCAATTAGCAGGGGATAACCTGGGGATGGTGGCATGGCCTGAGGTCATTTTTCTCAAGAGAGAGGGTGTGTGATGGCTTCTGGTGTAGCAAGAAGCTCCAGGCACTGGGCCAAGTGCAATAAAGGAACATCCAGCTCCTGGCCCCAGTCAGTTTGACCCCCCTGAGGACCACAGTTTGGATGGAGTGAAATGAGGCTCTTACATGATGGGACTGGTTTCAGACTGGGGTTTGCAGGGATGCTTGGACCAACGGGCATAACTTGGCATCCAAAAAGAAGAGAAAGATAGAGATTGGAGAAATGGAAGACAGGAACAGTGAGAGGTGGGGGGGAGGGAACAGAAAACCCACAAAGGCTGAAGTGTTGGGAATGCTTTCAAGAAAACACAGACTCTTTCTCCTCTTTGGTTGCTTTTGTTGGGTTTGCATGTGTGAATACAGCCCTGTCTGACAGCTCCAGTTTCTGCTGCAAAGCAACCCTGGGCTAACACTTTTGCAAGGTCCCACTGCATAGGCAGGGTGTTTTACAGATGAATGTTCTTTTTGCTTTCCACAAAGCATTCTTGCATCAGCTCTAGCTGCTGAGGAATGGTATTTCCCACCAGCCATAGAAAATTTAATAAGTGTTCATGCTCTTGGGTTAGAAAGAAAGGCAGGTCACGTTACGGTCACGCAGTGCCCTCAGCTTGCTGTGAGCCCGCCTGGCTGGAGAGTCTCAGTGAATCCCAGCTGCCACAGAGTGACCTCAGGTGCCTCTGGGCTGCAGGTTCTTCTCCTCACTGCTGTGTCATACGGTCTCAGCTTCCTGCAGAGCCTCCTGCCTGCCCTGCTTGTCCTCCTGCCAATGCTGCAGCTTGGCTGGACATCAGTTCCTGAAGCTGGCCATGGTCTCCCTGCCACCACTGCCCTGCTGTCCCCCAGCACACCCTGGCCTTGCCCAAGCTGGCTGCAGCTTCACCAAGAAGTCTGGACATCCCCACAGCAGGGCCCCACTCTGCTCATATGTTGCAAATACCTGCTGGAGCAGAGCAGAGCACACTGGGACTGTGCTCTCCCTGAGGAAACCAGGCTTGTTGAGGAGGGATTTACTGGACCAAGTACCCAGCACCACCTTTGAGCAGCTGCAACCCCTCAGCTGAGGCTGGAGCCGACCCTCAGTTCTGACTTATACATCAGCTGTGGGTCGGGTGGTCTTGTCCTGGGCTATTTTGGGCAGCTCAATCATTATTTATGCACTGCAATACTCTTGTAACATCCAAGCCTGAAGCAATACCTTTCACACCAGCAGGGTTAGCAGTATAACCAGCTCCAAACCCAGCAACATCTACAGAAAGGACACCAAGTGATCAGTCTTCATGGCCAGTGCATTATCTGTGAGGCTTTCCAGCCTCAGAAGGTAGAAGCAGAAGTAAAAACGGAGGTCAACAAAGTGGTTTAAGGAACATTTTCTTGTCCTGCAGTGTCTCCTTACAGATTTGACCATCAAAGCAAAGGCTGGGGCCACTGAACTGGATTTTCAGCAACTGTGCCCTTGAGACAGAAGAGGAGTTGGGAGGACCCTTACCTCCTTCCCAGCTCATGGACATCCTACCACATCCCTGAATTTACAATGGCTGAAAATCCCAGGAGACTGAGAGAGATAACATGGGGAGCAATTACCCTATCAGGAAATGTGGGCTGAAGTGCTTTCCATGCCAGCCATGACCCTACCTTTCCTAACAGTACAGAAAAGGAACATGACCAGCAGCAAACAGCACGCTGATGTGTTTCAAAATCTTTGCTGGAATACCAACACCCAGACAAACAAACAGAACTGAGCATGCTGCAACTAATATCTACCCCATCTACAAATAAGAGCTCTCCCAATTTCAGTAACCTGCAGTGAGGAATTCAGCCCATGGGTCTGGCAGCTCTGTGCCAGGCAAACACACAGCAGGGCTTCTCTGCAGACAGACCCATGGAAAGGTGATAGCCATGGCACAGTTGGGTAGTCCCGAAACCAGTTTCCCCATAAATAGGCAAATCAATTAAAGGTTACAAAATGCAGTAATTTTCTCTGGGTGTAGCTACATGCTTCTGAGTTTAATGAGCAAGTAAATGAAGTCGGGAGAGAGAAAGCAAAAACGCACTTTGGGCTTCTACCGTTTTGTTCCTCAAACCCTACAAAACTCCACAAGCCTTAGATCACACCTGGTGACCCTTTCAGGGCTTTCCAGTTCACACCATCCTGCAAACAGCCACTCCTGCCCATCATCCCCTTAGGCCTGATGACTCCTGGGAGGAGGGAAATGTAGAATTGCCTGTCAGGCACAGAAAGTCAGGTGCAGAGATGGGATATTGTCCAACCAATTTTACAGATGGTGTGGGGAAAGGAAAAGGGCTAGGAAAAATGTCAAAAAGCAAAAATCTGCAGAGGGAATTAGGGCTGGAAATGGACTAAGTCAAATGTTGCCCCATTTTCTGTCCTTTAAAAAAAGTTTTTGAATATTTTCTTTTCCAAAGCCAGATAAGGACCTCAAGCATCCAAAGAGGTTTTGTATGTCCTGCAAGAGACTGCATCCCTACAAAGGACAGCCACCTGTGTATGATCCTCTCTCTCAAAAAGCAGAACAGTTTTCCAGATGAACTTCAGGAGAAGCCTTCATAATGACCCCACTTTGCCTCTTAACTTATAACCTGATCTCCCCAGTATCCTACCTTTAAACAATTCCTTGTTGCTTGAGGGGCAAGTGTTCACGTATGCCTATGAATCTTTAGGCTTGTGTGCCTTGCTTCCTTTACACAGTAAAATTTCTGCTAATTCAGAGCCATGACTGAGAACTTTGCCCTGATTTCATTCTCTGCTGTACTTTTTTGGGGGTTCCTCCTTCACAGAAGCCCAATTTGTATAAAGAGGTGGTACAGTGAATCATTCCAAGTCTTCCCAGCTCTGGGGGAATGATGGGGACTAGGCCATGCAAAGGCAATAATAGTCTTTCTGAATCATTCTGCAACAATTTCTTGGCATTGCATTTGCGGATGAGATTCACCTCCAGAGTTCCCCACTCCCCAGAATAGAAGATACTGCAACTTAGGCACATTTAGTAATAGAAAAAGTAGGAATAAAGTTCCTGTTCCATTAGAGCTGGCCATAGAATCTTCTTAGGTTAGTTTTTGGTGCACAGAACCATATTTGCTTGCAATTTGCTCATTGAAGTCACTTCTGGGACCACCTTTGCTGTGTTATGTGCCAAAAAATGCCCCAGCCACAGTCAAGGGCTTGGTGCCAGATTTAGGAATGGATGCTCTTGGGCATGACCAGAGATCTGGCATTCCTTCCAGGGGAGAGCAGGAGCCCTCACTCAGCCCAAGGCCCAGAACTACTAAAATCACTGCTTTCCTATCACAGGCAGTGTTGATAAACGAGAGAACTCTGCTGACCTGGGATGCAGACAGAAATGTGGTGATTTCATTGCACAGCATATATGGAAAGTAATGACCACTTCTGAAGGAAATGTTTTGTCTAACCAGGAGAGATTGCTTAAAAGAGTATAAAAGTTCGAGCACCACAGTGTAAACTAGTGAGAAGAAAATTATTAGTTGAAAAGTTCTTTTAACCAACCCCACCAACTTTAGATTCCCTTTTTTAGATCTACTCTAAGCTTGTTTACATTACAGGATTACAAGTAAACAAAATAATTCAGTAGGATCAAAAATCACAAACCAATAATTTTCCACTATAAAACAGGGACAAACATTTTGCCTGACTTCACAACCATAAAAATAATCTGAATTCCAACACTACAATATTTGAACAGTGTGTTTAACTAACAGATGCATCAGCAGGATCAGTATGACAGTATTCATGTCCTGGAATAATTTCAGCTTTGCATCAGGTACAGAAGGGAGATTGTGAGTGTCATTGTGAACACAAGACCTGCCCTTGCTAATATTGTGGTCTCCCAAACCAGATCTCAGCTTTAAACATTGGACTCCTCCTGATGCCCATTTACTGCTGCACAACCATTCCATTCTCTGTGTAAAGGGACAAGAGGAATTCATATTACTTCTAATAAAGAACCACTCCAGAGCCCTTATTTTAAATTTGCATTACACAGACACCTTTAAAAAGAAGGTGTCGTTAGGCCAGAGGAGCTGGCTCTGCAACATGCTTCTTTGGTAATAATATCTTCCACATTCTGTAACTTCTGAAATATAGGTATGACATAAACCCTATGGGGGCTCAGATCACGGAGATCCTGAGCCCTGCAGCCCTTCTCATTGGGTGCAGGGGGCAGCCACTCCGGCCAAGCACCCTCCCAGGGTAAGCAAAGATGCTTGGATACTGTGCTCTGCAGCCGTGCCCTGCCTTCAGTGGTAACCTTAGAAAGACTATCTTTTCAGTTTGGTCATTAGATAATTTACAAAAATATCCCATGCTGTGATCTCAGCACAAAGGGCACACGAGAGCACAGGTGGAGGGAGATCTGCCTCGCCTCGGGAAGATGCTAAGTGGAAACCAAAGTGAAAGTTGATGATGCCAAGGACCCTTCAACAGTTTTTCTGAATTTGTCCTGCTCCTTGGAGAACGTTTATGGCCACTCTGGGAGATCTGAGCTCAGCTGCCTGCTTGGAGACATGCCAGGGGTGTGTACGCTGATTTTGGGCTGGAGTGAAATTTTGAGTAAAAATACCTTCAAGATAGATTTGCAGCTACTGTGATGACACAACCACACAAGGATGTCAGGAAATTGGATGGTCTACTTCCCGTCCTCCTCCCACACTGGTCAGGATGTGAGGATCTGAGGTGTGATGAAGCTGCTATTGCCTAATGAGCTATTGCACATCTCCTGACATGGTGCAAGAGATCATGTCCTGGGCTTTGCCTGCAGCAAATGAAGCTTGGCTCTCTTTCCTCACAATAAATGCAACTCACTGCAAAGGAGGTGTCTGTGTGTGTGCACTGTTATCATATGACAATGGATATTGTTGGGCTGCTGCCTGTGTCCTTTCCTAGGGAGCTGCATTTGACACAATAGGCAGAAACTCAACCTCTTAAATGAAAATTCTGTAAAATGGCATGGCTTGTAAAACAGGATGAATTTGGGCAAAAAAAAGTTAGGAAAGGAAAGGTCCTGAAAATCCGAACACCAACCAGAGAGATCTCCTGTCAGCTGCTTCTATATTGACACTCTTTTTGAGTAAGGCACCTCTGTCCCTCTGCAACGCCATCAGGAGTTGTGTGCCTAAAACTCAGCAATGGGAGCCAGGCTCGTGGGCCCTTCTTAATCCCAGCTGAGCCAATCCTTCATGATTTTGATGAAAGAAATGCAATCCTGCAAAGCATTGGTAAGAAAACCAGATGCATAAAGCAAGACAGAGGTTGAGCTGCAATTCCCCAGAGGCATTAAACTCCCAAATTCTTAGCTTTCTTTTAAGAAATTTTACCTACAGAGAAAAATATGGACTAAGCAGTGTCTCAGAATTGGGCTGTCTTCCAGACTGTCTCTCACCTCTCCTGAGAGTGTCTGAAAAAAAACTGGCATTGCAGAACAAGGGATGTTTGAAAGTTGGCGCCTCTGGGTGCTTCTACAAAGCCTCAGGTGCTTAAATACATTCATCTGTGATCTTGAATAAATACTAGATTTCATGGAACAATTTGGTCCAAGTGCATTCACTTCATGTACAATGGAGAACATTTTTCCTTAAAAAAGAAAAAGGAGGGTCCCTTCCTTTGGCAGGGTCCTTGGAGAAAGACAAGGAAGGTTCACAAACACTCTTCACTGAGGCACATTCACCCTGAAAGTGCTTGTGTGGGCACCATGAAAATATTGTGGGCTTCAGCTCACTGAGGAGTGAGAGCTGTGCTCGTGAAGTAGGTGACTGATGAGACACCCCAGGGAGCAGCTGCTGACTGGTGCACAGTCAGAACAATCCCTGCACTGAAGAACATCTGAATAACCAGCAGGGTGGGTACACAGCCAGCAGACTTGGGGTGAATAATTCCACACAAACAAATTTGTAAATCTGCCTGTTTGCACAACATGAGCTCAGACTTCAGGAGAAAATTCGGTAATAAAATTAAATTTTGACTCCTGAGGTGAGAAGTGATGGTTTTGCTGGATTTTGGAGACAAAAGGACACATTTTGTAAGAGTCAGTTTTCTATTTGAGGGTCCCCTTTTCCTCTGCCAGGTCCTGACCCAGCATACTTCAACCTCAGCAATGCTCTGACAGCTGTTGGGATGGGAAAGGCCATGGTCTGCCAAGGAGGAGCCATATTCTAGGATCACATCCAGAAGGCAGAACACTAAGAAAAAAACAAGCAAGATTCTGCCGCTCGATGGCAGCGAGATGCGCAGCATTGGGCACTGAGGCCCGGGGTCATCAGAAAGGGCAGCTCACTAAAAGCTTAAATGAGTGGAAGAGGCGACCAAACACATTCATGGAATTTGCAGCTATTAAGTATCAATGAAAGTATCAGGATGGTCTGGGAAAGCACCTGGTTGCAAACACCAGGACGTGTCCTGTTTTCAGACTTATTCCGAGCCATAAATGGGTACAGCCAGAGGCAGCGCTTGGGTTACTCCAGTCCTTAGCCTTTAGCAGATCTCTGGGCTCCTGCAGTTCTCCTCTTGGAACTAATTCCCTTCCAAATAAATGCTTAGATGCCCATTATATTACAGTGCACACATTATATTTCACTGGCCAGTGCTGGCAGATGGTATGGAAAGCTTAAACATAAGTTCCCTAATTCTCTCTTGGCTTTCAGCATGTGAAAGATCCAGTGTCATTGAAGTGAGAGACAAAATTACACCATCATCTTGAGACCCCCCAAAATCTAACTCCCCTTTCAGCAGCTACAGTCCTATGAAATGCTGAATTAGCAAAAGTTGCTACAATGTTATAAGCCAATGAAATCACCCAAGACATTGACAAAAGGCTCAAAGGTCCCAAGCCCTATTTGCTGGTAACCATGGCACTGCAAACTCTGTTTGCTAAATACTGGCCCTGAAGGGAAGGCAAAGGTGAGAGGCTTGCAGGAGACAGGGTACAGTGCATGTTGCTAAGCCACTGAGCAATAACATGTTATGTGTTTCATGGGTGTGATGGCATCAGTCAGAGCAGGCATGTGACTCAGCCCCACCAACACTGAATAGACCCTTGTAAAGCACATGGCTAAATTCTCTTATTTTCTCCAGGGGATACCAGAGGAAGAAAATAAAAACCTGTCAAGAAAAAACCTTTCCATTTACTTAACATTCATAGAAGTATCAAAAGATTAAACTGCTCAACAGGGTAATTTTTCAAATGCTTGATACTTCCTTGATGTAGGATAACCAGGCCTTTATGAGTTCATCCATCAATACTCAGTCAGTAGGAGCAAAGTTAAGTTCCCAGTCGCCAGGAATAACTACTTTCAGCCATCCCAAGCTTTCAAGATGAGGCTGGTTTTGGACAGGAGGGCAAGTAGCAAGCTGATCCCTGAACCCTTGGCGCCTTAGGAGCCCGGCTTCCATTAATGTCCCACTGACAAGCAAAGAGCTTTGATGGTATGAAATAAAACTCAGCACAGAGATCTTGGCATTTATGAAATAACCAGTAGGAATTGGCCTGGCCAGGCTCTGTCACTGCTGCAACCAGAGCCCAACAACATGGTAATGAGTTCAGCCTCCCTAAAACTCTGCACTGCTTCATGAGCAATGACCTTTGGCCAAAACCCCCTTACACCCCCATTGGGACAGTGTGACTTTGAAAACACCACCTTGCCTGTCCTGAGCCTAAATGTCAGCCAGAAAAAGAGAAGGAAGGAAAGCAAAGAGCCACCAAGTGTTGTAAAATGTGTGTTCTCAGCTGCCACTCTGCTGAGCCATTCCTGCTCTCTCCAGCACTCTCAGGTTTTTGGGCAGGATAAGGCTCTTTCCACTCATCTTTCCTGGTCACCCTATGTAGGTGTTTCTTGCAAGTATGAGTGTTAAAGAGCCTCAAGTGCTTCTACAGACACTAAACTGCATGTGGTTAGTCAAAATCATAATTTACTGATACAGCTGACTCCTGGGATGAGCAGAAACATGCTGGGGTCAAGCTGTGCAAATTAACCCTATTAAATTATTCTTCAGTGGCTGCCTGTGCTCGTGAATGCAGCGTGCACATAACTCATGAAAGGAGCTGTGGTGAGAGCAGGTGAAGGAGGGGATGAAGCTCCTGCTCCCCGTGACTGCAGTGTGGTAAGTCTGGGAGGCACCACGGCAAGACCTTTGTTGAGGAGCAGCTCCCTCACTGATGCTCAGAGCGCGGGAGGACACTCACATCAGGAGTTTCACTTCTGCCTTACAGCCACTCAAAGACACGAGGTCAATGATCAGTGGGCGGATTGGAATGAAATAAAAGCAAATTGTTTTGATCCTGTCTCCCAGCTCCCTGCAGCACATGAAACTGTCCTTTGGAAAAGTCTAAATTCACACTCTCTAAATCTCTTGATTCCTACTTGCACCAACTCTTTTCATTCTCCAGCACTGTAGCATAACCTCCAGAGATGAAGCTGGGTTTTTCCTTAGAAGATGCTGTGCTAAGGTTTAGATAGAGCAAGAGCATGCCATGGACATTGAAAAGATGACAGGCAATTCTTCAAAATGTCTGAGAGAGAGATCCTTGAATGTTTCACCTTGTCGCCACACCAGCAGCATTTTCTGTGACCACTGCTTGGTCGCTTCTTGCAAAAATCCATCTGGTGAATTGAATGTTTACAGAGGTAAAGGTGGTGCAAAAGTCCATACTCTTCCCTCCTCATTTTTTTTCAGGATCCAGTTCAACCATTAATGCATATTACTTTGGACTTCAGGAAGAGAATTGTACTTGGCACAAATACAGCACATTTTTCAGTCTTCAGATCTTCTCCACTCTTCATCAGATTGCACCCAGCATCTGGATCTGTGCACTCTTTGGAGCAGGGACTCATTGCTCATGTACAGATGGCAACTAGCAGACACCATCTCTGTAGTACTGCACTACCAGTGACAAAATCTAGCAATGATTTTAAAAGAAGACCCATTACAAACCTGCCTAATTTTCCTGTGAAGTTTTCACCAGATTAGGACTGCAGGATCCAGTGTATCTTTAATTAACCATATTAAGCTCTTTAAAAGACCAGTTTCCATGTGACAAAAAGCCCTAAGTGAGCACGCGGCAGGCGAGGCGAGCTCGTTGTGTTACCTTGGAGGCACACTCAGTTAATCCTTGTGGAAAGTCCCCTCGGTCCCCTGAAGTCATTGTAACATACATGCGAGCGTGCGTGCATGGGTATAAATAAAAAAATGCATCATGCACCTTGGTCCCCAAATCTGGCCTTATTTGTAAGTGCTCCCCTTGCCACAGTCTTTTCTAGCCTTGACAGGATGGGGAGGAGGAAGGTGTCACCTGTTGGTGTCCTTGACAGATGTAAGTGTGGGCATGCAAGGGGAGACATTTTAGAAAGAGGGAAGGAGGGAAAACCACTCTCAGCAGCAACCAAGGGTCCAGCAGAGCTCCTGATGAACAGTTCAGCCCTGAACAGAAACGAAAGACACTCAGAGTGAAGGGGAATGAGAGACTGGAGAAAATGCAGAGCAGTGCATCTCTGCTCTGGGAGCAGTGGAGGGTGAGGATAAGGGCAAAGCATGTTTGCCCTTAAAGCCCATGTCCGCATAACCTGCTCTGTCTAGTGATGATCAGAGTTTGTTAAAAAGTTTCTAAGAAAGCATAAGGGAAATATGACTTTTAGAACACATTCATCACATATTCACCCCTGTGACTGTGAGATCAATTCCATTTATCTTGCATGAAAGTGGCAAGGTATGAGCTATCTTCTGGTGAAATTTTAAGATTTTATGGCAGTTTTGTACTTTGTTTATAATTGCTGGTGCTTTCCAGAAACAAAAAAAAAATCCCCTCAAAAAACCACCAAATGCTAACAGTTTGGATGTCACATTTTCCCTGAAAATTTTAAAAACAGACAGAAGATTTTTTTTCCTTGCTATACTTCTTTACATGAAATTATTGAGGAGAACCTTTTCACATAATTTTACAGATTCTGGTCTCATCCTTCACCCATTTCATCATCTTATGTTCTCAGGCTAACATGCATGTGTAAACTTCACTGTGCACAGGGGTGAGCATGGTCAGAGCATCCAGGGTTCTGGACACTGCTGTAATGCAGCCACTAACAGGACTAGGCACAGTTCTGGTGTTATGATACTAAAGCAAAGGAGTGGTTCCATGAGTTAATTCCATGAGATATTAGCTGTTTATCTTTGGCTTTGGCTGCTTTAACCAGAAGTAATTGTATCCTGGAAGCATGGTACAAGCGCATTGATTGAAAGAGTGCCTTTTTGCAGTCACACGAGTGCCTGTGTACAGAGCCTCAAACAGACCAGCACTGAGGGTGCACACAAAACCCACTCTCCCGTGTGTTAGCAGTGCCAGAAAGCCACAGGGAATGAAAAGCATCCCCTCCTTAGCTGAGCACTAGGAACCTGTATTTCTAGTCATTTCTGTTTGCAGAACTAAACTGAACTCCTCTGCAGCCCAGGTGGGAGGCAGAGCTGCCCTGGCTCCTGGCAGGAGCTTGAGCTGCAGAGCTCCCGGAGCCCCAGACCCAAAAGGAAAATCTCCACAGCAGGCAAGGGCAGAGCAAGTGCCACTTCCCCAGAGACCTGACCCTCAAAACATCAGAGACAGCAGCTCTGCTAACCCTCCATGAGCTGAGGGCCAGGGAAACAGGAGTTTGGGAATCTGCCTCCTAGGTTCTGGGGAGCAGGGGTGGGTCCTTCACCCGCTAATGCCCAGAGGGCAAAAAGTGCCCAATACCTCCTTATTTGAGCAGCATTTGGGCAGCCCAGGATGCTCTGGTGTGGAGCAAGTTTAGACACAAGATTGCAAGTGTTCCCAACATGAGGGATGCCCTATTTTCTACACAAGCACACAGCTGCCATACCAGAACTGGGCAGAACTGGAAAATTATACCATATATTAATGTGGCATGTGAGAGGGTTACGGTTTACCTTTTGTTCTTATTTAATGAGAGAGTGGGAGAGGAGGGGGTTAAGGGAGGGGTGAGATTATGATAGATGAAGAGAACTGGCTTGGCTAACTCTCCATAGCCTGTAGCTATTGCAATATTTATGAAAGGGAAGGTGCACCTTGGCAAGCTAACCTGCCTGAAATTGGAAGGTTTCAGATGAAAGGGAAACCCTGTAAAGTAAAACTGGGTGGTGCTTGAGAGGAGCACGATGGCAGGGAAAGAAAATCCATCTCCTCACCAGAGTTTCCATTTCTGAATGCTTTGCTTTGCCTAAAAAAAAACCCAAAAACAAAAACTAAAACACCCAAAAAAACCCACAAAGGAAAGCAACTTGGCCAGGCCTGCCCGCTCCCAGAGCACAGGAACCAAAGTGCCAACAAACATCAAACTCCCTTTTCACAACTGGCAGAGGTCCTCTGGTATGTGCTAACACTGCACATTGCCCTGCCTGCGAGGTTGGAAGGGTCCCATCCCCAGAGTGGCTGATTTCTACTGCATTTTCCTGAGTTTTGAGGTTATTTGCACAGACAGGGCAGGGCCCTTGGGTGTCTATTACAGGTCTGCTTTTTCAAGAGGAAAAGCTTGAAGATGCTATCATGAATGGCATTTCCTGCTTCTCCTACAATTCTTATTGACATAGAAAAAAAGAAGAATTTTCTGTCAATGTTACCAAGATCTCTTATTTACTAAACTCTGTATCAGCACAGGGCTTGGACTTTTTTAGAACAAAAAAGGATGTCAATGATATAAGTATGAATGTCAGGATCCTGCAAAACATACCCTTGATTACTTTTTAACAGAGGACATGGAAACAACTTTGAAAAATTTCAGGAAAATATTTGATATAATACAGATAATTTTTAATTAAGATCTTGCCTGTGGGCAGACCCACAGCCCTGGCATCTCTGATCTGCCAGCACAAGGCACTCCCAGTATCCTGTACTCCTATGGAAGGAGCAACCTCTGTGCATGCAGGGATGGGTTTCTTTTAGTTGCTTAACTGTTTCCTCCACAAAGCAAATATAGATCTCATTCTCTCCTCCCACCAAAAAGAAGGGTTTCAAACAGACTGGATGAGTGGCTGTGCTTTCTATTGCCTTCATTTTTTAAATTATAATTTCCCTAATTTTGATCTCAATCTATCGCTAAATACAAAAGAGCGGTCTGAAAGCTTCAAAAGAGAATGGTGTGATTTTTCCAGCAGTTTTCCTTATTGTCCCTGCCTTCCCACGCCAGCCCTGGCGCACAGGGGCAGGGGAGGAGAATGCTTGGCACTCTGGAGGTTCTCACACCCCTCTCCTGTCTAGACCAGGGCTATGTCTGATTTTCTATCACCCCAAGGCTACAATTTCCAGTGAAGAAAGTATTAAATTCAAAACCATCTGCCCATCTCGGCTCCTTCCGAAAAGTCAAAACCCATCAGAGGCCAAATTCCCACGTCTGGCATCAGAAAGGCTCTTCTCCCATTTGCAGCTCTAACATCATCATTGCCCAGCCCATGACGTTAAAGGCTCTCACAGTGTGTTTGGGGCAGGGACAGGCACTTGTGGATTTCACAGGGGCACAGAGAAAAGGGTGGGTACAGCACGGAGCAAAGGTGCTGGGAGCTGGGCAGGATTTAACCCATTTAAATGTACTCCTTGTCAGACTCGTTCTGTTGTCCTCTGACTTTTCCCTGCAGAGACCTTTGGCTCAAGTTTGCCTGCTGCTGACTGGGGCAGAATCTCATTTGCAGCATTAATCACGGGCAGCTCTCCCCGGGGCTCGGTGGCAAGCCGGGGTCAGCGCTGGGCTGCTGGGAGGGGAGGAGGAACAAGGAGAGTCACTCAATCTGCTGCCTGGTGTCACAAGTGATTTATGGCCTGCTTCAAACACAGCCATTGATCTGCTCTGCTTTCCCCAGCACGCTTGTCAGTGTGTAATAAAGCCAATGGGAATTCCTGGGTGTTGAGTCAAAGTTAAGTATGCTCAGGTTTACTTATTTAAAAAAACACACCTGAAGTCTCCCCATTTGGGAAACAGCTCAAGATTTACAATCCTGGAGAAATTTGCAAGGGTAAGAACAAGAAATACAACCCCAACCAGCCCTTCAGGCAGCTGGCCAATTAATCTTCCCTTTGCTGTCTGCTGCTTGTTCTCCTTTCTGCCTTCAGCACTTTTGGAAGATCTAAGCCAGGCAGCAGCAGTGACTTCCTCCCGCCTGGCCCGCAGTGAACCCCCGGGATCCGTCCCGGAGGTGAACCCGGCCATCCCTGGGCTGCATCTCCCAGAAAGGCTGCTCTGGAAATCACCTGCTGCTCTCAGTGCAGGTGAGCCCCAGGGCCAGGCCAAGCGCCCTGTGGGCCCAGCAAGGCAAGGGCTCTGTAGCCACAGGAGCTCCCCAGCAAATGTCTGCTCAGCTCCATGCTGGCCCGAGCTCAGAGGAACACTGACCTCAGCAGCTCTGGGTCTTGGGGGCCTTTCCAAGGATGGTTCTCTCCTCACCTGGCATTGCTGCAAGGAGGGAGGAGGTGGAGGGGCAAGCCAGGTCAGGCAAAACATGACTGTGCCACTGGCACTGCAGGATGGTGCATGGTGAGGGATAGCACAAGGCACTGAGTTCTCCCCCTGCTGCTCCAGGTCACCTGAGCCACAGCCCGCCTGTGGGTTTGCATCCAGGCCATGTAGGATGAAGGAGAGCATGGACTGAATGGCAAGAGAGGCACCTTGCCCAGAAGGCAGCCCAGATGCCACCAGACAGTTCATACTGTTCTGCCCTTGCAGGGTCTGTCCTTGATTATAACATCTGTGCCTTTCACTTCCATCAAGAAGGAAACATTGCTCTATGGCATAGCATGGGTAATACATTTAAAATACTGAAAACGTAACATTTTTGTCCAGTAAAATGATGTAAGGCTTTGATCTTAGTTCACTTAAGTCTTAGTCTTAAATTATCTTAGTCTCTTGCTTTGCTCTTGATTTAAAAGCAAATAATAAAAAAATCCCCAATAAAACAAATCCACATTTTCTCATGCAACCTTTTGAAAACAAAAAATTTGCATCATGCATCAGAAATATATCAGCAAACTCTCAAAATTCTACTTCTCAAGAGTATTTTTCCTAAAAGTAGCATTTCCAATGCATTTTTCTTTTTCTAATCAGAAAACATTGACTGAGGAACCTAATCAGAAAGTAGTTGATAAGCTCCAGCAATTTGTATCCTTACAATATATTCATTTTTTGGGCAAAGAGAATTCTCGTTAACAATTACTAGGCAGTAGAATAATGAGATTTCAGGAGCTGCTCCACGGATTTCATTAAAACTGCCAACCTAGGAGCATGTCATGCTCTATTTCAGAGCACTCACAAATGCTCAGCTCCTCTGAGGAAGGGCAGGGGTGAACCATGGTATCTAAAGGTATCTAAAAAAAAAAATCACAGAATTCCCAATCAGCAGCCATTGAGAAGATGTTGGCTCCAGTTCAATGGATTTTCAATTTCAGCTACTGTACATGTCATAACAATCAAACTGTGTGAAATAGAGAGCAGCAGGTTCCTAAGAAATATTAACGCCAAGTCTGATTGAGTAATGAAGGAAAATGCACACCTATGGGACTTTCCACAATTCTTATCTGTTCTCAAAATCCCCAAGGGACACACATCTTCCAGTCTCTTTCTTTTTCTGGGATGAACTTCCCAGCACTCTGGGGAGGAAAGAGAGAAGGTGGAGGAATAAAAAATCCCTTTTGAATGAAACATTGAATTAAATGCCAATGAAATGTTGATATTTAAAACTCCCACTCATATATGGACAGTCTGGGAAGGTCAGCCAACAGGGGTGCTGGATTCCCAGCCTAATGAATAGAACAGCTTCAGATTTTCCCTGAGCACAATTTTCGAGAAACTCAGTCCTTGTTATTGTATCTTCCCATTTGAAGATTGCCTGTGACGCGCAAAGGGACAGTGAGAATTGGGAAGAGGTGATCTCCTAGGAAAGGAGGCCATTTTGTGGCCAAGACCAAAACTGCTAGCACAGAAAGAGGGAGTTTTTGCTTTCTGTACTTCAGTTTATATTTGCCCTCCCAAGTGACAGCAAAGCTGTCCCTACAAGTGCAGCAGAGACATCAAATGCCCCTGCACTGAGAGTGCCAGCATCTTCAGTATAGATTAACACCACCGACTCCTTTGCCTTTCTGAGGCAGATTTGGCGACTTTTCTTGTCCAGAAGGCAAGTCCCAGGGTGATAAAAGCAGCCAGCTTGTCCTGCTAGCAACACAGACACTGCCTCATCCCTGTAGCAGAGGGAAGCTTTGTCCCAATAGACCCTGCCTGGCTAAATCCTACTGTAGCAACCAGCTGGAGTCTGCATGTAAACAGCACACACATCCAAAAGCAGCTGGGCAGCTTGAGTAAATGCTGGCATTCACAGCCAAGCCCTTGGAGCCCTGCTCAGGCATAAAAATTGTCTGCAGTACAATCCTTGCAGTATGGAGCTCTCAGCTTTGTGACTGAGCCCAGGAGTGGTTCCCCTGAAGAACCCCAGGTTAAACTGGTTGCCAAGAAAATATTCTGCTGGTACACATCAACCCCTGACTTCAGTGCCAGCATTCTCCCAGCTGAGCAGAATTAGGTCTAGAAGTGTATGGCATCACCTCAGCAGGAAAAGGATTTGTGGGGATCTGAGGACAATGTTTTATACTGGCTGAGAATCTGGCCCTAAATGTTTTACAAAACTTGGTAGAAAACTGCACAGACTGCTGCCGAGAGGGATGCTCATTTTGGGGCTTTAGAGGAAAGACAGAGGCAGATTTGAACCTGTGACTTCCCCAGAATCACACAGCGCAGACCCAGCAAGAGAAGTGCTGCATTTGAAATAGGCTCATACAGTGCCAAACACTCCCTCACACTCTCCCAGATAAAGTGAGAGGAGTTGCTCTTCCACCTCCCAGATCAAGCCTTGAACAAGGCAATTAATTTGAAAAGGGCAATTTGATTAGACAGACTCAATTTTGCCTGGAGTAAAAAAACATCCATTAAATAACACCAGCAAGTGAAAAGGTGCTCAGTTTCCCCTGGGCTCTCTGGCTGTGTCAGTTGGGAGTGTACATGGTAATGGATTCATCAGAGCTAAAGGTGACAAGCTGGGGTTTACCACAAGGTGCTGTAAACATGGTATTTTGTATTTTTCGAACTTCACACAGGAAAAAACCCCAAGATGTTCAGGTTTTGACAAGACTGACAGCAAGAAGGAGTACATGGGGAAGTGACAGACACCTGCCTGTGTTCCTGCTACCCTGAACACTGTCCCAGTGCAGGAGCTGCCACACCAACAAAACCAATGTTAAATTCATCTCCAACAAACTGGGATAAACATTGGTGGAAGCTGGGAGATACTGTCCTTGTGGGAGATACTCCCATGATCAGGCTACAACCAGATCGTCTCGCTGGTTCAAATATCTAGAAATCTCACATCTCTACACTCAGGAATGACCTTACAGCCACAACTTCCTTTCACCAGTTTAAATGTGGTGTGTTAAATTTATCTGAGAAGCAGATGAGAGCCTTTCCTGGAGGACCACAGAGTTACAGAAACAGTGGGTGAGATGCAGAGCCATCACTGCTTTGTGCTGTGTGTTCTCTCCATCCAGGGGGCTGGAAAGTGCTCTCTACCTTCTAGCTCAGTGGCTGTGCATGCCCACCCACCCACCCAGGCTTGTTCACTGCTCTGCAGTATTTTCTAGGCACAATCTGGTGATGAACAGCCCACACTGACACAGCCTGAGGTACACTGCCACCAGGCACATGCTTGCACATTTAATCTGGCTGCAGAAGCAGCAGTGCCTCTTGGGACACCCAATTCAGACCACGGAGGGGAAAACCAGTACCCAAATCACACAGATGCCTTTGGGAGCATCTGTCAGTATTGCCATAACGTGGTATCTGCTGGGCTCATTTAGCACTAAATTAGTAACATTTTGACTAACTCTAGGTGTTTGAGCCAAGGTTGCAGAGGACACCATTAACCATGGTACACAGCACTACTGCATGCCCCTATAGGGCTCGAGTTCATGGCAACCCCCTTGGAAAAACTTGGAATATCTGCTTATTGTGCAAATTGTAACAATAGCCTTTGTGCCCTGACTGTATGGTAATGGAGCGTGTTTAAGCCACTGACAATGCTGAGTTCCTTGAAGTTGCTAATGGGTTAAAGCTGGGACATCTGGTGAAACACTAGCCTCAGCTGTTCCTCAAGTGACATCTTCTTGGGTCAAATTTATCTCTTCTTGCCAGTCCATCTGCTCACAGCTTGTCAGTGATAAACACTTGAGAGCCACAGAGCAAGCGAGGCAGCAGACAGCAGTGAAGGACAGCATCTTGGAGTCTAACTAGATAGTGATATGGGAGCAAAAATAGCCCCAGTGCTCTCCCCCTCCCAGTCATCTTCCTCCCGTTGCTCTCCAGGGTCAGGGTCAGGCCAGGGAAGCAGTGTGTGCCACGCTGAGCACAGAGCCCAGACAGGCCACCCAAGGGCTAAGGAGAGGTCTGTTTGTTGCCTAAGGTAACAAGGAAAAAGCCAACACACACTGCTCAACACGCTACTGTACTTGCTCGTCCTTCCAGTGTCCCAGGGGAAAGGTTCACACCTGTGCTTCCAGCTGGTGAATGTTCATTTCCTTCTGCAAGGCACTCAGAGCTTCCCAGTCTTTGCTGGCCCCCCTGGGCAGCCCTGCCCACATACCAGCCCAGAGCAATGCAGCAAGAGGCACAGGGGGCTGGGGGCTACCAGGGGAGGCACAGGGGAAATGTGCTGCTCAGGAGGAGTTGGTACATCCAAGGTCCATTGTCTCCTTGCCCATGTCTCTAGGAAAGACACCTTCCTTCCAGAAGGCAACGACCCTCACTGTAGACATGACTATAACACACACACACACACAGAGTGCTCTCCAAAGCACAAACTCAAGAGCCCCAGGTCACCCTGCAGCCTCTAAAACAACGAGGTGGGGGTTGAACACGACTTCCCCCACTGTTCCAAGGGGATTATGTACCTGAGACCAAAATGGTATAAACTCATCCAAAAAGGGAAATAATGCAAGGATTCTTGGAGGTTAACTGGTGTGTGTGTGAGTGGGCAAGGATTCACTTCACATTAAGTGTACTCTGGGAAAAACAGATTAAATTTTCCTTGGTGTCAGCTGACCAGCAATGACCTCTGAAGATGCATTAACCTGATGGGTCTCAATCTAGTGAATAAATATTTTGGTTTAAAATGGGCAGACACAGCACAAAGACCACAGTTTTGCCCCATGAGTTACAAGGGTGTATTCACAGTTAAACAAGCACTCTGTGCTTTAAGTCTTGCTGCCACAGTGGTGATGTCCTGCAGCTAGTGAGGATCAGTTTCAAATTGGCCCTTTTCTATGCAATGAGAAACTTCTACCTTGAGTCACTGGGATTCTTTCACAGCAGTGTCATAACACTGCCCTGTGCTATTGCAATGCACCTGCTCGTGGCCCAGTGCTGCCCCAAACACTGCAAGGAAACATCATCATGACCCCCATGAAGCAACAAGGCTTCTTGGCATGCTACGAATACCCTTGAAGAGAAAAAGCTTTTTCACACCACCAGTGCTATGCAACTGCTCTAATGAGCCACACGACTATAAGGAAAGCATTTGCCTTCTCCATCCCCCCAATTAACTACATTACCATCACAACCACCCCCCTGTGCCTGGCGTGCTGGCAGAGCCCACGGTTCAAGACGTGCTTGATGCATTGCTGCACAGCAGATCAGGGCACAGACATTTTAGTGTGCGTCAGACACCACATTTCTCCATCCTTGAAACTGATCCTGCCAGAGTGTGCTCTCTGCAGAGCCAGGACTTTAACCCGAGAGCGCAGCTGCATTTTTAAGGATCATGTTAATGCAGTGTTGTGGTGGGGATTTTGTTCAAGGGAGGATGGCTCCACTCTGACCTTTGGATCTAGAGGCACGCTTTAAAATTAAAACCTTTCTTCTTTGGTGACCCACCACCAATTTATCTCCATTCATACAACAGTGGAATTCTACAAAGTGTTTGTGTTCTTATCTGGTAGTGTGCATAGCACTTTGTGCATGCCAGCAAAGGCCAAGAGAAGAACAATACGTACTCTTTATTTTTAACCCAAGAAGTCTTTTATAGGTGTGTTAACTCACAAAAGGGAGAAAGACCTTGGTAGTGCCCATCTGGCACGGTGGTATCCCAGCTCTGATCTTGGAGTCAGAGCCACAGACCAAGAAATTACATTAAACCAACAGTAGAGCCAAGCCAAAAGGCTCCTTTGGAAGCCTGGACTCTGGTGAAGAGGGAGCAGCGAGGATGGTGGCCAGGAAGAGGAGCAGCAGCACTGGGAGCCCTGCTCTGCTTCTGCTGCCACGCGCTCCTGATCCACTGTGGCAAGTCCTCTCCTCGCCATGAATTTGCTTCTGGTCCTGCACTGGCCCATCCACGGGCAGCCTGGAGGCACTGTGTGCTCTCGACATCCCTGCTGTGCACCCTCGGCACAGCCGGATCCACGCCGAGAAATGAGGCTTCCTTATGCTTTTAATTGTGCTACCCTCTAGTGGCCAATGCCATCCCCTTGGAGCTCGGATCTCCACTCCTGGCAGAGGACAGGCCTTGGACTGTGAGCCTGCAAGACCAGAAGGGAGCTTGGAGCTGTGCAGAAATGACTTGCACATTTGAAAGGAGACAGAGCCCTGGCAAGCTCAAATGCCATCCCAGGCTCCACCATCCCAGCTCTGCTTTGGTCTTAGGAAGGGCAAGATCTCCCTGCCCAGGCTGAGAGGTCTTGGCTTGATATTGAGCAGGGTGAAGCCAGCTCAATATCAAGTGCTTGCAACACGAAAAGCATCACCAAATTATCGCTCTTGGCAGGCTCTCCCAGAGAACATGCTTCTTTCCTTCTCTGCTGTCTCACACCAGGTGCTCCAGCAGCTTGGATGGCAGCAGAAACACTCAACACGTCAATAAAAACGGGTTAGAATTCAAGGAACATCCTTGCAATTACCAAGATAATTGCTACATTTCAGAACCAAACATTACTTAATGGCGCTCAATTGTCTTGTGGCAGGGCCTGCAATGGCAGCAACTAATTGCTTAACTGAAGACTTTCTTCTTTCCACCCTGTGTCAACACCAACGCATGTAATTAGGCCATTGGTGCAGGGAGGAGAGGAGATACCTGTCGTGAAAAGTGGGGTTAAGTGGCAGCGACAGCCATGTTCCAAAGTTCAGAGGACAAGTCTTGCCTCTGACTTTATTAGGACATGAAGCAGAACCTCAAAAGCCCAGGAGGGAACAAGGATGCAGGCTTTTTCTTCCTGTCTCTGAACAAAGACCTCAAATGACTACACAATGTGACTAGTGACCCTCTTATAAGCCTATAGGCCCCTGAGGCTCAGATGCATGTCAGTAGCCTTTTCACAGTTTATCAGTCTGCAGAGTTCAGAGATACTAACAAAAAGAAAAAAACAATCAATTGCCTGAAAGCTAACAGAAGACTTTGCTTTGGTTACTTTCAAGCTGTTGAAAACCTGCTTGTTGTTAACCTCTTCACTGAGCATCTCTCTCATGAAAGAGAAGCAATGGGAAAATAGGTGCACTTGTTATTTGCCATTTCATCACTTCACAAATCTCTGCTACCTCAAGAACTCTCTTAAGCAGAGCCTTTCACTTTGCTTTGACAGAGAACTACTCCTTGTCCCTCAAGTTCCTGCTCCTTCTCCCTGGCTTTTTCAGCCTCTCCTCTACTTGAGGTGGAAACACAAGAGCCCAGATCAGGCCACAACCCTTGAGAACATCAGGTCCTGGTGTCTACTCCTCATGGTCATGTTTGGTTTGTCCCTCTGACCAGACAGGGTTCACCACAGAGCCAGCCCCAGGCCTTGTGTCCTGAACATTGGCTACCCTGCATCCAAGGGCTGTTCCTGCTCAGCTCTGCTCATCCTTTTCAGACTCACGTTTCTCAGACAGGAATTCCCAAGGCCATTTTGCTGGTCAGTAACCAGCTCTACTCCCTCCCTTTGAAACCCCTCCTTTCTACTCTTAAGGACAGTTTATTTCTACCATTCATCATAGTTTCCACAGAAGCAATAAACAATCTAGGATTGAGTGTCCTGCTCAGAGCGTCCCCCTTGGGAGCCTTCAGTTTGATGTAAAACTGTCTGTTCTGTAAAACTGTCTGCTTTTGTATGTTTGTGTGTTTGACTTATAGTTACAGTTTACTGTCATCCTTTAAGTTACTGAACAGTCCTGTGAAAATTTGAGACAAAGGCTTCAGGGTCCCAAATTTTATCTTTCAAATCTCCATTTTCCTCTGCTACATGAAAAGCTTTCACAAGCTAATGGACATGGTCTCCTCCCCAGAGCACCACACCAGTTTGTCCTCATTTCTCCCCATCGTTTATGTCCTGTGCATGCTCTTTGGACTTGTATCCAATTACAAGCTGAGAAAGGGGACAGGAGCCAGTGGGGTACTAAGACCTTGTGGATTCAAACTGGTCGCTTAAAAGAATCATAACCCAGCAAGGGAATAGTTAACACTCCCTAAAACTGAGGCAGTTTCATAGCACACAGTTCAGTTTGCTAGCAACTCCATTTTCACACGCACACACACGGGCTAATTGTTTCACAGGAATAACCTCACCTGCAATTAGACACTGTTTTAAGCCTTTGATCTCTATAACTCTCCAGAGGACAGCAAGATTCCCACATTAAAGTGTTCTATTATTTTATTCCACATTTGGGAGTGACCCTGTGCTTCTGGATTTATTAAAAAAAAAGTCCTTACCTGATCTCAGCAATTCCCATTGAGCTGAGCAAGGCTGGGGCAAATGGAAAAGCTCCCTTTGGGGGCTGGTTCTCCCAAGTGTTAAGGATAAGTGACTACAGCCCCCACCTGATGGCCTTCACCTGCTCTCTGAGCAGACTGCTGCTCTGCCAGCATCAAACCCACCCCGGAGATGGACTTCTTGGGGACAGGTCTTGTCTTGCTGACTCACTTCCTGGGGTAAATTTATTTCTTTGAGCTATTGTCCAATTCAGAGTTAAGGATCAGCACACGTTGTTCCTTTCCAGAGAGCTCACCTTAGCCACAGGATAGGAGACATCTGCATCTGATCCTGAGCACCAGCTCAGGCCAGAGGGTGCACACAGCTCCTGAAGAGCAGGTTGCCAGATTTTGCCTGGCTGTTTTTCTAAGGAAAGGGATGGGGCAGAGCAGGTAGCTCAGAGGCCCAAGCCATAGGTTTGGTCCCAAAGAAAACAAAATGTCAAAGCCTCAAGGCTCTTAATTAACTCTATTAGAGTGATAATCATGGCCTGCCCAACCCCAGGGGAATGGAAAAAACCCAGTGTGAAATGCATATAAAGGTTTTGGACTAAAACATGAATATTTTCACCTACTGTCAGCGGTTAGAAAGCAGTGGGGGTGGTAGGATGGTGAAAAGATCCTCAGCTGAAGGAGTTTCTGGTTTAGCACCAACACGTAGGAAACAACCTAGAAGTCAAAGAGATTTCTGTGAAATGTATTTGCTTTTTGCAGGGCTGCTTTCGAAACACCTGAAAATTTTAGACTATATCCTTTACAGTTCATCAGTGCACAGTAAAATATGCCCCTAACCACTTTTTTTTTTTTTTTTAATTAGATGTGGCTTAAAAATAAATCTCTCACATTTCCTTGCAAAAGAACAGATAGGACAGTGCTTTAAGAGATCCAGCATTGCTTCCATGCCTAACTGCAAGAGCTGGGCTCCAGCGATGAGGCTCTTTCCAACTCACAGGGATGTGCTTCCAGAAACTGGTTCAAGGGAGCAGGAGAGGTGCCTGGTTCCTACAGCTGCCCAAGTCCATTCAGTGGCTGTTACTGTAACTTCACAGAATCATTGAGTATCCTGATGTGGAAAGGGCTCAGGAGGATCATGAAAGTCCAGTTTTCGGCCCTGCACAGGACGGCCCCAAGTTCTGTCACTTGGGAGCTTCCTTCTCCCGCTTTGGATATAAAGACACGTTACAGGAGTCAGGGCAAAGCCACCCCTCCAGGGCACCATTCCAGGGCTGGTGTGAAAGGACACAACATCAGGTAGGTAGCAAGAGGTAGGAGTTACTCCTGTCACTCAAACTATGTGGGTTTGGAGTTTCAGATGTAGCACCAGGAAGATGCATAATTGGAGCACCCCAGAAGCTGCTTTAAATTATGAAATCAGCTTAATTTGCCTGCTGCCTTTGGAAGGAAAACTTCACACCAGCTTTTTTCATCTGAGCCTGCAGGCAGGAGATGCTGGCCCCAGCCATTTGGTGGGATCAGCACAGCTTTTTCTCCTGCCTTATGCAGTTGTGGACCCCCAGCACATGCTGATAAAGGAGGTTTTAGAAGACAGCCCAAAAATGCAGTGCTGTCAGGGTGGAGACCTAGCGGGCTCCCCAGCTCTGCTTTAGGTAGTGCTTCTCCTGCCAGCTGCCCACCAGTGCAGTGTTCTTGTCTTTAAGCACATGGCACATGAGTGGCACCAAATTCAAAAATCCTTCCCTCACTAGGCACCAGCTCAACCCACGGTCTCAGCTGTGAAATGTCTCTTTCATCTTCTTTGGTTGTCAAACCTACAGTGTCAGCTCATCACTTATAAAAGCCTCATATCACAAAGTCTCTCTGAAGTGTGGTTTGCCCCAGTCACAAAAAACCCCCCACAATCACAAATAATGTGTACTCAAAACGATCACCTAAAGGTTGGCTTTGCTTTCTGGCTTCTTCACTTTCAGGCAATGCACATTTCACCCTTTCAAACTTTTCTTTGCTAATCTGGGAACTGAAATTTCACTTTGATGTTAGTGAGTATTGAGATGAGGGCAGAGAAGTGCAAGTGGCTGACTGGCCCTGGCTTAATGCACAACCATTCCCCAGCTGAGCCACAGGCTCATCACCCTCCCACCCTGACCCACAGCTCAGCTCAGCCGATGCTGCAGCCACTCTGCACCAGGAGAAGTGTATTACTGTCACAGCCTGGACCCTCTGTCACACTTCCAGAGCTGGCATTTAAAGGGGAAAGAAAGGAAAGCCTAAGTAACATGAATTTCCCAATTAAAAATCACTGACTTGTGACACTCAAGACTTTATTTTCATCTTTAAGCCCAAAAGGCCTCTGGGATATGAGCCCTTCTGCATTGGTGTTACTGCATCTCACTGAGGGCAGACCTTGTCAGTGTTTCATCATCTCCTTTCCTCTCACAGGTCCCTGACCTTCCCACGTGACTGGAAGGAGTCAGAGAATCACGGTCTGTGCTGCCCTGGTACCTGCGGGTAGCATTCAATAACAGGTGCTGCAGGCACAGGGCTGCTCCCGCCCTGACCCTCCTGCCACAGGACTGTCAGGCAGCTGCTCTGTCTAAACTGTACCCTGCCTAACAGAGGACAGTGCTTGTCTTTTTTCCTCCCCTCCTCCTCCGCTTGAAGCTCTTATTTCTCACCTCCCACTGCAACACTTATCAGAGAGTATATCCTTCACCTCCAGCTCAGCGTCCCTTTCCTCAGACTGGAAAGTCACTGATGATGGGGGTGGAGGTGGCAGCTTGTTCTCAGCTCATTAATCTATCACAAACCTCTGCAGCAGGCTAGCTGCCTCCAGCCCTGATTCATTTTCAAGCACAAAGGATGTTTGTGTTTGATTGGGTATGCTGGATAAATTATTCCAAGCTGTGAATTTCATTTCATCACTGATCACAGACACGGGTTGAAATCCTGTGCATGAAGTCGACAAGTGAACTTCCATTGACCTCCAAGGCAAGGTGGGACACTGGTCACCCTGAAACAAGTAATAATGTAAATTAGATCAAAGGGGTCCATAGGAAGGGGATATGAAAGAAGAGATCATTCACATCATCCTTATCTTTACTCCTGATCTGTGGATTCACACATGAAGGGGATCTTTGCTTTCCTGTATCTCTGGTAGCTGTGAAACCCAAACACATCATTAAGGTTCCTCACAGCCTAGACAAACCCCAGAGGTTGCTAACCCAACCCCAAGATGCTCTCATAACATCAGTCAGACCTTTCAGCTTTGCTGGTCGCTCTGGTATCCCTATGGATAAGGGATGCTTCTCCTCTGGGCACAGAGAAATCTCTGCCTCCCTCCAGCAGAAAGCTTTCCCATGGGCCTCTCACCATCCCTGGAAGTGTCACTACGGGGCTTATGGCTGGTGGCACAGCTTCAGCACTGCTCATTTTCCAGCAGAGGAGATGACTCAGACTCCCTTTCCAAGGACATAAAGGGTCCCCCCTCCAAACTGGTAAATCCATCAAGTGCTCAATATGGAGCTCTCCCAGGAATCAGGAGAAGCAAAAACCCCATTTAATTTCGTAGTCTTTTTTTCTTGAATGCCAGTGATTGTGCAGTAGGGTCTAGATGTGCATGCCTGGCTCTTTTTTCACCAAGACCCCAAACCTCAAAGTCAGACCAGGGAAATCAGTTACAGATTTCAAACAGTTTCTCTCAGCACCTCTACTGTGCCCAGGCACACTGGAGTGAGTTCAGTCCTGCATGAAATCAGCTGCCAGTTCTCAGCCCTGCCCTGTAGTGCAGCATCCTCTTTGAACAAAGCCCCTGTATCACATATATCATCTCACAGGAGAGACAGGGGGAGAAAGAAAAGGGGGGTAAACAGGTGGCAGGAGGAATAGAGAAGAGAGCAGGACACACAGTCATGACCTGCACTTGTTACTAGTGCAGCAATGCACATCTGCACTTCACAGCTTGTGGTCTGCGCTCTGGAGCTGCTGAAGGTCTAATGGCTTCTTCCACTGCTGTGCCATGATGTGCCATGTCCTTGTCTGGGCATTACAGGCCCAGGAGGAAACCCTTAGGGAAAAGCTGCTCAGCATTAACTGTGCTCAGCAGGGCAGCATGGGCAACCCCTCCCTGGCTGAATGATGGATGGCCTCAGCACTGCAACCTCCACAAAAACACACTTGCCTGAATCTCTCCACGGCACCTCACTGGCCTCCAGAGCCTAATTCCTGAAATTAGGTACTAGGGCAGAGGTTTTTGGTTTCCAAACCAGACAATGTGCTGGAGAGTGGCCAGGGGCTGTGGGTACACAGAGCCAGGGTGGGGTAATTTGGGGGAAGCTTTCTGCCTACAGGGAGAGCAGGATGCATGAGAGCAGGTCTACAGCTCTCAGCTGGAGCAAAAATTACCAGCAGATTATCATCCTGATAGCAAGATTTAGTGCAAGGAGGGCCAGGCCAGGTGAGTCACCCTGCTGCTGCTGCTGCCAGTCGTTGGGGCTGCTGATGGCTGTGATAACCCAGTGAGCACCCAGTGGGGACCAGCAGGGAGATTGCCAGGGTAGTTATGGAGCTGGGCACTCTGGAATGTCAGCAGCTGCTGCCTGTGCCCCTTTGCAGCACCACATACTGCAGAGGACAGAGCCCAGGGCCCGAGACATGCCAGCTTTTGCCACTTGTCCCTTGGGTGGACTGCACCCTGAGCACAGTGCAGCCAATCCTATCCAGGAATTGGGTGTGGAAGCAGATTTTGCTCCACTGCAAGCTTCTCCTCTGGAGGGCACATGAGGAGCTGAACAGCTCCCAATCCCAACCTGGCAACAGCTGAACATGGCTCACTGAGCCATGGTTGAGCACCAGGCACTAAAACCTGTGGCAAGCCCAGACCAAAGATCTTAAAGAACTAAAGCAGAAGGGAATAAATTCCCCAAACAAGAAACAGCCTCTCTGGTTGTTTTCAAGAACACCAGGCCCTGGTGAGACAGGAAGGTCTCTGCTGTCCTCAGTTCAGTCCCACAGCAGATGAATGAGCTCAGACACTTGTGCTTTGCTTCAGAGTTTGCATACCCAGCACCTCACCCATCCCAGCAGATAGTGTCACATCAGGTATAGTTTTGACACCGTGGTCTCTTACCCTCAGTGTGGGTCTAAATAGAACTGGGATGGGCTCCCAAACAGTTCTGCTCAGTCTGTGAGCCAGGGATCACATCGCACCAGAGGGTGTGGAGAGGCCCTTGACACCAAAATGTTTTGACAATCAAACATCCCCAAACAACTCTAGGCATTGAGCACAGCTGATGCACGGGTGGCCAAAGCAGCTTTGAGCTGTCCAGAGCTACACAGACACATAACAGAGAGCTCAGCAAATCCTTCCTGAGAGGTGGTGTGAACTCCCTGGTTACTGCTGCACTCAGAGCCAGCTGTCCTCTCTGCACACCCAGTGCACCTATGCTGGTGAGGCTGATGGGAGCCCCAGTCTGTGCAAGCGGAGATTCTGGTGCTGCTGACTGCTTGGTTTTCAGGAGCCACATATACCCTACAGATCACAAGAAAGCCATCACCCCCTCAAGCCTTTCCACATGGCCAGCACTGCAGCCACCAGCACATCCCACAGCAGAAGGAAACGGAGATTGCAGATGCTGCTGAACAGTCCCTGCAGGCATGAGGCTGCACAGACTCACCACTGTAACCAGCAAAGGATGGAGAGCTCACACTCCCTGGCTGACACTATTGCAACTCCTGCTAAAGAGCAGAGATAGTGGCTGGCCCTGCTTTGCATTGGGGGTCTCTCTCCCATGGATGCACTCTAAGCCCAAACATATCATCCTCTTGCTGGCGCTCCCCTCTTCCCTTTGCTCCAGGTGGAAGCAGTGACTGGATGTGATGAGGTGCTACTTGGCTTGAAAAATCTTTAGATGTTGCAATTTGTTGCTCAGGGGCTGCAGCTGGACGAGATTAGATTACACTGGGCTAACCAGAGAGATTTTTCCTCTGGGTTTCTCCAGCTAGAAACTAACCACAGATCATGAAGCAGCAAGAAGACCTAAAAAAATGTTAACATCTGAAATGCTTTCTCACAGAGCACGTCCAATTAACAAAAGGTCAAAAGAGAAATTAAAAGTAATCATTGGGGTCAGAGGTTGTACACTGCACTGAGTACTGAAATTACTCACCCTGCTGCAGTCCAGCTACAAGATTTCCTGTTTGTTTTGCCGTAATTTTTGGGTGTTTTACAGTGATTGGAATGATAAATTAAACTCCTACACTAGAAAATAGCTGGTGGCAATGGAGGTGGGGTAATTTCATGAGTTAACTGTGACAGAACAATGTGAGAGGCATTATGGTCTTATTTTGGTTTCAATTTGGAGGCAAAAGCACACCTCAGTCCTTATTTTATTGAAATGGCTTATTCAGCTCAAGAAGATATTTTGCATCCCTATTTCCCCTTCTGCACAGTGGAATATGATGCCGTGCACTCTGCTTGTCATAGCTCAGATCCTGTCTTGCATTTCTGTGATGCCTTGCATGCTGGAGAGTCTTGGCACGCTTGACAAACTGCGCTGTGTACATGGCCAGAATCAGACATGCAGCCACTTCTGGGGTGGAAGGCAGCAGGAACCACGTGTACTGCACTGGGGGGAACAAGATTCTGTCCTGGAGGAGATGCTTTTGCATAGCAGGTCACTAACATCAATCTCTGAACAGCCAGCAGGCTCCTGACTATGAGTTTAGCTGCATCTCAAGGACTGGAAATTTTACTGCTGGGATGTGAACCTGTAGTTCCAGGCAGTCTATTTCTGCCTAACCTGCTAGGCTGTCAGCCGCTCTTTTCATCACTTACGTGCACTATAGAACAATAATAAATATCAGTGTAGATCTCAGCCTCCTGCACCTTTTGGAAGGGGTTATGCCTTCTCAAAGGATGCTTTTGAGAAAGGAACCAACACCAGGTGGAAAAGGAGTGAAGTTGCCAGAAAAGAGTCATCTTCTCTCTCCCACCTCTCATCATCTGCATGTCTCTCTTCTCACTGCCCCACAATGGAAGGAGGCACATCCTGGTGGTTAGGAGGGCAGAGGTGGGGAAGGAGGAAGGCCATGGCTTGGGCTATTGGGTTCTCAATGAACTGCATTAGCTGCAGAGATTGAAGAGTGCATGGCAGTAAAGTTGTGACACAGGTTCTGTTCTCCCAGTGCCTTCTGCAGCCCTCAGGGTCCTGCACATCCCTCCCTGGCTGAAGAGAGAGCAGTGTGACAACACAATTGACTATCACAGTGAGAGTTTGGTGCCTGGAGCTGGCATGTCCCCGCTGAACACACTCCTTAATTCAGGCTCCCAGTCCTACTCCCATATTCCCAGATTCCAAACATCCTGCAGTTTCCATGACACCTACCTGGAGTCATTTGCCATAGCCCACCTGCTCATCTCTGTCCCCTTTCCCAAAAACCTGGATGCCAAGAATGCGCCCTGGCGGTCAGAGAGAGGTTCCAGCAAGGTTCTTGTTGAGGTATCTGCTCACTGCCTTCCAGAACTTGGGAAGGTACCAGTGAAAAGGCAGGTGATGCTTAGCAGGTTGGAAGTTGACCAAAGGGACCTGTGATCTGGCCACGGTGCTGCTACCAGCTTCTTCCTCAACTGGGCATTAGTTTACTGGTTTTGATTTTAAGCAGGCCTAAAAACCAGCTATTCTTAGGGAAGGAGAAAGACAGGAAGATAATTCCTTTTTCCATGCCAGCCTTTTTTAACGTCATCCTGATGCTACATGAGGAAAATGATGCCTCTCTTCCTGCACACTGAGGAGGCACAGAGGAAAGTGCAGTGCCTGGCCCTGAGCACTGCCTGAGGCACTGGCTGGCAGCTGAAGAAGACCTGGTTTGCAGCCACACACCCAAGTGCTGTGGTGTGTGTCCTACCTCAGCCTGAATCACAGCTGCAAGCGGGAGAGAACACCTGGGTTTGCAGGGAATGCTGCCTTTGGCTGCACCCAGCTCCTCATGCTCAGGAAACCACAGCCCTGGGTATGGTGTAGCTGAAACTCAGGTGAGCATCTTTAAGCAGTGGGCAGACTACAGCTATTCTTTGGAAGGCATTTCCATTTTGGTGGGGTAGAGGTTACAGAGTGGCTGGCTATAAAATGGCATCTAACATACTGAAAAAATCAATTGCTGCTGACACACAATAACCCTGAGCCGGTTGATCCAGCCCTGGTTCCCAGTGGCCATGAGGACACAACAGCCTCCCAAAGCAATCAAGTGAATATTCTGCATGCAGGGCTGCAGGGTGTTGGGTACCCTGCTAGCTGGAGCTTGCTGGAATGTTAACTTACTGTCCTAGGCACTGATGTAGGAGTGAGAGGCCACTGGTGAGCCCATGTGCCAGCCTGTCTTTATAAAGTGCTGTGGCTGAACAGGGATGAGGCTTCACCTCCAAAGCCAGCATCTGGCTAATGAGCTTGAAATCAGCAAACAGAAGAAAATCAAACTCATTCCAGGCTCTGCCTTTCCTTGCCCCCATGCACCATCCCTGATGCTTCCTGGTCCTCAACAGCATCTTCCACCTTGAGACATTTGAGAGAGTGTTTCCTTTCATCTCAAAAAGCAGCATGAGAGGGGCAGAGAGAAAACAAAGCTCTGATATCTCAGAGCCACATCTCTGCCTTGTGTATTTCTGTACAGTGCCAAAAATCATTGGGGTGGGCAGCCCTGGGATAGCTGCTGTCTCCAGCCCTGGCTTTTCTCCCTGACCATGGGCAAATGCAGCTCTGGTTTGGGCCAGGACCTCGTACCAGCCTCCAACGTCATTTGTTCCGTCACCTGGACCTGTTGTTTTCAAATGTGCAGGGGGCCAAGGGATCCATTTGTTGATAGTATGTATGTTGGTTACTACCAGGATGGCAGTTTTAAGGATTTTCCACATATCGTGTGTCCTGTGTCCATCCACGTTGCAGCGCAGTGATCCAGACACAACACTGACAGCTGCAGGGTAAATAAATAAAAACAGAGTATTTTGATCTTGGAAGGGGAGGTGGTTTGGAGGGGAAGGGGGGGCCAGGGTGTCAGCAGCCAGAACAGGGTGGCCACAGCTGTGATGGGAACAGATGCGGCACAGGGAGCGGGAGCAGGGAATAAAGTTCTGCCAATGCAAGCAATGCTGGAGAGTCTTGGAGAATGGCATGCATATTTGGGACAGGTGGGAAGTGTTTACATTGAAATAAGAAGGATGATGGCCTGACAGAATGCTGGTCATGTTACCTGTGACCCAAACTGACCAGCCACAGCTCTTATGGGCCCAGAACATCTGAGACCACCATTTCTTTGTCACAGCAGGAGCCACTGAATTCATGAATTCCTATGCAGTGGTAGGGCTGCTGCTGCTTGGAAGTGTTTTGTCCCTATCACAAGCAAGCTGATGTTGCCTCTAAGCCAGCCTTTATTCCAGTCTAGCTTGTGGTGGGTCTGTGTAGGATCCCTGTGCAAGCCTTGAACCAGGCAGCTACAAGGCAGTATCGAGACCTGAGCCAGAAAACCTGCCAGTGTGGTCTCCAGCACAGCTGGGGCACAGCTGGCAGTGCCCAAGGACACTGACTCACCCCAAACAGCAGCTCTAAGCTGGTTACATTGGTTTATTGGCTTTGCTGCTTGGTTTTTGTTTTGGTTGTTTTGTTTGTGGTTTTGTTTTGGTTGGTTGTTTTTTTGGAAGTCTAGCAGTTGTTTCTCAACTGAAGTTTAAATGATGAAACAACTAGAACTGTACACCTTTCAGATTCTCAGAAGCAGCCCAGCTGCCAGGAGGAGTTCAGTGAGGCTCTTGAAAAGCAGGTAAGCTGCTGCTGTCTGCTGCCTGACCAAAGTGGTGTTTGGGTACAAACAGTTGTGTACACACTGCTGTGCTGTGTGCTCTCTGCTCATGGTCATTAAAGACTGGGGGTTGTAGGCCTTGTTGCAAAGGATCTTTGCAATGCTTCACTGAATTTCCTCCATCCAAACGACTCATCACAACAAATGATGTGAACAAAATCCTCCTTCTGGCCCTTTATACCCTTTTCAAAAAACATTAAGGGCTGGGTTTTTCAAGAACCCTAGAGGCACATATGTGTCCCCATTTGAAATTAGTGGAGGGCTGGGAACCCATCTCTGTGAGGTGCTCTTGAAACCCCAGCTAAAGGGGTTTAGCTGAGCCCAGCAAAGGCAGACAGCATGGCTCTGTCACACCTGCATTACCCAAGGGTGGCAAGGAGATATGTCCAAGGTAATTTTATGTGGTGCTCTGAAGAACAGAGACCAGAGGATCCATCTCCTAAGCCTCCAGTCTGCCTCCAAGCTTCCCTTTTGCTCCTGGCTGCTTGCTGTCTTGCATGACCCATGGCAGAAGAAATCCTTCTGACTGCAGCTATGTCACAGGAGGATGCTTAAAGGCAGCTTGCAAGAAAGTTTGAGCATTTCTAATCAAGTTGGAGAAAGGTTCACAAACACAAAGTCATGTTGAGAGACATTCCCTGCATTTATTCACACCCTAGCCCCTAGATAAAAATGGCTTTGTATGTTAAGTTTAGGACCACAGAAAGCCCAGTGGATAGCAAGGGATTATCACAAAAGGGCAGCAAGGCAGTCAAAAAGAGCCTGAGGGACATTTTGTACGAATTCCCTGAAGAGAATAATTAATTCAAATTGTACACAGACAGCTCTGGGAGTGTCCACTCTGGAGATGTTCAAAGAGTGCTTTCCTGCCTTGGGCTCACTTTAAATCGAGTGTCCTAAAAACCCACTTCAGCTATGCACTTCTTTTCAGTTATACAGAATGCCTGAATGCCAAGGGATCAGGGAAATCTTTGTTATTAAAGAGCTGCAAGACTTTAACAAGGTACATAGTCATTAGAAAGTTGTTGAGTCATGAAAATACTCTCAATAATTTGAAATTAATGTTTAGTGTGTGCTGTACCATAAAAATGCTTAGATGTTGTGGCCATGGATACTAAAGCAAAGCCTTAAGGCCATGACTACATGAGCAAGTTACCGCAAGGTGAGCGAGGGTGGAATTTTAGAGCACACTTAGAATAAGGTAACTTCCCTTTTTCCAGCTCTTGTCCTGGGACCAGGGAAGGAGGTTAAGTCCTTGCTGAACATGGCACAGGCTGGCTTTTGAAGGCTGCTGGCTGAGGGCATGCATGTGGCTGGGTACAGCAGAACAGATAAGGTGCAGTAAATCAGTAAATCTGTGCAATAACTGATCTTATCTGTTAGTAATTTTGCTCTCCAGCACAGATGCACAGGATGGATGGACTATGTGTAACAGCCAATGCCATAGAAATGGACACAATCAGATAATTAAGAGGGTGAATAGAAAGGGCTGGATCTTAAAGTGAAGATTCTGTTTCATAAGAACAAAAAAAAAGAATTAAATATATATATATATGTTTGCAAATAACAAACAGGGGTCTAGTTTCCCTATACTAGAGGCTCTATTGATAAGGCAATGCTTCACTTCACAATGACAAACTAACAAGTGTTTCCTTCTCTCCTTTCTTTTCCAGAAAAACACAATTATCTGATTTCACACTGCTTCTGGTAATCTGTCCTTTCTTTTCCACCTTTGGATTGTGCCAGACAAAGTTTGAGTTTCATTTATGATTTGTGAAACTTATTTGTGGAATTTGTTCCTGATAAAGAAGGGCTTCTATCCCAAATGAAGAGTTCATCCTAGAGCCTGGCCTGAGCCAGTCCAATGCTAGGTAAAGAAACACTGTCTTTCTAACCCAAGTCCAGGATATCCTGGAGATTTTTATTTTCAACACAATAATTATCATTGTGCCTTTCCTTTCCCTTTCCTTTTCCCTTTCCCTTTTCTTCCATTAGCTATTTTAAAGAAGGGAGAGCTGAAGTGTATTTTCTATCCAGATTTTGGAAACTGCTTATACCTCCTCTTGTAAAAACAGGAATGGAGCTTCACCAAGAGAGCCCTGCTACTGCTCAGGTGAGCAGGAGGAAGATCAGTCCTCCAGGGCAGGTGAGTAATCCTGATATTCAGACCATCCCTACAGTCTCTCCTTCCATCCAGATTGATGCTATCAACATTTAGGGAGTGAAAGAGACTCCAAAGGAAGCCACGAGCCTGATGAGTACAGCAATCAGCTTTCATTGCCTCTCACAAGGTAAAGACTTCATTAGACAAGAGTGCAGCTTCCTTAGGAAAGGTGTGTTATACTCAGCAATAACACCCCTGCACAGCTCTCCTCTTGCAGGTTAAGAACTCACAATCCCATATTCCAGCTTGCCTCCTTCCCTTGTGGGCTGGCCTGTAGGTCAGGGCTGTAGGATCTCACTGGTACATGGCACCTTACCCAAAGCAAAGTTTTAAACATAAGATTATATCCCCAAATCCCTGTTTATATCCCCCAAATCAAGACAGAACTGAAGTACCTTTTCAAGGCATGTAAGCTTTGCAGGCATTGCACAACACTTTGTGTTTTCTGGGTGTGAAAAGGGGGAGATGATGAATGGGAAGAGTGGGAGGGCTGTGAATGCCCTTTCTGACCAGGGCACAGGGGTGTACTTTGGGACTGTCATACCTTATGCTGAAGAGAAACAAGCTGTGGTGGTGCTGCTCAGTGTTCCTCATGCTCCTTGTGGAAGCAGGGACAGAATGCAGATCCCAGCCAGCACAGTGCCTGAAATTACACAGAAACTGGGCAGAAATGATGGTTCCCCTGCTAGGAAAGGGTAACTCACATTTCTACTCTTGCCCAGCTCTACACTAAAGAAATATCGGTCTGATGGTGGGTGTCTGTAGGCATCTGTTTTCTTCAGGTGCTTGTTATATCAGCGTCTCAAGAGTTAAGCTACCTGGAAGAAGGGGATTTTAGTAGAAGATCCGGAGTGGTGAACATTATCAGCAGTGTTCATCTGTCACATCTTTCCTGGACTGTACATACCACGCTCCACAACTCTGGCATGTCATGGCCTGCCTGGTTACAAGATGTGCTGGAGCTGTAGCCAGCCATAGTTTGGCATCTCAGTGAACCTTCTGATCCAAGAAAATACGGGAAGGAGAAAATAATAGTGCCATTTTCAAAAAGAAAAAACCCTACACAGACCAACCCACCTTATAAAAATCAACCAAAACTAACTCCTAGACTTCTAAGCAAGCACTAAATTAGAATTTTTCAAATACAACTTTAGAACAATTTGTTTGAATTAAAGATGAGCTAGACCCTTGACTGCTCTAAGGGATGCCAAATGGCTCAAAATCTAGAGTTTTTCTCTGTCATTTTTCTCTCATATCCAGACACATACAAACTAAAAAAAAAAAAGTATTTGTTTTCCTGGTTCCCACTTCCCACTTCTGGCAAGAACCCGGCCAGCAGCCAGGCTGGCCTGGAAACATCCCATGTTATCTGAGCTTGGAAATGCAGCAGACTCAAGCTGGAGCAGTCCTTGGAGTTGGCTTGGAGAGCCCACACCCCAGTGCAGACACTGGACTGCAGACACCAGAGGAGAGGGAAGGCCCTTGGCCCTATTGTTGTTGTTGAGCTTCTGGAAAGGACCTAGTGAGAGGAAAAATATTCTGGATAGGTTAAAAAAAGCTCTCACAGGAATGGATGATCTCACTTGTCCACACACACACACCCAGATGCACAAATATATATAATTAACTGGAAAATACTGTGTGGTACAAAGGTTTCTTCAGCTTGGGATCATCACAGTTGGGCTAGTTAAGGTTGGTACAGCCATAACAAAGATTACTTCCCACACATCTCCTGCTAAGAGCCCTTCTACCACATCACAGCCTTTTTGTAGACATTTATATCTGCTGATAGGTACCTCTATGCTTTTCACACAGAGAAAACTAGGCATGTGATACAATTATTAAATGTACATGTAATAGCCCATCTAGTCATCAGTACAGCAGATGGGCTCTATTTACACACATGCTTTTATATGGACAGCCTGTGGACCCCTTTAAATGGTCACAAGGGTGTATAAGGGACAGGAGACAAAAAGACTGTGCTGTTTGAATACCATAAAGAATAAAAACAAAAGGAAGAATAAAACCAAAAGCCACTGAAGGCAGATCCATCTGGTTTTGCCTCTGTGCAGGACATCTGGGGTGGAACAAAGGGAGGACCACTGGGGGCACTGTGGGATTTTGGGGTTTCTTAAGCAGCCCCATGACAACCTGGACACAGTTCCAAAAAGCAGCTGAACTTATAGACTCAAGTTATCAGTTTCAAAGGTGTAACAAAACATCTTCTGCACCTCTTTCCCCATTTCCTAAACAGTGCTTGCTAAGGGGCTCAGCAGAGTGCTCCTCAGAGCATGGCTGAGAACTGACCAGCTCACCAAAGCAGCAAAGTCATTGCCAGCCACTGCTGACTGCCATATCACATGACAAACAAGTCCTTGCTCTATTCTGGTCCAAAAATTGCATATATATATATATATATATATTTAAATCTGGGCTTATGTTTTTAATGAAACACATATTCCTCTATTTGTTTTATTGTTTAGTTGCTTCTTTTTTTTTTTGCTAGGTTGTTGCTAGGGTTTGTTTGGGTTTTTTATTTGGAAGGGGGCAATTTGTTTAGGTTATTGTTTTGTTCTAGGAAAGGCTATCAAGCATTCCCATATACTTTCCACTCATGCTGAAAATGAAGTTGTGTCCTTGAATAGAGCTAGTGGTACCCATTGTTTCCATCTCAGAGGTGCACATGGGCATCCAACCTTTTCCTTGCAAAAGGTCCACACAACATCTCAGAATTTTGCAAGAACCAAAACTATCTTAATAAAACCAAGGAGAGGAAGAAAGGAGGTGTGTTACCTCTGCTTTGATAACTCCAGGACCCACTCCATGCTTGTAGCATTAACTGAAAACAGTTTACTGCTTCCACTATCCTGCTAGAGCAGGAGCTGTTCTGTTGTTTGTCTTGCACTGAAGTAGGACAGTGTTTCTCAACAGGAAGGCTTGTCCGGATCCCAGACAAAGAGGGCTCAGGAACACCAGCCCTCAAATAACCCAACCACTCACTCATCCCGACCCTGTACACATTGAAGAAAACTCACCACCGCAGCTGCAGATTTCCATCCAGCCTCCCCACAAAACAGTTAACGTAATCCCTAAGCAGAGATATTAATGTGAGAAGCCAAGAATGGTTATTTTTTAGGTAACAAGAATGCCCCAAATTTTACTGGTGTTACATAACTTTTAGATTCTTGTTCCAAGCCTCAAGCTACTGAAAAGCTTCTCTGTTTTTAAGAACTACAGGTCATTCCTTTCTCTGTGTCCAAGCTGCTCTTCCAATATATTTTTAAACTGTATGCTTGTTTCCAGAGAGTGGACTCCAAGTGACAGGAAAAACTCTGTAAGAGAAATTGTCTTCTTGCATATAAATCTTACTTTGAAAGGAGACAGTATTTTTGGAATTCAAGAGCTCAGGGTTTTTTTCCTCCGCAATATTTTTCTTCTGCCACTTACAGAAACACTTTCTCTGTAGAAGGAAGTTGCTTGATCAACTCTAAACTGAAGCAGGAGGCACAAGGCAAAAGTCTCCTTTCTAACCCACATTTTTTGGATGGAGGAGGCATTTTCTTTTAGAGTGTTCAGGACTTTGTTCATTTGTCTACATCCTGGTGTGCAGAATTTCTGTTAGGGAATGCTACATCCCCCTAAATACAAGAGCACAAATTTTTGGTTGTTTGGTCTCACTCTAAAACGCCCTAGGATGTCAGTGCTTCACCTAATTCTAGATTAGGAGGAATGGCTCTCATGGTACAGACAACTCAGAGACGCTTTGAGGTTCACTGACCCATTTTAAGAGTCTTGACCAAAAGATTATTTATTACTGGTTACTCAACAACAACAACAACAAATATAAACTTGCAAGAATGAGTTGGGAGTGTCAAAGGCAGAAAAGTTCTACCCCAAAGGCTTGTTCTTTATGCAAACTCAATGGAAAGAAAGAACACAACACAATGATGTGAAGCTCAGAAAATGGGTTAACATCTCAGACAGTGGACAGGTTTCAGATGGGTGCAAACATACTCCTAAAGCCAGCTCCTCACCCTTGATAACTCCCTGCATCCTTCTCCTGATTTATATGCTGCTGCTCTGATGGATTGGCTGCTAGAGCTCCTGCTGAATGCTGTGCCTATCACCAGGATCTGTCAGCAGCCCAGAACTGGAGAACAGCTAGCAGAACCCCAGCCACACACTTGAAAGTCACTTAGAATCTCCCCTCTTTTTTGAAGCCTGGTGCTGTGGGCTTTTCTTCACTAAGGGACCCAACTTACCCCCACACAACAGGTAATGATCTCATGCTTGGGCAAAGGAGACACCAAGAATTTGGGGACTTTGTGTGTAACTGATGGTAGCTCTCAGTAGGGTCTGACTTTCTAGAGAAAGGAGATACAATCTTTGCTCAGCACTGTGCCCAGCTGGTGGCACTGACTACACTGAGGCACACCTCCAGGTGTACAGTTCACTCGAAGATGAAGAGGGATACATAAAAATTCAAGATGGGGCACTGATTTGATAACTGGATGTTCCTTCTGCCCAGAAAGAGCAGAAGACCTGGAAGACACAGAGACCAGTACAGTACAAAATCAGCTTTCTCATCCGCTGATGCTTTACATGGCCACAGCCAGCACAAAACCAGGGAGGGAGATTCAGCTTGCCTTACAATGCAGGAATCTCCATCCAACCTGAGCACTCTGGGCTCATGTTGCAACTGCTGGAAAAAAACAGGCGTCTTTTTAGGGCAGATTAGGCAGGCTTGTTTGGGCTGTCAAGTTAAAATGACTCAGTCCCTAGCCACACCTCTTGCTTTTTGCTTGTTAGAAGGGGTGTCTAGACAGCCCAGGTGTAGGCGTTGCCATGTCCACATTCAGTGGGATTAATCCCTGTTGGAGGACCACATGCTGTGCCAAGGCACCCTCTGACACCGCCCTGGTAAGCAGGGCAGAAGGCTGCAAACAGGCAGAAGCGGCTTAGACACTCATGAGGATTTAGTGGCCTCACTCCTGGATGACTTTCACAGCCACATGTGGCTGCAGGCAAGAAACAGTGCCCAAAGCCCAGCTCTCCTCTGCTCCTGGGGTATTTTGGTAACTGTGTTGTTCCTCTCTAGGAGCTCTGCAGGGGCAGCAGGAAGCCACGTGGCAAGGAGGGCCGATGCTGATGAAGCCCCCAGCCAACCTCCCTGATGGATGAACTTCTCCAAGTAGCTCCCAGCATCTGGATGAAAACAGGAACACTGCCCTTGCTGCCACATGGTCTCCAGGGCAACGTCCTTGGTGTGTACACAACAGGACCATCAGGTAGCTGTTTCTGTGTCACTGATCATCACAGCCTTTTATTCCTGGCACAGTTTGCAGAGAGATGAATGAGGCTGATATGAGAAATGGCACCACCCTACTGTAATGGAGATAATTCTTCAGTGTCATTCTCCAAAGCTGACTATGGTCTACATACACACAAACACACTTCACTGTCCCTTGTCTCAGTATCTCTCAGTTGCACTGCTTACCATAAAAGGTGCCTTTTACTTTTTTAAAATTAATTTTCACTACTTGTGGTCCAATATTAGTGATGTCCACTTGCAGCTAAGGGCATCAGTCATCATGTTTATGTTTAGGAGTGGACTCAAATGGTTTGACTGGATAGTAGTAAGTGAATAGTTTTCATAAAAATGTCTAAATGCAAACAATATTTGGAGTTCAGCCCTGCTTCCATTTGCAATCGATTTCTTCAACAGTCAGATCCCAAGAGTAACTCAAGATATTTCCAGTGAGAGAATAAGCAAGGTATGAAAGATCCTGCAGGCACGTTGCCTGTCCTAAATGCAAAAAGGACTCCAAAGAGAGGATTTAACAAATGAGAATTAGTGCCTCACACAGCCAGCATTCATGTGAAGAACTTTACACTCTATGAACCAGGTACAGTGATTTCAGTGAGCACCCTCGTGCTCTTGCCTGATGCCCAGTAGGTTTCCAGTTGTTCAAACCTTGGGAAGAACTGTTAAACAGCTTATTTTAGTCTTGCCATGTATATCAAAGTCCAAATAGCTGGACCTCTGTTGGTACCTGAGCCTATGATGATGACCATGAACTTGATCAACCAAAGGACTTTTCAACCACTTCTCAGATGCATGAAGAAAGAGCAGCCCTGGAAGCCAAGGAACAAGGAATGCACTGACAAGTAGGTATAGAGGGACTTGTGCAGAAATATCTGCATGTGCATGTGTGAGGGGAAAAGACAAGATGAACTAATCCCTTTCCTCGGGGCTATGTCTTTACTCTTTGAGACTGGCACGTGTCTCCTTTGTTTTCGATCATAAGAGGTAATTATATCTGAAATGTTAAACTTTAAATCCATCACGTAATTAAGGGAATTCAAACTGCACAGAACTATGGGAACATTTAAGGATGGATTAGGGACGGGGACTCTGATAATCACACTCTGTGTTTTCCATTCCTTGACTCAAAGGCTCAGGCAGTTTGCTGCTTTCCCCAGGGACTGTCTATCTCCCCACCACAAGATAAGGGAACCACATGCTGATTCCAGGGAGAATCACTAGTGTACTGTGGTGGAACCAAACAGCCTTCAGAGAGGGGTTTATGGCTTGTGTTTCCTTTAATTTTTTTGACCCTTCTTATCACTAAACAAAAGCTTGTGGTCTTCCCTAGATAATCACATTTAAGCTCTAATAAAACCACACGCCGGGATAAAGCAAGTCTTATGCAACTCAGATGAAGCTGTTTTTCCCCAGTGTAATTATTATTGAAGAAATCTATCATATTTTACAGCAAAGCTTAAAATGCAAAGCGCTTAATTAAAAATACGGATGAAGCAATGTATTTCCAAATCCTCCCACCCCTCTACCACTTGTATTTGCAAACACAAGAAAGAAGAAAGGAGGAGCACTAAAAAAAAGGAGACTCATTCTTTCCTCATAGGATCACCAGTGAAACTCACCTCCCGTGGGCAGTGAAGGAGGGAGCACCTGGGCTTATCCCACAGTGCTGCATGGAAGCCTCTCCAGGACAATGCTGGAGTGATGGCACTGGGGAAAGCAGGGATTCAAGCCTGCTTGAATGGAGGCCTTAAATGCATGGTCTGATCTCCTTCACCTATTGGTTGCTGCTGGCCAAGCTCAGGCCCAAGGCATTAATCTTTACTTAGAGTAAGCTTGGCCTTGCTGCTGCTGGGAGGGTGCGCATCTGTGCACAGCTGGCCTGGGCTGCCATGCCCAAAGAGAGGAAGGCACCATGTACATCCTTATAGAAAAGGGAGGAGAGGGTGGTTTGAGCACAGCCTCATACATGGGCTCCACTAGAAAAACAGGGTCAGACATCAGGAACTGGAGATTGCTTGGGTCCTGCTGGGTCTGTCTTATTCTTGGTGTCCAGGTGATCTGTATTGACATTACGAGCAGAGGCAAGAGTCATTTGCACCTTTCTCCCCAATAGTTCTTTCCAAACATGAACAGAGAGTGATTTTTGGGGGCTGATCTTTGGGCAAGGAATGCCATTACTTACACCACAGTCACTTGGGATAATATTTATTACCAATAGGCTTTTGTGGGGCAAGCTCAGGCAAGGGAGATCAAATCGCTGCTTCAGGGCAGCCCTTGACTTATAACTGCAGAAATGCCAACACCACAAAAAGTTAAATACAAAATGGAATATGAGTGTACAGGGCTTGACTCAGAAACTGTAAGATTTGGTGAGGTGTTCTTATTTTACTTTGGGGTGTACATGGGTCATATTCTACATAAGTGTAAGGGCCAGAAACACATTATGGATTAGTTGGGGGGGTTGTTTGGTTGGTTGCTTTTTATGAGAACTGAACTTCTTAGATATTAACACATTTTCTTTTTTTTAAAAAAATTAAAATAGCATGACAGTGCAAAATTCAGAATAAAATAATGAGAACTGGCTACATAGTAACTACTGTTCCCACTTCTGCATCCAGCATTGCAAAAATGTTGATTAAAAGCTAGACAACTTTCTTCCACTCACCACATTTGGATCATTAAACACAAATAGCTTAATATATCAAGTATCATCCAATATTAGTTGAAACCTTTTGACTGGCCTGGATTTGTTTCTTTGCTGGAAGAAGAGGGACAAGTACTCCACCCTTTATTTTAAATAGACTTTAGATGTATCATTGAAGTTACTTGGAACAGGGTTCAGGGACAATCAGGAAAGAATTAACTCTAACAAAATCTTTGTGAGTTGAAAACTGGGCAAGCTGGTCATTTAAACTCTGTGATGGGTCATTTGCCAGTAGCAAACCAACCTTTCCAAAAACCAGCCTAATTAGGTGTGTCTACCCTAAAGGTGTTGCCTGAGGGTTTCTGCTGTTGCTGGAAGATGCCCCACTGGAAATGCCTCCATAAAGCTTTTAAGGAGCCACCAACTCGGACAGAGCGGACGGGTGGACTGCAGACTGGGATTTATTTAGCAAGAGGTGTGAAAATCCAGCAATCCAGCCCAGCATTCCCTGGATTTCGTCTCTGGCTCAGGAAGGGTTTGCATGTTTCCCGCTTGTGGCTTCTATTTTAGCCCGTGTTCATTGCTGGGATGCTTGGACACAGCTGTGCTGGATCATTAACTGCCCAGCATGTCACTCAGCCCAAGCAAATGGCTTTGGGGTAGTCTTTTCCAATGACTCAAAGGGAGGGTAGGACTTTCTGTGAGCAAAGGAAGGTGTTGGTATAGGAGGTATTTGATAATCTCCTGAGATACATTCAAAATGAGGAAAAAAGAAAAATAGTCAGGACCAAGAAGGCTGGGACTCAAATGGACATTTCAGGAATAATCCTCAGCCACTGAGAATCTCTAATGAGACATGACCCAAGACCACGAGGTGATCAATGAACCAATATCTCCCTTTGTGTTACAGCCAATATCTGTAATAGAGAGCTCACTGCTCCTGTGGTTTTCCCTGTAGGCTCACAAGTTAACTGTTTTAGGGTACTAACTGGACACCAAGAATGAGGGAAAAGGATCTACAATATCCCCACCCTTTTCTGGTCATTACATCCTGCTCTCGGGTGAGAGCCATTCACAAAATTAGAGCGTGCTCAAGCCTTGCCCGTGAATGCTTCGGTTTGGAAGGTGCCCTGCCCTGTTCCAGAAGCTGTGTCAGGGACATGCTGAACTGTGCAGCTGCTTCCAAAGAAACAGGGTCCACATCCTGCTGCAAGTGACTCATGCTGAGATCATCCCACTCAGGAAGACACAGAAGGAGATGTCCCTCTTCCTCCCTCTTCCTCCAGGAGGACTTGTGGCATGGAGGAGCAAAGCAGGTGCTGCGGTTGGGGAGGTTTGGGGCATTTCTATGCAGAAGAAAAGAGACAGTCCCTAAGGAAGATGTTGTCTGCCAGCCCACGCCATGGCATCCATCACAGTGACAGCCCTTGGCCAGGGGCAGTCTGGGAGAAGCATCCCTGGCACGCTGGCACGCCTGTGCTCCTTCCCTGAGCCTGGCTGTAACCCCTGCACTGCCCTGCCACGGTGCAGCCTCTCTGCTCCCTGCTCCCAGCCTCCCTGCTCCGGTAGAGTTAGGGACTGTGGACACTTGGATTTAAAGGCAGGAAATCCACATGACACCATGACAAGCACAAAGTGCCCATGGCTGGTACCAGCCCTATCTCAATAACCAAATCTGGAAGCCACCCATCCTAAATAATTCCCAAGGCATCTAAAACTAGTTCTAAAAATTTAAAAATCAGATTCAGGCTTAGACAGTCCAGCAAGAAGTGAGCCCAGCAGCCCTAAAGCTGTCAGTCCAGCCCCCTGCTGTGGAACAGCATTGCTCAGCACAAACCATTGAGAGGTCTGTCATTTATACACTCATGTCTACATCTCTAGAATCATGTTTGCTTAAGAAAATAAGGACTCTGTAGGGCTATTTCCCAAACCATCCTGATCTGCTTGTCACTGGGTTGTTCCAGCCTTTGCCCTGCACCGTTACAGTTCTTCCCAAATGGGATCCTCTGTAGTCGCTTCCAGGCACAGGCACTCACACATGCCTGCACCACACAGGTTGCTGACTCCTGCTCCTCCAGGCAGTCAGTGCTGTTCCAATTGCCCACTGGAAAACAAGCTTGGCCCCAAAACTAAAGAGATTGACAAAAACACATTTCGCTGCTCTTCCTGCAAAACTCTTGAACTTGTGAAAGTTGAACACATGAAAGCAATCTGAGGTTAATGTGTAATACAAAAACCACATGAAAGAGAAAATTTAGCATTAGACACATGTTACTAGGAGCAGGTTGAAACTAATACAGGTTTTGCATTCAGGTCATAAAATACAGCCCTTACATTGCCTTGTGAGGTGTCCCTACTTAGCGTGCTTTGATGGGAGAACAGCCACAAGTGCTTCAATGCTGATACGAGTTGAACACACAAAACACCCTTTTCCTTCACTCTTTTCACCCACTCTGTGAAAGAGATACCTGCAGGGCAGACTGAATGGTGACAGACAATCCAGGAGGAATAGGGTCAAAGCCATTTTCTGCAACCATTCCAGACCTACTGAAAGGCCAGACCAACAAGCTGAATCCAAGCACTCCAGCAATCTTAGAGCTGCTGTTTATCTTTGCTATAACATACCTTTAAAACCTGGTGCCAGTGATCCAGTTGGAGCTCCAGAAGGGAGAATAGGTTGTCCCCAGCACTGCCCACTGCCTATGGCTCTGGAAAGGAGGGATGAGGGCAGGGATCAGCCTCCAAGCAGCATTAAGGAGTCTTTGTGGGATCTCTGTTCTGATCCTGAAGGAAATCACACACAACACGATGTTAGAAATGTCTGTCCATGGTTGACATCTGCAGGATTCAACCATGTTACCACTATTTTTACCCAAACCCAAAAAGAACCTGAAGCACTCACTCTCACTTTAGGCCAGAAAAAACTCAACAAATTCAACAAATTTCAAACAAGATGAAGTTCTGAAAATAAAGCTGTATTACCCCTTTAAAAAGTGTGTTGGCAGAGGAACTGGATTTACTTTGAAAGTTAGTTTGGTATGAAAGAGCTACACAGCAAAATTCTAAATCCCTTTAGAGAACAGAATGAAATAAAAGCAGATATTTCATCTCTTAACACCTTGTCAGCAAAATTCTCCTTCTTGGGGAAGACTTTTTTCTTTTGCAAAATTATTGTGCTTGTTTGCCAATGAAGCTTTTCTAAGAACAACATAGCTGCTTTCTCACCCTGCCTCTCCCAACACATCACCACTCCCTTCTGTAGGCCAAGCAGAAAATTCTTTCCCTTGGGGCCTGCAATGAAGCTCATACAAGTTTTTGGGAGAAAATGCTGTACTGATGTAGAACCCACATCCCTCTTTCCTCTCTCCCCTCCCTTTTAAGTTCCTGACCTTGACTTTCAACTACTGTTCTAGCTGGAGTCCCAGAAATGGATTTGATTTGAGATATTTCTACTGATGTGCTTTAAACAAAAATAAACCTATCAAGGGGCACTAAAAATATTAAGATCAATCAACTCAGAGTTAGGCTGAAAAAAGTTCCTGTGTGACCGATGGCCTGACTTGCCAGTGATGTACTGATAAACACAATTTAATTGATCTTGTGGTCTGCATTCAACTTAGGCTTTTAAAGAAAAATCTGGATGGAAATGTGAATATTAATCAAAACACACTATCACTGAGAAAGGTTCTATAAACATGCTGTGCTAGCAGTAAAGACCACAGAAGACAGTCTATGTCCTATTTTTAACTCTTTATTCACCAGCTGAGAATAGCTGGAAGAATAGCAGTGGCATCACATACTGACCTTAATTAAGACAGTGATTCACTCTTTCTCTCTGCACACAAATGGAACAGCTTGGAGCTGGAAGGCTGATGTGCAATTAGAGTTTTTTTGGTGAAAAGGTCATTTTTACCATGCAGGGCATATTTTAAGGGAGAATATAGGGTTCCTGATAGATACAATACCCCAGAAAACACACAGTCATTCATCTGTTTTTCTGGAAACTTAGAGAAATATAAATGTGAAAGGTACTGATTTTTGAAAAACTGGAAATCACAAGTTAATTTATCACTTTATTCTGATCACATTAATTTATCACTTTATCCTTATACAAAGGGCTTTCATCAATCTAATAATACAAATATTTATTTTACAAAAAAACCAAAACTTGTGACATCCAAAAAAATGATTTTTTAAATTCTTCCTCACCTGATTTTCTTGTTCCAGGTGAAATGTCCTTCCAGAACAGCTCCAGAAAGAATGTTTGTCTTGTAAGAATCAACACAATCTATTTCAGTGTTATTTTTGCTTTGATTGGATCTCCACAAAGTTAATTTCAGCAGCAATCTTTTCTTGACTAAAGAGACCCAATATTGATGGTATATTGAAAAAAGGAAAATTTCTTTCCAGTTTTATTATTAGGTTGTTCCAGAGGTTTCCAACTAATCCAAACCAAACTCACTTTTTATAAAACAGAATATATTTTAAAAGATATTTTTCATGGTATCTCTACCATTGCTCCACAAAGGTATCAAACATAATCATCCCACAACCTATCTTGAATGCCTATCAACTGCTGATAACTAAAATATTTATATCGCTTTACAGTCATCATACCAAATACCTTCAGATGAAACAGAGAACTACATCTCTATCCACCACATTGATAAAGAGCTTTGAAGAGAAAACATGAATAAGAACTCCCTTAGAGTTCCTGGGGGATGGGATTTCAAAAGCCCAGATTTACACAAGCAATTGAACAACCACACCTGTTCTGATGCCCAGAGAAAGTCAAGGGCCCTGGGTAGGTGTCAGCAAGGAGAGCCTGGTGCAGGACCACAACCAGCTGTGGGTGCTTGTGCTGGGCTCTCTTCCACAGTCTGGGTAGGGACAGAAAAAGGGAAGTTTCTCCAATGAAAATGGGGAAAACTAGGAGTACTTCTTGATTGAAGAATCAGCTTCAATCACAGCAGAGTCTGGGTCTTACAAAAGCACTCCTGGAGGAAGCTATATATAGACATGAAAGTAAGCAAAAAAACTCGCCTGAAATAAAACATTTCAGATCAAGGCTTCAGCAAAATTTCCTTGCTTCACATCATCCTGGTGACAATACTTTTCTGTAGGAGGAAGCAAAGTGTCCTCTATTTGTTAAACTCAGAGCTCAGAAATCAAAGCAGCCCAGTAGGGAAGCAGAGAAAACCACAGGTCTGGTTTTATTTGAAGAGTTTGAGTGGTCCTAGAGAAGCAGACCAGAAAGTAGTATTTCTAAAATGTCAACAACCCAAATTCAAGGCTCAGACATCCTCCAAACTTGAGGTTCGATCAAAGAATATTAGAGTTCAATCCCAATTCAACAAACATTGAGATGTGCCTTTCTGTTTTTAAGGGCTGAGGAAGATTTCAGGCAGACTTCTTCCTCACAGGTGGGCAGCAGAAAGGGAGAATTTCTGACTGTGCCATAGCCAATGTGCTTTTTCTTGCTGCCCAAGAGGAATTCTCTCATCAGAGAGGAAGGCAGGGTAACAACCAGGGCCACAGGGCACCACACAGACTGACCGGTAGTCAAAACTGCAAGGTCAGGTTCTGTTACAGGGAATGTCAGGGGTAGGACCTGGCACCAGAGGGATGGTTCATTTCTTCCCTGCACTCCTGTGTCCATTTCACAAATGTTGGTGGATCCTTTTGCCAGACCATGATCTCAAGTCTTTGAGGAAAGGAGCCTGACTTTGACTGTTCATTCAAAACCTCCTGCCCTGCCCCCTGCCAAAGGCTGTGTGCTGATATGGGAATTGTAAACATGGAAAATGGTTTTAAAATTAACATTAGTCCCAAAGCTTTTCATATGGTCAAACAAAATCTCACATACAAGTTCTTCCACAAATTCTTGCTTTTTCTATCCAATCCTACAGTGAAACTGAAGAATGGGGTTTAGCATCAGACAACAGAATTAGTATGTTGGAGGGTTTTGTGTCTCTAGATCACAGTTTGGAGTGAGAACCCTGATCTGTAAATTAACAGAGCCACAGGGCAGCCATGGTCACATAGGTCTGACTTCTGAAAGGATGCCAGCAACAAGACTGCTCTGAGTGAATATCCTGCATGAACCTGAGTGAAGCTGATGGGAAAAGCATCCAATCTCTACTGCAAATGATGGAATAAATCATAGCCCTGGCTTCTGCTCCAAGAATGGTTTCCTCTGTTAAATGTTGAAGACTTATACGCAGTATGAACTTGTCCAACTTCTAACTACTAATTCTTATTACACTATTGCCCAAAGGAGCTTCTGTTTCTGAATTTCTCTTCCTTATATAGCATACTTGAGAACCAGACTTCTCTTGACTTCTCATTTGGTAAACTAAGGGGATGGACTGCACTGAGAAGCGTTTGCCAATCCTCCAGTCATTCTTGTGGCTCCTCTCTGAGAGATCGCCAGGTTTTCAACATCCTTCTTTAATTGTGGGTACCATAGCTGGATGGAGTGCTCCCAGAGCAGCTGCACCAATGCCAAACACAGCAGTAAAGCAATCCCTGAGTAGAGAGACAGGGAATATCAAGCAGGCATTAGAAAAGCTCCAAGGATTGCTTTAGACCCTTTGGCCACAGCACTGAAGTGAGAGATGACACTCAGCCAATTATGCACTCAAGTCCTCAGTCATTTTCCAGATTGCTGTTTCTCAGCCCAGTTTATTCCATCTGGTACATAGATCTCAGATTTTTAATTTCCTTTACCTGTAGGATCCTGAAAAGAGAAACTATTTGCTATTTCCATTCTACCAAAGGATCCAAACCATGCTAAACTGCTCCTTCTGTCATCTGCTAACACCAGCAGAGTGGAGTCCACTCCTTCTTACAGTCACTGCCACACTATTAAGCAACTCAGTGCAACAAATGTGTCTCACTAGGAACACAACTATTTGATGTATTTATACTTTAAACCTCTTTATAAATCCCACTTTGAAATGTATAACTGAAACAGCTGGAATCCATCTGCTGGGATTCCAAATGGTACTGTACCATTTGAGTTTATGAAAGAATATGTATGGGAGGAAGTTTAAGGCATACAGGAAGTTCTTCCATCAACATTAGTGTAATAATCAACCAGATAGATTTCTGGTTTTTAAATGTAACTGAAGCTGACCATAACTAATTTCCAAAAAACAGTACTAGATGTCTCTTCATGTGATACACTGCTTCAGTATGTTATTCCTTATGCATTCCTTGCATATCCTTGAATTAATATTAATGTTAATTATTAATGATCATAGCAATCTATTTAAAATATTGATCTAAATTTAGATTTCTTTAGCCTCTAGAACTTCCCCAGCGTTTCTTATCAGAAATGAAAATAAAGACCTAGGGAGCTCCTTGGCTTTTTACCTCTAGGATTTGGAGTTAGAAAAACCCAGTGAGATTTGCATATGTAACTTTAAAACATGATTAATATACTCCCAAGTACCAATGAAGTGAAAATTATTCCATTATCCAGAGAAAACATTCATCTTCTGTTTATTCATAAGATACAAAGAAGGTTCTTTTTGTGCCATTATTATCAATTTTATCACAACCAGTCAGCCAATTGAACTCCTATGGATTATTTAGTTTAAACTCTATTATCTTCTTTATGTATCTGATTCTCCAGGTAAGAATGTCCTAATCAGACATTCCTTGAGGCACCAGCATTGAAGTCTAATTGGGCATTGGTGCGCAAAGTAGCAGAAGCAGTTTTCACACTTAAGAAAACAAGGATTCCAAGCGTCCTAAAAAGATCTGGTGCACATCATTTTTCAGGCCACAAATCTACTGTGATAGATACTTACTCTTGAAAAAGCTCTAGGTTGCCTTCTGCCTCCCTGGTGGCAGCCCTGCTCTGCACTGGGGTTTGGCTGCTGCCTCCCTGAAAGCAGGGACTGCAGATTCCCAGCAGTCAGCTGCTGAGGGAGATGCTGATCCAGAGTTCAGTTTGTGATTCCACTGAAGGTCATTTTCTCCCCTTGCAGGCGAGCACAGCCCAACTGGTGCATTAGAATTAACAGATGCTATCAGCACCAGCAACAAATTATCTTCCTCGGCTTTGTAATTTCTGGAGAGAGTAGCAGGTTGCAGCAAGTCAATTTACATTGAGGATGGAGAGGGAGGGAATCAGAGGTTATATTGGCATTAGCAAGGAATTCAGTGCAGGGGAAAAGGAACAGTGAATTGAAGCTGGACAACTACATTGTGAAAGAAGCCATTGTCTGTGTGCCCATATTGCTCCAGGTAAGGTACACAGCAAACCAGAGGTGGGGATGTGGAGGTTTCACACCTGAAGGGGATTTGTGTTTTACTCTCAAGTGCAAAAAACACAGAGAGAGCGTGTGCATGTACATGTAGTTGTTTAGGGAGATGTAACTGCCCACATGAAAAGCAGTTCCTTGCACCAGGACTTGGGGATATACTGCAGCAGGAGGGGACGACACACTCTTTGTTTGCTGTTTCCAGGAGTACACTTTTCTGTGTCTGAGATTCCAGTCCCAGAACCAGAGTGGTGACATAACTGCACTCAGGAATCCTTTCACTGCTTCTCTGCAAGAGTGGGAGAGCACATCTCCCTATATATTTTTAGACGCACAAATATTTTAGCCTACAGTACTATGCATAACTACCTGCCCATAAATTGGCAGAACTGGCAGGAAGACATGGAAAAACTTTATAACAAAATAAGAAATGGACCTCCATATTCCTAAAATCCCAACGTGGTGTCCCAGAGAACAAGACTTGCTCTATTTTTGTGACCTAGGCTGGTCTCTGCTATGTTCAGACAGAGCAGAGACCTATTTGTGCACAGAGCTGCAAGATAAGCCCAGAAGTTTATGTAATTTCTCCAGATAAGGTACCCATTAAAGGCAAGCCTTACACCTCTGCTTTTAGCCATGGTATCTCTACACCCGTTTCACACTGGCACACAAAGCCTGCACTGCTTTTTCATAGTATTTTCCTCAGTGTTTTAAGCAGAATTCATATGTCTGATTGGGACTGGGGAGCAATGAAACCATCTGCTGCAATCTTATTTGCAGAAGACAGCAGACACTCATTTCAAAACTAGTCTGGCTTTATCATCACAGTGAAAGACACTATTTCAGCATTCCTCTGCTGGGATGGAAAGAAAAAGCTGCCACACATCTCTGTGCAGGTGACTCTTTCTACCTCTAGACTCAAGGGAATTGTACTTCCTATATGTGCTAGCAAAAATTATTTATACCCTATTTATTTATTATTTAGCACCCTGTGGCTCCAGCCCTGCAGTTTTCTACTGCTGTCAAGAAAATATCTGCAGATATTGATGAGTTTTGGTGATTCATTCGTATCAATCCACAGCTGCCTACACAATCTAGTCATTAGTTTGCATTTGCCCAGCCAAAAAAGAGACTAATCCTACCAGTCCTGAAAAACTTCAGTACAAATGTGAGGAGGTAAGCTGCTCAAAAAACTCAGAGATATAGAAATCCCTTTAGTTTTTCCATAAGAACACATTTAGATTTTTAGTCAAGAAGAACACATAAAATTTAGTCATCAGTAACCTTTGTGGGCTATATTGGAATTTAAGACAAAAAATTTTTAAAACCCCCAGCCACTCACAAAGCATTACAAATATTACTCTATGTTCCCTACATCATTCTTTAAGTACTTATGGGTTTCCACCTGTTGTCCTGATCCCTCATTTCCTTTACCTGACAGAGTACAATGAAAATTCTACTGCCATTTTCCTCTGATGTTCACTAAAGGTCTCCTAGAGGACATCTGTAGACTAAGGGTTTCAGTGGAGCAGGACCAATATTTCCTTCAAATGATTCAAGGGATTTCTCATGCCTTCTCCTTTCCCCTATTAAATAATCAATTCAGAACAAAGAAATACATTCAATAACATAACTCAAAACTAAGAGCTCTCAACAATCTCAAGTTAGTAGCATCCTAAATTCTAGGACAGCTATTCACACAGAGCTGGAAGCAATTGGTATAAATCTAGATTATTTTATGAAGAGTCTGATGTCTCCTTTTCAAATTGCAGGGTAACTGTAATACAAACAAAATCAGGCTGCTGATTCTCTGATTTAGGAGCTTGCAACATTAGAAATTAAAGAATCCAGTCTCCTGACTCATTTCCATGCCTTTGGACTGCTATCAAACCTGGGTGGGTGCAGCATCTCATCCTCCTAGCATAATATTTACAATGTTCTGCTATTCCTTCCCAAGCACTGTTGAGGTTTCTTCATTTTTCAATTCAGTTCAAAATAGGAGCAGTACTTTTTCTCTCCTAATATCTGTTCACATTTTAGGCAAATCCAGTTGAAATGGCTTGTGATTACCTTTCAAGGCCCAGATTCTTATGTTATGTTATGTTATGGACAAATCCCTACATTGCTCAACATTTTAAATGATGCTGAAAAAGAAATCTTAGCAGAGGGAGAAGTTCAAATATTCTCCCAAGAAAATTGGGCTAGCATATTTAAAGCACAAAAGTTTCCATAGCCAAAACATTCACATCTGGATGCTTTTAACTTAGTCAGCTCGGCCAGACACCCACTTGTATCTGGGTGTTGTGCAATTCCAGCATGAAACTCAAACTCATACCATGAATCCAGAAGCAGCAGCCTAACACTCTGCCCTCACACCCCTTCTTGTAAATCTTCGGTCCTAGAGAACTTCTTCCAGCTCTAGGGTTTGGAATAACTTGTTTTCAGACCAAAGCTGTCTTCTCCAAACCAAGTCCTGTATCCTGGCTGAGTTAGCTGGAGATAAATCAGCATAAAACTAAAATAGCACAATGGAAAGTCAGGCTTACTGTTAAATCATGCTTCTATTTTTACCTGGCAAAGCACTTAAGCATGTGGTTGAGATGCGCAGAACTTAAGCATATGCTTAAAGTTAGTTCTCTGTTTACATGTAATTTTAACTCAGGGCTTATAAATCAACTGATGCTGTGAATCTGGCTGAAATATTGTGATTTTTAAAAGAAAACACATAGTGCTGATTCTCCAAATATAAAAAGGGATCCATAGGGTCAGGATGCAGAAACTTGTACATCAAGCAGGAAGAGCTGAATATTGGCAGCTGGGCCAAAAGCTCACACAAACCTACAGAAAGGAAAAGGAATATTTCTAAGTGAACTGTGAGACAACACAAAGCAGGAAACAAATTTTGGAGCTGAGCATGTTCAACCTTAGTAGAATAGGGATACAAACATGGCAGTGTAGGCAAAGCCAAGCCTTATCTGGCCCTGCAGTTTACCTGCAGCTCTGTCCAAAAGCAGATCCTTAACAGACACAGGACACAGGCTGTGCACAGAATGGTCACAGTCCTCCAGCTTCTGCCCACTGGCAATTTAGGGACTTGAAGCAACCTCCAAGCCCACACAGGTCCTTGTGCTTAGTAGTCTCTGATGAATGGATCCTACAGAATTTTGACTTGTCCTCTCTTAAATTCATTTCATTTTGCAATTTCCAGTATCTGTAATCACTTCCACAATAAAATAATGAAGAAGTGCTCCTTTTATTCAATGCAACTGTGCATCTAGTTTCTTTAGCAGCCTTAGTTCTTATGTTACAGGGAGAAAGGAAAAGTCAGTTCCCATTCACCTCCATTCACTCAGGATTTTATGAGTCTCTGTCAAATGCTTCTCCAGTTTTTAAGGCTGAGAAGCATTACTTTATTTAGACTTCTCCATTAAAAAAAAAAGAGAGACATTTCATACTTATAGCTATTCTTACTGCTCTTTTCTATGCTTTCTACTTCTAATACATCTTTTCTGAAATTGAGTGAACAGTTCTTCATGCAGCACCCAAGATGCAGGAACACTATGGGAAGATCCACATCTCTGTCTCTCTCCTCTATGTACTGCAGTGGCTTAAGTCTTTTATTTTGCTGTCAATTATTAAAAAAAAAAAAAAAAACCAAAAAACATTTCTAGGACTTCTAGCACTTGTCTGACATTTCAGGAAAATGAGCAGGTATGACTTTATTAATCATTTTCCTGAGTACAAAAACCACAGAAAACATAGCAACCTAGAGGCAAGAATGGTCAGGATTGTTTTCTCCTGTGTTATTTATGTATACTAACATTGACTTTTGTCTGCCACAGCATTGCCCAGCCTCTCCAGATTCTTGAGAAAAGGACCAAAAAGGTTTAGTTATCACTGTGATAATGATTTTATTGGCCTGAATGACTTTTTTTGGCCTGAATGTTCTTCCTACTAATTCTTTTTTCAGGTAGAGCTGTTGAAAGACATGGTTTCCCCTGCCCCAGAAACTCTACAAGGACTACCCTCCCCTCCTCACTCCCAAAGGATCACTAAAAAGAACATGAACATTTTCTAGTGTGAAAATTGGCTAGTTACAGCTATCTTTTTCTTCATACCTTGCTGAGACTTTTTCAAAATCCATTCAAAACCCCAAGCACACTATATTAAGTGTCACATGCTTTTCCAGATGCTTATTGATTCCTTTGAAGTTCTCCAGGGTTTGCAATGCATACTTTTAATTTCCAAAGGTCGTGTTAGCACACCCACAATATATTGTATTTAGGTATGCTGCCACTAAATCTGTTGTAATTTCCTTTCAGTTTTCCTGGTAGACAAGCCAGACTGGAGTCACCTGCAGGCTTTTTTCATCCGTGCTGGAACACTTTTTAGGATTGGTGTCCCATTAGTTACCGCTGCTGGGTAAGGTAACTGAGGCTGACTGAACCCAAGAGTTTCACACCAGAGCAATTAGAACACTTGAGTGAATGTCATCTGTCCTGGTGATTCGCTACTGTTCATTTCATTCATGTATGTTTTAAAAGCTTTTCTGTTAACAAGTAAATTCAGGACCATTCCTTGGGCTCAACCCTTGGAGGACTTTCCTGTTAGCTGTGCAGGCAGTGCCTCTGGTCTTGGTGGATTTGCTGACTCCACTGCTCCTTTGACACCTGGAGCATTTGCTGGACCCACCAGACCGTCAGTTTCTGCTGTATTTGAAGGAAATATTTTACAATTTTCTATGCGTTTTATGAGTCACCCCTCAAACCATTTCAGTTTGTGTTGCACTGGGTTTACATTTAACTTGTAAGAAATTACACTCCTCTCTGATTTCTTTGTTTAGGCATGATTTCCACTTTTTAGAGGACATCATTGTATTGTCCCCTTCCTCCACTATTTTACTGTAGTAAATTTTTGGGGGTTAGGTGAATTTTGGGAACTGGTATGTTTTCTCCACTATACAGGCATGGTACTTACATTCTTAATTAATTTAAATACTCATTATTGCTATTAAAATTAAATTTCTTAATATTAAAATGCTTTTGAAATAAAAACAGTCTTGGTCTTTGGGTTTTTCCTTATGTTATTATTCCTACTAAAGTAATGAAATTGACCATGAATGGTCACTATTGCCAAGCCATTCTTTCAGTGCAACAGCTATAATTTAAACAAGGTCTTAGTCAAAAATTGCTTTTCTCTTTTACTGGTCTGTTTAGAAACATAAATTAAAATTTGCCCTTTATATCCTAAGTAGGATAAATATTATCCAGTCTATTTTCTTGCATACTCTCCATTGCCTCTGATCTTTAAGTATTTCATAGCTATTTTCACTGCCATGGTCAGCTGTTTAAAAGGATAAATTTATTATAATGTTTTTCTTGATTTGGTGTGGCAACATCCAGTTGACAGAGAGTGGGTGGCAAATGATGATACAGATAATTGATTTATCTTACTGGATTCTGGTTTCCAACCAACCGTGGGTCACTTCTCCAACGGCAAAATCTATTCCTGTTATTTCCACATCATGAGTATCCTGGTAGTGCAGTGTTGGTACTGATCAGCTTCATTCAGAATGATTTCTTTGAGGCCAGTACAGTGAAATTCACCCATCCTCACCTTATATGGATTTAGTATTTCTAGGAAAGCACAGACACTTTTGGTCTTGGTCTGTGTGTGCCTCGTTTAACTGGGCATTTGCTTAGATTGTTGCATTATCTGAACATTATTGGTGGCTATTCTGTCCTGCCATCTGGATGAATGTGTTCTTCACCAGGACCTCATCTGAAATAATTTGGAAGACTCTCCCAGTGTTTGTTTTCATCTGTAGTGCCACCAACCTGGCTGGCCCCATTTCAGAAGACATCACCCATTCTTGAGCATCTCTCCTGTTTCTAAGATGTCTCTTTCTTCCCACACCGCTTCCTTAGACACACAATGGGTCTCTCATTGCCTGGGGCATTTCTGAATGCTGTAATAGAGCTCCTGTTCTTTACCATCCTCTCCTATAAAAATGTTTTGTTTTGCCTTCTGGACCTCTCCCTTGTATTTCTTGGTGCTCACACAACCAGGACCAGACATGATGCACAAGGAAGGTCACCAGCTCCTCTCCAGCATCCTCTCAAAGGCTGCTCAGACACCACAAGATACAAAGGTCCCAGAGCACAGGCAAACCACTATGTGTTCCCTCCTGGCCTTGTATTCCCAGTTATCCATCCCACACAGCACCGCCTGCTCCTCCTCAGCAGGGCTGTGGTTCTTCCAGCGTGTGTCTGGCTTAAGTGGATCCACAAAGCTGCCTTCTGGCAAGAGAGGGGTCACATGGACAGTATCTTTTGCACACATGTTTACTCATTCAGCCTGAAACACGATTTTACTATTTGCCTCATTGTCTCCTAATTCAAGCACAAAGCAAGTCAAGCCAATTCTCCCAACCAAATCTCTTCTAAATGTTCATTGTACATTCAGCACCCAGTAAACAAAGCTTCTTTTACCACACACCTAAAACTAGCACAAAAACAGGTGACCATGAGTTTTCCAGAGAAAAACCTTGGTGCTTGTACTTCCTATCACCACAGTCCTCACTTTCCTGTGCTCAGGGAATTTTTCTTCTATTTAGAAGCCAACCTTCTGGAGAACACAATTGTGGTTTTTGCAATATTTTTATTTTCTAAAGACTGACCCTGTGTTTAATTTGCAGAAAGCACATGGTACAGAACAGATCAGGGAGTTTGGCACAGAGGCAGGAGGTACTTTCAACCCTTGGTCAATTAAACAAGAAATGTAAAACCTGGCAAGTATTGCATTTAATCCTCTTTGCACCCCTTAGCCTCCTGCCAAGGATGAAAAGTACTTCTCTTCTTAAAAAGAATAAAAGATTTCAGAACACATCATCAACTCCTCCCTTCAGCCCTCAATACTGACAGTGTTATCTCCATACACAAAGCTTCTCTCCCTTCCTCCAGCTTGGCAACAAAACCCAAGCTCAATGAATATTTTATATGTGTGTGGTTAATGGAGCGTTCTGGCTCCAGTCCATTAGGAACTTTACACAACGGTGTATTAACTGCTTCTCAATGTAACATTTTGAGTCTGTCCAAAGGGGGTGTGTGTTTGCCAGTTGAGCCAACACACTATTATTGTCCTGTCAGCCTAGTTCCTGTCTTTGGTTGAAGAGCAGGGTCCCCCTGCCACAACAATTTGCCACCATTGTGCTCCCAGCAGCAACCTGAGAAGATTAGCTTGGCTCCAAGCTCTGTTTTCCCCTCTGTATTTTAAGGTCTGTGTCTCACATGGGGTGGGGAAAGCCTGCAGTCTTTCCCCTTCAAAGATATACACAGGGATAAGCAAGCACATCACAGGTTAGCATAAGGGTAAATATAAAGCAGTTGAGATCTTTAGTTTGAATGGAAACCAGATCCCCATATTTTTTAATCAGCTCTGAAATTGGTAGCCTTAAAATCCACATGATTAATTGGAAAAAAAAGGTAGCAGAATGACAACATTTGACCAGAGAAAAACCTTGGTGCTTATACTTCCTATCATAAAAAGTAGTTGTTACCTTCTCACTTTAAAACCTCCTCTGCTTCTCTGGGACACTACTGACAGAACACCATCTCCATTCAAAACCAAAATCAGCACAAAGACATCTCAACAGTCAGATGGGCACAAGTCACTCCCCTTATTGACTGTAATTCTACCCTGCACATAGACAATATCCATGGTAAATGGTAAAAAGAAGCAGGTGCTGGATTACTCAGATGAAGAGCCCTGTGAGAGTTAGGGGTCCAGATCTGAATGTTCCCCTAAGCCACCCAGAGAGTTTGTGGAGCACATGGGAGCTTCCAAAGTGTGAATCATCCCAACCTAAGGCAGATGTCTAGAGTGGGTAAGGTGAATGGCATGGGCTGTTTATCACTCCTCACTGAGCAAAGAGGGAGTCTAGATGACAATCTTAAACTTTATGTTTAAGTTTTAGATAACTAAAATCAGGTGAGATGATTCCCTGCCCCAAGGTTTGCAGACTCATTACAAGGTGAGCCACAGACCCTGACAGACTTAGGGCAGAAAACAACAAGATAAAGAAAAGTGCTGATGTGGAAGGACTGATCTCATTCCTTCCTGCCTGAAAGCAGAAAGAGCTGATGTTTCAGAAGGCAAAGCCCATTCTTTGCCCTCACATCATTCCTGAAACACAGTGGAAGAAAGGGAACACCATTGCTGGACTTGCCAGGATGCTGTAGTGCCTCCTGTAACATCTGTATGAGGCACTCACCAGCCACGAGGGGCTTGGGAATTGCAGGCCAGGAAGGAAGGCTCAGAGGAGCCAGGGATGGACAGCTGGCCAAAATATAGATGAGGGGAAGGCTTTCAATAGGTAGGGATCACCTCTAGACAAAAGGTTCCTCCTCAGCCAGCAGTGCTTGTACACCCATGACTTACCCAAAATGGGCACTGGTGGAAGGGTCTGGAGCTGAAAGGTGTGGGGAAGGGTCACCAAGACACATAGTTAAGGGAAGCTCCATGCAGACTTGGAAGGAATTTCCCATTGCAAGGATTTGGAAGAAAAAGCAAGGGTTTCCCTGAGCACACTGACAGGTTCACCACATCTCATGTCACTCTTGAGAAAGGACAGGCACTGCAGAAATACAATCAAAAGCCATAAATCTCACTGACCAGAAGCTCAGTTGCTCTGAAGTCAGGTTGTTTCTCTCCCAGAGGCACAGGCAGCAAATCAGTCATCCTACCAGTAGATAATCCAGTTACCAGCCCTCCCTCTTCTCCCTCCCAGATCCCTCAGCTCCCCCCACGCCCCTCAGTGCTATCATCAATGGAAAGTTTTAGAGAATTAGCTGAAAACAACCGAAGTGCCTAATTGACTGAAGAAGGGAAATGGCAACTTCCATCATCTCAAAAAGCTGCACCTTTCTCCTACTCATCTCAAAGATGAATAAAGGAATTAAAAACACAGCCTGGGGCAGCCAGCAGAGATTTACAAGAAGCAGACATTAGTTCTAGCTCTAAAGGCTGGGCGTGTGCATGAGCCAGGAGGAGCAAACAGAGAAAGGGAGCAGTAACATACAGCCTTTGCATTTAAAGAGGAGGAAGCAGAAGAAAAAAAAAAGAAAAATGAAAAAAATCAACAACCTTTAAGACCTTCCTAATAAAACAAAGATGATCCTGGCAACATGAAATGCTACCCTACTTTGTTTATTTATCGACACAAAGAAAGAAGCAAGTTGGCACCTCAGAGGGTATTAAATCCTGGTTTTTTGCTGACTGAATGACCTCAGCTGAAATATTTTCCATGACAAGAGCCCAGAAGACGCTGGCAGAGTGTCAGACAATAAGATTTTCAGAGTGTATTTACATTCTATCCATGGCCCCAGGCTGTTCCAAACCCATAGGCAGGTGCTGCCTTTATCTGTTCTTTGCTCACCTGGCTCCCTAGCAAAATGTTCGGAGACCTGTGGCTCAGTTGCCTTAACTGTTTGTTGCCTGGTGCTCAGAAAGCGTCAGAGACATCTGGAATCCTGGCAAACAGAGATGGAGACACTGTTTGCCCCTCAAAGCTGACCACTGAGTGGTGTGTAAGGCACTCTTGCCAAAAAGCAGAGGGAAAACAGTGGTGATGCAATGGTAAAAGACAGCTGAAGAACAGATGAATTCATCTGAGAAAAGTGATGTTTCTTAAAAAAGGAAGGGAGAAGGTGATTCTTTCAAGAACGCATTGCATTTTCCATGACTTGGGATCTTTAAACTAGGTCTGAGTAGCTCTCTAAGAAGCAACAGCCAAGATCCTGAGAAGGATCAGAGGTGGGGATCCAAATTTTACAACTTCTTGCCTCAAAGTATGTGCAGGACAGTATTCCACTGTCAAGCAGAGGACAGTCAGCAACCCACAACTGTAAAGCAGTGAACAAAAGGGAGAGCGGCAGGCTAAGTCACAAAGACCCACAGTGTTCTGCCTTTCAACTCCATGGCACAAACTCCCCACATTGCAGGCTTCCAGCCACATTGTCCCCTAGACCAGCTCCTGACCAGGTTTTCAGCAAGACAATCTGTTCCATCCCTGCAGTGGGAACAGCCTCCTCTTTGCCCAGTTTAATTTGGCTTCTTGTGCACAGCTCCTCTCTTTTGAGTAATAAGCCTCCAGGAGATGCTGAGAGAGGCTACGCCCTTCATACCGCCCAACCAGGAAGAATGATAATTGCACTTCTAACAGCACCTTCTGCAAGGCAGCCACCAAAGCAGAGGAAACATGAATTAAAGCAGGATAAAAAGGAGGGGCTTTACCCTCTACCTAATAAGGTATTATTCATGCTTTTGGAAAGCTTCCTTGCAGAGAGATAAAAACAGACATAATGGGTATTCATAAGCAACTGCCTCTGGAAAAGGAAAGGCCTGCCTGCCATCTCACCCCATTGTCACGCTGGACTCACCTTCTACATTCCCAGCCTTCAGCTCCTTCTCCCTTTCCTACCTCCTTGCCATATGTCCTTGTTTAACCTGTTCTGTACCCAAGGCAGCTCCCCCTTGTCCTCAATGCATGCTCAGGTCTGACCCACTCACACACATCTTCACACCAGTTCCTCCAGTCTCATCACCTTCACCCAACCAAGGAAATTTCTTTTTCCCTTTCTCTCATTCCTCCTGCAAAGTTCTTCAGCTCAAATTCACTCTAAGCCTACTGTGTGTAAATAATTTCCCCTTTCATACCCCTCCTCCAACCCACACCCACCACCCCTCACCTGAAAGGATCCAGCCATCTGCAAACTGTGTTTGTAACTCTATTTCTGTATTTGTCTGGCCTCACTTTGCACCCAAGAAACAAAAATGTGACCTTACCCTCCAACAAATTTATCATAATAAACTTCCACTCATGAGCCCAAAACAATGGTGAGTTTTAAACATCTTCACAAGGTAAATTACCCACTGCTCACTTGCATAGCTTGTCACTGTCCTTTTCAATCCTGTCCAGCTGGTCATCACAGCGTGTGAACACCTTGCAGCCTTTGCCATTTCTGAAGCTGTTCTGTGCCAACTGGGCAGGACTTGGAATGGTGGGAAGTGCAGCTCCAGGCACAAAACCCGCCAGACAAAAAATGAACTCTGATCATACTCAGCAAGGATTTTGAGTGCATGGCAAATGGACTCCTAGAGGAATTTGCAAAGGATCCTAATAAAGTTAGACATCTCAATCCCATCAAAGTCAGAGCAATTTGGGTATCCAATGAGCTAAGGCCCTTTGAAAGCTCTGTAGGCATCTTCAGGCCCTGAAATGCCTTCGGAAACTGCATGGAAGGCATGGAAACTGCAGCTAGGTGCTAAATGTTTAACCAGGTCTGTGGGCAGTCCTTTGGTGCCTATTCTGGGGTAAGATCATACACACACATGCACCAAGACCACCACACAAGTAGATGTACAGAGAATTTTCAAAGCTGTCCCTTCCCTGGCTCTACATTCCCAACCATTGTTACAGATTGGTTTAAAAAACAAACCACAACAATCAAACAAATGAACAAAAATCCCCCAACATCCAGTCAATCAACCTGCAGACCTCCTGGGATGAAATAAATAAGCTATGAAGAGCTCCTCTCAGCTAGAACAGCAAGGATAAAAATGGAGGAAAACAGAAGACTAACCAGGTACTGCACATGGTACCTGCCACCTTCCATTCTCAGCAGAAGCTCTGGGTAATGCCTGCGCTCAGTGCTGCTGCCACTGTCCAACCCAAGGACATATTTTAAACAATGCCTCACTGATAATCCTGTAAGGATTTTCAGCTCTGTCCTGTACAGCATTTTAATTACTCACACTGTTTCGAGAGCTCAAATAATTTACAGAAGGTATTTTCATCCCACTAATTGTAGGTTTCCCAGAGGACTCAGCACAGTATTCCATGCCCTCAGTACTATTAAATGCATTAGGAAAGTATCCAGACTTCCAGAAGTCAAATTTTTTCATGCATGCATATATTTCAGGAAAGAAAGAGGTAAAATCAGGTAAAGAAAAACTTTTAGGCATTAAACAAAAAAGAAGTTTCAGCTGACAACTTTCAAGGAAAAAATCCAACAGACAATATTTCAAATAATGTTACAATAGACTCATTGAAGTCAGCAGCAGGTCTGGAACCTGAAATCTCTAATGCTAATAGCATGCAGGTATCCCCCTGTGCTGGGAAAAGCAATTTCACTAGCTACTAGGTAAAGGTTGTATCTGTATCTGTCACCCTGAACGGGCAAACCATGAGAGTCAGAGACCCACAGCTTCCAAATGCAGCAGCTAGAGACATGTATTTTTAAGAAAGGAAAGAATGGAGGTTTCCAGGCATATCTGTATAGCAAATCTGAAAGGTAATAATTGCATACTCCTGCATTCCCTGGAGTGATGGTAGCGTCAGCCCTTACCTCCATGCCAAGGAAATTTAGACACAGCCCAAGGAGGAAACTGCAATTCTAGTGGAAAAAGGGCTGAAATCTGCCAAGTGCCTGGAGCTCACCACACTGGGAGGGGTATGGAGATACAGCAGGTGGGGGATCTATAGCCCAAAGGAGAATCCCTTTTCCAGCCCCTTCCTATTGGGTACAAAGTGCTCTAAAGTGAAGATAACATTCAGCCTTGTGTTCCATGATCCTGTAATGGTGGAAAAGGCTCACAAGTGCTGCCCCAGAGATGAAGGCACTTGTACATGGGCTGGGTAGTGGCAACTCTCAGTGTAGATGCTCTTAGTTATGTAAAAGTCAGGTTTGGCACTATGGCTTATAACAGGAGCTGTGAGCTGATCAGTAATAAATTATTGGACTGTTGTATCTCACCTCTGACCTTGAGCCTTCATCAAAAGAAATCTCCACAATGGTGATCTCTGGACTGTTGTGGCATGCAGATCCTGGTAGGCAGGTCTGGTTTACTCTGGCTCTTAGCAAACGAGAATCCCTGTCACAAAACACATTATCACAGTTGGTATTAACCAGTAAGCATCTTACTAGTTATCTCTACAAAAATACCAGGTGAAATGGTCTGAATAAGCCAGAAGACCCCGACCTGCATAGGAAGCGTCCATGCTGATGGGAATTGGCTGCTCATGACATGAGAACATGCAGCAGTTCTTCCAGTGCTGAAGAAGAGACATCCTCCAGCAGCTCCTTTTTTTGCTCCTTATAAGTGTTTTTTGATGACAATTAAAGGTGATGATCTTAGCATTAGGCAGGAATTAAACTCAATGGAGTTTCACCAGCCAGAAACAAAAACAAGGACAAGGCAATGCATTGGGAATTTCTTTTGACTTCAGGTGTGTTTCCACTCAAAAAGATGACATGGATTGCAAGGACAGGACCATCTAAACCAATTACCTCAATGCTGACCTGGTGGTCCTGTCCTGACAGCAACTGCATCCTGAGAGAATTCACTTTCACTACCCACAATCCTGCACCTTGGAACCCTCACCTGGCACATCTGACTGGGGTGGACCTCGGAATATTCCAAAAATGGAGCTTTTACATCCCCCGCAGGGGTACAAAGCACAGTGCGGACGGTGTGACTCAGATACTGCCTGGAACATGTAATGAGGATATTAAATAGATCGTCGTTTTATAGGTTACCTGATTTTTAATTGAAAAAAAAAAGAAAGAAAACACAGAAGCCAACCAACCTACATATTTGGCCTTCGGATGAATTTTTTTGTTTTATGTGACAGCTTTTTCCTCTATTTAAAAATTTGCATAAATACTGTCAAGACAGGACATGCATGGTAAAGAATATGCAAAATCCTGAGCTAAGCCCAGCTGCCTCTCCCACTGTGCTGTGCCAGGACAGAGCAGTGGGGCTAATACTGGGAGCACCCCTCCTTCTGCATGTCACTAGGTCAGGGACATGGTCCTGCTGGCACACAGCCCTCCAAGGGAGTCTTTCTTGACAGACCTCACACAGAGAGCCTAGTTTGGGTTCACTCTGCCCTTTTCCTGGTGGTGAAGGGGGATTTGCTTATTTTCCTGTGGAAATTGAGCATGAGATGCTTCAATGTGACCTCCCCTGCCAACAGGGGAGAGCAGGCAGGGAAAGCACAGCAGGGAAAGCCAAGGATGCTGGAAGAAACATGAGGTTGTGTTTACCCACACAAGGGCACCCCTGCATGATTTCATGCAGAATTAATTCAGCTCGTGCAAACTCCCGTGCAGACACTTACTCGTGGTTCAGGGAGATTTATCTCTGCTAACAGGATTAGGAAAGGTTTAAGCTAAACCAAAAGAGAAGAATGCACACAAGCACATTCACAGCTTAGAAAACAAACAAATACTGAGCAAATCTGCCTTTAGACATGGCCAAAGCAACCAGAGCTCCCTTCCCAGCAGCCCTCAGCACACAGAGCATGTTATCTAATGCCATCCTCTTTGCTGCTTTTCCTGCTGCACCCCTACCTTACCACCCACTCAGAACAGAAAATTGCAGCACTTTACACCTACATGCTACTAAATAACTTACCTCACTCTAGAATTTGGCCCAAGTAGCCACACTGGAATATTAACAGGTGTGCAAAACAGCTAAGAAAAATTTTTTGTCCTTCTAAGAGGGCAGTGGGCAGCAGTGTGTGCCTGTGCTGTGAATGCCTCCACTGTGCTGCAGTAGGAAGAGACAAAGGCAAAACAGAGAGAGGCACCAGCTGCTCCATTCAGCACAAGGAGTCCATTGCTCAAACCAGGTATCACCAAGGCTGCCCAAATCCCTATTGGTGGGAAAACAGTTCCCATTTAAACAGCCCCTTTACAGTGAGGACACTTGCACAGGTTAATTGAGAGGGCATTTGCTGCCTGCCCCAGAAGTACCTCTGCCATCTCTCCTGAGCTCTGCAGCAGTTCAGCTGGAGGTACCATGCAGGGAAAGCAAAGTTTACTTCATCCTCCTGGAAGGGCAGGGTGGATCTCCATCTGCAGGGTGTGGCTGCTTTGAGATGGAATTTGCTTGGGACTTTGGGGTTAGAGCAGGAGTCCCGTGATGTTCATTCTGGAAAGGCGAGGATGTTGGGTTTACATTTTTTCCAAAAGGTTAGGAGTTGTGGTGAGCCTAATCATTCTGGCATGTCAGCCTGAGCTACCTAGGGGGAAGAGCACCACCTTCTGAATTACCAAGTCAAATTGACTGTAGCAATCAACTTCTCCTTCTAAGTCCCCATCCAAAAACAAACAGGCCCAACCTTGCTTAACTTATGAGATCATAGCCCAAGGCAGTGTAGCTCCCTGAGACATCACTGCCTCACCCATCATCTCAAACATCAGTTGTGCAGGGATGGTATGGGTCTCTCCCTGATTTTACATACACAGAGATCTCTGACCAATGACATAAGCCCACTAGAAAGTGCCTGCAGCACCTCTCCGAGGTGGTAGGCAACCAGCAGAGCCATGGAATTAAGGACAGAGCAGTGGAGTCATCAGGAACGTGTCCTGTGTGGATCTCTAACCTCTCCTGGCTGGCTCAAATTGGAAACCTCTTGCCCAAACTGGTGTTTGCCATTCAAAGCTGCCTTTTGTGAACCATGCCACACCAACGCTTTGCTGCTGCTCAGTTCTACTCTGGCTAACATATTCATCTCCTCATCATCACCTTAGAACCTATTTGCATTGTTAAATTGCTAGGAGAAATTGGTTTCCCCGTGATACCTCCAAATCAAAGCTGCTGGAGCTGGAGATCTTTCTTCTGTTAAGGCATGTTATTAACCCTTAATGGGTTTCTGAAATTATCTATACATAATCTATACCTTTCACTTCATAAATCATATTCATGCCTGGCCCATCACTGAAGCAAAAAGTTCTTGTTGACATTTTCTTGTATCTGGCCTTTTCATAGCATTGGTTCTTTGCCATCAGTGGAGGAACCTCCACCACTGCTAACAGAACTGACTTTATTGATCCACACCTTCCATGTGACAAAACAGAAGTGTGACAAGCTGCAGAGGGTTGTGACAGGTCAGGCTGGGACTCTACCTGTACACGATATCAGAAGGTCTGAGCTGATGTCAGATGGTCTGAACTCTGGACCCAAGACAGCTCTTTAACTACTTGCTACCAACTTTTTTACTTTCCCCATGAGATGCTTTTGTGAAACAGAAAGGAGAAAAATAACTATTGATCTCCTAAACAGGGCAAAAGTGTTGTAGCTGGTACACCTGATAAACATTTCATAAGTCACATCATCTTGGGTGTTCTGCTTGACAGCCTTAAACCCGGAAATTAGTTCCATTATTCAATAGTTTCATAAAGAAAATCATATTAATTAATTGACAATATGTATTCCACTTCTGCAGGCAAAAAAAAAAAAGCTAAGATGAGCTAACATTACATTATACAGAAGAGCAGATCAAAAGTCAAAATGATCTTGATAATTTGTGAAAATTGGGGGTGGGGAGGGTTTAATTTAGTAAAAATCAGTGAAAGATGCCATGGTTGTAAAGGCATCCTTCCTGCTTACTCAGCACAGGGAAGCTCTCAACTGGTGGATTGCCTGTAGCCTCACTCACCCTTCAAAAAAGATGTGGACAGATGACAGAGTCCAGGGAAAAGAAACTTGAGAAACACCATTTCCAGCAAATACATGAGCTGGGGTGTTTAGGCAAGGAGAGAGCTGGTTACAGGGAGCAAGAGGGAACTCTTCAACTATGTGAAAGGCCATGGAAATAAAAGCTCCAATCAGCCCTCCTTCAGTGGCTGTATGAAAAATTCACTTTTGATCCCTGGACCAATTTCTGTAATAATTTCCTGCTTTATGGGTAAGAAAGAAGCTTGAAATATAATTTAAGGGTAATCTAAAGGTTAAAAAAAACCCAAAAAAACAACCAAACTGGAAAAAGTTTGTCTTATGTCATGATTTGGCTCAAACTGCATGGGAAGATCCAGAATTTTTGATCACCATTTGGCAATGCTTACTTGCTTCCCTAAAGGGTTTTTAAATGGCACCAACATTTTATCAACCATGTTACCTCCTCCCATTGTCTGTATTTTCATTGACATGGCTTTCTTGAGCCTTGAGCAGCTTTCCAAAGCACCCAGGCTGCACAGGGGCATGGGGCCCCTCTCCCTATTTTATTGCAACTCAGCATCAAATTCCTCCTTATCTCCCTGCAGCACTTTTTAAAACTCAATCTGATTTGCTCTGCAGTGACCTATGTAGGTCTTGCAGTGAGTGCTCTTCACCTCCCAGATTGCACTCTCTGTGCTCCAAGCATCAGCATCCAGAGTACATTTTCCCTCCAGCTAGGAGCTTGGCTTTCTCTCTGAGCAGTCTCATTTTCCCACCTTCATGCACACTTGCATTTCCTTAATCAAGAGCATGAACTTCCATTAAACAGGAGAGTTTAAATGACAAGTGTTAAAGTATTTTTTTAACCTCTTCTCATTCTGTAGGTGCCCTATTTCCCTGCAGACCAGGCACTGCCTCCAGCCTACTCACAAAGCTGTGCCCTCACTGACACCAGCATCTCATTTTTATCCTGATTTTCAGCTCCTTGTAGACAAAAGAAAAAAATAGCAACTTGTGTGGATCACATCTAAAACCACGTGCATAAGTTCAAAGATAATTAGCCTTTTAGTTGCTTAATGCTGTGCAAAGCACACATTTAACAGCTAAAACTGATTTTAATCTTTGCTTAATTCTTTTGCCAGAGAGTCCCATTCACAGTGAGGCAGCTGTCTAAATATCTCAGCCCCTTGGGGTGAGGAGACAGGGGAGCCTCTTGCAACGCTCGTGGGTGACCTCAGCTGCCTTCTCCCACCGAGAGCTGCTTCCAATTCACTTGGGGCAGAGGGTGCCAGTGGGGCTAGGCCCCCAAGGAAATGGTTTATCTGTGAAGGGCAAAACTGCTCTCTTCCCTTGGTTTGGGTAGCCTGTAATAACACTGTAAGAGAAATATGGGTAGTGAGAGTGGCCAGATTAATGCAAACTGATGGCCATATTGGTAAGGAAGTACATGGATTTACAACCCATTGCCTTCACACGAATGGCCAGGCACGAAACCATCAGTCACTGCATCCTTCACCCTCTATGACAGTAAAAAGTCTCCCCTTGAGTCAAAAAGTCTCTGAACAGCCAGAGGACAATGGCAAAACAGTCACGTGACTATGCCCAAAATTCTGAGGTTTGGTATTTTTTCTTTCATAACACCTTGTCTAAGCTTTGCCATGCTAGAAGTGCCTGTTTGCAATGACACTCCTTAAAAATTAGTAAATAGAACAATTTTTAAAATAATCTCAAACTGCCTTCTGTGGAATGTGATTAAACATCAGCATTTTTTACATCCAGGAGTGTGCACACAAACACACAAAGGGATGACACCAGGACCCAACAACAAAAAATTAACAAATCTTCCCTCTGCAACAGGCAGTACCCTACCCCAAGGTTCATTTACCTCAGTGTCTTAATATTCTCCAATATTTAGGGAGGCAAGGCATTACTGTGCAATCAGAGTAGGATAATCCTGCATATGAGATATCTAAGGCACTGAGATGGGGAGGAGCTGAACCAAAGAATATGCCTGTGTCTGGGGTGTGATGAGAAAATGGGCTTTGCTCCTGCTCAGAAAAGCTGGTGCACTCCTCAGCTCCAGACCAAATCTAATTATCATTTATTATCATTTAAGGATTAAAATGCTCTTTATGTTTTGATTTTTTTTATTTTTGCTTGACCAATTTCTGTCTTACTGGCCCCTGGGTTCTAAAATATAGGAAGTGGCATAAAAATTGCATTATTTGCAATAAGTTCCTGACACCTAATCAGGCAAGGGTTTCCATTACAATTCCTGGCTAGCTCTTTTCTCCCCTAGAGCCCAGGAAACCATGGTCTTGTGCAAGGAAAGGAGATGAGAACCATGAAACAGAGCTGGGAGAAGACAGAAATTGCAAGAGATGTTTGGAAAGCAAACAGTCACAACACAAGATTTTCCTTTCAGGCCTGTGTTCAGACAGTCTAAATTGTCAGTCAGTCCCTCTGCCAAATATTTCCCAATGGGTGTCTCTCCATGGCTCTCTGCTCAACACCACACTCAGAGACTTGGGAAAAATTCAAAAGCTATACTAAAGGCAGGGAGTTTTATTTACCTCCCTGTGCAGTTAGCTGATAGACTGCACAGCGCTTTGAAGTGAGAAAGCTCTAGACAGGGGAGTAATAGAGCTAGTAATGAAAATTAACATGAAGAAAAGGCTTTTAAAATTTTCCATCAGGTTCCCTATAAACGCAGTATCTCCTGGTCTAAAAGAGTGTTAGCTCACACAGGAATTATAAAAGACTGATCTTGAATAAAGAGCTAACAGGACTCAGAAATCACACTTATGAAATAATATAAAGGCTTGTCTAGAAACAGAGATATAAAAAACAACAACAAATCCTTTTGGGACCCTTCAGGCTTGTCTGCAAGCCTTACAGCCACCTTTCTAAGAGCTCACACCCACAATTCAATTAGATAAGCCCTCTTCTCTTGCAAAATCAAACAAAACCCACAGTGTATCACAAGATTGCATGACAGGTTTGTCCTCAACGTTGTTACTTTTCCCAGTGTGATATACATTCTTCCAGCTTGCTCATTCAGGAAATTCTACCTTTTCCTTCTGGAGTAAAGCTGGTCATTGCTGAAGGCCTCCTACAGCTCACCAATGGCCTCAGCATTTCAGGATACAGTTTCAAATCAATGTTCTCAGCTGGAAGGATAAAAATACAAATAAATCAAACCACAACCAAAAAGAACCACCAACTCCTGGCACCACAGAAGAAAGGTTGTAGTCATTATATTCATCAGCAGGATGTGAACTTTCCATGTGCTTACTGGTTTCTCTTATTAAGCAATCATCAAACACTGATAGGAATTTTTTTGCAGGAAATGGAAGTACAATGTGTTCATTAAAAAAAAAAAAACCAACACCAGTAGAGCAGGCAGCCAGTTTAAGCCACTTGACATTTCAGGAAATTAAGTTATACTGTGGCCCTAGCTTGTAAATTCAGCAAGATCCAGGAGAGAACTCCTTGGAGACCTGCTGTGCTTTTATTTCAACAGTGATGGCCACACAGGCTAATTGAGGGCAGGAGCCACGTGCTGTCACAGCTCTCCTGCTGCCCCTCCTCTCTCCCAGCAGCTCCTACACTGCTCACAGTCTGCATGCTCCAGCCAGCATTTTCCTTTAGCTGCTTAGCATGCTCTTCTGGGGGAGAGGAGAAAAAAAATAGGATTTGGAAGGTCAAAAAAACCCCCAGTGATAACAATAATAAAGTTTCAGAGAAAACCTCAGACCTCTGTCAAACAGCTGAATGTATTTTTGGAGTGCAAAGTTCAAAGCCCAAAGCATCTCACCCCTGGATGGCAGATCACATTGGAGTTGCAGGTATTACAAGTACAGACTGGAGATTCAGGGTCAGGCACTGAAGCTCACAATCTGAACAGATTTATAGACTGTTTTTGTCCACATCATTGCCAAAAAGGCAGAAAGGAGGAGGTTGAGCAACAGCAGTACATGAGCCAGCTGTGTGGGAGATGAAGAGACACCCATCCTGGAATGGTGGGCACAGCTACCAAGGCTGCTGTGGTTCAGCCTATTCCTGGTGGAATTTCTGCTGATAGAAAGGGAAAGACAGTGAGCCACCTCACAAGGAAACATCCTCTTTACCTGGACAAGGTTGAAGCTGGATGCAGAAGCTGTGAGCTGCCACCTGTGGCCTGTGTCCCAACAAGCTCTCACCTGCTACCGTAGCTACAGCAGGGACAACACACCCCTCCTTAGTGAGGGGGACAGAGACAAGGGATGTCTAGGAGCTCCTGGGCACTGTGTGCAGGCAACCTCTCTCTCAGGGGAGTGAAACATGCACTCTGATGGTTGAAATTTGCTTTAAGAGACCAAGGGCTGAACAGGCAAAAAGACAACCCAGGTTACCAACACTCCCGGAACTCTCCACATTTTCTCATCCAAAAGGCTCGGATGATCTCTGAAAGCCTGTAGGATTGCAGCCCATTGCTACCATTCCCAGTTAAAGGTACCTCTAAGGTGTCACATAGGGTACCACTTTCTCCTGTCCATTTGGTGTGTGCTGAGGGTGCCTTTCAGCCCCCTGAAGTGATCAGTACTTGCAGGATGTGGCTTTGGACTGATTTGGGAAGGGCAGCTCCCTCACTACTGCTACACCGTGTAGACAGCCCGGCTAAGGGCAATTTTCATACCCAGCTCAGCCTTCAATCTGTATGTGATCTCAGGCACACAGAAAAAACAGAGTGCTGAGGAGAAAAGGACCTGTTTGAGGTCACCCAGCTGGTCAAGAGAGGATCAGGAGGCCACCAGTGCCTCCCTGTCCCCATCATTCTGGCAGAGCCCCGTTCCTGAAAGAGGAACAGTCAGGGATGAGTCAAACCCAGCACACGCTGCCCAGTGAAGAATTATGAGAATATAAAAAAGCCAGCTACAGCCCAGCCTAACCAAGGAGTAGCCAAAACCTTTTGTGGAAGGCCCACTGAGAATCCCATCATATTCCAACCCCAGTAACATCTGCTCCATCGTTTGCAATGTGATCATACAGAAAATTCATGTGAAGGTAATATGCTTACTGAAAACACTAATGCTGCAAGCATTCACCTCCATGTAGGCGTGGAAACCTTCAAGTTTCCTTTTTATTATACAGATGGGATCCTTTTTTTCATTGGCACAATAGAAAATAGCCACAAAAATTCCACACACACAGCATCAGACCCTGCGACCAGCCTCGACACGCAGAGCGTCAGTAATAAAACACACCCCTACAGGGATTTAGCACTTTGGCTTGGGCTCAGCTGGGGGACTTGGGGAGGACTTTCACTCTTCAGAAATAAAAAAATATTAATTATAATCAGCTCTGTCATTATTCCAACCCCCACATCTCCTCCTTCCCTGTTAGCAAAAGGAAGAGGAGCCATGTGCTGATGGGATCGTGGGTTTGCATGAACAAGACGGGGCTCTGTGTGTGTGTACTGCATTTGCCCTGGAAATCAAACAGTGACTGCAGCAAGAGCATCTTGGGAAGGGCCCTCAGGTGCCAAAAGAGAAATTCAGGGAAATGTTCCTTTATTAAAACAATTGCAACAGCTGCTTCAGGTACTTCCTTATGCACACATGCAGGCACCCCTCCTTCCTGCCCATCACACACATCCCCTCTGCCTCAGACACTCTTGCACAACCAGATGAAAAAATTTCCAATTTCAATCTATGCAGGACCCACAGCCCTTCTCTTACCAACCTTCCACCCCTGGTGCATTTGTCCTCCTTCCCAATAAACATCCTGCCCTGTCCTGTCCTACCACAGGAGTCCCCAAAGTGTACACACCAGTGGTTTTGCAGTGGTACCAACAACAGGTACTATAGCCAAAAGGGCAGGCCAGAGGTTGCACAAGGTCTGAAAAGGTCAGCCAAGGTAAGGCCATCTCAGGTATTCCTGAAATTATCTCCTTTCCTATGGACTACCTTGCAGTCCCTTTCTAACTGTCTCTTCCCATGAACTGCAGCGGTGGTGTCCTGCAGCACTCACTAAGCAGTGGTTAAGTGAGAGGTCATGCACCAGAGTTTGAGAATTAGCTCTTTGCCAAACAGCTCCCCATAAAGGTGTGCAAAGCTGCTTCCACAACACCTAGAAATTTTCTTCCCTAGGGTCTTGGTTAGACTAGTTGCAAGGTGCAATTCCTGATTTTCCACTACACCCTTCCCCTGCACTGTCACTTTCTCCCTCCAGCTCTACTCCACCCACAAGCTGTCCTGCTTTGGCCTTTTATATGGTTTCTACTCCTAAAGACAGGGATGGTCTCTTTCTTACCTGTCTGTGTAGTGTCTACCAGCACAGGCCTGTGATCCACATCTTAAAGTTTCAAGAGGGAAACTGCAAACCCATAACACCAAGGACCAACTATTTTGTCTTTCATTGAAAAGCCCACAAAGAGGCATGAAGATGCAGACACACTGGTGTACCTCCCTTGACTCACACATACTCTCTTACAGTTTACCTGCATTGCAAATAGAGTTTGGGGAGAGCATGGGACTCCAGGCAGGACCACTGAACAGGCCAGGCCATCCCTGGACATGCTGCATGGTGCCATACATCTGTGCTTCCCACAGCTGGCTGCACAGCTTAAACTGTAATTGATCCAGGTGGACAATTATGAGAAAGATTGAGCTCTAACACAGGATGGGGGAAAAATAAAGATACACAGGGCTGAAGCCCAGTAGAATTGCCATCATAATTTTCACCTTCAGTGCTGCTGCTGCTCACACCTTCACCTGGCCATGCACCCTGCCATGGTCAAACAGGTACCCAATGCTGCTCTTCAGGTCTGCTCTGCCTTCGCTTTGTGCAGGTGTTGGCAACCACACTTACACACAAAGCCAGGCAAAATCCAGCCTATCCAGGAGAGCACAGCTCTGAGGTGATACCTGGAGGCTACACTTCACCTTGCAGGCACACCCTGCAGCAGGGCACTGAGATGCTACAGTACATATGGCAGGAGTCATCTTGCTCAAGGAAGACATTGACTTTTGTTATTCTCCATAGCTGGTTCATCCATGACAACTGTTTGTTCCTGCTCCAATGAGCTATTTGTTCATTTTGAGCACTGTAGAAGAAAGAGTGCATGCTCCTGGTAATTCACATTTAGGAAAGATGCCCTCTTTCTTCACACAGATGCCAGCAGGCACTACTACCAGAAACAGAAGGACATTCTTGTCAAGAATCTGACTGATTAAGAAGAAATTTGAATTTCAAGCACTTTTCTGGTTAGACTTGTTTGGGACAAACTGCTGCAACTCATTATGCCTCAACTTCTTCATATGGAAATTGAAGGGATATAAGATTCCTCAAGCTCATAAAAATCTAAGAGGGACAAGGGTTAAATGGCTGCTAATAAAGTCCCCACTTGCATCTGTCCAAATGTAACTGATATCCATCTAGCCCTGGTAAAAAAGAGGTCAATAAGCAGACAGAAAACTCTTTGACCTGCAAGACAGCCATCCTTCTGACAGTGGAGGCTTGCAAAATTCTCAAGCACCTTTAACCACCACCCCTCAGCTCTGAGATTTGAAGCAGGACAAAAGTATATGCACTGGGCTCATACTGGGAAGCACAGAGGTCTCTCAGAAACATGACACCTAGATGGGCAAAGCGTTAATGTCTGAGAAATGTTTCTGTAGGGGCAGAAGATTGGATGAAGCTGTGAAAGATCCAGCTCAGCAGCTCAGTCCATTGCCCAAAATAACCAGGTGGTGGCATGTGGGCTCCTCCCCCACCAAGCCCACCAGCAAACGCCCCAGCAATCCCAGCGCGCGCTCACCCCATCATCACACTTTGCTGGCCATTGGTGGTGGACAGCACCCCACCCTGAGAAAACATGGGGCATTCTTGGCACTCGGCACTGCAGGCAAGGTCATCAGACACGATGACAGATTCTTTGCCTGCCATATCCACGGAGGAATGCAGGGGAACATGATCCTGCCCTGAGCAAGCGCCAAGTTTGATTAGGGCTAATCACTCCAAGATCATTCCTGTGAGGATCTTGCAAAGAGGGAGTTGCTTGCTCCCCATAACAAACCCAAAGACAAGACATGAAGGTTTGAGAGGATTTTGGCTCCCAAATATATAAAGCAGAGTGGCAGAGCTCACAAGAACAGACAGCTTTTCAGCTAGGAAATATAGTGGAAAGTGACACCTCTCCCAGTGCCCTACAACCCAGCATGCATAACCCACCACAGATGGGCATGGCAGAGCCTTACAAACATCCCTTGCAACTTGGCACTGATTTGGCCCTTGGAACAGGGAAACTGGCCTGTTCCAAAATGATCTGCCTGACACAAGGCTCAAATAGTTGGCTGAGCAGAGCTGGGATCCACCCTCATTCTCCTTCCGGCCACTGAGGACAACTGTCCTTTCTCACTTCAGCAGAGAGCTGCATCTAAATGCATTAACTGAAAGGACACCCCAGTGTCATGGGGATGGCCTCACCCCACTCTAGCCAGCTCTGGGGTGCACAGCTCCTGAAGATTTCCCTTCTTTTGCTCTGTGGCAGCACAGCAATGCCTCAGAGGTCTGCTGTGGCCTGTGGGGCTCCAGAGAGCAGAGACAAGTCAATGTACAATGCCCCCATGGTGCATCTGTACCTCCACCAGCCCTAGAAATTGGGAGTTCCACCTTGGCAAAGATGCCCAAAAAATGACAGCTCAAGTGCAGATTATATTTATTTCACCCTGTGTGCAAAATGCATATCAGTTCTTTTGTGTCATCTTTCTTCTCCCCATCATGGAAACTCATCCTGCTTCAGCCAGAAAGCAAAAAAAAACCTAGAGAGGCAGCAAACATTAACCAAATCCTGTCCTAAAGCCTCCCCACACATGCATTTTCCCCTTCACCATCTGTTTCGCAAATGCAACAAACTAAACTAAACAAGCTCCCAGTAGCTAAATTCCTTGCATCTCTGAAAGCACATGGATCCCTGTGCCAAAGTAAACAATCTCATGGAGAGTTTACATAAAACAAGTGAACTAATTTCATCATAAACAGAGGAACTACAAATTGGTTCAAAGCCTGCCATAGTACATTCTGTGGAAACGTCCCCCAGCAAGGAAAGGATTTAAATAACCCTAGTGGGACGTTCAGTGCATACCCAGCCTGCATCCTTACCTTCAAACCAGTCTAGGAGGTACAAACCTACTCTTCCTATAGGTCTCATACAGAATAATGCCAACCATCTCCCTGCTATTGCTGCAGGTTTAGTAGCAGAGCAATGGAAAAGGTAACAAAGATGATCCATGCCAAAAATCAACAGAGGGTGAAGGGATGATGTGGCTGTGTCATCCTGGTGCATGAGAGAACTGGTTATGGGCTGGTTGAGAGTTGCATCTGGTGCAGGAGGCCCTTGCAGTACAATGTCCACACACCCATTCACACCAACATGGTGATACAGTGGTTGGGTGGAAAGGGAAAGAAGTGCATTTCCCTCACATGGAGATTTCTTTTTCCTTGGGTTCATGTGCATGCACCAAATTCTGGGATATTAACAAGTTTCCAGCCACCCCAAAAAAAATCAAATCACCAGTCTGAGAGTAGAAAAGTGTGGGGAGAGAAAAAATGAGCTCCCACTTCCATAAAGGACTGGAGCTGGTTTGGCCCCAACTCTGATTTTTCCCAAGTCTCCCTTGGGAAAAGTCCTAGAGTCACAGCTCCATCTGGAGTCTCAGATTTGGCTAAATGCAGGCTGAGGACACCCCCACAAAGACTGGTCTAGAAACCCTACCTAGAGTTTGACTTTAGGGGCTCAGGATTGGAGATTCACTCTTTCAATACATCTACCACCAAATTCAGCTCTTTGTAAAGATACACTCTGATGTGTTCTAGGTGAATTCAGATGAAACCCCCACCTTACACTGAAAGAAGAGCATCCAGATAGACTTTTCCATTGTGTAGGAAACAGATTCTAATTATACCTGTGCAATTTTCCCAAAGAAGCAGCACTGTGCAGCTCAAACTCAACAGCTTCTGTCAGAACCCAAAGCTAGGAGATTCATCCAAGTCACCTGTTAACCTCCTCTATGATCAATTTTTTTCAAGTCATCCATGCCCATGGCATGCTTCCATTACTAGGACTCATAAAAAGATGCTTTTTGACGCAGACCTTAAAGAGCTGGGAACTAAATGCATGTCCCAAGCATTTCCTCACCCATGTCACTGCCAGGAGTGCAAAAAGTGCCTCCCCTGGAGCAAAGGAGCTGCGTGGTGGCACTTCTTCCATGGACCAGCACAGTGATTTTCAAAAGCTGCTACCAAGAAAACAAAAAGCAAACAAAAAATCCCTCTCTATAATCACTTCAAAGTACATTGATTTGGAGTCAAAATGCAGCAAACAGGTTATTCTCACATGCCCCAGCTCCTGCAAAGACCCATGGAAACCTGTGTGGCGCTCCAAGCACAGAGACTTGAGAAAGAGTCTCAATCCCAGGGGCCTTGCTAAGTATTACAGACAATTCTTACCAGTTACAGCAAGCAATCAGGAAAGATATATTAAAGAAGGGCAATAGAAAAAAAGTGGTTTTTCTTCTTATTACACACTTCCAGAGGTGACAGCAACTGAAACAATAAAATGCATTCCAATATTCTATATTGTATTGATAATTTGGTGGTCTCCTTTTAAATCAATAGCTTTTAATGCTCTTATTAAAAAAAATTTCTGAAATAGATAGACGATGAGTTTGGATACAGTCTGTGCTGGCATAAATAAAAAACAAGTCCATGGATAAGAAGGGAATTAGAGTGGATACGAGTGCACAAAAATTACTCAAATCAGCTTACAGATTTAATGCATTCTGCTGACAGTGTTGGTGGGGGTGGTTGTTTACTTAATCCAGAGAGTTTTTAGGCATACTGAAAAACAGAAGTAGGGAAGGCTAAGCCACTGTTGCTAGATCCCACTGCAATTTGAGGTTTGTCTCTCCATTTCTATGGCTTGGAACATTTGCTTCTGAATGCAAAATTCAAATGAATATTTCCCAGGTGGCACTGTATAGTCCCCCCTTTGCTAATGTTCATACTGAAACAGACAACAAATGGGCAAAACTGGTTTGGAGGGGAGGGATGGAAGCAGCACTCGGTTGCCTTGGAGTTATCCAGGTTTATCTACACATCACACTGTATGCTCCCTGGTTCTCATAATTAGAGTGTCTAGACAGGAGATGATGCCAGCAAAGTAGCAAGTAAAAAAGGTTTTACAGAGTTTTTCAGAGGAGCCCATCTACTGCAGTGACTACAGAATGACAGACATCAGAGTTGCAGAATCTAGCTAAGATTAGAGAAAATTTTGACCCAAGTAAAGGCCTTTTCATAGCCATTCACATCCCAAAAGAACTGCTAAATCAGAGCACCGATGGCTCAAGCACTCAGGAGGGATCAGAGCTTTTGAACCAGCATCAGACTAGAGTTTTCTGCAAAAGTAATTCCAGCTGCCTCAGCTTCATCCAAATACTGGCATTTAGCAGCCTCAACTTGTGTAAACCAGCTTCACTCCACTGAAGTCAATAACAATTGACACCAGCTGAGAATCTGGCTCTCGATGTGGTTTAAATATAGTCTAAAGAAAGAACTTACAGAAGGATTGCCCAATCCCTCATGTCCATTTCCCCCTTGGGCTAGGACTGATAAGATTGATTTTTTCTTTATAATTTAGCTCCAGTTATTTTTAACAACAACATTATGAGCTCACATTTATTATAGCACCTTCCATCCTCAGCAGCCAGGCTGCCTTTGAGGCTTCACCAAGGATCACAGAGGGGGATGGACACAGCACCAGGATGGAATCACCTCAGGATGCAACAGAGCAGATGCTCAGCATGCACAGAAGACTGGCCACAAACACAATAAATCAGCAAGGGTACGAAGATAATTCAGCTTCAGCGTTGCAAGAGTAAGCCTCAGCCATTTTCACAAAGAGGAAATTTAAGCAGTGGTTTCAAATCCTCCATTGAGCTGTCCATGAGATGGACAGGGTGGTGTACAGCAATGCAGGATGTCATGGTCACATATTGTGACCCTACACACACAACATGAAGGCAAATTACAGAGTGCTGGGGAAAGGAAAGCATGAGTGACCTTTGAGAAAGAAAAAATGGCTGGGTCACTCCTACTGTGACAAACCAGGGCTCTTTGGTATTACCCCATCTCTTTGGCTCAAAGATCTCTGCAAAGCCAAAGGATGAGGGTCTGAAGACATGGCAATTCCCATGCACAGAACTGTGACCAGGCTGTGAGCCTCCACAACTTTAGCCACCACATAATGACACGTGCACTGGTTGCCAGCCAAGGCAGGCAGTTGCTTGGTTTTGGAAAGCTCAAGGGTCTGGCATCACTCACCAACCCTTTTTCAACATAAGGGAGAGAAGCTAAGAAAGTACAACAGGAAAAATAGGTTGTCTTGTGGGCTTAAATCTGTGCAGTTATGCTAGAGGTAGAGTGACACCAAGTTTTATCAAGTGGTGTGGTCCATTTTATCTGGGATCAGAATGGGAAATCAGGGCCCACTCAGATCCTACTGTATGGGAATGGCTGGGAAACAACATCTTCCAGATGGTCCCCCTCAAGCCACCACAGAGCAATGGAAATGCAGCAAATAAGAACTGTGGCCACCACCCAAATGCTCCATCAAAGACATGAACTCTGTCCTCTTTAAAAAAAAAAGGAGAAAAAAAAGAGAAAAAGAAAACCAATACAAACAAAAAAAACCCCAGATCCATTAATGAAAACTAAAGCACAAGGCAAGGGGTGATGAAAACAAATAAAACTAAGGCTGTAAAATGCCTGGTATGTAAGATGTGTTGAAACTTGCTGCTGACAGCAGCTTGAGCAGACATTCACATACAGCCATTCATAAGATGCACAGTAATTACCTTCTCCGGGAGGCTGCATTATGATGATTTCTTTAAGCAGAGCACAATATCTCTAGCAACAGGATATAATTACAGCAAAGGATATGCCTCTTAACCTCTTTCTACCCCCCCAGCCAGTTCAGGGAACAGATCTGGGAGCTGGGGGCTCTGTGGCCAGGGTGAAAGTAGCTTACCCTGTGCTGCTGCACTCGTTACCTAGAGCCAAGCACGCTTCTGATGGGAGCTGGTGATGGCATTGCTCTCACAGGAACATGATTGTCTCCCCTTGCCTCTGGGTGAAACACTCCCAGCACTGCAGGGCTTTGACAGAGCTGGCAGCAGCCACCAGGCCACCGAAGGAGTTCGGCACAGTCAGCCTGCTCTGGGCCGACACCTCGGCGGTAAATAAATAAACACCAAAAGCAAACAGGCAAGGGAATGACTCAGGACTGGAACACACTGGAAGCACTGTGAGGCAGCAGGACTTCCCACCCCCAGACTGGGACCTTCCTGGCCCCAAATACCCTACACTGCAGAATCCCTTTGGAGAGCTGATGGGCTCTGAAGAAAAGCCCCAGACTCCCATGTAAGGACTGGTACCATGACTAGCATGTGGTGTCCCCAGGGGATGGATGCCACTTCCCAGTGATTTGCTGGCTCACCTGCAGCAGCCAAAATGCCAGAGTTGGTCCTGTTCTGCTCCACTTCCACAACCCTCCTGCAGAGAAGCACAGGAAATCTTACTGCTGCAGCTGCTGCATTGATTTATGTAGGATCCAGAAGCAGAGAGAGATGCAGGCAATGACAGAGCCCTAACAGCTGTGTGCTCAGCTGAGGGCCTCCGTCTTTCACATTGCCTCCATCCATTCCCAGTACTCACTTCACTGTTCCAGAGGAATCTGGAGAAGTGTCCAGCACATCAGTGGTGGTCAGTGTTTTGCTGCACTGGGAAGCATCTCACTGTAAGGCCCCACTTGCAGACCAGCAAGTATGAGGTTGTAGGCATCACAAATTGCTTTTATTTATTTCAGTCTTCAATCCTGGAGGGAAAAAGTAAAGAGTTAATCCTTGTTCCCAAACCTCTTCACCCCAAACCAAAAATGCAGTGCTGTATCTGACCTGAGGCTCTGTTGTTAATAGCCCACACACTGATTATCTGAAAATCAACATCAGAGCTCAACATTTTTTCCAAAACCAGGAAACCAAAACATGGGCTCTCCATGCCAGATACTGAAAGCAGAGAATCTGGGAAGCTTTCAGAGCCCTTTTTCAAGATCCAGACAGGTTTCCATTACAAGATAGAGATTTTTTTTGTAGATGAGAGACTGGAAATCTTCTTTTTCTAATATGAAAAAACTAAAATTAAAGAATAACCAACATTTTCCTCACTGGTCTGGAAATTGTGTTACAAGTGAGAATCAGCTTGGTCCAAGTTTGCAAGCTGTGATATCAGTAAGAGAATTTCCCTTCACATTGGCAAAAGGAAATGAATTTTGCATCCGCCGGATGGCAGTGTAGGGAGAGCAATCATATTAGTCATAGTATTATTGTTTTCCTTTTAAGCCTCTCAAAAGTGATTGCAGACACAGCAATTCATTGCTTATTAAGATCTCCCTGCATTACAACCAGGGAAAAAATCTAGGTCTCATTAATAAACCATCTTCTAGGATCTCTATAAGAAGACAGACTTTGATTAGCCAAAATCATTCAATAAATGATTTGGCTTGTCTGACAAAGTGAAATGATTGATTGGAAAGAGTGTGCTTTAAATAGTTCACTCTTTTTAATAAAAGCAAAGACTTCAGATAGCAATACAAATAGTAAAAAGGCAGTATTCCTGCTTCCAGAGAAGATCACTCCTTGTACCAGGCTGGTGGGTGCTGGCAGCATACACAAAGTTCACTTCAGAATTCTGACTCTGCACAACTGAATAATTCTAAGCCTGAAACAAGAACATCTTCTGCAGTTTCCCTTGTAAAGCACATTGATGAGCAGGGAAGTTGTCTCTAATCCCAGACACAGAACCACATTAGTTTTCAATTGCAGAGACCAGATATTTGTTCCCTAAGTAGAATAAAACTGAAGAGCAAAGCTATATGTTAAAATCCATGTAAACAATTTTGCAACATCATATAACCAAGACGATAGCCCCAGAGCAATAAGACGTGGGAGAAAACAGTGCTTGGGAAGCCAAGCCACCGGCCATCCTATTTCCACTAGAGGGCAATAGCAAATAAGAGACAGAAAACTGGAATCCATGAGTGGATTGCGATAAACTGGTAAGAAATGGTCAAGTTGTGTTCCCCGGGGCAGGAATCACAGCTCCCCTGCAGCCCCGGCTCCCGGCAGGTACCGCCTGCCCTCGGCTCCGGGCTTTGGTTCCTCGCGTTGGGCAATGGAAAATACTCACAGATGGTTTTGGGCTAGAAAACAGCCACAAGCAAAAGAAGTACTTTCTGAGGGATGCATTTAAGCATCATCAAATAGGTGGTCAGATGCCGCTGTGAACAGATGATTGATTCAACCTCACATATCATTCAATTCCAGATGTTACAGTGAGACAAAAAGATCAGGCTGCTGAAGCCTTTCCATCTCCCTGTTTGGTTTACCGAAGGGAGGGTTTGGAGGTGATTTGATCTAACTCTATTAACATTTCTCAGCAGGGGACTATGAGAGATGTTAAAGGATTTCAAAAATCTAATAAAACTATAACCAGATCCAGAAGCTCAAAGTAAAAGCTGGAAAAAAAATCAAACTGGAAAGGAGTATTTAAAAATTAAAACTTGCAATAACACCAGTAGTTAATCTCTTGAACAAATGATGTAGGGGAGAGTTTTATTCTCCACTCTTAGAGCTCTTAAAACAAGATTTGCTGTCATCCTAAAATATGTGCTGTAGCTTAACAGTGAATTATTAGCCTTGATGCAGACATTACAGGTACAGGTCTCATCTGAATGAGGCAGAAGGTGAGATTAGATTAGCAGTGTGGTCTCTTTGTGTAATGACAGTCTACAAATATTTAGGTTCTTGTCACAAAGAATTGTCTTTCAGCAGTAGGGACTGACTCTCACCTTGGCAAACTCACTTCATAGGCTGTGTGGACACAACAGTGACAGTAGTTCCCAGGATTGTCACATGGCCTTCAGATAACAGGCCAGCTTCTCTTGCCCAGTCATGACCTGTCTCTACAAAGAAAGAGCCTTGAGCCTAAAGAAACTTTTCTCTACACCAAACTGTCCAGGATTAACAGATAGGCCATTCTGTGCCCGAGCTGAGTACTGGCTCCTGGGCTGTGGTACCAGCTGAGAAGAGACTTGGACAACAACTGATACGTGAGAGTGATGGAGAAGAGGTATGGGCCAGTTTCAACATTTTGAAGCCTTCAGAGAGGCTTCCAAAAGCATCATAGCATTGAAGCATCACCAGCCTCAGCCCAGCCCTTGTGAGCTGCAGGGCAGACAACACCAACACAAACAAAAGCTCAGCCTTTCTCACCAGAGACATGGAGCAGTGCTATTCCAACTGTGATCTGCTTCCAGCCTAACCAAATGCCACTGCTTTACGAGACTGGACAGTTATGAAACAAGTCAAATGTGATGACAGTGCACTGGCCTTTGCAGTTACTCTGTGGCATGTCTCTGTGGAAGCAGCATGGGAAGGTGCAGGACTGAGGCAGGCAGAAAGCAGAAGCTCACAGCACTTGGTGTTCATGCTCTTCTGTGGAGGAAAGGCTTGCAGATGCTTCTGAGTGTTTTGTCAAGGCTGAAAGGTATTGCCAGTGATCCCAGGGAGCATTGGGAGACAGCACAGACATGGCACACTGCACCAGCCAGGGCACAGGTGCCCTCTGCGCTGAAGTGGGAGTGCTGGCCCAGGGGACAACACCTGCCAGGCCCCCAAATGTCCCCTCCCAAGAGGACTGCACCTACATTCAATAGCTCCACATGCTGGGCTAACAGCTCAGTTTTCTAAACTGGAAGAAAAACACCTCCAATTTGAAGCAAAAAAGACTTGAGGTGAAAGGAGTGTGATGAGAATGTGTTTAGACATTGTACTATTTTGTAGGATGGGATATGCCCTAGTCCAATTTCCTCCAAGCACTGTCCCCATGACTCACCTGCAGCAAGTCTCCCCTCTCCTTCTTCCCACTAACCTCAGTCACCTGTAGGAACCCACAGATATCACCCCCCGCTTTCTCCTGGCCTCAATTCTCACACATCTGCTCACATGTGATCTGTCTAATATCTGCAGCCTACCCTTCGTAAGGAAACCCCATCAGAGAGGCACTACTGTTTACCCAAAGTGATCAGCAATTAAACCCCATCTCTTAGAATGAGCTTGCAACAAGTCCTACAAATCAACAGTTTGAACAACTTTTCCAGGCAGGTCATCTCCAAAGGAGAAGGTCTGGAGTGACTGTGGCTGTTCCCCTTCCCAGGCCACAGGCATGTGAGATGTCCCTTTATCCACACTGACACACATAAAGCAAACACCATGATCCTGACAGTAAATGCTGGAACCAAGACCAGGTTCCTGCACTCTCCTACCCAAGAAGAGAGGAGGTTATGGCGCAGCAAATCTGATACAGGCAGGTGTCAGACTAACACAGTGCTGGTGGAGGCAGGAAAGTGAAAGCATCTAGGTGGGAGTGGAAAGCCAAATTACGGGTCGAAGGGTTAAGAGAAGAGAGCCCATTATTCATCACCACTACTGTGTTCCAGGCATAAGAAACATTTGGAGATAATTAGTGGGAGAACAGAACAATGCACTAGAGAAAGCAACAATGCCCTGGTTCAACTCAGCAGATGAGCTCCGTGCTCAGAGCAAATTGGTCTAAAATAAGTATTGCTCCATCTCAAAACCAGAAAGGTGTGACCTACTTCTCTGACCCCGGCATCAGCTGGCAGAAAGGGAATTGACAGAATCATTCTTCGTTCCCATCACTGGAGACCGAGCATATTTAGTTCCATTTCAGAAATAAAAGCCAGCAGCTTTTCCAGCTGATTTTGGGTAATTAATAACACAGACCTTCACTCATTAACTAAGCTGGCTTGTATTGCAGAGAGTTCCAAGGCAACAACTAAATGGACTCAATATTAACAGCTGTGATAGTGTCAATGTTACTTAGAAGCCTTAACTAATAGCCTTAACATTTTCAAATGTAAGGTATATTCAGTTTTTAAATTATTTCAAGGCCTTTAGTGAAATTTTGCCCCCAGATAGTACACTTTTCAAAGCTGCATGCTCTATGCAAAACCTGGAAGCACTTTGGTGTTTCTCAGATGAACATTCCCAGAGAATCATAGTTACACAACTGTAGTTCTGAAAGTTATTTTCCAAAGATATTTAGAAGTTGCAATGTCAAACTAGTTTGATTTTATTGCTAAATGATTATTTGGGTATTGTCTTTTAGTGAAGATACTCTTGGACGCTGAGCTTGCTGATCACAGGGTTCATGCTCTAGAGAAGAAATTAATATTTCAAGTTTCAATTTTTGGGGAAGGAGGGAATATTTTAAGGCCTCAAAATAAATTAATTTGTCAGCGAACTTGTGGGCTATAAGCATGTATTTTTATGTATCCTGATTGCCCACTATTTGCCAACACAGAAAATCCCAAAAACTCCTGGGTCCCAAAGTGTCTCAGTGAAAGTTGCATGGTACTACCTGTATTTCATAGGCACAAAAATTTCTGTCTATGGGCAGAAATTAAGGCATCAACATCTAATGAACAACATCTACCCTTTATAAGAGCACATTTCCCAAACCTTACACAAATCACAACTTCAGCAGAACTGGCTTGGAAGCCATTCTGTTGGATGCTTCAAAGATGTGCCAAAGTGCAGGAGAGCCTGGAAGGTGGCAGCAGCCTGTCCCAATGGAAAAATGGTCTGAGAAGTGAGCCTGACATCCTTACCAACTTCGCATAAAGAGGAGCGGGTCCCATTGCATCTGCCTTGTGCCATCCTCCTTTGCTAGATGGGCTATTTGAAAATTAAAGCAAATACACATAAAACACATGATTGCAAGGACATACAAGTGCTGACGTGAGTATTGCTGCTAAAAGGAGCTATTACCTCCAGTCCAGGAAGAATGAAGAGGAGTTGACAGCAAAGAGGGGCAAGAAATGAAAGCAGGAAGCAAAACTGAATGGTGAGGAACAAATTGCAAGTACAAGAGCAGAAAACTTGTCCTTGTCTTGGAGGACTCTACAGATGTGGATTCCTATTTTCTTCCAGAAACACCCTGCATCTCAGAGCATATCTGGTACAACATTATAGATCCTGGGGAGCTGATATTTGAAGAGATGACTGAACAGAGGATATTGTGTTCCCAAAATAAGTGGAAGAAGCCTATTGACAGTGTATCTCTCTGTTGCCAAATGGTCAAATCAGTTGTTGCAAAAACTTGGATATATTCCCTATGCTGTCTACATCAACTGGATAATAGTAATATTTTTGAGAGCAGCTTCCTCTGTTCCCATATCACCTAAAAACTGCCTTTGTGAAAAGACCTTCTTCATCCCCACTTTGTCTGATTGTTCCAGTCACAAATTCTCTGGAGAAGGGACTGACTAAGGCTCAGGGCTTGTATGAACATCACCCAGCACTTGGAAATGCAGCATCAGTTTTGGCTTCTTGCAGCCAACAGTACATAAAAGGCTTAGCACCTTCAACCTGAGATTTTGCAACAAGGTTTTTCAGTGACATCTGGAAAAAAAAGCTCTCTGATCATCTAGTAAGGCTGGGTTGAAAGATTTTAATGCTGTTATGGCAAGACCAACCTCTCCAAGGGGGAAAGCCATTTGCTCAATCTCCTCTACTCTTTTCTGCCTTTACCTGCTCCAACAAGATCAGGTGATGCTTCTTATGTGAAGCATCCCTTCTTACAAAAGCAGAAAATTAGTTTTGGTTATGGACTTGGCCTGAGCAGCAAATCAGCTACAAAATGTGTTAGTCCTGAGGCCAGATCCAATCTTAGAGAACAGTGGCAAGCATTCACTGCCCTAACTTTGTGATGGAAATGGATACCTTGCAGTAATTCTGACTTAAGGTATCTCCTCCTTTCAACAGTCTCCAGGCACCTTGAATAACCTGTGAGTATTTCAATGCCAGTTCTCTATCAGCGGTGTTGGCTCCACCAGCAACTCTCTATTCTCTTACTGGTATAAATGGTCACCTTCCTTCCAGCCACCTCAACCTTCACTAACTCAAGATTAGGCAGGGGACTTGTTTTCATCTCCTCTTTAGGATGATAAATAGGAACATGACAGGTTTTTCAGAAAGTGAGAAGACAGGAAGCAGTATGTAAGAAAGAATAAAAATTTTAAAAGGCCTTTCCTCAATAGGTGACATTTGGCAGATGACACCTCAGGCTGATATTCAGCTATTTTGTACACAATGGGTTTCCAAAGAACCCAAATGTGATCCTCCACTGTCTACTTCTACATTTTCAAATGGCTTTGTGGGATGTAAGAATTGTCAGGAATGGCAATAGATGTTATTCTTGTCTCTGCTAAATCGAGGGTGCCACCTGCAAAGATTCTTAAGTTCAGAACATTTACACTCCCAGACAAGAGTGCTGTGCCACCTATTAGACTGAAGAGTTGTCATTTGCCAAATGCTAGGATTCTCTTAACTAGAAATATGCACTGCAGAGAAGCACCAAGTTGCAGCAAAAAGAAGAGCTCTGGCATCAACTTTTATTGTTTCCTTTAAAGAAATAGCAGAGAACTTTAAAGTGAAAGCAATAACAATTCAAGTTCCCATCTCCCCTTGCCTGCTCTGAACAAATCAGATTCACTGATGTTTGGCTGTTATTACCTAAATGAAGAAAATGGTAATGGCTTCAAAAATGCATCCAGAATTTGTAGTCAATAAATGTCTGAGCACCTTTCAGGAAGGACAGTATAATTATCTCAGTTTTATGAGTGATTAACTGCATTTTAATAGTGGGATAACTAAGGCACATGAAGAGGAATTAACTTGCTCAGTTGGCCAATGAAATACAAAGAAACAGGGTGAGATATCCTGGATCCCCATCAAGTGCCCTCCAGATAACACTCTTGCTAATATAATCAATTAGAAACATTACATATCACCCATCTTCAAAGAATTTCAGAAACAGTGAACAGACATCATCAGTGTTAAGCTGCCCTGTGGAACTCAGTATCCCATTGCATCATCTGCTTTGATCATCTTTTCTCTGTGCCTACAACTCAAGTAATTAATAGTTACCATTCTAAGAGGAGTGAGATAATTGACTTATCTAGCAATCACTTCAGAAAGATTATTATTAGAAATAGGTCTGCATTCTAAATATACATGTGCCTCTAGATGAGCTAGGCCAAATACCAGCTAGACGTGAAGCAAAGCTGCCACTGAGGCCAGCACTGTCCAGGTGTTTGGGCTCCTGTCCTGTGTGCACAAAGCTCATGTGCACCATTCTACTGCAGCTTTCCCAGCCTGGCCAAGGCTTCTTGCCAGCAACACATCACCCACACCATCACCACAGTCTGATCCCACAAGAATTTTCATGATGTCTCAGTCAAATCCCAGGAGCTGGAGTAGTTTTCTCTTGATAACACAGACTTTCCATGACTTGGTCAAACTCTCTTGGCTAAAGTCAGGGAATGTTGCAGAAGAATAGTAAACCTGGCAATGAAAGAACACAGCCAAATTATAACTGCTTCAGCTTGATTTCCAGGTCATCAGTTCAATGATAAATGTGTAGGTGGTGCCTTCATAGAAAGTCATCAACAGTAGTTTCCTTCACATCCTGTACTCCACAGCAGCCAAAAAAATTACTCAGCTAGCCTTCACCTATCTTCTATCTGGCTAAAATAGATAAAACCAATTTTTTTTTAAATTATCTGTATCTCTACATGTCTTATGTAGATGGCAACAAGGCAGCCATGACATCCTCACTGACATTCTGTCATAGAATTCATGACAGGGAAAGATCAATTAGCTCTGAGCAAGCAATATTTCAGTCACCAAAAATAAAGCAATAAAAATTACCAAAGCAATCTCAAAGATCTTGAGTTATTAAAAGAGAACCTGAGGTGGAAGCACAGAAAGCCCCACAGGTTATTACAGTCATCTGTTGGATGTTTCTACCTTACTTGGATTCCTTGTTGTATGTGTGTTTTTTCAGTAGGATTCCTGCAACTACATTTATTTTAGAGCAATATTAAATGAGAGAAAAAAAAAAAAATCTGGCTGGTTCTGCATTAAGCATTACTATTGACAGCTGACACAAAAGGCAGAGCTGGAGGGGGAAAAAAGCATGGAGGTACTGCTTGTCTCTCCTGAGATATAAAAGGTGGTGAAGGCCTCAAATCTCACATGTTCCTCTACCTAGAAATCCAACATGCTTCAAGATTAGTCTCTTCGTGTCAGTAGCAAAACACAAGAATGAGGGGCATTTTAGATTATTCCACCCTCCCTAACAATCCTCTTGCACAGCTCTAATTTGACTGTATTGATGTCTTCCTCAGAGGAGATAAAGTTGCCTTCCACAGAGAAATGCAAAGCAAAGGAACAAGACAGAAAGAACTATAATTAACAATGTCAGATATTTTTTCTACTCAGCAAGTAGGACTCAGTTCTGTAAGTTACTGTCTATACCTTTTCACCAAAGCAACTCTGATCTGCCTCCCACTGTTGGATTCAAAGCCAGTAAATAATGACTTTCCCACATAATCATTACACTTGGGGTTTTAACCAACTTCTAAAATGAAAGCTCACTTATGAGTGTGCGTATATGCCTGATTTCATACATTCCTGTCGTTTGACTCACATAGACAGAGAATTATGTGGCTGAAAGCTCCAGACTAGTTTTTGGGAGTATATGGCAAGCCTGAATTGGTAAGATCCAAACCTAGGCACAGGGAACTTGCCTGTTAGAGTGTGTACAGGCTATGGCACAGCAACAAAGAGACAGTAATTAGGCAGCATCAATCCCATGGGTTTAGCTCCATTCCTCTATACATCCCATGTTCTGAACTGTTAAATTCAGGGATAATTATTTCCACTCCCCTTTGTCTTATGGGTACAATAGTTCATGGATAGCCACTGATGGCAGCTTATGAATGTGATAGCTTAGAGAGTGAGAAAACCAAATAAGTTTTCCTAGAATTGGCTTGGGAGACTTTAGGGAGTTGAAGATAAACAATAATAGTTTATTATCATAAACAACCTGTAGGTAATGCTTTTTTACTCTTGGTTTTTTTGAGTTTTTTTCAAAAATTGTTTATAAGAAGGGTGTCTTGTTAATTAACTAATTAGGTGAAAAGTATTAACTAAATTACTAATTAAATTTATCTAGATTAGAACAGTTTATTTAAAAAAAGCAGTTCCAAATATAGGGTGCATTATTATACCAATCAACCTTCTAATAAGTCTGTATAATTTCTTACTCAATAACAACACATGAATATCTCTGCTGATATGAGTTTGGCTCTCCTGAGGTAGTGTTTTGGAAGAGCAGTCTCCAAGACAGAACTAAAGATCACATTTACACTGTGACACAGATTAGTGGCCTTCAATGTAACACTTTTCCCTTCTGAAAGCCTCTCTGCCCATCCCTTAGCCTGGCACAGAAACTAAGGACACAGCCACACAAGGTGCTCAGCAGCTTCTGTCTCAGTGAAGGTAGAAAGAGCACTTAGCACGTTCTTAGAGCACTTAGAATTGAGTCCTTAAAATAATTGTTTGACACAATAAACATAGTGATTGACCAAGCACATTCTAATGCCATCCTTGTACATTCCCATATTAAAATCACCACCACCAAAGAAGCTGTTTCAGTTGGCAATTGCAAGGTAATTTCAGTCTCCTGTACTGTACTCTGCTTCCAAAACATTAGGGAATAAGCCACCACCAATATTACAAATTAGATGGCAGCATACGTTAGGAATTTGCTATAACTCCAGCCCTCAGTGACTAGCACAGCTTCAAGTGTAAACAAACAAAAGCTGCAATTTGTGCCAAATGTTTACTCTGATTTTAAATCAGGGTTAGCTTTGCCAGCACAAATTATGTCTCCCTTTGTCTTCAAGAAAGCTGGCCGTGGACTAGAAGAAGTTAGACAAATTTTTTTGTGTTAAATGAGCTGCCTGATTAGATAGATTTTTTTACCAGCTTTTACTTCTCCATCTATAACGAGGGATTTTACAGCATTTATTATATCACCCATCTTCCAACATTACTCAAACACAGATTAAGTCTGTATCCTCACTAGAAGTTAGGAAGACAGAGATTGATCTGCTGGTGCAAATGACAGTGTGAATGGCAGTGAATGAGATCTAACTGTTGGGCATTTATTCACCCTATTAATGTAAGTCATGAAACTCAAATTCAAATTTGGGATCATTAAAGCAGAGTGCTTATGATTTTCTTGGCCATATAAAAGCTGAATATTCCAGATGAGATTGCAGCTCCCAAACAATTCCCAGCATGGATGGACTAATGAACAGTCAAAAAAAAACAAAACTCAAACTGTTACTGGCTTTGCTTACCATAATAATGAAGAACTTCCTCATGGGATGCTGCTTTGCACAAGGGCTTGCACAGAGAGTGGGTTTGGAAGCCACAGGTGGGGACTCCCAGTCAAGTGTGAATCTGAAGCTTTCCCATTACCATCTCTATCGTGTTTCTCTTCCAGTTGCTCCATCTGGAGCTCTTTCTTGTTTTTGCCATCTGACATTTCAACAGCCTGAAAACAAGCAAAACAACTCCTCTAAACAACCAAAATGTTTGATCAGATCCTTTATATAAATGAAATGCTAGTGTATGCCAGGCATCTGAACTTGGTAAAAATAAATGAGTGCTTCAAACCCACTATTGTTCTCAAGGTCCCTGACCTTCAAAACATCATTCTATTCTATTTGTAAACAACACAGACATGACAGAACACGTGAATACCACTTCACCCTTTGGTAACAGTATCTATCCCCAGACCTCAAAGTGTTCTGCAAATATTAGCTAAGCCTCTCATGCCTCTAAAGAACTCCTACTCTTCAACAAATATTAGCTGAATCTCAACCTGCACCACTCAGCTTGTAGGAGACCAGTGCTGTTCTCCAAGGTCAGAAGGGTTGAATAATCTGGCAAAGGTTATTCAAGAGTTTGTAAAATACTTAGGCAACAGAAATACAAATTTATAAGTCTTCTAAGTATGCCTGGAGCTCTCAAAGTTTGTCCAGAGCATCACCCAAACCTGCATGCTACTTTTGGCAACTCTAATATTAAACTTCAGACCTAAATCTAGACCAATCCAGATTTCATTTAAACAAGAGAAAGCAACCAGGAAAACCAGAACACTAGTTTAACCATTCATCTTCCCACCAACTTTTCAGATCTCATAGTCATTAATGCTTTTGCACATACCCAGATAAACCAAGGCATAGGAGGCCTCAGCTTGCTTTTAGCAAGGAACCAAACAAGGCCTGGTGGCCACGAGGAGCACGCATCACCCGGTTCAGCACCGTGAGCATGAACACAACCTGAACTCACCCAGGTTTCAGGAACTCAGCACAGCTCCATTGGTACAGCTGGACTGGTTCCTGACCACAGATGTAGGAACACAAAGATAAAGCCATAGTAACTTCCATATGGTACACAGCCTGCACTTCCTAGGAGGGCTCCCTGGAGGCAATTCATTTCCAAGGCACAGAAAACGTGCTTGGCTTTGACTCATGTCTCTCTTTTGCATCTTTTGAAAAACTGGTTATAGACATTTATGTAATGGAAGTTTTCAACACATCTTGTTAAAAGGCATCACTCCAAGCTCTGGCCAAAACTGCAGCTTACATTGATTTTGATTACCTCTGGACTATGCTTCCATCAGAAGGTAGGAACACCTTCCCACTGTGTTGTTCTGGATCATCCAGACTTCCCAAGCAGCTCATCTACTTCACTACTTTCTTTTGTTCTACTTAACAAAAGAAACAGGTAACAACAAAGCTAGAAGTTCAGACTCTGCACACTTTGAAGTTGAAATACATTTAAAAAAATCCGATTATACTTTTATAGGCTATACATGACAATTTATTCCATTAGATTCCATTGAGTCAGTTACCTTTCTAAAGAAGGGATATTACTCTCTATTATAAGAGAATTGTACTCAGTCTAATACAGTGCCCAGCCTACAATTACAGATAATGTGTAAAGTTGGGGTTTTTGCTCCAGAATATTCTCTTCTGTATTTTATGCTGTCTTCAATTGCATTTCAACCTAAGTCGAAAGCTGGTTGATGATGACACAGGAGAAAACAATGGTAATAGCAGTCAGTATGAGGTTAAAATTCTCCAGGGGTTACTTTTTTGTTGGTCAGAAGGGGCCAGTCCACATGGGTGTTGGCTTTTGGCCTTTTTACAACATATTGTTGACTCTTGGAGTGCACTGTGACCATTACACAATACTAATAATGACTGCTCCCAGAGCTTCTAAGCACTCCAGGAGCAAAAGAGAAGGTTGATGAACAGCTTCACGATAGCCTAAAAGTACTGTCTGGTTCTCTCAGTAAGGTTAAGTATTTTTACTACAGTGCACTTAAAGCCGTGGGTAAAATGCAGAGCAAAAAGAGAGAGCTAGGAGCCTGAACCAGCCAGAAAAACTCAGGAGGAAAACAAAACCTGCATCATTACCTTGGGGTTGGGTGGGAAGGCTCAACACAAGGGAAGTGACAGATTGTTTTCCTGAATGTTTTCAGCCCAGGGCTGGGTACCTTTCTGCAGGTAGAACAGAGGTCCCCACTTCTGGCAGGAGAGGAACCATGCAGGTTTTGGTGGCACAACTTACAGAGTTGCTCAAACTAGAACAGCCCATTTCAGCCTTCAAAACGGTGAAGAAACAAAAACCCAAGAGAGGCCTGACACCCACTTTCCTATTCTGTGATAAAACTGCTAGAAGGAACTATCCTTATTCTGTGATTGAACTGCTAGAGTTCTTCAATCAATAGAAGTGATTTTTCAATCAGCAGAACTGGCACACAGGCCAAAAGGGTTGAGAAGCACTTCTGCTCTTTGTAAGAATCCCATAGGATTCTCTCTTCCAAAAGGTCTGCTGGAGGTCCTGATCAGGCGAGTGGTGTGCTCACTTCCCAGGCACTGTTTCCTATTTTGGGCCCCTCCTTCCATCACTGCACCACCAATGTCTTGAATCTGGGTATGTGGTTAAACACTGCACCCTGAACATGGTCACCAGACTGCAGGTTCTCCAAGGCTTGAAATGCTTCTGAGGCAATACAGTGGGGAAGAGCCTCACAATCCTGGAGAATTTCCTCTTCTTCAAAAGTAGGTTAGGAAAGTGAATCTGCCTCCTGTCTGAATAAGCTCCTCCAACTTTTCCCTGGCTAAAGAGGTGCTCTCAAACTTCTTCTTAGCCAGTATAACAGCAAGTCTCCACCTACTCGTGCTGCCCTAGTGCAGATGGCATAGCAGAGTGCCCAGCTGGAATTACGCTGGCACAAGGCACAGGGAGAAGGACAGATGAGGTGAGTGCTCTATTGCCTCCCTGTCACTGCATGGAGCCCCAGAGACTCCCCTGTGTAACTCCCTGAGCTGAACTGGCTCTGCAGGCTCCAGACTTGCTGGGTGAATCCCCCCCACCCTCCCATGCCCACAGGTTACAACCAGCCGTGCCAAGAGTCCCCAGTACCATGGGTAGGTTCCCATAATACTCCAAAAACGTAAGCTAAGACACTCCCCATCCTGAAACACCTCATGTTTAAGCAAAAAAGGAAAACAAAAGATAACAAAAAAGGGGTGGCCTTAACAAGGGCATACAGTTAATCCAAAAACCTGGTCTTCTACTGCAGAGCAATGCACATCTTACCACCAATGCTGCCAGTGGTGTTTGTGACAGACCAGTGGAGTTGTGACACACCTGATGTGTCTGGTGCTTCCCATGGGCCACGTGTGCATTCTGAGAGAGCTTGGAGCTAGAAAACTTCATCTTTGATGCTGGGTATCAGGATGAACAGAAAATCTGCTTTCAAAAGGATGTCTTCATACCTATCCACTTATGTCACAGCACAGACTGCTCTTGAAGCAAGAGCAATTGCATAACATTCTCATCTTCATTTTCCTGCTGTCCATCCAGCCAGGAGGAGGTCACATCCCTCCTAACAACTTCTTTGCTTTGCAGCTCACTCCTACATATTTCAAAGGAGCTGCCAGCATTGCATTCTTTTCATAGAACCCCAGGGAATTTCTAACCTCAAAATTAAGCAAAACAAAGTTCTTTGAATATTTTCCAATTAACCTAAGATTGACACTAACACTTTTCTCTTCATGTTTCCACTATTTGAACAACTGAGTTTCTCCTGCATGCCCCAGTTGTCAGGCCTTTTGGACCATCAAAGATCTAAGTTACTCCTTTCCCAAAGATTACTCTGATTTTGAAACTCAGAGACCCTTTTCTGCTAAGTTTGCTCTAGGTTGTGTCATTTAGCAGAAGAGATCAGAGAAGCCTCTCAGCAGCACAAATCCAGGAAAGATATCAAAGAAGAGATACTGTGGCAGGTTTCTCATATACTAGCAATGAGAGCAAGGTTAACACTGCTGAAAGCCTTCAGGGTTGCATTCTGCTCCCGGTCTTGCAGCATAAATATCCAGAGAAACGGATATGACAGAGAGTGAGTTCTGAGTGCCTAGAGCCAGCAGAGAGCATAATGGCAATGCTATAAAAAAAAGTCAGCGTTCAGGCAAGAGGCTGGAGGTAGCAAGCACAGTCCCATTCTGGGACTTGCAGAAGCATGTTGGCCTTCAGGGGCCTACAGGCACCATGGCTCATTAGCCAAACTTCCTCCAAGTTAATGGTGATGCTAAAACACAGGAACCCTCTCATTTGGCTAAAAAAGCAGTTCTGCCAGCAGATTTGCAGGCAGCTTCTGTGCAACCTGGAACAGAGGGAGGAGAAGGCTCCCAACACAAGAGCAGCACTGCCCACAGACACACAGCATGCAGGGAGCAGCCAGCACTTTAGAGACAAAGTGTTTATGCCCTTTGTTGCTCATTGTTGCTTAGGTAAGGCACATCTAAAAGCTGTTAGGCAGATTGCCAAGGTGTCCCAACTGCCCAGGTGGGGAGTTCCTGAGCACTTTCTGTCCATTAGCTTGCAAATGTCCCTCTGAAGAAGGTAAAATATTGTCACCCACACTTTATAGATAGGAACAGCAAGGCACAGAGGGCCAAGTATCCCAGTTCTCCCTCTCTGCTTTCTAAACCATAAACAACAGTAATTCTTCCCTCAGTTACTGGAAATGACAGGTTCTTTCAGAACCAGGGAAGCTGCCCTTGCCTGGAACTGAACCAAGGAGCCAAAAGCAGCTGGAGATAGCAGCCTGCAGCCTATGCAGGGCCTGACATGGTTTTAAGCCTGAAAATGTTTCCTCCAGTACATCTCTAGGGTCTTTCTGTACTCACAAAAACATTCTGTGCTCTGTATGCTCAAGGAGTTCACCTTCAATAAATAATCTGAACAAAGGGAGCTAGTGCTGGCACAGTTGCATGGGTTGCTTTAGGGACAGTTTGTAGCAATGTCAAACTCACCTTTCCTGGTGGCTGCTACCACTTGCTGGGAAGGAATCCAGCCCCCAAAGGGAACACTCAGTAACATCAAGAGCCAAGAGTAATTTCATCCCCATTAGTTAATATCAAATATAAAGGACACATTCCAGTACACAGCAAGTAGTCTTTGCCTCCTTGAAAGACAGCTGTCAAGATCTGGGGTTTAGGATGCTTAAATGACAAAACAGAAATACATGAAAAGAACATTTTTTCAGACTAATTGTAGGATAACATTGCTCAGACAGCATCAGTAGCTCTCAGATTACTACCTGGAAAAATCCTGGGTCAAAGGAATATTGCTGACCCAATCCATAGAGCAAGCAGAGAGCCTCATGGAAAGTAGAGATGAGGATGTTGAGCAAAGTGGCCAAGAGCCTCCTTTCTGGTTTTAATAAAATGAATTGACATTCATTCTTCCTGTGTGAAAAACCAAAGAAAACAGTGGGTCATTCTGAAGGAAAAGCAGACTTCTTTGTGTTGGGTCAACAGACCAGCCTGAAGCTGTGCAGAGACTGCTGTTTAGTCTGCAGGTACTACAATAGGCTTCAGCAGCAAAGGTGCTCCTTCCCAACACTGCAGTTTAGAGGATGAAGGAAAAGCTGCATTCACCTCACAGTCCTTGATAAATGATTGCATCCCTATGGAGATGTGGAAAAAGGCATATGAAACCCTAAAAACCAAAGGAGATGTGGCAAAAGGAATAGGAAACTTAGTAAGGGTCATGAAATTCTACAAGAACAGTAATCAGCTTGTCTGCACGTGCAAGTTTCCAGTGGAGCTAGCCCAAAGCTGATGGTGAAGGCCAGGCTCATCCATTAACTCCACAGGTTCAGTGGCACACAGCTGTGCTGCACCCCTGGAACCAGCCCTGGGACAGCGCAGAGCCCACCTTCACTTGGGCCATGTCAGAAAAAAGAGGCAGGTGGAGGGTACATTTAAATATGGTAGATGTTCACAGAGCAGTGACAAGGGATCCAGAAAATTCCTGTCTAACTTTGGCTCTCCCATAGATGCTCTGCATGGCCTTTCGACAAACATCTCCCTCACCTTCCTTCTCCCTCCTCTTCTCTGCAAAGTCCTTTGTTTCTCCATGTGGAAAAAACTCAGGAATAAAAGAACTTTCCCCTCTACCATGAGCCAAATACACCAGTGATAGCAAAGCATATCCTGGAAGTTATACTGCCTAGAAGAGACAGTAGTTCTCCCTTAAGATCCCCACAACCACCATGTTCCTGCAACAGTTTCTAGTTCCTGGCAAAACCTGAACCAGAAAAAAAACTTCACTGCTGAATAAGTGCTAGTAGAAAAAAGTAAACAGCCTTGCACTCTGTCATATTCCCTGAAAGACTGAGCATGCCAGCAAAGGCAGCACAGACTCTCAGAGCAGTAAACAACCAAGCAGGCAGAGCAAACAAACATTTAAAACCCCATATGTCAGAAAACCTCTCTTTGGAATAAAGAGGTAAAAACAATTTCATCAGAAAGGAGGAAGTTTTCTCCCCTTCCTTTCTCCCCACTTCCCCAGCCCTTCCTTCCCTTGTTTACTTTGTTTCCCTGTTTCAAACCAAGTCAGAGAACCTTTGGTATTTGTGGAACTGGGCTCTTTCTGTTTAACTCCAGCTGTGCCCACAGCCCACATACTGGTTTGGTAAAACTTGCCCAGTCTGACAAAGTGGTTTCTCAAGCTTGAAATAAAACCATAGTGATTTTTACACTACTAAAATGAATGGCCCTTGACAGGACTAGCAATTATCTATGAATTCCAAAGAAAAGGCTTGTTGCATGGCACAGCAACGTGCTCCACACAGCATTGTGGCAGGGGGATGCAGGGGTTTTCTGGGCTTTTGCTCTGGCATTTCAGCCTCTTTTGAAATATGACATCACTGAGAGCTCCAAGGTAAAAAACCCCCAAAAAACCAAAGAAGGTACCCCCAAGACTCCAAAATTCCAAAGACCCCACAGGAAAACAGCTTAGAGGATTTTTACCTGTCACAGATATGGAGTTGGAAGGAGCTCTTTGCCCGACTCCAGTCAAGAAAGAAGCAGCATCTGAATTCAGAGGAAAAGCCCTTGCCAGGAACACCAACCATGAGGCTCCTTGTGGGAAAGGGGATCCTGTGGTGGTCCCCACCACAGAGTACCTGTAACTCTTTCTTTATGGGGAATACCTTCATATATAGACCCAGAGATGAATAAGAAGGCAATTTGTTTTCATATGTTTGATTTAGGAGTGGCTGTTTGGGATCTAACAACCTGCTGTTATCAGAGAGGGTCTGTGGCCTGCAACTGTGTTGTCAGGTAGCAGAGAGCCCCCTTGGGCAGGGACTGTGGGAACAGATGCTGACCTCAGCCAGGCGGCAGGAAAACAAACCTCAGCACAAAAGGGCAGGATGCCACGAAATAAGACTCCTTGAGAAAGGAAACAGGGAGAAACCAAAGCTGAAATCTTGATGCTTCTAGGAGCCATGGAGAGGGATAACTGAACAGGATGAGACCTGGCCAACACAGGGTTGCACAAGGACAGGCTGAGGGTCTGAGCAGCGCCAGCAGGCTGGGCCAGCTGGGGAAGGAAAAGCAACACCTCTGCTGCAAGCAAGGGCTGCTTCCAGGGCGGCAAGCAAAACCTGCGAGTGCCAGCCACACCGCTGCTTTCTGTTTGTCTGCTCACTGAGGTCTGGCAGACAGACTCTCCCTTCCATGTGTGCCTGGTCAGTGCCCAGCACAGCACCAAGAGCCTCTCAGTCCTGCTAGAAGGGAGAGAACAAACCTTTGCCCAGGATGAGACCGACACAGGGAAGGTAGGTGGCCAGCCCATCCTGCTTTCATGTCTTTTCAGACTGAACATTTTGGAAGGAAAGTTTGCCTCTGTCTGGGATTAATTCAGCTCAAATTTGTAGTAATTGCAGGCAGTGGTGAAGCTGCAATAACTATTAGAGAATAAGCCAAAGAAGTAAAAGCAAGCAGAGACAAAGATTAGTCCTTGCCCTCCTCTCAAAACAGAGAGTAGGCACAGGGATCTAAATTGAAAAGCAACTACTAGTGGCCAGTGCTAGCGAGTCACTGCGGGCTGGCCAGCAGCAGGACAGCTGCCTGGCCAGGGCCTGGCTGCCAGCAAGCAGCTCTGGCACAGGAGTGTGGCACACCCTGCTCTGGTGTCCAGCACAGCCAAGCAGTCCAGAGCTGACTGGGAAGGCCAGTGGAGCTGGGAGCTGCTGTAAAATGCAATGAGGCGATAAAGGGAGAGGAGGGCTCCCCACTGCTGCTCTGTCAGAGGGAAGCAGCCAGCTCACCTCCTAATATTGCTGCTGGCCAGGTGCCTCCAAGCTGTTGGTATTGGTCATTCTTTGGTTGGGGGTCTGAGTGGCCAAGATGCCCAGAAAGACCAAACTGCAGAAAGAAATGAGGGCATTGCACGGCGGAGACAGGAAAAAATGCAGTGAGACAGGTCAGCAGCCAGCAGTGGCACCCAGGACGGCTGGGATCTTGGCTGCCCTCGCTGGCATAGGCAGCACTACCAGAACCTCAAGGAGATGGCAATGCCATGCCTGAAGGCTGGCGGTGGTTTCCCATCCGCTCCCCCAGGCTCCGCGCAGCAGCGCCCGCGGTGCCTCCCCGCACGGCATCGCCCTTCGGACGGGAGGTGGCAGCAGATGGCCACCGACAGCCCCGGCCGGCGCCGCCAGCCCCGCGGGACGAGCCCGCCCGGCTCCCAGGGCCTGGGCAGGGCCGGCAGGAGGTGATCCCCGGAGCATCCCTCCTCCCGGGATGCGCCATCTCCCATCCTGCCCGCTGGCTCCGAGCCCCCATCCGATCCCACATGCGCCACACCCTGGAAGCGCTTTGCCACAAGTTGAATTGTTTTAAAAACAGCCTTTATCGAGAAAACAGATGGCAGCAACTAGGAAGCTCTGATTATTACTGATTAATGCAGGATTGAAGTTGGCAATAGGAGATCCTGGAAGCTGCAGAAATGAATGTGGATATTAACCAGTGGAAGGGGGGAAAATCATGGAGTAGAAGGAATCATAAGAATCATTCAGGTTGGAAAGGACCTCTGAGATCACCAAGTCCAACCTTGGACCTAACACTGCCAAGTCCACCACTAAACCATGGCCCTAAGCACCACATCTACAGTTTTCTTAAGAACAGTTCCAGGGAAAGAGGAAGACATGCTATCCAAGTCTCAACAGGCTCTCAACAGTCAAGAATCATGCTCAGATAACACAAGGATCCACAAATGTTTGGCCCCTGCATAATTCATCAGCTTTCACCAGAATAAAACTCTTTCTGAAGTTTAAAAAAATAAATAGTAACTGGAATTGTTTTCTGGCAATCTGTAATTTCCATTTTCATCTGCCATTTTGAGAAATACAAATGGGAAATCAGACCAGCCCAGCAGAAACTTGTCCCCTCTGTATCCCTAGATACATATATATACACACACATACACATATATAGACATATATACATACATACATATATATATGTATACCTTCCTCAGACCAATAAAACCTGAAAACCAGCTGGATTTTAGAGCTCCTGCAAGTCATGTCTCCAGATCCACACAGGAAATTTGAGGATTTGGTTACAGTGCACTGAAAAAAAGACACAAAAGAATACAGATACCAGTACAAGGAACAGACTGGGACACCCTACAGAGCAATCCCTACCTTTCATCCCTTTTCCAGAGCCTGGTGCCTGGGTCTCTCCAGTCTCTATCCATACTCAGATGCCAGTGCCACACAGCCAACTCCAGGCAATGCACCACTGATTTAACTGGCTCCTCTACCCCAAGTGAAAGTTGAACTTGAAAGCAGTGATGTTTGAAGTCATTCCTTCAACCATTCTTTTTTATTTTCATATGACAGACTTCACTTCTGTCACCTGGTATCTGCCCTTCCAACAGGAGAGGTTCACACACAGGTGTCTGCCAGAAGCAGCAACAGACAAAAACCAGTAGGCAGCTTTCATTTCCTCTGCCCAGAAAACAAAAATACCTGCTTCCTAGGAGAGGCCCCTAGGAAATGCAATGGATTGTAGAGTGCAGTACTGAATGAGAACTCAAAAGGTCACTGATACCATATGCCCAGTGTCTCAAGGCATGGTTATCTCCACTTAAAGCATTTCTAGTGTGGTTTTGGGGGGTTGGGTTTTGGGTTTTTTAGCAGGTGAAGTGTGTGTATTTGTTTCATTTATTCTTTTTCAGATCTCAAGCAAGGAAAATTATACAGCCTTGCCAGAAATCCATTAACTCCTCTTACCCTCAGAAAATACCATCGCATAGCTAGGCTTGATGAGATTTTCTGTCTCAAGGTAAGCTTAAGACTTTTAGCCCTATCTACAGTCAGTAGAAATGTTTTCTCTTCACAGTATCTATTTACACATTTAAAGGCTATTCACAATGCCCTGTCTCTCCACCTGCAGAAGAACCTTTCAGGTAGAGACCCCTTGATGGAACAGCAACTCACATCTCTTAAAATATATTGGCTTTCATGGATCAGTTTAAATGTAACAAAGAGGGGGAAGCAGAGGAACAGATCTTGAACCCAGAAGCTATTCAATACTAATGGAAGTCACATAATCCAAAAGTGTGGCTTATTCCGTTTGCTTTTTCAAAAAAACAGATGTAAAATCTGTTTACTGAAGACTGGATTGAAGTAGAAGAAGTAGACTTGCCTGTTTTACAGGTTACTATGGAGACATTTTTCCCTTCATTACTCTGTAAACAGACCATGCTGCACAGAAGTGAGAAGTTCTTATTTTTGGCCATTCAAAAATTGCCTGTGATTAGAGCACTTCACGTGCTATGAACGAGTAAATATCTCTGGGTAATTCATTTTCCTAATCCCAAATTTGGCCAAGGGAAACTGAACTGACCAAGTGATGAATGTCAAAGATAAATATTTTACAGTGTTACAATTCTACTTTTGAGGTCCCATCAGAGTATTGATGACTTAACTTGCTACTAAGTTCCCAAAACCTTTGATATTTGTCCCCAGAATAACAAAGGCAAATCTCATCAAGCATAAATAATCACAATCCTTTTTCCTCAAGCATGTTTCTAAGAAATTATTGTGAATTACTATGTACAGCATCAGGGTATGAGAATGAAGCATATCAAAAATTGGCTCTCAATTCCCAATGGACCTCAGGTGACAAATACTGTATTTTCTTTTAACATTTTTTTTCTTTTAAATCATTTCAGGTAAACTAACAGTTAAACTAAACAGGTAAACTAAGGTGTTCCTTAATCAACACCATGGCAACATTGTTACCTATGATCCATGGATTTCCAAAATACGTCTTCAACTTCACCCTTTTTATTTCAGCAGCACTCTCAAAATGCCCAAGACGCAGCACCTGTCCATCTTGGCCCTTCATATAGCTCCCTCTGTACTTACTTCTTGACTCTTCACTACAGTTTGCAGAAACCATCAAGAATTTTTATCTACTTCTATTGCTGAAACTGCAGTTTTCTTCTTTCTGTAAAGCTTCCCCAGAAATCAGAACTAGAAATAGGACAGGCAAAGCTGCAGCAATGGGTGAGGATTGAAACCAAATGAGAAAAATAGCAAAAGATTAACAAGGTAGAAGCAGACAACTACTGTGAAGGTGGCTCTGGTGGGAAACTTATTTGAATCAATCAAACTTGAGTCACAAGTCACGTACGGTCATGTACACATCATTCCTGTTGCACATGCGGACAAAAGAACTTCCTTTGGAGAGACAGCCATAAACACTGCTCCCACATAACCTGAGGACACTCATGGCATAGGAACACAAAGCCCAGGCACTCTTGGTCATCAGAAGTTCTCAGATGACCAAGCAGGGTCAGGACAGAGGAGGTCTCTGTCAGACTCCATGAGGACATTACACATACAAACCAGACCTCTTGCTTTTCAAGACAGGGATAGCATCTGGGCAGACCTAAGTCACCTGAAATGAATCCTGCCAGGCTGAATCCACAAGCATTTGAGGTCTGAGTGGTGCAGGTACTTCCCCAGCAGACAGTGGCATCAGTCCCAACAGAGCCTTGTGCAGAACCTCGTAGATCTTGTCTGTCCTTGTGTGGGGCACCAAAGCACAGGAGCAGAGCGGAGTGCAGCACAGCTTAAGGTCTCTGGTGAGGGAACCAGAGGATATAGGTTAAACCCAAAGAAAAGGATCTCCCCAAAAAAGAATCCTACCTTCTTTTCCTTTCCAGATGCATAGAGTGTCTGCTCTGTTATTTACTTTGCAAAACCAAAGTTATTCCAATGATAATTTTTTTAACATGGAAATATGGATGATTACCAGAAAAACAAATAATTGGGATGGAGTCCAGTTGGATATCATTAAGGCAACTAAGTGAGTGTGCCATGTGGAGGAGGAGAGGAGAGAGTTACACAGTTAGGGATTGTCTGTTGTCACATTCAGGATAAACATGACAAGCAAGAGCTGCTTGTCCTCCTGCTACTGAGGACAAACTAACCACTCACAGCCAGGAAAAAATTGACATCCAGGTTTTCTCAGAAAGAGGTTTAAGAATCTGAAATAGGAAGTTACTTGGAAATACTCCCTTTTCTACCTATATTCATATAAGCATATAAACACACAAGTTTGTTTTTGAATTCCAGCACGTTTTTCAGATTTTAAACTTATGTTAAGATACTCCCTTAAAATGCATTTTTATCTTCCTGGATTAAGTTTGGATTAGTCACCTCCTAGGGGAGATGAGATGTCTCTTGGTCTATTCAGCTCCCACGATGGAGATTACCCTCATTTTCACTAGCCACACAAAGCAAAAATTGCAGTAACGTAAAGCTCAAAAATGAAACCCTACCAGGTCAATCCTTACGTTTTTAATTGAAGTAAAGATAACAGAAAGATGAGGCTGGGCCAAGGCTGGGATGACCACATCTATTTTTTATCTCCATGTAAAGTACAGGGTTTCTCTGTGTGAGAACACATGAAATAGTCTCATGTGAACTGAGAAAGGTCAAAGTCTACCTCATCTGCTCTCTGGTCCAGGTCCTTCTCCTGTCTAAAAGCATTCTCTAAGAAAAAAAAACTTAGTTAGCCAATAGCCTGTTTGTATTTTTCTCACAAATTTGCCCATATCTGTCCCTATCTCAGATTGTCACAGCAGTATGGGTCAGGACACTGAAGCATTCACAAAGCAATATTGCAGATAGGAGAACCAATGAAACACAAGAGTCCAAGCCAGGAAATACACAGTGTCCTATGCCTTAGCTCTACCAAGAAGCATAGAGAAGTGTAATAAAGAAGGAAGCAGTAATATCCAACATGCACACTAATCTTATCTAAACATAATACTGTCGGGAAGCACTTTGGGATGCTGCAGTCATTTATAGAGTCAAGCATCCAGGGTTGAAGATTCCAGGATGGAAGAGTAGCCTTTGATCTACTGTCATTTTTCCCTCCTACATCTCAGGATTCAAGGCTTTTGTAATCCTACTTTGGGAGCTACTGTTTCTGTCTCCAGTTCTCAACAGCCCAAAACAGGTCTACAGTGAAAGAACTTCCACTCCTAAGAAATTTTCACAGAAGTGTCTAAGAAAAGCAGGTGTTAAGATCAAATGCACTCACTCAATTACTTTTACTTCTGGCCACAGCCCACAGCCGAGATTCTTCACACATCAGAGGTTCAGGGCACCAAACAAATTGGCGGTTTTGCAAGTAACAGATAACATGGGTGTACATAGTAGAACAGATGCTTGTGGTCTTCAGGGTGGGACTGACCAAAGAGAGCGATGAATAAGCAGCACTGTGAGCTCATGACTCAAATTCCATGTCCCTGCTGGCCCACAGCAACAGATTACTTGCCTTAAATCCAATTCTCTTCAGATGCAGCTTGTATATTTTTCACTAAGGGCAGTACCCTGAGCACCTCAGGGAAGAAGAGACGAGGACATGCAGAGCCGACAGTGAGAAAACACTCTGAATTATTCATATCACTCAAATAGCAAAATTAAAATTAAACTACCCTTCATGACGATGGAGGATATGCTAACACTGAAGAAATTCCACAGCTACTTTTATATGCTACACAGTGAGCTAAAGCTGGAATGAAACATTTAATGGTTAAAAGGCTCACCTGTTTGTTCCTTCTGTGGATAGATGTATTTCTTGTTTTGCCTACATTTTTATCAAGTCTTTACATAACTGCTGGCTCCATACCCGAGGCTATCTTCCTGAACCAAAATCTCTCCCATACTGGTAGCAGAAGAATAGACTGCTTCTAGCTTTTTAACTTGTTAATAATGAACTTGCTCGTCTGATTCGCCTTGTCCCCTTCTCCCTGTGCAATACCTACCTTGGTAAGTACATGGCTTTTGCATCAGTGTTCAAGTCAGTTTTCTGTACTTGCTTGGACGGCTGTCAGGGCCAGTTTTTGAGGTACAGTCTCCTTTTGATAGCTCCTGACAAGCTGTGCTAGAGGAGAGCTGGTTCCAGAAATAATACATTTCTCTTACACTTGTTTTTCAGGGTTCTCCACTCAACAGTGTGGTGATGAGAGGCACTCCAGACTGGATTTAATGCTACCATATGCTAGACAGCATGAGAATCCATACTGCAGGAGAGCAGCCGGTACATCTCCATGTTAACAGAAGCCTGATTGCAAATTGCATTTAGTCTCAACAGCTCAGTTCACTGCACACAGATGCCATGGGGGACTGTAAAGTTAGCAAGATGTGGGGGAGTATGGCTAAATTTTTCAAAGAGAGCCTTGGCTGATCCGATGCCACAGACATTTGGAGCTGATGCCATGGAAGAGAGTTGCTGCTACATTTCTTCTGCCATAAACGAATAAGAATAATAATGTCATGAGCTGTTAGTCAAATTATACTCTTTCAAAGCTGGTGATTGTCTGCTGATACAAACAGCAGCTTCAGCACTGTCAAATGCGGCTCTTATAGCTTGACAGCCAGCACGTAAATGAAGTCAGAGAAGAGGAATTTACTCTTTCAAAATAGGCCAGCATGAGAAGAAATGAGTTTCCAGTCAGAGTGTGCAGGGTCTCCCTGGCTGGCTGCAAAGGGTATCCCAGCTCTTACAGCAGACTTCACGTAACTGAAGGTACAACAAGACTAAATAAATGAACTGAGAAGAAAGACTTACCTCATTGGATCCTCTCAGAATGGGTACAGGAGAAGAACTCTTCTCCATTTGTGTATGAACAAACGAATCAACTTGATAGCCACTGTCCAAGGCCTTTGCCACAAAACCAGCCAGCTCAGCTCATCTAATGGGCCTTCTAATAAGCAGACCAAGCAGAGAGGCCAAAGACTTCTCACTGTCTGGCCTGAGCCACAGGAGACAGACTCAGGACAAGATAAAGATGCCTGGCAATGTTTGTAGGGATGGTATAGAGGGGTGGATTCACTATGCAAAGCTCCTAATGCACAGATAACTTGAGTACTTTTAAACATGACTTAGAACCATGTACACCAGTGCACAAGCAGTGTGTGTAAACACAGCCCTTAAACCATGGGATAAATGCTTTGCTTCACACAAATCAGGTGAGGTCTTCTACTTCCTCCTTTTTCTCTCACCAGAAAGCATCACACATTTCAGCTGCTTAGATCAGTGTTGGTAAATGAAGTACACAGTCTCTCAAGGTCTTTTTTCCAGTTTAGTATGTCTACAAAGCATTCCCACGTTCTTCAAGAAAAAGGAAAATCTTTCCCCATCCCTACTGTATAGCCAGTCCATAAAATTTATTGTTAGTGAAGGTCACCAAGTCAAATACTGCAGCTGGGTCATTTTATAGACATTAAAAATCCCTGTGGCAATGAGAATAAAGATAAAAGTGATCTAAATCCTGCTCTTTAGGACATGAGCCAAATGTACACCATGGTCAGGAAGGAATTGCTCCCACACACGCATCACATAAGGGATTGCACTGCCTATCAGGTTCATAGTGGGGTTAATTTCTTCCCTGCTTCTCTCACCGTGAAGCCCCAGGAGCAGAGAGGAGAGTGCTGTATACCCACACTTCTGTGGTATCACAGAGGAGTGACCACCAGCCAGAAGATGCAGGGTTCCAGGTTGCTCAGGCATGAAAGCAACTGCATGATTCCCCAAAGCTCTGTATCAGTGAGGTGGCAGCAGCCTCCATGCTCTGTAAGCTGCCTCATGCAGTTCCAGGAATCAAGTGCTATAGCTCAGTGGAATTGGCTTTACATTTCTGGGCAACTATGCCTCTGCCAGGCAAAAGGCATTTCTCAGACTGTCCCTCTAAATGCATTCCCAGGAATAAAGCATCCAAATGGAGAGAGAGAAAGAGAAGCACCATTTCTCCAGGAGGTCTCCTAATAAATGCAAAACAACAACAAAAAAATGTCCTAGAGCAGCTCAGGATTTGAGACAGCAAGAAGAACAGAAATTGTCTCCAGGTCTGCTCACACCACAGGATGGGGCGTACAAACCTTCTGGCAGGGGGCTCCACACCTAGGGAGCCAGGAGGTTTTCATGAGAACTTAGGATGATCCAAATATACCAAATATCAATCTTGCACAAAGAAGACTTCTTCCTACCCCCAAAGAACCTAAAGTGCATTAGTCACTTGCCTAGGCATGCTTAAGAGACCAGGATAAATCTTTCAATCCCAGACCAACAGGAATTGCTGGGAGAAGATAGCCAAGTGCCCCAAGTTCTTGGAACCATCAGCAAGAAGCTTTGTATGAGAAGCAATCCTACTCAAGCAGGCCAGCTGCTGAGCTGGCTGGGAGTAAGCCATGGAGCTGGCTGCTTCTTGGGTGTCCCATGAAGCATAACAAATCTATTTAAGACCTGTAAAGAGGACATGAAAGCGGGGACCAGTTGGAATCAGCTGGAGCGGATTTCTCCCATGAAACTTGTTCCTTGGTTCCAGGCAACCATGCTTCATAACATGAAGGTAGAAAATCTCCATCCTTTTATGCAGTTCTTGGCTTTCATTTTTCACTTCTTTTGTTATATGAATGGGTGGTTTAATGTTTCTTTCCACTGCTTGGACTACTTTGTGAGGCTGCTGACTCCTTTTTGCCCTGCAGCATGGATGGTCATGTTGTGCTCTGAGCAAGCCAAGGCCTACAGATCCAAATGCTGAGGGTGAGCAATACCAAGCTTAGTGGCCAACTCTCATAGTCAGCCCTTTCACTGAGTCACACCTCATTACTCAGTCTTAATCACAGCCATCAGAGCTCTAACAAGGCACCCAGAAATATCAGTCATAGAATGGTTAGGTTAAAGCATGGTTAATGACCATCTCATTCCAGCCCCTCTGCTGTGGGCAGGCAACCTCCCAGCAGACCAGGCTGTTCAGAGCCCATCCAGACTGATCTTGAACACCTCTGGGGATGGCAAGTCCACAGCCTCCCTGGGCCAGTGCCTCACCACCCATTTAGCAAAGAATTTCTTCTTAATATCTATACCTAATTTAACCTACCCTCCTTCATTTTACAGCCATTCCCCCTTGTCCTATTACTACATGCCCTGGAGTCCACACTCTCCAGGGATTTTCACCCTAAGGAATAACAGCATTTTCAGAACAGTCCCTATCCTGAATTCCAGAGGCATGAGGGGAAATCAAGTGGATTCCTGAAGCTCACCAAAGAATTATGGCTCCAAGCAAAGTTGTGAAGCTGCAGTGAACTCTCAGAGCATGCAAGATCAATTGTTTTCTTATGACTGAGCAGTGGAGATCAGTCTCCATTAGTGCTGTTGTAGTATGGAGACCTACTTTAGTTTAGGCATTATCAGTAAATAAAAAAACCCAAGAAGTCTAGTCCTAGCCTCCACTGTGGAGGTTCTCCTAGTTATGGGATCCATTGTTATTTCCTGCCCTGAGCTTCCTTTCCTTTCTCCCATTCACCAGTCTCAACTGTGTTTTTATCAGTCTCCCTCAGGCTCCTGCACAGGACTTTCCCTGAGACCTTCAATTGTTGCTGTAGGTTTTACAAGTTTTGTCTGAGCAGCTGAACCAGAGAGAGGAACCAATGATCCTGGAGACTTCCCTGTTCATACCAACCATAACTCTTGTTTCTGCCAGAACACAAACCTACAGAAGAGCTTTCCTTATACTTAGGGAAGATGCATCTAACATGATCTAAAGGGGTGAGTTTTTGGTAACACATATACTGGAAAAGAGACAACTGTGTAGCCCATATTAATTTTTTTGAAGCAAGATGTTAAGATAAGTCTTTTCCAAACTTTGGAAAAAGGCCCTGAAATCCAGTGTTGTGGTTGAGAATAGCCCTGGTCATGTCCATCTGATTGATATTTCCATTTCATAGAGCCTGAACCCACAATAACCACCTTCATCTGAGAGCAACACCACCAAAGACAAACCTGTTCAGCCTCACCCCTATTCCCATCCCAGCAGAGGAAATATCAGGAGGATTAGCTGGCAGAAAATGAACACAATGAAATTGTTTTTCCTTTTTTTTTTTTTTTAAGAAGACACGTATAATTTGGCAACACACAGCCTCCCATAGACATGTCATGCAAGGCATCTCCTTTACACCATTGGGACCCCATGAACTTTGTCCTCTAAAGCTCAAGATCCTGCCCTAAAATATGGAACTTGAGGAGGACAATTAAGCTTATTTTTGTTGTTAACAAACAATTTCCAATCTCCTTCTCCAAAACAGCTGGACCACTCTAACTGGAACTTTCCAAAATACAAAGAAAGGAAAAACAAAACCAAGACCAAAATGAGAGAGAAGAATGACCTTTTGCACAGTAGGCATAAGCTGAAGCAGTTACTGGGAGCTCTTGCAAACACTGGCTTGTCATGGAAAAGCCTTAACCTAGCTGGTGATCCTGACATCTCTACCTGTAATGCTATGCTGTAAAGACTGAAACTGCTGAATAGCCTGCACCACAGAGGAGAATTACATACTTCTGCTGCATAAAGGAAACATCCTAGCCCTGAGTTCAGCTGCTGACTTTACTGCAGATGTAAGGTTTGACTCAAATGAGAGCAATTCTGCCCTGGACAAGGTATTGCAGCTTGTCTACTGCACCATCACATCACCTCATTTCACACTGCACAGAGAAAGTCACTCTAAAGATTAGAGTAGGACTAATCTGGGTGCCAGCCAAGCTTCCTCAGCAGGAGACAATTTTTCCCAGAATTAAACAAATAAACAAACAAAAAACCCAAATCAACCAACCAAGCAAGCAAAAAAAAAGTGTCCAGAAAAAGTGTGCCTGCCACTCTAGAATTTATATTCTTTTAGCTCATTTACTAACCAGGCATCATGTTAAGAGCCATAACTCAATTAGTACTTCAGAGCTTTTACTTGGCCTCTACACCTAGTCTTTAAAACTTCCTTGAATTTCTTGCATATCCAAACTTTCCTTCTGAGTTGTACTCATATTCCAAAGGAAAATAAAACCAAAAATTGAAAAAATAACAAACACTACACACCACCTACAAAAGCTCTTATATTGCCCAGTAAACAAAGGCTGTCTGCTTTGGGCTCTTGCTGTTTGGTACCTACAGACAGCAGCTGTTTTCCCCTTTGCCTCCTTCTGTCCACACCCAGACAGCTACAAAATATAGAGTGCAAATAAAGACAAGTTGTACCTGGATATCCAGCAGAGAGCAACTTAAAATCCATCTTTTCTACGGATTAAGGGTGATGTACCTGCCATGCTTCAAAAGAACAACTCCTTGACATCCATTCTGGGAGCTTTTTCAAGAACAAGGATACCGGAAGAGAAAAACAAACAGAAAACCCACAATGCAGAACTCATTTCATATTGTTCTGATTTAGGGACTGAACAGCTCTGTCCATGAGACATTTTACTTCAGGTTTCATCTACACCAGTAGTTCAACTCCCCTTGGTGAGTTCTCTGGCTTGAGACTTCACTCTTAGCTTTCTGCTGTCTGAGCAGGCTACCAGACACCACCTCCTCTATTAAACTGCTCTTACCTCAACTCATCAGGTTTACATTGTTTTTTCTTCTATTCTCTTCTCCACCAGGGCCAGGGGAGTGAGTGGCTTTATGGTACACGACTGCAAGGTGGGGTTAAATCACAAACACAGGCCTTCCCTCAGGCAAGCTGTCTGATTATGCTCCATCTCCAGAGCACCCTCCCCGCTCTGCTCAGAAAGTCAAAGGCCATCCAAACCAAAAGCATGGAGCTCATCTCTCCTAAGCAGGCTAAGCATACCTGGGGGTGGCAGAGGACATTCCTCCTGGGACAGCCTCTGGCAATGCTCCAAGACAGCAGATGGATGTTTGGTTTTGCTGCACTGTGGACACATCACAAGCTCTAGACATAAAAGCAGCTAGCTGGGAATTCAATGGACATCTAAGGGTTAATCCACACTTGTTTGATTGTCAAGCACCTGAGATATGACGACAACACATTGGCACACTGTAATTGCAACATATTATTAAGTACCTTCAGTCCCCAAAGGCTAAGACACTTTTGAAAAAATAATAAAGCTAATGCACATAATAGCCTGTGTCTTGTTATTTAAGAAACCTCTTCCCGGCATTGGACGTCGAAAGAACGTGTAAATGCACTTTCTCCAATAACTATGCACAAGGAGCAGTTTGATGGAGTGCCAGAAAGCACAATGACTGTTCTACCTTAGCAGTGTACTGAAGATGACATGTTCCCTTTAGAACTAATTGCTTTATTCAAAGAAAAAAAAAGCCATTTACTAAATCCTAGCCTGGTCTCTCCCCTTGATGAGCAATTTTAGACTGCACATCGGAGCTTTTGTTTGTTGCTAAAAGACAGGGAGAAAAAGCATGTTTTGTTAAGTAATTTTAATTTTTAGTTATAATGGAAAATAGTTCAGAAGGGTATTTTTCATTATACTACATGAACATTTGCATTATATATTCTGCTGGGCCTTCCCTTATGTGACTCAAGGCTGACAAGTTTAGGCTGTCAAACACAACCCTTTGCATCTAATAAATTACCCTACACCAAGATAGTTATAACTGTTGACACAGACCAAGCTATACCTCTGAAAGTCAGAAAGTACTCTTTATCATCCTTGTTCTGCATTCTCACAAATATAACAGGAAAGCGCTTCAAGAACTGCTTCCAAAATTCACTGCATTCTTACTATCAAACTGCTTCCCATCTCCCTTTATTTATAAAAAAATAAATCAGGAATTCCTCTTCTGGTGCCTTCAAGAGAGAAACAGCTGTAATGACTTAATAGACAAATCAATGCCATTTCCAACAGAACTATTTCATTTTTTTTCTCCCTACTTCGAAAAATTAGAATAATTTCACAAGGAGCCCTAGGGAACAAGCTCATGAAAATTCACAGAGCAGACAGCATGAGGAAAAGTGTTTGGTTATATATTTCAGGAGGCAGGAAATGGGCCTATCTGTTGCTCTGTGAGCAGTGAGAATAATTATGCATGCATTTGCTGCATCCCATAATCATCATCACCACAAAGATGACATTTCATAGCTGAGTTGAGAATGTGTGTTTCCCAAAATTATTTTTTGTTTGGAAGGAGAAATTGTTCCAAATAATGTCTATGGAGGATAGCTATAGGAAAGCATACATTTGAGAGTCAGACACTGTAGAGTCAAAACCCTACCACCAGCTCTCTAAATAATTCTATCATTAATTCCACATCAGCAAAATGGTAACATCTGTCTGTAGCAGAGTCCCAGGATACTGGGGATTTCTGTTAGATATTATAAATTGGTACATTCATGTGAACTGCTCAGACTGTGTTTGCATAGGGGAGCTCCTGTGGGCTTTGGTCAGATTTGGAAGAAGACAACAATTCTCTCTTCATTGTTTGATCCTGGTGAAACTGTCCAGGGCCCCAGCCATTGCCTTGCTATAGAATGACGGGCACTAAGAACGGGAAGAAACCACAAAAAGTTGTGTTTCTCAGGTGCACCTCTCCTGCCCTCAAGACAATCCAGAAGCAGAGCTCATCTCTGAGCTCAGTGGTGAGGGATGGGACAGGAGGAAGAAGGACCAGCTCGAGGCACAGCAGGCTCAGCAGACATTCATTTCCCAGGAGTATTTCCACCCACTGGGTCATGATTTCCACCCACTGGGTCATGATTAGTACCAAAGATGCACAAAAGCCCTACTATCAAGGGGATTACTTGCCCAGGTCCTCAGGCTGAACTTGCTGCTGGATTCCTACAGCAAAGAGGAGCTGCTCCAGAACCAACCAGGGTCACACACCTATCCATGCCTCCTCTGCACTCTGCTTTTTTCGCTGGTTCCACGTTAGACCATGATAATCAGTCACAGAAACACATCTCATCACCTTTTCTTACTGTGACAGTGCTGAACCTAGCCCCACTCATTACTGATTTCTCCACCTTGTGTGGAGTAAAGATCAGGACACAGCTGGACCTGTAGCAGTTTCACCATTAAATAAACTCGATTGACATGTAGGAAGTCATGGCTGCTCCTAATCATAAGAATTTAGGCAAATCATTTCATTTGTGTCTTGTCTGGTAGTCCTGAAATCTTTATGTTTTTCTTCAAGGGACTAGAACTCCAAAAACTCTTTTAAAAAGGTAATTTCTATTTTTATTGGAGTAGCAAGAAAGTGAGGCCCTGGTTATGATGTAGATTTTAAAGAGAAATGAGTGTGAATAAACCCTCACCTCTGGAAGAGATGTATTGTCATGTTAGGCACGAGGACCTCACCAGTGGACACCCTGGATTACAACACTCTTTTGCCCAATATTCCAGTGGGACTTTGGCTTTCTGATCCACACCAGCTTCTCACAGCCAAGAGGTTTATACAGGCTGATTGGCCTGCTATGCAAGAGCTCAGAGCAAACCTTACTTTGTAAATGGTTCCTCGCAGGTAAGTAGTGCATATATCTTAATGCTGGGAACAGGTGCCTGCAAAAGAACAGTTTTCAATGCAATGAGGGTTCAAGACCTATATTAGCCACAAGCCTGCCTTTGACTACCTAGCACACACAGACCAGAAATCCTTGCTTCTCTGCTACCTAAATATGCAGCAACTACTTGCAAATGCAAAGCATACTCTCCAGGTGTCCTGTGCAGTACAGACCACACTGTGTAGAGAGCTGCTACCAAACTCCAAGCCAGGACAAAATGCTGGCTGGACAAGAAAGCAACGTTTACCCAAGAATATGATGTCACTTGTGCATCTGGGGGAGGAACAGAAAAATCTTGATTTGTTCTGGCTATAGATGAGGACACAGCTTGAAATTAATCGATCGTGGGTACATTCAAGGTAACAGTTTGATCCACTTCCAGCAAAATCCAATGGCAAAACTCTGGTGCAAACACTGAGCATGCCAGACTTTCTTCCCAAAGACTTCACTGCTTAGAAGTAGTCAGACCCTCCCTGTCACATTGCTGGGGAAGTTCTGAGCAGCCATTCAGACCTGAGCTCCCTCAGTGGTGGGGATTGGAAGAGGAAAAATAGGCTGATGGTAAAAAGCTCTTTGCTAAAAGATTTAGATTAGAGAAACAGATTAATTGGGATGAAACTTGCACCAAGATCCTTCAGCCAGGAATCCACTTCACAGGCTGTTCTTTCTTTCTACCTGTATGGTCTCTACCACCACAGCATATTGGAATCTCACATTATACCCAGCCTTTGAGGCATGAGGATGTTTGCTGCCTCCTTTCAAGAGATACATCTCTGCAGAATTAGCCTAAGTGCTCCAACAGTGGTGTTGTGCAGGACAATGCTTTTCCCTTGCATGTCCAGTCTCCATTTTCTGCAACACATTTTTTCCTACTGTTTGCTTTGTTTTTGTCCACTGATACCTTACACTCAGCTCAGAAAGCAAAGCTCAGCCAGTCTGCTTTACTGCCATTGACAATCAATTTAACTTCCTGGCTCTGGAGCACCTTTTTGCTGGTCTTGTGACCACCGCCACACAGTTCTGTTTAAATCCAGAATAATTTGCTGACGTGGAAATTAAACCATTGTTCTTTTGATGCCATTAAACCGAAGCGCTGACAATTGAAATAATCATTCCAGCAAAAAGGTCAGGAGTATCCACGTTTGTCATCCAGATAAAGAGTGTTCAATTCATAAAAAGCCAAAAGATGAGTTCCCAAAACACCAATATCACAAAATTGAAATCTGAGTGTGTTTTCTTAGAGCTACTCAATAGAAAGAAGTGTCTTTATTTAGCACCTGTCATCTTAAGTTCCCAAAATGCTCTCTCAAAAATTAAGTTTCCTAATAAGCCTTCCTAGCCAGACATCAGGCTCCAATTTACAAGGGGTAAACTTGTTTAAGGTCACCCAGCATGGGAAAGATCTGGGAAGCAGCTCCAGGAATCCAGTGGACCACACCCCTCACTAGCCACTAGACCACACAACTGTCCCCATTTCACTTGAGTCATTATTAAGCAGGATAGAAGAACACTGTGGTTTTATTTTATGTTAGCTGAACTCTTGTATTAACATTTTACTGTCCCACTGATGTTTTGCCTAGAACATTCTGTAATCCACAAATTAATATGTGAAGAACATCCAGTACAGTTTGGAGGAATAAAAAAATTATCCAAATGGCAAAGAAGTTTTGATTTCCAGCAGTTTCATAAATCAGATGTGCTGGAGAAAGAAGGTTCCTTATTTTATCACACATAGCCTTTTGTAATGCCAGCAAAACTGCTGCCCTTCCCAAAACCAAGCAGAAACCCTATTGTTGCGGCAAATCCCATCTGGTCACATGGAGAACTTAAAACCTCATGGCATTCTGTTTCACATAGACAGAAAGGAAGTTCTGCTCCAAATACATGACAAGAGCCAAAAATAATTTTGCTTTACGTATGCGCAGTATCTGAAGTTTTTTGTTGCCTGTTCTTATTCACCACTACATGTTTTCTGTGATCCTGCCATTAGTTCTGGGATAAGGGTTTCTCTGTCCTGCAAATTCTGCCCAATTCTCATTTTTGTTAAATCACTTTGTTAAAGGATTCTTCTGAGTGGAAGCAGATCCTCCCCTTCCAAGGACAGATATGTGCTGCACGCAATACAGCAAAGTGCAAATCTAAGGCAAAACCCAATTCCAATTCAGAAAGTCTTTGAGAAAAGTAGCAGGAAACTTGTCCATACTTAGATTGGGCATCAGCCCTGCTTGCCCAGAGTACAGCTGGGGAGGTCAAGGAAGACCATCACTGCTCCCAAAGCCCAGTGCTCCAGCCTGAGCTGGAGAGTCAGCATGGAGCTAACCAGAGCATAAAACCCTAGTCTGACCTGAATTATTTAAAATGTGTTAATACAAATTAGTTAGCAACCATCCCTCACCTGCCGGGTGCCATGGGCTGCTCCTCCCCGGCACCGCTGGAGCTCTCCCAGTGCTGAAGGCTCTGGGCAGGAGCAGAGCATGGCCGAGTGTTAACTTGGAGTGGAAGGCAGTTACAGGGCTGAAACGGGCCTTTGCAAGGCCAGCTGACACTCATGGAAAGAGGAATAAACAGATAGCTGGAGCAGAACAAGTACGCTACATGTCAGGGTTTTGAGAAAGGTGGCTCCTTTCTGCTCCCCTGCAGCCTTTGCTCAATAAAATTGTGCTCTCCCTCTGCCTCTCCTTGCAGACCTAAGAACAGTGTAAATTTCCCCAGGATGATTTAAGGGAATGTTTAAGGGAAACAAAGCCTGGTCCCTCTGGTCATTAGAGATATTACACCACTTCACCCAAAAGCAGCTCACCTTAGCATCCTTGGCCAGCTTTCAGCTTGAGTTATCAGAGCCTGCACATCTAAATTCAATTCTCAGCAGTAATCAGAGAGGCTGTCCTGCTTCATCTCTCATGAGTAAACACTATTCTGGATCACAATTCCAGCCAGAAGTGAATGTGACTGGACATGTGCCTGGACATCCAGCACTTTGAATGTGCTTCAGGCACATCTAGAATGGAAGAAATTAAAACACAGATCAGAAGGTCAAGAGGAGGTAGTTTTAGCAAGTGTCTGGTAGGCATGAGCCCAACACAGCTGTCATGGCCTTACCCAGAGAACAGAGCCAGTTTGTGGGTCTCCTCTTTAACTCCACCTGGAATGACAACACAGAACTCTGATGTTGCAGACTGACGCAGCAACTTCCTTAGCACACACAAGCTAACTTGTGTCAGCCTAACTTCTTTATCACTTATGACCACCCACAGACTTACGTAGAAGTAATTCCCATGAGATCAGCTCTCATTCTGTGCCCTGGCTGGTATTTTTCCCAGTGTTATCTTGTCTTTGAGGCTACTCCAAGGATCCAGCAGTGGCTGCACACTCAGTGCTGGGCTGCTGCAAGTTTGGATTCTGCCAGACCATGTGTTACTCCAGAAACAGAATTGTTAATTGCAGTAGCCAGTGGGCTAATGCTGGGTTTGTACTGCACAGAGTCAAACATCAGATTACCAGGTATTCATGCTGCTTTTTGCCAAGGAGAGCAAAAATTTATGGAAACAAGTTTTAGCACTCTTGGGCCCATAACAGAATAACTACAGTAGGATCAAGAGAGTGTAACCTAGTGTTATATGGGATTGAATCTGTAATCACTTCTCCAAATAGGAAATTGCATAATAGAAACTATTTTAATAGGACAAGCACACTGCAGGCATACCCATTGCACCCATCAAAATTACACTCAGGGAAAAGATAAAATATGACCTACCCCATATCTGGTTATTATGAGGTCTCAGAACATACACAGCTACCCAAATTACTACATATATTACTATTGTGCTTGGAGGCTGCACTGGAGACCTTAGCTGCCCTATAATTATTCCTGCCTAATATAATCTAAGCTGTTCTGCCAGTGAAAATTCAGGGGCTACTCCCCACTGAGTGACAAGCTATGACTGTGTGCAGCAGGAGGGACACAGCTAAGCCCTTCCTCCAGAGGTTTACAGCCTGGGCAGGCAAGGCAGACTGAGACAGATGGGCAGAACCAGGCAAGGCAGGAGGAAAGTTTTAAAGCAATGTGGTGTAAGTGATGGCAATGTCACAAGACTCTGGGGACAAGAGATAAAGACCTATAAGGACATGCCCCAGAGGACTCAGCCTCAGGAAAGGTTCAGCACTGTGGAGAGCATTACTGTTGGGTGTTACTGCAATCCATCGAGGTGACAGAGGGAATCTGGCACTGAGGTAAAACCCTGTAAGTGCCAGGGAAACCTGTGCCAATGACTTTGTAAGGACTCAACACATTACCTAGATGAGCAATGGCTGCTTTGCTTAAGACACCTGCAAAGGGCAGCCAGCACTGGCAACACACATTAAAAGAAAGTGCACAAATACTTCATAATGGGATGCAGCCTCTTGATGCAGCCTCTCAGCTTCTCTGCTAATGTCTAGGTGCACAGTCCTTCCAAACATGCAGCTGGGTGCAAAGGAAGCTCCAGCAGAGGCTATGGATTTCTGCAGGCTGATGACTAAGTTGAAACAGATGAGCTTGAGCTACTGCTTGCAGAACAGCAGTGTCCAAAAGTTTGGCCCTGAAAGCAAATTCACTGCACTACATTCTGCAAATAGTCAGCAATGCCAGACTCTGTTCAAAAGAAATTAAGATTCAAGTAAATAAAATAACGACAAGGTCATTAACATCTTTCATGGCTTGCCTGTGGTCATGTGTCATTGATTGCCTACCCAAAAACACAGCTAAAATCTCCTGAGCTCCAGTCTAACATCTAATCCAAACACCTCACCTTCTCTTTAGCCAATACTGCCTTCTCTTGAACAAATCAAGCCACAGAGAAGACATTTCAAACTAGAGTATAGCCTTTGCACTGAAAACAAACACATTTAAGAACACCAGCAACTATGTTGCTTCATCTACTATCAACTGACAGCTAATTTGCTAGTTTTTTCCAAGTATATATTTGCTAGTCAAACCTCCAAAAGAGCTGAAAACAATAACACCTTCTGCACACCGACATGTTCCTTCCCCATGGGACAAGATCTGTTTCCCATAGTGATGAAAAGCTGTGTCTGTAAATGCTCAAAAATGCAATTCTTCTTGCTCTCGTCCGTGGCAATCAGTAAGGTCACTGCAGCATGAGCTTCCACTGAATGTGTAAAGGTGTTCAATTAATCTTTGCTTGCTGAGATCTCAGGGAATTTAAGTAAGGTCAAAGACCTAAAAGAGATCAGAAGACTCCACACTCCCACTAACACAATATTTCCTGAAGAGCTGACACAGACATATAAGTTACTCCACTGACAAAAAAAAAAAAGGGTTTTTCTTTTGCAATCAACATCCTAAGCACATATACATTAACTTGGAAAGACAGTAAAACATCTGGACAAACCACCTCTGCTTGCTGTCCCCGCATTATAATGCCAAGTTGTCCTTCTGCAGGAAAAGGCTCCAGCTCTTTTTTGGTTGACAGACTGTTTGTTCTGTAGTTATCACAAGGTTACCCAGATATGCTTACCTGCTTCCTCAGGTGGAGACTGGACAGCTATGCATTGACTGCTCCAGTCCTGGGGACATCACCAGCCACAAGTGCCTCCTTTTTATCTGCTGGGTGTGGGGTAGAGCTCTTGAGGAACTGGGCACAGTTCTCACACACCAGAAAGCAACAGATGAAACAAAAGCAATAGGAAGGGTGCAGAAAATAATGCTGAAAATAGGGGAAGTCACATAAAGAACTCTAATCCCACAAAAACAGCCATGTGGCCCAGATATCCCACAGATGCCACATAATTGAACTCTGTCCAGGCACATTAAGAGACCAGAGGCCTTAAAATTTTGCTCCTTCATCCAGCCTCTGTTCCTCAAGGAAGCTTACCACTGTAACCCTTATCCCCCTGTACAAGGGAAAGACCACAGAGCTATGGAGATGAAAAAAGCAGGATAGAAACCAGGCAATCTGTGGCAGGATGAGGATTCCCATGAGAAATAGGAAACAGTAGGTGCCACTTTGAGAAAGATCTACAGAAGTCATGGATTGTGCCCAGACACAGGCAGGTGACAGGAAAGCAGCCTCAGTCCCCAAATGCAGGTGCCCACACATGAATCAAAAAGTTCTCAGGCACAGCTGTACTGCAGGCACTTCAGCAATTCTGAGTACGTGCTCAAAGTCCAAAGCTAGTGGCTTTTCCCTCAGCACTAGAGACAGCATTTGGGACTAGTGATGAAGATACCCCCTTTTATGGTCTTCACCACACTGAAGGAGGCAGCACTGGAACAGCCCAGCCCAGCACACCTGCCAACGATCCCAGGCAGGGCTGGTAATGGTGCACACAGGGATCTGCAGTCCCCACCCAGGTCAAACCTCTGTGCCTAAGAGCTCAGCAGGACAGCACTCAGCCCAGCTTAAATCACCAAGATGCAGCTAAAAGGATCTTGACAGTTTTCCATCAGACAAACATTCATTATTGCTGCTTGGACTGCCTCCATTATTTTCTAATGCAGAACAGATTAGAAGCTCTATCTATATAGTATGAATTTCTTTTCTGCTGGTGCAGGAATCCATTTCAGTATTTAGAATAAGTAGCAGCCTCCAGAAACCCAGCTTTTCTGATCATCTTACAATTGCATCCTTGTAAACAAGCAGACAGATGTTGCTCTGATCATCAGCAATGAGAAAACAGCTTCTAAATGGCACATGGAACACAAGGCTGTTCTTGTGTCACCCCCACAGCTGCACACGTAGCAGGGGATTCCCAGCATTACCCTACCAGGGAGGGCAAGCCAGGGCAAGGAAGGAGAGTGGCAGGAGTGTAATTTTGCCAGCAGTGTTAAAGCAGAGCAGCCTCCAGGCAGCTCAGTGTTGAGCTAGGATGAAGAAGCAAGGAGTCATGATCACAGTGAATCCTTGCTCCAACTTCTATTTCCTCTCTCCTCAACTGAGCAGGGAAGCTGGGTGAAAGACAGGACTGTCCTACTTCTGGGAACAAAACCAGGAACACTTCTGGGGAGCTAAGTCACTCTACAGAGTAATACCAAGAACTGTTAATATTCCAAAATAACCATACAGGGCATGTTTATAACACTGATTGCTACAAACAACATCCTCTCCCCTTCCCTTGGTCTAAAACATTACTCTGCAGACAGGGAGGATGGAGAAGATGGTAAGCAAAATGGTCCTGGGAAAACAGCCCACTGAAAATATTTACAAGGAAAAACATGCATAACTTTGAAGGCAGCCAGTATGGCTGGCAGACCAAGCAGAATGAATTCTTGCCTTCAAGGTGACTGCTAGGATTTATAAGACCTTTGTCAGGAGGTGTCAGCATCCACAGCCTACGGATTCATAGAGTTTCCCTTTTACAAACACAGAACACCGTGATAACCACCCCCATATACCTGCTTGCTCTTCTGGATAGCTTCATCTTTGGCAACACTAGCCAGGCACTGGTCCTCCACATGCCAGTGCACAGCCTGGTAAGAAACAAGGACAGCTTTATTCAGGAAATGTGCAAAAATGAAACACCATTTTGGGAAGACACAGCAATAATTCATCTGCTTAAATGATCAACAAAATACTTTCCCATGTCACCTTGGCAATTGCCCGACAGCAGCGTTCCATGACCAAGAGTGGTCCAATGGGCAAACATCCCTTTTCCACATCACCTCCCTCTGCCATCCACCAAACCCCGCTCATGGTTTGGCATCAGTGAGTAGCAGTGCCCTAGCACAGCAAGGTCACTCAGGGAACAGCTCTGTAGGGCATCTTGCAAAGTATTTCTTGATTTGTGGTGAGAATTCACTACTGAGCCCAACAGCATGCCACAGTGTTGGGAAGGGACTCACTGGAATTAACTCTGCTCATTCCTCTGGCATTTCACCCAAAATTTCTGTTCAGAGAGCTGTTTCTGCTACAGCATTTGTTGACGATTGCCATTAAATGCAAGTCTTCAAAGGGAAAGTCATTATTACACAAGAGCAGAGCAAAGACCTTGCTGCAGGGAATTCATGTCCCGCTAGAAAGTAAAAGCCACTTCCCCAGTCTGTAATTCAGCTTCCACCACCCAAACATTTTTAAGTCTGTGTCATACTAGTGACTCCCAAGGCATCACTACAAGATTTGTGAGCACCTTATCTGTATTTCCTTATCTCCCAGAGCTTCTCTTGTATATATCATTGTATATTAAAAACTTATGTGGAAGAACCAGTTCTGTGCTCATCCTTTTTGCTGTTCAACAACACATGAGCAGAAACCTCATCACTCACTATCTTCTGGGCCATCACACGGAAGGCTACTATGTGGCTATGTCATCTTATGAAGGGTCAAAGGCTGAATATGAGTTTACTCACTGACCTTCATACCACCATTTTTAACGCCCTACATTTTGCAAATTATGTCCCAAATGGGAATATCTCATTCATTATCTGGAAAGCCAACATTTCTCATCTGCATCCTACAGCCAGAAAAGCTGAGTCATCAGCTGCCTAAGTTAACTTCCACCTCTCCAGAAGAAAAACCAGTATTTAGATAACCGTCCTCTCAAATCCACTCAAACACGAAGTTGACACAGACTCATCCCTGTTATCTCTAAAGTCTCCAAGAAGGAAAAGCACTTCTTTTACACCAGTCTGTGCAATATCAACACTAAAGATGCTTCTGTCCATGGATGCTCATTGAGCTACTGCAGAGAAGCAATATCTTGCACAGTTCAAGCATGAGATTGATTTCAAGGGTGACCTTAGACCTGTTTAACATGAAAGCTGCAGTCTCTGAGCCTCCTCTGAGAGGGGCCGGTGTGGGGCAGCTCCCACATTATTTGTTCTGCTCTGGGTAGACTAAATCCTTAAAGACAAGGAGAAAAGCAGCCTCTCCCACCCTAGGCATAGCCAGAGGGCTCCTACATGAGAGGCCCTGCTCTCCAGCTACCTGCTGCAGCATTGTCAGTAGGTCTACACAGGGCCTCAGGATACCCTGGGTTGCTGAAACACAGGTCCAGACCCTCGTTGCCTTCCACACAACCCAGTACCAGCAGCAAACCTCCTCCTCTCCCCCATTCACAAGCCTACTCCATGTATTTTGGGGGTTTTGGGTATTTTTCTTTTTATAGCTCACCTCACTTCACACCTGTGTCTTTAGCCTGAGGGCTGGGACTAAGTTGGCAAAAGTTGAAGTTCAGAAGAGAACATACCCAACAAACAGGCCTTCCTTCTCTCACCAAACAAACCAAGCTTAAGGCAATTCCCACCTTGCAGGCATCACACCCAAAGGACAACACAAATAGAAACAGCCTTGCAAGCAACAGCAAACAGGATTGAAAGGAGTGTGATTTGGCTTTCTTCAGTAGAAGCGTTAACCTCCCCTGAGGTCAGATCCCACACAAACATGGGCTTTATTATCAAGGAACAGAAAGAGCCATTGAAGAGGCACCAACACCTGACAAAAAGGTCTCATAGCCCAAACCACACACTTGGTTCTGTGTATCCACTTGTCCCTAGCTCTCTACCCAGTCCCAACATTCCTATACGCCTTAAAGTGCCACCAGCCTCCTGCCAGGCAGCTACCCCTTGCATGTTACAGGTGCTCTTTGTTTCTGGAAATATGCAGTGAGTTATTTACTATGTTGATTCATTAATTTCTCCCTGATGGTTTTGGAAATAGCAGACTTCATTTGGCTTCCAGCAAGTCCCACAAGAAACAAACCATGACATGAAGAAGGATCCTTCTAGCCACTACATAAATTTAGGATTTTGCTCACGAGCCCATGTTGATACAAAGGCTATGGAGTGTCATACAGCATTAGTGCCTAGCTATAGAATAATTTGTTACCAGAATTGTATTCTAAGCCATGGCTCAAGTTCTCCCCAAATCCTATAATGGGTAAGTTAGCACTAAAGTATGGCTTCCAGCTGGGAGAAATTTAATAGTACTGTTTTACACAGCACACCTCGTTAATAATAAGCAGTGCGTTGGACAGACGAAAAATACCTACCTTGCATATACTGAACTAACAAGGTCACACATTCAGATGTTAATATTGGTATGGCATCATGCTGAGCTAGAAAACCTCCTGGAGCAGCTTCTATCTCTGCATTACACATAATGCAGTGTAAGAAAGACAGCCAAAAGTTGAAGGACAGTACAGACTGATTAGACACAAGCAATACTCTAATGAAGCTGGGAGAAGCTAGGATAAAAACAAGATAGCCAAACCAGGCAAAGAAATCAGGTACTCAGGAGTACAGGATCTACAATCCTAGAGAACAACAGAAGAGACACACTGGTGGATTCTATGGCTTTGCCTTTCCCAAATGGGAATACAAGAATAAACTTGGTTAGATAACTTTTCTGCTTTTAAGAGTTCCTTCAGATAGATTTACATTTTATTCCCAGTCATATGCAAAAGAAACCCCAACATCAGCCTGAATTCTGACCTCTACTTGTATGACTGATCCAGGAGTATTGGACACATTACAACAATCTATTCTGAGATGCGTATCAAGACTTTTGCTTAAACATCCTCAGAGTTCGACTATGTTTAGGTGCGCACTCAGAAGTCACAGCAAGCCTACAGGCCTGCTTCTCAGCTGCTCTCTGGAAAGACAAGAGCATGGTAAGTAGCATTGCTTGGTTAGCCTGTGTGCTTCAGAGTGGAATATTCTACATCAGAATAATAAGGAACAAAGTAAAAGAAACAAACAAAAATTTAAACTGTTCTCTGAAAAGCATTAAAAACAAAGCCAGATGATACCAGACTGCATGTCACTTGGAAAAAAACTCTTAGAGGAGGGCTCTGGGTAAGTTCCTGAAGAGATATCTCCATAGGTAATGCAAAAAGAACAGGCATTGCTATCTCCTGGACCGAAGGAGAGTTTGAGACCTGCGTTAGACCCACATGCAAGCAGAAACACCATTCTCATTTCACTGCTGCCTCTTGTACAGGTGAGTGGTAGAAATGACCTCCATACAGCTGTTACAGATGTCATGCTGCTTTCTAAAAGCAGAACAGCAGGGAATTATCTGAGATATCAGCACTTTGTCAGAGTGCCTGAGATTGATTGATGGTCCACAGTTTTGCAATAAACTTTAAACTACTAACTTTCAAACACAGGAATGTATGTGCCCCTATTTTGCTTTAGCATCACTGCTGCTAAATTGAACACACAGCATGTCTGAAAGCAGCAGTAGGATTAGATCCTGCACCACCTCAGACCCTCCAGTCAGAGCATCTCAGCACTTCCTGCTCTTCCCAGCTGTCGCTCCAAAAAAAAAAAATGCAATGCAAGGACACAATAAAACAGTGACAAAATAAGAAACTGAACCCAGTTCAGATGCCCCAACTGAATGGAACTTCTTGTCTCCAAACCATACAGGACCCTACATTTTCCAGCACTTTGTCCAATTCACTTCTAAGCATCTCCCAGAGGGAAAAATATTTCATGGTCTAATAAGCATCAGTGTTGGGAAAACCAGCTGACATTTCCCTCTGGGGTTAATGTGGGCTAAACATCATGAGAATTACATTTTGACTAAGTAATTCTGCTTCCTCTTACATAATTTCAAAGCACCCATTTCAGCTGAGGTCTCAGGCCTCAATGCCTTGGGTATCTTAGCCTGGTTTACTCTCTGTGATATCTGCAAACACAGTCCAAGATCTGCTGAAGTCAACAGAGAAGGTAGCTTAGCTTAAAAAAGATTTTTCTCTATTATAAATCCTAAGGTTTGCAATGCTAAGGGTGGCTAAGTTTCCTACGATTCAAAAAGTTTGAATTATGCATTAGACAGTTATTAGAAAGCACCCTAAGCAAATATTGGTCACTTCTGGTAACTGAGCATGAGGTATGTTACTTTTGACATGTCTGGCTAACCTCACCTTAAAAATCTCTAGTGACAAGAAACCCATGACATTCCCAAATATTTCAAACTACTGCATCAGTGTCTACCACTGGGAAGGTTTCTGAAGTGCCCAACCTGATTCTTTCTTGTTACAATTTAAGTGCATTATTTCCCAACCTATCTCCATTGCTATGGAGAACAGTGTCCTTCTCCCTCTCTGCATGGGTTTTTCTACATTTTTTGAAAACTCTTTTTGTACTTTATTTTAATTACAGTTAAGTCAGCTTTTCCCCCCTCCTCGTTCTGAGGTTATGTTTTTAAGATCTACAATTGTTCTCCCTGTTCTCCTTTGGCATCTCCCCATTGTCCACATCTTCCCTGAAATGTGCTCAGCAAATTGTACACAATGCTCCGGCTGTTTCCCCAGGACTCTGTAGAATAAAAGAATTACAGATGACTCTCCTGACACTGTATGAGTAACTAGCTCATGGTTCTTCAGAAATTGAAGATTTGTGCATTCTCCTGCTGCTACACAGCAACTCAAGATATCCTCTTCTTCAAGATGTGGAACAAGCTGGCAAAGCTTTTCAGAACTACAAGTAAGGGATGTTAAAAAGAATACAAATTTAAAATAGGGTTTCATTAGAACTTATTATCCTTAGTTTAAAGGGAAAAAATTAAAAACCCCAAACCCTCTGCAGATTTTCATTAACTTATCTGTACTGTCAGTGCCAGATCTGTTTTGAAGTACACAAGCCTGACAATACCCTTGGAAGAGAAAAAGAAATGAACTGTTCTCTGGAGGCATTATTATGAATAGCATGTGTTCCTGGCCTGTTTCCTCTGGCCCTATTTTATGAATCAGTCCCCAGAAAAAAAAAGAAAAATAATCAATCCCACCATAAGGTCACCGTGAACTCAGCCTTTTATTTCAGCAGGACAGTAACTAACCTAAAAGCTCTGGGCTGCTACTGGGCTTGATCCTGAAATGAAATGGTGGTAGTGAAACAGAATGAAGCTGTCTTCCATGCTCCAGAGTCAGCGCTGTGGGTGTCTAGTTTGTGCTGGGGATGTTGACAGAGGAGCCATCTCAGGAGGGAGAGCACCTAACCCAGAGTGATCACTGAGAACAGGCAGCTTTTCCATTCCAGGCTGGAAGTTTGAGCCCCAGAGCATCCCCAACACTGACAGGGTACCACACAGGGCCTGCATCACTTGCAGCACAAAACAATGGTTCAGCTGCTGGCCAGTGCAAAAGTACACAAAACCATTCCCTGTTGTGCAGTTCACAACAGGGAAAGTCAAAACAGGCGATCAAACAATCCAAAGTGGGTTAAAATGCAGAGGCCAGGACATGAGGCAAAACTAAAAGAAAGATGGTTACTTGGAAGTCCCCCAAAGTATGTATTTGCACTGCTTTGGTCCTGCAAGCATGCAAAGACAAGCTGTTCCCTCCCAGGTTGTCATGTTCTCTTTATAGGCTTCACTGGCCTTTGAGGAGGCTCATAATAGATTTTTGAAGAGGAAAGGCTTGTACTGGACTATTATTAGCCAATGGAAGGAGAAGATAAAAGGAAACTAACTTATTTTTTGAATTCAGTGCCCAGAATTATGATCTAGATTCATCTAATTGTACTTGGATCTAGAGAATTAGTTCCATCCACTGTAACAAATGGAACCAATTGCAAAATTTGGATGTGGGTCAGTATTTAGAATCCAAGCCAATGGTTGACAGCAGGCTTTGTTACAACTCCTAGTATTTAAGGAGTAAGGGAAGAAAGAAATGAGAAAAGATGCACTATTTGGCACAAATTTGGCTCCTAAATGCTGAAGCTTTGGTTATCAGGATACCTGTTGCTCATCACAAACACAAAATGAGGGAAAAAAAGCAGTACTAGCCAACCTTCTAAACATGATTAATAATAGAATGTACTAGGAGGAACATTAAAGCACAATTCTTGGTCTGGGTGAACCTCTTTCAGTATTCTGATTGGATTTATTGCCTTACAAATAATTAGGGAGAGCCTAATAGAAGACCTAAAGGCCTTTGGGCAAATAAATGAACACTAGCAATGCTTTGATATCATTTAATCTACTGCTGCTTCCCAAAGGCTCTCTCCACCCCACTCACTACCCCAAAAACCATTATTTTCATCCCAGTCTCCCAGGGGCTGGAACAGCCACATAATTGTGCTGTGCTTCCAAGTACTGCAAGTTGTAAAGTTGGGTTATTCTGCTTCCTAAAATACACACACAGGTTCTGGAGACTCCAGGTGAGCTAACACATTTCAACATTTCAACAAAGCCCATTTTATGCTTCTGTTTCAAACTGTTTTCCAAGCTCACAGCTAGTGGGTAGGAGAAGCAGCAGTGGCCGGCGTTGGTGAGCTGACTCAGTTTCCGCTCATAAAACAGGCTGGGAGCTGCAGGACAAGCAGAGCCTTTGTGAGGGGAGGCACAGAGGTGTCAGGTGCCTCAAGCATGACAGCAGGAGCCAGGAACACCACCGTGGGGACAGGGATGGGCAGCCACCCTCCCTCACTTCTGGTGGCCCCTTGTCTTGAGCGAGGGGTATCCTCCTCACCAAGCAGCCTTCTAGGGGCACCAAGGAGACTTGTTGATGTCTGCATAGCATCCAAAGGTCCTTGGAACCAAAGTCTTTTAGAAGCACAGACTAAAGCTGGAATTTTGAGTCTGCCAGTTCAAACAGTAAACAGGACACTCACTTTTGACAGGGAAGGGGTAATCGGTCCTTGGCACGGCTGAGACTCTCACTCTGGACAGAGAGCTTTCTGCATACCACAGTTCAGCTCAAACACCAGATACAGGCTGTCTGCAGGAACAACTGGCTGCAGATCTCTGCTCTGTGCATATTAGCTAGTGCCATGCTCCTGAACCAGCTCTCTCTAGGCAGAACTATTTTAAAACTGACCTTAAAATTTCTTCTACAGAGCCAGCAGCAGTAGAAATCCTTGGTTAGACTGGAGGATGCTTGCTTCCACCACTCACCAGCATTTCCAAGCATTTGCAGAAGTAAATTGGCTGAAGAACCGGAAAAGATGAAGATTTCAAGAAACATTCTGACACAGGACTTGAGCACTGGTTTCTGTGCAGCTCAGGCAGCAAATGTTGACAACACTAGGAGACTGCCCAGCTCTCTTCTACCACTTCTACTGCTTGATACAGGGAAAGAGTGGGGGAAAACCACAAGAATATTTCAGCTTGTTAAACATGACAGCTTTATCCCCCCCAAACACTGGGTACAAGGGAAGTTTTGCCTCAAGTGGCTGAAGAGGAATTTATAGCCAGAGGATGGGAGCTATGAGCAGGATTTAAATGCCAGCCCTACATAGAAAGCTTTTGGTTTCTCTGAACAGGGCTACAGAAAAAATAAAAATCAAGTCCTCCAAATTCTAAAAGAACCCCCACTTCTAAGCTCTGACAGTTTGAGCCTCTTAACCCAGGATCACTTCCTCCCAGTGGGCTCCCACCCCAGTTTTGAGGTTGGGGGTTGAGACCTGTGGAAGAAGTAAGTTGTCCTTGCTGCATGTGTTTTGGAGGACTGGGAGCCTTGCAACACGTGTTGAGCCAGGACAAATCCAAAGTGAATTTGTCTCAAGTGGCAATAGTGATGCCTTAACAGGCTGGTGAGAGTTAAAATCAATCCCTGTATCTACAGGACTACAGCAAGAAGATTAACACCCCAAGCTCTCTCAGCTGGCACTGCTCTGAAATGTTTTTGTCTTTTGAGTTTGATTCTCGCCCTTGTTTCTGGTGGTTTTAATTTTGGGGTTTTTTAATAGGTTGAAATTCTAAATTAGGCACGTAGCAAAGATCATCATCCACGCCAAACTTTAATCAGTATTTCAAGTTAAGGGATACTTACGGGGATAAGCCACATCTCCAGACCTGAATTTCTCTCTTTAAACACTAGGGTGGAATCCTGCCTCAGAGATAAGGTCAGGCTTGAGTCCATCTTCCAAAGAGATCTATTGCAGGCCCAGTGAGTAATGCTGGGTGAGAGTCAAGAGAGCCAGCAGGCATAAAACCCCCTCCTCCTTCTTTCAAAAGTTAATTCTGAAAAAAACAAAACACAACTGACATAAATAAGGGGACTCTAATGTATAAAGGGGATTAAAAAATTAAAGAAATTTAAAAAATATTTGCAACCAAAGATTTTTTTGGTCTGCTAAGAGTGATTTTCCATGCCCGTCCCATGCTTTCTGCAAGCATTATTTGGAATGAACTGCGGGGCGAGGGGAAGAAAACCACGATTAAAAAAAAAAAAAAACCAACAAAACCAAACATTACCATTGCTTGCAGGAGCAAGGAAAGCTGTTCCAGAGGGAACATCTGGGCCGGGAGAGGGCGCATGGTCCAGCGGAGCCGGAGCCCCCCAGCCCCGGAGCGGAGCGGCCGCCGGCGCCTCCACCTGCCGCGCTGGGCTCCTGCGCTCCCATCCATCCCTTCATCCCTGTTTATCCCGCACAGCTGCTCATTCATCATCTCCCATCCCACAGGGGCTTTTTTTCGCTCCGCTCGCCTGGCTCCATGTTAGGGCTCGGCTGCCTTACATGACACCATGACCTACTTTATTTTTTTTTTATTTTCCTCCTGGAGAATAGCAAAGCGCTGATTCAGTGTGGCTTGCAAGGAGGAAAAGCAAAATTAAGGAGTGCTGGCAGGGCAAACCAAGGCCCTTTTCAAAAATTCGTGGCTGTTTGCGAGAGGTTAGGCAAGGAGAGGTGAGGCCAGTCCAGGCACACCAGACTGCACAGCTGAAAACAGGACGATAACAGAAGGGTCTTGTGCTTTGAGTCTGAAAGACAATGCCTGTAATAACTTTACCAAAAAATCAGAGCCCACGGGGCTCAGATCAGCTGGTTCAGAGGCAAGGGTAAGAAACAGCATCACGGGCAGCAGCAGTGACTCCGGGAAGCAACTGAGGGAAGACTGGCTCAGGAAACGCAGTCTCATTTCTGTCCTCCCCTACAGACACCATCTAAGGAAAATGCTTAGACCCAGAGCCTCCAAGATAATCAATTACATGCCTATATACCAGCAAAGTCAATCAGCTTAACCATAACCCTGAGGAAATCCTGCTATCTCCACCACTTTCCAGTGCAAATTACAAATCTACATTCCTTTGAGGATGTGGATTTTAGTCTCTATATGTCTCCCTTCCTTGGTGTTTGAGAGAGATAAAATTTCCCTAATTCTTCAAGGTATTCTATGCAGCAGACTGTCAGGCATGCCTAATAATTCAGTGAAGGGGTACCTAAAAGAATAATCTGAAAATGTCTACTCCTAAAATAGCTAGAATTCAGTCTGTTCTGTGAAGCCAGATGATACTTCAAGAATTTTTGATTCTCTCATCCATCCAGACTTCCTTAATTCTTGAGCTTTCAAAAGCTTGTCTAGCACAATTTTAAGGATGCATTGCTTTGGTTTACCATGGCTTTCTTGAAGGATGGTTGTCCTTGGCAGGCAAGCTCAGAGCACAACTTCAGCAGGGTAAGCAGTATTAGTCTGCACTCTAACAAGACTGGAGAGTCAAGACAAGCTATTTCCAGACTGGTATTTGCTTTCTTCATTGCTGGAGAGCTGGCAGGACAAACAGAATGTATTGCCATGCTTGCAGGTCAGGCCCAAAGGGTACCCACGATTTTTGCTCTGTTCCTTTCAGGACCTGGTTTGCAATGTGGCCAATGCAGACATGGTTTGGCAAGAACAGCAGGAGCCCTGGCAGAACTCATGTGCCTTGGGATAACACTCAGTGGGAATCACTGGCAGAATTGTAATCTTGAACCAGAGGCAGTGAAAATCTGACCTAAGGAATAGCTCCAGCAGCTGCAGGCATTTATATATTCAATCACAGAGCTTTAATCATTACAGTGCCTGCTGCTAGGGAGGAGCTAAAGAGCTTTAAGGTGCAGCACTAAGCTTTGAGAGCTTCTTACTATCAAGTTTAGGACCTGATCCAACTGGACATCTGCTGGAAGCTACTGCCACTGTGCTCACCAGCCACTGATGCATAAGGCTATGTTGCTGCTGTTCGGGGAAAAGAATCTTGTTTCCCTCACCTCTGAATAATCCCTTGGGGTTTATTCTTGCTGAGCATGTCAGTAGCTGGAGCAGGAGCTGCTGAATGTCCAACATGTCCTACTTCACCAAAATACAGACTCCATCCACCCCAGTGGTGTCCCAGATACACCACTCACCCTGTGCTGCGTCCAGCTGCACTGGCCCACAGGGAGATGCTGCACTTGGGAATGTTCCAAGCACCAAGCCCTACTGGAGAGTCAGCTGCAGACTGCAGCCTCTCTCCTGTCACATACCATCCATGTCTCCTTCACATGACCCAGAGTGGGTCATATGTTAGTAGGGGGAAAAAAAATCAAAAAGAGTGCTGACAAACTGATCTTCACTACAGAACACATTTGTGAAAAGAAAACAGGCTCCAGGGCTCACAACCTAAATGCAGATACCAGCAGCTCCTAAAAATATATCTTCAAAAAAAGCCCCACACCTGAAAACTGCCCCTCAGTGCAGGAGACACTGTTCCCTTCTGAGCATCTTTTTTTTCCAGAGCCCTTCTGGAACCCAGCTGCTCTGCATAATCCCTGCTTAGGGACAACACACAGCAGCCCAACACAAGCTGCTCTTAGTTTTCCACTGCAATTAGCATAGGTGGTGTTTATCTTATTTTAGAGTGACCTGGCTCCTCTGGGGAAAGCCCTTGTCTGCAGTTCACTCAAAGACACAGCAGCTGCTTCTCTGCTTTCAGCAGGAAGTGTCCTTGCAAATGGCTGGGATGGATGAGTAGAGGGCAAATGAGAGTCACTACCACCTAGGCACTGAGTGTGCACAGGCTCGCTGCTGAACACCTGCAATTCTTCCCCAAAGGCCACAGATAAGTTTCAGTGGCCTTGTCAAAGGTTCAGGGAGCTGCTTCCCAAAAACAATAGATTCCCTAGGTTGCCCAAAACTTGCAGACAGAAGACTAAAATAATCCCCTCTCAGCTGACCCGCATGCACAGAATAAACACAAGAGGCAATTGGCAGCATCAAGGCACCCTGCACTCTCTCTTGGCTCAAACACACGCTTTGGGGCTTTACAGATGTGCAGCTGGCATGCCCCAGGAACTACTTCCCTCCTCAGACATAGGTCAGCATACCTAGAACACACCAACACAAGCATCTGCATTCAAACAGCGGCTTCTGAAGCAGATCTCCAGCTCGTCCCCACGCACTGCACTTTGGTTCACTTCACAAGTGAAGTGGAGGGTGCAAGGGGGACTCCTGTCAGATGAAGCCAGACAGAGATACATGCCAGAGCATACAAAAAATCTTCCAGACACCCACATCCAATCCTAAGAACTGGAGAGTAGATCTAATCCAGAGGAAAACACCCCCAGAAACGCCAACAGCACTGACCACAGCACCATCCGATTTACCCTGCAGAGCCACTCACAGGGCTCAGTGACACAGAATCCCAGAACCCTCTGAGCTGGAAGGAGCCCACCCTCAGAGCCACTCCAGCTATGCTGTGCTCCCACCCATCTGACTGCTTTCACCTGCTTCTCTACCTGGTGCTTCACTGATCAGTCCTCAGAGACAATCCTTCAGCCTTTACTGTTTGCAATTGCAACAGCTATCCAAACAGGGCCTTCGCTCTCCCTGCCCAAGATGTCTGAATAAAACAAAATTAATTCATTGCAGTTTTCACTGCTTCCAAATTTGCTTTCTACAGATGCTTCCCCCATTTCACCAGGAACCTTCAGAAACAGAATACTTCAGTTTCAGCTGCAGAAACCATTAACCCATTATGAATGGGCAATATTGACCTATTTTGAAAAGCTGATTCGAGTTCCTCTACCACAATAAACAATAGCAGCAAAGCTGCTTGGCACTAGCCACCTTCCGAGAGGCTATTCATATTCTGGTGTTTGTGCATGGTTTACAGCAGGGATTCTGCATTGTTTATTTTCTGTTTCTCTGCAGACAGTGGCATTGTTAAACAGCATGTGTCCCAGAGAATCCACCCTCTCCATGGGATCTCCTCCCAGCTATTACAGCACTTCCCAGAAACCTACTGAGCTTTGGAATAAACAAGTCTCGATGGGGGGACTGAGCCCACACCCAAAAACTACAGTGCCATGAAGCCTCCATAGCAATGAAAGTAACTTGGCTTTCCATGAAACCTTCCTTTTTCCTAATGAAAACTCTGTGCTGTCACCATTCCTAATGATGCTCTCTTGTCCCTTAGAGGCAGAAGACACAATAATGGACTTTTCTCTGACTTGCTCCAGCTATGATATGGGGCACAAGAGATGTTTTCCTTCTTGCCCATGAGCTTGGGCACCCAAAGCATTTCCCCTTGGATAGAAAGAGAAGAGATCAATCTTTGGTACAGATGAACTGGGAAGGGGGATGAGGAAGCAGGGAATTCCTTCCAGCACTGAGAAGCCTTCCACATAGTCAGTTTGTTTTTCCTCACCCATGCAAAGTTAGACCAAATGCCAGATTTGGGGTCAGGAAGGAAACTCCTCCAAGTCCAATTGGAGCCAATGACCACTATGTAAATAACTCTTTTCTTTTTATTTCCCCCCCTGCAGTTTGGGGCTTGATAGATCCTCCGTATCATCTAGCCATTCTGCCCTGGCAAGCACCCTCCCAGCAGCACTGGAAAGCCTCTGCTGGCACTTTGCCTTGCATACATTCGCTCATCTCTTGTCATGCGATAGAGAGAGATGCTCTGCAACATGTTATATTAGCAAGGGCCAGGGAGGCCCTGCTGGTCTAAACATCTCATATGCAGTAAATTAGGATTGTGGCAACTTTGATTCATTGATTCAGACAGTGCATTTCATACTCACATTCCTAGGGTTTTGGGCTTTTTCCTGGCTGGCAACAGATGTCCAACATTTCTGCTGCACAAGGGAATCACTGAGCAGTGAAGACATGGGCTCATTGTAGGATCTGTAGCTGGCAGCCCACCTCTTTTCTGGGCCAGAGCAGACCTAGACTGACAAGCAGCATCAATGATTGTTCTCCATATGGCATGAGAGGGAAATACTCCCAAACAGGAAGAGAAACACTCAGTCCTATATTTCAAAGATTTTGCCAGCTGACCTCAGATCTCCTCTTTTTTTGTATTGGCTTTGAAAAGCATTTACCCATCTCTCTGAGTCTTTCAACATTACCCAGTTTACAAGACATGCACATTTCGTTGCTCTTCATAATTCATTCCCACTACAGCCAATCTCACACACAGTCAAAGCAGAAGCCCTTCAGAAGCACTAAACCCAGTACTAGGTTGCATAAAAATGATAGCTCCCATATGTCCTTGCAAACACCATGCCAAACTGTATTGTGCTGTATTTACATTGTGTTAACATCTACCAAATTACCAAGCCAGCAGGAGAACATACACCCATTCACATTTCTAAACAAGGGTTAGACTCTGGGTGAGAATTTAGTTTTTGGTTTGGGGTTTTTTTAAAGCAATGTCTATGGGGAAAAAAAAGAAAATTTTAGCATAAACTTGGCCTGCAGTTTCATGTTACTTGCCAGAACTAAAACATCTGCATCCTGTGGTATCAGTCCACTTGGGGACTTTGTTAATTCAGAGGCAGCTAGAGTTTTGGATGGTATTACCCCTGGGAGAGCTTCCTGTCCTCCTGACATTTCACGTGGTTCAAAAGAAAAGAACTTAAGCTACCATGACTAAATTTTCTCTCTCTTTTACATTTCAGTTTATTTTCAAGTGTACAGTTCTACAAAACAGAGAATCAGGTCCAGTAATACAAACTGAGGAACTGAAATTACACTCTGGAAATTTCCTTCCTATCCAGGGATATTTCCTGGCTATCAGCCTTCTGATTTTCCTGGACCTGGGCTTTCTTTACAGCTACTAGCTGATCAATCTCAGTGCTTGTAATAAGAGACCCTCACCATCGTTTTTCAGATGAGGACCAAGATCACTCCCTAGGGAGACACAAAGTCAGAAGTGCCAAACAGCTTTAATGGTAAAGCCTGTTCCTCCCTAAGAGCAGCAGAAGACAGACAAATAAGGCTCTAGACCTCCTGCCCAGGCTCATGAAATCTTTTTCTGACCTGGCTAACTAGGCAGTAAATTGTATTTGTAGGCAAAAGACCTTTCCTTTTAATCTATATGGTTACAGGCAATACCTCTCATTGCCTACACTTGCACACAGTAATTCTAAAACCTCTGTGAGAAACTACCTGGCACAGATTTGAAGCAGAGGCTGAAGTCAGGATACAGTAAAAGTTACCTGTCCTTTAAAGGTAGCTTCTGGTTCTGACTGTGCTGCAGCTTCAGGGGCATTATGGCTGCCTCTTCTGGTATAAATGATGTTCAGCAGGATTCAGGTCACAAAGTGCATCAGTGCCCAGACCAGCCAGAGCTGAACACTGGAGACCACAATGAGGAACAAACCTGCACCAGACCAGAGCTGGGGACATGCAAAGTGGGTCATACCAGACTCTACTGTACAGACAAGCTGCATGACCTCAGAGCACTGGTGTAACAAGAGAGTTCCCCACTGAACCACTCAGGCAAGCTTTCATCACAGATTATTTTTCTTGCTGTTTCTTCATAAGTCACACTCTTCAGCTTCCCTTACAAAGGTCAAAGGACAGTAGCAGCTTTCAGTCTGCTCACTTAGGGTTGCTCTAAACAGACACAGAGGAAAGATAAAAGATCTTCTAAAGATTTGCTCAGCTGTCCATTAAACCTGAAACACCAGTGGAGTAGTAACAGGCCTCAATTCTTCATGCACTCACTCTTATGTATCATTGCAGGTGTATCAAACTACAGGTTCAAATTAATTTGTCATAGTCAAAATACCAGTTTATAGCCATTATACCAATGGCAGAAGGCAAAGCACAAGAATGTTTGGAATTCGTCATACATGCCTTATTATAGCTTTGTTTATTCTTCATGTTTGAGACATTTGTTGGATCTAGAACAAAAGGAGCACAGATCACTACTTCCAGGCAACAAAATTAATGGAGATGATTTTTAGATACTTCTCTTTGAAACAACACATGCATTTGGTAGACAATGCAAGTGAAAAGCTTTGTAGTCAGCAGCTTGGGCATAAAACCCAAGGGAGTTCCTGGGTGGTCACATCCAATTCTCCAGGCTGCCATATTTTAGACAGCATTTTGGATCATCTCTGCAAGCAAATTCATGCTCAGGTCTTGGATTTCAACCAGGATTTTGCCCTACTTTTCTATCTGTGATGGCGATGCTGCTGCTCTCTTATTTTGGTCTTCCAGCAGCATGCACTGACTATTCAGGGTGAGCAGAGGCAAGGTATGGTTCAAGAAAGGATCTCATGCTTGGAGGAGGATTTAAGCCTGTCCATCAATGTTTTTAAAAAAAGGTCACTCATTTTGTACATCAAAACTTGTGCTTCTTTTGTGCTACTTCAGGCTTGAATTGAAAAAAAAACACACAGTAAAATGCCCTTCATTTCATCCATGCCTTTTCTCTCCCTTGTTTCTTTGAGGGACTCAGAATCTGATAAAAAAGGATTGCCATAGGCATGGGCAGGTCACATAGATGCTGACAGCTCCTACCATGCAGGATGGACCAGCTGTGTTTCTAAGAACAAATTCAGCCACTCTGGAAGGGAGGAAGCAAGCACAAGAATTTGCCTGTGGCCCACAACTTATTTATAGCCCCAAATGCAGTTAGAGCTCAGGTCTTGCTGGCCACTAGGAAAGCACAGTCTGAGCTTCAGTCATCTGTTTGAAGCTTAGGCAGCCAGGGTTGTTCTTTTTTTTCTTCCTTCCATTAAAGCTCCTCCCAAGCTTAGATTTAAGAGCCTAACAGTAACATTTTAAAAATACCTCAGTGATTTGGGACCACAAGTCACAGTAATTTCATGCAGACACTGTGGTGAAGACTGACCACTGACCAACTCCTACTATGGAAAAATTTTGGCCACCATCATTCTGAAGGATGGCAAGGAAAGGGCTCATCTCCAGAGAGACAGTGCAGCCTTTGAAAAACATTTTAGTAATACTTTGTCATACACAGCACCAGTGCTGGAGCTGCTGGAGCTCATTCCTCTGGGACAAATTATTTTCCTCAAAATGATATTTAAACTATATAGTCATTGTTTTTGAGCACAGTTCAAGACATTCCTTTTCCCTTACCATATATGCCTGTTTGACCTAAACTTAGGAGTTGTGAGAACTCTGAAGGACTTTTGGTAAGTGAGCCATACTGTATGTGAAGAAATATAAATAATTACTCTTGGAGTCAGGGAATGTCCACTACCTAAACTTCACATTTCAGTTTGGGTAACAAAACATCTTAGAAAATCTAAATTTAGCCTGGAATGTACCTGTATCTTTTGTGATGAACTTACTTCTTAGCATCTGAGCAGTCCAGTTCTCTTAACATCTGCCCTGAAGTAGCCCTTCCTATATCTTAAAAAAAATAAAACAGGAAAAAAAAAAAGAGCAAACACTGTCTTCCCAGAGCATTGGTGGGATCTTTCAGCTGAAAGGGCCTTTTTTTACAACTTTTACAACTGATGGGTTGTAAAATTTTGATGTTTAATTTCAGTGTAGAAGAGAAATCCCACCCCTCCACCTTCAACAAAAGCTTCAGGAAAATGCTTCAAGACCAGCATTTGCTGCTAGCAAAAAGCTCATTGCACATAACCTCCCAGGGGAAGTCTCACAAGGGGAAAGGCTCTCCAAGACAAAGATCTCTTCCAACCAGCTGGAAAACAATATGCCTTCATTAATTTACTCAAGATACTGGGACTTCTGCAGAGCTGTGCTACAGATTTGTGCAATACCCCATAGTGCAGACCTCTGGGTTCTAAGGAATATATGGAAGAAGAGGAGAAGAAGCCTACAATGAAGAATTCCGATTTCTGGTCTTGCATCTTGCACCCTTTCTTATGGCAGCTCAGGGGAGGTCAGGGCTCCCCAGCATTGTACATCTGCTGTATCCAGGGCTAAGTGAACACCCAGCTGATTCATTTTCATACACAAATCCCCCTTTCTGAGAGGTGCTCTTGTTATCCCTCACTGTCCACCACAGGACACATTTGTCAGCCTCCAGCACACAAAGGCTGTCCGTGCCCAAATCAGCTTCCAGTCCTGATGACAGGGAACACAAGGTGCTCAGTGCTCACAAAGCTGTTCACAGCCAACAACAGAGCCCAGGAGCCCTGGATGGTGACGAAAGCCCTTATCTCCCCCACATGCTTGCTATCAACAGCTGACAGCATGTGATCAGATCCAGAGCTGAGAACAGATTTTCACCTGAACATGTTTGCCTATCACAACAAAGTTGGCTTTTCCTCCTTAGCACAAGTCTAACCTAGACCACTACTGAACAAACTCAGTGATCTCCAAGGTCCACAGGAAAAATAAGAGCTGCTAACAAACTGTTTGATCAGTAAAGAAAAGGACTTAGTAACTCTGGCATGATTGGAAAAAAAATGTGGAATGTAAAAATGAATGGTCACAGAAGAGAGGCTTGGCAAGGACTCCATGCCAGCTGAGCAGCCCTAACATCTGGGAGCCATGAGTGCCTCAGATCAGAGACTCTCAGCCACGCTCTCCACACCACAAAGTGTTTCAAAGCAAAGGGTAAGGTGGGAGCAAGGCTGCAATTACTTATTGGCACCACCCAGGCATGTGCTGACAGAGGGGGCCAGGAAACCAAAGCAGTGGGAGAGGTCACCAGTGATGGTTCAGCAGGCAGGTAGAGAGTTCATCATCCACCTCCAGCAGGGCCTCAGCACAGCCAGGTTTGCTGCCAGGAGCCAGCAGCGACCATCAGTAAACTACCACAAAGCTCTCTCCTCAACCTCCACCATACCACAACTCTTCCCCAGAGCCAGGAACACTGCAACCTAACTTCCCTACTCACTGCCACCTTGAAAAATAAGTAGGAAAACATGTTATCATCAGTTTTTCCTTTGTTGCTGCATGGGACTTTGCTATTGCCTGTGTCTTGCTCCTCATCATCATCCTAGAAACAGCAAATACTGAACAGACCAGGATAAGAGAGGGCCTAACACAGCCATGGGCCCCCTTGAAGGATAAAGGGCAACCACCAGGAGGAAAAGCTACAAGTATTTTAACTTCCACATGCAAAAAGATCACATTAGAAAATACTCTGAAAGAAAAAAAACAAATCCCCAACTTTTAATGCTATTTAAAAACTGCAAAGTCTTCAAGACAGGGAAAGGTGAGTGGAGAGTCAGTCAAACACCAAAAACCCTGAGTAACTTTAACAACACATATACATTTTGGCACACAAATTACCTCTCCAGACAGCTTCTGCAAGGCCTAAGCAGCTTAGCAAGCTTGTGAAAACCGAGAAAATTTGAAGTGGCTGTGAACTATGATGCTATGAATCAGCTCAGCCTTTTCTAGTGTGGCTACTGCTGTAATCCCAGACTTTGGCTTTGCCTGCAACCCATCACTGAACCCTTCCACCAGGCTGCTTGTTTACCTGCAAGGAGAGGTGGCTTTAGGTTCAGGTGTTAGTTCAGACTTCACAGAGGCTCCCATTCCAAATCCACTACTTGTTTCCTGTTGCCATCCCACACCTTCACTTGCACAGGCACGCTGTAAATATATTAGCAACCTACACCATTCTTGCTCAGTTATGACAAGGGCCATAAAAAAAAAAATAGAAGTTATGAATGCATCAGAGTCTGCAAATATCTCCCTTCCTTCCCATTCTGCTCCAGGCTTGTGTTTTTGGGGGGGTTTTCCCCCCTCTCCTTTCCCGGGAGATGTGATGAAGGAGGGTGGAGTGGCTGGGGCTACGTACAAATATTCAGCCAGTCTCTTAGCAATAAATGGATCTCAGTCAGTTCTATTATCCATCTGGCTGTGGCTCCTATTATCTGCTGTGAATTGTAGCAGTGATCTCTGGAACAGCATTCAGGCACCATCATTACTTCCACACCCTCCAAAGACTGCACTGTAACAAGGCATGCTGGATAATACTTGCCATTAGAAGAGGGAACATAAAGGCTTCAAGCTATGACTAACACAGTAAAAGGCTCTGCATGGGGCTTTTACATTCATTGACCGGGGTTTGTTATTAAAGAAAATTCTAGGTTCAAAACCTAGACCTGCATTTTATACAGCACATCAGCTGACTTACACAAAAAGGTGATTTCATCCTGTTCTTGCTCACTTCCCCACTCCCCTCAGCTAAATCCTCATGGAAGGCTGCAGCTGGAGAGTGGGGAAGGCACAGCACAGGCCTGCCTGGAGCTCACAGTCCCCAAATGGGGACCATAAGCCCAAAGCAGTGAATTTGTCCAGCCCAAAGTGCTTGGGAGCCTGCAAGGCACCACAAATGCGAGCACCACAGGGAGCATCCAGCAATTCAGAGCTGAAAGCCTCCAAAGCAGCACTCACATGGCTCCTTGTTAGGAACAGGAGTTTTGGGATCCAAACCCACATCTTACTTCCTCGTGCTTTTCACAAGCCCTCCCATCTGTTTGAGGCCCATCTCAAAAGCCTGGACTGAAATCCAATATCCTCCCCCAGGGTAGGATGAGGGTTTTAAGAGAAAAAACCTCTTAGGTCTCCCTCCCCTAGCCAGCAAGGCAAGGCCACAAACATGAGCTCCACCAAAACTTATTTTATTTTGGGTTTCTACCTGCAATGGATTGGCTTCAGCTTCCCGGGCACAAAATCTCTGGACAGAGGCTTTCCTGAAACTGGGATATTTCAGAAACCTCCTGCTCCTGCACAGCTTCCCGTATGCTTTTTTCACTTGGACACCTATTTCACAGCAGGGCTTAATATCTTACTATTACCCATCACTCAGCATGGCTGAAAAATTAGTCACCAACCTAAAAAGTTATTAAGAAACACTTGATACTATGATTGCTTTCCTGTGGAATGAAGCAAAGGGAAGAGGTAGGGGAGGGAAGGTGGATCAAACCTTGCACTTACAGTCAGAAAAGCTTTCCCAGCACAGGAACAGATCTCCTGGGGACCTCAGCCCACAGGAGAGCACCCAAGATCCCATCCTGTCACAGCCCCTCCACCACTGATAGCCCAGAGGCAGCTGGCAGAGGCTGCCTTAAGTAGAGCTGCTGCTCCCCGGCAGCACCACCCATGGCTTATGTGCTCCTGCTGAAAGTAATTCCTTGGCCAAAAATTGCTCCCAGGCCTCAGCTGGGAAATGCAGCCCTTCTCCCTGCTCTGCCCTTGGGCATTTGGGTCCAGGAGCAGGGCTGGCCACTCTCTCATCCATGCACAGAGCAGCTCAGGGATAGGGACAGCAGCTGGCTCTGGAGCCATGGGCTGTGAAGCCCAGGGAAAGATATGGGAAATGAGGGAAGGAGCACAAGGTGAGCTCTACAGGCGTTACTCGGGTCAGGGACATGCAACTGCTGCCACCAGTGACATCTCTTATCATATCTGTGTGTACCCCAAGGCATTGCTTAGGCAGAGTAGCCCAGTGCTGTTTTCCTGCATCCTTGGATGGCTTTAGGCAACGCCAAACTGCTGTCCCAGGCCACCCTTTGCTCTTTCCACCACTCCTAGCCAGTGTCCCAGGAGCTCCTCCAACTTTGCAGATGGTGTGATATGCAAGCCTGAGCTGGAGACAGTGAATGGCACTAGAAAAAGTGAAAAGTTATAATGGGAAGATAAGGGGGACAACTGGGAGCACTGAAAAAGGGCATGGGATTGATCACAACCACAAAAAGCAGAGAAAAACAAAGTATCACACCTCTTCATGGCTATTTTCACACCATGCACAGTCAAACTCAAGGCATCTCCGGGTGGAAGGAGAAGTAACCTGTTGAGGAAAAACAAGAACCAACAGCCTGTAAAAACGTGGCCATCTCCTTAGGCAAGATTTTTTGTGAGGCAGAGCTGAGCTATTGTGTGCACCCACTCAGCCCCACCACCCCGAGAAGGCATTTGCTGGGAAGGGGCTGCCACTGGCTAAGAGTCCTTGTGCCCACAGCAGGGCTGGCTGGAATGGGCAGTCTGAAAAGCTACATTTTAAGTGGCTTTCTGTCAGGGAGTGCCAAATACTTATGAGGATGTTTTGAGAAGGGAAAAAAAAAAAATAAATACTCCCCCCATTTTTATGTTAATAAAAATATATTTGATTTGTATACAGTTCATATGCTTCATGAAAGTGCTAATTACTCTCCCAAACAGAGGAGAAAACAGAACCTTTTTTTTTTTTTTTTGCATCCCACCCTTCCTCCTGCCTTACCCTTTTTACTTTTATGACGCAGCATTTATTTAAGTCGGAATTGTGCCCAGCTTATTCTGCCTTTCACATGGCGCATCCTCACCTCTCTTCCTACTCATAACAAAAATAATAATAACTTGCAAATCTATGTCAGTGGAAACTTGGAAAAACATTCTGAAGGGAAAAAAAACTTCTTCAAACATAAAGCACACAGGGACTCCAACACTGCCCCCCCCCCCACCCCTTTCCACAACTTTTTCCTTTGGTGCATACATTTTTCCAAGGTCACCTCGGAGGCTTTTCCTAGTTGGCCATTAAAACAAAAAAAACTCCGCCTGCCCCAAGAAGCACATGAAGCCATCACTGTGGCTTGGACTGTTTCCCTGTGTATGGATGCCATGGGAGAAGCAGCAGGGCGGGGCGGGGGGGGTGAGCTGATATTTTTCCAAGACTTTTTCTCTCACCAGAGGAGGATGAAGATGGAGTGATGAGTGAGGTTCCGTTTGTCTGGCAGCATGAGTCACTCAGCAGCAGTTTCCGATATACACTTTTTTTCCTTTTTTCTTTCCATTACAGAAATTGGTGTCATTTATTCCTTCCTCCTTCTCAAGTAAAAAAAAATAATAAATCCTGCTACCATTATGTCTAATTTATTCTGGGAACTTGTCTGAGGACCCACCAAACCTGGGGGGGAAGGGTGATTTGAAACACAATCCAAAATATAATCGGCTCTGGAAGCTTTTAAAGAGACTCCTTTAAGGCTGTGCCAAACCTTAAAGAAGGAAAATACTTCCACTAAATCCCTCCCACCATGAATGGGATCCTGTATGTCTGAGGCTTTTTATTGGATGGGTGGTTTTGGGTTGTTGGTTGGTTGTTTTTTTTATATCAAAGATGTTACTCTTTCAAATAGGGTCTGAGCTCTGTGGCTTTTCGGCAGGCAGTGAATACTTGCTCCTCGGGCGTGCAGTGATCTGACACAGCCCTCCCCCATGCTGGGTCGGGTTCTCATGCTAAGATCTGGCTCCTGGAGCTTGAGCTGTTGTTTTTTTCTGGAAGCTGTTTTTTCCCCCTCTTCACCCTTTAAAAGCAAAATTAAACAGAGCTAAGCTGTTTAAAAAAAAAAAAAAAAAAGCCTCACAGGGCCCAGAAACCCAGCCTGACCTCCTTACTCCTGAAATATCAAAATATTCCCACTGTCTGCAGGCAAGGGCTGGTGCTGCCTGTGCTACCTCCACCAGCTCCTCTGCCTCCAGCCAGAACCAGGGGTGAGGCAGGAGAAGGCCCCATCAGCAGGCAGAGAACATGAACACACATCACAGTTATAGTCAAGACCACCCAATCAATGGTGTTAGGAGTAATATGTGAACATACCCAGGCTTCCTCTTATTTCCAGACAAAAGTAACCCCCTTAGGTCTTGCTCCAGATCCCAAACTGACCAAACCCAAGCTGTCCCCTTGCTGTGATTCCCCTGTGTGGCAGAGCTGAGGCAGGCTTTAAATGGGGACAATACTAAACTGGTCCTCTGCATTACCAGAGAGCAAGGAGGATTGCAGAGCCTAAGTTCAATGATTTTAATGGAAGAGTATCTCGGGGGGTAATGGAAATACTGTTATATTTTATCTAGAGCAGGATGCCCTGCTGCCCTATAGCTCTTTCCTTCCAGCTACATGTACATCCAGGTCTGGAACTGCATACCACTGTAGTTTCTGTTTTACAAGGAGCAGCATTAATGAGCCCCACAGCCTGTGGTTTTTTATTCTCTTAGATGCCACATTTAACCTCTGCTCCTCTGCCCAAGTCTCAGCTCTACCAATCCACCCTGTGCTGAGAGGCTAAAAGGAAAACTCAGCAGCAGGGGAAAGCAGTGCTCTAGGAGCAGAAATCTTTTTGTTGAGTTCAAAAGGCACAGGGAAAAGGCTGCAGGGAAAATGTCTGGATGTTTGGTTGGAGTGAACCACATTTTGTCTGAATGCAGGCATAGAGCAAAGAAGGGTCCTTTCTCCATTGACTGGGAGGTCAGGGACCTCAAGGCACTCTGCCCACAACAGGCTCATTCTTTACATGCCATGAGCAACTTCTCTTCTGCATTTCAAGTTCTTCTCTGCTGCAATGACTCCCAAAACAGGTAAGGCCTACACCTGTACCAGCAGCTGTTCTAGTACAGACTGGAAGGCCAGAGAGGAGCTCTGCACCCTGGGAGCATCTTCTGCTTAATTAACATGCTTCTGATAGGGGACAGCTGCAGCTCGAACATTTCATTGCCCTTCCTTCTCCCTGTCCTGGAGGAGCGAGTGCTCGTGGGCTGCCCCAGCACCAACCTGCAGGTGGCTGCAGCAGCAGGAGTGGCTGTACCCAGAGCTGTCCCCTCGGAACACGGGGTGACTCAGGGAGCTGGCTTTCCTGCCTGCTGGCTCTCAGGTGGCCCAGGTGCCTGTGTCCCCAGCCAGGCCTCGGCCAGACTGACCACTGACTCCTGTTTGCTGCTTGGCCACTTGGCTGCTTGGGCCTGCAAAGCTTCTTGGAGACCCCACAAGAAATACTCCCCCTCAGTTCTGATTTCCTGTTTACAATGACATCTTGGGATGTGCTTCCAAGCCAGTGTTTAATCCTTTCACTCTGTCACATTGATTTTGAATCATTCTGGTTTAAGTGTTATGAGTACCAAGACAAATATTTTTTATGAGTCTCAAACCACAAGTATCTTTTTGACCTTATTTTTAATTTAATCACAAATAATTCCAAATTTAGCTTGACAGGATCCAACTTCCACAAGGTACCAGAGGCTGCCTGATTAAGACCCAGCCTCATGAAAACAGTTATTTAATTTCAAGGCAGCTCTGAAAGAAATAGGTTCAGACCTCCAACCCCACAGTAAAAAAGGTGCATAACCCCCTCTGGGAATGCAACACAAACTGTTCTGTAAGAAAATTGTGCTCATGCATCTTTACTTTCCTTATGCTTTAGTTTTCAGTACCTGCTAAAATGACCGGCATTTCTCAAACACAGGCAAACATTATTTATTAAAGGAAATTAAAATTCCCTCCCTGAACAGCCAGAGGGTCCTCAGTCTAGGGCAAAACCCCAGAGAAATCCAGAGCATGGAGGCACTGCAGACTCCGAGCACTACCTCATCCATCCATGGATCCGTGGCTCCTTGCAGCCCAAGACAAGTTCAATGGAAACAGAAGCCTCTATGAACAGCAATACCACGGCATTTTCTGTAAAGGCAGCTTGCAGCAGAAAGCTCAGTGTGTTTTTTTTCCCCTTCTTGACCATCATGACCCAGCTGAATATGTTTGCTGAATGTGAGGGAACCCAACTTAAACATTGTAAGTTAAAGGGAAGAAAAAGAAGTCAACCTCACATCAGGTTTTTCGTGCCAGACCTCACTATATAGAGATGTGCAATTATGGAATTTCCTGAAATACATTTTTGCTAGAAAGAGAAGTGGATAAAGGTTACATGGGACTCTGAAGAGCCTCATGAAAGGATACAGGATTTCAACAAAATGATCCACTGAGTGGGGAAAGAAAACCACAGTATCCAGTTTCAGGTGGCAATCAAAGTCTGAGCTCTCAAATACATGTGATAAAGAAGGTATCCACAAGCAACATGTGCCAGCATGGGGTTTTCAAGCACTGATGACACCTGGAGGCAATGGTCCCTGTGTGCCTTGCTAGATTAGTGTAGCTGGCATGAGCCTGCTTATTCATTCCCAGGAGAAAAAAAATGTTCTTTTAGAGCAGTGTGTTCTAATATAAATTTCTCTGGCCTTCCTCTAAAATGTCAGCACTTCTGGTCAACTGCTCAATATCATCAAGAGAGAGCTGGAACATCTCCCTGCTCAAGAGCCCACATCTCATCTCCCACAAGGCCCTGGGACAGGCAGGATTTCTTCAGCCTTCATTGCATTCCAATGTGCTCAGTCACACAGGTTTGTGACCTTTTTAAGGGTCGTGTTTTTCCTTTTTTTTTTTTTGTCCTGGTCCTTGCAAACCCTAATTATGAGTCCAAGGTCATTATCAGTGATGTCAATTATGCAATGGCTGAGCAGCTGCTCCCCCTGTTGCTGGTCTAATAGTGCTATGTTGAAGGAGACAGCAGAATTTCTTGTACCATTTAAAATTTGCTATATCATGAGTTTCCTTTCAATTGCAAAAGCAGAAAAACAGCTTGAGTACTTTTCCTCCTACATCTTTACTTCAAGCTGCTTTTACAGTCCTCAGTACATCTTTCAGCATCTCATGCCTTAAATACATATCCCAAGGGTAATAAAGAGGAATTAAAAAAGACTAATTTTTCCCAGATGGTACCCAAAGTCATCTATGAACACAATGATAGGAACTGCTTTAAAATAAACTCTTCTGGCAGATTCTGACTATGGGAGAACAGGGCAAGTGGCCATTCACATGTTACAAAGGGCTGTGCTGAGTACTAAATACAACTGCTCCAGGGTGAGAATGTGGAGGCAGCTCAGGAGAGAAGAGCAGTGTTTAGCATGCCATGAAATGAAAGGGGGCTGCCTGTCTTCACCTTCATAGATTTTATAACAGTTTAGATAACTAGAAGGAGGTAGCCCCAACAGCAAACTATCAGTTATCAGTGATTTCCTCCTCTGTGCAGGGTGAGGAGTGTGGTGTGCCACATCCCACCACGTAGGAAGTGTTAACAAGCACTTGCTTTTTCATGGCAGGTGTCTGGTAGCAAATATGAAAAGAGACCCAACTCTTCCCCTTTCACATATATTGCATTTTTTGTCCTTTTTCACCATCTTGGAAATAGAAGGTATCTGGATTCACATGGGGTGGCATCCTCTGTGGCATCCTCACAATGTCACCAACACCAGCACCAGTGGGAAGCACCCATTTGCCAAATCTGAAGTTTGGCTTTAGAAGAAATCCAATTCAGTGCCTCTTTTATATAAAGCAATGCTAACAGGACGTTGTACAGAGGAACACAAGTATCTTTTAGTCTGCACATCATATGTTCATAAATGGGTATCTCTGTTACTGAGGAGCTACTGGGCTCCTCTCTCTCTCTCTCTCACCTCCTTACTTCCCATTCCCAATTTCTACCAGGCAAAACTCCTACTGGAACCAGGCTAAAGCTGAGCTCTTCCTTGCTGAGTACTAATCCCAAGAAGGAAAACCACTGGTCCAATTTATTGTCTTGTTGATGCTTACACAACCCTATCCCCGTTCCAGTGTTTGCACTGCCCCTTCTTATTGCATTAACAAGGTTGGAAAGCAAATTAAAAAACACTGCCATTGTCAGTGCAGCCAGAAGCTATGACTCAGAAAACACAGAGCCTGCAGATCTGGTGAGTAAGATGGAGCTTTTTCTCCCCACACCCCACACTTTTTTTAAAAAAATAATCTCATTAGAAAAATAGAAAGACTTCAAAGAATTTTACTCTTTCTCAAAATTACTGTATGATTAAGGATTTTTGGTGGAGCCACCTTTTCAGCTAACTCCAGTGATGGGCAAGGCTCTCCAGGCTGCCAGTTTTGCATGGTCTAAGCAGCTCCAGAAGCTGGAATACCTCCTGATAATGCCCTTAGGGTTAGTGCATCTGGGCTTTAACCATGCAAGATCCAGAACTCTCAATGCCTTCAGACTTTCAGAACTTCCTGCTTAGGCCAAGAGGATGCTGTCAAAACAGACTTCTTTACTGAGTGACTCAGTGCTGCTTTCAGTCCTTGCCAGAAGCCAAGTACAGAGGCATGAGGAAAACAAACACAAGTTACTGAAGCATTTCAGAGTTTTCAGAAAAGTTTGGTTCAGCTTTAATTCCAGTAAAGCTCAGAGAAGGATGAAGCAGAAAAATATTTCCTAACCAAATTCCTCATGCAAAGGCTCTTAGTACACAACACATGTAAATTCTACAACAGTTTTGCATTCCTGGTCAGGACTCACACCGTTCCACGTCTGGAATAGGCACATACAGGACTCATGGAAAAATGCCCTAAAGATACCAGCTGAAGTTTTGCCTTCAGCTCTATTCCCACAGCCAACCAACTTCCTGGGAGGTTTTTTTCTGGATTTTTTTTTCCTTCTTTTTTTTTTTTTTTTTTTTTTTTCCCTGTTGTTTTTGAAGCTGTGTAATCACTTTATGGAAGAGCCTGGCAGACACCAAAGGCTGCATGCACACAAGCATGCTTGCTGGGAACTCTCCCCCAGGAATGCTCAGCTTGGATCTTGCCAGCTTTTCATCTAATTCAAACAGTAGAATACCAGTTTTTGAAAACAAAGTAGTCCAAATATATTTAAGTGTGAAAACCAAAGCTATAGTTGCCTAAAATTGGAGAAAAAAAAAAAAAAGAAACCCCAGATATGCTCCAGAAAACCCTTCCATGCCAAAGCCTATCTTGGATCTGTATTCACACACTCTTTTGTGGTTGTTTGTGATTAACATCAGTTTGGCACTGGGGAAAAGGAACCATTGAATACTTCATCAGCTTCTTCCCTTCTGCCTCCCTCCAGAAAAAGGACCATAGCTCAAAGTAGGACACCAAAGCAGTAACAGCTATCACCATCACCCCAAACTTGTGATAATGCCACAAAGGCAAAATAGTATAAAAAAAACCATTGACTTTCCATGAAAAAAAAATTTAATTTAACCTAATCTAGGCCAAAGAACACTGAAATATCTTCTTTGCGACAACATAGTTAATTGCTAACATCACTGAACAGGAAAGGGAAGTTCAAGTCCCTGAGAGTACTGCTACAATTATATTAACTTTACCCTTTTAAAATTTCTTTTAAATGTAACTGTCTACCTCATGGGGCTTATGACACTGTGACTTGGAACAATTTAGCATGCCTACTCTTTATTTTTAAACATGCATCTCCTATACACGTATACACACAAGCTCAAATCTGTCTTTATGAGATTTCCCTAGTCTTCAAAACTACCAGGAGAGCTACAGAGCCATGCATGGAGCTCCAGCCTACAAACCCATCAGGAGCTCAGGCCGCACAGCTGGCCACAGCTACAGCGCCCATGGCCACAGCTGAGCCCAGGGTCCAGACATGAGCCCAGCCCTCCTCCCAGCTCCAGAACATCCCTTGGCACACACAGCTGCAAGGAAGGGTGGCTATTGCTCCTCCACACGTTTATCTTGATCAGTAGCCTATCTGCAGGCTGGCTAATGCCAACAGACTGTAACCACTGATAATGGACCTTAATAACAAACTGGTGTGCTAAAGCAGTGCAGCAAATCTCAGATGTTTTCTTCCATCTTTACAGTTATTCAGAGTGAAAATAGCATTTCTTTTCCCCCATAAATAAAAAAAATTGTGTCTTATTAATCAAACTAGCTAATGAAGCAACTTGCAAGTTGTCAGAAAAATTCACTCGCCATGCAAAGTCCAAGGCTTACAAATTTAGGGAATTCATTAGATTATCTTCCTTATGTAGGACAAGAGGAGTTAACTCTGGCTTTTTAGACAAAATAGAGCCTCTGATTCATCACTGCACCAACTGACTAGCACAGTAAGACCAATTTAGGCAGTTTCTAACAGACTACAGAACCCAAACCAAACAGTCAACAAAATTAGACCAAAAACCTGTGCTTCGGTGGGGGGGAGATTCTGACCCAGCCATAAATCATCAACTGCAGGTTCTTCAGATGTTGTTTGTGCAGTCACACTCCCCTCTTCAAACTCACTGGAGATCCAGAAGACAACTTCAATGCATTCTCCCAATTAAATAGCTCGTTTGGATCTAATACAATGTTTATTGACTCCTGGGCCTGTATTGATTCTGAATAGGCTACAGCTAAGGTTTAGTAAATGCCTTGGAGATAAATCAGCATGCAGGTAATAAACTGCAGATCACATAAGCAAACATTACTTAATTATATTCCTATTAATATATTGAGTCTGTAATGAATTTTTGAGGCATTTAATTATCAATTTGACAAGATAATCTAGGGGTAGTTAATGATGGACCAGGAAATTGTTAAAAAAACACAGACCCTTAATAAGTCTCCTAACTGACGCTGAATTAACTTGCTTTAGCTGTCTGGTTAAATAGACAGCAGTTAATTACAGAGTGCTTAGGCAGTCTCACAATTTTAATATATGACCCTCTTTGCTGTGCAGTAACTATACAGCAGGGGACATGGGGTTTTCTCCATGTATTTCCTTCTGATGGCTGAATTATTGGCTGCTGTAACCACTTTTGCCTTCAGTAAGATTCAGCAGTTGGGCCTTTATTATTTACAAATACAATGGACTGTTCCCTCTCTTTAATAACCAGAAATCATTGTGTGCTTTAACCCCTCCAGGATTAACAACAAATAGGGAATTTCTCACTCCTTGCAGGGGCAGCAGTTTGGAAATGGAAGCAGCTGCCTTGGGGCTCCAAGTGGTCTCTGGACAGGAAGAGACATCAGCTAGATACCCTGGCTGGCCACGGATGTCTGAATTTTGCTGTCTACATATTCATGAATATCCAAGAAATGCTCTACCCAGTGCAGAAGTGCAGCTCCTTATTTGGATAAAATCCGACAGTTCACTGCAACAACGGGATCAGCACTGACTCATACCAGGATGATCACTTGCCATAGTGTTTTGGGTGCATAAAAAAAATTAAGGGAAGGGAGCCAGCCAAGGCAGCACCAGAGACAAGCACTAACAGTTCATCCCAGAGGTTAACAAATAAGGGTAACGAGTAGTAATAGCTATGACACCTTCTCTAGGAGTAGCCTCAAGCTACACTGGGGAAATGCAGCTTCCTTGAGCTGGGGAAGTGGTGGCACTAGCTGGTTTGAAATGTAAAACACTGCTGATAATCCCGGGCTGTGCATGAATAAAACATTGTAGATCCTTAATCGACTGGAGAAAACACTCTTCTTTAAGAAAAAGACATTTCAGGAAGTAGAAGCAGTGTTGTTTGGCTCCAGGAGTTCAGAGGCCCAGAGTCATCAGTCTCTCCTATCATTAGCTTCAAGAGAAATTTTCAAGTGCTGGTTCTTTTAATTTATTTTCTTTGGGGAGCCTTTGAGAATGAAGCCTTTTTCCACAGTAATTCTGCAGCCTAAAAGATCTTTCTCAAAAAATAAATAAAAACATTCATGCAATAGCACAAATCCAGGAAGAAGGGCTTAAAAAAGCCACCAAATGTTTTTGCTACTGGAAAACTTGAGCAGAAACCCCAGGGACCCTTCCTCAGCCACATATTTGCATGGCAGTGCAATGACACCAGCAACATCATTCTGCTCCAAAAGCCCTTAGCAGCTGTGGTAGTGTTAAGTAGCAGGGTTAATGGGCAGAGTCCTTCATCACAGCCTCCTGAAGGTAAAAATTCAGTGGAGACAGCCCTCAGTCTGGGAACTAAGTCCTTGTGAAATCTGTGTCTCTAGCGGCTTTATTAAAGTCATGTCATGTTGTGCACAGCTCGGCCAAGAAAGACTGAGCAGGGCTGTTTCAAGGCACAGTTCCCAAGGCACCATTCTCCAGCTTCACCCAAGTGAGAAATAGAAAAGTTTCTCTCACCTCTGGTTGAGGGCAGCTTGCACACCTGAGGAGGCTCTAATGGCTGCTGAGGACCCCCCAGTCTTCAGCTTGAGCAGAGCTGTTTAAGTGGTCCTGCAGGCCCGTTCTGCCCAAGGAGGGCAAGAAAAGCCCAAGGAATCCTTGCCACCTCCAAAGCATTGGTTCCTACGGGTTTATCAGTGACACAGAGAAAGGATCACGTCTTGGCCTTTTGCCCAGCATCCTCAGATTCAGCACTGGTTTGTCATCTGCTGAGCAGCGACCTCCCTCCAAGAGGTACCGGGTCATTTTAGGGCAGATCACCATTAGATCAAACATCTACACCAAGTCTCCTCTGAGACAGGGAGCAGTAGTTGAGGTTGGAAGGAATTCACAGCCCTTCATTTTGTGCTGCAGGTGGGACCTTGGCAAATTCACAGATCATTCCCTCCGGGCAGAGAGGGGAAGCAGATCTGAGTTTAACCCCTTGCTCTCTGAAAGGGAAGGCACCACTTTCCCTGCACTTACACCAAGCCAGCGAGGTCACAGCCCGGGCTGTGCTCTGCAGGATACTTGCTCATGCCAAGTTGTTTTGGGCTTTTCAGTAGAGAAACTATTTTGCCAGAGGTGTCAGATTTACCACCAGCTCTGCATGTGGAACTCAGCACATGCATCAGCAACATGCTGTGGTAACTCTTAAAATCCTCTTTTGGTCCCAGCACCCCCTGGGATGTCTGGAAACAGGCACAGAGTATGGTGTTTTTGGATGGGCTAGTGATGGAGCTGTTGGCCACGGCCCACAGCCCTGCTCTGGCCTGGGAGGTCAGATCCTGGCCCTCACGATCCTTCGTCAGTGCTGCTGTGGTCCAGAGCCAACTGAGAGTTGATGTCCTGCTCTCCAAGACTGTTGCCCTGTAGGCTCATTCTCTGTGACTTCTGCTCAGAATGGGCAAGACTGTCCCATTTCCTCAGCTGCTGTGCCCTGCTGGGGCTGCAGATGTGGGCTGTGGGTCCACCAGCCCTTCAGCTCTCCTCCCCAGCACAGATGAGCATTCCAGCCCCTGCACATTCCTCCTCCTCTTGTACAGATGGTTGCCGGGGTTTCTCTTTGGCTGCTGCTTTTGGGCCCAGCTGCAGGAGGGCTCTGCTCCAGCGCAGGCTCAGCTGGGCGAGCACAATGGGAAAACAAAGGCCCGCACACTGGGGATCTAAGCTTTTTCAGCCCCATTTCCTTTCCCAATGCTTTCATTTCCTCCGAGTGAAATGCTGCTGAAAGGAGGACACTGTGGCTGTGGCCGCTGCCATAGGCATGGGGCTTGGATGTCACTAGCTGCTGCTTCATCTGGGTCAGGGATTTCAAAGGGGGCTTCACTCAGCTCTTCCCATACAGATAGCATTTCTTCTTAAATAGGTTTACCCAAGCAATCAGTAGAGACCTGGGGTCACTCTACCTTAGAAACAGCTGGCCTTGTGTGGCCCATGTTCCTACAGCTGATCCCAGAAGAGGTGCTGGACATCGTGGAGCAAGTGCAAGCAAGACAGAGCCTAGCAGGGGCTTCTTAATTTGTATCATTTGCTTTGCATTTTTGAAGGCACCCAAAAAACCGAAGGATACACTTGGGAAATCAGGAGAAACTGGGGTAGCTCGTGCTTTGTCAATTACAGCGTGGGGCTGGAAAGAGGAGGAGAGAATAAAGTGGTTTATTTTATACCATGGCTTTACTGCCACTGCCCCTGAAAACGGGGTTCTAGGGGAAAAACACTAGGTGTTGGAGAAAGGGAGGCTGTATTCCTTTAATAGCTTTTTTGGCAGGTGACCTTATCCTTGCTGGAGGGAGAAGGTGTCGGTGTGCAGATTTGCTAAGGAAGGGACTAACATTCCCTGTCTTTAGAGGAACCTTTAAGCTGAACCAGACCGAGCTGAACCTCGAGCGGGACATTCCCCCGGGGCGAGCTCTTGTCCCGGGCGGGCTCCCCGGGCCCTTCGGTCCCGGGGCGGGCTCCTCGGGCTCCCTGGGCCCGCTCCATCCCAGGCGGGCTCCCCGGGCCCCTCAGCGCCGAGCCCGGAGCGGCGGTGCCGGGCCGCGCTGCGCGGGCCGGCCGGCAGAGGGCACTGGCGGAGCGGGACTGGCTCGGCCCACCTGGAGCCGCCGGGCCCAGCGGCACCTGCTCGGGCCAGGCCCGGAGCGCCCGCGGCTTGGGCAGGTCCCTCAGGGCTCTCACCGTGAGGGCACCGGCTACAGGAGTGAGCACTGGGATCCTTGGACAGCCCAGCCAAATCTCTCCTAAGGATGGATGTGTTCCGGAGGACAGGGATGGAAATAAGGCACCTCTGTGGAAGGAAGCTGGGCATGTGGCACCTCTCTTCCCCCCTTCCATCCACCCAGCCTCTGTCTCATGATCTGCACTCTGAACAGCCTCTGAACAGCTGGTGGACATGAGGATTTTTGGAGCTGGAACACCACCCCCTGTCCCTTGGCTGACTGTGGCCAGGACCCCCATTTCTGGGGACCCACCTTCTTGCAGCCTGCAGAGCCCTCACTCCCGTTGACAAGCAGGTTTGCTTTATTTCAAGTTCACAAAGTGACACGGGCTGCATTATTTGAACTCGGCACCCTCCTTGGCCTGTTGGCCGCTGTTTCCCAGCACTGCACCTCTTCCCAAAGAGGGGAACCAGCCAGCTCTGCCTGCAACCTGCAGCTCCGACACAGGCAGGCAGCCCATGCCGACAGGGTGGCCAGAAATACCATATGCAGCTGGGGGCGGCAAAGAGGGGTACACAGGTGCATGGGGCAATGGCAGCGCCTGGTCCCAGCTTGCACAAGGGTTGCAATGGGGCTGCAACCCAGGAAAAAGCCCTTCCTTGGAGCCCCTCGAACCACGAACGGCAGGAGCAGCACGTCGCTGGAAGAGACTGGTTTGCTCCAGTAGCCTCTTTACAAGCATCAAGGGACAGCTGTTTGGGGACCGCTGGGTTTTTAAAAGGCCACTTACGAGCTTTAACACTGCGCTGAGGGAGAGGGAAAGGAGAAGGGGGGTCAGGGAGGGGTGGTTGCATTGACTGCTTAGGACTTAAAGCTGTAAACCTCTTCCCTCTCTCATTGCTGGGACATTTTTATTGGCGAGATGAAGGGAGACAGAGCAGAGCTCCACAACTTGCTCTTCTTCTAGAGGTTAATGACCCAGTTAGCAGCTCTTGGCTGCATTTCCCGACATTTTGCAGACATCAAGACCCGTCTCCCTGCCAAGTACATTCTGTTCCCTGGAGCTCGGCCAATGCATCTCAGATTACTATGTAATGCGACAAAGAGGGAGAGCTGGAGGTGAGGGTAGGGGCTGGAGAGGAGATACGGGAGCCGTTGGGGAGGGGGCAGGAGAGGGTGAGAGAAGGGGAAACACCACTTCTGAATTTAACAGCTAAGATGGAAATGAAGCTCCCAAGGTGCTTATTTGCTGGATAAAACGTGAATCCCGGGATGAATTGGAGTGATGCTTCTGGGAAACAGATGCAATCAGCAAATAATTCCCCCCTAGGGACTATGCAGGCCTGTGCTTCCTGGATCTGCTGACAGTCAGGCTCTGCTTCTGATGCCCTTGTGCCCAGGACAAATACTGCTGGGGAACTGGGGCTGCTTTCCTGAATGACAGTCCAGGATCCCAAGAGGGACAGGGGCTTAGACAGGAAAATGGGGAATGGGGGGATTGAAGAGGATGAAGTTCCTGCATGGTGTTTTATGTATCTTTTTGCACCCAGAGCACATGATGCTGCTCAGGCACACTGTGCTTGGTGAGCCTGGCTGCTCCAGATCCCAACACTTTCACAGTAAAGGAAGGAAGGTCAGTCCATGGGAAGGCTCTCCTGGCTGTGGTTGAACTTGTAGCTTGCAGAGGGGCTGAGCTGCCAAACTGGTTGGTAGCTGGTGCCTACCATTGTTACAAACCAACCTGATCCCACACTCCACACATGCCCTCGAGCCTTTCCCCAGTGACCCGTCTGGTGTCCTCTCCCGAGCTCTGCTGGGATCTTCCCCTGCAGCTGAGGAGATCCCGTGGCCATAATATGCACTACAATGCCCTTGGCCCTTGTAAACCTTTCCTCACAGGCTTCATGTGCCACGTTTCTGATTAAAACCACATTGTTTTCTAGTTGTTTCTTTGAACCAGAGACCCTCACATGTTGACAGTGTTGAAAATGAAGCTTGGGGTCCTGACCTGAGAGGAACTCTTGCAATCCCTCTTCTCCCAGGCTGGCATCTCTGTTACACTTTTCCCATGCTACCTAGGTGCAGTATCTCCTACTAATTCAGCTCTGGACATTTGGGAACCTTCTGTTTAGAGCTGCTTTCAGTCAGACCTGCAGACCCATCATGCCCTGGGCTGCTGCACCACTCTGATGATGTGCCACAAACCTTTCTTCACTCAGGGCACAGTTTCTGGCACATGGTCATGCCAGTTCTCAGCCCAAACCTTTGCCAGGTCTGGGGTTTCTTTCCCTCCCACCTCCTACACTTGTGTCAGCTCCACATGGTCTGAGCATATTGCTCATAGACATCCCAGCCCTGGGCACCTCTGCCTGAGCCCTACACGGATGTAGGAGCTCATCCAGTTCCATTCCTGCTGGGACATAGCCATGGTCTCAGTTCCAGCCCGTTCCCTCTGCTATCTGCCTGCTCCCACCTTGTCTTTCTTGGCCCAGCCTGGCCTCTGGGGCACAGGGTGTATGGGGGCCCCTCTCCTGCTGCTGGCCATTGCCTGCCTGAGCCTTCTGGCGCAGCCCTTGTGCAAGGAGATGTGATGAGATGTGAACCTTGAGAGTCACCTCTGACCAAGGGGTGTGGGCAGGCTCAGGAGCAGTGTGTGAAGGTGGGACCCCACTGAGCAAAGCAGGAGGCTTGGAGAGAGCTCAGGGAGGGGGCTGACACACACAAGGTGTCAGAGCCTGTTCACAGGACCTGAGATACCCCACAGCCTGGCCCATGCCAGCATTGCTCCAAGCCCTGCTCTCTCTCCATGGCCTGGCAGGAGCAGCCAGGCAGGGTCTGCTCCCAGAGCTCAGAGAAAGGGTTGTTCCCCAGCACTGCACCAGGTTGTGCACCAGACAGAAGATCTGCTCCGCTCTTCAGAGATGGTTGGATGGAGCCAGGCTTCCAGGCAGCACCTCAGGGCTCCCACCTTGCTCCACAAGCTGGAGAGACCCCTTTGTGCCATCCCTCAGGGTGCTGTCTTCTGAAATGGGGAGAGAAGAAACACCAGAGGTCTGCCTCAATGGCACTGCTTATCTCCCTGGAGCAGAGCCCTCCTTCCTCTTCAGGAATTATTTCCTTGAAAGACACAAACCAGCACAAAACTGCCTCTTGCTCAGCTCCATCTGCCACGTGGGGGTTGGGTGCCGGGAGGCCACGGTTGCTCACTGCATTTGCCAGACAGACATGGCTTTAGGAGGATTTTTCACTATGTGCAGCCCAAGGAAGAGATGAGTTGGGTTTACCTGTACCAGGAGTTGCTCAGGAAAGTCATGGAAAAAAAAGTGGAGTATTTTTATGGAGAAGAGCTTCCTCAAAAACCACAGTGAATGCCAGCATCTAAAAATCTGGCACTGCATCACTTCACTGCTGAGCATCTGTCCTCGAGGCCAGCCCCACAGACAGAAAGTCATCAGGGGCCAAAGCATCCTTTGAAACACAAGCCTTGGCTAACCACAAACATGCAACCCTCCCGACTTCTAAGCCACATGTCAGCTTCCTCCAAAGGATGAGAAGGTTCAGACACTGTCCCATGATACAGGACAGCTGGGAGGAGGGCACAGGTTGAGGAAGGAAGGAGCCCCTCCTCCCCAAGAGGAGCTGGGTAGAGGCATACACTGAGTCTCAATTTTCCAGTAAAGTCATCCCAATCCTCTTTGTGTGGCTCCTGTCCTTCCCCAGCAGATGCCCAGTGTGGAGATGAGCCCACCTAACACACTGTGCTTGATGCTGCATAAACCCAGCCTGCAGTGGTGATCCTGGCCCCACAACCCTGATATTCAACTGCCCAGCAGAGCTGCTACAAGTCAGCAACTCCCAGCCAGCAGGGAGGGCACAGGTGCAAATGGGGAAAAACCTGCCAGAGGCATCTCAGCATCTGGTACAATGCTAAGAAGACTTGGGTTGGGACAATTATGGTTTAAGTATTTCTATTACCCATGCCAGAAGAAGTGTTTGAGCTCTTATCAGGGTAAATAATAGCAGGTAGGTGACTGCTAAGTTCACATTGCTTTTTTTCCATCCTTCCCGTTCCCCACATATCTGTGCTGGAGTAGAAATCATATCAGTAAACAAGCATCAAGGCCAACAAATATAAAATGTTCCAGTCCTATTTGTGAGGCAGGGTGAGCCAGGCAAGCTGGCCTCCATGTCACTTGTAGTAGGGGACCTCCATGTCACTTGTAGTAGGGAAGTAGGGAAGATCATCCCAAAAACTGAGACTTTTTGCTGTTTCAGGAGACCAGCAAAGACCTGATTTCTGTCTCAATTGGCTCTTGAATTTACCAACTCACAGAAACCATCACACAGTTTTTGTGCAATAACTACAGCCAGTCCAGGCTCGATTCCTCCTTTTAACATCACCCCCAGATCCACCTACCTCAGGAAGAAGTAACCCAAGTTAAGCACAGCTCATTAGTCCAGTGTGAGCAGGGCAGAAAACAGTAAGCTGAAAGTGCAGCAAGGAGGATTTAACTTTGGCCCATCTCTAAATGTTTTAAATAACAAACACAGTTAAGCACTGAAATAATTGCCTAGGGGGTCTGTGAGATCTGTATACTCAAATGCTTTCAGGAACAGGACAGAGGCAAACATCTGTCTGAGCTAGCTTGGGTCCAGCTGACCTGATGTTGTGACAGGATGTGGACCAGGTGAACTCTTGTTATGCGTTGGTCTTTCCCATCCCAATTTCCAGATGTGTTGTTCAGCTCCTCTCCGTCACATGCTGACCCCTCCCTGTGTGTTCACAGGATGTGTGGCACACTGCTGAGCCTGGTGCTGAGCACATTGGGCTGACTTGTGAAATCATATTTTCCTTGAAATTAGGATGTGTTTTGAGATATACATAAATGTATAGAATAGCAGAGAATATTTATTAGGGTTGAAATTAACATTGATTGATTTGATTTTTGCTGATTAGGTAATTATGAGAACTAAAGGGGTAATCACCTTTTCAACGAGGAAATGAAACAATCATCCAAGCTAGACAAGTCCTGAGTTTCTAATTTGAGCAGAAAAAAAAAAAAAGAAAGAAAGCTACAGGTGAAGAGGAAAGAGCAGCATCTATGCCCTGTTGCCTTTTACACTCGAAGCAGACATGGACTGGGACTTTTCCCACCGTGGTCATCTCAGTTTTATCCATCCATTTGTCTTGGGAGATGGACTGAGGAGAGATGCAAGGGTTAGCCTGGGGAAAGCAGTGCAAGGTGCAGATTTTGGCTTAGTTCACACCCAGAGGAGGAAGAAGCCTTTCCTACCCCTCTCCACCTCACCAGAAGTATGAACAGATCTGTCAAGTCACTGACAGCTGAACATGAGCCTCAGAGGAGCAAGTCCAGCCTCACTCCCCTCCCTAGACAGGTCTCTTGCACACCTGCAGCCTCCCAGGGTCTCTGTCCCCCAGGCTGACCCCCAGACTGGCTCATTGGATGTTTGGGATATCTCCAGGCCTCATGTCTTGGTGCTCTGGGACTTCTTCCCCGGTCAGCAACAGGAGAAAAGGCCACCAAAGGCAGACCTTGGCCTCATGCCCCATGCCCAGCAATTGCCACCCCTTGTTGCCTTGTGTAGGGCTTGGACAGCCATACAAGTGCCATGATCCCTTGTTCCCACCTGGGTCATAATGGAAACCGGGATGAAGGGACACTCTGGAAAGCCAGCTACCATCGGTCCCTTGAGAACAAAACAAACAAAGGCCTTTTCTCAGCTGCAGTGACATGAACAGAGCTTAGTCCCCCTGGCCGCTCCAGGATGTGGCTGAGATATATCAGGGAAGAGCAGCTGTTAGCATGGATGTGCCTAAAATTAGCTCAAAGAGAAGGTTTCCTCCATTTATTTATTTATTTGCTCCTTAAAAGGTCCCTTCTTATTAGATGCAAATTCAGCACAAAAGCTTCAAGCCAGTACAAAGGCACTGCTAATATTTTTCAATTACCCTGAGAGGAAGGTCACAGCACATTGTGTTTAGATTTCTACTTGGCATAGAAGCTGTGGCAAAGGGGGGACTCTTTGGAGATTTGGCTAAAGGAATGTATTTGGAAGAGCTGCACCTTGTGTAGCAGGTTCAGCTGGTGAGCTGGTATGCTGGAGACCAGTGTGTCACTTATTAGAGGTTTTAGGTGCCCCAGGAAGAAATCATGGAGAATGGGTCTCTAACCTTAATTTATTTCCTTTCAGATATACACACACTCCCTTCCAAGAGGTTTTTTATTATACATTATGGCATCTGCTTTCATCTGTTTGCCAGCTTATGCTTACCATCCATCTTTCCCATCCTCTGATAATTCCAGGACTCCCTCATCAATTTCACTCCCTCAGACTGTAGGGGAAGAAAAGGAGTGGAAAAATCTTAGAGATACTAGATTCCAGCAAGTGTTTTGTCAAAGTAAATTACCTCAGTAAGGCCCTTTGTAAGCAAAAGACTGGAGAAAGAATTCCCTCCTTCTTAGAGAAGAATCCACATATGGCATAGATCCATAGGAAAACAGGCTTGATCACTTCTGCTGCTCAAGGGACCATCTGTTAATTATAGAGCTCACAGAACTTCATCTCATCACCTCTGTTTGGCTCATGACCCAGAGACTGAAATGGGAATACCTGTACAGACATTTAGAAGAACTGAAAAATAATAAAAAAGAAATCTAGGGAAAAAAACAACCCCAAATTTCTTTTAATGTACCTAGTCCATCCCACACATCTCAGAAAAATACCATAATATTTCTTTGTGCACACCCTTGGAATGGGCTTTGCAGGACACAAGTGTGCCTTCAAACTCCTCCTGACACCTGTCTCTGCAGTGACCCACAGACATCCAGGAGCTGAGTCCTGAGGTTGCTGCCTTCGTGCAGACTTGCTGCTCTCCCAGCTGCCTTCCCTTGCTGCCTTTCATTTCCTGCTCTGCTTACCATATTTTTTTGAGGTGAGGAATTGCCATCACCATTGCAGGGAGGTGCTGGGCAAGCCTGGGGCAGGGTACTGCTCCTGCAGCGTGGAGAGGTGATGAATGAAGTGAGCAGTGAGTGGCAGCAGCATCTGCACACAGTCATGCTATAATGCATCATCTCTGGTGTAGCCTGGTCAACTTATGTCACAATCTTTGTCTCCTAAAAGTATCTGGACCCAGCTTTGTGATTTGTACAAGCAGGGGAGGCCATGCACTACAACTCTGTGCTACCAGAGCATAAATCATAGGTGGGCTGGAGCACTGGCTCTGAACAGGCCATTTCATCTACAGCCAATCTCCATATTCAAGGTCCAGGAGCAGAGTTTTCAGACTGCAGCTTCAATTTTTTCTGATCCACCAAGTCAATTGGATGCACATGCAAGCTGGATCTTGAGATTTTATGGCTTTTTAATGAGAAGGTGAGAACTATTTACACTTTGCATAAGCTCTTCCCTAGAGACAGCAATCCTGTCAGGGTTATTCAGGGTTAAAGGCCTGCTAGAGCTACCTGCTTACCACATCTTTATCCTCTTGTCCAAGAAAGTACATCAGGGAGCAGAAAGTCAAGCATCTCAGAGTACATCTGGCTTAAAAGACCAGCCCCCCTGCCTCAGATCACTCATCCGTCTGCTCTGATGGCATCAGTGTTGCTCTGCACAGCACTGCAAGTACTGCTGATTGCATAGCAGCAGCAGGAAGATGGGAATCATTAAAGCAACTCAGCCAAAGCCCTGTAATTAATTAGTTAGAAAAGCATCTTGGCGTTATTAGAGAGGCCTCAGCAGAGGAAGCGACACCTCTGTTCTAACAGATTCACCTTCCGCCAGAGCTGCTGCTGTGATGTTTGACATTGTGCTGGTGTAAACAGAAATTAGAAGTCAGTGTGACAGGGAGAGGAGCCACTGGCAGGCTGTGCCCTTGGCCAGGGCTGTGCTGTGTGCCAGGAGGTTTCTGTGCTTTGCTCGCAAGCAGAAATCAGATCCTGGAAAAAGCCAGGTAGGGATGATTGCTGCTTAACCAGGAGGACCCTGATTTCTGCTGGGATTAACAGCAAACCCAGATTTCCCAGGGTACTGAACATGAAGCTGGTTATCCAGGTGTTTGTGATTATAAACAGCTAAATGTACACAGAAATGCCACCCAAGACTCCAGGAACTGTGTCTCCTGGGATCTAGACACATGCAGGATGCTGCTGTCCCTGGCAAACCTGCAGAGTTTGGCTGCATGGAGAACTGGGCCATGCTCAGAACTGCATATTCATGGCATGCAAATGTTATGCTATTGCAAACTCCCACAGCTGCCATCAGCACACAGTACCATGGCTGTGAGCCCCAGAGATGGAGTAACATCCTATGGGGAGCAGCCGGAGGCTGCAACATCTATGTGTTGCTGAAATAAGAGCATCAACAGGAAAATGGAAACACAAGACTAAAATAGTCAGGATTGGTTTAAGGAGTCTTAATTTCCTCTGGGGCAGTGTGGCTGGTCCACGGGGCGAGGAGGAGGTGGCAGGAGGCCTGGCTCTCCCACTGACCTGCTGTCATACCTTTGGCAATTCTTTTTTTTTTTTACCATGGGCTAATTTTGCCCTTTCCCCACTTGGTACTGTCAGCCTCTAGGAATTCATAAGTCTTGATTTGGGCCTCCAAACACCATGATTTTGGCTTAAAAATCCAGAGCTATAAGCATATATGTGTGAATTACGTGCCTTTTTGAGTGGCCTTGTGGTTTCTGACTCTTTGCGGATCATATTTCCAACCGAGTAGGTCAGATTTTTTCTTATGATTATTATTATTTTAAATGAAAGCCAAGAATTTCACATAAACACAGGGCACTGGCAGCTTGAGTTGGCAGCACTGCCCGCTCTTCATGTGTCCTGCCTGCTTAGACAGGGAGCATCTGAGGCATGTGCTGTCACTGGCCATGTCTGCAGAGCATCAAGCAAAACCTCCCCAGTCTAGCTGGCTTTCTCAATTTCCCCAAGGCAACTGAGAAAATCCAGCCATTCCCCAGATGTTTCCAGTGAGGGCAGTAGTTGGGATAACTCCTGAGTTTGGCCTGCATTAGAGCACAGGTAAGCAACAAATTGGAAGTAACCAAGGAATAGGCTCCTGAGGTAGATTTTTGGTGCATCCTATTTTGGTCCTGCTGTTGCAGCCTTGCCAAGGTGCTTTAAGGGCTCTTCAAAGCAGCAGAAAGACTAAGCTCTGAGAACTTGTCTGTGCATGCATTTGCTGCTCTCTTTGCCAAGTTTCAGATGAGGTCCTGGGCATACTCTGGGCAGAGGTTTGAGAGAAAGATTGAGCTGCCTTGCTCATCCCATGATGAGCAAAAACTCCAATTCCCCATGTTTTACCTTGCAGATGTGTGGATATACCGTGGGAAGCTCCCTGTCTGTACAGTTGTCACCAGCTCTGCAATAACAAGAGTCATGGCTTTGGCTCTCAGCTCTGAAGCTCATCTCTCCAGATTCTTAAGTGAAGATGTTCTCTGAATAAATGAACAAACTGAGATCTTCAAATGAAAACAGATTCTTCCTCAGGTCAGCTTTGCAGAGAAAGCAAATATTTCAGGAGAGTATGGTTAGTGCTCATAGCTCTCTGGAGCCAGCCTGCTAACTCCTCTGCGGTGGCTGTAAATCTGATGGTGGTTCAGCTGAAGGACCTCACGGATGCTATTTCAGGCTGATATAATGTACCATAAATGGGATTGAAAGCACCCATCCATAGCAGACAAAGCCTTTCTGGTTCATTCAAACACCGAGGAAACCGACCATTGTGTATATGCACAGTTGGGATCCATCCAAAAGTGAGTGGTAGCCAAAAGAATTTACACGTTCCCTGGCTGGGGAACATGTTGATTTCAGAAGGCAGCAAAGGTAACACAAGGATACAGGGAGACTCCCTTGCCTGGCATTTAGTATTTGAATCTCATCCTTTGACTCACCATGAAAGGAAGAGTCCCAGAAGGACAGAAGAGCCATCACAAATGATATTCCTCATTTAGAGGCAACAAGATATTGGGTCTCCATGGGGTGGCAAGAAAACAGAACTTGCTCTTGGGGTCTCTGGCTGAATTTTAGGGGGTGCCTATCTAGCTGAAATGAGACATCAATAAACATAATATCACAATCAGCTTGTGGAATGCATTTCTCTAAAGCCCTGCAGAGAACCAAAGGGGTCCAGAAAGGTTTTTGGGGAGGGGGGCAATTCTTCAACTGTCAGTACAGGAACAGCCACCAGCCCCCTGTGTATTGAGAGAGGTTAAAAGCAATCACTTAACCCCAAATGAGCACCATGGCAGGGGGAGCCTGTCTTCAATGCCTGAGAATATATCTAATTACCAGGGTCAGGGAAGGGTCCCCTGGGGCAGATGGCCATACCAGGGGTACACAGGGTGCCCTGGGAAGCTGTGCTCCTGGCGCTGGTCCCACGTGGGCCACAGAACCAGAGGGATGCGTGGTCTGATCCTCCCTGGCAGTTTCTGTGCAAAATGGGGCCAATTTGCTGGGAAGCTTCCCACTCCCAAGGAGGGAAGAGGTGGGCTGCGAGTTTAACAAACATTTTGGTATTTGGAAGTCATTCCCAGCTCTCATTTAACACACAGACTGCATTTCCCGTTGCTAACTGGCAGCAAAGAGCTCATCAACATTTAAATAAGAGGCTTGTTAATGCCAGCGTGAGGCAGGTTTGCATGCCAAGGCTGGCTAAGGTTTCTTGCCAAGGATTTTCTAAGAGAGAATTTCTCTAGGAAACTCCTTTAAAAGGAATAATTCACTACTGGTTAAAGAGAGTGAGGGCTTAATTTGAAGAGGTGCTGAGCTGGTTAAGTCAAATAGATGGTGCAAGAGCTGAAAGCCTGTGAAAATCAGACTCCAGCTTTTAAATCAATTAACTGAAGAATGGCATGTGGAGTTTTGCAACTGATTATGCTTTCTGCAATGCCATAACTGAAGGGAAAAAAGGCTACACATAACCTTTTCCTTCAGTGTCACTGACTTGCCCATGGTAAATACACTCAGGTGGGGCTTTAAATGCACCTGTTACCTGAGTGTGGGAATATAAGGCTCTACAAATTGTCCAATGTGCCTTAGTGCATGGAGGATGTGCAATATTTGTCTCTGTTTGTAGATCCCAAAGGAGTCCTGTAAATTAAAAAGCATTTTTACTCTGGGACTTTGTTTTGAGCCTTCCATATGGAGACAAAGTCCTCATCCCAGTGCTATTGGAGAGGAAGGGTGGCAGTTTTGGCAAAGCTGGAGGGTCCTGTGCTATCTGTCTCTATAGCATGGTTTATTGCCTCTCCTTGTTCCGTCACAGAACAGGAGTAATGTCCGTGGTGTCGGAATGTGCACATGGTAATTGGCTTTTGCAGTAATTAAATGCCTCGGTGCCAGCGTTTAATCAGCCGCCAAAGCCGTTTATTGCCTCATATACGGCTGCACCACCAGCATTACCCCTTAATTAGTTGCTGAAATAGTGATGATTTAGCAGCGTCTTTATATTTATACTTTAAGACAGCAGATTCAGTCCAACACCAACAATATGGCAAGATAAAAAAGCAGACCATTCTGCTATGCAATGATTTGGGTTTATTTATTTTTCCTTACCTCGTGCAAAACAGTGTCATGTGTAACTCCTGATGACATCGCACTGGAGGTGGTTAGCACTTGGAAAGCAGTTGCTGTGTCTCTGCTCTGCTCCAGGGCTGACCTTGTGTATTTTCAGTGGATTCAGTATCCATAAAACATTGTTCCCAAAAACTCTCAGCAGCAAAACAAAAGTAGGCTTCACCCCCTTTGACTCACCGTTACCAGGACCACCTTGTTGGGCAGACCAGAGGCAAAGAGCTCCCAGTCTTCCTCACAGGAGCTCCCTGGGGAAATGAACTCCTTGGCGTCATTGGAGTAGGGGCACTTTGTTTTGCAGGACCCTGGCAGGTTGTGACACATGACAATGACAGTAGCAGCAATTCTCCTGACAGCCCCACCCAAACCTTCCCCCTTTTCCCCGCCGTGGTGGTGCTGTGTGGTGCAGCCACTTGTATTTTGGGGGGAATGGAGCAGTGAAAGGGCTCACTCACTTGTCCGTTCATCTTCTCCATTTCAGTTGTTTGAAGGGAAGAGATCTGGTCTGATCTTTCAGAGTCCCTTGACAGTTAATGGCATGAGAGAGACCTCTCCAGAAAGCAGTTCACCCTGCCATGAAGAACCTGACAAAGCTTTGTTGGAAGAATGGCCCTTTGGAAATGTCCATCTCTCACAGAGGGAGCCCTGCTGCTCTCTTTTATTGGGCTCTTCCCTTCCAAACTATTATTTCAAACCCTTCCCAGAACACCAATACTGCCTGCTAAGACCAGCACTGTGGACAGATTTATCAGCCTTCCAGGTTTCTTTTCCACTTTGAAAACCCCTGAGGAAGCTCAGGAAGCCTCTGAAATCTTCTCAAAATTGACTAGAAAGCAAAATAAAACTCCCTTTTTGACACAGAAATCATACAGGAGGTTAGCCTAGATAAACATCAGGATAAACATTCCAGACCCACCTTTCTTCAAAGCCAGGTGGTTAAATCTCCAGTAGCCACAGCTGGAGACAGCCACTGCACCAGGAGAACACAGGGGTACAACTACTTTTCATCTGGAATGTCACCAACAGAGCCAAACATCCTCCTCTGCCTCCATCCCTCCCTTAGCCCCAGGACAGCTCCCATTGGCACCTGGATTTTAGATACACTTCACTCCCAAAGCTTCCATTGTCTTCAAAGGATTCTGGTAGACTTTGATTGCAAAAAAAGCGGTGCCAAATCGTGGAATTAATAGCTCCCCCACCCTTGGCCCTTGCCTCTGGCCCCTGGCCTGCTAATGCATTTTGATTTGTGTGTGGACAATGTATCCCGGGAACTTTTCCATCGTAACAAGTTTAGGAAAAAGTACCTTGTGCTATAAAGGAAGTAATAATATCGAGTTTGGAAAACTATATAGCAGTTTGAATAGACTTGAAAGCCCACACCATCACACTCCCTTTACTGCCAAGACAAAGCCTGTCAGACTCCCGTGTCCTGTAGGAACAAGCTGCAGTTTGTCCTTTCCTGAGGGAGAACACAGGCCCTTCCTAAGGTCCCCTGGGGAAGGGGAGGAGGAGCTGGGAGGGAGGCTGCTGCCTGCACCTCCTTCCATGGCTGACAGAGCATCCCCTGACAATACATAACCTACTAAAGAAGTCCTTCATTTTCCGTGGTGGTGGGAAAGTAAGGATGGGATTTAATTTACAGCCAAGAATATTTGGTCTGGACAGTAGGAGAGACTGTTTAAGTGTGAAGACAACACTGCCATAGAGAGGACTGCCGGGGGAGGTTGTGAGATCTCCGTGTGCAGTGTCTCCAAGGTCACACTAGATGAAATTTTCTTGGGAATGACATGGAGGGAATGGATTTGGCTGTATTATGTGGCTCAGGATCTTTCTACAACTCTCAAAAATTCTTTTTACAATAACCATTTCTGCTAATAGGGAGGACAGTATTTGTCTCATTTAACTCTTAAAGGCACAAAACAAACCTGTCTCAGATGCTTACCTAAAGAAAAGATGCAGCTTCTCCACTGACAGGAGGGCCACCTTAGACAACGTAGCTGTCTTCCAGGCTGCTAAAGTTCATGGAAATTAATCCCATCTTGAAGATGATCTGTGCAGCACTGTGCAGGAGATTTCTGAGAGAAAAGGGCTTTTATAAAAAGGTCCAAGGATAGAAAGGGAGAAAAACAAAGGCTATAAGCAGGGTGCAGACATTTAGCATGTATCTGTGGAAAAGCTTACCGGGATACACTGGACTCCCCGCCACATGAAGCATTTCTGTCAGGGAGAGCATTCAGTGCTGCACCAGGTTCTCTGGCTGGAGAGGTGGAGGTCAGCCTGTGTGGGGACCAGTGATATTTCCTAAGCAGATGGGAACAATCCTGATTATTTACCACAATGATAGCCTAGAAACAAGTTTCTAGAAGAGATAGGCTTTGTTAACCACACTTCTTTCCACTCTGCCTGTAACAGTTAGAATAATGTTCCTCCATTCAGCTGCAGAGCAAGGTGTCTGGCTCTGCTGTCACCCCATCACAACACAAATTTGAGAACGTTTGTGGACACCTTCCCATTCAGCCCAACTCTGCATATTACTGCATGGGTTAGGAACGGAGTGCTCTCTACTGCAAAGGCACACAATTTTAGGAACAGTGCAAAATTCATCAAGACATGGTCAGTATGACAGGGGTGAGCCTCTCTTGGGACACTTTTGTATCCTTACTTCACTCAACAGTAAAAAAGACTCTTGAATTAGGTATGCTCAGGAGCCACACAATGAAATTTTGAACCTAAAAGAGAAAAAGGTGAAGGATATGAAGCATAATTGCAGGTGGAGGCTTCAAGAAAGTAAATACCATTCAACTTGAAAAAATAATTTCACACGCTACCAAACAAAAATGAAATTTATAAGAAGTTTATTGGATTGGTAAAATGTAATAAAAAAGCATTTGTGATACTTCTGCAAAGAAAAAAGGCATCTGGCGATTTTGTATATTTATTTTCCCTTACAAAACATTTGAAAAGCATAACTGATAAAAAGGATAACAACTGAAAGAGCAGAGCAAAGAGGAAAATACATCTCAATATAATTGGATAATGCATAATAAAAATACAGAAAACACATGCTTAAAACAGCTTTCATTCTCTTACTGTAAAAAGTCATTTTACGTGTTGAATAAAAAATATATGCCGGTTGCTCTGAAAATTGCAGTTTAGAAGAGGTAACTAGCTGAGAACAATATATATATATCTATATATATTTATAAATATAGAAAATGTGTATATGCTGCATCTGTCCTCAGAACAAATTGGAATAAATGATTTTTCAATTCATGCACACAAGTTACCAGAGGAAAAACTTCATTTATTGCTTAGCAGATCGATCCTGTAAGGTGCTGGTTGCATTTCCTGAGTGCCCTCAAAGCCGTGTGGAAGTAGTCAGTGAGGGAGACAAGTGGCCTGATGGGTTCAGTGACAAGGGAGGCTACTCAGCAGCTCACAGGAGGTGCACTCAGCAAGTCACAGGAATTGGGAAAATTCTAATGGCAGCAGGATTAGGCCCCCCACAGACTTGGGTAGTGCTTTTGCTCAGCAAGGTGTAGAACTCTGGTACCCCCAAGCTCTCACAGACAGGAGACCACTCCTAAAAGCTCAAGTAACATTACTTCATTAGGATGCGAGGGCACAGAGTGTGCAGTGGAAGCATTCCTCATATAGGAAGTGCTTCCTTGTGCCTCTCCTTGCCCAGATCCCTAGGCTAGTGATTCACATTTGAAAGGAAGATGCTCCCCACACCACTGAGAGCCTGTCTGCTGACACTGGACAAGGAAGAGAGTGGCCAGTTACACTGCCTCCCAACTGCAACAAAGGCAACAACACAGAACTTTCTCCATCTCGTGGGCTAAACCAACAACCACCCTGAAGCTGAAACACCATCTGAAACCATTGTGAACTACTGCACATCCAGTACAGATCATCCCTGGTGAGCCCTCAGAGCACACAGGTCTGCAACTGGCAGGGACAGGCCAAGGCACAGCAGCTACATAGGCACATTCCTGGGGGCATTTCCTCCTTGCAGTCTGAAAGGCCTGAATCATTCCCCCAGCCTTTAGGGGGTTCTCCATGTAGCCAAGAGGAATCCTTCTGGAATGACCTATGTGTGGTTCAGACCCCCTTGTATCTGCCCACAGGTAAAGCCAGTGTGAGACTGAGCTCTGAAACATGACAAACCTCTGCTGTTTGTTCTCTTCTGGAAAGTGACTTCAATAAATGCAGAATAAGTACTCAGGGTCTCTCATTTGACTAACAAGAGGGAAGGCACTGGAAGCTGCTTTCCAGGCTCTCTCAGTCTAAAACACAAGCTGTGGCATGGAAAAGTATAGGCCCACCAAGGAAGCTGATGTCTCACCAAGGTAGATCCCTCCTGGCAAGACTGTAAGAGAAAAGTCCAGCCATTACTTGGCTCTGCCCATACCTCTACCAATACTCAGTTCTCACTCTCCAAAGAGACAGTACAGCAGGTCAAAGTGGTGCAGTTCAGAGCATCAAAACATCAAATCTTTCCCTTCACTGCATTTCCAATACACCTTGCACTTCCTATCTGATCACAACAGGGAAAATTTTGCTAAAACATTATTTTGAGGATTGAAAACAAGAGCATACCAGCCTTTTTAATACAGTAACACCAATCAAACTTTGGTTCACCTTCAGATTTTCTCTTCTAGCATTATATAAAAAATGAGGGATGTAGATTTTATAAGAGACATTATTAAGGGAATCAATTCTTCAGATATGAATGACCCTGGAGTTCTGATCAGGAAGAGATGTTTGAGGAGATAGACCCAAGTATCTCTGCTACAGAACAGACAATAGGGTGTACAAAGCAAGACAAGCTGCACTAATGGGATAAGCCATTGCTTTGCTTATCCCCATGGAGAACAGATGCTCAGCATTAGCCTCTTGCTTCTCTTCTCCATCACCCTCCTAGTTTCCATCTCTCTGCTGCCCATAAAGGAGCACAGCAGGGCTCTGAAAAGGCACACAGTGAAGAAAGTGGAATACTTTACTTACTTTTTGTAAAGGCAGCTCTGTCAATAGCCTACTTGTCACCTTGTTGGTTGTTCTGCTGAGATGCTTGTCAGGAGCTTAGCTACTTAGGCACATTAGAAATATTCCTTTTTAAGTGGATAAAGCAAAGAACTAGATCAGACTTGGGGGACAAGGCACAAAATGTCCATTTGCAAAACTGAAATGGGTTTCCAGCCCACACAGAGCTGTCAGTAAAAGCACTGGCAGATGCAAAAAAGAGCTCCAGTTTGGATTTTCAATGGGTTCCATCTCAACACAGTTGAAACTCAAACTACAACCTCCGGCTGTGCATTTCAGTGCAAACTGCTCTTATCTCATGCAGCCCTGAATGAAACATTAGCACAAAGGCAGCCTAATTGGAACAGGATCTTCTCCTCCCTCCCTGCAAATCCTCATCATTGTACACAATCCCATAGCTAATGGCAAAGAGAAAACAGCTGATTCTGGCAAAACACTCTCACTGGGAAGGCAGGATCAAGCCCTAGGCTGGACGCAGACTCACCATGGGGAGCAGCGCTGGCTGTGGAGAGGATGAGGCTGACCTTGCTCCCTTAGCAGGCCTTCCTCACTCCCATGCTGCAGCAGTGTGGAAAGCTGGAGCTGGAGCAAATGTTTGCAGAGGAGATGCTGGGCTCTGGCTTAGTTTAGGGAACAGAAGGTGTCATTTTTCTCCTTGTATGTCACCAAGGAAGATTACAAAAGCAACGAGAAACTACACTGAATGGCCATCTCCCTTTCATTTTGAAATCTAAGCATTTCCCCCAGTGAAGGCATTCCTGCCATGTAGAATTCCTATTCTGAAAACTTCTCTATATCACACTGGAAAATATTCTTATTGCATTTGCTGGTTCCAAATTCTAGGTAAGCACTCCTAGACAGAGCTACTGTTTTCATTCAGTGCCCAAGCCAAAGTGGCTCTATATCCTGTGGGGACCAGGGCAAGACTACAACTCAACAAATGAAAAGTAAAAATAATGATACCTTGAAAAAGCACATGGTCCTGATTACCAAAAATGCTGAATAAGCAAAGCTACTAAGGAACAAAATCAGCAGGAGACATAGGAATAGCCATTAAAATAAAAAATCAGAGCAATTCTGCCCTTTATTTTCTTGCCACGTTATTATTTTCACCTCTCTCTTCTCACAGATGAAGTGGGGCAGGCCAGTTCTTTTTCCTTTTCAAGCTGGCTTTGCTCTCTGGGCTGTCACGCTGCTGGCACAGCCCTGCGGAGACAGGACTTCCCGCACTTCAGGGGAATGCTGAACTGGGGCTATTTTTTAAACATCAAACTATTCCTGTTCACTGTACACTCTGCTTCCAAAAATAAAACAAGCATCCAAGTCTTTAAACAAGTAGACGGACCCTTTAAAGTCTCATAACAATGTTTTAAACCTGGGCTAGGAGGGATGGGAATGGGAATACATTTTCCTACTAATTGGAAATAATGAAACTGATGTTTGTGGATATGAAATGCTGGGTAATAACAAATCAGAGGTCTGTGGCTGAGCCTGTTCTGCCAGCCAGCCTTTGTGAGAAAAAGAGAGCAAGAAAGAGTTTTTTTTCTTTGCATTGATGAACTTAAAATGAAAGCAGGGGCAATACATGGGAAGGAAAAGGGTAGACAGGTACAGGGCACGGAAATTATTTGCCTGGAGCAACCACAGAAGTAGGCAGAAAAATGGTAAAAATAATGTCTCCTTATTTCTTTAGCCCTGGTTCCTAAAACTAGTTTGGGAATGAACTGGGGGAAGGGGAGGAAGGAGCAGCAATTTGAACACAGCAGATGCTCCAGTTAAACCATATCTTCCCAAAGAGGAACCGAGGGTGGGGGCAGGGGAGATGGCTATTATTAATGTCCTTCCGTATATAGCAAAGCAGACATCCTGCATAATGGCAACACAATACATCAATAATAGCCCAAGAATAGCTTCCTACCGGTTTTTTCCCCCTGACAGTTAGAAACATAAAGAGAAAAATCAAGCTGCTGAGATAAATAGCTGAGTCTCCACCCCCACCTCAAATTGCCTTGGCATATTTTAAGAGATAAATGGTTCTATGAGAAATTTAAATAGCTTTCTCTTTTCTTTTTTGGCAGCTGCAGGAACTGGGTCAGGTGTAGAAATTATTAATTTAGAAGCCTGAAAAACCCATGTTTGAAACTAAGTTTTTTTTTTTTCCCCTTTAAAGCATCAACTTTCTTAGAAGCAGAGTTACAAAAAAATAAAAAATAATTGAGGGGTATTTTTTAAACAGAAGTCAGGTAAAAATAATGAAATAACAGTGCAGGCTGTAGGAAAGGGACAATTTGTTTAACAGTTTAATGGACATTAAAAGTATCCATAGTAGATTGTTAATGGGTTTTATTGCAGAGTGCTGTATTTGCCTAATGGCTTTCATTCCTCTTGATCAAACATAACACTGGGAGCCTGCCTTGAGGGAAAAGTCTGGGGGGCACCATTCTGCAGCTTTACCCAAAGTTTAGTGCATGTTTCCAAAGAGACAAGAGATTGCTGCAAAGTGACCAGCACCAAACAGTCCCATGAGGAGCCCATTTTTCTCCTGCAGGTCTCAGAACTCACACCCCAGGGAGCTCATCTGCTTGAGGCTGTGCTGGCTGGTGCTCAGAGCTGGTGAACCTGGTACAGAACCACGTGTAAATCACTGCCTTCCTCCTCCCACTCAAGTTACTCTTGCTTTGCACATTGATACCAGGATTTGTAACACAGCTTTCTACTTGATGCCAACAGCCATCTCCCTCCTCATGCCATATGGGGAAGGATTTCTTTGCAACAATAAAACCTTGACTCTTACAGAGAAAAAAAGGTCAAATCCTTTAGGAACAGCTCCGAGCAAAGAAATGCTGATGAATTATCTCACAGGAGACTACACTAGTTAAAACCTGTAAAAGGTTCAAATTTCCAGTCCTATAAAGAACTCCGAGGTCTTGAAAGATACCCAGTTGGCAGGCAGCCCACTTCCTCTGCTGCACGGCTGGTGAAATCCTCCTGTTCCTCATGCTCTGTGTCCCAAATCAGGTGGATACCTGAGAGGGAGGAGGACTCCCTTGTTTATACTCACTGCACCTCTCAGGGCTCATGGCTCGTGCTCTCCTTCTCTTAGTGACCAATCAAAAATTTAGAATGGTGACAGAGAGCCAGATGTAAATAGAACTGCAGTGCCTAGAAAGTCAGAGCACAGATAGGATCAGAAGACAGACTGTAATTACAGGCCCTGCTACTTATTACATAGGCCAGTTGGGCTACATGAGCCTTTCGTGGAAACTTCCTGTGCAATTAATAAAGGAGAAACAGAATACTTTTGCAATCACTTTTCTAGCTTTCACTGTGGGGGTCCCATCCTGCCATCCTGGATTAGCTCTGATCATAGACAATCTTTCTCTGCATAAAATGAAGGCATCTGTTCTGTAAGACTACAAAAAAAAAAAAAAAAGAAAAAAGGACAAAACCCTACTTGCAAACCTACACCATGCACTCAAGAAGGAAAGGAAACTGATCCTGATCCCCCCCAGATCGTAATCTGACAATGTTTTCAAGGCATCTGGCAAAAAGGAAGAAGAAAGAAGAATGCTATGAAATATTTAAAATCCTACTTCTGTCAAGAATACATAAGAGAAGAAAGGTGAGTTTGAAAGGGCTGCATTATTTGTAAGGTAAAACCTGAAAGCACCACCTTTTGCATAGAGGCACAAGGTGCCCTTGGCCTGAGCCAGAGCGGTCCTGAGAACAAACACCAGGCACTGATTCAACAGGGACTGGTGTGACAAAGTCAAGGCTGGGTGTGAGAGGGAGCAAAGCGCTGTCCTGCAACACCCTGGCATGTACCATGGCACACGTGTTGATAATACAGCAAAACAGCTGCACCTTTGCAGCCAGCAACTCATCCTCCTCATCTAAAGCTTGAATCAGACTTTCAAGAGCATGAGAAACAGAGCATGCCCAGGGGAGGATTTCTCCTAAAGGCACTTTTTTTATTGCTGATATTTATTGCTAAGTCACCAAAGAGACTTCCAAGGAAGGGGAGACTGCCCTGTGAGGTCTGAGATGCATCAAATGACACTTTGCTTTGCTCCTGCACCCAGGATATTGCCCTTCCCAATCTCAAAACCCCACTGGTATAGAGTACCTTTGCAGAGGGGTCTCATCTGGGCATGACCACTGGGCTGATCCCAACTCTATCACAAGAAGCAGGCACAGGAAAGGCCTGGATGTGCCCAGCTGTCATCAGGAGAGAGCGCCCAAGAAGGTATTCAGGAGTTCCAATGCTCAGCTGAGTCTTTTTCTTGGTCACATCCACCTGCCTGCTGTACAGTCCCAGTAGAAACCATAACAGACTTCAGGACTGGTACTGGGCATACAAATGGGATCAAAATGATCCTGAAACACTGAAAAGAAAGACACTTTGGAACAAAACTGGCACAGCCACAATCCCCACAATGCTTCTTGAGCAAGAGAGAACGAAAGAATCCCTAGAATGTATTTATCAAAAGCCATTTTATGCAGATTTTTCCTTCTGAATATGTAAAACATGGTGAATATTAAACTTCAGAGATTCTTAATATGTTCCAAAGCCCCACGGACCTTTGAAATGCTAGCTCATCAATATGCAGCATCTAATCTTGTCAGAAAAAAAAAAAAATAAAGAGGCGGAAAAAGAAAAGCTATTCATCCTCTGCACACAGAGGTTACAGTGAGACTCCCAAGGAAAATAAAAAAACAACCAACTTCCAGCATCTTATGCAATAGGTTAAATTTACTCTGGTTGGGAAAGTTTCACTTTCTGCAAGAGAGAAAGTGCCTCTACGTGCATAGCTACTGGAAGCTTCTTCTGAAGTGTGAGGCTGAAACTGTGTAGCTGGATTACAGTAAGTAGTTTATTTAAAAAAACAAGGCTTGTGGCTTTGCCTCTTGTTCCAGTCCAATGCAGTCTCAGGATCCCCTCTCCAAAGGCCAGCGCCACCTAAAAATCCATTCTAGTCCAAAATGCTGTGGTTGAAATGGTTTTGCTTGTTTATAAAGTTTAGTGTTTCGTATCGCTTGCATCTGACCTTCAGCAGAAAGAAAAGCTCAGTTAAATTGTGCAAATATGTACCAAATGGGAGCAAGGGAAGGCAGCCAAAAATGCTGCATGAGCTTTTGCAGGGCTGCAGCCTTTTAGGAGCACCAGTTAGATGAACTGGATGAGAGGCCAAATTGATTTAGGCTCCAGGCAGGAGCTTAAAACACCATAACATCCAAATTCACAAAGAAAATGTTCTGTTGCTGCAACCCCAAATTTCCTGCACATGAAAACACTGTTTTCTTTCATCTTTAGTAGATGCTCGTTCTGTAATCCGACATTTAAAAATGAACAAACAAACAGGAGTCAGCTGACAAAGGATTCTTGCTGGTGAATGGAAGTAGGTCACTCTTAGTATTTAGCCTTTACAGTCTGGCTTAATATTAGTGTTGTACACAGAGCAGTAACAAAACTGCACTGGAGACAGGGAAAGACTCTAATTTTGTCTTTTCTGTGAAAATTAGCATTAACATTCTGCATTAATGTGCAATGCTTCCCCAGCACCCGATATCTAGTTAATTAAAAGAAAAACCACAACCACAAAGCAAACCACACACTAAATTAAACAGCAACAAAAAACCCTTACTGGTCAGCCTGCATTTAAAGACATCTCAGTATGAGTAACTGGGGAGAGAGGAATTTTCCTGAAGGAGCATAAAAGAAAATGAAAGCTCTACATACAAGACCAAATAAAATCTTCTGTCTCTCACGAATGCAAATTCTGGCTGCCCTTTTACACAAACATATTAAAGGAATATAACTGGAGGAAAAAAAATAAAAGAGGAAAAGCTAATAAAATCATTTTTGAGGAAAAAAAATATTTAAAAAACAAACTATCCTTCAAACATATTTCTTCATGGTAAATCCCTGCAATCATGTGGTTCTAAATTACATGGTTAAATATGACTGAAAAAGTAAGGCACAATTTCATAATCATTTTAAAAGCAATAATTATAACAATTTTCTTTGATATCCATATGGCAGGCCACTGATACTAAGGATTCACAAAACTACTTGATTAAAGATCTGAACAAGTTTTTCCAACTACTAGCTAAGACTCACAATACCTCGGTGAAGTAAGTAAGAAACCATCTTTCCTGCAAAGATGAGTGCACATTGAGGACATGGAAAAAGTGGGTAAGAGAGAGGGTTGTGGACACGGGGAGGCAGAGACAGGAAAGCAGAGGCACCCCAAATGTGATGTTCCTGGGGAGGGACTCTAACCCCTGGAAATGTAAAGGTAATGCCACCCCTGGGGCTTCTGTTTCCTTCCTCATTTTCTAAAACATCTAAGTAGGATAACAATACTGGACAAATACCAAAATAAAAAAAAAAGAAAAGAAAAAAGTTTTAACTGGATGCTCTTGCTACCCGTGATAAACGCTGTGCTTCCACACGTTACATGAAGCCAAAGGGACCAGGGACACATAGTCAGGAGTGAGGCCCAGTGCACTGTAAGTATCAACAGTCAATATTGCAGCCTGAATTTCTGCTCAGTTATAGCCCCACAACCACCTGACATGTGTGTGCGTATGCCAGACTGCTCTGCAAGGGTGCAACTTAGCTTTTTTTCAGGCCACAGCAGAAAATTCCCAGGCTGAAGAGAGAGCTGCCACTCAGTGTCCACCAGGAAACTTACTGAGGCTGTGCTTTTTCTCTTAGATTTTCAGATGCTGGATGAATGTTATAATTTCTCATGTCTAAAGTCTGTTCTCTCTCAGGCTCCAAATGCCAGCTGGGCAACCAACTGTTGCAACTTCAAACTTGAAATGCTGAGGGAGACAGGTAATATTTCTAGAAATGTTGAAGGAAAAATGCCATTCCCAAGCCCAGGAAGAAGATTAAATTCAATCAGTATCTCTTGATTTTAATGGCAGTTGCCGTAATGTGCCTGTATTCTTCAGTAATTTCAGGGGAAAAAGCCAAACAGAAAAAGACCCCAAGATAAAACAAAGAAGAAAATTGCTGCTGCCACAGAAAAAGACACTGGCAGTCCCTATAGCCAGCCACTCCATGGCTTTAAGATGGATAAGAAAAATGAATCCAACAGAAGTAACACTGTTATTTTAACAGTCACATTACTTGGATTGTTCTAACAAAGGAAACAGTGACTTCAAAATTAGCAAAACTAGTTTAAAATAGGAAAAAACATCTTGTAAAAAGTTTCAAAGCTTTTTTTAATTTCACCAGGTCCAATACTGAACCATTTCCCAAGAACATTTGCTTAATTTTAAGTAGAATTTTTATCCAAAAAATTTTCAAAATTGTAACAGAAACTTTAATTTACCAGCAGAAGAAACCCAAGAACTACAAACAACTGTGAAAGAAGAAATGGGTCTTTGAAAAATAAAAATATTTGTTAACAATTCTGAAATTTATTTAGATAAAAATTCAGCATAATTTTAATCATAACAGCAAAAAACAACCCCCAAAAATGTTGTGGGTAACATTGCAAAAAGAGAGAACTTCTCATTAAAAAATTGCCCTTCTGCTATCACATAATTTAGTGTAAAAATTGCAACCAGCTCTAACTGGAAATAGTGTTCTCACAGCTCTCTTGGTCTGTACTTTTCTAACCTCTAGGTTATGGAGCAGTTCCTGCCCTCCTTCCACAACAAACCCTCAGTTACCATCGCTGGTGTTTTCTCATGGGAATTTCACCACAGTGGGATGGTTCAGCACCCCTCTCAGGAGCCCCAGCTTGCAGCACTGAACCTGTGTGAGGTGTTGTCCACCCAGACTGAACAAACAGCAAATCACCACTGTGACCCCACTGCAGGAACCAGAAACCATCAGACACCAGTCAGCAACTCAAACCCTTTCTGAGCCACTCAGCTCAAGCACTAGGTGTCTAACATTTATCCTTGACATGGGATTTCTCCCAAGAACCTTCTCTTGGGTCCTGTTATCCCTCGCCTTCCAGACTTTCCCAAAATCAAAAGGAATCACCATTTATCAAACCTAAGCCAGGCAGCAGCCATAACAGGTCCAAAGAGATTTCAGACTTGTTGCATATTCTCTTTAACAACCACCATTTCTTTAAAGACACTTTTTTTTTTTTCATTCTTCTCAGGCACATTTTGCTGATAGGCAGAAAGTCAACTTAAGGCCTGTGTTTTGTTAAAACCTCACTCCTGCTATCAGGATGAACACTATTATGTAGAGTGACAAACACTTTGGTACTCCCACACCTCTATGATTAAGTCATTACTCAAGTGTTTTGCAGCCATGATAAAAATCTAAGAATTAAAATATTAACACCCCTCCCAAAACCAAAATTAAAGGTGTGTTATCTGATAGGCTAAAGAATTGGTGTGGATTTCTGGTTTTAAAAGCAATGTTCAATGAATAAAATAAGTGACAATAAAACCATCACATTCACAAAATACTAGTGTTAGCCTTGGGGATGTGCTTAAGGATTGGGCTGTAACCAAGGCAACCCAATCTCCTGGAGAAAGTTTAAGTAGAGTTTTAAAGCCATTGCTCAAAGATACAGTAAATCTGGCTGCAGGGCTACTTGTGACATATGGGAGATGCCACAACCACCCAACACAACTTTTAACAACTCAACCTCCTGTCATCCAAATGTTACATTTGATCAGCTGTGGTGTTCTTCTGCAGTTGGCATAAGGGTGACACAGGAGCCATTTCCTGTCTTCTGGATAATTTGATAGAAATTTAACTGTGCCCACATCCTACCCAGATCAAACCTGTATGATCAGGGGATAAAGAACCAGTCTGGTATTAATGGCTTATGTCACACCACGCAATGGCTTTAAGTCTGCACTTAAACAAACCCCAGGGACATAAATATTTTGCTAAATTAGAACCTGATCCTGGGCCCTGTCTGGCCACAGAAATCATGGGATCAGGCCCGACTTGCCAACAAATGCTAGACAAAGACAAAGCAGCATAAGCAGAAACTGCAGACTTGAACAGAAATGTTGGGGTGATCTTCCAATTCTTTCTGAAAGGAACAGTTTGGACATTACCACAGCCACAGATGATGTGAATTTTTGTCATGGCTAATTGAGAAAAGCAGTGTCTCTTTGGCAAAAAGACTCCTTCTTTGGAACAGATAAACATGATATATTATAAGTATGTGATAAATATTGTGATGAAGCCATATCCCAGTGGTTCTTAATTGCAGTGCAATTGAGATAAATCCCACCAGCATTTCTTATTAAATCCTGAAGCATCAGCAGGGAGATTTCCATATACATGTGGGTGATGAGAGCCTCTGTGATACAATATCTTTCAAATATATTTAGAGCAATGTTGGAAAACAAAACCACACAGAATAAAGAAGAAGGGCTTTAGATACTCCCTCCTTCCAATGGGCAGATGGCTTTGGTGTCTAGGGGTAAAAAAAACCCATTATAGTACCTTTGCACAGATGTGTCAGGTCTAGAAACCAGCCACAGCACCTCAAACATCAACACTGTTCAATCTTTGTCAATCATATTTCATCCATGAAATATTTAATGCTTGAAAAGTCTGGCTCTCACCTCCCTGCATGCCAGCCCAACTCACCACAGCACTCTCATAACAGAGAGGATTCAGAGCTGGATCTCCTGGCTGGCTGTGTGCATTGCAATGGGCTGGAATCCCAGGCCCACATACCATCAAACTTTTCTGGAAAGAGAAAACAGAGCTCCAGAAATCACTAGTTTGTGCTAGTCTGTGACTAGTTTAATCCCCATAATGTCTCTGGTAAACTGCAAAGAAGCTCTCTCATGCAGAGGGCAGAAGACAAGGAGCCAGATGACTTGCTCTAGTCTAGCCTATGGCAGGGCCATAAAAAGCCCAAAGGCTCTGAACTCAAGTCCTTAGTCTAGGCCACATTCTGCTGGAAGGCACAGCAGCTTGAGAGTCTCATCAACCACTTGATTTAACACTCACAAGAGTAAGGAAGATCAGAGCTACATTTTCTGCCTGATGAATGGCTCATTCTGCACCCAAATGCATCACATTACCACCTGTGCTTGTATCCCAGCACTGACCTCCCGTTTTGTAGGGTTAGTTCAAACTAGATTTGCTCAGTATTTGCAAGGTTTTTTTGGACTGGTGGTGGTGCAGACTGCGTGTCAAGCGAGCTCAGAAGGACCTTACACGCCACGGTTCAGGGAGCAGGAGCCCAGGTGGAACCTGGTGGGAGCCAGGGTGCCAAAAAATCTGTTTATGTCTGAGGCAGTAACATTCTTGCAGGCCAGGGTAGAAATCCAGTATAAAAAGTCAAACTGCTTCAGCACAGCCCCTACAGTGGTGAAGGAAGACTTCTGCTCAATGATGCCACCCTTCTACAAAGAAGGATTCATTTCAAGCTGTGAATTTTGGGAAACTTCCCTGACACTGGTGAAGTTTGCCAACATAAAAACCATGTAAGGAATGGAGGTTTCAGACTGGTATTTCTGTATTTGAATTTACCACAGACAGCCGAAGCTACTGAATATCACAGTGCTCTTCCAGAAAGGTTAGTGCTAAACTGAAAAGAAATGCACCATATGCAGGAGCTGCAGTATCACATCACATTTTTCCTTTGTTTCCTATCAGTTCAGCTCATCTAACTTTTCTTTTCAGCATTAGTGGATATAATTATTCTCTATAACAGAAGCCTGATACAAAGAGGAAAGCACCACATTCTTATTGTTTTTCAGTGGGATGCATGAAAAAAAGATCTTGTAACTTACTCTTGAAAAGTTACATTTTGTCACTTTTATGGTCAATCAGCCTGCAACTGTTTCAGTTCTGCTTCTTAATTTAAGTGCAAAGAAAGGTATTTTCCTTGATTACATCTGCAAATAAGATATTAATGTCAATTCAGTGATATGAAAATTACTCCCTCACTATGTAATTTTCACCTTAGTTATTATGGGTTTCATGAACAAGAGTATTATAGCTGCTCAGAATGCCATGGATTTCTAATTTTTTGATTTGTTTTTAATTAACCAAACTAAAAAAACCCAATGAAACCCTAAACCCATGATCATGTGAAAAAAAAAGGATTATCTGTGCCCGATTTTATTTACCTTGGGATATATATTGATTCTGGACTGAAGATGAAAATGCTGCTGCTGGCCCAGCACTCTACTGCCATGAATTTCACAGAGGCAAGTTAAAAGTGGCTGGGATGAAAATGGAAGAGGAAAAAATTGCCTGCTTTCTGGAATGGCATAGTGAAGGGTTTAATACCCTCTTTAGCTTTCTTAGGATGAAAACTGAACATGTATTTAGGATGATTTTTTTGCTGTTGAAACAAGACCTGATTTTTTAAATTGAAAAATACAAATCACATGTGTTAACATCAGAGAAATGTGCATCATCCCAAAGCCTGATTCAATCCCTGTTACTGTTGAAGGAAAATCCTCCCACAGCAGTAACAGGAGATGGAAAAGACTTTATTGCTTGAATGTCTACCCAGAGACCAACACTGCCACTAGTCCCACTAGAATGGGCTCTATGAGAGTGGTGTAAGATTTTTTTGAGCATCGCTTTGCACTGCAGTTCTATGTAGTCATTTTTATCTTTTTTAACCACTGGGATTTCAGAAATGTGCTTCCAGCCCCACATCCCTTAAATATCTTCTCAAGGGACATGACTGGCTTATGCCTCTGGTAAATCAAAAAAGCATGTTGTGTGTGTAGTGTGTAGTGTGTGTGTGTAGTGTGTGCACGCTCACATCTTTCTGTGATTGCTCATACATTGTGAATTGGAAGCATCACTACTGAATAAATTTATGCAATAGCTAAATAGACTTCCATGAGTAAAAGAAAAACACTATTGAACTGGAAGGGAATGGAGACAAGTAAGGGCCTAAGAAATGACCAATCTGTGTCCCAAGGATACAAGATCACACCTACACTCAGCTGCAGTACAGTTGCAGTTGCACCGTTTGTGTTAATGCTGGCTCTGCTCTCACACCTTCTAGGACAGTGGAGCTACTTCTGCTGGTGACACAGATCCTATTAAAGTCATCAGCAGACATTGAAGTCCCATGACTTCAATGAGAGCTGCTCAGGTTCTCAAAATAACTTGGGAGAAATAACTACCTCAGCCATCTTTCACCCTCTACCTTCATGTACTTCTTAAGAAACAGGAATCAACAGAAGCATAGTAAGGACCATGTTCAGACCTCCTTATACAGGCAGATAACTTAGGGGCTGTGACCCTTAACTCCATCAGCTGCACACAGAGCAGCTGCTCTGACTCACTCACTGCCCTCCTGGACAGTTGTGTCTAAATTAGGTGCCTGTCATGGGCAGTCTGAACATGGCCTCTCAAACTGCCCTCTTGTTCCAAGGCCTTCCAGTTTTACTTTTTTTTTTTTTTTTTTCTTTTTTTCAATTACAGAGATTCAGACCCTAGGCTGGAAAGAAATCATGCAAAGCTTGTGCAATATCTCCCAATGGGCATCCTGGGGAGGGTCACAGTTGATACTCAGAGATCAGTGCTGGCCTTGGCAGTCAGAGCCTGGATCCGAGCAGAGTTGCAGGTCTTGCAGAGGATGTGCCCGTCCAGAGGGTAACAGCCCTGATTGTCCCCTTCAGACAGGAGGCCACCACAGTCCTAGGAAATAAGTGAACAGGAAGAGCAAAGTAAATAAGAAAGAACAAGATGAAGCAAAGAATCTATTAGTCAAAGAAACTCTCTCCTCACTCTCCACCTTGTAACAGGATCCAGCCTGAGTCAGTGCAAAGCATGAAGCTGAGGTACGTGATGTCTTTTACGATTAAGCCATTTTCTGATAAGAGACAATGCTGCAGAGAAGATGGGTTCCCAAGCTCCCTGCTGAATTTAATCCAATTGAAAATAAAAGGAGATTATTCCCTTCACATTTCTGAGGATGCAAAGGTCTTTAGCATTGGAGAAACATCAAACTCAAGCACATATTTATTAATTCAAAAAAGGGATAAAAAAGAAGCATCACTGGGAAAAAGTTTAGTACCAATATCTGACTATAAGTAATCTCCTTTGGAAAAGTTAATGCCATAAAGTTACAGCCTCCATTCCAGGAGTGGCAGCTAAGCAAAGTCCCTGCCTGTCTCCCCTTACCAGAACTGTCGCCTGTGTTTGCATTACAATTGGCCAAAAAAGTTATGGCAAAAAGGAGGATGTCAGACAGGAACACGGAAACCCCACTGCAAGGCCTCAAAACCTGCTCCAGAGACCTCAGCCTATAAGCTTTAAGGCTGAGTATAGCTGCTAGGAAAGTTGGGAATTATCCCACACTTTGTGATTAAGCAATTGCTTGGCCCAGGACTGCTGATGGATCCATGTGTGTGAAAGCCTGGGTATCTCAGCAACCAGCATGGGGACATGCTGTATGATGAATTAGGCTCTACAAAATTTAGTGTAAGAATGCCCCAGCATCTTAAAAAATAATGGGCCTAAGTAATGGGCTGGTATGTACCCTGAAAGCCAAGGTCAGATTGAGAATTGAGCCAGATGCCTCAAGTTTCAGCCTAGACCTTTAAACCTTAGTCCATCCTTCTTTCCAGTTAAGGTTATTAAAACCTGCAACTGCAATAAGAAATATATTTGGTCTCATTTTCTTACCCTGCCATCTGGCTGATGTATTATCCAACAAGTAACACTAGCACTGAAGAATTCTTGAAGGTTCCCTAACACAGCTGTTCCCACATGCTAATTGCTTTAAGGTGATTTTTATTCTCTGTCTTCAGACTCTTACCATCAAAATTACATGAAGTGTGTAATGAAACTGAACAGGAAAAGTAGCATAAAAAGCATTGCACAAAACAAGAATGATCATGTTTATGTGTCCATTAAAATTCTTCAACCCAGAGCCATATGCTGAGTTTCCTGTACAGTCTTGCTCAAATCCTAGCATGCATTAGCTTTCATTTTAAGAACATAAAGATGAGCTACGTTTGTGTCCAAGCTATAATTTATTAAGTCCTCCAGTATTAAGACCTAATTGCCTGAGTCACATTCTTTTGCTCTTCTAATGAACCTGTTATAAACAAGGGACCTGATTTTCCTCTCATTTGTGTGGATATAAATGAGGAAAAATTCCTTGCTTGCTGAAGTCAATGAAGTAATTTGATTGTACAGCCAGTGTTACAACAGGCTATGCCTGTTGCGTGGGCAATGTCAGGTGGTGATGAAGTTAAGCCACGCTTAACTTGCTTTCTGTCCCTGCTGTGCCTGGAATACCAACCTCGCACCGGTAGCACTGGACATGGAAGTCACGATCCAGGGCAACAATGCGCACGGTCTCCTCTTGTCCCGGGGCTGGCATGATGGGCTCCTTACACACAGAACACCTCGGGGCAAATTTCCTGAGGGAGCAACAGACAGGCACAGTCATCTCAAACTTGGAGCAAAAGTTTTTGTTATCTGGACCGGCCAGCCAGAAATGTGTGAATTTGTACCAACGCACATACACATGTATGCGCACACACAGCACGGGCTGGAGCTCTGCACAGCTCCCTCCTTGGAAAAAAACAGGCAGGAGCACTTTAGTCTTACAAGGCAATTTCAGGCATGTAGGATATTAAAGCACATTTATTAGCAGAGGACTTATAGAACTTCTGACAGACAGCAGAGCATTTTGCGTGCCCTAATTAACAACTAAAGTGCTTGTTGAATGACCCTCCATTGTGGCACCTATGCACTGCCACAACCCTCAGCCTCTAAGAAATTCATGCAAATCCCATGGTTAGGAAGATGACCAGAATCTGCTTCAAGCATCTCTTGAAAATAAAAATCAAACTATTAAGATTTGGAGATTGGAACAAATAGTTTAAAAGTCTGAAACGAAATAGTAAAAAGAACTGCCTTGCACTAACACTAATTTGTTGAGGTTTATGTCACCCACTTTAAACTTTCAAGCCATCTTACCCACTTACGCACACAGAAGCACATTTCTGGCTGTGCTCACTCTCAGGCAAGAAGCATCAGGGCAATTCTGACTTGCTGCATCTTCTAGCTAAAACCTACTCAGTTATCCAACAGGGTGTTGTCCAGGCTTAAAAGGGAACAGGTCTGGATGCAGAGACCCCAACGTTCTCTCTTCCAGTCAGCCTGACTTCCAGTTGTACAGTGACAATAACTCACTGCATGAAGAGACTGACTTGAATCAGGGTCAGCTCAGGGATCAAGAGAAGCACAGCCCTTTCTTTTTCCCTTCTGTTTCTCACTATATGCCCTTCTGGATAATTCACCCATGTTCTGTATTCCCTCTGGTTTTGCTCCCCTCAGGTCCCATGAGAAGTGGCCACCTCTGCTCCTAGGCTTGGGAACATTTAGCCTGTGGTGAATCGTTCTCTATTTTAGTTCAAAACCTACTGGTACCAGTTTCCTGGCTGCAAATTCTGCCTGCAAAAAAGGAAATTTATACCCACAGAATCTGTTGCCATGTAATGAGACCCAGGGTCAGGGGCTGTGGAGTGACAGAGGGCAAAGCTTACGGCAAACATCAGAACACAAGGAGATCAAAGGCCCTTCTCTTCTAAAATGCCTAGTAAGGATTGACTCTGCCACCCAGCCTGTCACATGAACCACCTCAGAATTAACTATCTTAGAAAAGAAAAAAAAATAAAATCTATCTGTACTAGGAATAAAGAAAAATATTAATTTCACTGGCAGCAGATGAAAGATGCCTGTGTAGCTGTGATCTAATGAAAGAATGAATTAAACAGTGGCTATAACGAGTGCTCTGAAAAATAACTTAAATGGATCATGATATGACTGGAGCTGTGATGGCAATTAATTATGTGCTGCTTCATGCAGGCCCTTCCTTGTGCCATTTAGCTCAAACGTGGTACTTAAAAAATACTTCAACATTTCTTTGTCCAGGGTACTGTGAGTAATTCATTATGAGACAAATATTATCTCCCAGGATCCTGAGATCATTCCTGCAGATTTCAGGGGATACAGATCTGTTACTGTGGGGCCTGAGCTCAGGGAGTAGCTGAGTAACAGTCTGAACATTAGCTACAATTTTGTTATCAAGAGGATGTAGATGTAGAACACTCAACCTCCAGATCAGGAGGACATGTCATCCCTAATCAATTAAAACTGGCCTGGCCAAAGTACTGCAAAATGTGTGGCTGGCCAAAGCCATTCTGAGTGTCACATTGGGTCTTGTGCTATTCCCATCACCTTCCCCTCAATCCTTCACTCAACAATTTTTATGTCCTTCCTTGCATTGACAGCCTCCCACCTTCTACTCTCAGAGCCCCGAGGTCTGTATGCAGTCACTGCCAAAAGGCTTCAATGTGGGACATCAGCTCTCTTTCTCCTGACAGTATGTGAGCCCTTGGCCTGTGGGGCTTTGGGAAGGGGCACTCTCCAAATTGCTGAGGGGGTGTGAAGGAAGTCCTTCAGGTGACTGAGTGGTGCATGAAACTCCTGTTGGGCCTGTGCTCAGGACCACATTTTACCTTGCACACAACTGGCGGCACAGAAAGGCAAAGCAACACAGCAGCTGCCAATTAACTCAGCCTAGCTGAGCTACAGGGAACATCCTCCTGTTGGATTCTAACATGCCAGTTAATCGTGGCTGCTTCCCTTTCTGTCAAGTCAGTCAGCTTCTTTGAGCTTTCAGACCCACACACTGATGTCATGAGGCTCTAATTAAGTCTACCCGCTTAGAAATTAAGAGGTAAATGGTTGAGATACAAACTCACATTTGTCAGTATTGATTTCATCTTTTAATTGAGGGGTGTAATGTATCTGTCTTTTCCATACAGGGCAAACATTTGTGCTCTGATTATATCTACCTGTCTTTCCCTAGATTAGTTGTGATGATGGGGGTGGTAGTGTGTCAGTGACAGAAATTACTTGCAGCTATACCTTTCAACTTACTTTAAATAGCAGTTTCACTATAAATTATTACCAGGGCTGTATTTTTAGTAGCTTTAAAAAGCTAATTAGCAACTAGAAACAAAAGGAGCTGTGAGCAGCCTGTGGCCACTGAGATCCCTCTAGCCGGTAAGCAAACACCTGCAGAGTGCAGGAGGACAGGACCTCTCTTAATTGCTCAGTGGAAGAGGCAGGGAGGTGGTGATGTGAAAGTGCAGGTAAAGGCAGTGAAGAGAAACATGCCCATGCACAGTGAAAAGGCAAGAGGAAGGCAGAACACTTAAAACAGAGGGACACAGAGGTTATCCCTCAATTCAGCTCTAAGCAAAACAGAGATCAAGCAGAATCGTCCCCTAACCAATTAACCTTGTATGCCATGGCTGCTTGGAGCAATGCTCTCCCTACTATTTAAGAGCCTTGGGAGGAAGTGGCATAGGGTTCAGAACTTCCTGAAAGCTCAGTCTGAAAAAGGAGAGTTTTTAGAGGCAAAAGACAAATACAACAAGCAAAGCAGTGACAGCAGCTTAGGCCTTACTTATGGAAATCCTCAATGCAGTGGATGTTGCCACCAGCATCCACAGTGAAGGGGATCCCATCCAGGCTGCGATGGCACATCACACAGGTGAAGCAGTGGGGGTGGTAGGCCTTCCCAGTGGCTCGGAGGATCCTTTCCATGATGGGCTTTGCACAGACACTGCACTGCTCCAGTGTATTCTGCAAAGAAAACATACACAACACATGTGAGCACCATCTCAGCAGGACACTTACAAAGGTCAGCTGGGCTGGAGGCTGCTGCGGGTCTGCTTGGAAGCTTTAGGTACCTTCTTTTCATTTCTTCTAGATAAAGTGCAGTACAGCCAACAGTTATCAAAGAGTATGATAACATGCACAGGGAGCACAGGGCCTGGGTCAAGCCTTTAGAACAGTGTGAGAACACAAACCAGAGCTTCTCTCAGCAGCTCTGACAAGTGATCAGAGATGGCTCATCAGGTGGGTTATCTGAGACACAGCAGCTTCTGTAGCCAGGAGCACATGAAGGAGTTGTGCAGCCAAAACTCCCGGGCTTTTGCCTCTGCACTGCCCAGTCAGAGTGAGCTTATGCAGCAGACTTCATTAGAGACAAGTTCCACAGAGGGCAGCGCTAAACTGAAGTGCAAACTCCTGGGGTTACACAGACACCCCCTAATTACTTTGCCAATGCAGATCCCATAAAAATATCTTTATCTGCCTTGTACAAAGATCTTGATCTTCCTCTCTCACCACAGAGAATACTGCTAAGTCTGGGCAGAGAACAAAGCAGTGGCTGCAAGGAAAGCATCTGCAAGGACAGGAGCTCAGGATGACTTAAATGCTTCATTTATCTCTGGCCCACAATGTTTGAGATAATGACTGTGAAATGCCAGCTCTGAGGCCATGATCCTTGCTGCACAGATTTTACATACTAACCTGCTCCTAAAGTGCTGGAGCCAAAAAAATTCCCACTTTTCAAGTGGGGTCCATTGAATGATTCATCTCATTTCAACCCTCACTTACCCTTGCAGTTAATTATAGAAATACCAAGATAATTTGGTTTCAGACGGTTGTCTGTGAGCCACACCAGCCCTTATGACACCAACTGGGTAACTCACCATTTCAAAACAAGCACTTTAAAAGACACATGCCATGAATGGATGGTGCAAACCACATAGATGCAAACAATAAATGTGATTTGGGTAATTTCACTGGACTTTAGAAAAGCAAACTTCACCTACTATTCTTGCTTGATGGACCTGAAGTTATCAAATAATGTTATCAATCAGTGTTTGCATCTTGGATGAGGTAGAAAAATTTATCATTACACTATTGATTATTATTTAGATAGACAGAAATAAGGGGGTGGGAAAATAAAGGAAAAAATCCAACAGGACAGAAATATAGAAAGCTGCTGAAAGGCAGATCTTGTTGACAAACACAGAAAGGCTAAAGTTCTGCTTCCTCATGCAACAAAATTCCCAGAGAAAGCAGTCCTTTGACTGCACTGTTATTGCTTCTTTGAGCCAGTGTTCTCAGGGGCAAGATCCACTCCTTACATGTGCAACTGAAATCTATTGTAAGGAGATGAATCACCCAGGAACTCAGAAGGTTCTACACTCTCATATTTGCTCTCAGACATTATCTCTGGGCTGCACGTCATGGGTAAGGTACAAACATAGAAATACATGGGTTCCTATCAGAGGATCAGAAGGATTGTTTTTGGAAAGGTCGATATGAAAAGTCCTGAATTTCAACCCGTATGAGAACTGCCTCATGCATTTGTAAGGAGAGCACAGCCAGACTGACATTGAATACAGGCTGGATTTTGCTTTATACCTTGTAATAATGGGCAGGAAAGAATGACTGCTGGCCTTTCTGTCTGGTTGCTGTCACCATCATCATCATTATAACGGTGGCTGGTATGCCAGAAAAAGCAAGGTCAATAATTTTCTCCATGGAGAAATAACCTGGCAGATTTACCATTTTGCTTTGCATAAGCAGATCACATCATCTCAGTCCGCATCCATGCGGTTCTCTGCGTTTTTCTGCCAAGGAGGGAGGGCAGGATACCTTTGGATACTGATGGAAGATTGTGCCATTTGTAAAGCATTTGCCATGAAACTTTCTGAACACAACCAGGTATGGAGCATTTGCCTCACCAAGTCACTGCTTGCCTCATTTCCAACAGTTGCCAACAACAGAGGCCAAAGTATGAGAACAGGGTAAGCAAAGCAGAAATTCCTTGGGATTTGCTTCCAGTCTCCACTGATTACTGGTTTAGGCACTTCCTGAGTCAGAGCTTGGTTTCCCCATACTTCGCCTCAAGTGGATGCTTCTCCCATAAACCCTCCTGACTGATTTTTGAATTCTGATAAATACTGATCCCCCACAACACGACCAGGAATTCTGTGGCTTACTTCCACGCTGGGGACTGATCTGTTCAGCAGTTCCCCCAGTCTGCTACTGCAGCCCACCCAGGACAGTGACCAGAGCAGGCACCTGCAGCAGCAATCCAAGCTGCAGAGGGGTCCGGCACCAAACAGCAAGGGCTGGAACTGCTCTCACCACAGGCCCAGTGTAACTCCCACACACATTTCGGGCACACAGAGTTTAAGCCCACAAGGGATCAGTACAACCATCCTGTCTGACACCCCATGTTAACACTGATTTTGGTGGAAACTTTGCAGTGACCATGACAGCAGGCAATCACCTGCTGGATCATTACCTTCTGAAAACACACATCTTCTTCTCCCAAATCTCAGCTCAGTCACAGTTTGACATTCTCACAGCTAAGTAAGACAAGCATTATAAATTAACCAACTCCTGATTAAGCCTTCTATACAACCTGAAAATCAGACCTGAGAAATGTATTCTTTTCATCCTTCCAAGTCTGTACCAGTAAGGAAAAACAAACTCATTAGTTTCAGACTCCAGCTCACTCCCTGTCTGGGAGTGTATTTGCTTAAGCCTCTCTCCTTGCTAGAACCCTGGCTGGCTCAGACCCTTCCCTTCAAGGTGTTACCAGATGATGCCAAAGGGAAAGCTTCCTTGATTCACACCCATTTGACATCAGGTTGCTGTAAGGCAGGATTTGGCCTGTGAAGCTACCAGGTTTTCTTTGATTCTCTAATCAGGTTATCCCACATGCCTAAGTGCTGCCCCAGCAGCTAACAACCTGCACAAAGGTATTTCTGCACATTATGGGAACAGCATCCCTGTAGGATTATAAGTTTGGCTTCTTGATTTTGCCCTCTTTCACAGTCAGTCTAACTCTCCTAGCTCCTCCTGGAGCTTTCAGACCTACAAAAAGCAAAACAAGATGAAGAAAAATGCCTAACAGGTCTATTTTCCTTCTTTTCTCTCCAGCTGTTGTTGCAAGCCTGCTCTGTAATCACCAAGTAGAGCTGAATGCATCTGATGAGCTACACTGAGAGCTAAGGCAAGGCACAAAAAGGAAAGATGAGAAACAGCTAGGAGACATCAGTCCTAGGGGTTGCGGTCACATTCATGTCATAAGAATATAAACCACAAATCTAGTGTGGGCTGAGGGTAAATTTACCATTCTTTTCCCATATTTTTGGCCAAGAGGCAGGGAGTGCCCTTGTGTCTCCAAATCCAACCAATTTTTTGGGGGTTTGAAAAGCATAGGGAAGGAGCCATCCATTTCCAAATGGAAGGCTGGCACAATGTTTAAGGCTGAGTCTGGGTCCATGTCTCTTGAGGGCAGAACATCCATGGCAAAGAAAAAGAATCTCACATGGGGAGAATAATGCACCCTAAATACCAAAAAGAAAAATAACCCCAAGCAAAGATACACTAAAACACAAAGAAAGAACTATAATGACCAGGACATCATAATCATCTTGCAAGTTAAAATTAAGAGACTTAAACATGTATAACACAATCAGTGGCAAAGTGGGAACAAGCTGCTTGGGAGCAAGCATCTAGCAAGTGGTGGTTGGAGTTGACCTTCCTAGAGCAATACTTGTCTCTTCAGAAACCACAGAAAGCCAAAGGGGGTTGCTCTGCAGATTTTAGGTTTAAACATGGGACACACAGTAAAAATTCTGACTGCTGGGAAAGACTTCTGCATTGCAAGAGCCACAGAAGGCTGGAGCTGGGGAGTGTTTGAGTCTACTCCTGAAAACTTTGTATCCCAGATGGCAAGGTGGGAGAGACTTTGGGGACCAGAGGTGCATTGACAGCCCAAGGGCTGCAGCTCATCCTGCTGCCCTAATGCTGCAGAGTATAACCCCTCCTAACCAAACCTGGGGCACAGCAGTAACTGACAACATCATGCCAGCACAAGGACTCTCCCACAATGACCCAGCAATGAGTGCAGAAGAAAAGCCGCACAGAATATTGCTTCTTCTGCATTGGTAATTCATCCCAAGCTCTAATGAACATAAATAATGTCTCCTGCACTCTGAACAGCAGAACGAGGAGAGCTCATGCACAGGGACATGAGCATGGTATTGCTTATTTTGCTGGGAGAAGGGAGGGAAGTTGCTGGAATAAATTACATTGGCAACCCATGCACAGGGACACAAACTCACTTTCTGTAAGCACTGCAGAAGAAACACATTTTTCGAAGCGACTGAGCAGAGGAGATGGTTTTGAGCTGCACGAATGAAATGTGACTGTTGTGCTAAAAACAGGCACATGGTCAAATGCTATAGTTGAACTGTAACTTAGTAAAGTGTGGTAAGTGACTTGCTTTAAATCTTGTGACTCCGTCCTTCATTTCCTCAGACAGCGAGGAGAGCAGAGCAGCAGACATTTTCCCCTTTGTGGGATATTTTTTGAGGCTTGAAAATGTTTCCATACTTAAGTGAAGACAGAACACTTTAATCTCAAGAAGCCTGGTGAATTTATAAACCTCAAATTAGATCAGGTCAATTGAAAAACTGCACTTCAAAATAATTGCAAATGGTTTCATTTAGGGTTTGGGTCTGAAAATATATAGTTGTATTATAAATAAAATATAAAGCAGACAGTGGTGGAGGGGTTAAGTGTCAAGATGTAATTTCAACACTTTCAAACACTTTTTTGGCATTATTTCTAAAAAAGGAAAACACGAAGGCTCCCCCAGCTGCTATCTCCACAGATGGGTTAAATCTTGGCAAACATAACATTTAAGTCACTAATAGCCAGCATGAAATTCCTTCCTGCATGTCTGAGGAGACAACTTGGGCATGAGTTAATCCTTCTCACTTCACCTGACCAGCTGGACACATCGTTAGCAGAGGGTGACACTCCCCTTCTTGCTGCTCTGAGGGTACTTTCAGCAGGGGACAGCACTGCAGAAGCACCTTGGCTAGTGACCTTCAGACCATGCTGCCATAGCTGCATCAGTGTGCTGGGGCAAGGGGTGTGACTGACCCTGACAGCCTAATTCAGACACAGTGCTGAGCAGTGAGGCTGTTCTTTAGATGGTACAGCTTGATTTACTGGGAGATGGAAAGGAAGATATGGGACTAAATTACATGGGCAATCCTGCAATGCTACCAGCATGCTGGGAATGGGGCTGAGCTGTGCTTACAGCTGCCCCTTGCACAGTGCAGACTCAGGCCCTGAGGTTACTGTATTCAGTGCCTTTCAAATCATTCTTCCATTCATCTCAGTTTTTAGTGGCTTTCCCAGCACAGTAGCAATACCGCGGCTGGCATGCTTCTCCTCTGCTGGAATTTGCTTTTCTTGTCAGGAAAACTGAATTCAGCTTTGTAGTTTTGGACTCCGAGCAGCTGGAGGTGAATCTGGCAGAAAGTCCTCCCAGCATACAGGATAGAGGAGTCCCTTCCCCTTGCCCTGTAACTATTAGAGAAAGGCTAGATGTATTTCATGGCTTGTGCTAGTAGCAAAGATAACAATGGCATGCAACTGAGTCCACAAATGTGCAACAGCAGAAAGGCCATGGCGAAAATGGAACAGTGCTTGAGAAATGCTTCTCAAATGATAAGCAGATGTCAAAATATGCTCTACAGTGAGAGGAGGAAGGAGCTCCATTTTTCTTATCAACTGAAGGCTGAGGGATGGCTTTGCCGTTGTCTGGAGCACATCAGAGGCTGCAGTGGAAACTGAGAGAAGGCTGCTGGGGCTGGCAGGCACACAAGCTGGCCATACTACCTGCAGACAGAATTATATGCTTAATGCTGACTGTAATTAATGTTTGGAGCAGCAGAGGCAGGGACTGGGTGACTACTCTGATGCTCAGTGCCAGTTTAGATAAGGCCTGCATCCCTTTCCAGCACCATCAAGCTGAGAGTGATGAAGGAATGTCAGAGTTAAAAATCTGCTCTGCATTATGCTCCATGTCTGACCACAGCCACATTGACTCCTTCCAGCTAAAAATCCACAAGAAGCCCCGTGTTGGAAATTACTTAACTAATTTCTGGCACTCAAAGCTACTCATCTTCTGTACATTCCTTGCTCTGACAACAGAGATCTTTGTCCCTTTAAAATGGCAGAGCCTATGAATGTAAGAAATGAGGGAATTGTCCTCTAAACTGGTAGGCTGGAAGATAAAATGCCTGGACTTCTGGGTTTTAAACCAAGTAGCTGCCATAGGCAAAGCATTCCCATGCTCTGTGCATGGCTGGCACATTTACAGGCATCCCCAGCCTGTAAATAAAATGGCTGTAGAAGTTACAAACCTCAGTGAGAAACTGGATATTGTTAAATTTCATAAATACTTGTGAAGTAGTCTGTGTGCCTAAATGGTCACTTAATGAAAACAAGATATTATTAACAGAAAACATTAAATTCCTTTTATCTGTAATAACTTGTACACATCTCAAAAATCAACTTTGGGTGGTGCACCACCAGAGCACAGCACCTGAGTTGTTATTCAGAATACTCCAATGTGGCTACAGCCATTTGCAAAAGTAAATTAGTAGTTTAATACTGGGGAAATGCTTCTAACTTACAGTTAACTTTAAAATAGCACAAAGAATAAAAAAGTCTATGCATATGAAATTTTTTCAGCAACAATAATTATAGCTGCATGGAATACTACAATAAGCCAAACAATTGAAAGCATCCTTAGCAATTGCTATGTAAAAGAACATTGTTAAATATCTTAGTAATCAGCTCCAGTCCCTTCAGTCATTTTCTAGTGAAGCTGCATTTCCAAACCTCCTCGCATCTTGTCTATTGCCACCAGAAAAGAATTGAAGCAGCACAATGTGCATTTTGGTGAGCAGAGCTCACTCTTGCTGCTAGCACTGCCATCACACCACACACCAGGTATGAACCACATGAAATTGGTCGCTCCGCACCAGGACTGCAACTGGCCCAGAAAACATCCAACCAAGAAGCTGGGACAGGCTTTTGGAGCACTGGAGAGAAAAACATCTGTAAAGCACAGCAGCACCAGCAGAGCAGAGGAGACGAGCCTGCCTTGGCAGGGAGGAATGATCTGATAAGACAGTTTCCATCTCTGACTCCTTCAATCCAAGGAGATCCTAAGTGCACGACCAGACCTTCACTCCAAGACATTGCATAATACAATGCCTGGCGCAAGATGCTGATTTTCGAAGATTTCTAACTTGAAGGAAATCCCTCAAAATCCCTCTCAGAATGTCAGAGGTAAACAGTTTGTTCAAGGCTCCTGCAGCTGAGGCGAACTGGCACAGAGCTACCACGGAAATCCCTGGGCTGTGTCGCACAACAGCAGCCGTGCCTCAGCAGATCAGTATTGCTTCACACACTGGGGTCCCTACCTAGGGAGAAACCAGCCCATGGTTTTGCCCAACACAGAGAGATGTGTTTGAGCATTTGTTAGGACTCTTTTTCCACTGAAGTGAACCTTGGTAGCTTTAAAAACTATATTATTCTATTATCTTTGTTCCTGAGGGACTGGGGGAATACTTGGCAGGTTTTGATAGCCTGTGCTTCTATCTGTTATTAACACCCACACATCAGGTGAGAGCACCTACAGACCACACATAACTGTGGAACAAAGTGCTGTGGGGGATAAAGCAAAGCTGTTCCTTATTCCCAAGCACTCCCAGCCTTTGTGCTGTTGATGTAGCTCTGCTTGCCTTACATGTTCTCACCACCAAGTTCCTCAAAACATGATGCGCCTGACCTTGCATGCCACCCTGGGGGTTTTGCCTAAATAAAGGTTCTGTCCTGTTGTGATTACTTTCTGCACAGGCAGCAGAATTACATGCAGCTGGGAGATGTGGCAAACATTGGGCAGATACACTCTCCTCCTTGTTTAGATAGAATTGTGGACAACAGAGAGATTTCAAGCTTAATTAGCAATACCAAGGAAGCTGTTAGAGAGGCATTTCAAACCGCTTGCAGTTTAAGCTGATTAGAACTTCGTGAAAACAAAACAAAATTGTGTAGCAAATTGTTAGGCTAAAATTCAAGTCAAACTGAACCGCATCAAAGGAAACAGAGAAGTGACTATCAGCAAGAAGTGGGCTTTTTTTCTTTTCTTTTGGTGAGGAATTTAATTTCATAGCCTTTAATAAGCCCAATGTTCCAATCCAAGCTTGCCACGCTGGCAAGAAGCTTAACCAAAATAACATTGGAACTCAGAGCTGACAGACCAAAGAGGCTATAAATTGGTCAAATCCGGGCACAATACAAGAAAAAAAATAGAAAATTCCATTCAATTTTCCTGTTTTAGAATTTTGATGTAACTGACCATTGACATGGAAATGTTATCTTGACCTTAACTGCTAAAGCTGACTTGCAGAGGAAAAAATGACTGAGACTCTGACATCTCAGTGGTTATTTATAGTTCACCTCACTCTCCTCTTTCTCAGTATTTTTACATTTGAAATGAGTTCTTGCCTGCCATGAGTTTTCTGAAGAACTGTTTGAGCAATGCAAGAATTTGTGACATAAAAACCATCAAGAAAATGGAACTTCATTGATTAAAATGGAAAACAAATTTCAGTTGGAAACTCTCATTAGTAAATTAGCATCCAGCAAAGCTGGGCTTGCTTTGGTTACAGATTGAACACTACAAGCCTTTTAACTACAACCCTTTTAAAGCTGGCTTTTTTTGCTTGCTGCGCTCTCCAAGAGAGATTTCCTGGAGAAACAAACAAAAAAAAAATAGGAGAAAGACAGGGCTACTGCTCGAGAGTCTGGGTTCTTCTAGAGTTTGTAAGGGGAAAAAAAAACAAAACAAAACAAAACAGAATCCTTCCCCTTCACTCCTTGAGAATAAAAACCCCTCATCTCTCTAAGCCACAAGGAAAGGCACACAGTCTATTTTCCTCTGCTTATTTCAAGTCACAGATAAGGGCATCTTTAAGTCACTTCTAATGGCTGCTAAATAAATTAAATATTCCAGCTGGATATAAGGTAGAACAGGAGCTGTTAAACTGGATTGCTCAAACAAAGAGAATTCAAAGCGTCTCCTGAAGATCTCATACAAGTTACAAGAGAAATTAATTTTTTCTAGTGGCAGGGGCAGAGCACTGGAAACTAAGGGTGTTTGTCTTCTGTCCTTGGTTCACCAGTGACTCAGAGAATAATTCCATTCTTTTCCTTCTCTGTTTTCACATTATCTATGGAGTGGCTTTAGTCAGCTATTAGTAGGTCTGCGATGCTCTGACAGAAGTCACATCTCTATTGCAAACACCAAAGTTGGCACCTGGAGCTACCAAGAAATAAACACCTCCCCAGACTGAAACAAAATGAAAACCCAAGCAAGAAGGTAATGAGATTTTGCACAGAATTTCATGGAGCTTTCACTGAAACACCTTTTGAGTGCAAGATAATGTTTTTTTTTCAGTGTATACGTGCAAGCTGTGAAATACAGGCCATTGCAGCAGTTCACTATAAAAATAGCTGCTTTTAATAGATAACGTAATCCAGTATAAAGCTTGGAAAAAAACTCCCCCAAAACTCTCACAGCACTTGGATGCTGCTGCTACCTAAACTGACAGTGAGAATATGATTTGCCCAAACCCATGATATGTTTCCTAAAGAGTTGCCAAATACATTTATGTCCTTGATGTGAGGAGAATGTCTTGGAGCCTTTGGGGCAGTGGGAGACTTATCTGTGATTGAAATATGAGGGCTGAAAGCTTTGTGGGTGCTCTGAGGTCTTTCCAAAGGGAGAAGAAGAGGGAGTTTCTTATTTCTTGAAGAAAGCCTCCTGAGTGAAATGTCTATTTTTAAAGACTGAAAGAACACTGGAAACTCACAGATAATCAACATTGGCCATTGTCAAGAATAAGAGAACCCAAAGTTTAGTGAGCCAATGTAAGGTGAGAACTGTACTATACTTTCCCCTCTCTACCCCAAGACTAGAAATTTCATCTTTTGGGGGGACAAGATTTCTTCAGAGGTTTGAATTGAATTATTTCCTGGAGCAACACCTCTTCTTCTGTCTAGAGTCAGACTCTAATTGGAAATAAATCCAGGCTGCTGACTAAGTCCAGGGTCAAATATGTCACCTACCAGGTACTGAAATTATTTTTAGATGCAATGACATCCCTATTCTTTTCATTCAGTTGACCTGGATGTTTGACTCGGTTCCTTGTCTGGGAAAGCAAGTTTGAGCCACCTGCTGAGATAAAAGTGACAAAGAAGGAAGGGATACAAAACCAGAAAATTGAGATAGCTATGTAAGAAGAGCCCAGATAAGGCATGGCACAGAAAAGAGAACTTCCCAAAGAAGTCAAGTGAGATGTGAGAAAAGCAAAAGCTGGAGACTGATGTTCCACCCTGGGAACTCATCCATCACCTTCCTTCCTCCACTGTGAGATAATCTCATCCACAAAGACAGAGATAGAGAAGATTATTTACATCAGTCCCTCTGCTTCTCCAGTCCACCTCTCAGGGTGCTTCTGCTGGAACTCAGCTTGCTGTACAGTTGGGAAAGAAAGGATGGCACATTATTCCTTCTAACCTTACAAAGAGAAACCCACTCAATAGATCAGATCCTTCCTTGAATAAGTGAAAAGTAAACCAGAAGCTTTGTGCTACTCTACTGTTCAAGATTCTGCTGTGGAAAGTTGGGCAGAAGAGTCCTTGCAACATAATTGTCTGCTGAGCTGATTCAACCTCTTGGCACTGTTCCTTTGCTCTCAATCTAGAAAAATTAGAGCTCCCTGAAATATAAAAATATTTTTCCTGTTTTGTACAGACAACATGGAGATTTGGATACAGAGATCTTGTATGGCAAAACCATTGTCATGCAAATAAGCTCAAGAGTTTCATCAAGAGCAGACAGGCATGTCTGAGTAGGTGGTAATTCTCTGGTGCTGCAGGGTTAGTCAAGGATGTTCAGAGCAAGAAACATGCACTCTAAAGTAATTTCTTTCCCTTTCATTACCATGAGAAATTTTGGATTAATTTAGAATATGAAGGACACTGGTCTGAGCTGTCAGAAAGGTTTATGTCAGAGCAGAGCAGACCAAAAATCAAGCTGACAGTTGGCATTTCTTTACCAGGTCTTTTACATCACTTGAGGAGGCTGCCCTGGATGTTATTTCAAGTTGAAAAGCACAGCAACTGAATGCTGTGCTAGTCAACTGTCAGTCCACAGTATTTACTAACCAGATTACTCCTGTGTTTGTGAAACCAACACCAAAGGCTTTCTGCCAAATATTACATTTAAAAAAAGAAACAACAGTTGAGAAAAGACCCAGCAAAACCCAAAGTGAATGGAGCTGCTGAAAAGAAGAGATTCACTTGGGCACACATCACCAGTACAACCTGCAGTGTCTTGGGACAGCGCTTAAGAATCAACAAGCAAAGCAGAGCAGCAATGGCAGGAGAGACCAACTTGTTCAACCTCACTGTTTTCCTAGTGACACAGTTACATAAGAGATATGCATTTATATAAACACACTGAATGTATAATAGATGTTATATAACATGTCCATTCTCAAGTCGAGAGCATCCTCCCAGTGTATGGACTCTTAGGCTGAAATCACAGTGGTTATGGAATATAGAGGAAAAAAACAACATTATTGCAGGATCATTCTGATTGGTAACTGTTCCATTCCATTATGGGGATTTTCTTTCCATAGCAGTGGAAAAGACCATGCTCCAGTGCTTCTCACAGTACTTTAAAAGGTCTGAGATCACCTGCATCAATGGTTGTTTCCCAATGTAACTGCTGAATTGCTCATTTCCATCCTAATACAACTTCCAACTTTCCTTTATGAGGACCAGAAGTTGCCATTTCCCCAACAAGAACGTCTGAACACTCAAAGTAATCTGACCCTCATGTTTTGCCAAGCAGCTCATGCAAAGTAAAACTGGACTACATCTTTCCATACACAGCTTCTGATTTAATGGACCTATAAGGAACAAAAGAAGGAAGGGCCACTCTTCATCGGGTTCTAACTATAGACCAGATCCAGGTGAAAACGGACAAGACAGCCTAGTATTAGCAGATGGCTCATGCATCTGAGTGATCCAGCTAATGCAGGCCATCAGGACAAGTGCTGGTGGTCTCCTAATGGGAGGATGACGTTTTATTGCTGCTCTGGTGGTGCAAAGTGGTCACTCCCCACATGCGCTGCCACACCAGCTTCCAACGATATGAGGGACAAGGACAGAGGGACTGGACTGGCAGTGAAGAGTGGGGAACAAAGAAGTTATCTAGGGCTTTCTGAGTCATTCTCTTTCTCAAAGTTTGCTGCTGGAGCAGCATAATCCAGCTCTGCCCTACCTGCAGATTTTCCTATGGAAAAGTTACTGTTGGCTTCTTCACAGGCAGCATGAGTCCAGTGAGCATTGTCCTGCCAGTTCTGCAAGGGCAGCTAAGGAGCCTTGCTGGAAATCTGGCCCCAGAGAGAAACAGCAGAGGAAAGCAGCCATTCCAGAAGCACATTATTAAGCCATCAGACCAGTAGCTACAGGATCCCCATGGAAAAGTTGATCCAGGCACTTTGTATAATTACTTGAGCCCTTCCAGTCATTTATTCCCCTTTGTGGTTGGCAGGGAAAGTCAGTATCTTCTGGAGCTGCAAAGTCATAGGGCTTTTTAAGAAGCCAGGTTTGTAGGTGAAGACATTTCCCTTTGCAAAACCTTTGCTGGAGCACACACTGCTCAGCAGCAATCCAGGCAAATGCAGCGAGTTCAAATGAGCATGGCATGCAGGCAAGTCTAAGCTTTCCATTTGCTTTACCTACATACGTTTTAACACTTACATTTTTAGATGAAGAGGCATAAAAATAGCTTAATTGTGCATATTGCCTACATTACTGCTGGACTCCACCTGTGGGAAGGAACTGGAGTTTAAGTTTTATTAAAGTTTCACAGGTTTCCAGGAGGTTCCTAATTATTCTGCGTGTTTTGTACAGTATTTCTGGCTCCAGGGTCTTTCTTCACTTTTCTGAAAGAAACCCAACACAAAAATATTTGAGCCGAGACCTGGAATGTGCGACTGAAAATAAGGCATTCACTCCAGGGTTCATCTCACCCCACATATTCCTGTTCTTACCAGGCTTTAGAAAGCACTTTGAGATCTGCTGGTAAGAAAATACTACCTGGATACCAAAGGCTTGTTATTGCCATTTAGTTCTCCTGCTTCCATGCACTTTAAACTCCACTGTTTGCCTGGCATTCCTGTGACTACAGATGGCTGTAGAATTGATCTTTTCAGGGCCTAAAGTAAGAATTAAATCCACTTTGGGTATAGCCCTCCTTTTAATGACTAAATGCTTAACAGTCACACAGTGCAAAGTGTTCTCAGGGATAGGGTGTTCTATATTTTAGGGTGGTTAATTCAAACCACCTTTTCTTAAAGACACTTCAAGCCAGCAGCTTGAGCTGGGGTTTGTTCAGCATCCTGGAAAAAAACAAAGCAGCCCATATTCTCTGACAGAGAAGACAAACCACAAGATAGCTGGAAAGAGGGCCAGTTTTTGAAAACAGCAACTTTTACCTCTTCTGACCTAGATAGCTGACCACCCCAAGCACAACCTCCAAGTCCTTTTCTTGTGCTGTTTGAACAAAGGCAGACAAATCTCCAGTGGCCATAAATCATCGTTCTTCATTGGTATCAGCTGGAGTTACTGACATCTGGACCTGCTGTGGCAGTGGTCTAACAGGAGGAATGTGTTAGCTAGTGCCATGTACAGAACACAAGGATCTTGTCAGAATGCTCTGTGCATGCTTCCCACCATGCTTGGGCTCCCTGCTCTCTTCTGGGAGCGTGACAAAAAGAAAACCAAACAAGGCATCACTCCTTCTACCCAAATCCACAGTTTGTGAGGTTCCTGGTGCTATACCAGCATTGTTTCTGTGCAGAATCCCTGGCAACTGATCCATTTAGGATTTTTAGCGATGTACAGGTTTGACTAAATCAACACTTCCATCGCAGCGCCCAGGCTTAGCCTGAACACATCAAGAGACACAGACTCACCACTTGCTAAGGCTCCCTTAGCTGGCTGTACAGAAAGCTCTGATCCTTCCTAAGGAAGGTGCTTAGCTGGATGAACCTCTACCTGCAGATAAAGCTGGTGTGTCAGAAGATGGTTTTGCTCCTGCATAAATAGACAGCCTCACAGCTGGGTGTGTTAAAACTGTTCTAGTTTAAATGAATTCAGGATGTTTCTCAGTCCATGCCTCTCCATTCCACTGCTCTGGCATCTTACTAATCCACTAATTTTATGAGCAGTTTTTTTTTTCTTTGTTATTAATAACAGACTACAGGTAAGTATTAAGTACTATCAGACATAACAGCTCTGCAGTACCACACTAGAAATCTGTTTCAGCCATGCTCAATCCCATGGTTTCTCTTGTAGGGACAGTTGCACTGGTCCCAAAGATGTGGCTGGGGGATGGTTTATCTCAGGGTAACATCACAGGGAGTCTTAAGCAGAAGCCATTAATAACCTGTGTGATTTAATTACATTTCAGGGTTTGTATAATGTGTGGAAGTTACTCCACACATTTATTATGAAATAAGAACTTCAGTGTACAAAATGTTTTTCAGAAAGTCTTAAGAACTGCTTCAACAGGAGAAAAAACTGCTTTACCTTACTACACTCCACCAAGCCCCTGGAAAGCAACAAGCTCACTCTGGCTGTTATTCTATAGATTATATGAAATATCTACATGACATTTTCAAAGCTACTGGTCAAGTCTATGTCTGCAGTAAGTAAAGGGCTCAGAATCACCACGCAGAGATGACCCTAGGGCTAAAAGCATAGAGAGAGCTTGAAGACTGACTATTCCCCAAAAGACAAAACTGCTGTGTAAAAGAAAGTGCAGTCTTAATGTTAGAGCTTTCACAAATAGAACCAGGAGAAAAAGATGTGAATGTTCCCTTGGGAAGCAAGTGGGAAGCATCTGCAACAGCTGATACTGAGTTAGGGGAACCTCTGAAACTAATCTGAGGCAGTTTTGTGCATCTGTATATCTATTTCTTAAGCCTAAACTTTATAAAGCTTTTAAATTATTCAGTGTCTATTGGATGTTACAGTTACTTGCTGTAATTTTAACACAGTTTGAATTAATGTTGATGATATTACAATAAGTACCTGACATGGAGTACCAGGAGTCCCCTCTGTCAATAATACACTGCTGCAGAGAAAAGAACTTGCTAGCCTAGGAGATGGGAAGGTGCAGAAGAGAAATCCAGCTAGAAGCTCCCAGCACCCCAAGACCATGGCCATCCAGTCAGCTAAGCCCTCTGAAGTCACTCCATGCAAGTCTCAATGAACAAACAATTAACATCAACCCCTTGCTCAGGAATGTATCACTAAGGCACAGTGTAGCAACTACAGCAGAGCAAAAAATAGACATAAGGCAATGAAGAATTCAGAGAGAAGCCAGGGCTGTGAGATTTTGACCTAGAACTGTGTTCAAATAGCTCAGGCTCTTGCTACTTTAAGTTAATCAGATTTCTTCTTTCCTTCCTCCTCCTTTAGGGTACCCTCAACTGTTTTGGCACATTTGAGGCCAGCAAGACAGCCTCAATTCTGGATTCTGGATCTAGGAACTAAGGAAGCACCAAGGGGAAGGAATGCCAGGCAAGAGGAGGAAAAAGGCATTTCCAAGTTGGCTCCCAGAACCCTGACATTAGAGTACCAGAGGTAACTGAAGTGCCAGGAAAACATCTCAGGGAGTGTGGACAGAAAACCCCGTGCTGAACACAGCTCTGGCAGCCTGGCCATGCCACCCCAAATACCTGGTGTCACAGAGGAGAACAGGGTAGCTAACCTGCCCATCCATATCCTATATGGGGTAAAAGCAGCATTATAAGGGTCATTTCTCACACCAGGACCTCCTCTCTTTGAGGCAGACCAAGAATTCCTTTTCTTGGCAGACTTGTGAAGGACTCTTTACATTTTCCTCCTCCTTTCCAACAGGGGCTGCCGTTTGACACACACAGCTGACACATCACCCACACATACCCCTCAGCTTTGTAAATCCCATCTAGCAACATGTTAGCTCAGACATGCAAGATGAACTCAATTCAGGATGGAAGGAAAGTGACAACAGGAAACCCCGTTTTTAAAACCTTTGGCAAGGATTTCAGAGGGTAGGGTAATCTCTACTGTATGCTTTTATATGGCAGGATATTTTCCAAAATTACTTGTGTTTTAGATCCCATTCACTTCTTAAAAAAATATTTTTTCCACCAAAACCTGCTGAAAGAGAAATCTACTGCAGAAAGGGGCAGCTGCACCTTGCAGATATGCACAGCTGACGATCTTTTATGTAAGACTCCCCCTGACTGTGTGGAGAGCTGTTAAGATGTCAGATCATGGTTTGTTGCTCTCAGGGAGGCTGCTGCAGCACTCAGTCAGAACAAGTTTACGTCTTGGAGGAATTAATTTGTCTGAATAATGTCATCCTGGTTAAACAAAATGTTAGGGAAAATATTGCAGCGTTCTGGTGCACCTCCCTGAACTGATGCCTATATATGGGGATTAGCCAGCATGAAAGGGATCCTGCTGAGTCAAACTGGATTATAGCAGTATTATTTTATAGAGACAGTAGAAAAGAGGAGGGAGGAAGGAGCTAGGGAAATCTAGCTCCTTCAGCTATTTGACATGTTAAAGCAAATAGCATAGATGTGAAAATGCTGCTTGCTTACACAAGTGCATCAGAGCCAGGTCAGCTGACAGCATTAACCCAAAAAAAAAGTTTTTACCCCTTTTAGCCCTTCAAGCAATGCAGCTCCCAGAAAGCAGGGTGGACTCCTATGCTTTCTCAGGCATCAGGAGATGTCCTTGTGTTCCCATGCTGGCACCCTGGCAGTGGTGGCAATGTTCCTTACATGGGGAGGGTGTCCTGGAGAGCTTTGCCAGGCCTTCCCAATTGCCCAAGCAGCATGTAAGGGGGCAAATGAGCTTGCAGATTCAGCTCTCAGAGCCCCTGGGGAGCTGGTGCAGATGGCAGGAAGGGAAAACATGTAGGTTTTCAATAAAGTCCCTGAGATGCCTCCATTTATCATCACCAGGCACTCACACAATCATTTATGTGGTGATTGTTCAATGCTGGCTGGAGACTCAGGGCTGGTGGCAATTCACAAATGGGACATGTCCTTGTACATCTTGTTTGCAGAGCTGGATCTGCAGTGTATTCTTCGAACATGCCTGGAGGGCTGATGTCCTCTCTCTCTCTCCAGCAAACAGCTTGACCTTACAGTAATGGCATCAATTCTGCCTGTCTTGTTCTAGCCCAGCAAATATTAACCTGTGCAAATAAGAGATGCCCTAAACCAACCCCCTGCACCCTGCAGTGCAGGGACACAAGACTGGGTGAATATCCTACACATGAAGTCCGTGAACAGTGCAGAGGACCCAAGGGTGGGTGAAGACCTCTCCACAATTATGTCATTAAAGGACAGACCCTATTTAAGCACACAAAAGCAGCAAAACTCAGGCAGAGGAAGAGGTGGCACATTTTAGGCCAGGAGTTGTCACAGTATGAGGCAAGGCCTGTGCCTCTCTTCATAATGCATCTATTCAGTACTGCTGGTCTTGGTGGATCAAAACCCCTGTGCCTGCTCCCCCTGGGAAGTGTCAGTCTAACTGAGTGTGGTGGATTGTGCTAAAAGTTGTGCTTTGCAACACTGAGCTGAAGACTGCTGTGGTAGCAGTGGAAAAACATTCCTCCATCCTTCACTGCCCAATGCCAGAATATCCAGTGCAATGCTATGCTAGTCAGAGTATACAAACACATGGTTTGAAGGAAAAATTCAAAAGGATTTGAGTCATGGGAGTATAAAAAAATTCTCAAAAAACCAAAGAGAACATATCAGTCATGTTGTAACTTGGAAAGCCAAAATTTCCTCCCAAAGACAGCAGTGATGCTGTTTCCAAGATTCCAGGACGCATCTCTCTCTGGAGCTAATAGAGACATGTTTTTTAATCCAAGTTTCAAGCCCAGTGAAACCCATTTCTGACAATAAGAACCTAGCCAGCTGAAGATATCACACCATGCCTTCCAAACCCACCTTTTTGATCACAGGTAGCATTGTAGTCTGTCCAGCTCACCCCTCCAGCACTGCCATGCCCATCATGGTGCCCACTGCACACCTCCCCTGGATTAGGGCCATTTTCCACCCCCTTTTTGCAGTCATCTGTATTATTGTGTTTTTCCAAGTGGGAAGATGGAGCAAGCTGGGAACACAAGTGCAGTCCTGACCCACATCATCCGAATGAACACTTCCATCCCTGCCTTGACCCTCTCTGGCACATCTCAGGGTATTTTCTGCATGCTGGCTTCAGCTGGAGCTGCAACAAGAGCTCTTCTGGAGCCGTCTTTGCTGTCACATCTCCCTTACGGTCTAAGAAAGGGCAGTTTTGGTTTTGCCCTCCAGCTGAGGCAGTTTCAGAGCTTGGGTCCACTCATCTCCAGGGCCCATTTCCTAACTACTTAAAACCACCTGGGCATATTGCAACTCAACTTTCTCTTCCTGGCTGCATCAGAGAAAATGGTCAGAACTGCCTTTTCTGGTGGAGTCAGTCCTGAATGAGAGTGAATTAGAGCATGACTAAACAACCAGGCCATGTGGGAGCTATAGGTGGAAGAAAACCTACTTTCTAGGTACTCAGATGCTGCTTGCCTTAAATACACTGAGCAAAGGTGACACCAGCACTGGAGTGATTGCAAGAGTTGTTGGTAGGGCTGGTTAAAATATCCTTCCCTAGGAGGGAGGCATCAATAACTCTCCACCATCACTCCCCAGGCACACGCATGTCAGCCCAAGCACGTGGCTTGTAGCGAGATGAAGTTATCTGGGATGAATTCCACCACAAGCATCAGACCCATTTAACAGCAATCCCCTTGTGCTCCCTTAAAGAAATAGCAGTAAAAACCAAAACAACCCCCCGCACTCCCTGTGTGTAAACATCAGCAAAAACTAAGTAGTTTAATATATTTTGCAAAAGTAAAACCAGAGTAACTGCTCTGCCTCCAACACATCAGGAACATATTATTACCACATTGTCTTCAGTGATTATTCAAGCAATGCATTTAAATGTTCAGGGAGAAGAATGTGTGTTAAAATATTGTTATGTAACACAGGGAAAATGACTAATTCTGCCCTTGATCTTTTCCTATTTTGCTCCAAGTAAGAGTCATTAGAACTCATTCTCTGGTCGAAGTAGCAGCACGGCCGAATTCTGACCCAATTCCCCTGGTGGCTTTTACAGTGGGCTGATCCTATCCCAGGCAGCTGAGCTGTTCCAGAATTACTGAGCATAACTGTCTTCTGAATCAGTCCTCCAGGGCTGCACTTTTCCAAAGACAGGTGGAATAAACAATGCACATTTCTCCATGCTCACTGCTGATGGAGGTCAGAGATCATTTACTTCCCGTTCCTCATGACTTGTGAGGAGTCTGGAGCCTTACCCGTGAGCCAAGTGGGGCCAGCTCCATCCAGCAGTTGTGTGCATACTCCAGCAACTGCTGATTCACAGAGTGGGATTGCTACATGAATTCCTCTCCTGACAGCAGATGCAGAAGATGAAGACCTGTTCTGTGTATCCGTACTTTCAGTCCATTTGCATCAACAGTATACATACAAGACAAATAGACCTCTCTGCTGTTACAGACAGCTATGAAAAACTAATATTTTTCTATCCTAGTGGAAAAATTAAATAAAACAACAAGCAACAGTTACAAAAAAAGAAAATCAGAGTTGGAAATTTTTCCATAGCCTTTTTTAAGTTGTGACCCAATCCAACTTGTATTGGACTGAAATGTGCCCTACATGTACAGAAAGAAGGTGCCACTGACCTTGGGCTGTATTCAGAGAAGAGTTCTAGTTACATCCAGTAAGAAAAAACAATGTTTTTTAAAGCTCCAGAAAGGCCCCTGACTTCCTCTCCTAAAAGAAAATTTTGCATAGGAAATGCCTAATCCTGCCACACTTTTGAGAATCAGTTTTTCTCTAGTGGGAAGGAAAAAAAAAGAAAATCTGTTCTTGGGGTTTCTTTTAGATTCCAGTCTTCAAAGCATGTGATTTAAGATTTTCATTTTGGGGAATAACTGGGGTGAAAACAGAAGTTCTCAATGATCTTCAGCTGAAATCCATTTCTTGGGCAACTTTCTCCCTAAGTCACTGGAGAGGCAGGGGTGGGTTTTAGCTCTCACAGGGCTGTGTTACCCCATCAGGTGATATATCACAGCTCAAGTATCTGCAGTCCTGATCAGGCTGGGATTGGTTTTTTATCCTTCCTATAACCTCCAACTAAGAGCATAATACTGTGCATGATTAGATAGGCTGGACAAGTCTATATCTTGCTTAGCTTAGAGTTAAGAGGGAGAAAATTTATTGAAATCAAGTATTTGGGATTTATCCAGATATTTCCACAGCCAGAATCCAGCACCTTTGGGGCCAACCCTATAACACTGTCTCCCTTTTCCTAAGATTGAGGTTTAAAGGCACTTGTGAAGCTCATCACTGCATTAGCCCACACCAGTGAGATTTACCCAATCTGCCACAGAGATCCTAATTGTCACCCACTGGACACCTGATACAACATTTCTGATACTTTTAATTAAGCACACCCAAAATAAAATTACCAGCTCAGTCCTCAGTGAGTCTGACCTGAAACCGTGTCCCTTCAGTGACAGTGAGGGCTGCTCTAATTGAAGGAAAATGCATCAGCTTGCTAAGGGATGGTGAGGCAGAAAGTCCCTGGCCATACCAGGAAGTTCTGGAAGGTAAACAAGGCTCCTTCTCCAGCTAGAGCACCAGGGCTTATTTTGCAATTAGGCAAAAGAAGATAAAGGGACAAGCAAATTTCCTGCTGTGATGGGGCATTTGCAATGCAGTCCCTATAACTGCATCTCATTCCTAGCAGTACCAGTCTACACAGCCCTGGGTTATTATGTAGTGTCTTGGACTGCTTAGAGGTAATAAGCATTCACTGAAAATGGACTGCTATTAGCCACTGGCAAAAGCTGATTATAATAGTGCCAGCACTGGAATATGTTTTCCACCCATTTACAAGAGGAGTAAAATAACAGGAGGGGAAAAAAAAATCACATTTGCCAGTGTTTGGAGCGTAGTGTGCTCTACATACAATTATCGAGAGAATGACAGGAAATTGACCCATTTACTCAGAAAAGTTCCTATCGTGTTCTGCACTATTTCATTTCATGCCCATTTGAGAACAAGTCATTTCTCTTCAGGGCAGAAGATAAATTGTCAGCTCGTACACACATCTCTTTCCATTGCCAGGCACAAAAATATCACAAAGAAACATTTTCCTGCCCTCTGCTTAATTTTCTTCTTCTTCTTCATCTGCTCTAATAAATGGTGCTAACTATAAAAGTCAACAGACTGTAAATAAACTCTATTCTATTCCTTCCTTACCTTATGATTGATTTTTGGATATAATGTATTCCACCCACAAGGTCTCTTGTCTGATTCAACTGCTTTTCTCAGCACCAAAGAAAAATCAGATAACCTCGGTAGAATAGCTTCATGTAAAAACAGAAACATTTGGCAACTACAGTTTTCCTAATGGCACGCTGCAGCACAGGCTATAGAGCACATCAGTGCCCAGCTCTGTGTCAGCACAGGAAGAGTTCTGGGTATTTAGGCTGCCAGCAGGGCCATTTCAGAAACAGCAGCAGGAGATGGTGCTTACGGACACCTTGGACAGGGCGTGGGGAAGTCCCAAGCTGAAGTTCCCAGCTTGGACTTACTCTGCCCATTTGAGCCAACCACTTCTCCTCTCTGAATGTGCTTGACAGATGGATCACCATCATGGATAGGAAATTCACATAAAAATTGCTCTCTTCAGGACCCAGAGACCTGAAGACAGCAAGGTCCATGGGGAGAGGCAGCTTGTGCATGTAAGAAGAAAAAAGAACATCATGGAAACACCTCTATCTACAGCCTAAGCTCAGGTTTCTAGAGAACTGAGCTTGCTGTTCCTGCTCCATTCAAGCAGCAGTGCTCAGCTCTGGTTAATATCAAGGAGATCAATCAGCAGAGAATCCCATGGCATCCCCGTTGGAAGTGCCAGCAGTCTGGGTTTGCAAGAACACAGGTGTCTCCTGTGCTGTACAGCTGGAGAACTGCTAATGTAAGGATGAGCCTGGGGCACAGAGGAGCCAGCATGGCAGTAATTCTGTACTCCCCAACTCCTGTCAGATCTATCAAACACCATTCCAGGCCACAGCTGGTTTCTCACACCAGTTTCCTGAGGTTTAAATTAGAGCAGCTCCACAAACCTCCAGTTCACACTTTTCCTGCAGCTGGCACATTGGCCAGCACACCCCAGCTTATGCTTCAGCCCTTGCTCTGCAAGGTGCAACTTCTTTCACATGCCCAAGTGCTGAACAAGACACGGCTCATTTGCTCTGGAACTTTTATTCAATCTCATCATTTAACACTGTTCTTTCAGCTGAATAGTAGCTTCCCTGTGCTCTTCCATCCTGGAGCATCATTTCTAGGAGTGAAAATTACCAATCATTTGGAGCAGGAAATGAGATGGAGAAAGGAGCTCAGAGCCAGAACCAGCCTCAGTAGTTGCAGCACTCTATTCCTGTACTGACCACAGCAAAACTCATGTTTCGCAGAGAAACCAGGCATGGAAAGTGTTATTAGGGCTTTGACTATGATGGAGATATGGAATAGAAATATGCAGAATATCAGCTTGGGAAGTGCAAAAGAAAGAACAGCCTTTCTTCACAAACAAGCAAAATATTCAAGGTTCTGCTAATTCACATCTGGACTACTTCCCCTCTCCCCCCTCAAAAGGGATTAGCAGAATAACAAAAGGAGGAATTTCCAGGTCAAGAATCATATGGAAATTATAGTCAAAACCAAATTGTTTGGATCTGGTCTTTGTCTCAGGGAAAAGCTGTTTGCTCCTGCTTAGTGCAGAACTGAGCCTCTGAAACCCAGAGTCTGCACATGCCGACAGGGAATGTGAAAAAGAAGGAGAGAGAAATAAAACAGCTCCCTACCTCACAGTGAGAGGGTTTTGTTCCTCTCTGGCCAATAGTACGGACATCTAGACATGTGTAAGAGAACAACAGAGATCATTACCTGCTGGGGAATAGGATTGCTATTCCCTCTGTGAGGGCAGCCAGATTCAAGCAACTCCCTAGGAACAACAGTAGAAGCATTAAGAGACACTTTTTTACCTTCCTGTCTTCATCAGCTAGGGAAAGAATTTCCTGTGGCTAATTACACATTTTAGCACCAAGGTAGTGATTGTCCTCTAACTGCAAACATTTGCCTCCAGCCTGGGGGAGAGCCCAGCTCTGACCACAGCTCCTTGGGCACTGGCACTGGGCAGACAGGACAGGATGGTGGTCCCTCACCTCCAGCCCCAGCACACACAGCCATGGGAACATGACCATTTCTGAAACAGGATCCAGCACTGGAGGTGCCAGCTCCTGACTGTGTGCAGCCTCCTGCTATGTGCCAACCCCATCCAGTCCTCTGCCCAGCTGCCCACCCTGCCTGATCAAAGCCCGCAGAGGCCTTTGGGTCTGTTACCAGGAGCTGAACTCTTCCCTTAAGGTCAGATTCAAAGCCCACCACTCCACATATCCGTGGCAATCTTCCCACTGATGGGATAGAGCTCCAGTTTTCAATCAGGTAACAGCTTGCTGCTTACCCACAGACCAGGCTCAGTGGGCTCACTCTTGGTCCCTCAGAAGACAACCAAATTCTTCCTAACATTGAGAAAAAGGAGACAGGGCTCTTCAAATCCCCACTCCCTCACCTTGCTTCCTATTCCTTTGTTTATAAGTGCTGAAGTATGAGGTTCATATTAATGCCATAGCCCTGAAGTTCTGTTGAATGCCACCCAAGGGTGAGACCAGGGATGTGACCCATACACCACCTGGGCAGGAGGAAACTCCCTCGCACAGCTGGGGGAAATTTGCCTTCAACTTCCCACCTCACTTCATACATAAATTTCCATATTCTCTCCACAAAAAAAAAAAAAAGAAGGAAGGAAAACAAATATCTTCCTCTGCCAATACATACATGTGTACACATGCACAAATACTTAGGAAAAATTGAAGAATCTGTAGATGGAGGGGTTAGTGCCAGATTTTAAAATTATTAAACATTATGTACAAAGAAAACATAATGAGCTCCTACGGGATGTAGAAAAAATTACCCATGAATGAGAGGAAAATGGATAACCACTCCTGGGTTTGCCACTGGTGAATTATTTAATCATCACTCCCCAGCAGATGGAATATATTTATCTACCCCATTGGAGCACACTTTGCAATTGATTTATACTGCTTTAAAATATGATTATTTATTTAAAAAATAAACAAGGTAACCACATGGGAAAAGGGAAGGAAACAAGTTTAGAGGGGGGAAAAGTATGGTTTGTGCTTTTCAGTTAATTTTAGGGAATTTCCACTAAAATTAACTTGAATCTTCCTTACTTTAAAAAACAGAAAGTGAAAATTCTTTTGATCAAGCCAGTCTAGATTCTTCACACACTCAAGAGGATCACTTTGTGAGATGGGGTCTATGTCTCATGTCTTTCATTAGCCCCGTTGTCTTGGGCACCACACATCACATTCAGCTCCTATTAATTTTAAAGAAAATATTTAAATTTGGATCAGTGGGAACAGGCCCACAACTTAGACTAATTTGTTTTATGGGATCCAGTCCCTTATCTAAGTCAGAGTGACTCTAACCCATGGCTCAAACAGCACTCAGCCTTGCCATTTAATTAGCTACTTATTCTGAAATGCAAAGTGTGCCATTTAGCAAAGTTTGAAAACGCAAAAGGAACCCTTTAGTACCGTGTAAGTGCATAAGTGAACTGCCTGCTTCCAAAATTAAAGTCGCAGTTGTGAGCAAAAGGCTCTGCCCACTCAACAGCAAAGTGTGTTTCTGATAATTGGAGACTGATTTGGACAAACCTGAGGGAAGGTCCACAAGAGGAAGGAATACCTTTTCTGGGCAAATGCCAAATCATTTCAAATTGAATTCAGGCTTCCAGATTCCTCCTCTGCAAGTCTGTGTGCATATACAGGTACACATTAGCCATGGAGGGCTGCACAGAAACTCTATTACCACAGATGTTTTTAGGAGCTGGAAATATCTGGGAGGGGGAAGGTCAAGAGAAACCCTGCAGTGTAACACAAGCTTCCATACTTTGCCCAAAGAAAGCAAAAAAAACCAACCCCAAGCCCTAAACCACTGCTCCCTCACCAAAGAAAAAACTACTTGCTGTTGGTGAAACTTCACAAGTTTTTCAACAATCCATTCTGATTTTCTTTAAAACCAGTGAAGTTTATTTATATATCTCAAATGTGAAGAGCCCCATGGTGCACCCATCAATGGTTATTGGAGATGTAACATTTTCTGAAGCGACTAAACAATTACATGACTTACTACTAAGAGTTTAAGTCTCATTGTCAAGAGTGGGTTAGCAAACAAAAGGAGCCAATTCCTCAGTCATTTATGTGCTTTTGAAAAAGTTTATCTGGGTCCTGATGTTATTTTGTCTCTCACACCTTGTTTCCCCTTCCCAGACCAAAAAAATCTGCAACAAACATTAATCAAGAATAGGTATTTTGTATAAGATTTCACCTTAAAAAAATAGAAACCTAATAGACTAAAATCCAGCTGCAGGCATGGATGTCAGTGTTTTACCAGCCAGCTAGTTCAGCAAAAGGGCTGCTCTATAAATAATCCAGTATAGTGAATGCTATACATCTTTGAAGTAAAAATGGACTACTAGAATACTCTTACTTAGTTCAGGTTGAGGAGAGCAAATCAATGTGCCCTCCTTACTAGGAAAAGGCTCAAACACAGGCAAATCCTCTCTTGAACTGGGAGTGCTGCACTTCCAGCAAAAAATCCAAACTGACCTCTGCAATCTCAACATCCTGGAAGAGTAAAAGCAAATTCATTGTGTATTATTTCTGGAAAGAGAGAGATCAGATTTCCAATATTACTTCCACCCCAACAATCCAACACATGAAGACAGACAGTACAGATGTGCACAGATGTCTCTGGTGGGATGTGGACAAGGGAGCCAAGTCCTCCCTACATCCTACTGAGACAGAAAGATGGAAATGTCAAACACCTTGTGCAGTTATGCACTCGTTTATTTTAAAGACAGAAGGGATTAAATACATCTACATAAAGGAAAGAAAAAGTGTTTAAACAACAATAAAAAAAAGATTTAGTGGCATTAATAAAGAACTCCCTTAAACCAGCATGTCACCATTAAAGTAATTAATAGGGCATGCAAGACATTTCAGTGGAAAGTGAGCAGTGCTCACATTAGAGCCTTTAAAGTTTCCACATGACCTCAAGACAGACTACGGCATTCCTGTGCAAAAGTACCCTCTAAAAAAGAGATGGGGGCACTCAAGTCTATAAAAGAGTGATTTTAAAATTTAAATGATATGGTCTAAGTCTGAAATGCAAAGGTTAAGGGAATATTAGAAGGGCAATAATTCTATCTGATTAAACTTTTATCTAAAGTGACAATAAAATGTTCAAAATGAATTAAGGACTTTATTAACAGATGCAGAGGCTCTATAAAAAGAGTTTGAAATCTAAGTACCAGAGAGGAGAGGTTTTATTTTTTTTTGTCTGGATGGAGGTGATATTACTATAAAACTTTAATCTTATTGCCATGCCACAGTGAAAGTAAAACTGTCAGAGGTAATACAGCAAATCAAGACTGCTTTCTCTCCCTGCTCTGTTGCAAGGGCCTCTTTCCAGAATATAAGAATATGCATGTTCTGTGTATGGCATTGTTCCTATAGGTGACAGACACGTGGACAGGTTATGGGCTGATGATTCACCTGGGCTTCTGCTGGTTGCAACAGTCCCAAGGTGGTAAGTACAGGGAAATTATATGGACCATTTCAAATCAGTACTTAGCCAAAACTGGTGCTGTGTCACCAGGGACTCTAGAGAACATTTCAGCCTCTCCAAAACAGAATTCACTCTTTCAGGACAGTTTTAGACATTTTACTTGTTTATTAGTACCTGTATGTAGTAAGAGGATAGCAATTTCCAAGCCCTTGAACAAAGGCATTTCACTACTTTAGAATGATCAAATTTAAGCCAGCCATAAACCTGTGGAATAGGATAAAAAAACCAAGACTTTTTCTGAAAATTATTGCTAAATGCTAGATGTGATTTAGAGCATGGCTCAGCTCCATCAGGGCCTTTAGCAGCCATGATTTCGGCCATCACTAATTTTCCCTTCTGTTTTGCTGCTGCTAAATTCTGGTAACTTGGTTGCCTTGGTGATGGCTGCAGTGCCTGTGGGAGATGCACTGGAAGACATCCTGCTAAGTGGTTTGGCTTTTCTGGGAACTCTTGAGCCTTTTGCATGTTGGCAGGAATGCTGTGATGGCCACCTGTGCCTGTTCCACCACCCTCTTACCCTTCAGTGCCAGCACTGGGCACAACCTGGCCCCCAGCCTGCCCCTGTCACACCCTCCACGGGAGGACCCAGGGCTCAACCTCTCTCAGCCCCCACAAAGCCCCATCATGCTACAGCTGCCCCCATTCCCTGCTGAGGAGCCCTAAAGGCACCTTTGGGGTTTCCCACATCCTCCTTTGGCCCTGCAGCATCCACAAGAAAAGCACAGCTCCTCAGAAGAGCAATCGACTGCAAATTGCCAGGGAATCTAGGATGTCAAACAAATATTTTTCTTTTCACAACAGAACATAAATATTTGGCAGCACATTTAATTTAAAAAGTCTAGAAGTTACTCAAAGAGATTGGCGAACATTGCTATGATGTTCGTTTGCTTCCTAAAATGTGACCAGTCACAGATGGCTTGCTGTAGGAAATATTAAATAAATTTTAAAGTGTTGTCTGGCTTGAACACAGATTGCATTTACACAGATATCTTTGTTGGTGGGATGCCAAGATGGTGTATTGGTTCAAACATGACCTTAAACAAAAAACTACCTTATCAGGAGCTAATGGAATATTCATACTTAAAATCTCAATGCCTGATAACATCTGAGAATTAATTTACATTTCACCACTGTTATCTTTCCCCCCCTCTTTCTGTATTTCCGTTCACAAACAATGGAAAGTATCTGGGTTTGGTCAGCAGCAACTTTTAGGTTTTGGGCATAATAACCATTACTTTTTACATCACTGAAGCAGTTGAAAAAACTCCTACCGGAAAAAGGTTAAGTGACAGGAGAATCTGGAAGGCCACTCAGTGTTAAAGAGTCAAACAGCAAGGATGCAAATACAATGAGCTGCAGCATTAAACACATTAGTAGACTAACTGCAGCAAGAAAATAAAAATCAAAACAATACAAAGATTTTTTTCGATGGCCAGCATCTGCAGGAGTACATTCCTATAGCAACTAAAGACTATCGAATCTGTGCTCTATAACCTCACACCAAAGAGGTCACAAAGATTCTTGGTTTGTTTCTTTCCATAAAGCTCTATTTTTAACAAGAACAAAAACCTTTGAAACATAGGCATGTAACAAGAATGGCCACCAGTTTCTAACTGCCTGCACTTCCTGCACTGCCTCAGAGAACTGCGTGGCTAGTCTGCTTTGACACTTACAGCATCAGGTTGGTGTGGAAAACCTCCATGGTGCTTCTGTGTCAAATGTTTGTCAGGAAACAGCAGCCAGGGAAAAGCAGGGACAAGCTGTGCAGATTTTGTCACTCATTTTCAGCAATCCAGATGCCCCATGAGTTCCATGCTCACTGACATGCACGGTGCCATCCCTGCCTAACCCCGACAGAGGCATGGCAGAGATGGGTGCACGCTGCGGGACCTCACTGACCACAGCAACCTCTCAGCTCCTGTGAAGGCTGCTACCTACCAGTGCACAATTATCTCTTGTCCCCAGCAAATGCCACAGCGTCAGAGTTAAGCTATAATCTGGTTTTCCTTCTGCCCAAAATATCTCAGTGGATTATTTATCTCTTCCCTCAATATTGTACTTGGACCATAGCTTTGTAATCAATGCAGGTGAGATGAAACAATAGTCTTACAATTCGCTTTGTCCCAATGTGAGTACCAAACACTCTCCATACTCTAAAAATCAAGAAACTTTTTCTCCTGTCACCATTCCCATTTGTTGTACTTTCCCAACACTGGCATTAGTTTTTTTCCAACCAGAAATCTCCCAAGCCCACTGGGGTTTCTGTGTGCGTGATGGCAAGTTAAACAGTTTCCCCCACTGCAAACAAACATCACATGCACACAAATCATGTCCTGGAGTGAAGAGCAGAGGCAGACACTAGAGGGAGGATCGACTCACAGACTGAGCTTTTGCCAGAGCAAATTCCTTGGAGTGTGGCTTCACCAAGGAGACGGCTCAAGTGGCATGCTGCAAGAGCCTGCTGGGCTGCCTAGCACTCAGGCTTGCAAATCACTGTCTGGACTGAAGGAAGAGGGCATCTGGAATTGAGAGTGAGCAAGACAAGATTTTGCTGTCTTCAAGGCTGCTCAGGGAACCATCCTTGCTAAATCCAAACACACCCATTCCAGGACAGATTCAACTCTGTTACTCACAGGTAGTGCAGCATGCTTTGCCAGCAGCTCTGCAAAGGGGCACTGGTAAAAATAAGCAATACTTAATGGTTTGTTTACTTCAGTGAGTTCCAATTTTTTTTATGTCTGGACACTGCAGTGCTTTAACATCACTGCATTAGAAAGGACAAAGCTCCATAATACACAGATCTGATGGAAACACACACCTAAATTACAGGCCCCGTTTCAAATACATTACAGCCTTTTCAGAATAATTGTCTTCAGCAGTTTGAATTGACAAATAACTATGCAGGGTTACAAGCAAGCAGTAGGACTACTTGGAAAGGAAAACTGTCATGGTACCTTCCAGCCTCCTGGGTTTTCCAAGAGCCCTCACTCAGCTTTCAGATGCTCGTTCTTATTCCTGTCCAGTCTCTAAACAGCAGTGATTGGAAGAGGGGAAGAAAAGAAAGGTAGCTCCTTCACCTCAAGATCCTGGCAGGCTGACCTGCAAATAGGTAGAAAATTGGGGCATGGAAACCCTGAGCTGTAAAGTGCAGGATGTGTTTGTGGTCCTGGACACGTAATTCAAGCTCAGAACCGGAACAAGCAAGGCTAGAAAAACATCCCTAGGTCTGCCCATGCCTAGACCTTAACCATTCCTAAGAGTTGTTTGTCCTGCCTGTCTTTGAAGGCTTCCAGCAATGGAGACCCATGATCTAAACAAACTGCATTTAAACTTCTCAGGGTCAGATCTCCATCTGCAATATGGAGACAACACAGTTGCCTTTCCCATAGACTTGCTGTTTACCAAGAAGTTTTTCAGAGACAAAGACTTTCATTCACTGACACACCACAGTGAGAATTTATTACAGTGATATCTCCAGATGTTGCTTGAGCAGCAGAGGGTCAAAGCAGCAAGTAGTTCACTGAGGAGGTGGTGAAGAACAGATGAAAGAAAAGAGATGAACACTGTAAACACTGGATATAACTTGCCAATATCCATCTACACTTGACTGTAAATGAGGAAGATACTACAAAGATGTTATTTTTTCCTTATAAGCCATTTCTGCTAACTTGCAAAGGCAGCAAGCTTTGGGATACATTCCATAGGGAAAGTTCAACACACAGCTAAAATCCATTGCTAAATGACTTCGCCATCCCCTCTACTGTAGCATGATCCCTAAGTGAATCTGTAGTCAGGAACCATAAAATCCCATTAGTCCTGCAGAGAGGGAGACTATTTTCTGACAGTTGGTCAGTGGAATTCACCCTGTGAGGCAAGAAATTCACTGAATGGCAGCAGCTGGTCCTTCGCAGTATCATCTTTTCAGTCACTAAGAACTCTTCATTTCCCATGATATAGTTTTTCTAGATTATACATGTCAAATCAATGCTTAGTTCATATAATCAAAATATGAAAAATGCCTCTAATTATAAAAGCACAAGGCAGAGACAAGACTACAATTCAAATTGTTATGGCTGCCAACACATACAGGAGGAAAGATCTGGATTCTAGCAAGTCATCACAAAAATCCCAAGTAAGCCCAGGTGTGGAAGAGGACTCGTCACTTAATACGGACACATTTTTAAATGGGGGCCATGAGAAGGAATGAAAAGTGATCCATACCTAACAAAACTTTGCACCACCAAGACATCAGTGAATAGTTAATCAGCACTTCATGCCCAATCTTCCAACACAAATGTATCTATTAAAACGCTGTCCAGCACTATGGTACTTTACCAAAAATATCCCCCTTGTGACACTGTTCTCATTGGTAGCATCAAGTTGCTTTACCTCCACAATCCATAGCTGGTCTTCCTCTAAAGCAACACTCTAGTCAGCTTTCTGGAAAGTCAATTACACCAAGGTATATTGGTCTCAGAATCCATCACCCAAGGTGAGCCCAGTGCAATTCTTGGCAGGGCTCGCTCTCATGTCTTCCAAGAACACTATGAATTTTCCTTCTTACAGGCTTGATTTGCAGGCTTCTTGTCCTGTCCTTGTTGGACAGCAAGATGAATTGGCCCTGTCTTCTTTAATATGAGCCTCTGGGTCTCTACAGAGGAGTCTCTGTAAAGCATTACCTCATCATCTCATGGTACACTTTCTCCCCTTTCTTTATAATTCCAGTTTAGAAAGGAGGTTATTGACCTCTGCTGACTCCTCCACCCATCCACCCCTGCAAAGGAACCTTTTCTCTTGCCTTGTGACAAAATAAGAGGCATGACCCATCCCCTGTAACAGCTGGTAGGCCACTGAAAAAACAGATGCAGTCTTCCAGAGGGTCAGCTAAGTTCAGCTGTCCCAGTTCTGACAGAAGCTGCTTCATCGACATATTCTCTCACACGTTTTTGTACCTCCTAGACCTGGACTCCTGGAAGCTCCAGGTGCAGCTTATGTAATAGCATCCCATCCTCCTCTATCTGTGTCCTGATTGCACAAGAACATTTACCACTCAAAGTAGTAGAGTCGAGCTTATGGCCACTACTCCTCCTCCACCTTCTGTCTCTATTTTTTATATCAGCTGTTGCTGGGTGGTATCAATAGAAAGGGCTGTTACACTCTTAAGGGATTTACTAATTTTTCACTTTTACAAATGATCAGTTTATTAGATGTAAAAGATTTCCCTTGACATTATGTTTTTTTCATGGAATTACCAACTGGGCGCAGACTAGCAAAACTATCAATGCTAATAATCAGCAGCCTGCGAGCGAGCCAAAACTCTGGACCTGTTTTGTGGCTGCTGTGCCCATGGACCACTTCTATTGAGGGTAAGAAATACCCAGGGCTGAGCCTGCTGCTGCCTGGCACAGCCCAGCTCCATCTCTGTGCCACAGGAGCTGAGCCTTAATGCTTTTCGATCCGCAGGTCACAGGTTCAGCTCCCTGCTGCCGATGACTCACACAGGAGCTCCGAACTAAAACTAGCAACACCAGCTTTTTTCTAGGAGAGGATTGAAGAGCAGCATTGATCTCAATGAAATATTTCGAGGGCAGAAAAATTCCACCACGCAAAGAGTGCGTGACTTCTCTTTAGTTTATTTTATATTTTTGTTCCAGTTGTCATTTTGAATTCAAACTCTTTGGAAAGCAGGCATAATAGTCTTAATGATCCCATTGAGCAGTTTAAATTCAAATTGTGGAGCACTTGCAATACCATGCTGGCAGCACTTTCCATAAATTACTCTCAAATTCAATACGTTGCTTGACAAAAACAAGAATAAAGGGCTTTTTACTTTAAAAAGAAGAAAACTTGTATCATAAAAAAAAATCTTTAAATTATAGTTTCTCTTTTCTGGTCCAATTTAAATTGTTACATAGTTGCTAAATTAGTGCTGTAATCCCTCCTTACAAATTGCAGAATTATTTTTAAAAATAGATGTAGTTTTACTGCAGGGAACAACCTTACACTTTAAACCCTATGTGCTGCAGGAAGCTGCTCTTGCACAGCTTTCAACCAACCACACTCACGTGCACACAGGGCGAGGTTTACAATACCAGTCACATTGAAGCCAATAGCAGTCTCACCAGAGATTTCAATGAGCACAAATTGAGTTAACACTGACATTTTAGAATGATTAGCAAATTTAAGCTTTCCCAGGATGCTCCATGGCACCGGTGGCACACATTGTAACATTTCTTAAAAGCATTTCTCTTGTGTTCTGTTCTGAACTACCTTCCGCTACTGAACTACAGCCACTGATAGGCCGGGAAGTTAGAAGACTTTAGGAGGAAAAAAACCCTCAAAGATATACCTTTTTCTGCTCACAAAACAAATAACCGGGGGGGTGCTGGGGGGAGGTGGAGCACTATGATCCCAAGTTCAAAGCTGGGGAACAGAAATAACGAGGACAAGACTCCCATGCATAATTCTTCTTCCTTCAAGCACTTCCACAGCTTTCTTTACTATGAAAAGATGAACTTCACCTACAAAAAATCCTTATAAGTGATCTTTGGGGATGGGTTTAAGATACTGTCCTCAATATCTCACAGTGCTCAGCAGAAATAGGAAACATCAACCCCTGGCTCTCCACAGGGCTCTTTTGAGCATACCCACCATTTCCCCTGGTCTAGCTTGACAGAAATGAGAGTTTCTTTCTTCTCCTTCAATAAATCCTTCACCATTTCTAGCCCACCACTTCTCTGAAGTCTTTCATCTGACCCTGGCTATTTCTGCTATTTCCCCTACCCAGTCCCACCATGGTCCTCTCCCCAGGTGGGTCACATTGACTGGGACACAACAGAAGAAAGCCTGAGAGGCCAGGAGCATCAGCAAAATCTTGCTGCTTTCTGCATTAACTGCAGGAGCTCAGCCCCTCCCAGCCCTCACCTCAGAGTGCACATCTCCAGCTGCCAACCACCAGACTGTCAGGAGAGGGGAGTAAGAATGGAAGAAAATTTCCACATCCTGGAGAAAGTTATCTGGACATCAAAGAACACCCCATTCACAAAACAGCAGCATCACTCTTGCCAGACTGGTGTGTCTGGTTAACCTTGTGCTCAGTCCTTACGATAACACGGTATTTGGACAGCAGACAGCTGGCACTGCTCAACATCTTGCTCTTCAGTCTTTTATAACAACAGTTCCACTGATATTAGGCTTAGCCTTTTCCCTGCTCTCAGTCCAGTGTTAAAATCTCTTCAACTACTTAGAGGAAGCAAACCAAATGTTCTTTTGTCAGTAATTTGCCCTGTAAGGGAGGGGGGAAATATACTGATAACATAGTGCAGACACGGCATTCATCACGTGCACAGCAGTGCATTGGTTACACTGGAAACTCTATCATGGTATTTCAAATGTTAACTTGACTGTCATCATGACTGGGAAACATCTGTTTCCTATTAACACTTTAGTTTTTACAGTTGCTTTTAGTTCAGCAGAAGAGTCTTAATGGAGAAGACTGGTACTCTTTTAGAAATAACATCAATAATGAAAGAATCCTTGGATGCAGAGCAAAACCAGCAAACACATTGGCAACAGAACTCGCTGCACTCAGAAGATGTAACAGGAAATTATAGTGATGGGCTTTTGGGTGGGAGGATTTTTGTGTGAAAGAAATTAACTCTGGTACTCAAATTCCCATTAAGAAAAATAATTCTTTTCAAACAGGTGATTGATTTCCTTAGATGTTAATTCAGAATTTTGGGGAATTTCATCTTAATTGGATCACTGATAAATAAAACCAGAAACAAAAACAACAAAGAAAACCCCTTCTGCAGGCTATTTAGGCTTGGTACTGACTAACCAGTAATTAAATACAGCTCTTCACAGAAATCTTAATTATGGCTTCACTACACCACAGCTAAGAAGAGTCACACAACAAATTGAGTAGATTAGCCAATTCTAATTGTTTAAAAACATTTATTTTTATTTTTGTGCATAGTTTTTGTGTGCATAAGGCCACAAGTCACACCAGTGAATTATTAAAAAATTATCTAAGGCTTCAAGAATTTATATATCACAACTAGGCCAGTGTTACTAGGCAAGTATTTGTTTATTTTCTTTATATAAATTAAGCCTCTATGACTTGCATAAGAGGTCAAGAGTTTTTGACTTGGGAAAATAGGGATGTGTGCTGGAAATCAGTGTGAATTAGGTAGACCAGAAACAAGTTTCACTGAATTACTCACACTTACACCAGCTGAGAACCCTGTTTTCTCAGCTGGCCACTGCCATGAATTAGCTGTGCTGTTTTGGGCCAGTCACATCTGCTGCACCTTCCATGGGAATTCAGCTCCGGAGGAATTTGAGTCAAGGTACTTCAGTCCCACTGAGTTTCTACAGATCTAGGATTCCTAGTGTCCAAGCTATTTTCTGATACAGGGACTTTGGGAAACAAAAAATTCCCCACCCACCTTCAAAAACCAAACACCAAAAAACCCCCCAAAACCAATCAACCAACCAACCAACCAAAAAGAAAGGGGAAAAAACCCCAAACCAAACCAAAAATAATCTGAGGCCACTATTCAGCAGAATGTGGCTAGACAGGCTAGATTTTAAGCAGGTCATTAAGACTCAGAGTTCAGGATAACTGCATCACACATCTAAAGGCATCTAAAGACAAAAGCAGTCAGACTGTGCCTCATCAATTTAAGGGTCTCATTCATCTGCAAGAATAAGTTGCAAGCCTAGCTCAAAACCTCAGTGTACTTAAGCATTCATTATCCTGCTGAAGCCAATGCAGGCTTCATTCCACTGAAAAATCAATGAGACATATGCTCTAGGACACAAATTCCTCAGGCCTAAAGCCAGAGGATGGCAGGAGCCTAGATCCCTTGTAGATCTGGCTTTCAACACAGCACAGTCCCAAGCTTTCTGAAAGACACTGAGACATAGGCTCCCAGCACTCGTTTCTTCCACATTTAAGAGTTTAATATGTGCTTGGGTTTTTGGTTTTTTTTTTTTTCTCTTTACTGCATCAGACTACCAGCTTCCTGCTTCCCATTTTTTCATCATAGTACCAGCTGCCCAGCTACATATATGTAGCCCCATCAGCATTGCCATCCTTCCCCCTGCATGTGCAGCAGCAGATGGATCCAGACGTGTTTTGGGTTAACTCCATAACCATGTTTTTGTGGACTGCATGGATAAACATTTAAAGGCCCCTTCTGGTTATATAAAAGGAAGCTATTAAACGTTTACTCTTTCCTCTGTACTCAGAGCTGCAAAGCCCTATCACAGAACATACAAACGCAGATGCAACCAGGCAATTATCGTTCCTTTATCCCTTAAATAGATAGAAGATAAATTTGAAAGAAAATGAGGAACAGAATCCTTCTCCCTTTCCTTTTTTATCCTTTTATCTCCCAATGTAGGAAGTTTACTGAACCCTTGCCAACAATTCACTCAGGCTAATGAAGTGTATAAGTAATGGGATTAAATAATCTTAAACCATTACTACAGTGGCTAATGCAGATGTTTTCCCAAACTAAAGCAGATGAGTGGTGTAGAATGCGTGCTTGATTTAAAAAAGAAGAAAAGAAAGTATCAATCTGCAAGCAGATGAAGTCAATTCCAGCCTGAAGTCAATGAGATGTTTAATTCTAGTTACATAAAGTTGCTCCAATTATATTATGAATGCACCTTCCTGAAGTCTTCAGTGCTTTGCACGTGGTTAAACTTGCCACAAAATGAAACTTAAATTTTTTATGGTGCAATCATTTTAGTGCAAACAAAAATAGAAATTATTTAAAAGGTACATATTCCACCAAAAGACCATTTAGCTTTTAAAATCAATTTAACAAGGCCCATCTATCACTGCCATTGTAAGTAAGACATAATCCTCCCTTTTTATATTCAGTATTTCTGTAACAATCTCACTGTGAAAGCTCTGTAGAAATAGAGAGAAAAATGAAATATTGGTGGCATTTTCAGAAATATTTTAGTATTATTGCTCTAATTATCACTGGAATGACAGAAATGTCAAGAAAAACATCAATTTTTACTTTCAGAAGTAAATCCAATTATCCAGCATTTGTAAGAACTCAAAACTGGAAGCTTAAAGAAAGATCTGTCAGTGTTTTAAGAATGTTCCAGTGCTTTTCTTACTCTAAGTTACGAGGATAATCTTTATATACTGGATGCTAAGGTCAGACCAAGAAAAAGCCTCAGGCACATTATGGGATGTTTCTTTAATTTGCACCTGTGCAACTGGTTACAGCTACTTGTTATGGGAGTCTCTTAAAACGTGCAGCTCCTCAGAGCAACTGTTAATTGTTTGCTTTAAGACCTTGTTGGAGGCATGAAATGAAATTTTAGGGTAATGTAAGCTTCAAAAGACATCTAATCCAAAGACCCTCAGTTTAGTAGAAAGTCTTCCATCAAGCAAGGCAAAAGTCTTGATTTTAGAAATTTTAGCGCTGTCTTACATCCCACCTCCTTAATCTTATTGGGCACACAGTCTGTAACCATTTTGGTATCAGATTTCTCAACAGAGAAAGCTAAGAACCACACTACTGCTAAAAAATGACTGCGTAGTCTGCTCCTTACAGAGATGAGACAATCACAAAACCCAGCTCTTTTTCCTGCTGTGTCCACTTCATTTCAGAGGAAAGTCAGACCAGGAACTGTAATTCACCCAGTAAGTTGAAAAGATCAGAGTTCCTCTGAAGACCATAAAAAAACCTGTTGCTCATTGTACTGCCATGAGCAGGGTTGTGAGATTTTAACTGTAAGGCAACTCCACAGCAACGAAAGAAATAAATGTTTCCCATGTCTGTGCATTAATATCAGGGCACAAAGAGGAACAGGTACTCACAATGTAGCAGGGTTCACAGTAGGCTTTCTTCTCCACGGCATAGAAAGGCTGTCCCCTCAGCTTGCTGCTGCACTTTATGCAGGTGAAACAATCCACGTGGAAGACTTGGTCCATGGCTGTGCAACCGGTGCCCTCTCCGACAACATTCTCCCCGCAGCGGGCACAGCGCCCTGTCACCAGAGGGAAAGGACAGGAGTCAAAGCAAGGCCCTCATCCCAGCTGCACCACTCCACTCACCCGTGGCTGGTGAGGAGAACGTGGAATTCAGCCCAGAGAAAAGCAATTTGTGCTACTGCTGGCAAAGATCCAGTGCCCCTGGAAGGCACTCTGGTGCTGGTCCATATGAAAAGATCTAGAAAGGATTGACACTGGCTCCCAAGACAGCACTCATGTCAGTTGTGCTGTAAGCCAAGCAGTCATTTTAAGGATCTTCAGCTCCAGATACAAACCACTCAGCTATCTTCTAACCCAGCTCCTCAGTTAGATGGGATAAACCTGTGCCTTAAGCCTTGCTTCCACATGAAAGGATTTTGTCATAGGAGGCCTCATAAAGCTGCCTAATGGCAGCACAATTTAAAAAGTTTTTGCTTGTATAGTTTAAACCAATTCTCTCAATGGAGCCAATTACTTTTTTTTCTGTTCAAGGATTAATACAGATTAAGATATTCTGTCTATTTAAAGCACAGAAACTATTCCTAAAGAAACTGATGTGTGGATATTTTATTCTTACCATCCTTCAAGAAAGGTATATCAGAAACTGCTGGTAAAGACTCTAAGTACAGACAAGCCTTAAGAGCTCTGTCTGATTCTGAAAAGGGTCCTTAATGTCAGACACAAATGCATAACAAAAAGTCTGTAGACAGGCACTTACAAAAGGCTTGCTGCCTTGTTCAGATTGTTGCTAAAGATGCTATGTGGCAGATAGTTTTAAAGTGAAGACAAGATTTCCTTAGCTCATGGGAAAACATTTCCCTAGGGAAGACTGTGGTGCAGAGGTGATGGAAGAGGTGGGTAGAAGGCACACCTTTGCCGTTTTTCTCTGCCATTTGGGTTCTAGAAAATGGAGATAGCCCCTGAAGTTCTGATGTCCTTACGTAACAATTGATGTTGAAAATGGAAGGCATTAAGGACAAGGTCAGCCACACTACACAGGAGAACCCCACCAAAGGTAACAGAGCTACTATGATCTGAGGCATTGCCCCACTCAAAATGGTACCCTCCAGTTTAAGAATAACTGTGGTAACCCCAGCCTTGGGACCCTGCACTTCTTGAAGACTTCATGGGTGGAGTGGTGTGGTCAGTGAGCATGGGAAGGCAAGCAAGAGCTGAGGAAAGCAGACTGAGTTCAATACAGAATTATTCATAAAGGCATATAGAAATAATATGTACCTGATAATAATTACATAATCCAGTAGTGATATAATTCTCTCTCATACCTGTTCATTGGCCTTTTCATGCAAATACTGCACATCTTCTACAAGTTAGACCTGTCTTGTCATCTCAAGAGTAGGACTGCTGCCCTTCACTGTGAACTGACAATGTCCCCACACTCATGACTTCTTTCCTGCCTGTCCCACACTCCAGCAAGCTACATTCAGGGAACAAAGCATGTAAGCTACTTTTGGATCCCTCAGGATGTGGCAGGATGATATATATACACACACATTTGAGATATATTAGGAAAGCTTGGAAAAGAACCCAGATCATTACGATTTGCTACAATGGTATAACTGTAGTTGGCTTTATACAGGACAGACAGTTCCTGACTCAAACAGCTCCCAGCCTGAGCAATGTGGAAGAAGAACTCACCAGATGAATCCAGACAAGTCTGGAAATCCCCCAAATGGAATTAATAATGATGTATTTAAACTTAACTCTCCTTAGCATTTGTTCTTAGGGTTTTGATTGCCACTGTTGTGCTTTAATCACTCCACTGTAACACTTCTAGAGAGGACTCCTTTTTTATAAGCAGAAAAGGAATTCAGGTTTCCCAGCATGGTAGCGAGGCTACAGAGCGCAGGGGAAGAATGGAAAAAACCATGAGGGCTAGGAAGAAAAAAACCCAAACCCACTGGAGAGAACCACAGGATCGAGCACTGCACTGAGAAGGAGGCAGAAGACACCTCCTGTGTAGCACAGGAGAGCCCTGCTGAGCCCTGGTGTGGACAGCACAGAGCTGCTCCAGGGCCTTCTCCAAACATCTCGTGTAGCTGGGCTGTAATATGAAGAGACGTCTGGGGAGCAGTTAATATCTCTATATATAAAACATGAAATTGAAAGCCATTAGTGTATTACTTTACACAGTGTTTTTCCAGAGGGAATATTCCGCTGAAGAATTTATTTTCCCTAGTGTGCCATTCTGTGATCATCCGGTATTATTTTTATGAGGCATTTGGACATGGAATAATGTAGTGTCTATGCAAACACTTCTCAGCTTTCTTTGTTAACATCTGAGCAGAACATGTGGGAATCTTTTCTACCCCTCCTTCTCTTCTCACACTCATAATTTAGCCAGCTCTTGTGTGCTTCAGCATTTATCTTCTTCCTTGACCAAGGCATCTCTCCATTTGCAGAAGAAGCTGTCTACATGGAGACCATACTTATGGCTGCACCTATGCCAGGAGACGTGGGTCTGTTTCCTAACTCAAATATCTACTCCTGTAATCTCTGACAAGTCACTCAGTGCCTTTGTACCTCTGTCCCCTCTTTGAGCAAAGAGGCCACAGAAGTACAAAGACATAAAGACATCTTCTCTGCTCCCCCAACGTGCCCTGAGGCTACATTCCCCCATGGCTCTGAGGTATTCCCCAACTACACTGCTGGTGGTCAGATACAAACCAAAGAGTAGCACAACATGAGTCTTGGCCAACTTCTCCCCTTTAAGCTCATTTCCTGAGGCTTTCCTTCCTCTTTCTGGGTTTTTCCACAGAAGATTCCCACTGAGGCAGCAACAGACTTAACCTGTCTACATTTATGAGAAGCACAGTTTCTGCTATTAAGTACACAGACAGAAATACTCCCATAAACTCTCACACAGGAAAGTTTAAAGAAAGCTTCCCTTTTTGTAAGTTTATATGCAAATTATAACACTGTGGCCTTGAGCAAACCATGTTTACCATGAGACATGGCCACTCCAGAAAGAATCAAAACACAAGCTCTGTGCCTAGCAACTCTCCCAACTGACTCACTCACCCAAAAGGTAAAAACAAATAAGCCAAAATATTCAAATTTGGGAGCTAATAGTTGGGTGGCTGGATCCACTTAAAGGCACATGGGCAAATACACAACTGATCTGGTTTGCAGCAATGTGATCACTGGAGACTGCACCTTTCTGCAGATCTTGGTGCGATCTGGGAACTCACAAGGCTTCTGCAAAAACCTGTCTCTTCTCCCAACTCCTGCAACTCACTCAAATGTAGGTGAAAATGGCTATTAGCTTCAAGTGTTGGTGAAGGAGGAACTGACAAGCAGACAGGCACATGCACACAGGCAGTGTGATTGCACAAGCCTCATTTCCTTAGAAAACCAGAAAAACCCCACTAAAAACAATGTATCTATCATTATGTCTGATAAAAACAAAACAAAGGTCTGCTTTTCCTCTGTGCCAGTTACCAACGGCGAAGGTATTTGTGGTTGGGCTCACCACAATTAAGTGCCCACACATGTTCCCCATTTTAATATTTTCACACTGTCTCAAATAACCCAGTCCGTTGTGTGCAGAATACCCATGAGTGAACACAGAACAAGTTGCACTGCTTATTGGGAAAGAAGTAGCAAAAGGCAAAGTTTGCAAGACTCAAGAACAAACAGATTGCACAAAAAAGATTACACAAATAATCTAAGAGAAAAATAGCAGGCAGCGTATTACAGTAGAAACATGGAACAACGTGACCCATTTGCTTTCCACAAGCAGCATTTAAAAGGCAGCTTAAAGACAAAGGACAAAATTAGCACTAAACTGCATGAAGATGAGAAACTATGTCATTTCAACATTCTTCTTTGGCCCCTTCAGCCCTTTTTAGATCCTTTTTCAAGATCATTTCAGCAAAACTAGAAGGCGATATGTTGGCAGCAAGCCTGGGAGACCAGAGTCCTCTATTTTTGCATGAAAGAGGTTCATAACCTTGGCCATGCTGTGACCTTCCTTCAGCCCAGCCTGGCTGCCACATGGTGGTCTTACCTTGGGGGCGTGTACAGAAGTGCCCGCAGAGGCTTCCCTGCTCAAAATGCCACAGTTAGTGAGTGCATTACACAGAAACACTTCAGCAGCTGAAAGGATACATCAGCTGCTATACTCTATTCTGAAACCTCCTCATTTAATGTCTTCTGCTGTGTAAAAAATTTGAAATATTGTGAATCTGAAGGAAGGGGGGGAAGCGAGAAGAGGAGCTCATATTGCACACGATGCCATGTTCTAACTTCTTGTTATCTCATTACTCTTATTACATGGTTTTTGCCTATACCACCACAGATCCTGTCTGCTCAGATTATAGAATAGATCCATTCTGCTGGGTATTGGAAAAACCCAGAATTCAAAGAAGGGCTTGACTGCAGGAGTTCACAACCTAATACAAGCAGTAACAACTAGGTAGTGATAGGAAATAGAAGGAAACAATCAGACAAAACCAGTCAGCAAGGGAAGCTGTGGTCTCAGCACTCTAAATGTTTTACTGTTGACAAGGAGTCTGTAGACAGCACAGCAAAGGAAAAGGTTAAGGAAGAATTTGAAAGAGGACCCGGAGGGAGTTTAAAGGAAGTTTAATGGAATGCTTCTGAAGAAAGGACAAAGACAACACAAAAGAGAATGTAAGTGCTTGAAGGTTGAACATAGCTTCAGATGGGAAGGATGAGTTGGTAAGTCACTAGAGAATACTAGACGAAGAAGGGTGGGAATAGGTCATTACAGGTTGTGCAGGTAAAGACATGAAGCTTCTGTTTGATACGAGGCAAAAATGAAACCAGAGGAGAGATGTTTAGGAGTTGGATTCGATGATCCTTGTGGGTCCCTTCCGACTCAGGATATTCTATGACTCTATGACTAAGAGGCAAAAATTATCTGGCCCAAGTTAAAAGCCAGAGAGTTATTTCTGCAGCTAGTTGAGCATGAATAGAGAGAAATTGCATTTTTTTGAAAAGGATGTTGCAGAGATTCAAGGTCACTGGAGCTTGGATGCAGGTTTTAACTGTGAAGATGAATAGGAAACGCCATAATCTGAGTTGTTACTCAGCAAAGCTCTTCAGATTTGGCCAGAAACTGAGCACAATGTGGAGATGAGGACTTAGGCACAGGGTGTCCAACCTTATCTGGGATATGTATCACTTTTAAATGTCAGATTAAGAACATGAGCAAATGGGACAAACATCCACCACTGAAGATGGACGATGGAATAGGTGCACGTCATACTAATCCTTATGGCTGTAATATTCTGATAGCAATCACACTGGAGCTGAGGATAAAGGCAATGTAACTCCACACAGGGGGCTTGAGATGCTCCTGTTTGCACATCCAGGGACTTCAGTAGCCTTTTCTAGGCTACAGCATTATTTTTCTGTCCTACCTACTTAGACATTAAGCCATTGGCAGCACCATTGTGATGTACAGTGCCTAACACAGACAATTCAGGCAACTACAGATGCCAAGAGCAGAGAAAGCAGAGAGAAAATGCGCAAACCTCTCCACAAAACGCTTAAATTCATGAATTCAAAGCATGCATTCTATGTAGAGAAGAGATAGGGGATAATTTTCTGATAAAAGCATCAAAGCAGGGAGGTTCTGCATTTGCTGAAACATGGGGAAAAAAACGTTGACATCTCAAAAAACTCGGCATGATGAAAAAACTGTTTCTCACCTCACCATACAGTGGGAATACACCACAAGGTCATATCCTCAGTGCCTATCAATTACACAATTTTCCTTGATCAGCTAAGTGTATTCCCTGGCTCTCACTGCAGCCCTGATACACAACGCAAGAAAGAACTAAAAAAATACAGCACACTGCCTTTTCAAAACGGTACCAAGAACACTTTGAAAATAGATAAATACATTGAACAGAATATCTCACTAAAAGTTCCCCAGCAGCCTCAAGACAGCCAGTATTTCCGCTGTGTTATTTTTCTAATCATTTCTGTTTAGAGTTCGCCAGCAAATGCATTTTAGAGATCCATGACACATTCTGCTTTTGGATGGCTTTGAATCAGCTGGCAGTAAATGTGGAAAAATCATTATTCCTAATGAAGAAATATTGATGACAAAACAGCATTTCGAGGACAACGTTGACCATAAGTCAACAATGTAAAAAGACTTTCCCCTCTCTCCCTCCTCTCTCCTAGTGACTTTTATCCAAGGGTTTTCAAGCATTTCCCAAGCACATGGGATTCCTCAGGACACCTATGTCAGACAGGCAGAATTACTCCATTTTAAGGGGATGCAGGAGCAGAAATTGATTAATGGGATAACAGTGTAACAGCAGACCTTAACTTAGTATACCCTAATCGAGTTAAGTCTCAGTCAGATCTTCTGCAACTCAGAAGTACCCAACAGGTTCTGGGTTCTTTAATTCATCCAAAAGGAATAGAAGTGGGATCTCTGATCCACAAGGGAGGGTTTATGTCCTTCTACAGTGCACAGGAGGTATGTGTCTAACTGATTATGCTAGACACAGATGTGTTGATCATATTTGTCCCAGAGTGATTCTGACATTTTGGCACTCAGGGCATTGCAATAATGGTACAGAGGGAAACCCAAAGGCATTTTGTACATATTGTAGAAAACTGTATTATTTAGCTCATCTTACCCTTGCCTTCCTTACCTACACTTTTTTGCTTTTGAACTCAAGACTTTTCACTGAGTGGGAAGCCCTTGGCAATGGTTTATTGTGCCAGGATCCAAGCTTGAAGTGTCACCATTTGACAGTAGCAGGCTGTATGCATCAATTGTCTTACACAGCCTTTGGACATGAGACAGATCAATCTTAATTCCCTCTTCTTCAGCAGACGTCAGAAAACACAATCTTTCACAGTAAACACAGTTTCTTGCTGCAATGTGTGCCTGAAACACTTCATAAATTAAATCCAAGGCCAATGATTTAATTACTGTGTCCTGGTTATTCTGCTTTAACTGTGTTCCACTTGTACTCCAGATGTACAGGTCCCTGCAGTGACCTACTTGTCATTTGTACTGTACAGCACTGTGCAGTAGCTGCACTCTGGTGTTGTTTGCATCCCTTTCCTCCGACCACAATACAACTTCATATTCTCACTTTGTTTGGCTGTAAAAACCTGACACATTCTCAGTGTGCCCCAGAGGTCCCATTCCACACCACAGAGCAAACTCATTGCAACTGTGCAGGCTCACTCTGCCAACACTTTACCTTCTCAAACATTTCTTCATGCTGCTCATCACAAGATTACTGTCCCAGCTGATCTCCAGGCCTTTCCAACACCCCAGGGAAGGTAGAGGACTGTTAGGACACCCAACATGCAGGCAGGGAACTTGCAACCCACACAGGTTAAATAACCCTCCAAGGGTCACACAAGAAGTTTATGATGGAGCCAGGAACTGAAACCATATTTTCTCAATCACAGTCCAGTTTCTTTAACCACAAGGCCATCTCTGAAAAAGCTTGATGCTAAGAAGGGCCTGTGGCATAAAACCTCAATTTCAGAGGGAGCTCCCAGTACCAGTCTTAGTAAAATCCCTTCCTCAGGAGGAGGAATTCGCTCCTTGTGTGGACCATGGCATCACTCTCTGGCAGCCTGGCTGGGCCACATAGCAACTGAGCACACAGAGTTCTGTGCCTCTGCTACTGCCCTCTGTTTATTGACAGAGAAGGAAAGACTCTGCTTCCTTCAACACCTCTGTGGTGGTGATCTTTTACCCATCTACATCCCCCTCTCCTCAACATCCTGGGACATAAGAGACAGTTTAGCTTGTTTCTGATGTAAACCAGATTACAATGACAGGTACCTCCTGAAATTATTGCAGCCACAATGTATTACTGCCACAAAATGGAGAGGACCACTCTTGATCTTCCCAAAAAAATATAAAAATTCAGGTTGAACAGGATCTTGAGAAGACCTGGAAATTATCTTACTGCTTCGAAGGCAGCACCAACTCTCTCTACAGCATTCTTGATAGATACTTGTTTAACCTGCTCCTAAAAACCTCCAGCAACAGAGATTTCACCAAGCACTTGGTCAAAAAATCTCAGTGGGTACCTAACCATACCAGCAGTGAGCCTTTCTGCCATCCAACCGTAACGTCCCTTGCAGCAAGCCAAGCAAATGCCTCTTTACTCCGTTCATGATGGCCATAAGGAAAGCAGACAGGCTCACACGAGCTGTAAGGAGGGACTGGAAGATGCCCCCCGGCAGGCTGGTGTGTCCCTGAGCCCCACACACCGATGAGGTGCCAGTCCCCACGCTGGATGATGTGCAGTGAGTGTGCCAGCCCAGTGGGGGTCAGTGATGCTCTACAATATTTAAGGTCCTAGACACCTTTTTTGCAGCATGCTTTGCCTTTTTCCCCCCTCCCCCGTTGTTGTTGTTACATTGTGTCAACTTTTTGGCACGTGTTTTACCATGTGCGAACGGCTTGAAATAGAACCCCGCTTACATCTGGAGACAAAAAAAAAAAAAAAAAAAAAAAAAAAAAAAGAGGGCGAGAAAAAGAGTGGGAGAGAGGAAACATTCCTCCCTTTGCTAATCGATCAAGGAAATGCAAGGCAGAGAGTAAAATGTACTCTATTTCCTTTAGAAATGTTTCCTTTAATGCCGATGAAAGCTGCCAGATGACAGAGACCACGGCTGTGCACGGGCTCGGGAAGCAGAGCAGGAGCTGTCAGCGCAGGCACGGGGGTGTCCCTTGCAGCCGCAGCAATTCCTGCTCCAGCCCCTGCCCCTGCCGGGCTCTCCAGCTCGGCAAACACGGCTCCTGCCGTGTGCCCGGCACTCCCTGCTTCCCACCGCTCCCAGCCTGGGCTGCGCCGGGCATGGCTATGGTAAAGAAGTAGCCGTACGTTGCAGGTGTAGAGTTGGATTGAAAGAAGTAACATTTCATAATTATTCGTTTTTGGAGGCAAGACTTTCAAAAAAACAATTTGTACCAAAAAAAAAAAACCAACAACAAAACAAAACAAAAAACCAACAAGCCCAGCTAACAAATGCTTAACTAAGGAGTGCAATAATTTCATTTCGTAAAAAAATTTTAAAAAAATTAAAAATGCATACTTTCATAGAAGTCCCCCACATTCCTGTGCTGTTACTCCTCTCTGATTGCATGTAGTAAGTTCAAAAAGTAACACACCTAAAAACATCTTTTCTTAAAAAAAAAAATATCTGGCAAAAATTATAAAGGCTGTAAGAAAGTGGGCCTTTTCCATGTTTTCAAAAGCTGAGAAACCTCTTATTTTATTCTACTTTCACAGGAAAATTAAGACTTTCTAAACTAAAAATTACTCTTTTCCTTGGAACACATCACTAATGTTGACATCTTATTTTTTAGTGAGATGTTACGAGTATGTAGTATCCAGGGAACAACCTCAGCAGCTCTCTACTAAAGCCCTGGCGAAGGTGGGGCTACCAGCCAAGTCCTAGTAGAGCTGTCAGGAAACATCTCTCTGGGCAATTTATGCCAAAGCTGATTCTGTGGGGGCTTACCCCTCCTAGGAAGGGGAAAACAAAGCAAAGGGGAACAGTTGCTGGCTGAGCTGTAGATCAGACAAATGTTGGCAGTTTTGGTGATCCCAACACTGAGCCACTCCCTTTGCACTTGCAAAGCCATATTTCATGATAAACCCTAGACAGTGAAACCATCAAATACAATATGACACACAAGGTGAGCCAACCATGCTTGAATGAATCTTCTGCAGGTAAAGGAAGGCAGGATACCAGGCTGGAATCACTCTTCCTCCCACCCTCATCAGGGGCCACTGGCAGGGGAGCATTTCTTGGGCTCATTCTGTCATGCTGTACCAAATTTCAGGATCCTCTTTTGGAAAGCCACAAAAAAATACCGTGTCATTACGGGGGGTGTCAGTGGCAGCAGCCTCAGGGAGCAGCTACGTGGGACAGCTCTGCCTGGCCCACCTGGGTCCTTTGGCAGGTGTCTCTCCCAGCGTGCTGCCCCAGCCTGCTCCCTCCCTGGCTCAGGAGGGCAGCCTTGTTGCTAGAGCAGTGGAGGGTGATCGCAGGGGCTGCTGCACCTGACCCCGTCCATAAGTGATGGCTGTAACACAGAGCAGAGCTGGAGGCCAGAGGAGCTGCTCTCCTCAGAGGCTTGGTGCTCACTGTGCAATGCTTCATGCAGCTTTTCCCAGCTCTTCCTCCAGCTGGGGAGGACCAGTGATTGGCTGTCCACAGGCTCATGCTTCTCCTCAGTGCAAGCACACCTTAAACATAGATCAAATTCTCCTGAGCTCTCAGCTTCTTTCACAGCTGAACCGAGAGTGCAGTCCAAAGGGACCAGCTAAGCCTCACACTGATAGAGACAGCAGCCTTTACGTCTAGGTCAAAAAATGAGTTGTCTTTTACCACGTTCCCAAAGGACTGTGGCTGGGTTTGCCATTTCCAGCATGAAAGCAGGGTCAGGAAGCCCAAGCAATGAGGCACAGTTCTGTAATGTTAGGCAGGACAAACACAGAGCAAACAATGTGCCCTGTCCCAAAGACTTTCATCTCCAACTGCGTCCATATTGTACAAGGGCACTTCAAACCACTTCTGTCCCCCTGCCCAGCCAATCTATTTCATAAGCTCAGGATAGGCACCATCAGTGTGTTAAGGAGACTCAAGCCCAGCCAAAAATCACATCCATGGCTGGGCATGAATGGCTCAATTCACTCTTCCACAGCCTGACTGTGCTCCAGCTGGTATTCTGCAGCTTGTCTCTGCTTCATGGCATCACTGGGAAGGTGGTGGCATGAATTGATTTTTACCAAAGGCTCTGTTCAGTGGTGAAGATGAAATTGCCTGAGTAATGACAAGGTTTTGAGTCAGAGATGCTTCCTGTGCTGTTGGCTCTGGCCTACCAACCTGGAATGCCTCCTGCACGCTTGCCTGGGGAAAAACATCTGACAAAATCCAAAACACAGGGAGGGAACCTATCTCCCTATTGCCAAAAGTGAAAGAAAAAAAAAATAAGTGAAGAAAGGCTGGATCAGACAAAGAGTAGTGTCCTGAACAAATGGCAGCTCTCATAGGCCCAACAACGTTAAGGCCTGAGGTTTTCAAAGGTGCCTGGCTGCATTAGAAGATGTCACACCAAATTTCAACCGGCACCTCATTTATTTCAGGTTTTTTGAAAACCCTGCCTTTCACAATCCGGCACCAGCCCAAAGCTTCCTTGCTGTTTTGAAACATGCGCTGTCTGTGTGTTGACAGCAACCCTGCCATAAATCACATCCCTCAGGCACTGGAAACCACCTCACCTGTATGCTCAGCATCCACTGCTCCTTGCAATGAATTCCATTCACTCCAAATTTCTCAGTAGCTGGAATCAAGTAATGCTGTTTTTTTTTTCATTAAAGCAACCTACTAGACAGAGGTTTCCTTCTTCATCTCAAAATTGGAGACCTTTCCAACCAGGTACAAGGTCCAATATTTGTTTACTCTCTTAGACAAGTAACAGGAACTTTACAGCCTGGGACGGAGAAGCACTCTGATTCTGCAGGAGATATTCACTATTTGTTCCTATTCAGAATGACCACACATCTTAAAATGTGACATTGGTATTGAAAGCAAAAGTCCTTTTAAAATGTCATTTGATGTTGGTGACACCGTATTTATTAGACTGATATAATTAAGCAGTAACTATAATTCTGCTCCTCCTTTGGGTCATGGGACCTGGTTTTATTGGCCAGGGTAGATGGAAAGTAATACTGATAACTCTCTAATTTGAGAATAACCTCCCAGTGGCACATGCTTCATCTGGAGTCCATGATGGAGCACTCATATCAAGTATCCACAGATCATTATGCTCACCTGATTGCCACATTCTTAGAGCTTGATACATAAGGATATCAAAGTTTTCTTGCTTGGCCTCCAGTACAAGTGAATTAGTGCAAAGTATGAGATACATATTTATAAAAATTATTATTTTATTTAAAGAAAATATGTGGAAATTCATCTGCACAATTGCATGTGTCACTCTCACACATCCTACAGCTTTTGATTCAAAATTAGCAAGGCTTAAACAAATAGTAAGTTAAAAAAACCTCACACCATAAAACCAAGCTCTTTAGTGGCATTAAGTCTGATCTGTTTGTGGTGGTGGTTTTGACTCTAGGGCCTACTGACTAACAGTAGGAGACATGAGAATTGTGGGTACTGATCCATTTATCATGATTAAAGACTGTCCTGACATTTCACCTTAAGATCTCTGTGAGGAGGCTCTGATGTTGACCGGCATCTACAAAGGCGTGCTCAAAGTACTACTCATCAATCATCACTCATCTTAATACTACTAAGATGGAAGAGTCTTCCTGAATTGGCTTCCATGCTAAGGGCTTCCACGCTAAGGGCACCAATCCCTGTCTTCTGAATTATTCACACAATTCATGACCTGAAAATTTTGTGCCAATGGAAACTGAAACCGTAAAACTTTTTCCTCGTCCCTCCCATGGCTGAACCAATCGGAAAGGATTGATTTGATATCCAGAGCTCATGATGAGTTCTGCCAGCCCAATGCCCTTGAGCAGAAAAGGCCATCATCATCATCATCAGGGATTGTTAAGTGTTTGCCAAAAACTTGGTGCTGGAAAACATCCTGAACATGCTGTACCGGAGACGGCAACTCTGTATGAGCAAAGTTGGCAAATCGCTGTGCTCTGAACTTTCAGGGTGCTGGTTTTCCTACATTCATGGGAGTTCACTGTGAAACCAGTAAGGGTATCTAATCCTCATTAAACTCTTTGGTGTGACAGTAGGGAAAACTGGACTTGTTTACATGCGATAATGGAATAATTTGAAATCCACTAGACCTCCAAATTTAGATCTGGCGTAAATGTAGGGACAGTTTATACCAAGCCTGATTTTAGCTGATGTAAACTTAGTCGATGTCTTTTGAATTTATATGACCAAGCCCAGAAAGCCAACACTGGTCTAAGTCAGTTGGTTTCCATTTTCACATAATATGATGCAGCTTTATTATGTTGACAAAGTCAGATGTGATGGGTAAGTCAGAGAAGCCATTATTCCCACCCCAGCACAGGAAAAAGTGTGGGAGACTTTTGTCCCAGTGGAAAGCTACAATTTACAAAAGCCTTCAAAATAGAGCCTTTTGGGACTTCAAACATTTCAGAAATTGCATTCATTGTTTTCCATTGTTCTAAGCATCCCTGCACAGATGAGGACCTACAAAACAAAATGCATTATGTAGCTTGTTGGAAGTCTACAACCATGTTCTAGACCAGATGACTTCAGAAGAGTTTGAGATAAGCTTCAGATCCACATCCAAACATTAGAACACCTACAAAAAAGTCTGAGTTCAGTGTTGCTTCATCAGAAAGTCAAAGGAACCCCACCATAGCAAAACAGAGAGAGATTGGCATTTTGGAAATCACAGACTAAAGTTTTATGAGCTCTTATTCATGCAAATGAGCCCTGTCTGAGGTATTAAGGGTCATGCAATATTCCCAGCTAGGAGTGACACGAAATTAGTAAATTGCCATGGGGAAACAATATTAATATCTCATTTTACAGTCTTATTTGTGCTGTATATTGTTCTGTTCTCCCCTGTCCCAAGAGCACAAGAATGAAGCTACTGCACACACTGATGTCCTAAGAGTTTACACAGGATTTATTCAGCCAGACTGATTTTACTCTAGCCAAGCTGATGTCAGTTGCAGCATCTTCTTCTCAACCTATTGAGATGTGAGCCACTCTGTGCCACAATTAGACTGTGCTCCAGAACATCATCCTGTGAAATGTTTGTTCTTCTGAACAAATTGTTCTGCAATTTCCCTAGGCCAGAACAGCTCTTGTAATCAGACATTTGCTGAATGCACACCATTCCTACTTGCTACCTAACAGCAGTTACTCATAGTACCAGGACTTCTGTCACTTACATGGGACTCAAGGCCACAGGTCAGCCACCTTGTCTTCCCTGAAGGTTGTGCCACAAAGCGCAGTAGACAGCAAGACTGTGTGTGCACACCTTGCAATTGTACAAAACAGAAGGAAGCAGAGTCTATAGACTTGAAACAGCTTAGTTATGGCTCCTCACCCAGTGCCCTGCTGTAATCAGAGCAAAGAAGTAACAGAAAACCCACCGAGATCCTAAGACTAACTGGCTTTCTGTGTTTTTGTTTAAAAAACCAAGCCACACTTGGATCAATGGGCCTTACAAACAAAAAACCCTTTACTCACCTTTACAGGCATGACCAGACCTAGCTCAGGGCACAGATCTCCAACCCCAGAGCAGCAATGTCCCTCTGCCCTAAGTTTGGGGTGGCTTCTTTTCCAAAGCCTGTCTCTGACCCTCCTGCTGAAGCTCCTAAAATGTGCATTATCCGTGTGGTTTTCTGCGTAAGCCCTCAAAAAAGTATGTGACTCTTCCCTGTGGGAGTGAACAGAGCAGCTTCCATTCCTCACTCAATTTAGAGACAGCAGAGCAAAAAGAGACTGAAAGAGTTCAAATGACGAGCTTTCACTAGGAGCTGGCCATGTAACTGACACAGACCTTGTGGCTCTCCACAGCCGCCTTTCTGACAGAGGGATGCCATGGAGATGGCAATGCAGCAGCTGTGCACATCTGCAGTGCACATTCTCCACTTCCTTCACCTTCTGAATTCTGCCTGTGAAGAAACAGCAGAAATAAATCTGACCATGGGCAAGCTCCATTTTTCACTCCCCTCCTCTTTTTGTTGCCACGCATGGAAATTGAGTATACACAGAATAAGAAGTTATAGTGGTCTTAGCATCCATCAGTAGTGGCCTAATGGAATTACACAAGCACAGCTTCCTGTAATTCCTGAACCCTGTGCTTTGCCATTTTATCTTTAGAAGAAAGCAATGGTTTTAGGCATGTACAGATAAAAGATGGAGTATTTTAAAATGTCCCACCCAACCACCCACTGTTATGGTAGCCATATCTTCCCCAGTCCTGCCCTTCCACCTTACCTTCCTCCCTCCTCTAAACAACACACATCAGATTTGCCAGTGTGGAGAGAGTCACACTTCACATGACCCATGTAAGCATCAAAAACTGGATCAGTTGATGTGAGATGTCGAGATGGAGAATGGGAAAGAAAGGAAGGCCATTAGAATCAGACTACAGGTAGTATCCTGCCTTATATATATGTGTGTACACACTCACATATTTATTTATGCATTTTAAGATTCTCACTAAGTCGAGCCACGGGACAGAAACGAGAAGCAGCTGCGCAGCTCGTGGAGATGACAACAAGAACACATGACCAGAATTAGCTCCACGTTGGCAGTGACGTTTGCTAGGACTTTCCTGTCCAGAAGAGCTGGCTTCATATGACAGTCTTCTGCACAGCATAAAGGACCCACGTTAGAGTCCTTTCTAAATGTCTCCCTCCAGCTCAGCCAGACACAATTCCTTAGCTCATGTGATCACAAACTCTGCACTAAAAAGAGTAGAAAGTCAATATTGTCATGTCCCAGCCATTCATCAACACAAGTGAAAATTCAAGGTAAAAGGCTTCAGGCTTTCTGCAGTTTTTTTGACAGTCACATGCTAAATTCACTTGTCTTTCACAGCAAGCACATAGTGAGGAAATAGAGACATTTAAAAAGCTGGGGTTTTTTCCAAGTGTAATTTTAAATGACAACAAAAGCAGTTAAAACCCCCTAAAAGTATCCCTTCTTTCAACCTGCACTCACAAAGAATGCAGCACAACACCTGCCCAGCCTGCCCCTGACAGTACAGACAGAATCAGAACATGTACTGAGCAGATAGTAAGTTATTAACCTCTCAAGATATTGTCTGGAACCAGAATTTGTTGAGGAAATTGCATATTAAAGTTCAACACTGCTACTAACTGAACACAGCCTGTTTCGCAGCTTTAAACAGACAACTTAGCATGGCTGGGACAGTGATTTGAAAGAATCTACAAAACAAAATAATTCACATCCCACATCCAGCTGTCTGTCCTTAGCAGTGGACAGTACCTCAGGCTGTGGAAGATGGTTGTACCCATACCTCTAAACTCTCAACAAAGAGGTCTGCTATTGCCATGATGTTTTACTGAACCACTTGTGTTCCATGGGGAGATGCATTTGTCAACTGTCAGAACTCATGTCACTACCTGTGCTGTCCCCTTTTGACCCTGGTGCTGTGAACACAGTTTTTCAGAGATTTGGCTCTTAGCTCACACTTACAGAAGAAATTATTGCTACATCTCTGTGCATGTCTTGGCAGACACACAAGGAAAAAAAAGAAAAAAAAAAGCAAATGAGCAAGTTGCTAAATGAAAGCTGGTGACAAGCTATCAGATGTAGTCTCCCATCTCCACTTTGCACCCACAGTGATCCTATTGCTATTGACACTGCCTGTTTCCCTCAGTGGGGCTGGCTGACGCAGGGCCATGGGACAGGCACGGTGCTTTGCCACCCTGTCCTGCTCAGCTGATACAATCTGTGCTGGCACAGTACAGGCAGGGGACATCTCAACTGCAGGTTTCACAAATCAAAACAGGTTTACTCTTGGCTGCTTGTAGCATCCCAAATGTCTGCCAGGGCTGGCTTCTCGTGATCTGCCTGCCAGTTTGAGATGACAGTCTCCTGACCCTAGAGCAGCAGTTGCGACCTTGGTTGTAGCCAGAGACATGAAAACATGTGTTCATGACATGACATGATGAACAGCAAGGTGCATTTGGAAGCATGAAAACAGTGCAGCTTACTAAAACCAGCAGGAAAGTTTGGCTACTTTTGATTCTTTTAATCCTCCCCTACCTCTTTGCACCACTGAGAATCACTCTGTATTGATTATGCTGACACTGACAGCAGAGTTGGAATTTTTTTTTTTCGCATCTCAGATGAGAAAGTGGGTTATGATTCATCTCACTGAATCTGAGTCAAAGCAATTCCTTATAAAAAACCAAACAGTTTTGATGCATTTCCATCAGAAGAGAAGAGGCTGGAAAACACTCAGCAAATGAGACAGTCCTGTTTAATTCTTCTTTTTATCACATTGCACTCTCAGATAAAATCTCTCCTTTTGCCTCACTGGAAATAACTCATTTTGAGTTAATGACACTAAAATACCCCTCAAAACCTACTAGCAAAAGACAAGCCACCCTATGAAAGAAAAACAGCATGAGACAAATGCCATCAGAAGAAATAACAAATGCCACACTGTGCCCCACTTTCGTGGAACAGTGATTGCTAGAGTGGAAAGTAACAGATTACTATGGTGAATTATCAATTTTCCTAATAGCCTTGAACTACCTAAATGCTGAAGTGTGCTAACATTAGTGGGTACATTACATTAACAGCAGTTAAAATGATCAAGTGTGATCCCGGAGCACATTTTTCCCCCTTTCTTGTTTTCATAGCCTTGTTACTAACCCTGGAAAATGGGGTTTCTGCTCAGCATGCTGGGAAGAGCCTTCAGACTGGTTGTGATTTCTTATCAGACAAGGCTCACAAGTCCATTTTAGTTGATTTTCACATAAAATAAAGAGTGTGGCCACAGTTTTGGGTAAGGCATGGAACTTGAAGGAATTCTAGGCTCAATTCCCACTTCACTACTGGATCTCAGCATGACTCTGGGTGAGTCATCTTAACTCTTCCAGTCAACCCCTCACTTGTAAATTAGGGACAGTAATTTCCTGGTCCTTGACATATTTTCAGTTTCAGAACTCCGAGGGATGCACCCGGTTCCTACTCCAGGTTTAATTTGCACATATTACAGAGCGACCACAGCCTTGGATGCCACTGCAGCACAATGAGCCATAGTGGAACACAAGAGCAAACTGCAAATTTAGTCCACAGAGCTTTAAAGAACAGGTGAGCTGTTAAGTTTTAAAAAGCAAAGAAAGGGCTCCTTTCTGTCAAGTCATGTAGACAACTAGCTCGAAACAAAAAAATTAAACTGTTTTCCTGTTACTGGGACAAAGATTTATCCAAGAGTGCATTGCTAGAAGGGTTTCTAACTCCAGCTCGAAAACTGAATGCCTATGCCTCACTTGACAACTTAGCTACAAGTCATGACAAAAGAATGTCTGGAGGCTTTAAACACTCCAAAGCCCTTTCTGAAGTGAAAATTATTCCTATAATATTACAGTCCAGAAAAACATTCTCACTCATTCATAGACACATGCATACACACACCCCCTCGCAAAATACCTGTGAGAATTTAGAGTTTTTGCTATCCCAGACGGAGAAACTCCTGGTAGCACTCATCTCCATAAAACAGGAGAACCAACCTTCTCTATTCTGTATGTCCTAGACTAACAGCCCATCTTCAGCTCCCGGCCTCAGCAAGGAGATCCCCAACGAGGGGTCCTCCAGGTGCCACAATTTGTGGGTTTTAATCAGGTTTTAATCTCCACAGAGAACGCCCAGAGACCAGCCAGCTCATTTCATGTGGAGCAGGAAACAGCCAGCAGGTAGGTCCCGTTTTTGCTTCATGATCTGAACCAGCTACAGACTAATGAACTGCAGCTGAAGACTTGATGGCTCACTATCAAATTTTCAGCCCTTTCAGTCCACAGAGACTTCACTTGACTTTGTAAGTTAATAATGAATAAGATGGATTGTCTTTGAATTGTCAAATTAAGGTAGAAATATGTGGTTTGTTTCCATGTAGGACTGTTAAATAGTGGGGGTTGGCTAATAGCCTCATCATTGTTCAAAGGGTTTTCTGGAAGATAAGCTTTCCTATCCATCTGTACAAGTCCTAGCACACTAAGGCCCTCTCACAATGAAAGAAGTATCCACTACCCTCATGGATTTTTTTTTCATGGCTATGTTAATTTTTAAACATGCTGAAGAATTATGTAGAATACAGCTGTACTTTAGAAAGACACAATTTCTGAATTTCATTATCACATTTCACTCCTCTCAGAAGACAGCAGGAAATTATCAGTTTTTATTTACTAACTTTCAGGACAAACCTAATTTCATTCATGACCTGAAACCCAACTCTCTTTCACAGCATACAGGTGATTATGGGAATCCCTTTCATTAAGTGCTACTCCAGAATTCTGAACTTATTCTCCATTAAATAACCTCTGCATCAAAAATCAGTTATGTTTCAGAGTAAGAATATGTCTATGTTGACTGTCAGCAATTCAAGCTAAACCAGGGAATTAAAACCAGAAAAAGTCACACTGCTTGCTACCTGTTCCAGCTGGGATTTTATGACCTACAGTAACAAAGGGTAATTGTGGCTTTGATGCAAGATTTAGATTCCATCTGTGAAGCAGTGGTGGTCTCTGAAGAGACTATGCTTCAGAAACACTCATGATGCAAAGTCTTGACCACTCTTGTGTGGATAAGAAGAGGAAAACAGAAGGTAAGTCTCTTGTCTCCTTGCCCGTGTGGGTACCAGGTGCTCAGGACTTACAGAAGTGCAACCTTCTCTGATTCCTGACTGCTACATCTGCTGGATCTTTATTTAAAAAATGTGCACTCAAGCCTTTATAAGGCTAAGATACCTGGCATAAAAAGATCTAGGTGCTTAGCTTCATAAAGCATATTTCCCAGAATTGATACAGAGTAAGATGTGGATAGGATCAACATCAAGAAGAATCAAACTTTTGCATCCATTTCCAGTCTTTCAAATGCTTGAGAAGCAACTTAGTCCAGCTCACAGCCTCTTGCCTCTCTCATGGCTGGAGGTAAGTGCATGTAGATATGGTATATTTTGCTCTCCAACCATTTACTGACTTACTCTTTTTCTCTTCTTACTTTGGAATTATGGGCTAAAATTCACCATCTAGGTTGCACTGAGATTACTCTTATAAATTTGCTCTACCTCACTGTGCAAGGATGCCAGCAGGCAGAGGACTCCCTGAAAAGAAGCTCAACACGGGTGGCAAGTATTGACAGAAGTGAGACTGAAGAAACAGGCTCTGAAAGCCATTTACCAAGATAATTAAAGCCCCTGGGGAGCAGAGGGAGGGTGACTCCCTTTGCGGCAGGCCACAACAGGGCTGCTGGATGTTGATGGTGCTGCACTGTGACCTCCGTGAGCAGAGGTTGCTCCCAGGCTTTGTAGCCTGTGTGCAAACGCTGCAATATGGCTTGAACATAAAAAAAATTACTTGAATGACAATGGAGAAAAGGGTCCCCATTATATGTATGTTCTTCCTGCTTTTGTGAGCGGTTACATAACAGAAAATTACTGTCAGCTCATCAGTTGCTGAAAGTCTAACCTACTATTTTCTGACCCAGATGTTGTTCAAATGAGGACAGACACCATCTTGCAGCAGAACCCCTGCCTTTAGACAAAAGACACATCACGTTACATGGCAAAATTACAGTGTAATTATGCTCTTGTAATAATAATATGCTTCTTTTAATGATAACCTTTTCAGAACAGACCTAAGAGTTTGGGCAAGATATGACAACTTTCAGTTTCTTTTTCTGGTTAAACTTCAGATGAAACCAAGTGGCTACTTCTGCCTTTTAGAGGCTGCTGATATGCCTGACCAAGACTGAAATGCAACACATATCATGTTCAATTTAGAGCCTCTAGAACTGTACAGTGCTCAGAGCCATGCCAAAGTAAACAAAGACAGCATGAACCAAAGGAAGTCATACCTGGACCATCCAGTGTGTTTCCTCAGCTGAACCTCCTATGACTCTACCACACTCGCTCCCATACCTGACTTCGACTGCTACCTCCTAACCCTTGTCCTGATCCTTAAGAAGTAAAATTAGGGAACACATTCAACACTGTTTGGATACCAGATCTCTGGTCCTACTGAAGGAATTTTAGCTTATGAATGGAAACCAAATGGAGATGCAAAGCCAGTGATAGGAAAGGTTGGCAGAGCTTTGGCAGATTCAATACTGGTGTCACTTATCATTCTTTAATCTTAACTGTGACATGACATCTCAAAGAACCATTGGAGATGAAGCCTTCTCCATGGGGGATGCACATATGCCTGCTGCTGCTAATAATCTCCAGCAAATTCAGTGAAAAGGAAAAAAATTAAGCTTGAAAAGGTAAAACAATCTGCCACAGGTCAAGATGTCAAGATGAGAAGTAGAAAAGAAAGTCAAGCCTCCTGTTCCTTGGCCTTGTTCTTCAACCCAATTCTGCACCATCTCTCCCATTGTCAAAGCCAGAGTACACAGAAAATACATATAAAAAACCTATATCTCCTGAATTATCAGCTCAAACTTAAATCATGATTCCTTTACTGCACAAACTGAGTATTTCCCACAGGATGATTTTGGCATTTCTCTTCTCCCCATGCATCCCTACAGCATGCTGGAATTAGAAAAGAAGACTGCTACATTATCCAATACGTGAAGCTGGTGGTTCCTTTGGTAGCTCTGAACATTTATGGTAAAACACCAGTGAGAGTTGCTTCCCACCAGTCAGGGAAACTGCTGTGGGGAGTGACTCAGCTGGGACACAGTCCAGAAGGCAACAGGAGATGAGGGGCCCCAATGGCACTTTTCCAGTCTTAATCAGCACTGTCTGCATGGTGATAGAGACTGATAAGCTGCCAGAAGTAATTTCTTTCTATAAGACTTGAAACAGTGGTCCAGAACAGTTGTGATCTCGTGTGTGTGTGTGTGTGTATTTGGTTGGGTTTTTTAAAATGCAGAATCAAGGGCTGTAATTTCCCATGGCGGCCAACAAACAATTTTGATAGTTTCATTTTAATCTCCTATAAGTATCCATTTCTCCTCCTTCAACCTTACCCAATTTCCACTCCACTAGGTATTATTTTTTCCAAACAAATCAGACATGCCTGTCTATAATAGCACATTTATCAACAGGGAGGGCTGTGATAGAGAGAAACTATCCCTACTGCACAGAGCATAAGACATTTGGGAATCCTTTCTAATAAAAAGGGATTTGATTAAAGACAGCCAACTACCACAGATCAGCAACTTAATCATCAGTAAAGAAGGAAGAGCAGCTTAGACTCAAAAGACTTTAATTTGCCGATCTGCCAAGGACTTCCCAGGAGTAGTCACTCCACAAGTTACTCCGGAATCTGGAAGGGGGTTGGAGGGGACATACACCAAGGATTAGGGTGCTTACACTTATTATAGTAGTTTGGTCTTAACAAAAGTTAGGCAGAATACCCAACATGCACATTTAACTCCTAAAAATTCACAAGAATTTAAAAAAAAATCCTTATGCCTAGTGATATTTCCATACTTAAGCATTGCCTTGCCAATGGCAGCTAGAGGATTTCCCAGTGACTGGATTGTGCTGCTGTGGTAAGTCCTGGAAAGACAAAGCTGCCAGCTATGATCTTGCTGCTTCCAAGCATCTCCAGCATGCTGCTCCTGGCTCCCACCACACTCCCAGGCTCCCCAGGAGGACAGTGTGATCCATGCCCTGCTGCCAGCTGTGAGCACTTGGGTGAGCAATCCCTGCCTAGAACCGTTCCCCCAACTCTGAAATCACTTTCAGTGGTTTCCACCTGGGAAGCTGCAGAGAGGTGCAGTAAGCACAGACTGGATGGAAGTGCTGGCTGCCCAGCTCCTCAGCTCAGCTCACTGGGTCTGCCAGACAGAATTTCCAGGGCAAAGAGACAACTTGAGTGACTACTACTCCTCTTCCTTCCCAAGGAACCTTCACCCTGCCCACTTCTGGGCAGATTCTGCTGACTACAGAACCCAGATGGCTTGACTGAAAACCAGAGATACAGTGAATGAACTTGCAGAAGGAAGTTGGTTACACAGAAGATCTCAGAGTATGGGCAGACCAAGTAAAATGACCTTTCTCCAGCCTGACAGTTCAAATGTAATTATTCCAACAAATTATTTTCATGACTTAATATAACGCCTTGCAGCTTTCTAGCAAGGTTAATTAGATTCTTCAATTCAAAACCTATCTGCTCTTAACCAACTTTTAATATGCTGAAATCCAGTTTTCTAAATTCAAACTAATAAAAGTGATTAGCTGACAGCTATCTGGTATGCTACAATTATCATGGCATTTAGACCTCAGGCATAAGATATTTAATGCAAATCAGAGTCAATGTCTCTGCCCATTTGTCCTTTTTGAGATTATTTGATCAATGTGCCATATGAATCCTGTACAGTCCACACTACCATGCTAAACAACTAAAGAACAAGGGCAGAGATATTGGTTGAGACAGTTAACCAAAGCTGAAAGACTCTTTTTCCCTCCCACACTTAATTTGTTCTTTCCACATGAGCACGAAGTTACTGAAGGCACTGGCTGACAGCTCAAGTAGAGATGAGTATTTAGCTCTGACATAGCCAGAATTAGTACAAAACTCCCGGCCTGCAGTGCCATATCAGAGAGCTTCATCCACTGTGACTCCAGAGACCTAGGGAGGGGCCTGGGCTGGAGCAAAGCTAGGAAGATGAGAGCAGCCTACCTCTTTCACTGATGCCTTAAGTTTTAGCTTTCATATTTTTTTGAGTCTGTACTGCCTTAGTGTGTGACTCCGAACTTTACATTGTTTGTTAGCAAGGTCTCTTCACAGTCTAGTCAGACAAAACAATTCTTTCCCAGCCTGAGAACCAAGGACACCACTGACAAGAAGTATAAACAACAGTGAATTGAGGAGAGCAATTTGGGAGGATGGTACCTCATAACCTGAAGCTTTAATTGGACAGTTGACCCCAATATGTAAATGAACCAAAACTTATAAAGGTGTGAAAACTTGTGACTGGTCATTCATCTTGCATCCATCTTGGGTCCATCTTGGGCAGAGCCACAGCTGGGCTCTGGTACTGTCCAAGGTGTATCCTTTGAAGGCCTTTTAATAAACACCTACTTTATTCCTTAAACTCTGTCTAGCCTCTGTTCCAGATCAGCCTCTTCAGGCATCAACTGTACCTAAGCATATGAAGCAGCTGTGCTCCAGCATTCTGTGTTTTGTTAGATAGAAATGCTCCCAGAAGGCGGTATGGGGCACAGCATGCTCAGGGAGCTGAGGAGATGTCCAGCCCAACACATGCTTCTTTGGCGCATCAGGAATGCCAAGGCTGGACATCACCTCAGACATGAACTTCAGCGGCACACAGTGCAACCAGAAGATCAGTCAGGTGTGGTTGGTAATTACACATGACCTGCCCAGGGTAGGATTAAGCTTCTTGTTTGATTTTTCCACCATGCATCATGCGTGATTATTCCATCTTTGATTATGCTACTGTTTATATAAATAACACTGGCAAAACTTCAGAGTGTTCTGAAGCCTCCTTTCCATTTTCCTTGTCTCCTGCTGAATTAAGAGCTAATGGCATGGCATTGGTCTGACATTGGTCTGATCTGATAGCCAAATTGATGACCTGAGAGACTTTATGTTCCCACCCTTTCAGCTATGCATCCCTTTTGGATGAAGAAACTTTGATGTACCACCCTCTCCAACAGAGCAGAGCAATCTTAGTCATACAATATTAGTCTGCAAAATCTGAGCTTTGCAGCTTCATAAATACAAGTGGTAAACAAAACTAAAACTTCACTTCAGGAAGCAATTTTCGAGCTGTGAGGAAAATTAATCACTAGAACAGCTTATCAGGGTAGGTGGTTGACTCACCATTGCTTGAAGTTTTTAAGATAAGATTAGATCCTTTTTTTTTTTTTTTTAAGTCATGATTCAATCATGTTCCTGGGAGAAACTGAGAGTAGGACATTAGGCAGTATAATGGCAAGCTCCTTTCTGACCTTGCCGCCTGTAAATCTTCTTTCTTTATCTGCCTACTTTCTTGGGCAAAAAGGAAAACAGAATGGGCTTTGGTCCATCAACCAACTCCTGCCACACAGTTCTGCTTTAAGAAAATTGCTGTAATCAGATCTCATGGTCCAGGGCTTCAGCCGTTTGCCTGAAGAGGGCAGGAGAAAGGTTTCCCCCTCTTTCCTGCCCAGCTAATGGCTAAATACATGTTATGTCTATTTGGTTGTAGTTTCATATTTAAAACATCACAGAGTGAACCCAAATGGCTACGGGCAAAGGCAGAAACACAGAAAATGCTCCCTGGCTATTTTCTATTCAGTTAGCCATTCCTGCTCACACCTCAGATTTGTGATAATCATCAATTCTGATGACTATCAGTGTTTACAGAGAAGACATTCTGGTTATTAGGGCACAGCCACAGAAGGTAGAAGGTACTGATAGAGAATTGGGACTGATACTAACCCCACCTACAAGGGCAATGTTTGTTTGATGAGAACATCTTAATCTTCTCATATTATCAGATCCTTGCCACTGCAAGATCCTTGCTTGTTAGTGAAACTGTGGTCCCACCCACTTTCTGATTAAACCAGATCACAAAAGTTTCTTTAAGCCAGAAATGTTTCAGTCCAACCAAACTCTATAGCAAATAGATCTGGGGGCAATATAAATGAATTTTTAATAAATGTTGAAATAAAGGAACATAAAGAACACAAAATGACTGGCCTACCCCAATCTTTAACTCTACAAACTACAGCAGTTTGTTTCATAATAACATTATTACCCAAGCCTGTAAGAACCTAAGCACACAGGCAGATCCATTGATCTCACCATCACCGAGTGCCCAAGACTCTTTGATTTCAATGCAGAGTTCAGAGGTCTTATCACCTATGTTTCATGCAAAGGCAAGATATAATTCTACACCTATAGATGCCTAAGACAATTATACTCTATACTACTTAAGAAGGAAATTAGATGCATATATTTTTCCAGGTAAGGAAGATGGCACCGTTATGAACCAATCAGTCCAGATTTGTCTTACTTGTATTTGGACCCAGTTCTGGGTCCCCATGTATAACCAACCTGATTGACTCAAAATGGATTTCCTTTTAAGCTGTGCCAGCACACAGAAAATGAAAATCCATGCCATGGAAGCAGAACACATTTACACTGCCAGATTTTTTTGCAGCTGCAATGAGAAGGGATGGGGCAGGCAGGCACGACAGCGATCGCACCTGAATTCAGACTGGTAGCCTGGAAGCTGGGGACAGATGGTGTGAAAATTAACCAGACACTGAAAAATTCAACTTTATATCCAGTAAGACTATAAACATACAGTGAGTGAGCATAAGATTTATGCTGAAATTACAGAGGAATTCCTATGGATGATTACACTTCCAGCCCAAGCATGGAAAGCACATCCATCAAAACGAGTGTCACTACATTACCAGTGCAGTTGTCAGGCCTCCCATTACTGAACCCAGTAAATACAGAAGAGGACCACGAACACTTGTGACATGGCTCACCAAAGTACTCATCAGATGGAGGATTCTCCATGTCATACAGCATTTTCTTGGTCAGATGTTCCAGCTCATCCTCAGGCCTGAAGGCAGGAGCGCTTGATGTAGGTCCAGAGCTTGGATACCCACTCTGAAAAAAAAAAAAAAAGAACAGCCTGTGATGTTGTATAAAAGCATTCACACAGAGTATGGGGCTATATTGGCTACTCAGTGTTGAACTTCATTCTTCATTCAGCGTTGAATTTTTTTTTAAGACATAAGGGATTCAAGCAAGTAAACACCTCACTTAATTCAATGAAAATGGACTCTGAAGAACATCTAGTGAAGTACTATATATTCTCCTAGAATGGGAAGTACCCTGTGCCTCATAATTAGATGTCTACTGGGCAGCACATAATAATAAACAAAGGAGAAGATTATTCCAAGAATAACTTGATACAAATGTTCTCCAAAATTGAAAAAGGCTTTGGAAGCATTTAAGTTCAGACTTGGTAAAAGTTTCCATCACTTAACAACACAACATAAATGATAATTCTCCAGTGGTAGAGTATATGGACAAAGACAGATGATCCCAAGCTGCTAGTTATGTTCTCTTCTTGTTTGTTTTGACACAAATCCTGCTGTTAACTGTAGTGAGATCAAGAACTGGTCACAGATTTTTAGTACTAGAGATACAAAGATTTCAATATGTGTGTAGAACCCGAGATCTCTTGGCCTTCATAAACTAACAGCTGCATACAGTATTTGCAGCCTGTCTCAGAGACTCTTCTCCCTGGAAAACACCAAAAGTATGGCATATTTTGAGAAGCACAGAAATAGTCTTGTGCCTAGAAGTTTCTTAGAAGAAGCTAAGTTTGGTGTCCATGAGGAGGAATTCAGTCATCTCAGGATTAAAAAATGCTGACACCAGCTCTCCTTGTGTGCACTGATTTCTTGAAAGACTTGCATATGAAAACTAATTTATTTATAAAACACATCATTTCAGTAAAGCAAGTGATTTTATTGATTAATTGCTGCCTACATCAAGGATTGGACCTTTGATATGAAACAAGGAAACATTTTTCCATGCTCCATAACTACTTAGATGGCAAGAAAATGTAAAATCACTGGAGAAACAATACATTGACCACTTCTAGGGACTACATCTGACATGATGAATCTTTATTGAGCCAGTGATGTTCAGCAGAGAACAGCAGCTTTAAAGCACTGCACTTCAAGAGAATTAACTATATACTTCCATGCTTTTTTCTTTCAGGCCAGAAGGAGATTTCAAATGAGACATCAATCAATGCAGAGAAGGTCTCAGAACGGCATTTTGTGATAATACTTCAATCACCCACTCCCAAAACCCAAACACATGCATGTTCCTGATCTCATCAGGAACATCCTTTTCTAGGGTCCATGCTAAGTCGCACCATCACTCTTCTCACTTGCTGGCCTCAGCAGGGGCCTGTGCTCCCTGGAAGGGCTGGGTTTGCTGTGCATGCATATTCAATGCAGCAGTTGCACCCACTGCCTGCCCAAAACCCACTCTGTAGCACAGTACCAGCAGTTCACGAGGGAGAGGGGTGGCATGGTCCCCTAGGGAAAAAAGTGTACCTGGAATAAGCTCCAGGCTGGATGAGTTTCCCTGAAGGGCTGTGCAAGGTCTGTTTGCCACACATTCAGCCTCTCTGACTGAGAACATAGATTGGACCTAACATACATTCAGGTTTTCCCACAGATGTTTTCTTTTTTTTGCTTATGAATTTTTTCTGAACAACATTTAAGGATTTTGTGCTTTCTCCAGGAATTCCAGTTGCCTAGCAATTGTCTTGAGCATCTGGAAATGCTGAACGTCCACATACAGAGCAGTAAACTTTTTTGTACAAATGCAACCGTGCTGATGTGTTTGGGTTACCACAACTTACTTTTGCACATGGGGAGGCAGGCAGTATGGTGACCTGCATTTGCCTTCTAAGTCATGTAAGTGTCATCTCTGTGGGATACATAATTTTGGTGTGGATAAGGCCATTCACATAACTAGAAGTTCCAGAAGAAAGGTATTTGACCCAGAACATCCAGACTCCCTTGGCCAGAGCTTTGTGGCTTTTTTAGAAGGGCTAGCCTACAACTACTTTATTAGAAATAATATATAGCATAATCCTAAAAGAAAAAAAAAAGTTTATTAGTAAGTCAATTAAAGTTGTCAAATGTAAGACATTTAATCTTGGAACAACCTGTTTTTTTCCCTTTGCTCTCTTGTTCCTAAGAGCCAATCACGAATCTTTCCTGAACATATATTTTAAGACAGCAAGTGCAGCCAAGGATTTATTAGCTTGAGAAATCATTCCAAGCTTCTTAAGGCTCTATTCCAGGTATTGTACCTATTTCAGTTTCCATGCAGAAAAGAATGACCTCTGCCATTCCATCAACAGAGACCCCTCTCCTAGACTTTGCATGGAGAAGACAGCATGGTCTGAAGCTGATGATGGCCCCCATCCCTGTATTTCCCATTAGTCATCACCAGCTGCCCATCTTCTGCTGGGCTCTGTCCACACATCATTTGAAACACTGCCTTTACCCTTGGGCCCTGCAATATAAACGGACAAAAACAGAAGGCACAAGCCCCAGTCTGTTCACAGAAAAGGGCAGTGAGATACATGGAGCTGAAGTGTTTTGTCCAGTATCACACGTGAGCTCTAAAGCAAAGACAAATCCTGCATCCAGGCTGCTGGGAGCCCTACACTTTCCAGCCTCACTCACTGGGGCTCACCCTGGCATTGCAGACCTACACTGAACACTCTGCAACCCAAAGCCACTGCACCTGCAGGCCACCTGCAGGCCACCACAGCCAGGCTTTGGCAGGAGGTGGGCGAAGCCTCTCCCTCATTTCCATGCTTTCCCATACCTCCCAGTTGGGGAGCCCTCCATAACTAATTCATAAGGGCTTGGATTAGGCCCTTTAAAATGAAAGACCAAAATCTGCAGATTTTCAGTTTTGTCTGACTCTCTCTGGTTTTGGAGGCCACACTGCCTCATACATAAAATAAATAGGCTGCTCGCGTATTTTATCTACATTGCACTTTTCCAAACCAGGCAGATTTCCTATCCAGTACCCAATGTCAGCAGAAATAACAAATACCAACCACAATGTTATGAGACACTTGGACTTATTTTGACTAAAATGCTATGCCTTTTTGACCAGCCTTTAAGTAGTGCTAGGCACATTTTTTTCCTCCTCCCATGGCACATGTTGACTACGTGCCTCCAGGAAAATGCATTTCATGCATATGAACATGCTGTTTGCTGGGACATGCACACACACAAACATAGAGAGGAAAGTGTATCCTTAGTCCAATATAAAATACTTGTTTCAGCAAAACAGTTTCCTTCCTCCTCCTTTGTTAGGTCAGGGTAAAAATATAACACTGGCTTTCCTTACAAAACAGAGTTGTGGTGTTGTTGTTTATATTAAACTTCCTTTATTTTCTCCCGATCTGTACAATAATCAAGACTGTCTAGAAATTCAATTTGCTGTCTGATCTACCAGTTAACTAACTTCATGCATTCTCTTTTCCCCATGCACATACCTCAATGCACACAAATATCCACATCCTTAGCTAGACACAGTTCAAAGAAAGAAACTGCATTGACTTGCAGACCCAAAGCACCACTCTGTCTGGCTAACCACAGAAGCATCAGGGATGATAAACTGACCCACAAAAATGGAAAAGAGCCCAGCAAAAAGCTGGCAGGAGGGACTATGCTATGGAAGCACAGGCACCTGAGTGCCTCCTTTGCTACTGAGATCAAAGACCAAGCAACTTCAGGGAAGAGAAGATTGCAGGAGCAGGCTCAGGAAGAAAAGAGGATTGCCTATCATGTGCAGATGCAAAAGCATTCCTAAATAAACACTGTCTTGCATACTTAGTTGGGATGTTAAGGAGAACACCAGCACTTCCAGGGTTAAGCCCTGTAGCAGAAAGTATCTTCATGCTACAAAGGAAGTGAGCTAATTGCTTGTGCCACTATCAAAATGCTGCAACAACATCTGGCTCATCTTCCTTATTAAAGTTCAGTTCCTGAAAAGCCAGGTCAAACGAAGCAGTCGTGTGGAATCACTGCATAATTATTTTGGTACACAAAGCTGATACTTGCTTCAGTGCTTCCCTGGCACATGTTTTCTACCCCAGACCTGTCTCAGATGTAAGGGCTGCCCAGAAAAGGAGCTCTGCAGTCAGTGTGGTGCATTTGCCAACACGAACCTTCCCCATTCCCACACAAATATTTACCCATATGGGTAAAAACTGCAGTGCGAAATCTGCAAAGACATCTGAAGATGATGCTGTGATGAATGCACCATCATTCAGGATACACTGTATGTGGTCATTTTTCTTGTCCATTTGCAAACACTGTAGAAGAAGCTTCTTCTCTCTGGGAGAAAATAACTTCAATTACGTGTTCCCAGTTACAGAAACGTGGAAATTATCTTCTTTTCAGAAGGTAGAATTAGCTGAATTTGGAACTGAAAAGCAGCCAGAAACATCTTTCACTGACAGTTACTTTCTCTTTACTTTTTTCCTCCTGTTTCAACTGCATAAAGTTAGTCCTTTCACTTCACTCACCACAACTAATCATCAGTTAAATAGTATTGCAGCATAATTTTTTGTTCAATGGTTTGACAAAGACCACATTTTTTAAGAATTTATTGACTATGCAAACCCATCACAAACTTTCAGAGCAAGAAATCCAGCATAGTGCCACATCTCTCAGGAGTTGTGCTCCCAAGGAAGTATCAAGACTGCCTAAAGCTGTAATTCAGTTTATAATTAAGGCCAACTCTTACAGAGGAGATGCATTAGAAAAAATATTTTAATTCTTGATTTATTCTCCCAGTGAAAGGTTACAGCTGCCAGAGTACATAAAGATTCCTGAAAAGAGGATTCTGCCTGGAATCCTTGCATCATGCACATTCCTGGGTTTATTCCTGGTCAGAGGATAGCTCATCAAGATCCCCTGAAGAAGCTGCCCTGCATGAGGAGATACCCACTGACAGCCAGTGCCCTCCAGCCCACACCAGAAGACCAAAATTTCAAGTGTTGGGCTGCCAGGAGAGAGGGCTCTTCTGGGACATGCCAGAGTGGTACAAGCCTCTGATTCCCTGGCTGCCTACCTGCCCTGCCCCCCCACAGCAAAACAGCAATCCAGAACGTGCAGTTCTGCCAGCAGAGCCCTCACTTGTTTAACACTGCCTGGCTTTGAAATAGGACAGTTTTGTAACTGCTTCAAAGCTCTAGAGGATATTTTTCTTTATTTTTAAACTTCATTATTGCAACTGTATCCTCACTTAACTATCCATGCACATTGCCTGTCCTAATCCTGCTAAGCTCTTAGTTTCAGTGATCTCTTGTGGCATTAAGCTACACAGAATTTGAGTAATAATAACAATAAAAGTATTTTCCTCTGTTTTAACTCCACAGATGGCAATTTTGTACAATTGTCTCTTTTTTTTAACACTGTGAAACTGGGATGCAATCAGGTAGAAGGGGAGGTATCATGTTGATAGTTTTAAAAGACAGTAGAGCCAGAATGCAAAATCTTGATAGAATTGAGACCTTTCCTGGACTTTTGGCTGCTCATACAGATGTCTATTTTGACTCACCAGAACAGAGCTTTTAGCTTACAGTCACAAACCCAAAATCTTGGTCTTTGTGTACTGATATGAATTCAACAGGCTCACCATACATGCACCCTAATTACTCTGTAAAATGGGTTTAGCAATACTTCTGTCTTAATTAATCAGTGCTGTGGAGCTGTTCAAGCCTCTACGACATAAGTGACTACACAGAGACAGAGCATTTTATTAACCATCAAGCATGGTAACAAAAGAACATCACTGTTTTGTCCTTGGATTGTTTTATGCTATTATATGTAAACAGACTAAGTAGCTTTTCTTGCTACTCTTCATATTCTCACTAATGTTTTGAATCTGGAAGGGCTGGTTATTTTTTCTAGGTATTATAAAAGCTGGATACTCTGTAAACACCACCATCTGCTTCTGGCTTCTGCACTGAGCATGACTGTGTTAAATGACACCTTCCACTGCTATTCTGGCGAGTCCTTGCTTCTGCTGGACACTATGGACTGTTTATATATTCAGAGTTAACAGCAGATGTGCAAGATTTTTATGGAGCAACACTGACCATTTCTCATTATAAAATACAAAGCAGTGGCTGGTTCTCCAAGTAATAAATATTTTACATGTTATCTCAGGAAACAGCAGATTTAAGCTATATTTCACATATAAAATACTACATTTTAATGTCCCATTGGTGCTTAAATGTATATACAGAAACAAATGCAGCAGTGCCTGATCTTGCCTGGGGCCTCTTGGCCCTATCATTACACAAATATGCTTTACTTGTCAAGGCTTATCTCATATGAAAAGGGGAGCAGGCTGTTTTGTTTTGTGTTTTTCCATTAACCCCACTTATTTTGGTAATAGACATTTTAGGCACTTTAAAAAAAAGCCAAGAATTCAACGAACAGCTGGACGGTACTACTGAGAGAGAGAATGAAGCACCATTATTATACCCATATGCAAATAAAGAGACTGTACCATTTTAGCTCTATGTTTTTGGCTGGAAGAGCTCAGTCTGCTCCATAAAATTGTATCAGGAGGTCCTATGCTTACTCGTCTATTTGTTTCAAGATCAAAGGCTTTATTCTGCTCCAAGCTGCTTGCCTTGCCACATCTCTCTGGGTTCAGAGTCAAGCATTCCCTTACTCCCATGGATCATCACCAGCAGTAAAGACCCTACAGGCTGCCTCTCAACTTCCCTCCTCTTCCCATCATAATACTGAGGGCTTCCAGGATGGCCTTCAAAGCACTAATTAATTAAGCATTATATTTACTGCTATCAACAGGTCAAAATCTGCATTTCAGAGTAGGAGCCATAAGCTTCCATAGGAGACGACAGTCTCACTGCTTTGATCACAAGCTGCATAGCAAACTGCTGTACAAGGGTTTGAATTCACTTCTTGACATCTTGGCTATAGATCCTGGGGTGCACAGTGCATCTAGGACTCCTTGTTTGGGCAGGTAATGAGCCTCAAGACCTGCACAAGGCTTCCTTGTGCCAGTCCAAGGTAGCACTACTGAAAGACATCAAGCTGTGGGGGGCTCCAGGGGCAGTGACTGGCACTCCAAGGGCTCACCATCTCACCACCAACCAAGCCATATTCCCATCTAATAGGACAAGCACAGAGGCAAACCTAATAAAAATGGAAATGCTTCAATATTCATACTGATGAAAAGAGATACATGTGCTGACACAGTATTCAACTCACTCAGATGATTCACTGCCACAATGAAATGACTGAAAGAAGCACCCTCTCTCCAAAGCCTACCCTTCCAGCACCACCTTCCCTCCAAAGCCTACCCTTCCAGCACCACCTTCTCTCCACAGCCTACCCTTCCAGAACCACCTACCCTCCAAAGTCTACCCTTCCAGCACCACCTTCTCTCCACAGCCTACCCTTCCAGCACCACCTTCTCTCCACAGCCTACCCTTCCAGCACCACCTTCTCTCCACAGCCTACCCTTCCAGAACCACCTACCCTCCAAAGTCTACCCTTCCAGCACCACGTTCACTCCACAGCCTACCCTTCCAGCACCACCTTCTCTCCACAGCCTACCCTTCCAGAACCACCTACCCTCCAAAGCCTACCCTTCCAGAAGCGCCCTTAAAATCCAAGGAAATAATTGAGCTTTGCCCTTTCCTAAGTTTTTCATTTGCACAGCCCTTCAGAAAGGCAGAGCTGAACGGTTTCCACAGACACTGAGGGGTGACACAGTGTGATGGGCTCACGCACACGGCTGGCATGGCACCTGCAGTGCCCCAGGAGCCCCCCAGCACTGTCTGACCACCACTCACCCCCAGAGCTGGGGCTGGACCCGGTGCTCAGCACCAGCACCACCTGCCCTGCGGTTCAGCTTTGGCACCCAGTGAAAAAACAGGTGGCCCCAGCTGCAGGGCCTTAGCAGGTAACAAAAACAGAAGTGCCATGGCATCACTTGTTTCAAAAGAAAAATAAATCTCACCATTTTAATGGTACTAATTTTGCATGTGAAACTTGCATTCATACTGTATTAACAGTTTAAATACAGCTTTCTTGCCAGAAACCTGAATAGGCTAGAAAAGATACTTAAAATATGCAAATTGTGTTTCTGTTTTAATACACAAAGAAACCTAAAATCATATCACTTTCCATCACCAAGACAGGTTTTAATATAAGGTTTCTTCATGTGAAAACTGTAACAGCAAACAAATGGTTAACCAAGTGTGTTTAACCCACTATCTGTAGTCTCACTTTTAGTCAACTGTGACATGGGCCATTACACTTCCCAGGACACCAATGACTTAAATGAAGACTACATATTTTGCTTAACATTAGAAGATTATATATAAAAATTACAGTAAAAATAAAGGCTTCTCAGACTGTACTGGGTGCTTGGTTCAACATCCATAGCATTGGAGGGTAGGATTCCCGAGCTTTATCCTCAGCAATATTCTTAACCAGTCTGATCCTGCACCCTGCTGTTATAAATGGTGTTCATAATGCTTGGCTGTCTCAAGAGAGTTTGAGAGGCTCAATGAACTCTTCATTACAAAATGCTTTGAGATCCTTGAATGAAAGATGCTGAATGAGTACAAATCATGACTATTAATAATTACCTTTACTAGCCAAGATTGTGCCTAGACACATCTGTCACATCTGTCTAGATTTTGTCTTTTAAGGTTATAACATCTTCAAAACAAACACTGGTCTCCCAACATGCCCTCAATGGTCTTGTATAAATAAAAGTCATAAGAATAATATTTGAGGAAACAATAATGTGGCAAAAGCAAATTACATTCCTGCTGGACTCAGAAGCTTGTTCCCCATTTCACAACTGGGAGACTTCTCCATTTTACTCATGTTCCAACCCCAGAATCACCTGTTCTCTTTTCCTAATGTGTAGCTGCTTTCATTCTAAGAGCTTTCCTGTTTTTCCTTTAACTTTGCACAGGCCATGTTTCTTGAAGAGGTTACTGGAGGGTGCCAACCCCTCTTAACAAAATGGGCACAAGTTCCTTTGGAAAGAATATAGGGAGCTCCAAACATGTCAGAGAGCATAAGCACTGAGTATGACCCTTCATTTCACTTTGAGTCTGTCAGGTAACAGAGTCGGGGAAAAGAAGTCAGAAATTTAAGAGACATCTGGATTCTGTTCAGGCCATCTTATTGTGCTCACCTCTCAGCCAAGGTGTGCTTCAAGGGTGACAAAAATTTTCAAAGTGACACCTTTTCCAGTGATGCAAGAGAAAAGAGAACTTGCAAATAACAATGAGAAGATTGCTACTCATCAAAGTCAGAGGGAGACCTCATTTGCTTGCACCTCCAGGTCTTGTGGTGAAAGATTGTAGAGAAGATTATTTAAAGTATACTGACACAGCTCAAGACAATATGTAAGCAGTAAAGATCAGAGTTCACCTCATCTCTACTTCAATTAAAGCTTCTCTATATTTTATACCATCTATATGGATGGTTTTGTTGCTGAATTGCTTTATTGACCTTTAAGAGACTGAAGCTTTACTGCACTTAAAACAACTAATTCTCCTCATGAAGAGCCCTGTGCAGGTATCTGTAGGTCACCTGGATCTCAGCTCAGTCATCTAACATCACGTCAAGTACCATTTGCAAACACATGTTATTTAATTCATGAGGAGCAATCGCCTGGCCCATCAGTGTTGAGCAGACCACAGTGCCACCACCAAGCCCTGGCCTATCTATCTCCAGCCCAAACAAGGACAAGAGCCTCTTCACAAAATTACCAGGCTGGAGTCATCACCAGTCAGGTCATCACTGGTGATTAAACACTTAGAGAACCCTTTGGCTTCCGTTATATGGAGGTCCCCACCAGAAGCAGGCAGTTTGCTCGCAGACCTGGTGCTGCTCGCTCACAGGAGAGTCTGGGAAGGGTTTGGCAGCCAGCTCCCAGTGCAGCTGCACCCACAAGGCATTATCTGCACTTGCAGGTGCTACTGCGATGCTGAGCAACATCAGGCAGAGGACAGGACACACTGGCAGTAAGAAGAGAGGTGGTGAAATTAAACAGAGCCATCAGGAGCAGAGGGAGTAATACACAAGAAAAGAAGGAGGAAAGAGTGAAGGGCTGCAGCCTCAAGTGAGTGTCATCTTGATAGCCTGAGCACTGCTGCTTTAGAAGAGACTTGCACATGTTTCACTATCAATTACCTCAGATAATCAGAAATAATATTTTCAGAACAAAGCAGTGCCAAATTCTATACTGCACTTGGACGAAAAAGGCCAGGGTAAATGCTCGTCATCTAGATTATAATTTATTTCATCCAATGTACTTACAAAAATGATCTCTCATTTGGCTCACAGCGGTAGAAATTTCTCAACAAAGTCATAATTCTCCTGTAATAGAGTCCAGGGCAGTAAAGTATTACTCAAATAAAAGCTCCAAGTCTCCCTTGAAAAACTGTACCTGCTCAGGAATTTCCCACAATCACACGGGAGGGGAGCTGAGAAAAGGGCAGCAAGAGAAGAGGAATGATTTTTTCCTCAGAGAGCACTGCAGGATGAAGACCCAGCACATCACAACTGGTGGCCAAATCATGGCAGGGAGCCAAAGAAGCAGGGATTATGTTCTATCAAAAAATGCTGCAGGAAGTTTCACCATGGCTATTCAATATTCAAAGGGTTTCAACCTTTTCCTTTCAACCTGGAACAGGAGTGATTTGGCTGTTCTATTCCTGTTGTGGATCCTATGAATCCTTCTTGTGCAGAGGGCAGGTGATGGCCCTTGGAGGGGAAGAGTCCCAGGAGCAGAGAGCTGAAGGTCAGATCTGGAATGAGGGCTCTGGCAACATGGGGAGGGAGGCAGGGGAAAGAGCAAATTAGCATTTAGCAACACAAATACAGCAGTTAAAAAAGGCAGAACTACCTCAGTTCAGCAATTAAAAAGGGCAAGAGAGAAGTGCTGGTAGGAAGAGGGGAAAACCACTCAAAAGGCAGCATGCAGTAAGTGATTTGAGCCAGAGCCCAGAATCAAAGGGGAGGATGGAATGAGGCAGAGAGGATGGAGAACAAAGTACAGCCTGGCAAGAAGTTTCCATAGCTGGCAAGAGTCCATGCAGAGAGGGCACATGGAGATATGCACCAACCACAGGGAGAGTGGCTTAGGGATGACCAATGTGCAAAGGAGCTATATGAAATGGAAGGTAATAGCACCCTCAGAGCAGGGAACAAGCAGGAAAGCAAGACCAAAGGAGAGGCATCAGTGTCAGCTGATTTTACTGAATAATTTCCTTTCTACAGGAACTATACAATGCTAACAAAGCCCTGAAATTTCAGTCTATGGGATTGGTCAGATGCTTCCAGAGGCACACATGTGTGTGTGAGTGTGTGTTTTTGATGGGACAATAGACACCCAGGGCAGAGCACTACACCCTCAGTGTCACTTTGGATTCCTTCCTGGAAGTTGTATATGGAGTTTCAATGTCACATGATCCTTCTTTCCACTCCCCCTGCCACATGTAGTGTGTGATCTCACATTTATCACAGGCATGCTTTCCAGTCAAACAGAAAATTACTTTTATGGCCATGATGCTTAAGATGGTAAATGCACAGGGGCTTGTGCTGTGGGGATTGTGCTGTGTGCTACACAAATACCTGTGGAATAAAGGGCAAGGAGAAGGAATTCTGCTTGGCACTGGAGACAGAAGGGAGTATGGGATTCCCCAGATTCAGAGCTTTTCTACTACTTTTCCTCATCCTCTGCTTTCCCATCAGCCTCTCAAAAAGCCCCAGGATCTTGGCAGCCAAACCAGGCTGTGCACTAAGGAAGGGAATCTAACTTCCCCAGCTGCAGCCTCCAAGGCTGCTGTCATCCTGAGGGCACAGTCACTGTACTGACATACAGACCTAATGATCTAGACTGTTCAAGGCATCAAATGCTTTAAGAAACTCACCCTGTTCAGAAGGCCACGTTCAAGCTGTATTTCTGTGCCATCTTTTGTGTGCGGCTGGGACTGACTCTGAGGAGGTCAGGAAGAGCCTGATGGCTCAATAAATGAGACACTTGGGAGAGTGAGTCAAACTGACAGCTCAACAAGATCCATGTTTAGTTGTCAAAACATTCCTCCATGTACAGAGATGCAGCTGAGAAGGCTGTCCACATCCATCCTGGGCTGGAGACAGGCTTATCTCACTAATTGGTTGAGCAGTACTTCATGGAGAATGGAGTGAACTGGCAGAGGTGCTGGCATGTGCAATTAGAGCTGAGGAGGCTGAGAGCTGTGGCTGGACACAACACTGTGCCTGGACCATTCTGATGTATAGGAAAGATCACTTTGTCCATGAACCATTTTCATGTGCTGTTCAGCCACAACAGCAGCAGCCTCCTGTATTTTAATGACTTAGAAGCTTGCAGGCTGACTGACAAAATGCTGAAGGGGAAAAACAAAGGTATATATATATATATAAAATTTTGCTGAATTTACTTGAAAAGGATGGGCTAGATATTCAGATGGTGCAAATCAGAGTCGCTCCAGGGAACTCGTTGATTTACACAGCAGTGGAGAATCTAGCTCAACGTGCCAAAGTGAGCAATGTAATCAGGTGTACATTGGCTGGTTGAGAGGCACTATTTGAGTCAACAAGGCTGCCCAAACCTAGACTAGACTAACTGCAGGCCCCTGAGCCCTCAGCTGCATTTGTCTCTCAAAGAACAAATGACACAGGGAGAAAACTGGCTTCCAGACTGCCAGACCAAGAGTGAACACCGCAGACAAAGACCCCACTCTCTGAGGATATGGGTGATTGAAGTCAGCTTCCTTGCAGGTGACACTCCAGGATTCACTTAAAAAATTAGGTTAAAAGTCTCTGTCCCCATCTGTGGGGGACACGTCAGACTGGCTTTTATGGGCTCCTGTTACCAACTCCCAGTTCAAGCTAACATGTTTTTCAGGGCCTCCTCTCTCCTGGCTCCTTTTGAGGAGCTGGCTCCCTCTTTTGGAGGATTTTCAGAGGAAGCATGCCTCCTCTACCTCCTTCCTCACCTACACTTGTTCTAAGAGCCATGCAAATTTCAACACATGTCTAGAAAAACAGTTGAGAACATCAAACACTCTGCAGACTTCTTCCTCTTCTTCCTCTCTATACAAAGTATTCTCTCCATGCTCCCTTTCTGCCCTTCTGCATTAGTTTTACACTATTAAATAAGAGACTCAGGCCCCCTCCCTGTGGCCCTCATCTGAAAATCACTCACACACTTTAGAGGGTTTGCAACACAGAGGATGTGAAAGTGAGGCCAGCAAAGTGCTGGAAGGGATTGCCTGGGGAGAGTCTGTGATTTCCATCACTGAGGCTTTTCAGAGTAGGAACAAACAAATATTTGTGAAGAATAGCTTAGGCAGAGTTGATCCTGTCTCTGAGCACCAGACAGATCTTCAAGTCTGTTCCAGCTTTACTGTTTATGCTTCTGTGATTGTGATAGCAGTTGTGACATATTCTGCAACGGAGTTGAGCAAAGCCAGCTGAAAGCCCTATGGATCATCTTCAGGGCTGAAGCTGCTTACAGGAAAGGAAGCTCATATGCAGTGTTAAGTTACTTGGTGGTTTTGTTTCAAACACTAAATCAAGGAAAGTTTGTTCAGCAACGGTAAGACAAAGAAGCTGGGTCCTTAGCAGGCCCTGCCCTGCTTTTACCATCTCCAAAATGCTGTATCTCCAGCTTTGACTCCAGGTGCACGAGGGAGCACATTCAGAGCACCCACTGTATGGGCAGTAAATATTTGTGTTAGACAAACAGCCGGCTTCTTTTGTCCTAGTCCTCAGGAATGCCCATCTGGCACTCGGTGCTGAAATCTCTATTAAAACCTCCCAGAAGCTAGACAGGATGCAGTGAGTCTAGCCAGGAGCATGGAAATGGCAGGCAAAAAGCATTCAGAAAATCATCGTAGGTGCCCCAGACTGCAAAATACTCCACGTGTCTGTTGTGCAAAAACCCGCGTGTGTCCGCAGTGGACTGAAGGAAAGAAGTTACTCCAGAAACACTGATGCCAGCTCTCCCTGCAATACCACCTTCTGGGGAAAACAAATGGTAGGGGAGCTATCTAACCTACTCATTGCAAAGTCTTTATGCCACAAGACGGTATTTACTAGCTGGTACCAGACAACATTCAAGCAAGAACAGAAAGTCACTTTCCCAGCGCTCCTTGTGAATTGCTCCCATCTGTGCAAGAGAGCAATCCAAAGCCCTTATGCCCATGACAGCGCTGCAATCACATGCTTGGTGTTTTACACCCAAAATAGCGGCAGCCAGACCACGGCGCGGCTCACACAGCGATGCAGCTGCGCTCATGAAGAGGAGCCACTGGAAGCGGTTCTGGGGGCGCAGGTTGCTAGGGAACGTGGCAAAGCCCTGCAGATTTCCTCGCTGGCTCTTTCCCCTCTTCCCATCTCGCTCGCACTGTGCCAGCATCTTCGCCCCGAGAGTGCCGCTCTTCCTGTCTGAAGTGTGCAAAAACAAATCTGCCAGCAACAATGGAGCACGATTGCTTGGCATGTGTTCCCAAGGAAAGAAATCGCTCTAGCCTTTGATTTTCAAAGGCAGCCAGCTGACGGGTCGGGAAAAAAATCCATTCTCCATTTTCGCCATGTCTCTGTGTTACTTCATTCCACCTGTGCAACAGTTAAGGGTGGGTGGCAAGCCCAGGTGGCACAATTCAACAAGCTGAATTTGTGGGAGCTGCGTCAGCTTGCAGATGGCAAGACTGGTGCCCTGAGTGTCACACTTTGTCCCCTGGACCCCTTCACTTCCCCTAACATGCTCTTCCTTGGGAGGTGGCTGCAGGAGCCAGCACAGTTCTGCAAATGTGGCTGGGCAGCGCATGGTGCTCCCACTGCTCCAGGGGCCAGCAGGGCTTATGGAAAAGGGCACACACATGCAAAGGAAGAGCTACCAGAGAACTGGGAGGGAAGGGAAAAGAAATTTCTGCCTTCTTAAAAAAGAGCTGGGAGAAGGAGAGATCAGTGACCAAGGTGGAAACATAAGGCTTTCCAGTATTAATCAATCTTTAAACAATTTGACTGAATGATTAGGAAATGCAATGCTCCCTACTGAGGCATTAGAGATTTATATTTAGATGTTAGGTGTTTTTTTCCACCCTGCATTATTTTTAGCTACTCGTTGATGCTAGGCTAGTGGTGGCTGCTGTTGGATCGATGAGGCTGTTCTGTGATGGCAGCTGGGTGAGATATGCCAGTAGGAAGTGGGATATAATTCATCCAGGATGCTGCCTGGAATCCCTTTCTGCATGAGGAGATAGTGGGACAGCAGAACAGTGGCTGGCTCCCCAGACTTGTACTCACACACCAAGGCTGCAGGCCTGGACAAATGTCCTTCAATACCAACATGGACTTAATTAAAACCTAAAAGCAGCAGAGATGAGACACCTAACAAGCTTGTGTAACTAAAAAATAACAAGAGAGAAAAGACTTGGAAGTGATTTTGAGAGATTGCTTAATAAACTCCTTTTTCCCAAGAGGAATAAAATAAAGTATGTGTTTGACCTGTTAGACACGTTAATTCTGGAGACAGAGGAAGAAGCATTTCATTCTGCTAGTAACAGCACACCTCAAATCTGGGGTGTCCACAATGCTTGTACTCATAACACTCTCTGGACAAGGGCAAACTCACATGATCCCCAGGGCAGGCCAGAGCTGCAATTTCTACCCATTGCAGGGTTGCATCTTTGAGAAGAACCATCACCTGATAATGAAGGGGTAAAAAAATCCAAGAAATGTAAACCAATAAAATACTAAATATTATGTCAAAAGACTAATTTCTTCTTCACTCCAGGTAATTAGTAATTAGACTGCTTTGAGATAGGAGGATTTATGTTTCTTCCTAAGAACAGAGCCTCTTACTCAGTGTGACAGCATGATCTCTTATCTCATGACAAGCCACGCAAGGATGGTCAAGGTCTCATCTTGAACTTTGCTCAGCAGCACAGCAGCAGCACACCAATATGCAAATATCTCCCATGGAGTCATGTTATGTACCACGTGTCAACCTCTCCACAAACAAGGATGAGTCTCATTTTATGAGGGACTACAAAAAGCTGAATGCAAATGCACGTCTGTATATCAGCATTTCTATCAAGAAATTGCCTTGCCCCTCTGTGTCATCCTCCAGAGACCCTGGAGAAAGACCTTAAAATAGAAATAGTGGCAGCATCTCCTAGAGAAATTGTGTGAATGCTACTATCCCACCTTCATTTCTCCTTTAATCTACATTTCAAAAACTATATTCACCTGCAGACACATGCTAAGTTGATACATGTCAGGCACACTTTACTCTTCAGTTCAAGCCATATGGTTCTAATAATAGTGGGTAATAAAGGAAGAGTATGTTTTCACTTGTAATTTTTCAAATCTCATCAAAAATGGTACAACACAGAACACTGCAAACTGCAGCACAGCACATGTGCTCAGTCACATTTTGCACTGCTCTGCACTTGCTCTGCTAATGGCCCTTAATATTCACAACCAACTCAGTATCAAGTGCAAAAAGAAAGTGGTACAACTCTGTGTTTGCAGAAATGGTACCTTAAATTAAAACAAGCACTGCAACTGCAAGTTTATTAAAAGGGCATTTGGAATCAGAGCCCTGCAGCAGACTTTGGAAATAGGAAGGAACAGAGGACATCAAGTTATCTAATGGGCTTTTGGCAATCATTTTACATCACAAATAAATTTTCCAGTAATACAGAGACAAATGCTCAAGGCCAACCTTGACATCTTGGTCTTGGCATACCTCTGTAGCTAAAATCATCTATTGGGCACTTCCAAGAAAGACAGGCACAAGGTTTCTCACAGAGGAAAATCAGCAAGTAGCAACCATAGCTAACTTAATCAAGCTTAATGGAAATAAAGTGTTGTGACTGGTATTAACATTCTGGTCTAGTGGTAGGGGATTTCCAACTAATTTATTGTGGAAAAAAGTAGCATTCACAAAGTCATCCATAGAGTACATACTGCAAGAGAGCATTTAATATAATAGCCTGGCATCATCTCACCTCAGATGAAAGAGTAAGAGGATATATTTACACTGCACATGACTCCCCCCTCCAAGAATGCGCCTCAAGGTAGTGCAATCTTTTAGCCAGTGGTGTCCTCAGCTTGCCACAACTCCTGTGCCAATTTGCCACAAAAGCAGAGGTGTGTGCAGGCAGGCTTGCTGAGGGGAGCTGGAGCATGGACAGCAATCCAGCACACCTTGTTCCACCACTGAAGCCCTTGCTCTCTTCCAGCTGCCTCCCACAACTCTGAATGAGCCTGAGGGCCAAGCAAAGTCTTCCAGGTGACTTTTTGCTTATGGAAGAGAAACCCAACAAGCCATAGAGAGGCTGAGCTGGCAGGTGCACAACGAGCTGCAGCAGACGGGTGTCCTTGGAGAGCCCAGCAATGTGCACATAGCCAGAGAGGACACACAGACTCAGGAGTCACAGCTGGTCTCTGGGCTGAGCTAAAACCATGTTCTCTGAACCCAAGAAATCCTACAATGAAGACAGGCTTTCTCCAAGGGACAGAGGGAAGGCATAAGGCCATGCCATTGGCATAGTTTTCAATTAAAAGCAGAGGCATCAAGCCTAACTAACAATCAAGCACTTAGGGAAGTTATTCCAGGGGGTCTGTGAGGGACAATCTCCACTAAGGTCCATGTCACGTGTTTGACTGTACACCAACACACCTGAAGAGACGGTCCTTTTCTCTAGGGACTTCAGAATAAATAGGATCAATTTTCTTATCGGATATTTGTCTAACTGCTCAGGGTGTCACAAATTTCAGTGCAGCACTAAACACTAATTCCCACCTTACTGCTATGTTTATTGCCTCGGTTCTCTGAGAGCCAAAGTCTTATTTTTCACCTCATGGGTTAGGAGACCAAAAGACAGTAGCAAGGGAAAGAATAAGATAACCATCTCCCTTCTCAAGCAACTGTCAGTTGTCTCTTCTCATTCAGGGAATCCAGCTGTTTGCTGTACATGCATATTCCTTTAAATACAGATAAGTTTCCATCTGTGGCAGAGATATTTTGCACAAAGTTAATGCCAGAAGCTTACACTCCTCTTTTAGGGGTCAGATCTCTTGATACACATGACCTCTACTGAAAAGCATCCAACTGGGGACACTTCTTGTTAACATCATGGAAAGAATCACTAAAAAGCTAAGCCTTCTAAAATGGAAGTGGGGGAAAAAAATCATGTTGCTAATAATCTAAACGGCTCATTTCCAATTATGCATTTTTAGTCCATGATCTATTTTTTCTCTTATCAGCAGCTTTTGAATTTTCAGACCACATCCCTGCCAACACCTGCTCTCTCTGCTCAGTGAGTACTAGTGCTAGCACATAGTACTAGCTCTAGTACGAGAACTAGCGATGCACAGTTCACGGCTGCCTCCCCCTTGCATGCCATGCACTCTTCCAAAGCTGGCTGCTGTGTTTCCAGCGACCTGAGAAGGAATACTTGTTCCCTTCGTAATTAGGATTCACAGTAAATGTGGGAAGCGAAGCAAAAAGAACACAATGTTCAAAGCTGCCACTCATGGTTAAATAATTAGTCAATATTACGCTCAAATGCAGCCTCCAGTGTTCATGCCAATCTGTACAGGGAGACATTTGTCCTTACATTACTTTGGCGCCTCGTTTCAGTAATTTCTATAAGCTGGCAGTCTGGCCTCAGCAGAGAATGGGTCACACCACTTCTAATTCAGATAGATTACTAAATATAAATAAGAATGGTGAGAGATTAAAGGTGGTGAGGTGTTAACAAAGCTTTGGTAAAGTAATAGATTCAGGAAATCCTTTCACCTGATTTTTATAAAGTGGGCCTTGTCTAAAAACAAGGAGCTAATTAGCTGATAACTAATGCAGAACCATAATCCTGTTTTGCCTACATGTTCTGCTATAGTTACACACAGAGAAGTGCTGTTCGTCCCCAATGAGAGGGGATTTGGTTGCTTCTCCTCACTGCATGGGAACTTACTTCTTTGCACAGGGATACTGGGGGTCTTGGTGGGATTTTGAAATGCTCCCCCCAGCCTGGAAACTGCAGTTTGCTGGGACACTGCTCCATCTCCATGTTCATGTTGTGCCTCCTTTATCGTGGCCGTATTTTTCCCCACAGCATTCGTGTGTGCTAGAAGGATTTCCTGACAAGAGGAGTTGTGATGGCTTATAGCTGATCTAGAGCTGAACTTGATTCTTTTGGAGTGCTAGGTGATGCCTGAATGAATGCTGCTGCTTGTCTAAATAGGCTAACTTAGAAAGAAAGCACAAAGGATTTCATGAGCAATAGGAACAAGTACAGACCAACTCCTGGAATGTTCCTGCGTCACCTGCACAGCCATTCTCAAACTCCTCCGTCAAAGGAATGGAGACTGTGTCAACATTTTGCTTAATTGCTTAGCAGCTGCCTGGCTCATACCTGGTTAGGCTGAGGAAGTTTCACTTCCACCTCACATCACCCAGAGGCAGGAGTACTACAGACATGAATTTTCATTCTGTTGTAAAAGAGAAGCAGGAAGGAAAGCCAGCACCCCTTCCAGCTCTGCTGAACCATGAAGCCTCTGCTGGGAAGCTGTCCACAGGGAACAACATTATGATCTTAAGAAAAATCTTCTTCTGATGCTTTTCACCAAGACTGAACTCAGTAAGGGTCAATAAAACCGCCACACACCACAGCTGAGGCAACAAATGGTGATCTGCAAGCATGAACAAGCCCAACCTAACATCAGCTCTTTTTCATAACATTGGCTGCCCCTGGAAAGGAAACACTTCCTCCTGATCTTTGCCTGGTGCAGAGACTACTTTAACTTGGGCTACTAAAAGCACCACTAATAAAACTGAGAGCATCACTGCTAAAACCAAGAGCATGTCCCACAGGCAGGCCCTGCAAATGCATCCAGCCAGCTAAGTACCATTGTAATTTATCAGACACCTGCTGGATGTGAAGACTAAGGAGCACTGTGGCAGGGCCCAGACACCCTGCCCAGCCTTTAACACCATGTGAAAGAGGGGAGACAGCAGAAACACTGATAAGAGAACCCTGAAATGATTCATTTTGTCTGAGTTTTACTATGCATGCCTGACAGTGACTTCATTAATCAGATAGCTCACATCTGGATTGCCACTCTCCCCTGGCTGCTTCATCCATCCACACAGCTTGCTGGGGAAAAGACAGTGAGATGGGATCCAAATTAGAAAAAATTATTTGTGATTATCGAAGTAGAAAATTAATTGCTTTTCTTCCCCTTCTTCCCCCATTCTGAAACACCCCTCCCAGGGAAATTAGTGCTAAGAAGTCCTTGTGAACAAACACATCAAGAGTAACAGAACAGGGTCCATATGTACCAGCAACCAAAAATAAACTGAGTTTGAAATCCACACAGTTAAGTGGATTCACAATGTCTATCTCTACACCACAGTAACAGATGGTCAATGAACTGTTACAAGACAGACCAAGACTAGTTAAACAGATGGGCAGTATTATTTTTATACTGGTTTAAAAGTGAATCTTTAAGTTTCCACTAGGTTATCTGAAACACCATCAAAGAAACACACACAATACCCATCCAGCCAAAACCAAATTCCATTATATCTTTTGCCCAAAGAAGGTGCTGAGCTTCTTATGGCTTTCTGATGCTGCTGCTAGGAACTGTGGCAAAACCTTCAGAGCCACAAAACCCTGTGGCTCAAGGCTGCCCAGCTCTGGAAGCCCCTCTGGGAGCCCTGCTGCTGCCGAGGGCAGCTGCGGCGTTCGCTGCGCCCTGGCAGCCCCGCAGAGCTCTGTCCAATGCTGAAAGAGCAGCGGCGACATGTGAGCCACAGGGCTCCTGGGACTGCATCCCCTCAGCTCTCTTCCTTGGCAGATTTCACTCCTGTAATTAATTCACAAAGCAGTTGAACTCCACAGCTCAACTCATGCTGGCTGGACAGAAGCAGCAGCATTACAGAGGGTGAAAGGGAAATGGGGCATTTTAGAACAGACATGGTTTTAGAGACTGGTCCATGGGAATGCATGAGAGAGACCAGAGATACAATCTGACTTTTCAGACTTCTCTCCATTTTGCAGCCTGCATTCCTTTTTTTGCAAATCTCTCACCTACAGGCACATTGGGCAGATGCACTTTCCCCTTCTCTGGGTTTAAGCAGAACATCTGGGTTGACTAAAAAAAATAAGTTAATTAGCAGCTCACAGTACCTTAAATCACATTCAAAAACCTAACCCAACATTTTCTGAAGACACTGACACATCTCACTGTTGGACATCTCAAAGGAACTTGGCTTTTAAAAAACTATCAAACACTCTCAGACAATCTGAGCAGCCCACTCTTTTCAGGGTGGGCAGAATAACAGTGGAGACAGCCACATTCATCTGCTTGCAAGAGAGGAAAATTCTGTACGTGCCCATAAACTGAAAAAATCATTCTTCCATCCACAAGATGCCTGGTTCACATTTGCCCTACACTTTTTTTAACAGTTCCTGCATCGGGCAGGTGCAGATCAATTAACCCCCACTTCAAACCCATTTTTTACAACCAGAGTGAGGCACAAAGGCTTCAAGTGTGACTATGACTCAGGCCCCCCTTCAGCATGACTGCTGCAATCAGATGTGGTCACAATTGTTGGATCAGCGCTTGGTTTTGAAATTTACCATCCAAATCCATTTCTTACATTTCAAAGTGACCATTATCTTCTCACTGTTTGAAATATTGCTGACTACTGCTATGAAGCTGCAGGGGTTTGCCTGCAAGCCTCAGAAGAGCTTGTACTTGCACTTCTTTATAAAGAAGTTTCACTTTGTGGCTGCATTATCTGTCTAGCTGCCACCAGAAAATAGTGCTAAAGAAAAATGAAACTCTCTTTGCAAGTATTTATTCCTAATTTACTAAAGGGTAGCAGTATCTAGTGACAAAACCCAAAAAAGTTGTCATTGAAACATTTCATTTACCTAACAGCTTGAAATCTCCAGGCTGAAGATTACGTGCACGCACACGCCTGTGTGCTAAGTCTTCAAATAAAGAAAATATAAAAGCTTTGCAGTTCAGCCATGGGGAGACTTTGAAGCATTCACAGCTTCATCTCTTTGCACATGAAATGTTAATGGGGCAACCATGCAGGGCTGGCTCCACAGATAATTGTTCAGATAACAGTGGCTTTGTGATACCTATCACTGGGCTCCAGAGGTGAGGGGGCCTGTCTTGCTTTGTAGTGGATGACTTCTTGTCAGCATGTCACCTTCTCCAGTCAGTTCAGGAGTTCATTACATCTAGATAACACCTTGTTTTCTCTCTGGCACTTGTTTATTAATGCTGCACACAACGTGGTGATTCATCAGAGAAGATGAAGTGGTGTTCTGCAGCAGGCAGACAGCCTCCAGTGGATCCACTGCCCTGGCTGAAGTTCACCACAGGGCTTTAATTTCATTCATTTATTTACTGCAATTCCTGAAAGTCCAGTGCTGTTATAAAACAGCACTGGTAATGGCACCTGACGAAGATTCAGGGCTTGTCAAAATAAATCTGATTTGTTTGTTGCATAAACAACATTAGAAGTTTGGAAGTTTAGCATTAAGCCTTCAGTTCTTAAAATGGCATTTTTAAATAGGCATGAGTAGAGAGAAATCTGCTGAACATATTGTTAGTGTGCCTAACAACCAGCACAGGACAGCAGTCTACACTGTGCTGCTCTGTGCTGTGCCACACACAGGACAGAACCTACTGCAGCTCTCAGGCCAAGGGTCAGAGTTCAGGACTCTGCTGCGGCAATTAGTTTCCTGAGACCCTTTAGCAATGACACAGAAAAGGTTCACTAGTTAAAATAATCCAGTTGAGGAATTGGCAATACCAAAACCACATGCAAATGTAGTAAAGGCTTTAGGTCTGATGTACCAGAGGTTAACATTGTGAAATGCTTTGCACTAAACTTACATTACTTCTTTTCCCTTGGGCAAGCTTGCAACATCCCAATTCCACTCCTTCAGTCGAAAACTTTTTAAACATATTCTCCCCATGCTCTGCTTTGGATACTCCAGAGAAAAGAGTTAGTGGGAGAACAAGACGAAGATTTTTCCAAAATATAATCTCAGGTATATGTCACACATATGTATAATATATACAATATATACAAATAAAACATAGCTATAGAAACACACACCTACCTTTAAAGCACATAGGTCACAAATCTGGGCAACTTAATGAAGCAAGTTGGAAGTGCTACAACAACAGTGTTTAGAAGATGGAGTCACTTGTCTTTGAGCCTAATACCAGTGCAGGATATTTCACCCTGGGGCTTGCATTTCCAAACTCATCTCAGAGAAAAAGAGCATTCAGGCAGTGGAGCTGGGATCCTCTGAGACAGCATGGCAAAGAGGAAAGGAAAGCTGTGCACTTTGGACACAGACAAGTCAGTGCTGCTGGTTTTTTGACTAAGTGCATGCATGTTTTATGGAAGTGCTGGTCAAGTATCATCTGCAGGGAGACTGAAACATAGAAGGACACTTAAAGGACCTCTGATGAGACTCAATTTCACTTAAGGGAAAAAGAATGGTGCTTACTATACCATAGGTTAAATTTTGGCTCAAAGTCAGTGGGAGTTTAGCCAAGGCCAGGTTTTAAAAATGTAATTTCTCTTCAGAGACCAGCACAACCTAGTTTGGATTTACCTTACAGTCTGATTTTATCTCTGCAAGCTTTTTTGATGGGTAATGTAAAACTAACTGTTCCACTGAATGAACAGTGGAACAAGATACACCAGAATACTATTGTTATAGCAGAAGACATTAATACTACATTTAATACATTAACTTTGATAAACATATAACTGCAGAAGCACTATGCCACCATTTTAAGTAACATCAGTCTGCCGAAGTTTGGAGGATGAGCCAATCCCTGCTTTTCAAGAACACGGAATGATACCTAAAATAACTTCAACAGTTAAAACCAGGTAAAATCCATTCCTCTCTGTTAAATAGAAGTTTATTCCTGAGACATGCTTTTTAGATACTATTTTCAATCAGACTTTGGAATTTTATGGACCAACCTGGTGTCAGGGTGGTTGCTAAAGCCGTTATATTAGTTCTTATTATTATATTTTCCTTCTACAAAAAAACATAAACCTTCCCACTTGTTGCATAATGCTGCAATTACCCCATAAACTCTGCCAGTCAATTTGTCCACTGCAAAATAAAGTAAGTGTCAATGAGAGCCACTGGCCTGCCCAGAGGATGAGAATGCAAATGGCAACCAGGGAATTCACCAAACAGATTTATGGAGGACAGTTTATGGGCTGTTATCAAAATGTCCACAAGATTCAAACTTTCCTCAGCAAACAAAATTTGTAGTTGTAAAACAACAGTATTGCAATGGAACTTTCCACTGCAGGATGTGAAGGAGAGAAGGAAACACTGCTGCACTCAGGGAGGTGACGCTCGCCCCGACTGCCACCCTCCAGGTCCTAATTCCCCTTCTCTAACTCCTGTGGTTAAAAACAGTCCCTGCTTCACGTGGTGATTGGCCTCTTTTCCAGACGGACTGGAAAATGCTCTTCCTCTCTCAGGGGTGTGAAGAGAAGCTCCTGCTCTGACCAGGAAGAAGGAATATGGACAGAACGCCAGCAAGTTGGTTTCTATCTTCAATTTCTTGGACTACTGCACACTATCAAAAGTCTTTTGCTTCTTCATACCCTGCAGTTCCTCTTCAGCTGAGCTGTGAAGTTGTTTCATCAACAAACTCAATAAAAACTCTCAGTGACAAGCCTACAAGATTTATGATTTTTGTCATCTTTAAATAGACATCATAAAAAAAATATTGTCAAGTTGCTGAATTCATTTGCTGGGAATTGACACTTACTGATAGCTGCTAGTAAGGGATAATGTGGTGACCTGCTACAGTAATGACCAGATAAGAGCTGGCAGTAAACCAAAAGGGGAAAAGGACTTTATATCAAACACTTTCAAACTCACGTGCCTGAAGTCAAGCTTTGAAATGCATCTGTAAACACTAAATGAGAGGTCACCTTTTCTGAACTGCTGCATCCCTTCAGCCCCTACCGAAGGCAAATGCATTGTAGTATGGAAAATCATACCTCAGGCTGCTTTTTTAGCAGCCAAATACAGATGTGTATTTGTAATGCTGGGTGCCAGAGAGAAAAAATTGTCCTTAAAGGAAAGAAAAAGAAGAGGGATTGCAATGTGTTACAGCTGCAGTATCATACTCTCACTGCACAGTTATTTCTAGTGAGAAAGAGCAGGTGCTAACCTGAGTTTGCAACACTCGGGCCTGAGGCCTTGATTTCATATTGAAGGGGAAAAAAAATCCCGCTTTGGCAATAAAAATGAATATTTCCTGATTTTGGGGAATGGAGAATACAAGGCAGCTCAGGTCTCAAACCCTCTCAAATCCACTCCCCAAAGCAGCTCACCACCCCCAATGTGGGCTAGGGCCACACTTGTACCTATCAAACTTGCTATGGAAGAAACACCTTGACAGGACTGGCTAAGCCTGTGCACCCTCTTAGTACCACACCAGCAGGAATTCAGCTCAGGAGCCCAGCAGGTATTTGGTAGCAACACTGGAGTTCCCACCTAAAAATGGCCTTTGCCAGGAGAAGTGACTGGAAGGTCATCTCTGAGATATGCTCAATCCTGAATAAATAATGGATCCTCGGTGTGCAAGCTACAGTCAGATAATCAGGAAGTATAAATGCAACGAGCAAAGCCAAACCTACTGTAATCAAGATCAAAGACAGTATGCTTTGGTGTGCTGGGTTTGGCTTAATCCATGACATTTGGGCAGTTTCAGAGGAAATAACTTAAGGAGAAAGCAACAACCTCACAGGCTAACCCAGAGATACTGGGAAATTGGTACCAGCACCAGCATGAGTTACTGGCTGAAGAACAGCCTGGCCATGTCAGAGCTCAGGGATTAGGCAAGGGACACCTAGGAGGTTAATATCTCTTGCAGATGGATCACAGGGGCCTGCAAGGCACAGCACTTACATATTTCAGCATGACCAATCTGGCCAGCTGCAATCCCATAAGATTTAAACAAAAGGTGGCTCTTCGCCAATAGGTTGAAGGTTGAGAAACCTGTGTGCAAGGCAGATGCCAGAGCCCACACCCAGTGAAAGTTTTCATGCACCAGAGGACGTGGCCAGACCCAGCTTTGGGCCTGAAATGACTGTGACAGGAGCGGAATATTTTCTCTTTTCAATGTATTGCTGTTTCCTGCACCATGTGGTTAGAACACTGCAGGTGACAGTGCAGCTGAGTGGTGACACCACATACCACGAATATTAACTTCTCATAGCTCTTCTTGGGGCTGAAGACGTGGAATCTGACCTTGGCTTTCATCTGGTCAGTCTTAGATAATTCAAGAGGGTTGCTAAATGAGGTGCAGAAATAACAGAATGATTGTCCCTTCCTTGAGACCACTGCAGTCCCTCGAGCTCAGGGCTCGGCTCTAGTAGCCAAACCAAAGTGCAAACCTCATGTCTGTAAAAAGCGTCTCACAGGCAATAGGAAACTATGCTTCATTAAACAGCAACTCAGCAGCTTGCACGTGCTGTGTTTTGTAATGGAACAGATTTAGGAATAACAGTGTCAAATTTGGAAAAGTAAAAGTCAGGAAGATTTCTCAAAGCTTTTGACAAGGGGGTTTGCAGTAATTTCCCTGTGGTTTCTTGTTTCTCTCACACTTAACAGAGGAGATGCATCCTAGAGCTCTGTCAAAAGCCCTCACAGTCACTCTAGCCTAATTCTGAGCACTGGGGTTCCTAAGTGCTGTCCTATGCAATAACCATTCCAAAGCTGCTTTTGTTTGTGGTAGATATCAATCCTTAGTGTCCTGCTTTTTCTGCGTCTCCCACTCCTCAGCTTTGCTTTGCTCTGGAGCAAACAGAGCTTCTGGGCTTTTTCAGTGCTTGCTCCTCTACTTTGATCTGAGTTTCTGCTTTTTCCTGCTTAAACTTTCTGCCTCCTCTTCGTCATAGAGGAAATTTTATCAATGGTTCAGAGGACAAAACATTAATCTCTAGAATGACTGCCAGACTAAGACCTCACTGTCCTGTTAACAAATGTACACTTTACTTCTGTCTATAGCCAAGGATTACAGAAAACTGAAAATGTGCAGTCTCTTCCATATGCAAGACTTCTCTCCCTTTCATTTGCATCTTGGTAATATAAGAAAAAAAAGAGAGAATATTTATTTTGTTCTTCTAATGCTGTAGGTTCTGCAGTCTTTCTCACAGCCAGTCCTGCAAGTGGTAGAATATGCTGTTCATGTCTGCAGCTCTGGAGAAACTGTGCATTCCTGAAACTTTTCAAAGGGGATGCAAAACAAACTGCTTGACTCCCTTGTTATCACTGGTGCCAATATATCCTAATGCCACCCTCTAGGCCAAATCACAATTGTTAATTTTCACTACAGGGCACTGTCTCCTAAGCCCTGGGCATCCCAAAACAGGCAAGAGCAGCTGGGTGCGCTTCATTTGAAAAGCAGGTGCACAGGCACAACTTCTGAATGCTGCAAGTATGCAAGAGAAAAATAACATTCCCTTTCTTGGAACTTATTTTCAGCGGTTGAACAATTCACAAAGAGAAACTGTTAGTGCAAACACTCAAAAGGTCAATCTCTAAATAAACAGAGAGAGAGAGAGAGAGTGATGAAAGGGGTTAGTTGTTAGTAATGAAGCTGAAATGATCACTAGTCAGAAAAAGCAAAGCAGCAATGAAGTCAGAGCACTGTGAGCATGCTAGAAATTTTGGCAAGATCACACGTGAAGATACAAAAAGCAAAAGTTACGTTCCCCAGTCTGAAATGGCACATGCCCTAAAAAATTCTTCTTTACTTTTCCTGGGGATTTTTCACTACTTTCACTCAGTTTAGGAGGACCAACAACTGGTTTAGCACTAGAAATGAGCATCAGTTCTCCCCACCTAAATGATATATTCATACTAAAACAAAGGATGAAAACAGATGTAATTTGCACCTACTACACAAATCTTTGTTTCATCTTCACGCCTGAACAGGATTTCCCTCCAAATCAGATGAACATTTCTCCCTGACAAAATACCAGCAAAAGATGGTGTGTAGTTCACATCAAAATCTGTACAAAGTCAATTAAGGAAAACAAAAAACAAACAAACAAGATGATGACAACATTAGACAAATTATAATAGCTGAAGATATTTTGGGAAACTTTGATGATGTAAATACTGTCCATAGGTTTCCTATTTTACAGTGTTTACTTTTGGACTTGCTTGTTTACCAGTCATGTGGCAGTGTCACATTGACTATAAATACGTACTTTACAGAAAACGCAGAACTGTAGAAGTTAGAGATCAGTTCTTGGCTCTGAGGTGAAATTCAAATCTGATTATGTATCCCAGTTAAGGACTGGCTTTCCTATAATGAGCTAAGCTCCAAAGATCAGCACAGTCAAAATTTGGCTCTATAGTTTGTAGCTTGACCCTAGGTAAACTTCAGGCAGCACCATTTGTGGTTCAAAACAAACAAATAAAAAATCCCTTGATGTTTCTGAGTCATCACATTGCATTAGTTCAATTTTCAAAGGTGAATTTGTCTCAGCCAGTCATAGAGTTTTTGGTGGGATTAATAAGTGCTTTGTGGCTCAAAGGTGATTTGGCACTAAGGACACCATTCCTGTGCAGGGAGGACCTGTGTGAAAACAGCCATGTGTTCACATCACAGAGCCTTGTGCAAGGCTGAGAGCGCTGTTTGCAACTGCTTGGAGCCCGGGAGAACAAGGAGAGCACTTTGGACATTCCTGTGAATATCAAACATTTGCTAAAAGGGCAGGATAAAATCTTTCCTCACACACCAGTAAAACCTCTCTGCCATCTCATATTGTGCTTGTATGTCTTGTCCTTTTCCTACTGGCACCCATCCAGGACGGTGTAATTAGAGGACACATGGCGTGACAAGAGCAAACGATATGTCAAATATACACAGATCACCAGCCCCAGCTGAACAAGTGCCAGTGTCCCAGCACAAGCCAACTAAGGTGCTTAAGAAAGCCAGCAGCTCCCTAGACACTGAATGACAACAGAAAACTCTCCAAAGCAAAGACTGGGACCAAAACAGCTTATGCAGTGATGGTGAAAATAGCAGGTCTCTCAAGAGGCTGATCTATATACAAGGCACCAGCAGATCTGCAAATGACCCAGATAAAGAGAGTAATGGATATATGCAGTGGTCTTCCAGAACACAAGATTGCAGAAAGTGGTATGTCTAACATAAGTCTCTTGGTTTGGGGAAAAAATAAAAAAAAGGAAGGACTACTGGTATTACTGGTCAGGATGCTGAAGACACAGGAAAAGAAACAGCAATGAACTTCTGGAATTCACTAGTACTACAACAATATAACCAAGACACATACTGCTGGACCAACAGAACATCAAACACAATGTTAGTCTGGCCCTGGTCTTGACCTGTCACTTTTAAGTTAAAATCTGCTCATGCTGCAACAAGGAAAACGCTGAAGGTCAGCTCTGCAAGGTGCTCAGTGCTTTCACCAGTAGTCAGACAGTTGTACAAGCTCCTTGTTTGTTAGACGATGCAAGAGAGAGATGTAGAGTGAGAGGGAATATGTGCATTTGTGAATCAGCAAGTACTATTGTGTGTTGTGGTGGCAAGAGAGAGAAAGCAGGGAGAGATCAAACGAGCAGGACTGGCTGTGCCTTGAGCTACACTGAAAGCTTTTCTTGAGGTTTGCTCTTTCAGGGTCATCCACAGGAGGAATTTTGGGCTTGCTGCACTGTCAGGCTGCCCTAGCCTTTTGATTAAGACAAGGTAGGGGATAAACTTACATGCTGTGTGGGCAGTGCTGTCCCTTAATAAACAACACAACCAAAGGATTAATTGAGATAATGTTTTACTAAAGGCGGCTGGTGACCGCTGGCTGTCCCCTTTCCCTTGTGCTCTGAAACAAGCAGACAAGGCAGCTGCACTCTGCTGAGCAAACACACACTCTCCAACCCACCCTGTTTGCTCTGCTCACTGCCCCGTGCCTGGGCATCCCAGCCAGAGAGGCAATGTCATTCTGAAGCATCACCTGAAAGACATCAGGATTCAGCTCCTAGGCTTACCAGGGGTGCCCAGCAGCTCCCAGGAGGACAGACAGATGTGGCCCTTTCCCTGAGAGATTCTCTGAGAGCCCAGTGAAGCAGGAACAAAGGAAAACAGAGAGACTCACTGAAATTTGGATTTGGCGATTTGGATGGCCTCACACAAAACCCCACAAACCTTACAGGTGCCATTACAACTTCCCCTTTTCAGGGGAAGCACAGACCACTGCGTGTCAAAACCTCTGGGTTTACTTCCCCCACTTCAACACCACTTTCTCTTTGGACTTCGGCATGTTAATTAACCCAAACAAGGTTTGTTTTTTGCATCTGCATGATGAGCGCTGCCTGTTCAGAAGCATTCTTATGGTCCTTCACTGCTTGCACACAGTAATGTCCAGGCTTCTTCCCTCGGGAAGATTTAGTGATCCCATCAGAGTTCCTACGAAAGGAGAATGAACCACCTGAATTGCTCATGCCTGGGGCAAGCAGGTTGATGGGGGAAACCAGCGTGAAACAGCTCATCCACAGTAACCCCCAGGGAAAAGGAAGGTAATACAGGGTCCAAGCTGTCAAACCAAGCTGGTGAATTCTTTGTGCTAAAGGCTGACATTAGGCCACTCAAATATCATGTTTTGATTAAAAACAACTCATTGCACATATTCAGCTGACGGCTGTAGGAGTCCGTCCTCAGTGTTAGTACTTTAAACTTCATGAATAGGAGGCACAAAAGAGCAGAAATCATGGATGATGAGCCAACACTGAGGACATGAGTAGAATCCTAGAAGTGTTATTACCCAGCTGATATTTGTCTACACACATGTGCATGCATCTGGGTGTTAATATCCACAACAAACCTCCAATTAAACGTACGTCAGCAATTGCCAAGTTGCTTCTTTTTGTCAGGTAGATTTTTGTATTCATTCCTACAGTCCCACAAATAGAGTCCTCACGGTTCTCCCAGCACCCAAATCACTTGAGCTTCTGCCAATCTAGAACTACACAGTGGCAATCACACAAGTCTGAGGAAAGCCATACACCTTGGCTGAGGAATTGCAATCTCCTGCAATTCAAGTGAAAAATCAGTGTTGGGGAAGAAAGGCATCTGCAGAACAGCTGAGGCAGATATGAGCTGATATGAAACCATGAGTAATAAACTCTCATCAGCAAAAGCTCAATGTAGCTGTCTTGCCCACTGTCATCACAATGCTCTGGACCCTGTATACTGACCCTTGTATATATTCATCACTGAGGAGGAGTGAACAGCTGCCTCTTGTGCAAAGCATAAGAGAAGCAGGAAAAAAACTCTGACCAAGAAAAATAGGATGTGAGATTCAGAGAAATCCTTCTGGGAAAAATCAGGAGTAGGGGGCTTGGAAAAAAAGCTTAGGAAGAAATGTATATCTGTAAAAAGGGCCCAAGTTTTCAACATTATTTCTGCTACGTATCTGTGAGGATGCACGTTCACAACCAACCCCTCCTGATACCTGCCTTTGCTCTCTACCTATACTGCCAACAGTCCTTTCTGATGAGGTTCACATCACTGGGGGTGTCTGTTCAGAAACAGCCCCAATCACTCACAGCCCACTCAGAATGCTACAGAAAACTCCCCAGAAATGGATGGGTTTCCACTGCAGAGTGTTATTTACTTGAGTTGTTCTATTGAAGCACTCCTCTTCCTCTTTACAAGAACTTACACAGAGATATCTTCCTACATGTGAAGTAAAAATCTCTGTTTGCTTAGAAACAATGTCTCACAAAAGAAAGTATTGAAAAATGTTACGGCTGGTAACCAGCAAGGATAAGGTGTTGATTCCCCTAGAGCTAACCATAAAGTCACTGTTGTACCAGGAACAGGTTCAATGTGTAATGTTTTAGGGAGGCAGGAAATAGAAGAACAGAAAAGGCTACTCTATGATTTACTCAGTCTCCTAGTTGTTGCTTGAGAACCTCAGATGACAATACTATGTTAGCTTCTGATCTATACTCCCAGCTGTTGCTAAATCAACAGAGTTGCTCCAAAGTCAATACTGCCATAGTGACATCACTCTGGTCCAATATACACACTGCAAAATGAAAACGTGTACATTACAACTCAAGAGCCTTCATAGGACAGACCAAACTCACTGCTAAAATGTTATTCTATACGAATTCCGTGTATATGCTTCATATATGAGGTGTCGTATCTGATGTGGCTTTTTTGGATGTCTGCTTGTTTCCATTCCTGGTTTCTCATCTCATTCCAGCAACAGCTGGAATTACTGTACAGAGATAGCCTGACTCCAGCTGCAACACAGCTCCTTCAATAAGTTAGTTTTAAAGCCTTCTAAAACCAAATGGGGCATAACATGGCCACCAAATGTCTGATGAACCATCCCAGATTGAAGACCAAAGGAAACTGGTTGAACAATCCTGAACACTGGGCAACAACATTTATCCTCTTCCTCATTTCCTACGTTCTCTGTATCTGGTTCCCCATAAAACATGCAGATGCTTCAGTAAAAGGAAAGCTGAGGATGTCAGTAGTCATGCCTGGTCTCAGTGGCCTTTCCTCATGCTTGGCAACAAAATAAAACAGGGACTTAAATCACGGTGAGGCACTGCATATTTCTGCTCTAAGCACACACTCAGCACATGGGAGAGTGGGCCACATTCATCCTAAATCCCACCAAAGCCCCTAGATCCAGACAAGGTCACAGCTCTGCACCGCTCCTCAAGGAATGTATATACCTCACCCTCTGAATGTTGACTGATTCATAAAACTGTATGACTTGATTAAAATAGCTCATTCTCCACCTCTGAGGGAATCTTTTTTATCTGCCTGGAACAGGTCCTTGCTTTCTGTCTGTAACCAAGGGAGGAGAAAGCCATGGGGCCGCTACCGCTATGAGCCTGGCTGAGCTACTTTCTCCCTCTGTGAGTTTGGGGAAATGACCATAACAGCAGAATATTGCCATAAGCTTTTCAGAGGCTTTGTGAAGAATTTAGTTGAGATTCGTAAGAGAGCTCTCACAATATAAAACACTACATAAATGCTAAAAGTTAACTGTTGTTAATAGCCACAGATTTAAGAGAGATCTTGCTTTCATTTACATACAAAGGTACAGAAATATCCTTCATTTCAAATAACCACTGAGCCTGCTGTGAGAGGCTCTGCAAATGATTTTCACTGCCTTTCACACAGAAAATAGGAACACTACTTTGCATTTATAGACTTTAAAACTAATTTGCAGACAATCAAGTCTTGAAACCCCCACTGTGATACAGGAGGTAAACATTATACCTGTTTCAGAGAGGAAACTAAGAAGGAAAAAGGTTAAATCCCCAAGTCTAAAGCCAGAAACGAGACATTTGAGAAATCAGGCATGCTGGTAAGGTCTATCTAGATGTACAATTGCTCACCTTTTCTTCTTACTGAACAGTTAACTCTTCTGCTCTCAAGGTTCTAAACATCAGGGTGCACATGCCATATGGCAAGAGTGGCCACCACATCTGTCTGTATTACCTCCATATTTAATCTTCTGCAGATACTTCTGTTGACCACAGAGTGTGCCTGGAATTGCATGAGGCCATTTATTCCATTTTCTAACATGTGTGGCAGCAGAAAATTGTTGACGACTAAAAGTTAACCAAGCATTTATTTTTAGAACCCAAGTCCAACGTTATAGTGTCTGGACTCATAACTACCCATTTCTCCAACATTAAGCTGAGCTACCACATGAGAAAATTGCTAGAATGATAGTATTTCCAGGGCATATTGAGTCACTGTCCAACATCTAAATTGGGAAATAAAATAATTTCTCAGCAACTGGCAGCACAGTGGGAGGCAAACCTTGCAGGAACTCATCTCGCATTCAAAAATCCAGGTTTTTACTTTAAAACAGGTTCCTCACCACTAAACACAGGGTTCTTTAATTTCCCAATGACAGAAAAACAATTAGGGTCCATGGTATTGAATTCTTGGCATTGTCTAGTATTTAGAACAATTACTAAGCATCACTAGCAGAATTATAATGGTGATAACCAGGGAGTAGCAAGAGCAGCACCATGGAGACCTAGGAACATGTATCATATTTTAATCTGATCCATCCTAGAGAAGTGCTGTGGTCCCTGACTGGAGGCTCTTCCTGACCAGTCCTTGGAGAAAGATGACTATGAACCTCAACCCTGCCTACAGCAGGAATTCCCAGCCCAAGTGAGACCACCTTAGGTTGCTTCCTCAATGGCCCACAGGAATGCTAATGTGAAAGAGTAAAAAAGTCTCTGTAGCAGTGGGTTTTTTGCCTTTTTTCATTTGCATACAATTATTTTTCCCCCTTGGACACGCAGACTCCACATAATGAATCTAAGCTTCTGACAAAAGGCTTTCCTACATCAGAGGAAGTACAGCTCAGAAGTAATTTGCCAATGCTTGGGATGTGCACACTGAAAGCCACAGATCCCCTGTCCAGTATAGTCTCTTTCCTCGAGAGGAGAAGCTGCCTATGGTGACTCAGTTAATAATTAACTCCTAAATGGAAGCAGAAGGGTTGATGAGGGTGATGAAGGTTTACGACTGCATGTCTGTATCCTTTCTAAAAGGAGAAACAGATGTTTCCAACCACCACAAATTTCCATTCCACAGATCTCTTGCTCTGGCTGTTACCTTGGGGCAGTGACTTCCAAATGCTGTATTAAGAAACAAAAAAATTAATTGTTTTGCTGGAAGGTTCAAGAGAGACTCTGGGGCAGAGTCAGAGGTTGAACACATTCTCTCACACAGCAGCTCAGAAGGCAGAAGACAGCACTGGAAAATCCTGTCCTAATAATGCTTTTCTTTGCTGGTAATCAGGGTCTCCACGATTGCCAGTTCAATTGGAGAAGAGCCCTGGAAATTCTTCTGCTTTGTCAGCGACATGGTCTCAAGCAAATCCCTGTCTCATCTGTCAAAGTACAATCTGGATGCTTTCACTAGCATTAATTTAAATTTCTAAACAAACACCAGACCCTACCAACTTGTGTAATGGTGAAGAAGGTAATTTTATCTGAGATGTTTGGGTTTCCTTCCCTCTTTTGTCTCCCACTTTAAATTGATGCCATCTTGATTAAAAAAAAAAAAGGCCGGGGGGCATTTTCGAGTGCTGCCTGCAGATATGCATTTGTATGCTTTTTCCACCTTTTAACTAACAAATAGAAGGGGGAAAAAAAAGTTAATTTTGCTAGCAGCCTGCTGTGATATAAATAAAAATAATAGGTACATTCACAGATTTTGAACTTTTTTACAGCCGCTGCTGCAAAAAGCAATTTTAATTTATAACCATGGATTCTTGCAAAACATATAACAAAGACATAATAAAATGGAATGTTTATCCTGTGGCTCCCATTAGACCTCCGTTCGATGGTTGTAACTAATGACTTGTTTTTCCACTTTTGTATTGGAAGCCTTATTACTGGACTGCATAGAGCATACCTTATTTGATTTCCCTAGCAAGGTCTGCACCTCTTGCTGAAGCCTGCAATTAGATGTTCATGAAGTAATATTAAAAAGCTGCATAATCACATCTGTAGCCAAAAATTAAAAAAAAAAAAAAAAAAAAGCCAGTAACAAGCCAGCTCTGTTTGTATAATATTATACCAAGTACAATAGACTAATGTTCACTCCAGTGCATGTGTCCTTTTGACTAACCACTTCTATCTGACAACCTTTTTTTGGCAACAGAACACATTGTACTTTTTGGATAATTGACTGTGGAATATAATGTTGTTTATTCAAAAGCAGGTCACACAGAACTGAGCTTCCAGTTGTCTTTATCCCTCTACCTTTCTTATCTTCATGCTGTTCAAATTTCTGCTGAATTTCTTTTAATTACACTTATGGTTTTAATTGCTGTTCTGTATTTATTCAGTAGAAGGTGACCTGATGATGAAATGGTACAGAAAGGTGGGTGGGAAGCTGAATTCAGATTTGAAAATTATATTTGGCCATATTTATTGGTGAGCAACGTCATGAAGAAACAAACACAAGCATGTACAATCCCAACACCCTCTGGTATCTACAAGGCCATGCTTGCCTGCAGTACAACTGCATTACTTCTCTGTACTGAAAAATCTACTAGAGAGACTCATCCACCACTTGCTCAGTGATCTGGAAATTCTACAGCAGCAAAAGGCCTAATTTTAAGCCTAAGCCTTAGAGGACAAGAACCCTGAGGGAAAGTGATGTAGAAACACGTAAAAGTTGTGAAAAATCTAGATGATGGGAAATGCAGTTGGGAAAATGGGTTCAGGAGAGAGTTTTAACTGAAGTATTCAAATGAGGTCGTGCAAGAATTGATGTGTTTCTAAAGCATGTTTTTGGGATGCAGCCTGTGGAAAGAGAGGTTACAAGTAAGTATTGCATAATAGGAGGGGGAAGGACTTTGATGCAGCAAGGAATAGAAAAGCAGCCTTCTAACACAAGCTGGACAAGGAGATGCAGGGCACCTTTCTGATGCTGATCATCAGATCAGGAAAACAGAATTGCCACCTGAATCTTTGAGTCTCTGAGATAAACACGAAACAGGGGTTTACAAGAATACAAATGTTGCAGGAGACTTCCTCACAGAGATGTCTTCTGTTGGCTGAGTTGGACTGCAAAATAAAACTCTCCAGGCTTCCTGGTGACAGCCTAGAAGGAATCCACCAGTGACATACACACAGCAGGAGCTCCCCTGTCCACTTAGGCCATTTTTCTCCGTAGAAAAGGCATGAGTTTTCACTTTAAGCTCTACTGCAGCAACAACAGAAAGAAAGTGATTCATTTAATGAACAACCAGTTCTTACAAACCTGGAGGAAAATCCTGAAAAAAAGTTTCTCTTCAGGTGTTGGTAAATTAGAGTCTAACTAGGCAATAATAGGATGAAAATTATGATACCTAATCTGCATATTATAGCTCAGGTGTGGTTCCATTTTATTGATGACTAATCCTAGTAAGTCAGGTTAAGTTACAGCCGACTCATTTGAGGAAATTTTGTTTGTTTGTTTAGAAAAATATTTAATTGGGAGGACGAGTGATACTGACAGTAAGAGTAATTCATTTGCTGTGCTAAACCACACTGTGGAAAATCCTTGCTAATGCTACATTGATCAGCTAACACACAGCAGCTTCACCCTTCTAATTTGTTTTGTGTAGCTGACTTTAGATGGCCCATTTCAATCTGGACTATTTTGAGGAGCCATGTGAAACTAAGTCACTGCCCTATTAGTGTGGATAAAGAGACACATGAATATTACTCTGCTACAAACAAGACGTAGTTCATCTGATATTTCTTCCAGCAGAGAGAATACATTGCATCTGGAACAAAGAAGAAAATGTGACTGGAAAGTTTAGAGCCCTTAAATTAATTCCCTAGACAAAAAGTTGAGGCATCATACTCATAATACCATGTTATGTAACTTGCTGTGGAGCCAGGCAGCTACTAAGTGAAATAGTATAAGTTATAAAAACAAAATATTGTTGTGAAAACAATTTTACAGCTTTATAATTCACTATTATTTTCATTTAAGAACAAAACTGTCAGTGTAATTGCAGATTCTGTTTGCCTTGCAGGAGTTCTTTCAGCCTGTGATAGGAAACCTCTTTTTTTTTTAACTTTTTTTCCCCCAAAGGCTGCTATTAAATTTACTATATCATGTTTCTTTATAGTTATGCAGAGGTAAATCTTAACAGGAAGCCCATTATGTGGAGGCCAAAGTTAGTTTAACACCAGAACATTTATGATCACTAAATGTAACCATATATTAGCAACTGCTTCATACCATTATTCTTGGATGAAACAAATATTATATCAGCCGACATTATAGACTACTTTGTAATCTTAACAACTGAATATCTATTTTTGATGGTATCTTCATGGCTGGCACTGCTCACTGTGCACCATGATAGTTGTCTAACTTGCCTGCTCATTCAAGTACTAGGCTCAAGAGCCTATCTATGCACAACCATACTTATCCAGGGAAAACAATTCATCTTTTAAACTGTACACAGCCCCCTACACAAAGTGGTACTTCAGTAACAAAACATTACTATTTTATCTGTATATGTGCCATTAAAAACTCGATTAAGACTGCAAATATGCTTCACAGACGTCAGCGGGAAAACCACCGAAATATGGGAAGATCCACTCCAAATGACATGGCCAAAATAGGACATCACCCAAAGCATCATCTATGCTGTCACTGTGTTGTGAGCAGAGTGACTTCTCTTAACACTGGCATTACCATCAGGTCATAAGCCCAAAGAGTTTCACACCAACAGGGCAGCCAGAGACCCTATCACCTCAAACAGAAGAGCCACCAAATGACACCAAGATGTTCCATGTCTTCCTGTTCTGCCCTACTCTCCTAATCAATTGGTGCTTAACCTTGGACAAATTTCTCTACCCATTCAGGTTCTGGCTTCATTGCAATAAACTTGACAATGACACAGAGGTTATCTGACAGAAGAACAGCTTCCTCACACACTCTGGTGCTTTGGCTTTGAAAGAATTACAGCGTGGTTGAACTTGAGTGTATTTTTAAATGGAAGAAACCAGCTCCTCCAGTAATCAGCAGCACCATCACACTCAATAGCCAGAGTCTGCCTGCAAATTAAGTGGCACTCACTTTTATGGGTGCTGCTTTCCGTACTGAAAGCTGTAAACCTGTAGCAAGGCCAACCATCCTTGTCACTTCATGCTACAGAGCAGGCTGCCCCTTAGAGACCTGAGCTCAGGCAGCCCCAGGGCTCAGGCAAGCCCCACTGCCTGGAAACCAGCCAGCCCCCCTGTCTGATGCTATGTAAGTATACACTCACTGCATCTTATGACCTCAGACCCAAAATTCTTATGTTAGCCTGTAACACAGTCTGGCAGGATCTCTCAAGGTAGACACTTGGTTATCAAGAGTTAACCAGCACAAAAGCAGAGCCCTTGATTAACTTCAAGGTTGCCCCATGCCTTGTCATGTGTGGAGGCATTGTCCTCAGCTTATTTTAAGAAGGAGCAAGAAAGAACATCCAGGTATTATGCCAAAAGCCTCTTTCTCAATTATTCCTCTTATATTTCTAACCCATTGTGGCTGACTAAAGGCTAAAGCTACAAAAGCTGCATCCTGAAGCTGTAAATTTAAGTTGGCTTTTCAGTATATGCTGACCTGACTTACTCCTGTAACTGCAGGCTCCCTGTTATCTTTAACTTCAAGGTAATTGTTTGGCAACTCTTTGTTTCACTATTTCAGGAAAACAACTCAAATATATGATACCTAAGAGAAAATACTGATTAATTGCTCTGTCATCAGCTGGTTCCTGCTAGTATATAGAGTGCTTAAATAATAAAAATATAATACAAAGAACAAAGAGTAAAGTTCTCAAATGAACAAGTTAAACACATTTTGAGCCAAGAACTGGGCTCTTTCAAAAGTCTAGGATATAAACCAGACTGTGTCATATTCCTGCAGTCAGGATAAGGACACCATTCTGAAAATACATCTTTGCATCTCTTGCCAGCACCTATTCACCTGAGAAAACCCACAACAATTTTTGTGCAGGGATTTATAATAACTTGGAGAGGAAAATATTCTCAATGCCACAGTACCACAAGTCCTGAGCTTTTCATCTTATTGTTAGACACAACTGCCTTCTTTCCCCTTCTCCTCATTTTAACAGAAGCAACAGTATTTAATTTAATCCACCCAGAAGCAATGACAGAGTCAGCAGCTGATATACAGCTAGTGCTGGTTAGAACTCTGAATTACTGTTTTGTGAAGAATGTCAACATTTTGACATTTGTTGCTATTCTCAGGGTAGAAAGGAACTGCATATTCGTCTGGAAATTTCGAAATGTCACACTGAACTCGCAGATTCAACTCTGAATTTCAGAATTTCACATTCTATTTCATTTTACATTGGCTTTCAGTCTTTTTTAATTCATTAAATGCCGAAGTAGAATATTTTAAATCACCCTTTTTAATTTTACTTTGGTTTGCTTTATTTGAGCATATTAAAACTATGGGAAACCACTGTCCTGCACTGACAGAAAACAAACTTCAATTATCATTTTTCACTGTCTCCAAACTCCATTCACTGAAAATTTTTGATACGTGACTTTTGTGAAGACAGTTAGGTGAAAGCATAAAATTTTGGGTGAGAAGACACTTTGGGGGAGGCAAGCAATGCAAAGCAAGCTGCCTGCCTTTCTCCACAAGTCAAAAGCAACACTAGGAAGGAATATATCCCTGTGACAGCAGGAGGGAATCTGGCAGACTGCTTTTATTCATCTGCAGAGAAGAAAAAGTTTCTAGTCGCTAAATTAACAGCAAACAGCAAGAGAATTAGTCTCAGTTCAAACGCAAGTGCTGGAGGTATATCCTTTACGTGAGAGATGGAAGGCTGTAAAAATTATTAAACCAGTGCAAGAGAAGTGCATCAGTCATAGCGAAGGGCACTGGTGAGCAGATGTTTCTGAGGCAAAGATGAAACTTCCAAGCGAATGTCTCCATCACAGGTATTAAATCAGTGGAAAAACTGACAAAAGCTGTGTAAAACGAGAAAACAGTGAGCCATCTTGGGCACTGCAAGCTGCAAGAGACCATGTCAGGGCTGGCTGCAGCAGGCAGCAAAGAAATCATCTCCAGCAGTGCGGAAACCACGCGGTGGCTGAGGTCTGCTAGTCATGAGCAGCCACCACCACCTAAGCCACAAGCATGAGCTGCCTCATTAAATCCTCCTGGTTTACAGTTGTCTCCCCATTTTTCATGGTGCTCACCTGGAAAGGTGTGCAAAACTGAAGGGCTGTCTGAAGAGGAGGCCATGCTCCATGTGCACTGATGCCTGTACAGGTGTGAATGGAGGTACTGCAACCTGTGGCTGAGCAGGTTAAGGAATTGGGGCACTTGTGCCATGTCAGGGAGAACAGACACAGCTACCAAAGGGACACTGCTCCCCTTCTCCTCCCTCTCTCCTTTGCAGCAAATCTGCAACAAAGAAACGTGGATTTGGATGCTATACTAAATCCGAGCTACAAGACACTTCTGTCCTCACCAAATTGTTAAATTGCTCTCAAGAGATAAATGTTTTTGTTAAGATTTCCACCATTTTGGACCAGATCCACAAAGCTGTCTCAAATGGCTTCAGTGGTACATAGTCTAGATGTTGAAAACATGAAAGGTCCCTTCAGGAAGGAATGTGCTTCCCAAAGCCTATTTAGGAGAACAGCTGGGATCTAGAAAGAACAGATCTCCCAGAGCCACCCCTCAAATACACCAGGAGATACATGAGGACCCTAAAAGGTCCACAGATCTAGCTGGGAGATATGATAGTGTCTCAAAAATGCTCAAACATGACCAAAACCAGTGAAAAGACCTAAAACTATTTGGAGATATGGGAACTAACAAGGGTTTTCGGTGTCTTAACCAGTCCAGCACAGAAACATTTGGTGATAGATGAGCTGGTCGGTGGTGGGAGTTTACCAGTCCTGCTTTGGCCACAGGGCAAAGTCCTGGGAATACTCCACATCAGAAACTGTTTCTGTCATATGTCTACTATGGACATGTTGGTGCCAGAAATGAATGTACCTAATGAGCCACCCTGGCCTCATGCCCTCTGCCCTTTGGGAGAGGAGAAGTTAAGAGAATTAAGACATTTTGACTTGGTCTGAGCAGGCACAGCAAGAGCATGAGAGGAGCCAAATGGTCTCATGAGAACTCTGCTGCTGTTCCTACAGAAGTCCCCACCACCCACCATCCAGAAGAGAAAGCTCCTGAGGTTTTCTGGCTGTTGAAGCACATGAAGGTTTAAATGAGGACATGCACTCCACCAGATCATTTCCTAACTAGGACTTGGGCACTAATGCTGGACAGGGTGCTGCATTAAAGACTAAAATGCCCAGAGGCTTCACATGCATGACTCTCACCCCATAAGTGGCCCAAGGACAGAATGCAATGTGGAATTGTGTGTGAGTAAAACTCATTGTTTTCAGCAGGCTTTAAGAACCAGTACAGATTATTTGCTGTTCCCATACCAATCCAGATTTATTTTGGATCAGCAGCGACTTCAACATGATTAGTATACAGCAAAAAGCACAGAGCCTCAGTGTCATGAACCTCTTCCTAGCCAGAATGCCAAAATATAAACCTTTTTTTTTTTACCCTTTAAAAACATGAAACAAATTTAATGAAAAATTTTGCCCTCATAGTGATGGATCATGGGATATGTTGGAATTAAGGACCATGAACTTTTAATCTGAGATGGATTTGCTACAACATCCTTAATAATTTGCACACAAACTATGTTCAAGTTAGGCATGCAGTTTTCTGAATACATTTAGAAATTGTTTGATATTTTAAAACCATTCCCTTGCAAGAAGAAAAATTCCTAAAGGTCATCTTACATTTTATGTGATATGTATTAATGCTTCTTACCCTTTCTGTTTCTTTAACTGAAAGGTCTTAAATCAACCTTGAAAAGGCAAAACACAAACAAATGCAGAATCGTGTGTGTGTGCTGGAAAAGATGTTAAAATTTACATGATAGCCAAATCAAATTACAGTGACAATTCTTCCTAACAGATACCTGGCTCTAACACAGCCCTTTTTTCCCCTTTTAAATAAAATAATTCCCAAAGTCGATTTTATGAATGAGTTATTCTGCAAAGGAAGAGAACAGCACGTGGTAAGGCTGGACAACAGTGCTTTAAAGGCAAAGCCTGCCACCAATATGTTACAGAGGATTTGTAAGCTCAAAAGTGAAATAGGTAAGAAAACAGCTATTTAGCAAGTTGGAAGAGAAAGAAAGTTTCTGCAGGGTTTTATCATCAAGCAGATGATAGTTTGTTCTGGAGAAGAACTGAAATTATTTTTTATAGAGATCTTATGAAGTATTTCGGCCGTGTATTTGCAAATGCCACGTGCACACACACCAACATGTATATACAAATATATATAGGCATACACGAAACCCCCAACTTGAGCTAAATTAAATTGTCCCACCAGCTTTGTAATGCAAATGAGACTAACAGGCTTGTGATGTTTGTGGTTTGAGATGATTTGCGTTTCCATAGAGATGCTGACTGAACTACAGTTTTTAAATTTTTTATATATATGCCTACTTGTATCTATAAAAGTCTAAATATGGATCTGCTATACCTCAGCATTTCCTCAGTGACTCCACTGGAACCACAACCATTTACACCAGTTAAAGCTATGTGCAAATTTTGTGCCTTTCACTACTTTTCAATCTAAGCTCCATTCCAAGTACCTGCAGAGCTGAGAGTTTATTGCTTCTCTCCCTGCTTCAAAGGTTCTTGTCAAGGAAGGGGAAGAAAAGAGAAAAAGCAGTTTCTTAGCTGCTTGTAGATAATATTTCAAGGACTTCTGTAATTTCTTGCCCTCTCTAAACTGCCTTGAGAAACATCTTTGCCTTTTAAAGTTCCCACTGTCAGGAAACCTGGAATTCAGGGACAACCACCTGTGTGCTGTTAGAGAAGGAAATGACAAAGGGACATGCTTTCTGTTATGTATCAGAAGCTTTTTCCCCTTTCCCTGTGAGCACCCACAAACTCAAGAGCATGGATATGCTCAGATGTGCCAAGGTGGGCCTGGGCAGCCACTGCATCACTGCCTCACTACCTCACATTTGTGGAACTTCAGCTCGTCATACACAATGAGGGCCCTACAAAGCTAAAACACCTCCCAGAGCCACATTAGAGATGGCCACCAGCAGAAGTGACAAAAGCCAGGCAGGATCAGCTTGGGCACAGAAACCAGGCTGACCCGCTTTAACTTTCTATTTCAAACTGACTTCACTTTATGAGGTCCAGGCATTTGTTGAAGTGGATGGGGGCTACACGGTGTACCAACATCGGAGAGGAAAACCAGAGCCGAGCTCTGTGGGGACTCATTTCCATGTGGTTTCAGTGATAAGTGATCTTTGAACAGCGACACAGCAGAGGACAACCTCTGCAATCACTCTGAACCACAATCAAAACCAGCCTCTCGTGTACCTCCCATCTGCCTGAGGACAGGGAGGACTAACTGTTGAACAGGGATGTCCAAAAGTACATGAAGCAGCTCACACCCATCCTCTCACTTCATCTTGGGAGTGCCCAGAAAAAAAGCTTTGTGTTGAGTGATGCCTTACAGAGGCATGGCCAGGGAGCTCCTTGGGCAACAGCATGTCACAGGGACAAGCCTCCCTCCCTCCTGTGGGCTGACACCATGCTTCCGTATGTGACACCATCTCACTACTTGAAGCTGACAGTTTTACTAAGCCCCTGCAGAGGCTCTTTTCAAAGCAGATGAGATCTCCCTACTCCAGCTTTTAAGAAGCCATATGTAGGGAGATCAGCCCCACACCTCTGATAGCACCACCTTAACCCCCACCACCTTTGAGGGAGTGTCCCAGGCCACATTCAGCCGCATGGCTCTCCCAAGAACGTCAGTGACCACTGGCATCTCTTACCTTCTGCTGCAGGGCGGGCGGCTGCGGGGCCAGCACTGGGTCAGTGATGTAGGTCTTCTTCGTGCCAGGCGGCTGGTAGAGAGCAGGGGGAGCCTGGCCCATGGCATTACTCGCAGGATATGCCGGCTCGGCCTTCCAGGAGCTCTGCGGCACGTAGGGCGCCTCGGAGCCGTTCCTGCCGCCGTAGCCCCCATAGTAGGGCTCCTGGTAGCGGCCCTGCTGGGGCGCGTACCCGTAGGCAGGCTCAGCGGGCCGGCCGGGCGGAGGGCCATAGCCGTAGCCAGGCCCCTGGGGCTGCGGCGCTCCGTACTGAGGGGCAGCGGGCTGGCGGGATGGCATGGCAGCGTAGGCCTGGCCAGGCCCCAGGCTGCCGTAGTGGCCGGGCTGCGGGCTGGGCGGCCGGTAGTGCGGGCTGGGCTGCGCCGTCCTCACCTGCACGTTGAAGGCCGGGCGGCTCGGTGTGGAGGCCGTGGCGTAGGAGGCCGGCACCGGCTGCGGCTTCAGGGTGCCAACGGGAGTGACCGGGATGGGCGCTGGCTGGCCCGGGCCCTTGGCAGTGGACTTCTTAGTGGCGGTGAGGGGAGGCTGGTTGGGGATGATCATCCGCTTGTGGCCAGTGACAGGAGTGGACACGGATGGGGTAGTGGCAGCAGAGCTGCTTGAGGTCCCAGAGCCCTGGAGAGCAAGGAGAAAGACACAGGGTCAGCAGGAGGGGCCACTTGGGCACTGGGTCGAGCAACGACGGGGGAAATGGGGGTTTACAAAATCATCTGTGCAGCAACTCAAACTGCTCAGGAAAGCAGGAATAACCTAGGGCCACACGTTGTAGAATGGTTATAGCAACCTTCCCCTGCTCTGACAGAACACGAACGGCACTGCAGCAGCAGAGCAGAAGTGCCGCGCATGGCATTTCATCTCTCCTTGGAGGCTTCTCCTCCGCCTCCAAGCAAACAAACAAATTAAAAAATGATACACACAAAAAAAAAGGGAGACTCGCCAGAGGATAATTAGGGAAAACCCCATGCACTCCTGTGAAAATGAGTCTGTTTTGAAAGAGAGAAAATGAGATTATACTCTCTATGGAGACATGAAATTCCTTGGGTCCCTAGAGCACTTGTAGGGTTCTGCCCCAATACAGGAGCTCCTTTAATTGTGCAGGAGGAAGCAGATTGGGATAGCCTGCAAGCAGGTCCCAGGCTATAAGACTGAACTTCAATCAAAGCAAGTCACTGAGGTGTCCCTACCCTGGCTGTACTGGTTGAACACCTGGAGTGACCCCAGAAAAGTTAAATGCTACACATGCTTCATTAAAGGGCAGAAAGTGGGTCAGGATTTCCAAGAGCTTCAGAAGTCAGCTCTTACCATGGCAGCCATGTAACCCTGCACCAGTGCCCCAGGCACAGCAGTGCTGGGGCAGCCAGGGAAGAGGATCACAGCAAATGCTACTGCTTCCTGCAATTTGGCCACAGAATGAAGCTTTGTTGCAGTGACGCTGTCTAACAGGCATCATACATCCTTCAGTGTAGTGTACTTGTTTGTCTGGCTTACCTCACATTTAAATGTGCAAAAACACCAATGTGAAAAGACATTTTTGTTAAAGAGCTAACAATGTGAAAACTTCTGAAGAACGCTGACCAACACTCTTTATGTCTTTTCACTACATCAGAGAAGAGTAAACTTGAATTTCTAGGGTTTAGGATTAGGTAAAATTTCTTGCTTCTCTGTTTGCCTTTATTCTAAAAGAGCACCTGAATTTTACGCCTTCTACAGGGAAATGCATTAAAGTGAAGACATACAGTTTGACAGCACTTAACACCATAGTTATATGAGGTTATATCTCATTCAAACTTCCTGTACCAGGCTTGATCTCATCCATGATCTGCTTGATAATCTCCAAGTTCACAGCAGCCCAAAGGCAGACCAGCTCATCCTTTACCCACGCTTATGTGCACTCTAAGGCATGTGACACCTTTAAATGACCAACCTTGTACTTGTCCCCAGATGTTCCTGTTTATGTAGGCACCCTGACCTCCACCTACTGCTCCACCACCCTCTTGCTGGGGAGGGCATGGTGAGGATTCTTCAGGACATGCACAAGCTGCACTGGGGCCAGAGAAATCCTGTGCCTGGTCAGCAGGTGGCGGCAATTAATTGCTGCCAAACCACCCGGGGGGGCTGGAGGAACTTCAGCCGCCTTGAACCTCCAAGGGTTCCAAACTCATCCTCTGTACGGGGTGGGAGAAACTCATCCTCTGTACAGGGTGGCTATGTCCCCCAACACTTGGTAACCACCTCACACAAAGAAAAAAACAAGCTAAGTGCAAGCCATGCAGTTTCTAGTGCACAGCCAACAAGCAAGTCTACCCAAAGGGATAAGGAAGCTCTGCCACCCAACTGGCAGCTCTTCCCTGATGATGTGCAAATACTTTTTTGCTGATGCACTGGTAAAGACCTTACTCCTGCAATCACACCTTCAGGGCAAACCTCCCACAAGGAAACACTATAAATCAGCAAAAAACCCCAGGCAAATAAGAGCATCAGTCTGTTCTGAGAGGTGTGAAAGGTGTGCATTCACAAGTGGGGAATAATATGGCAGCAAACTTCTGCTGGAGGAAAAACACCTCAATGTATTCACACCCTGACCTTGCTAACAGATCCATGACAAGGCAGCACGTAGACAGACAAGAGATTTTCAGACTGAGAGCAAGGAAGAGATGAAGAATGTCTCAGATGAACTGCAAGGGCAGAGACAGGTTAAGGGTCTGTAGCCCTCCATTAATACTGCCTGATTCTTCTACTTCTGAAACACCTGAAGGGAAGCTGGCACTCCTCCATCCCTGCATCAGAAAACAACTGCACCAGCATTCATTGCTAGCAAGAAAACTTGCTTTCTGTCAGAATTGTTCTCCCATGTCAGGTTGGCATTTATGCCTGGGAGTGCCAGAAACTTCCCCATTTCCTCACCTATTTCATTCTTGTAAATTATAGTAGTTTGTCCACTTACTGTAATGGGATGAAAGGTCCACAATGCAGCACTGTGTAATTACCACCAGAAAAGCATTTTTCTTTTCCATGTGAAGAGGTAGAAGGTAGATAATGTTATAAAGGAAATGGCCTGTCTAGGGGAGGGGAAAAGACCAACCCAAAACAACATAAGTGAGCCCTGTTCATCACATTCTGTATTTCTGAATGCAAACTCTGGAAGCAGGTCATGACAGATGCTATTAAAGCTCTTCTGATTCTATCTCAAGAACTGGGTGACTTCAATCTTACATATAAGCATCCACATAATACATAACACACATAAACATCCACATGACACTTCACTGATGCCAGTCTCCTGCCTGGACTGGAATACACCTTAAGAATAAATTATAAACCTTCCAAAAATCCCCCAAACCCTCACAATCTGTGGATCAGTACTGAGCAGCTCCTGTGTTTGACACGACAAAGAGGATGAGCTGCAAGTATCCCCTCCTGCACCAGAATCCAGTGAAGGAAGGTGGCAATTTGGGGCAGCAGAGCCCAAAGCTTGCTATCAAGTCCACAGCAAAGGCCCGAGCTAACAAGTACCGGCTGCATTGTGGCATCAAACCGCAGGCTGCCTTGAGGAGGAGGAAGTTTGCATCAGTAGGAGTCCCCAGAGGCGCCCTGCGTGACTCATTCTGAATTCCTCTGAGGGCACTGGGCAAGTGTGTGATGAAAGCTGGGGTTTATGGGGGGAGGTGTAAGCCTAGCTGATGTGATGTAGTAGAGAAATGGGACGGGCTGCAGGGAATTTAACACTACTGGAGCATTGATGATTTATGAGGACACAAGTTGGCTGTAGCTCTTGTGCAAGGACACAGGTGAGGTATCACCATAAATCCTCTGCCCTTTTGCCTGAGAGAGAGAAGGGTGGCCACAGTCCAGCCATGCACTCAGATATCACCCCAGGCTTAAACCCTAAGGTTACTAATGGATGAAGAAAAAACTTTAAAAATGAACAGTAACTAAGGACAAGATTCCTGCTCTGAGGACAGGAATGTGTGAAAGGATGAGAAAAGGGTACTCAGATACCACTAGAAGAGAGATTACAACAGCTGTCTGGAAGGCACTAGGAGGATAGGAAGGATGGATGAGGCTGTAAAGATGCCAGGTAGATGGAGTAATAAACAGAAGGCTGGAAGGGGCTATCAATATCACTGGGTACAGCCTAACAAAACAGATGACTGTCACAAATGTTTCACCCAAGTGAATCCATAGAACTTCCACCAAGGCAACCAGGTAGATTCATCCAAAAGCACATCAAAGTGACTGCTCAGAAACATGAAAACAAGTAGAAACAGGAGGGAAAAAAAAGAGGAAGACAAAGAGTGAATTCATAGGAGCACAGGCATCCCTTTCTCCAGCAGCCCCTGGACAGCTCATTTCAAAACCATACTGCATTTGCAAGTGATTATCACAGCCAAACACACTCTCTGACATCCTCTGAGGGCTGTTTTCAGAGGAAGACAGGCTTTCCTCTGCTCGCCATGCCCTGATGAAACTGTCTGACACACTTCGCAAGTGCAAATTAAAACCACGCTACTTACCATCAACCCCTTCTTGCAAATTCATATTTGCAAAGAGAGTAAACTAGAAACCCCAGGTGTTGATAACAGAGCCGTTGAGAGAAACCAGAGTAGGAAGGAGTTAAATTCAGAACCTCATCTACCACAAGCATTATAATACAAAATCTTTTTTTTTAAATGGGAAAGCACAAGAGTCTTGTTTAAACACAGATGGAAGTACCTAAATGTACTGCCTCTTCTACAAATGAATTATCCAGCAGTTCAAGTAAAGGTGAACCAATACTGACAAAATCAAGTAAAACTCAACCAAATGTGGGAGGAAAAAAACCCCAAAACACTTCTAAAAAAGTTTACCATGTATAACCATGAGGGGAATAGTTTTGCTTGGCAAATCCTGCCTTGTCTTTTTAAATGCAGAGGAGGTTTATAAACGTTTTTAGGAGTTTCTTGTACCAACCATCATAGGGAAAATCTATGGCAATGTGATAAAGCCACACTGTCCAAGGGATCTGACTGTCAGAGCTGGGTGTCTGGATTCAAAGCTACCCTGGTGGGGAAACCCAAAATCTTGAGTAGCTTTGATTCTTCATCCTGTAGAAATTATTGACACGGATCTTAAATTAAATTCAATGTGCATCTACAACTAAAAAGTCATTGCATAGGTACTAGGGATGAAACCTGTTGTTCTACAGAAATTAACCTACAATTCTTTACCATTTGTCAGGGTTAAATCTTAAAAAGAGTACAGAATAATCACAGTCTGCAGCACGAGCATGATTCATATGATCAGCTGGAATCCATTTAAAAAGGACTTCATTCTTTTACTTTGCACATTTGTAGAATTATTTTTATAGAACCCCTTCAGTTACTCAAGTTTCAGAGACTGAATCAAAAATGCCAATACAAAGTTTATCACATTCTATTCAATTCTCCAGACATTTTTTCATAAAGTAGGTATAGTTGAATAGCTTTAGCCCTTTAGCTGTCAAATTATTACATACAAAGATATACATTATTCCAGCTCAGTGATTTTCAACCTTTATGCTCGGCAGCCCCCAAATGTTTTTCAGAAGAGACAAGCTCTTTTATGGAGAAAGCTAATCTATTGGCAATAAACATGGGTTTTTCAGTTACCTTTCATTGAATTCTTCTTAGTTACCTTAGGAGTGATCCATGGACCCCCAGGGCTTGCAGAGCAGAGGTTGAGAACCACGGCTCCAGCTGGGGCTGCCTTTTTTGGGCATTTCAGTCACTAATTACTCCAGGATAGGAATGAAACAACTCTTCTTCCTCGAAAGGCAGAAACCTGGCAACTACCGGTGGGCTGAACCCAAGATGCGGTGTTCTCAGGGGGCTGCCAGTTCAACGGGTCACTGCAGCATCTCTCCTCCTAACTCAGCCCCTCTTCCTGCATGGTCCACTGACACAGGCTGGGCTGCAACACAGGGCCAGCTCAGGCCACCTGAAATCCTTTAAGTAGCACTCAAAGGTGGTGGAAGTTGGAGGCCTGGGTGGGAAAGGCAGCAAACGGTAAAAAAATCAACTTGGCTTTTCCTATCACCAATGATGGGCATTCATCTTGGCTTGCTGGAGGTGCTTAAAGCTCCCTCTCTCTCTGAAATGTACCTCCACAGGGTCATTTATTCCATTCTAATATTGAAGCCTAAAACAGGGGAGATGAATCAGCCACTGGGGGAATCTCCTTCTCTCCACTGACTGTATAAGAAGCGTAAAAACAGGCAAGACAAGTCACTGAATATTTAGACAGCACAAGTTAGTGGAGACAAATGCCACAATAAGCAGGTAATTTTGATGTGACTGTAAGAAGCAGAGATCCCTTTTCCCTGCATTAAGTGCCCTGCCACTCAAGCTCAGCTACAGCAGCACACCAAAGGGATTTCTGAGTGCCAGTAGCTCAGACAATCTGCCAGGATCCTGCTGCACCCTGTAGCCAAGGCATGACCAAGAGATTGTGTTGCAAGTTTATTTCTAGTGTATGAAGGGGGCTGACATGAATGGGACACCCTTCCCCACCTCCTCTTCCACATCTGTGCTGAACAGTGGCTCCTGATGGAACTGGAGCTGCTGCTTTTCCAGGAGTAGCATCTGGGCTGAGCCTCCCTTCTGCCTGAGGTAGCAAACCTCAGCTCCCCTTCAGTATGGGAAACATAACCCCAGAGAAAAATAAAATACTCTGGTTTGAAACCTTGGTCTTTAGGTACCTGAAAATGTGAACAGGGATTTTAGGGGCTTTCCTGATGTGCAGACACCTCTACCTCCTGCTGACTTCAAATTCTGTATTTGAACAAGCTGCTTAACCAGTGATAATGTATGGCCAAGTTCCCCTGAACCTGTCTGAAATAACATCTGGGTGAAAATGAGAAATCTGGCCTCCCATTTGGGACTTGCAGATGCCTGGAGTCCTGGTAGAGCTCCAGCTGGGTTGCTTCATGTCCGAGATCCTGAGTGGATGGATTGTTCCCATTTAGCATATCTGATGCATTTTCAATATATAGCATTCCCTGGCCTTCTTTGTAAGGTCCAGACAGTCCAAGCACACTGAGGACACATCTTTACAACTCTGCAATGCTGCTATGCTGTGCACACAGCTCAGTTGCTAACACAGATTTCTTTTAAGTGTCAAAATGTCCTTAGAACCTAATCCAAAGTTTTGAAGTCTGGTCCAAACCTTAAACCCCTCAGCCAAAACACGTTTATAATCAGATGAAGTTTTTCTTTACACTTTCATCATTCCTTCATTTCTAGTTTACAGCTGACAAGTGAGTGTCACGGATGTATGGACTGTGCATGGAACAGCAGCTACACTCAGACTTTGCAGATGTGAGATTCAATTTGCTGGCTTGATCACCAGAAGCTATCAAGATATTCAAACAGACTGCTCCCAGGCATTACAGCAAAAGAAGAGGAGAAATCTAATAAAGTGTTCATCTCTGGTTCTCAAATGAAGAGAATACCTTGTGAATGCCATAAAGAACACAACTGCTGCTGATCTGTTTTTCAGCTGCTACCACAGGTGGAAAAGGAGTCAATATACTTGTTAATGTTTCTGTCCATAACCTCTTTTGTACTCCTTGTGATGGCCCAGCCTGAAACCATGGGAGATGGTGCACAGAAGAAAAGGTGCTAAGAGCTGACCTCCAATATTTTATCATGGAAAACAGCCTTCCTAACTGACACGTGCAGTTACAGACACACACCTTGGTTCAGCTTTCAGTGCGGGTGTCAAGTGTTTTAGGCAATCTGGGTTTCCACTTTGCAACACTCCATTAATTCCAAAGAGTCTGAACACATCTGAAAAATTTGGTCTCCAAAACACAACAGTGTTATGCCAGGGAAGAATTTCCTTCTCAGTTTCATATTTACTTTTTTGTTTACCTAATACTATCGCTACGATGACTACTCTGAGCTTTTTATTTGCTTTTCCTTTTCTGATGACTGATCATCTGGTATTTATGAGAAGGACTCTCTGAGACACTAGTTTTAAAAGATGTGCAAACAATTGACCTAAATACTTTTAATGCTGGTGGACAGTCAAGGTCCATAATTCTAGCTTAATTCATTGAAAGGGTTAGTTATTATTTAAACTCTTCTACTTAAGCAACTCAACTTGACCACTTCACAACATCTACAAGAATATCAGATATCAGCATGAGACATAACTGTCAAAAGTTACAGAAGATGCCAGTCAAGAGAAGTTAAACATTTTCTGAATTCATCTTGGGATATTTCTGTAATTTCCCACTCTTATCACTAAAATGACATTATTTGCACCCATCTGGACCTGAGGACCATGCAATGGCAGCCCCCTGCACAGATTTAATTAGTGGTACATGGACTCAGCAGTAAATTACATAAAGAGCTGTAAAAAGGCACCACATCTCTTTGGTCACACCAAAAGGCAGAACTACTGAGGACAATCCCAGAAGCAAAGACCACAAAAAAACCAGCCCTGCACCATGTGAAGACAAGTCACCACGTGCATTGAGCATTGAAAGAGCTGCTTGAGGAACACCTCCTCTAAGTCTTAGCAATGCAGGAACGTCCAAAACGTTTCCATTCACCAAACTCGGCCCTTCTAATGGGCTGAACAAATTCCCTTGCTTAATTCAGGCAAATATTGCTAAGCCTGACAATGGGGAAGCCCCCACCCCCCTATAAATAAGAACTTTGGGTAAGCAAAGTATTTTTATGACTTTTGCTATTACTAAGCTAGTAAAACTTAAAGTATCATAATTACAGCACCCACAGACTTTTTTTCCTTCCTTTTATAACTTGCTATTCGTAATGGAAAAGAAGTTCCTGTGCATGACAAATATGGGCAGGTTTGAGGGTTATGCCACTATCCATGGATGTGCATCATGATTACAAAAAGTAGATTAAGAAGGTATAATGGAAGATGCATGAGTGAGGGAAGAGATCTGCACCTCTGAGTGACAGGACAAAATTCCACATACATGAAGTCTTCTGGAGAAGTCTTCTACAATTTATATGGAAAAGTTATCATTTTCTATTGTATGTTGAATAACAGACACAAAGAAGACTGCAAAACTGCTATAAAAACTTCTCATTTCCTACTAAATTGCAAAGGAGTTTTAGAGTGTTTATAGTGTACAAGGTTTCTTCCTTTTTTAATTCTACAGAACACTAAAAAAGTGTGCATATGCACACATAAAATAATAGGAAATACATATGCACACAGACACTACTTGGTTTACTTTGTGTTACTTATTTGTTTATGATTCCATTTATTTGGTGCATTGCATTTATAACGTATTTATCTTTTAGAATTCCAAAACTCTATTAAACCAGATTTAAAACATTTTCCTACCAGAGGGCATAAACATTTTTGAATGTTAGTATTGTCTCTATTTCCTGTGAAAACCATGTGTTTTCATTCTTCTTTTCCCCACATTTTAAAGCCTGTGCAAATAGCAGTGCAGAAGAGCAGAAGCATCCGTGAACAATTCTGTGTTCATACAACATCTGCTTTCTTATGGTTCACTTGAGGTCCAGAACCCACTGTCATCTGCCAGTATTTTTAGTGAGCTACAAAATGGTTCAAGTTAATAAGTTGAGAGGTTATAGCATGAGGAAAAAAAAACTGTATAGCCACACCAAAAAAATAAGTCTAACAAAAAAACCCCACAAAAAACCAAATCAAAAAAACAAAACCAAAAAAAACCCATAAAAGACAGTCATATGTGACAGAGAGGTTATTTTCCTATTAGATTCAGTGTACACCTTTCCAAAAGGCTGATGAGCTCCAACAACAGGTCAAATTTAACAGTTTTCCCAGATGGCTCCTTCTGGGAAGTGGAGTGGAACATTCCCTCATTTATCCGTCTGCCTGGGTTATCACCACTGCCCGAAATACCTTAATCTTTCCACAGTATCACAGACTCCAAGCACGGTGTTGAGAAATCTGATTGGAAAGGTTTTCTTCCACCTGCTGTAGCTTTTAAAATTAGTCTCCAGGTATATAAATATACACACCAAGATACACAGAAACCCCCTGCAGCACTTCTAGTCAAAACACCAGGGCAGTACTATAACCAGTCAGAAAGAGTGAAAGAGAGAGCATTAATTTATAGCACAAGCAAAAAAGCCATCTGTACCACAGAAATACTTGGGTATGAAACAATACAGAAAGTTAAGATTATTTTTAAATTCAAGTGTTAACTCAGAGTAATCACTGTTTCTGCACTATTTTCCTCTTCTCATAGAACATATAATTACATTAAATGTATGGTAAACAAAATGCTACTCGAATAACACACTGATAAAAATTTAGAATCAGAACAGTTTCACTGTAAAAAGCCTGTGTAAAGGAATGTCAAATCCATTGCCTCACCAGGCTTCATTCTGTTGCAAACAGCATTATAAATTAATCCAGTTTTCCTAAATATGCCTTGAGGAAACAAAACCACAAATAGCCATTGTAAGCTTTAATATAAAAAACCCACAAAAAATATGAAAGAACAAACAAAACCCTTCTCTTCATTCTTAACCAGAATGCAGGAGCTGTGTTTTCAATGACTGATACTGCTGACTAGGTTAAATAGATTGCAAAAAAAAGTCAACCTTTTTTGATACAGCTAAGTACTACACTCTAGTTTAATATCAGGTTTTCTCCTTTGCCATGCTCCATTCTGCTCAGTGAGTTTCAGGAAGGAAAAAAAAAAAGTTCCTAAACTTCATCACTAATGACCTAATGAGCCTAATTAAGTTATGATTTGTAATTTTCCCCACTTACACTGCTCTTGGACCCAAATAACATCCCAAAACATTTGCTCCATGGCTTGCTGACTAGGTTATCACAGTCACAGCTTACAAGTAAAATACTCTTCCATACCCCTGAGTGCCTGAATTGCATTTTTAAAAGTGCTTTTTATCAAGCCAGATTCTGATCTTGGGACAGTGGTGCCAGCTCAAGTGTGTCTATTGATTCCAGCAGATTTACTCCAAACATGCTGGCTGCTGCAGATCTGAATTTGGCCTTCTATTCCCTCTGCATTCACCATGCTTGCCTCCCCACGAGGAACACAGTGGAGGTTTCTATGCAAACAGGAATGAATCCTACCAATCTGACCTTCTCCAGGTACTAATCGTGCAGCTTTGCCAAAACTCAACACACTGGAGATCTTGGCAATTCATCCTGCTGCAGCCTGAATGAAAGCAAATGAAACTTCTAATCGAGATTAAATACAGCCTGCACTGGACTAAGCCTCAGCACCTCCAAGGACTCAGCTCAGCCTGTCCCAGCAGCAGCACTTCCAGCCGTGCACCCTGACCTGTGCGCCCAGTCATGAACCCTTCTGCATGAGGAACTGAACCCAAGTGTGCTAATTCCAAACAAACAGACATATCTTCCCTCTCTCCTCACTTCTTTCCTTGTGGTGGATGTATAAATGCGTACTGATGGCTACGGTGACTTGCAGTCTAACTGATTTTGACATTTTTAACTCCAGAATTTGAAACAGTGACTTTCTAGCTCTGGGGCAGGAGTACTAAATGCTAAAAACCTTTGGGACTTTGGGAAGTATTAGTTTTAAATCTGAGATCTTGGCTTCAACAATGTTTTTAACAAGGGCTCAAAGCTCTCCAGAAGTCAGCAGCGGATGCCCAAAAACTACAACAAATTTTGGATCCAAAATGGAGTTTTGTGGCTTTAATTCTCTTTTGTCACAGGTCAAATTAGGCTCCAGACTTGAACTTGAGGGGAGGGAGGAGAATTCAGGTTTAGGTGTGAATTTATGATGGGATTAAATAATATTTAATTTCTAGTTTGTAATGAAACCCTTTTCTCTTTTTTCTCTCTTTTGCGGTTTATGATGTATTTGTATTTTAAGAAAAAAATTATGCACAGAAAAACATCCTGGCATCACAAGTCATCAATAAATCTTTTTTCCATAACAACCCACAAAAATTCACTGCAGGACCCAATTGTTGAAACACAAAGCAATGACATTCTATAAGCTTTCAGAAGTATCATTCTAACCCTTGTGGACTCGATGAATTCTCTAAATGAGTCACTGGCCTCTCAATGGAATTGTCAAAACTTAGGTTAAGCCAGGTTAATTCCCTTCCCCCTTTAATTTAGAAGTCCAGCTGCAGCGCGTGGCTTTCCAGTGAAAAGGTCTAAATGCAGAACCCATTCACCCTGAACAGGAAATCTCACAGGGCCCAAAGCTAATTTTTTTCCTAAAAGTTAGAGATAAGCCACACTTACGGGAAAAAATGTAATTTCTGATGCCTCATGGGCCATGTGATGTAAAAATCAATATTCCTCTTACATGGCACAAATAATTTTCTACTGAAGGTTAAAGGATCATGGTTGAAGCTACTACAGTTGGGGAGGGAGGAAGGGCAGTTGTGAGGAATGGGGGATGAGGAGAGGAGAGACTTTAACTGGAGCAGGGATAAGGGAGATGCTGAAAACAACACTTCTAACCAAGGCAAGTGAGCAGATGTGGCATTGATCATAAGGTCACAGAAGTGTTTGGGTTGGACAGGACCTGAGCATCCATCCAGTCCCAAACCCCTGCCATGGGCAGGGTACCTTCCACTACACCAGGTTGCTCAAACCCCATTTAGCCTGGGCTTGAACACTCCAGGGATGAGGCAGCCACAGCTTCTCTGGGCAACCTGTGCCAGCGCCTCACCACACTCGGGGAAGAATTTCTTCCTTATATTTCATCTAAACCTGCTCTCTTTCAGTTTAAAGCCATTTCCCCTTGTTCTGCCCCTACATGCCTTTGTCAAAAGTCCATTTGGGGTTGGGCTGAGGGTTTCAGCTAGGTGGGACAAGGAGGTACATCCTTCTGCCCCACAGGCTGTCCTTGGGCATGATGATGAGCGCTCCTCTCTCTGCCCAAGGCTAGCTGTGACAGCTCCAGCTCCCAGCACAGCACCCTGCTCTACTGCCTTGCTTCCACCACACAGTGTCAGCTCCTCTAGAACCCCCAAAAGAGAGACTTTGCTGGGCATATCATACTCTTCATCATGGGATAAACTATACTGAAAGTAGAGCAATTTTTTATACTCCCTCCCCTACTGTGCCAGAAGTTCACTTGAAAACATTACTGCCTACTTTGTTAGGGACAAAACCACTCAACTTCCAGGCTAAAATACTTCATATCCAGTTTGTCCTCAGGAATGGGTACAACAAACAGGAATCACAGCTACTCATGCCATTGATGTTGATGATCTACACTAATTTGGTTGCAACTGGTGAACCCTCTTTAGTCTTCCAACAGCACTACAGATCTCACCACTGAGAACATGTCCTAAGGAGGACAGGATTTGTCTCAGCAGTAATTAATTCACTTTTTACACAATAATAGTAAAACCTAATAGCAATTAGAAAAAAATATGGCAAAAGAAATACTAAAAAAAAAAAGATAGAGGAAAAGAAAATAGTTTATCCTACTACTACTACTACAGAGAAATATTTAACTGAGGGCTCTGGGCTTCATTTTAAAAAATGCAGTTTTCAAGAGTGCAGAAAAAGCTTAAAACATAAAAATTAAAGGGATGGAAAACTAAAAAGAAACTGAAATAAGTTTTCTTTAACGAGAAAACAAAAATTATTTTAGACTGATCCTGTGATATTTTTAACAGCTGGAATTGATAATACTGAACTTGGCCATAATTCTACTATATTCAGCTTTGTATCAAAGTCCACATGACTTTCCCATGAAACAGAAGAATAGATATATAGGCTGATAGACAGATGGATAGATACATAAAAATAAAAGGGAAAGATATAATTAGGAAAGGGAACATTTTCTTGTCTGTTCTTTCAGTATGTTTTTTTTTAAATTTCAATTTCTACCTTATTATTTCCTACAAGTAGAAACAGATTTTGCTCTCTTTCAAAAAATTCTTAAACAGAAAACCTCCTTTGACAGCTTCAACAGCAGATTAATCACTTTTGTAACCCACAAAAAAAAAGTTTTCTGGAAAGCATAACTGTCTGTAAATGTAAATGACAGTATTACTCTCTCTTATGCTAAGACGCCTACACGTTCTCTCACTTCCATGACTCAGCACCAGATAAAAGCTTGTAAGATAATAAGCAGCAAACCTTCTTTTGAAAGAATAAAAATAGTTTAAAAAACTCCAATTCTTGCTACCCCCCTTAAAAAATAAATCCTTATGGTGTTAAAGCAAATTCTGCCAACAGATTCCTCTCCCACTGGAATAAGATACAAATATCCCAAGGACTTAAGGACTTCAGAAAATAGAGGGACCAGGCTCAAGCAACATCAAAATCCAAACACATGCAAACATGAGAGGCTTTTCTTTTTCTCCAAATGAGCAAGAATGGGTTTGTTTCAACAAACAGGAATTTTATTACTGTTCATCTCCTGCTTTGCTCTAATTTGGTAGACAAATGAGTTGAAATTTTGCTCACCTATAATGAAAATTTCCAGGCACTCTTAAGGCAATGCACTCATGCCAAAAATCACAGAAACCCGTGGGGAAGGGAGGGGAATTTCAGTGGGACTTCCCCTCCTGCCCTGTGGTCCTTGTCTGACTTGAGCTTGTTGGAGCCCAAGTAACTTCTCCTTCAGCCAACCAAATCAGGGGCAGACCCTTCAGACCAAAATATTCTTATTTTGGATAAATCTTTGGGAAAAGAAAAAGCTGAAAAAGAGGGGCTCAGACCTCTAGAACTAGGCTCTTGTGATGTCCCTGAAATGAACAGGAATGGTTTTGATGCCAAAATATTGCCAGTGAGCTTGTGAATGCTGCTGGAATAGAGACAGCCATCTCCTCTCCATGCACTCTTGTCAGCCCCAGCACACAGGTTAATTAACCAAAGGGTGGCAATCAAAAGAGGGCTGATTATTTACTTATTGAGCAGAGATGCTGCTGGGTGACTTCCCAAGCCTCAGTACAATCTGGAGTTCCTCTTGCTGAGTGCTGGACATTTCATTTGAGAGCTTCCTCCACCTTATGTGCTGGGTGGGTGCCCGTGAGTCTGTACCCCTCAGAGCAGCTCATTCTACCAGGAGTAGAGGTTATCCAGGAAATAAATCAGGAAAATGCTGTCCATGCCTGTAACTTCTGGAAGAAGCAGAGTCTAGCTAAGGAGCACACACAGCCTCTCCTGAACATGCTGCTACTGCTGACTTTCACATTTTTTACACTGAAAATAGTAAGCTAATGGAATTAACCACAGAAGTTTAAATTTAAAGGGAAGCGCCAGGGTAAGGCATTCCAGGCCATGGGTGCAGGAGTTCTTGACAGCAGGATGCTTTGAACTGAGCCAGAGGTAGAATCAAACTCTTTGAAATACCTTCATTAATAGAGTGCACCTGCTCTGGCAGGAGGCTGGGGAGCAGAGCTGAGCTCGCAGCGTGGTGCTGGCAGAGCACACGTGTCCCACACAGTCCAAGGAATGAGCAGGAGCATCCCCAGCTCAGCTGCTCCCTATCACTGCACGGGGAGCACGGAGCAAATGCAGCAGTCTCAGGGTGCTCCAGCTCAGCTGGCTGCCAGGAGGGTGAAGAACTGCCACTGACAAATTCAGTGCCCCTCATCTTTGTAGAGCTTCAGATTCTCAGCAGGGTCCTTCAAGCACCAAATACTTCTCAAAGAGAGCAAGCACAGCTGGGAAAGGCACGGCAGAGGGCTCCCATGTACCCAGCCACCTTTATCCCAGTGCTACCAAGGAAAAGCCCTATGAGCACTAGGTAAGAATTTGCAGGCCCAGAAAATGACAGCATGGGCATATTCATATTTGTGTCTCAAAACCATGCTTGTTATTTCACCAATAACAGATTTCCATGTCCAAATTTGACTGAAAGCAGGTGTAGTCCAGTGGTTTCTGTACAACCACATCTGCTCATACTCCAGGGCAAACGCCAAACTATTTATTGCTACTTAAAATTTATTGCATTTTTAGTCCTCCTTCCCAAAACTGCTTTTGTTCTAAAAATTCCTTTAAAATCCTTCTATGCCAACTGGATAAATCAAATCTGACAATTAAAATGGCAAATTGTTCAGAACCTCAGAGTTTCCACCTGAGGATCTCCAAGTACTTTCAGAACTTAAACACGCTTAATCACTCCCATGCTTCTTGCAGAAAAGAAAAAAAGAAAAAGCATCCTTCTAAATTCTCTTTTTACAGATGAAAAACTGAAGTCCTGGGAGTCCCAAACAGCCTACTAGGAAGCTGCTTGCCCAAAGACTCCTTATCCACTGAATCAGAGGCAGGGCTGGGAAGGGAAACCAGGAGTTTCAGCAACTCTCAGTCCTCTTGTTCTCGCCACTTCATCAAACAACAGGGACAGCGATGTGATCATGCAGTTGTCAGTGTTTTCCCTCAAGGGGCTGGACAGAAGATGCTGAAAGCATTTGATCCACATATGAGCACTGAACAGTATTGTTCGACACTGAGAATTCAGACATAAATAACTGGCTTGTTTGGAATGAGTAAAAGGATGCCTGTGTTTGCAGGAATCTCACAAGAGGGAGTAAAGAACCAGGGTGTTCCTTTTCTTTTATTATTACCTTTTTTATTTCTTTTGTAGCAGTGTCTGGAAATAACCCATCAGCCAGAGGAGCTGCTCCCGCTGCTGCTGTGGCAGATGGCAAGCAGGGCTGGAGAGCAGGGCTCTGCCTCGGCAGGGCTGTGTGGGGAATTCTGCAGCAGGAAGAAACAAGGCGAAATGTGCAGGCTGCCGTCTGCATTCAGATCAAGCGCTGTCTGTTGCTAGCAGCACAAGTTGTTCTGAAAACAAGAGTCAATCATCTGTAGCCTTATTTCTGTACATTTCCTGCAGGGGTCTCATGAAATAAATGAGAATAAATGTAAGGGCGAGAGTTCCTATTAGGAGCAGCCTCATCAGCATCACCCAGCCAAGCATTTACGTCATCAGCATGCTAATTTAATCAGACCTGAGCAGTGATGCTATAAATGGATTACCATTCCAGCTAGTGTGGTTACCGAGGTAACTCAGCCCTTTGTGCCACAGATACAATCGGCTTAATGATAATAAAAACCTCAGCACAAATGAAACAGAAGGAAAAGCCTGACAGGGCTGACGCATACACGACCCCTTCTCTCCTCTCACCCCTCCCCTTCCCCAACCTCAGCCGCTCACTGCAATAAAATTAAGTGCTGCTGTGATCTGTATGCACAACATTCCCATAGGGAACACGCAAGTAAATAGAACCCGCGGAAATAATTAATACAGACCAACAACTGATGTCGTCAGCACTACTTAGTCATTCCTCCAACCCTGAATGGCAGAGGGACACACAGACAGAAACAGTACACGGGCAGATTCCAAAGCTCCTGCAAAGGGATTCAGAGAAGTGGCTGCCCCCCCCCAGTGCAGCATTAATTATATCAATGGAGTGCTTGGACCAAGAGCTGACTGCAATGGTGAATCCAGTCACTGCCTGTCCCTGCCAGGGGGGAACATTTCCACACCATCTCCTGCTCTGCCAAAACTGGAGGTGACCTGAGACTGGGCATTCCAAAGGCTAGGGAGAAATTTAACTGCAATGTTGTCAGTCCAGAAGCAGAGGTGACCCAGTCCTTTGCAGGAGAGTTAAAATGGGGCTCTGGGGCTTCCTGCATTCACCCAGCTCTGCAAAACCAGCAGCTTACTCACCTCCCTGAATGTTCTTTTCCCTAGCCTGGGAAAGAACATTCCTCGGAAAATGCTAGCCTCAGTGGGCTAAAAGGCAGTGACCATGCCTTAAAATGGACAGAAGGTCATACACTTCAGCTCCTCTAGCTCTTTGCCTGATTGAGCACCAAGTTCCCTGTGGATGCTGAATGCCAAACATTTTCCTACTCAGATGCCAAAGACCAAATTTCCCATAGCATTCAAGATATGATTTTCTTTTCCTCCTACCCAAAACCTCAGCAACTATGAGCAAAACCACCAGTATCTAAGTGCTCAGCTTCCACAGCAGTTCAGGCATTTCACCTGCCCTCACTGCAAGTCACCATGTCCTCTGCTAAAATGCTTCACCTGAAAGCACCGTTTGCTCCAACTGGATCAGGAGTGTACACCATAACCTCAGATCCATCAGGCTCCTGCTGGGTATTGCCTCAGTCAAGGCAGCATCTTAAGGGATTAGCATGAAACCAACAACTTTTGTTGGATTTATCAGAAGTGCGATGAATTCCCATTGCCTATCACATGAACACATGCATCAGACTTGTTGTTTTGTAAATGCCAAAATGCAGTTCACATAGTCTTTGGAAAAAATCCAGAGAGACTTCCCAACATATACAACTGGACATGTACAGAAATAGCTGTGCCCTTGCCTTCATTTCACAGATTAAAAGAATTCTATGTCTGTTCATTCCTGAGGGCAGTTCTTTCCACCTATGTGAGACCAGCTCAACAGCCCAACCACACAATTCTTCACTGAGTGGAGGTACCCAAGTGTTTGGACTCAAGCATAAGTGAGATCAGCTTTTCAGAAGAGAAAGCCCTTTCTGAATTGGCAGAACCCCAGCAAAGTCAAAGCTGCTTCTGTAAACTGCAGCATGTCCCTTCAATGAGCAATAACAGCAGATATGTCTACAGGAAAGACACATTCAGGCTCATCTCTTGGGAAATCTCACTAAATACTTTCTCACTCCTCCACTATGCAGAAGAACACCAGTCCTCCCGGGAAATTTATTACATACTTCCAGAGAAATAGCTAAATAATTCCTTTAGGAGCCCTTTTAGATCAGATTACAGGAGTACACTCTTCCCTGGAAGAGAGAGAATCCTATGCAAATAGCACCAAATTACTATGGAAAGTTACATTCTTGGCTGGAAACACCCGGCTTACTGAAAGCATGGAGCTGGGTGTCCTGATCTAACTGTGCCCTTACTCACCAGCCAGGCAGGTGAGACACAAACAACCCCAGGAAAGAGGCTGGGGGGATAAAAATCCTCAAAGCAGAAGGCAGGCGGTGGAACGCCAGAACGCACAGCTCTGGAAATGGCGCGGCTGTTGATGTGAGAAGGAAGCCATCACCTTTGCTTTGATTTAAAAGTCATCATGACAGCTTGAGAAATTGTAACATTTAAGTGACACAGTGACAGCTTGATCCAGTCAACAACCGCAATTCACAGACGTGCTCTAAACACAAACCCCGCTTCCCCGGGCGCAGAGCAGCCGCTCGCTTGGGAAAGGCGTGTATCCAAAAGGAGATGTAACATTAAAAATGTTCCTCCAGGATCCTCACTTGGCCAGTTTTTCTGCATACACTGTGCTGGTGAGACTTAGAGTAGGGCTCTCTCCACCCCTGTGGCACAGAAAGGATACGAGCAGGCTGGTGGATGGAAAGAAAAGAAGAATTGACATCAATGTCAAATGTTTCATTAATTTCAATGGCAGCTACAGGTATGCAGAACTTCAGAGAAAGCCCTTCTACCACAATCAAGTGAAAATTCAACCATGTCCTTTACCTATGCTCCTCCTGACAGTCAGGTGGGCTCTGAGGTGGTTGCACTGATGCAGGGCAATGCAGAACAGCCCCAGCTCACTGCAGGTGTCCCAGCCCCATTAAAAAGAGAATCAGGCATTCACTAAAATTTACAGTACACTTCTAACCTCTTTATAGTTAGGTGCTTGTTCTTTTGGCCAGCAAGTTCCAGCTAATGGTATTTTGGGCCTAATAATGGTGACTTTTTTTTTTTTTTGGCCTTCCCAATATCCTGCTTATACAATTTAGTGCTGTGGAACAATGCCAGAGTAACTCTCTTGGCAGATGCAGTACAGCCAGGGCTGGCATTTCTTCCCCTGAGGTGTGGCCTTTTAGGTGCCCACAGCACATCTGAGAGGGATTGCCCCGAGCCACTCTGGACATGATTTCTCAATACAGTAGGATTTCTGGGCATTTGCAAGTGGGTTCTAACCCATGGACTGTTTATTAAAATAAATTATAAAAAAGGAAATACAGGAGAATATGTCCACAAAAAAATTAGTCACTAGGCCAAATACTTATTTCATCCCTTAAAATTGTAATGGTAATGCTCTACTGTGCCCCTTCCTGCTGCCCAAAGATCTTGTCATCCACAGGCAACATCAAAAGAATGATTTTGTTATTGTCATTAAGAACATGACTTTTCACCACAGAAGTACAGCACCATAACACAAGCTCACCAGTGGTCAGCTCTCCAGATAGTCTAATGCATTTAAAACATAAGTCTGCTCTCTGTAACCAAGCTTTCGTTGTCTTAAAACCAAATTAAAGTAAATTTTAAAAAAGCTGAAATGCTTTCATAGCTCAAAAATATCCTACAATTATATTTGATACTTAAGAAATATTAAGCCAATGACTGTCCTGAACAGAGAAACTAGTGGTTACAGAGCTCACTGCCTTTGGAACATTTTCTCTGATTTGCAAGTTCCTCAGATAGCAAAGGAAGCCAGAAAATGAAACCTTCAGTAATGGCTCCTTTCCAAGCCTTTATGGCCATGGCTGGGCACTGAATTTTCTTAGAGAGACAGCAGGGCATCCCTGGCTGTGGCTGTGCACAAAGGCAGGCAGTGCCTGCAAGGCATCTCAGACCTGCTGGTCTCAGCTGTCTGGCGGGGGGGCTCTGCACTGTCCCTCGGGAATGGGATCCGCTCAAGGCAACCCCTGATGATCCAGAATGACCTCTCTTAAATAAATCTTACAGCTTGAATGGGACCTCAGGAGTCTGTTCAGCCCAGTCCTCTCCCTTACAGCAGGACTGACCCTACCTAAACTGCTCCAGACAGACTTTTGCACAACCTGACCTAAAGTCCCTCCACTAATCAATGACCCTCTGCTTTTTCGAGCCATCTTCTTCTGGGGTTACCTATCCCTCCTACAGCAGTTTTAATCTAATGGGTAATCTAAATCTCTAGCTGGGTTTTAGGTCCCAGATATTGTGCTTTCTGGTGTAGATGTGTCATTCCCTTTTTCTTTGCAGCTGGAAGCAGACAGACCCTGAACAATTAGGAGGCAAGAACACCCACAGGGAAGAGGTTATTTACATAAACAGGATCACAATGTGTGTGTGTTTATATATTTATTACTTATAAAAAAATACTGCAATCTCTTTTCTTTTCTAATTAAAAGACCCAGTTTGCCCTGCTGCACAATTGCTAAGCAGATTTAAAATGGGGACTTCAGTAGCTATTTTATGGCTAATCAAATGAGTAAATATAATGATCTGCTCCAGTTCCCATTCTGATTACACAGTGTAGCTATTTCTTTCCCTCAATAAGCTCCTTGCACCCAAAAAGAATAGTTTAACAAGCTTCAGAGCAGAATGTTAGGCTCAATTTCTCTAAAGGGTAATAGAGTGGGAGTGTCTGTATAATTAGCTTTGTTGGGCTCCCTCCCTCACTGTACAATACACTCTATACAGAGCTTTCACTGTCTCTCCAGGTCTTCATGTGAAAGCAGAAAAATAATGCAGAGCACATTAGAGTCATACTGGTTGCACAGAAGAGTTTTGAAAGACAGAAAAAGAGCTGGAGAAGTGCTGGCTAATTCAACCCAAAAGGGCTCAAGCTTTAATTTAGCTTTAGCAGTAAAAGCACACATGTTCATGTACATAGCTTATTCATCTCTAATGTATTGAACTCTTAGATGTTTCTGGAAGTTAAGATCTGCCAGACTACTAACACACTGATCAAATCATAGTATAAATCACTAAAGCACACTCAACAATTTCTTCTCTGCATAGAACCTGAAATTAAATTAACAGCATATAATCTATAATGCAAAACATTACCTAACACATTTGGAAGAGTTTGATGCTGAGTTCCCTTGCAGAAAATAAAAGTGTTTGACATACTGATTTTTCACAGCAAGAAACAATTTTTTACACAAGCTGGCAAAAATGTAATATTTTTGTGCTTGCAGAAGAATTTTCAGCTGGAGATTTGAAAATCCTTTCTGAAGTCAGACAGCCAGGTGGGATATGTTATTATTACCACCACTGTTTTACAGATGGAAAGGTTAATGCTAGAAAAATTAAAAATCCTACTGAAAATAAAGGGATGTGTCAGAGATATGTGAGGAAAGGGAGAACAACAGATCCCATCTTGTTCCAAAGTACTGCAGTTGCATCAGACCTCACCCAAATCAGTCATCCTGTATCTCTCCTCTCACTTTGTATTTGCAAGCAATGTGCCCATGGATACTGTCTTTGGAAACTATTACACAAAAAGTTTGGCAAAGAAGTCAAAATCCAGTCAAATTGTTTTATCCTGCAATGATTGGGAGAAAAAAAACCAAAACAAAACAAAAATAAAACCACCAAAACAAACCAGAAAAAAGCAGGGCACTATGGAAGTTACTCTGAAAGCTGCACAGTCGAATCACAGACTTTACCTCTAATAAGTAAAAATAAAATAACACAGGTCCAACAGCCACGTCCACTTTTTTTTTTTTTTTTTTTTTGCATATAAGCTTACAGTTTGCAGTTAGATAGCAATACCTGATCAGAAACAAATGGATACTGCACCTACATTTTTCACATTCCTCTGAAATAACTAAGTATCTCTTGAGCCTTGAAAAGAGAGAGCTAAGACTCAGACTGGTACAAACAGGAGGAATGATTGTTCTGTCACTTCCAGGGCTAGAAAGAAGCAACAGGAAACCACCGTTGCAGGAGTCAAAGGGAAAATATCAAGAATAAGGTGGGTCTGCCCCACCTCCATTGAACTTCTTTGCTATGGGATGTTTTAAATTCCAGAGATTTACATGAGCTCATAAAGCAATTGGATGAGCTGATGGAAGAAAAATCCCTGACTGAATATTAAGGAAGACATAATTTAAATCAAGCCAGTTCTCTCTGAACAGCAAATTCTTAGATAAATGGAAATATTCTGGGGCAGTGTAGATATGAATTTGCACCACTCTTGTCTTCTTTCTCTGGTGTTTATGGGGAAGAACACTGAGCTGGAGTGACCACTCATCTGACACAGGGTGGGCAAGGTCAGGTTCTTAATTTCAGGCCTATATACCTTGACATATGAGAAAAAGATACTGAAAAGCAAAGGTTTTAATTCCAGTTTCTCATGCAGATAGGTTATTTTTCTACAAACCAGACTTTTGCTGCTTCTGTCTTTAAAAAACCAGCAGCTAACCAACACTATAATGATATGAGTCAGGACCAAATATATTTGAGTGAATACACTCCAGATTCAACTTCCCTCCCAGCTCAGTTGTAGACAACAAATCTTACAAAAAGAGCATTTATCTGAGTCCAGGATACCAAAATACTTTCATCAAATGAGCCAAACCAGAGATGAAGTTGAGTCTTCACAAGAGACAGCATTTGAGACCCTCAAGAAAACTTGACAGGTAAATAAGATACTAAAAATTCTCTGGAGGACAGGTTTCCAACAGTGAAATTGCAGTGTCTTCTGCATACAAGTGCAATTAATGGAGTCAAAAGCATGATGGAACCAGTGCTGGATGCACTGTTACATCCCCACACAATGCATTTCCAAAGGAGGTGACAGCTCTGAGCACTAATCTCTACTATCTCCCTTCTACTATTCTGCAATTGTGTGCAGGAAAAATTCCCAGCTGTTGGGCGCAACATTCCACCCGCAAAGCCAGTTCAAGCATCTTTGCAGAACAAGAGGATCACCCTCATGTTTCCTTGGGTCGTTGGCTTGCAGCTCCTCAGAGGTGTATGAGCAGAATGAGGGACCTGGTTTGGATGAATCGGGAGTTCTTAAGCTCTTCAGGCAGAGAACAGCTTAAAAATGGAGAACAGCATCTTGGTGTTGTTGACTCTGCCAACTTAGCCACATAGAAAGGTGAAACAGCTGCACAAAGTTGCAAGGCTGTGCTCCATGTAAGACTGGGAGAGGGATACTTCATCCCAATCCACCCATGCTGCTGTGACAGGAGAGTGGAGAGAATAAAACCGCAGTGGTTCAGATGCAAACACTAAAGGTCACAAATAGAACATCACCTACACACCCTCACTGCACCCAAACACTGCACACTGAGCAGGTGGGCAGAGAAATGGGGGTTTTCTCTATTTAACAGAAGAGCAGCCCAGAGGCAGAAGATGGCTCAGCCAAGGTTACACAACAGCAGGCAGAGGTCTGGCAGTCTCAGGGACACAACACAGCACTGAGAACTTACCTCCTCCTCAGGTTCAGGGCGGGACTTGGTTAAGATAAAGTCTAGGTTAGTGATAGATGCTTCAGACTAAGCACTGCTTTCCTCTCCACTCTTTCAGTGTAGCCTTACTATCTTAAGTTAAAAGGAAATAATTATAAAGCTGATGCCAATCAGTCCAACCTGACCTTTCTTATAGCCAAAGCCCCAAACTCCTACCTAGGAAAACTCTGACAAATGTATCTGAGAACCCTGCAGGGTGCAGCAAGGAAAGCCCCTTCAGGACTCAAGCTGCTATTTTACATCAAGAGACATTTTTAGCCTGTAATTTTATCTCTTCCATCTCTCCCCATTGCTTGAAATTAAAATAAACATGGACCAGGGCCTAGGATTTTATTTTATCTGTCACATATTGCTATCATTAAACACACTTGAAACGAGTGGGTTTAGTTCAAATAAAACTGTCTCTTCCCTCTCCCTTTCTCAGCTCAACAAACATAAAATAGGAAACTGCACTCCAATATATTCAAGAAGCAACACACGTTACATCATGAGTAGATGATCCATCTGGCAAGCTGACATGGTAATAAGTTTGCTTAATTGTCAGGTCAGGCATATTACAGACCCAGTCTGTCAGTCCTTTTATTACAGCTCTGTCTGTACTGGGGAATTTCAACCTCCTCACACTCCGTATGTGTAGACGTGGAATGCGTTCATATGGTACGAGGACATATGCATGGACACATATATGAAGTGTCACTCAGAACAAGAAGATTAAATTAAAAAAGGAAATGCTGAAGTCAAATAGCTCTTAGCAGCTGTATACATTTCAGTCTGGAATAATCACCCAAAGAAAGCAATGAGATATTTACATTTAATTTATTGGAAACTGGGCTGGCGAAAGCAATGATTATAGGGGATAATCCAGCACTGCCTCATAAGGAAGACTGCCAGAGATCCTGAGATGTTCCCTCCATTTATACTTTTTAAGCGATCAGCCCATCGTTTTGTTTTTGGCTCCATGCAACTCCAATCATGCAGACAGTCTCCTGAGATTGTCCATATGTCCTCCTGAGAAATCACTGAGTACATTCAACAAATAATTGAGTTCATCAAATGGATGCTTTGCCTTTAAAAAGCCCACAAAACAAAACAAAAGCCACCTTTTTCCTTCTTTGCCTTTGTGCCTTACCACACCTCCTTCTCTCCATTAATGAGCTCAATTCTGAAACTATTTTATTTACAGGAAGGCTTTAAGGTGTTCTGAAATACGATTTGTAGGAAAGATGCCAAATACAAATTGTATTTTCTAGACCTGCCTGCATTTGTGATTTTACATGAGCACGCACACATATGTTCAATATCCAAACAGCAGGTGTTCCCTGAAGTTTTATTGCCATTAGTTAGAAATGACCACATTACTCAACAAAGTCAAAGCCAAGTCTTGTCAAAGGCAAGTCTTGCCAAAAAGTCTGATGATTTCCAGTATTAAACAGTCCTGCTTTGGGGTGTTGGCTCTGGCTCTTCCAGATATCTCCAAAACCCAACAGTGATCTACATTTACCCGAAAGAACCACTTAACAATCCATCCTCTGTGTGGTATCTCCACAGCTTTTCTCAGGAAGCAGAGAGTGCTGTCTCGAGCGCGGTAGAAGCTGTCACTGGGGCCTCATAAAACACCGTGATCTTTGTGGTAACCCTTTCCCACAGCCAGATCCCTTGTCTTGCACTTTGGACAAGAGCTGCGGATGCAGATTCCAGTCAAAATCTTTCCAGAAAAAGATTAAATACAATTCAAAACAATATCTGTATTATCTCTCTGCTGAACTACACAGTGCTCAAAAAGTCCAGCTGAAGTGGTTTTTCTACCACTTTTTAGGAGCGTAAAAGGACCTTAGTCACACAGATATTCCATGTAATGCACAGCTGATCTTTCTGCAAACCAGCACAGTAATCAACCCCAACATCTTCTCCTTCCCTCTTGATAATCACAGCATGAAGCTGCATGTGCATCCTGGCTTTCTGCTGGATGGAAAGAGAACTGTGCCTCCCATCTTTCTTGATTTCTTCTTGGATCACAAGTTAATGGTTTGGGAAGACAGCATCAGAATTGCCTGAGACTCCATGATGACTGATACACAAGATGGCAATTCTTCATGGTTCTGAGCTGCCTGGGACAGGAATGGGTTCTCATTGACACCTTACAAATCACTCCAGAGGGGATAAGGTACTCAGCCTCTTGTCAAACCAGAGAGAAATACCGTGCTACTTATGGCAAGACAGCAAAGTCTCTGACCTGGCTTATGCTGGCAAATCAGGTGAGATGATTGCAACAATCCTGCCTGTGAAGCACATAATGCCATGAGAACTGCACAACCTGCCCTTGCTCTTACTGTACTCATGCACACAAAACTACTTCCTTCCAAGTGAAGAATTCATTGTAAGTCTCAAAATATTTTGTTTGGGCAGGGAGGAATCAGTATCAGACTGCAAACATTGGCAGAAGTATTTATAACTGCTTCAAAATTTCCTTTTTCTGGCCAGGTCCTTTTTTTTTGTTTAGTTTTCCTTTTTAAACCTGTGGGGGAAAACAGTAATACCCATTGGACCAACACATGATTGATTTCCCATAGAAACAGCAGTTAGACAGAGTGCTCACTTTCAGCAGTGAAGCAGCATGTTAGTTTTATCTTACTGTAATATTTTTTTCATTTCATCCTCTTTTACATACTCATAGAAGTTTCCTATTCACTACTGAAACACCATATGGTGATAATATATGCTAACACAGGCACAGTGACACAGTCCACAAGTCTGCTATTGAGCAAAAGTTGACAACATAAGGCTGAGAGAATTGTAAGTGCTTCCAAGCCACAATAAGTACGTCACCTAATTGCATTTTACTGTGATGCAAAGAAGTCTGAGTCAAGGAAAGAACTTCCCTGCAATGAAACTGTAACAGCCTGGAGTAATTCACAGTTACTTGAAGAGCTAGAGCAAGGATCTATCAATTCATGGCTTTCAGATAGAGGCTAGATGTGGGTTGGGGGTTTTTTTTAGCAGCTTTAATATACAGAAGGAGACAATGCATTTCAGCATCACAGTCATCTCTCAAAAGGTTCCAGACAGGAAGGCCAAAGGCAATCAATAAGAGAAAATATAGGCACTGCTTCTCAAACCATTCACAGATGCCTCTGCCTCTTATTTTAATGAACTAGGTTTTGAACTGGAACATCTTGGAACAATCCTGAGATATATTCAGGCTACAAATGCATCAGGTTTATTTACACACTGGTAGGAGACTCTGATGTAGAAACTGCAGGGTCAACTCTTACTTTCCTGTGGACCTCTAGGTCCTTACAGGTGACCCTACCTGAAATGAGGCTGTGAATACACCTAATCTGCCTCTGGAATGGCCAGCAAAGGCTCCTGGGAGAGGTCCTCCCTTCTGGCAGGGCAGACCCTCGAAAAACAGACCACAGAGAACAAGATGGACAACAGTGAGTGACAACACTATCCCAGAATGTGACTGATATCTGTCCAAAGCTCTGTTTTACAATGAGCTGCAAGGTCTCTCTCTGCCTCAGCTCTCCATCTGCAGAACAAAAGAACCAAACTTCTCCCACCCCAGGGCACAACAAGGATGAACACATGGAAAGTTGCAAGCACTCGCACAAACAGGCAAGGACAAGGACAAACTCACAAAGGCCATGCTTTAAATGCCAGGGCTTCCCAGTGTGTTTAAGCCTTCACCTTTCAAACTGTATTTAGAAACTACCACTGCAGAAGGCAGCTGCCCTCCTCTTCTAAAGAGAACAATTCCACAGAAACTCCCATCAACAGCATCTATACCTGCCCTGCAATGGTCTCTGGATAGATTCCAACAATCTGAAGGCATACCAAGGTAATGCCCTCCTTGCTGGGAGCATGATGCATGAACCACATTGTCACTCCCATTTTGGTGGAAATGGCCTGGGGAATACGCCCAGCAGAGCCCACAGTGGGAGCAGGGTCCTAAGTGATGTATTGCCATGCAGGTGTTTCTGCAAGTTGCTGTGCTGTTCCCTTGGCGCTGAACTATTTCCTTTCCCTAGCAGGGAGGGAAACGCAGCTGGTTCCTCCTGTGCACAGAAGAGAAAAACACAACACAAAAGGAACAGAAACCAGAGAGAGCAGAGCAAAGGAAGCCTGATTTCCTATGGACTTGTGTCTTGCATCTTGAGCGGACTCTGACCCTTCCTGTTCTCATCTGTTACCTCTCCTGACTGCCCCTCCACTTTCCTTCTCCCCCTAGTATTAGCCTTGGCATTTGTCTGTGTGTGTCAGCCAAACAATCCATGTTCTAGGTCAGAGATCCTGGTTACAGCACAGTCTGGAAGAGCAAAAGTTCAAGTTGCCTGCAGGACACGCAGCAAGCTTGGCACTCACTGTGCACGTGTGCAGCGGGGCCACCCCATGGGCCAAGCAAGGACAGCCAGGGTGGCCCCGCTGCACACCCTGCAGCTCCCCAAGACAGGGATCTCAGGGATCCCCAGCCACAGAGTTCTTCACACAGATACCCCTCCCACAGACCCACTCAAAAGAGGTCACAGAAATCAAACCATATGTGGGGAGCAGCCAACTGCTGGACACCAGTAGGTGCTCAGTAGGAAGAATTAATCAACTGTGCTTTCATTTCAAAATGCTCCAGTTACTTCCTTGGCAGGCACTGGGCAGAAGAGTGGCTGTCACACGTGGGGAAATCAACCCCACAGCCAAGACCTCTTTAAATCTTTCTGACAGGGGGCGTTCTCACACACGCTCTGCCCACCCATTCCAATGGGGTATGAGATGAGGATAAATCCATGACAGGGCGCCCATGGTGTGGACTCAGCTCCTCTGGTGACTCAGGCACAAACCAAGTCATCTGATCTCCCAGTGCCTGGGTTCCTCCCCTGCCCATGAGACAGCCAGTGTACTTCCCCATCTCACAAGGCTGCTGCCATGGTGGTGAATCCGATGCTGCTGAAGCACTTGGATGCATTGACCCATGCCAGAACACGAGCAGAGGCTGCATCCCAACAAAACACAGGTTCCTGCCCCAGAGGCAGCTGCTCTTTGCTGGCTGGACACACGGACAGCTCATGAAGCGCACCGCAGCCCTTTGAGGAGAGCGCCAAACTACAGCGAGTGCCAAAATGCAAGGATGGGGAAATGATGACAGGCTTCCTGAGATGATGGCTTACAGCAGCACGGTCCCATTGTGGGGAAAAAGATAGAAAACAAAACATAACAATAGGTAGAAGGCCTTGAAAAGCTGTAGAGAATAAGAACTCTGATCTCAACCACTCACAGCAAAACAATCACAAATGCAGAATGAGAAAAAGACCAAATTATGCAGTACTATTTGCTTTTTATCACTGTTCCCAAAGTAAATGTTTATCTTTATCCATATACAAATTTGAGATGCCTGCACAGATTTTAAAGTCCAGTACATCCAACACTAGTCGTCATCTAAAGCTTTAGCCAAACACGTAGGCAGAAAACCAAAATGGATGCAGAAAAAGAGAAGGGGAAAAATGGAAAATAAAACCTCACTGATATTTCTGTGAACTTGGCAATTTATCAGAAAAAGAAACAGCAGGAGTAGTGCTGATTTATTTTCACTCTGATGATAGTACAAGAGGAAGAAATAATACCCTGCAAAGGTCACTCTTATCCTGTTCATCTGTGACAGGCTGATAATCCGGGATCTCAGAAAACTTTCTTTAAAAATCTTCACGGACATGCTCTTATCAAAAGGATTAAGGTTTAATACATACCAGCAGATGCAACCGATTCAGGCATCTGCTAATCAGAGCAGCATCAGTTACTGCACGCACTGGCTGGAGCTGATGACTGCAGGAAGGTTTCCCTTCTTATAGGGAAAGACCAAATCCAAACAGACATTAAATCATCTCTTGGCTATGCCTCCCAACTCACACGTTCATGGCTGAGCATCCCTGTCCTGTGCACGCTCCTGCCTGCAGACATGTCAGGGATGGCAGGACAGATGTGCTGCATTAGCACAGCCAGCGCACCCACAGTGGTCCTCCCAGAAAACTCCAACCCAGGGACCACCTCAAATGCCACCCACATGGGATGGGAATGCCACTCTGCCCTTGGAGAGGGGAACCGCAGCAGGAAGCGTTTCTGGATGTAGGGGCTTTGCACTTTGAGTGCAGGGAGGAACCTACAGAAATTGCTCCAGATGGGACGCTTCCTTTCCTACTTACAGTAATCCACCCGGATTTTGCAGACAGCACAAAGCCGGCGTGCTGCAGCCAGAAGCAGGAGCACAGCTCTCAGAGGTGACCCCATCTACAGAACAGCCCATGCAATTCCTGATGTCCATGACTATGGCAAAAGAGTCACAGCCCACTGAGAAGAGCGACAGTCAGCACCCTACAGTGAGTCTGCACAGCCCATCTGATGCTGCTACAAGGGCTGGAGCTCACCAGCCCAATGCCAGCTTGGGCACACTGCTGTGACCCACTGTCATCCAAGTCAGCAAAACAGCAGCACTCACAGCCTTCAGGAAAAAGCAGTGAGGGGCACAAGAGCTCTGGAGTAGCTAGGATGGTCCTACTAAAAGGTCATCAACCCTTCAGGATGGACAGCGGATGCTTCTCAGTTTCAGCAGATGAGCCTACTTCCAATGAGCCCCTTTGTCCTACAACAAAGAGATTCAAACACCTACAAAGCCCAAAATGCACAGACTTCAAACAAACCAATACAAAGAGCCCTTTGCCATTGGGAAAGCACTGCCTGGCTACTGTGCTATGCTGCTGGACACTAAAGACTCTTTGGCAAAGCTGTGCAGATGCCCAGCAGTTAGATGTGCTCAGACCAGCAGAATGAGGCCAGAAAACTTTTATTTACCTCAAATATCATATGTGAAGATGGCAGAAGTTAAGCCATCCATTTCAGCCCAAACTAAACATGTGAAAAAGCCATATCCCCCTGAGTCCCATAACTGAGGAACCATAAAACTCTCTGTCACATAAATGCTACAGGAAGGAGGAATTCATTCTGAACCCACCAAATCAATCTCAATCTGCTTGTACACTTAAATTTTCTTTCTTAAAAGAAATAAATACATTCCTGCCAAAAACTGGAGTTTGGTAACATACCCTGTGGACTGCCCTTCTAAAATCCTTTTGGTGCAAACCAACCCAAGCAGCCAGGCTCAGGCAAGTACCAGGAACAATGAAACCAACTCTGAGCCTGGACTAGCAAATTTGCACAGACTGTTTTGAGTTCAGATTCAGTGATCTGTTTTTCACAGAGCCTCACAGCTCAAACCAAGAGCAAACATAAGGATCTTTCTCAAAGCTTGAGGAATGTGCTTCCCCTTGCTGGATTGGAAGCTTTAATCATGGCTGGAGACACAGCTCTGCATAAACCAAGATAAAACACCTGACCTCTCAGCCATGCATTCCTGACACAGCTATAAGTGGGGCACTACAATTAGAAATTCACAGGGAAGAGACCTCCTAGGAGTCTTCAGCAACACTTCAACATTTTGCTTTGGTTTGCCATTGTAGAGCTGAAACTGTTCAATCCTGTCCCACCACTCTGCAAGAAAATATGTCCATTGCCTTTTCTCTGCTTTTACTATCCCCAAATGGTTATCAAAAGAAGTGACAGGATAACCACCAACATTGTCAAACATTTAAATCCCTTTTAAATTCCAGTCATTACAAGACATTATTTCTCAGTTTGCTTGAAACTTAATGAAAATGTATCACCGATTTTTTGAACTTAATTTTCTTTACATTTTTATTGTTCTGTAGCTCACATTGAGAATGAGCCTCTTTTCCTTCAAAACAGTGCTCATTTTGGCTTAAAGTGTTGGATAGCGACAGGTGTCTAGTACTGGGGGCAATGACACAGAGGCAGGGACACAGCCATGAATCCTTAGAAATCTTGCCTAACTCTGCCTTCATGTTCCCCACCTGTTTGCTCAACCACATCACCCAAAGGCCTTCAACCCAGACCAAGGTTCCACATTGCTACATGCCATACACATGGGGAGTAAGAGGCAAATCACATTGAAGAGGTTGCCAAGCTACAGGGACAGAGGAGATTTTGAGAGGAAGGAGAGGGGAAACACTACATTCAAGGTCATTTAGCACAGCAGTGGTTGCTGGGAATGAAACAGGTCTCCAGAGTGCCAGCCCAGTTCCCTCTGGATCAGGCTGCCTCCGGGAGCTGTACAAAAGCAGATTTCATCTTGGCCACGGTGCATGGTCAAACAAGATATTTTTGCTATTTAAGTACTTCACAAATATTGGCCATAGAGCATCTGCTTTTAGAAAAACATTAAATACCATCAGACCAGGTACATCTTATTACCTGGTACAGCTCCCACAAAGTGTTATTTTGCCAAACAGACATTCTGTTGGAAATTCAGGATAAAACTCAAGAAGTTTTGGAAGGTAGGTGTCCAATTCCAGACAAAGCAATCATCATTCAATACATAATTCACAGCAGGGACAAAGAATCCTGAGCTTACGTGTGCTGCTATTTCCAGTATTTCATTTTCACAGTCTCTGCTGGAAGCCCTTTTTCCAGAGTCACAAAGTTTCCTTGTTTTTTAGAAAATGCAAACATTTGTTTTATGGGCTCAAATTTGGCATGTTTGGTTTGGGGTGTTTTTGGGTTTTTTTGTTAAGGTCTTGCTGCACTGATCTCTTATGCACGGATTAAGCAGAATGGATAAAAACTGGGGAAAATACCCTTTAATAGAGGAGTCAGATAAACACAGCAGTCACTAGGCCTCTACTTAGGGGGTTCACACAATTTATGACTTGCCCCAACTCCCATCCATGAAAATTATGCACCTAATATCTTGTCTTTTACTAATGCCTCCTTTTACTAATGAAAGATACAGTGGGTTCTCTGCCTCCGAACTTTCCAATGAGTTACTGCAATTTAGAAGGTGTGATATGTACACGGAAGCACACTGTAACTACATAAGAGCAGCTCTGTACTGTACTCATCACACTAGTACTCCCAAACTGCACCAAACGAGAGGAAAAAATTAATTAGATTTTTTTCATAGTGCATCTGCAGTTCTTCCAACAACACCTGAGGCAAGTTAAACCTCTGCAGTCATGGCAATTTTGAGATCACCTTGGTCATCTTGTCCATTTCAATTTACTGTACCAAAGGGCTAGAACGGGTCATGCTGGTGAAGGTCATAGAGATCCTTTCTAAAACTTCAGTTCTAAATGAATTCTTTAACTACAATCTCTCCTACACCACCTCACATGACAGAAAACATCCTTAGATGCTGCTCTGTTGAGGCTAAAGATGATGATTTAGTCTTGTAATTTCCTGTGCTTTTAGGTATGTGCAATTTTGAAAGGAAAAAACTTGCATTTAATCATTTCTGACTGATTCTATGATTCAGTCAGAGAGACTTTTGCTCGCAAGACATGGACTCAGCCCAGGTCACCTTTCTTACCTACCCAGCTGCCTAGAATTAGGCAGGACCACAAGGTACCCGGAGATCACTGCTGACCACAGGCATCCAAACTCTCTCCCTGCCTTCTGTTAATGGTGATCAGTTTCAGCTCATGGCAGTGTCCTTGTCACCAGCCCAGCACACAAAAATGTTACCAGAGCAACACCCAGGGAAGCCATACAGAGATGGTGCAGAGATTCACACTCACCCACGTCCTCAACAGCAAGGGCTAAGGGACAATATCTGGGGTTAATGTTGGCTCATCCTTTCTGAGAAATATTACACCCCTCTGTGTCAGGGGCACCCCTGGTGCAGTGTGTGTCTTTGCAATCTTGAACCCTTACCAAGGATCAAAAGAGCTTCCCTTTGTGTGAATTCATGCCAATGGGCAGCGCATGTTAAATAAACTGCTTGTCATTACCCTGCTATCACTCCTGCTCCAGTGAGAGAGGACTATATTATGATTTATCTTACGTTGCTTTAAAACTGTCCTGAAGATAACATGAAAAAGAAATGTAACAATAAAATTTCTCTTATTCCAGAACAGGAGTATCCCCAAGGGCAAGGTATTCCTATAAAATTATTATAATGCTTTAACCACGTAAGCACAACTGAAAACGTCTTCTCTGAAAACAAGTTGTAGCTCTTTTTTCCTATCTGCAGCCATTATCCTGATAAATTTGGGAAGGTCAGCTAAGGTGTAATCCAATAAATGTGCTGATGTTCTGAGTAAGTACCTTACAATTTGCAGCCTAATCTATTATCCTACTATAAGACCATCAAATGACTCACCAGTTTTAATACCTAGTACAGATCAAACAAAGGAAAATATCAAAGCTTTACGTTCTAGTTCCACCTTTCAAGGACTTGTCTGAGTACTCTTTAATTACAGCAGATGATACATCCAACCCTGGCATTTTCGTTCTCTAACAGCTCTAGTAAGAAGCTGCTGTAGCAGTACTTTTCACAGGACATCATTACGTTAACCAAGAGATGCTGAGAAGTCAGATAGACTGAACAAATCAAGTTGGGATTTGATCCCAGAGATGGAGTTCAGCTTCTTCTGCCCACCAGGCCACACAGTGGGAGCCTCACCATCCAGGTGTTCCCGGGAGCAGGTGACAAGTCTGCAGAGGCCTCACCAGAGTTGTGGCAGAAAGCCATGGGAACAAGGATACGCATGAATGGGAATGAGCACATCATCTTGGAGGGCGATAAACTTTGGAAGTCAGATCAAGTCCCAAACTTGGGCTATGACTTCAAATCCTCCAAACTCAAACACAGCTGCAGAAGTTTGCATTTGGACACTGCGACTGGACACAGAGATTTTTAAATTCTTTTCTTTTAATGATAAAGGTGTAAAATAAAAGTGAAAAAACAACCTACTCAGAGAACCCCAGATCCCAAAGGAAGAAGCATCAGGAAACAGTCAGCAGCACTGTCAGCAAACTGTAGATGCTCCATGAAATGGGTACAGAAGTTACATGTCCCCACAAAGATGTCAGAGCTGACTATGGGCATTGCTGAGGAAAATGGGGAGCACAAATTTCTTTCACCCAACGCATAGCAGGGTTTTGAGTCTGTAAAGCATTCCCCAGTAACAGTGTGCACTACTGGTGTGTGTTTGGCCCATGCAAACAAGCTGAACATGGGTTATTCACCACAGTGCCTCAGCAAAACTCATCTCATTTATCACAACAACAGAAACCCACTGGGAAAAGGGCTGAATTGTATCTGGTTTACATTGTTGATCTTTTTGACTGACTAACTCAAATTAGATTTTTTTTTCAAGGACAAGTCTGTAAGTTTATGCAATTAACTGTGCACATGCCACTAAAATTAAAGCTGAGTTTATAGGGAGGTGCCTGCAGAAAGGATGGAAACCCAGAGCCTCTGTGTGCAGGGGGACACTTTCAAAAGAGCACAAATCTGATTTTGCTCTGCTTTTGCTCCATTTGCAGACTTGAAGAACAGCAAATCTAAAGAGACTCAGATCACTACTTTAGTTCTGCTCCAAAGGTATCACTTCTCAGTTACTTAAAAGAAATGGAGCAATGAAAACAACCAAAAAAACAAACCAAAGAGAAGGTTTGTATGGATAATGAATGTGCACCCATCACTGACCTATCCCTTCGATACTTTTGACTTTTGGGGCTTTACCAAGAGAAATACAACATACGTCTAGCTGTATACACCCTACAGACACACACACATGTAAGAAATGAGACCAGTCATGAGACTAGGAAGGAAAGACAAGGCACAAACATATCTAGGATGATTTTATGAGATCACAAGAATTGCCCTTTTAAAAGTGCCACTGGTGTGTCACCACTTCCTCTGATAAATAGATGACATCTCACCAGAACTTAAATAGCTCCACTCAAGCACTACCTAGATGAGTGACAAAAATTAGCCAAGTCACTGTCACCCCTGCAGTCCTTGTCTAGACACAGCAGAGAAGTGAGAATTCCAGTCTGCCTTGCTGGGCTACAGCCACCCTGACAGCTGAGCTCTGATCCAAGCCACTTCATGAGATGGGGATATCTGGATCCTTCTGGCAGCCCGACAGACAAAAGTTAACAGAACAGAAAAACAAGAAAATAAAAGCACAAAAGTCCTTGTGAACCGAGAAGGTTTTAATTCACAAGTCATTGTTGGTTGAAAGTTGAGGCAAATGAAATGCCATTTTTTGCAAGTATTTTTCTAACAATCTCTGTGGCAATCTGACAATCGGGATCAGAGGCCCTTTGCTCAGAGGTGCGGCAGCTTTTGAGCCAGTGCCCCCTCAGAGCAGCTGCGCCCTTCTCCCCATTGACAGCCACATCTGGATGCTATCAGGAGGAACTGGCTGGCCTTCTCACAACAAATACCAAGCACTTAGCAAATTGACTCCAGAAGTCGATGCTGGCCCCTTTCCCACTCTGTGTTTACGCAACGTGCAACTAACCTGTTGAGTCCGAGGTTTGTATGGAGAGCTGCTCTCCAGGTCGGCCAGGATGCTGGTCAGAGAGTCAATTTCTGCATCTAAACTGCACCGCCTCTCCTCAAGGGTCTTGCCACCAGGATTCACCTTAAAGAAGAAAGAAAAGTTCCAGTTATTCCAACCACTTGGCCTGGCACATGGTTTCTTACTGTCCTCATGGAGCTGCACCCATGCCCAGCAATAACTCTTGGGTTGCAGGGACAAACATGCTGAAATCCTATAGCTCCCTCCAGAACTAACAGCAAGCCTCCATCTCACAGGCATTTATGCTGCTTTGGGGCTTTTCTTCATGTATTTGCCACAAGGGTCCCATTGTGTAAAACTGACTTGGAGGATTAGCAATTCAGAAATCTGCTCCTGAGCTGAAGAGGCAGGACAATCCCCACACCGTAAGATGGAGAAGATGTGTTATAAAAGGATACCTGTCTGGAAGGACAAAGCTGGGGACAGGCTTGGAGCACCTGGATCCCAAGAGCATCCCAGGCAAAACACAAACAGAACAGAGCTACAAACCACAGCAGCCAGTGACTGGCCACTACTCTTATTTTAAATCAATTCTTGGTATGTGTACCTGTCTGATTCAACGCTTCTTCACAAATTTCATGTCAAAAATGAGCTCCTTCAAGGAGGAATGAAAAAGTTCAATCCCTTTCTAGCAGATTGAAGGTGAAGGGTGGTGATTTGCAACAAGCAGTCACAAAATAACATAAGTAAGGTCCTTGTGAAAAGGCTTTTATACAAGAAAGCCCGTGCCCAGAGCAAATGCCAACATGAAGCCAAGGACTCTAATTCAATACATTTTTCTTTCTTTCTGCTTTCAAAACAACCCAGTCCCATTCGTACCCAGGCTGGTAGGGACGCTCATTTGGAAGTGAAGAGATGTGAATTTTCACCACCACTGCCCACCTCAAAAAGTAAAACCCAGAACTCTGTACCACAGCAGAGCATGTGACCCTCAACCCACTGTTTAAGGGCAGCACGGCAATCCCTGTTAGAATAAGCATTTTTAAAGAGGACTCATTCACATGCTTTGTTTTTGATGAATCAACCTAGTCCCAAACCTCCAGGAAGGACCTTTGTGCTGTACAGCCCAACCCAACAGTGGGACCTCTCAACAGGACACAAAGGAGGTGAAGGCTAGGAAACATCCTCCTCAATGTTTCCAGTGCTTTGGGAACTAGGCAACCCCACTAGGAATGGGAAATTTAAGAAAACCAGCTGAGGATCCGTGCCATGGACAAAGTAGGTGCTAGGGGCTAGCCCCACTGAGTCAGGCCACCACCAGGGCATGCACAGAAACCAAAGTTCTTGAGTCAGTTGAACTATTACACTGAAAGTCTTTTCTCAACCTGAGCTATTTGTCTTCTGTTCTTCCATGTCTTACTTGTCTGCAAATTCCCTGGGCAGGACAGAGTCTCTCTGCAGACATGCAACTACAGAGTTTGGTGCAGAAGAGCTCATTCAGAGCTGGACAATGTCAGTAATAAAAATACTAAAGAATTACCTAACAACTCACCTAATTTCAACTGCAAAAACTGTTCAGACCATACTAGCACCTTCTCACAGACAATCCAGCTCTGTTTGCCTTCACTCTCACCAAGTTACTTCAATTTTCCAAGCCAAAAGCTTGCCTTTTCCTTTGGCTCAGTGGCTGTTCCAGATAGTTTTCATTTAAATTTCATTTTAGGAGCAGTTGATCATTACCTGTTTTAAAGAACTCCGCAGTCATCAATCTGACACATGAATGGCAAGTTGGTCAAAGAGAGACAGGCTATGCAAAGTAGGCAGCTTCTGATCTGCCAAACTTATACATGCTGGGGCATCCACTAGTACCTAATGATTATTAAATCTTATTGGATTACAATATATTTGGCTTGACTAATAAGAAAATGGAAGCTCCAGTGTGGCTTATGCAAGAACACACCATTTAAAACGCTGAGAGTCAGGTTAGAAAATACTTACAAACTCGACTCTTCTTGCCTATTTTTATTATAGAGCCAAAGTTTTTCCATCCAAACCATTGTTCAAAAAAATAAATATTTTTCACAGGAATTAGCCCAGACCATTACTCCTGGATAACTGCAGGCACCTGGATTTTTAAATCTGCAGAAGTGCAACTTCTTTTCCACTTCATGGCTCTTGTTTGGTTTTTCTTCATCTTCCAGTTTTTGGCCTATAACTGCCACAGGCTTCTCAGACAGAAAATCTGTGATTGCTCCAATCCAGAAAATTTTGAAGTTAAGCAGCCAAAAGTCAGCCTGGAAAGGAGAGGGGAGATGCAAAAGGCATCCAAGGCCCCAACATATGAGGAGATAAATCAAGCCAATGGTTGACCCAGGAATAACACTAGAGTCCACACAGGACCTGCTTGGTACCCCGACCCTGGAGAGAAGGGATGGTGGCAGATGAGATCAGCCAATTTCATTTCTGCTTCTTAGCATTTCTGGGCCATATTATTCCCAGGTTCTCATTCCCCAGAACAATTATGCAATAGCTGACTAGCAAATGCTGCAGAACAAGTTATAAGGTTGTAAAAGTTAAATGTCCTTAGGAAACCTAGAAAAATAAAATAAAACAGCACAGAAGCATCTCTATTGATTCCGGGCTCTGATTTACTTATTCAATTAAAACATAATCAACATAGATTAAGAGCCTAACTCTAAAATGCAGGAACATAATGCAGTGCAACAGTGCCAACAAATGACACTACCAATGTATGCCAGAGCTTACTGGGGTAGAAATGGACTTTAAAGACATTTAAGAAATGGTAACCCTCACAGGTTTCTGGTTGCTTTTTCTTCCCCATCCCGACAAATCTTGAATTTTCTCTCTCCCTACAGTGCTCAATATTCAACCGAAGGATTTGCTGCATGGGCAAACCAGAGCATTTGCAACACCACCTTCAGCAAGAGAGGGTTAAGTTATTCCTCTTCCCATGCTCTTTGTCATGACATTCCTGTAAAAGTTTTATGATATTGTTCTGGAACAAAACCCGAGCTCCAGGTCCCAAGGCACAACAGGTTCACACAGACGCGGCTCTGCTCCCAGGAGCCTGGGCTGGTTAAGCTCAGAGCCCCGCAGATACAAACACCGGAACCAGAGGGAACTGCTAATTCTATTTCTGTCTGGATTTATGGCATTGTTGCAGACATGTCATTTTTGCGCCCCCTCTTCCAGCCAGTAGAATATGGAAAAATGGGTTTAAAAAGAAAAAGGATGCTATCTTTGGCTCAGCCAACGTGAGTTCGACAAAAAGCAAACGTAAGCCAACCCAGTCCAAAAAATTACTCATGCCAGAGACTATCCACTCACGTGAACTTCTGCAACGCCTACACTCCTATCCCCTGGCTCAGTCTCTGCTCTGAGTCAAAAGAGAGAAAAACAGCAGAGAGCTTCACTGCTTGGTTTGCTTGTCTGCCCCTGAATTCCTGGTGTGCAGCTCTGATGGTAATCCACTCCTGAGCCCCATCAACCCACTCTGCTCTGATGAAAATTTGCTTTACTTTTGCTAATCCTACAAGCCAACAGCAGTCAGTGCCACAGGCCCCCCACACCACTCCAAGGAACATTCATTATACAACATGCAGTGCAGAGGTCAACACAGGGTCTCAAATTTTGCCTCACAGTGCTAAAAGAGTTGTAAGACTATTCCCTGAGCTAAAAGACATGAAAAGCACAATGATTTCCCTAGATGTCACCTCTTCCCACCCTAGATCACCTTCTCTTATCATATTTTGCAGCTTTCAGCAGAGGAACAAGAATGTCTCTCGTTTACCCAAGCCAGCTCCTTGCAGTGGGCTCACAGAGAATAATCTGGCTCCCAGATGTCCTTCCTAGCTCCTGCTCCAAATTCCTTTCCCTACCCAGGCCCAGCCATCTCTCTTTTATTCTATTTTCCCCCCTCTCCATGCCCTGTTTTCTGCCCTGCAGGGCTGTAGCTCAGGCCAGGCATTAGCCCTGAGATGGGAGATGCAATGTGGGTTGCCAGGTTGGCCTCTCAGCCAAATTGCTGGTGCCAGGTGGTGTTGCTGTGTCAGGGAAACAGGGAGTGTAGCTTTGCAGCAGTGTCCTGCTGACATGGGTGGCAGGCTACAAGTAACTCCCAAGCCCCAGCGTGTATTTTCTACCAACACAAGGCAATGGCCAAACTCCTGAATACTTTGGGTATTTGACTTCGCTCACTGTAGTGTAAATTTCCAGCATCAATATCCACCATCACTCCATCCACCTCAAAAGTCTTGCCTAACAGAGGTCAAGCTCAGCACATGTTTCCTGAGTGCTGTGGCCAGCTCATCCTCTGAACTGTGTCCCTGGAAGGTGAGCTGTCATTTGTGGGAAATGTAGTGCTGGTTTATCTGTGCAGACACCTCCAAGACAGCAGAGCTGCAGCTAAACACACAACCTTTCTTGTAGCATCAGCTCATTTCACATGCTGTGCTATCACAGGTCACTGATAACCTCCTAACTCACAAGTGAAAACTGGAGATGAGCACCATGGATATTAGGAAAGGTCACAGCTAATGACTCAAAACAAAGATGGGGGCCCACAGTGCCTTCTGCTCCTGGTACACTGGTTTTAGCCTGAGGTGCTTGGGAGCTCTCTTGGAGCTGTAACATATCAACACTTCTTGCATTTACACATCCAAGAACAGGGAAAAGCAGAAAAGCCTTCTAGGGCAAAGGAAGGACAAAGGTCACAAGAGGAGCAAGCAGAATTTAGGCAAATCAGGAGCTGTGAGTAGATGGTACATAAGGACTTCTGCCCTGAAAGACTTTACTGTCTTTTCTCCCAGTAAAAGCCAGTGAGCCACAGATGAGGTGGTAGAGATGATAAATTCAGTGCCCACTGCCTGGTTCCACCAGGCAGCACCCATGGCAGCCACCCGCCATGCTCTGCAGGCTGTTGTAATCCTGGGATAGGCACTGAGATGGTGGGAAGAGCAAACAAAACAGGAGTGAGCCTCTCCTTATGCTCCATGGCCTTGGGCACTGGGCTTAGAGATACAGACAGAGCAAGAAGGATGCAGCTCTTATTTCCTATTTTAGCTGGGGACAGGTGAGGGACAGAAAAGTGTTTGATGTCAATAGTATCCACTGTACTGACAAGAAGAGACTGTGAGAAATGTTAACCAGGAAAAAGAAAGGAAGTGATTCAGTCTTGATACACTTCAGGCTGGGACTTGTGTTTAGTTTTTCCTTTTTTTTTTCCTTTCTTTGCACTTTCTCTAACAATAGCACCGCCAGAGGCAAGGTTCTTTTCAGACACACACCCTTGCTACCTCGTCTCTTATTCATTCTTCTTTCCAAGGTCACAAAAGCCATCTAAAGCCCCAAAGGACATTGCAGTGGCAAAAAAAGATGCATACTGAAGGGCATCTATCAGGAATATGAAGCACCCTTAAGAGCTGCTATGTCTATTCTCCCCTAAGCCTACAGACAAGTGTAAACATTTTCTTTCAAATTCCCTAATGAAAATTTAAACAGTCCCAAGAGGCTGCCCCCCACGCAGGCACATGGAGACAGGAGCTGACTGCAGCATCCAGGGGGCTGAGATCCCTGATTGATGCCTAATCTCTGTTCCAGGCACCAAGGAGGGCTCGAAAAGAAGTCGTGCCCTTTAAAAACAGAAAGATTGAGTCTTTTGAAACAAATCTGAAATGATGGAAGATTTCAGCAGATGTGACCACAGTGATTTCACCAGATGTGATTGTATCAAGGATCTAATAGAAAAGAACTTCCCTGCTGTTCCATCAGGCTGAAGCCAGGCCTGAAATATCCTTTTGAGTCTTTTGATGACATCAAGGATAAAAGCCAAAGGGAAGTTAGGTTTTGATTTATTTTTTCCCCTTGCTCTTTCATTTTTTTCAGGCACAGAATAGTTTTACCTGGTTTGTGTTGCTGGATATTAGCAGGACCAAAGGAAAACACTTCAAAAGTTTAAAGAAGACACCATTTGGTGCCTCTCAGATGCCACTGTCATTTAACTGAGCAGCGTTCCTTTGACTCCAGCCACTTTTGAAGATTTCACTGTATAGAGGCAGGTCAGGCCTACCTGGAACAGGGCTTGAACGGGCTGGGGGTGATCATCTACTAAACACCAGCATATATGGTCCCAAAAAGGGCCAGTGAATGTGCCAAATATCTTCCCTCGGCAAAGTTCATACCAGCAGCTGTGCCACAACAAACTGCAGAAGGCACAGTGGGGTAAAGGAAGCTGAGCTCAGCCACACCTACAGCAATTAGTCTGGGGTAGCCACAGTCCCATAATTAATTTCTCCAGTCATGGAAAACACAAACAGCACTGGGTATCCAGACTGAACTCATTTCTGAAGCAACAAGGTGTGGTAAAGAACTGCATGGGCTTTCAGCTGGGGCAAACAAACAAGCAGATGAAGGAAAGTTATTTGTTAAGCATTGCTAGGAGACACCTTGCAAAACCTTAACAACTGATTTAAAAACTCACCGTGGTGTAAGAAGCTTACAAAAAGGACAAATAATAAAAACATTTTTAAAAAGTACAGATAAAGCAGATAACAAGAAAGCATGAAACTAGGAGGCATCAGTCTCAAAACAAAGGAAAAGGGGTAGGTGTTTTGTCACACAACACACTGCTAGGCTGCAGAGCTATTTCTGCTTGCAAGACACTGTGGTTGCTATGAGTTTACATAGATTTCAAAAGCAGCAGGAGAAACTCATGGAAGAAAACTCCAAGACACACAATAAATATAAAATGTTCTGTGCTGCCCTTTAACATTTTTCTCTGGTCACAAGCGATTGATTTGGCTTCTAGAGACATTCATATGAAGTCTCCATTCGTGTTTTCTATCCACCTTCTGACACCTGCTGGGAGTCACATCTGCTGGAGGGTACATTTCAGTCTCTGCAGGTAAATAACTGACCAGAGCCCTAGGTGCCAGGGTTTGGCCCAACACCTGGAAACCCATTCCTTCCTTCTTCTAGCAGAGACAACAGAAATTACAGCCATCTGCACTCAGCCTCCTGGGATGCACAGATTAAAAAAAAGCAAAGACTTTGTTGTAGTAATGAATCTGTCTGATAATAAAGATTTATATTTCTCTAGAGATCAGCATGACAGACACTGTTCACACAATACCTAGGAAACATCCCTGTCCCAAGGAGTTTACAGTCAATTGGATACCAGAATGCAGGCAGAGGGGTGGGAGTAAGGTGCTGAAACTCAGAGATACAACCAAGTTCCTCCAGGCCACCAGATGAAGACACTAATCCCTTGGACCAAGCTAGATCCTTTAAAGGACTTTTCATTCTCTGTATTTGCCATCCAAGACCTGACAAAAACATGCCAGAAGACAACAAACTCCAGTCCAAGCCATTCAAGCTCCAGCTGCAATTCTGTTGCAGGATGGTCCTGATTTCCCATGACATGGCTGGGTCTGAGCCACTACTGTGGCTAGCAACTGGATTGTGGGTCAGTGGGGCCCGTGGCCATCTTCCATCTCTGTTTAATAAGCTCTTGCTCCCTGTTCATCCTGAGCAGGGCTCCAGTCCCAACACCAGCACACTGGGGGAGGCAGGATGCCACCACTGTAGATGAGCAGTAGGGCAGTCCAGGACTACACTCCCTTCCAGCAGCTCCTGCCCCTAACACCAGAGGGAAGATTTTGCCACCAACACCTGTGGTTAGTCCAGAGTCCTCAAGAATTGGCCATGGATATTAGATGAATGAGCAGAGATAAAAAAAGGATGGAAGGGCACCACAGTTTAGCCAACAGGATCCATGGCCTTGGGGTACACTCTGCTGAAACCCTGGATCAAAGGCCAGCAGTGGATGACTGATTGATTTGATGGGACATGAACAATAGACCACGAGAAGATCTGCAGTATTCCCTGTCCCTCTGCCACCCCTGAGGACAACAGAAGGCAATTATGCAACAGGAATAAAAAAGATGCAGCAAACAGCACTCAACAATCCTCCTTGCAGCCCAGGAGTGTGCTTGTAGGTGCCTTGGAACTGGAGATGCCAACACAGAGGTCCTGTGCAGTCCAGTCCCCTCAGCCTCAGGATGGTGTTACCCAGCTCCCTGCTGCAGCACGGGCTGGCACCTCCACCTTGGGCACATAAACCTGCACCCAGCTTTTCTGGGTTCCTCGCTGTTTTGTTTTGCTCACTGAAGGAAATCCTGGAAATGTTAAGGCTGGCTAAATGGGGCTTTTAAAAGTGCAGTGCTTCCCTGGGCCTCTACACCAAAAACCAGCAAAACAACAAATGCCCTTCAGATGACCAGAGGATGTCCATGCTGTGGGCCAGAGAATACGTGGGGAAAGGCACCACAATCCTTAGCACATGAAAGCAACAGGATGGATTTGATAAGGAACAGTCAGGGGATGAAGAGAGAGGAGGAGTCCCACGAGCCAACATCTGCCAGAGCAGCAGACCCGACAGTCCTGAGAGTTTACTTAACATGTCTGATCAAAAGCTTTGGGAGTCTTGTCTGTGTTAAGTGCTACCAGATGCAAAATCAGCAGCAAGATGAGAAGTGTATTAATAAACTAAGGAGGCACATAAAGTTATTTGAAAACTGAATGGGGAAGGTGGGGAGAGAAGGGGGAGAATAAAACCTGTTTATTTTTCCATTAATGCAATTTAATATTCTCTGGGTGGAGTTACAATTACTCGTCCTGGGAATTAAATTGAATTTGTGAAACGTTCCTGTTCATCAGCAGAATATACAATAAGAACTGGGATATATAATTTTTTTCTTTACACTTTGGACAAGACAGTACTACCTGTCTGTCCACAGGGCAAGAACAGCTGGCCATGAAGTTTTTTTGACCCAGCATGACTTTCACTGACTTTAACTAACTTTACAGCAGCAGGGAATAGATCTCTTGTCTTTTAATTAATGCAATTACATTAGGACTCATTATTGACAATTATGGTGACTGTAAAAGTTTCCCCTTTCTTTGCCCACTCTCCCACCAACTTAAAATCTGCTCCAATATCATCACAAATTAATGTCTAATTAGCCATCAAGCAGAGCTGATGTTCCCCACAGAGCATTGCTGCTTACAGAAAAACTGAGAAATAGGAGAACATAGCAGATATTTCATCATCTGCCTCCAAGGGGAACCATAACCAAAGAGCAGCCAATTACCCCAATACAGCTGCAAAGTTTAATCAATGTAGAAACCAAATATCTCATTAGGTGTCCCTTGCAATAACAGAAGACCTTCCCACTGACTCACATGTCATGAATGTTACATTTTTCAAAGATCCATTGGTGATATGAAAGAGCAAAGACTCCCTTCATCTTCACATCCTGACCAAGTCCTGATCTTCATCTTTCTTTTTCTGGCATAAGAAAAGTGGTAAGAGGAGGATGCCTCGGACAGCATGGCGTGTGTCTGACAAGACACAAATTGCACACACCTGCACACAAGGCAATCTGTCACACCCAGCCCCACGACTCTGCATTTATATCCAGAGGGGAAAACCACACCAAACACCATCTCCCACCAGGCACAGGAAAGTGCAGAGCTGAAGGTGATTTTACTTCTTTCAACACTTGTGGTGAGTCTGGCACTGATATACTGTGTCCAGCATGGGAGGCAGTAGCTTAGGAATCTGAGATGCCCCAAAAAAGCAGAAAACAGCTGAGAAGGAGACACGTAGAGAACTCACTTGGTTTCACCTATGAAGGAGATTGAGTAGCTCGATAGCAATAACTAAACAGTTTCACAGAATGAAAATGCCAGATACCACAAGACTGTCCAATCTAGCAAAACAGAAAAAACACAGAGCAGTCGGGAAGCCAAAGCTAGGGAAATTCCATTTAGAAATAACAGATACTCATTTATGTGTAATACTGCTGGCAATTAAATGTTAAAACAAGATTTCTCCACCTCTTGATGTCTGTGGATCAAGGCTGGATGCCTTTGGTCTCCCTGGGTGACCAGGCAAAGCTTTATGATCTGCATGAGGCAGAAGGGCACAGCTGACAATTTAATGGCTCTGCCTGGCCCCCACCTCGGCAGAGGTGAGGAAGAGACAGCTCTGCCAGTCCATAAAGATCTACTGACATCATTCTGTGTTTGCACCAGTTTAACTGGAAATTAAATTTACATGAACAAACTCTATCCCACACAAGACTGCATATTGTGACAGTTAAATAAAGAGCTTTTTAAAAGGCACACGTCTCAAGCAATTTAAATCAAAAAAGATAGGTTTTGTTAAAGCTACCAATTTCAGAAAATTAAGGTTGACTAAAACTGTTTTTAAAAACTCCTTTTGGAATTTAATCACATATTGGAAACCCATATGCAGCTGTTTGTGTCACCTGCAAAAAGACTGTATAAAACATAAGCATATGCCTCATTTTACACGTGTGCTTAAGTTCTATCAACTTTAATGAACTTTAAGCATACAGCCAAGCTTCTCTGAATTTGAGAAAGCATTCCTGAGCATGGGCTGTGAAGCTATTAGGAAATCACCAAAGAGAAAAAAAGTAAAATTAAAACTGGCTGGTCAATTTTCACAGCCTGAGTAAGCACTAAGTCCAGAAATTAAACATATAACATACTTCTGAGTCTGTTTGCTTGTTTTGCTGTAATAGAAGGGGCGAGTGCCAAAATGTTTGCAAGGATTCCCAGAGAACCTGGCAAAATGTCAGCAAAATGGATGTATAAAACTACACGAAAGTCAATGGCTTGGGTTTGGCTTCTGAGGAAATGAATCATGTTAAAAATCTACTGTATGTCTCAAAGCTGAGAAGAGGAAAATCTGGACGCTGCCTCAGTCTACACATTTTGGGGTGGTCAGTGGCTGCAGTTCATGGGGCAGGCAGGGCTCAGCCAGGCAAACCCCACAGTCCGACTCACTGAAGAAGGTTCTTGCCTTCACAAAATTTGCAATCTCATTTTCCAAACCATTAGGCCCACTACTACATTCCCTTCAAGGCTGCCAGATGTGTGTCAGGTATTGGATTTGGCTGGCTGACCATGGGTTTTTATTTCTTTTTTAACAACAACTGTCTTGTTCAGACACCTTACATGCTACACACCTCCAAAGTGGGAACCTCAGCTGAAGAAAAGGGACACCCAAATCACACAGAAAGCTGAACAATAATTTGTGCTGCCCTAAAATGGAATCCACTATGCAGATCCCTCCTGGGTGAGCTCGGAAGTTTGATATTGTCCACATGCAGATAAATGAACGTGAAGTGATGTCTTTCAATTAGAATTCATGCTTCAGAAAAGCACACATTAGACCCCAGCACACATTAGACCTCAGGAAAACAGCATTTAACTGTAATTCTGCTGGTGTCAACACGCCACAGAAGCCAAACTTCTGCACTGAAAGCGTGTTCCTTACCTAAGTGTCTCTAAGAGGCTCATCTGACCTCAGAACTGACCACAGCTGTCCCTGAAGGCAGCCCTACCACCACCCATGGGTATCTGCAGAGCTCAGCAGTGGCATCCTTCAGGAACACACAGAGAGGGGACTGCAGGGCTGAACTGGAGGAATTTGCAGAGCCAGAGACAGGGGGAGGAAGGGGCAGGCAACCCAGGAGCTGGGGAGGAAGGCCAGACCTTTAATGTGGCAAGACGTGAGACAGTTTCCATGGCAAAAGAGAAACGTGGAGGTGGAGATGGAGAGGGAAGGAGCTGTGCCTCAGGACTGCTGAATGAAAGGAGTTTGTAAAGCATCTTTGTCACTTACTGGCTTCAGCAACACTTGGGAGTTGCTACAGCTTTCCCAAATGTTTATATTTTACTTCTCTCACCATTAAAACCAATACTAAAGCCGTCACATGATGTTTTCCAGATGCTTTTCCTTACCTGTTGTGTGTTACAGCTAATCAACATCCTGCATTTTAATCAGCAAATCAGACTGGAAAATACAATTGTGGAGAATGGTCCTTCAAAGATGGGAGTTTTATGGTAGCAGACACTTAAAATCATGTCTGGAACAAATTCCTTCAGCTCTGGCTGCAACATTTCTCACTGGTATTTCTACCATCTTCCAGCTTGCTCAGTCACTGTGCCACACACTCCCCACAGAGGCAACATTTTCTAACAACAAAACCACCCTTCATGGCAGCTGAAGCTGTTTTTCACCAGTGATGGAAACTGAAAAACAGAGACAGGAACCTGCATTTCAGCCACTTCCATTCTTGGAAATTAGACGCTCTCACAACTTCTCCATATCCACATCTCAATGCTGCCAGATAAAATTTTCATCAAAAACAGGATGAAGTTTGCCCTACTCTTTGAAAAACTCCAGGGCTCTAAAACCAAATTTAGGCCACAACTGGATTCCCCAAGCACTAGAGTTCTATTTCCTTTTATCTTGTTTGGCCAAAGCTCCTTTCTACACTGCACAGCATCAGAGTACTTAAAGCACCAGACCCAAGGTGGGAATCTGACTCTGCTCTGTCACATTCCAGGCTACCACTATGCCCAAGATGCATGGAAAGACTGACTTTCTAAACCACCTTTTCCAATGCCAGCCAGCTTCAAAAAAGAGGCATAATTATTTGTCTGCTGCAGTTTTTAGCATTCTTTCTTGTTACTGACAGTCTGTTTTAGTCTTGCTGGTGCATTATAGTTCCCTAATGCAACACAGGCTGCCCAGGATATGAGACAAGAGCAACACATCTTGCAAGAGATTTTTCCTAGGACCTGTTAACCCAACAGCAGAATTGAATAGCAGTCAGATATGGGAAGAATGGAAACTTCTCCTGCATTGGTCATGTTATCTCACTCTGTCACATCACACAGCTCATCTACTTTGATAGGAGAATTCCCACATCTTCATTATCTTTTTACTTTCTCTCTGCTTAAATAATTCTACCTAGGTACAATGATGTATTTGCTTACTTTTGGTCTGTCACCAGCCAAGCTCTGACAGAATAAAATTGCCTGCTTTTTCTGCATGCCTCTCCATGCCTCCACTATTACTTCCCACATTCACGTCTCTATTACCCATGGGTATAATCCAGGTTACAGATTAAACTCTCTGCAGGTGCCAGCTGTGGCTGACTCCATCATTTGCAGTGTGACAGTGTCCCTCAGAGATGTGCCCACAGGACCAAGGAGATGCCCACCAGGGTTTGTAGTCTTGGGCACAGCACTGGGGGAGCATGGCGTTCTGTCTGGACCCAGGCTGGCATATGGGTCTTAACCTGGGATGGATTTACCTTGATCAGCTCTGACCATAATAAGCAGCAACATTTCTGACCTTTCTGTTTCCTCTCACGACTTTTTAGTAGGTCCCATACCTACATTTACACATGATCTGTACCAGACTTTTGCTTTCTTCTGTTCCTTGACCTCATCACCTGCTGTATGCAGATTACCAAAAGCTGCCCTGTTTCATCTCTGAAAGCATCTCCCAGCCTCAGCCACAGAGATCCCCAGCCAAAGAAGGCACAAGTGTGCAGGTCCTGGCACATCCTGTGTGCTGGGTGACTGTATTAAACAGTAACATAACAAATACATTAAATAACACAGTAATAAGCATGATGAAAATAATGAGCACAGTTAACTGTTTGGGTCCTTGCTTACTTTGTAGTCCTTGCTGAGAGGTTCAGCTATTAAAGGCTGTGCTGCATTATAACATTGCCAAGATATTAATAGCCAGGCAGGGAGATGAACGGCAGGCTCACGCTGCACAATTAAAACTTTTCCAGTTTACCCTTTCAGTAAAATTTGTGGTTTATAATAAGCATCTTTGTCTATTCTGAAGAGAGTAAGAATTGGAAAGTTACATGGATGGGAACAGAGGTCCATTAAAGATTTAAAATAGAATGTGGTTTGGCATTGTAAAATAAACATGTGCATAAGATGGGATGCATCAGGAGCTGCCTGAAAGAAGCGCTCAGTGTTCCTTTTCTCTTGTGATCCTGAATCTACTGATCATGCTACCCACAAAAAGGGAGGGAAAAGCAGCAGGGATAAAACGTTCATGCTTGCTACCAATAATGTGAAAGTCTGCTCTATATCCCCACTCATGATTCATTTCTCATACATATATCTATAGGCTGTAAATATATATATACACACGTATAAGTAATGCATGCATTTTATCTCTCATGCATCCCAATATTCATCAACATATACAGATGTTATATTACTGAGTTTTCTCACCCTAGAACCTAAATCCCCTTATTACAGAGCAAACACTTATTGACTTGTAGAGACCCAGTGAGCATTTAAACATTCAGAGAACATACATGTTATCTGTTTAAGTCTAACTTAGAGCACAGCACATTCCTGTTTCTCAAACATATGAGGAAGGCAGGAAGGAAACAGATAAAAAGCATTCCTTCAAAGCCAAGATTTGAGTAAAAGGGTTAACATTACCAGGTAATTTATTTATACTGTTGGACACAGCTTCAATTTAGATAAAAGGAAGATGCTTATCACATGGATTTTAATAAATCAGGTTAGAAGTCACAGTTAGAAATCTGTAAAAGCTGGATCTCAAATGGCAAGCAATGCACACAGACTGTGGCTTTATTTACAGAGTTTCTGGGAGTTACTGATCCCTCCTGGAGTCAGGCAGCCCCACCAGCAGCGAGAGCTGCCCTGTGGTACCAACATTCCTTGCCAGTAAGCACCTACAACCAGGCCACTAATCCTGATGATTAACAAAATCTAGCACTAGAGGGAGGCTGAACACATGTTCTGCTCTCTTTGGCCTTTTCAGCTTCTCCACACATTAAAAGGCAGGTGACTTAAAGCAAGCCCAGCGCCAGCAGGCAGAGCCCAGCCAGTGAACAGGAGATGAGCTATTGAAGGCAGCAAACCCCAATGGCAAAATTCATGCTCTTTCCCCCCCAGCCATCTGCCAAGATGTGCACCCAAAATTCAGAAATAAATTTTTTAAAAAACCAATTAAAAAAAAAACCAAAAAACCAAAACCAATTCCTGTGTCCTGGCTGTTCCTTCAGCCAGTGAGTCAGAGCCCACAGAGGCACCGCCACCGCCGCCGCTCGCGGGGAGCCGAGTCAGACACAAAACACCTGGCAGCCTCTCCCCAACAAGGATGAGGCTCTCACTTCTCACACCTATCAACACATTCCCACCTTCTCCCAGCTCCAAGGAGCAGTGAGACAGGTCTCCTCGGAACAGCCTCGCAGAGGAAGGCACACACGCCTCCAGAACGCACTTCAGCTTCTCCCCTTCCAAAACTCCTTGGCAATAGGAACTCGAGCCCTTTGCCTGATTTTCTGCACATCACAACAATACCACTGGAGAGTTCAGTAGCTCTGAATGTGGGCATAGTTCCCTGCCCATGAAGCTGCAGTCCTGCAGCCTCTCCAAACGTAGATGGTTTTAACAAGAACTGGTATATTAAAATTCTTTATATTGTACTTCATGCAACTATTCACAGTCCGATTTTTTCTTCACTTTAACCCCCAACCTAAAGCCACTTCTTCACATCTGCTTTGATATATCCCAAATTGTTCCTATGTTCAGGCATTGATGGTGTTTAGTCATTAATGTGCAGTTATTACAGTAATGAGGCTCTGGGATGTAGCAGGCAGAATTGCTCTGGGACACAGGAGATCTCAGTCTTATTTTCAGCCTGCTACTGGTCAGCCTGATGACCTAGGCAAAGCACTTTCCCTGGGCCAGCTTCCTTATCAGGAAGAGAGTGGTATTTCTTTTGTCAAGTGTTTTGTGGCCTGTCAATAAAAACCACACTGATAACAGCTGGGGGTTGCTGGGAAAGAGGTGCCATCCCAGCTCAACACAATCCCCTTCTTCCTATGCTGTGGCAGCATCTCAGATCCCAAAAGAAAATCAGACCCAAGCGCAGATGCAGCACGTGCAGGTAACTAGTAGAGATCTCTAAGTGGATGTTTTTCCAAGGTGGCCCTTGGCAAGTTGGCAGTCAAGGGTCACATCTGCCTTGAGCCACCCAGATCCTGCCCCAACATGAAATGCTGGGCTCTGACCCTCCCCTTTGGAGAGAACCAGTCATTTCAAAGCCATAGCACCCATGACTCCTGAGACAGCCTTCCCAAGGACAAGGCATGAGACAGGGGCTGGCTTTTTACACAGCTGTGCAGCCCTGCCTGGCAAGGGAGGAAGGAAGGAATTGCCAGAGCCATGAGTGAGGGTCCCTCTCTGGGAGCAAACAGGGTGCTTGAGAGGCGGCTGATGCGAATTTCTCACTTTGCCTTTCCCTGGCCTGGGCAGATGCCTGTTTTGAAACTAGAAGGCAAAAACATAATAAAAATCTGCCTCCCTCCCTCCCAGATCTATCTATTTCCCTTTGACAAACAGTGATTTCATTTTTCTTCCCATCCAAAATTTTTTTTTTCTTTCTCTTTCAAACTGAGCCCAGGCCAACGTGGCAAAAGGCTCTTTGCTCATGTCCTTATTTGTCAAACACGCCAGCACCACGCCCTCACCACCATTCTGGGAACAAGTACTTGCCTTCCCCCGCTGCAGCCAAAGGGGAACTTCCCAACACAACTCTCCCCCAGCCCAAACACACTCTTTTAAAAATAAATATTGCTTTTTCTTTCCTTTTTTTTTAATTTCTAAAAAAAAAAGGCATTCCAGTTAATAAGAGAAGAGTTTAAATTTCCTTCCCCTTTCCTCCCCACAGCTCTGCTGTGAATTCGAATATGACGGATCTAGATGGGAAAACAGAAATTACAAGAAAATGCCAGATCTATCACCAAGGTATTTTATGATCCAGCCCTCCTCTAATTTCCATCAGAGCATAAGTCAGATACTAAAGTACCTTTTTGGATCTGATCCTAAGTGGCCAGTTCCACTGTCCAAATAGAGATCCAGAGATAAACAGGTCTGTGAAAACTGGGTATTATTTTAACTGCTGCTCTTAAGCTACAGCTTAAACTGCAATAAGCTGTGCAGCTTTCAGCCCTCTGGTAACAGTAACACACAAACTGATAGTAAACTAAACATTTATCCTGCTGTCCTCATCAACTTAACACCTAGTATAAAAACTTTACCTGGAGCCCCACAGCACATATACTTCATAAGCTGTCATCACCACTGCACTGTCCAGAGAGAAATTTCTGAAGTAAAATGGCTGATTTGATGGAACAGAGGAATTTCAAGCTCTGGAGTAGATCTGGAGGGCTCTCACCAGGTCCACAGGGGCCAAACCACCCAGACAGCAGCCTCAGGTCTGGGCAATGCTCAGGAACTGGGTCTGCTGCTCCAGTGCTTACATTTAGCAATGGGGAAACTGAGGCATGGAAATTAAATGGTCTGGCATTGGAGAGCAAAATCAGCCTCTTGGAGCCCAATACAACACCTGTTCACGAGATCCCTGATTCCAGACAACCATGTCCTCACAACAGAAGGAACACAGTCACCATTTGTTCTGCTTCTTTAGCACAAGAATGCCTGTCCAGAGTTGAGAAAATTACTGTGTTTGGTGCACAAAGGCATTGGGCAGCTTTCTCCAGCACCACCTGCCCTTGTCCTCCTCTCTTGGGCTTTACATCTTGCTTCAGCATGACTTTTGCTGCTCCTGAAAGATTAGGAGTTGATCTTGCAACACAAAACCCTGCTGGCTCCTGACTTTAGCCCTGACTTTTGCCTGCTCCTGATCTACAGAAAATGGAAGGGAAAAGGGAGAGGAATAGGTGACCTCTCTGATCACAGATGAAAGACAGGGAAAGGCAGGGAGCTCTGTGTGCTGCATGAGAGTGCATTTGGCATGGTGACAGGCAGGACTGCTCAGGTACAACTGCCAGGCTCACCTTCCTCTGAGCAGGATACCATGCAAGGGAATCCTGCTCTAACCAAGCTCTTGCTAACACCCAACACTGAACTCAGCTCCAGTCCCAGTTTTATAAAGCCAGAGAGAAAGGGTGCGACAAACAGCAATTCCATGAGTTCAGAGGGAAGAGCTGTCCTGCTGAGTGGTTCTGCCAAGGGGCACAGCCCTGTGACAGCTTCAAGGGCTCAGGGACACTTCTGGAGCCACGGCAGGAGCGAGCTCCTTTCCATAAACACACCAGGCCCTCTCCTTGGGTGACCTGGGAAGGGGGAAGCCTGACCCTGAGGGATCCTGTGGGGCACCACGACCCCTTCGTGCTGCCCAGGCTGCTGTGCAGGCACCATGCAGGCAGTGCCCTGCCTCTGCCAGGAGCTGCTGCTCCACGGCTTCCCAGGGCTCTGCAAGCTGCCCTGCTCCCACGGGGGCCACTCTTCTCAGAGAGATAAAAGACAGAACAACACTTGCTGGGGAATTACTTCATTCCCCCAAGGCTGGGAAAAGCCATGCTCTGCACTTGGCAATGTCCCTGACTGCTGCAGCCTTTCCTGGCAAGGGAGAACACAATCCCCATTAACCCCTTCCTGCTCAAAGGCTGCTTCCAACACTGTGCCCATTGCAGGAAAGGCTGAGGCTTTGCCATCCCAGTAAGCCCATGAAGGAGGGGAATGTTTTGTTTTTCCCAAGGCACAAAGCAGACAAAGTGAGTCTAGAGTTGGTGAGAGGGTCAGAAACTAAGTCAGGTCCTTTGAATTCTGTTTAATGCCTGCCTGCTGGCCTACTCTGATGTCCAAACCCACCAAGGGATCCAGGACTGCCACAATTCTTCGGGGCCATCAAGGGCAGCCCCATGTCTGTGGATATGTGGTTACACAACTCCCAACAGCCTCAAACCTAGACCATGCTCTCTTTGCTCTCATTACTTCTTACAGAAGGCTCTTCCAGATCTTTGGAGCCCCAGAGCTTAGAAAATTTTTAAACACCAGCACGGAGGTACTTCTGGCAAGCTCAGCCTCTCCTGTTCCTGCACCAACACCCACACAGAGCTGAAATACAGGTTTATTCCCCAAGTGTATTTCAAATTTGCAACCAGACCCATCCTCAGCCCTCCTTTTGCTCAGCTAACAAGACAAACTCTTCTGGTCTCCACCGGGAAGATCAGCTCCCCACTCCTTGATCACTTTGACTGCCTTGTCCCAGAAGTCTGAATGCATTTCTCCAGAATGTGCCTGAGCAAACATAAACCTGGCCCTCCAGGCAAACCTGCAACACCTGCACAAAAGTGTTCATATCTTGCAAAGGTCTTCAAGGCCTGTCCATATTCACTTTGGACATGCCATCATCACCTGATGCATCTTAGAAGTTGCACTTTCATCCAGGTGGCCAATCTAGAAGATCCAAGCCAGCAAAAAGAGGGTGAAAAGGGTCTCAATTACATCACTGGAGCCTGGGCCAGGGCTTATTTGCTTCACTTAATTTTAGGCATCTAAACAAAGCACTTTCAGGATCAGATTACTGCCCTGAAGTCTCTCCACAGTCCATGGAAGGAGATGGCCATTCCAGAAAACAATTCATTCTGGGAACGTTCCACTCCCATCCGCCATCACAACGACATGAGGCAATTAGTCTCCTAATTCAAGCCGGATGGGAAAAATCCTTTAATAGCCCAGCAAGTTTTGAATGGAAATACTCCCTGCTTGGGAAACACAGCTTGCTAAAGCTGACTTCGTTAATCCTGACCTATGATTTTTAACCAGAACTTTGCCACCTCATTGTAACATCATTCATTCATTTCCACAATTTCTGGATCAGTTCTGCACAAATGACAAAATTCTTGTCTTCTTACCTGTACATTGTAAGTAACATCATCCAGAGGGGGTGGGGGGGGAAAGGCACCTTGTGATGATGTGATGTTCCCAAGGTCATCCACAGGAGGGGGAGGGGGAGGAAGAAAGTCCCCTAGGAGAGAGAATGGGAGAAATTAAACTCAGCAGCATTTCCCCACATCATGACATGGATGATCAGGAGGAACTCTGCAATACTCTTAGCTCTGCCCATTGGTTTTGTAGCACAGGACAGAACACATTATTTGACCATTAAATGCTCAGCTTCACCCCTCACTGCTTCAGGAAATGGCTACACAGCTCAGTAACATTGGCAGATGGCTTAGGGGTGCTCAGATTCCACAGAAAAAGGTGATGTGCCACAAAGCCTGAAGGCACCAACAAGCAGCTCCACAGATCCAAGTCACATCTCAAACCTACCACAGGCAACCACAAAACTTGCACTAATGAACACCCTGTGTCTAACCTTGCAATGGATCCCATCCAATTCACCTCCCTCATGTGCTAAACTATGCCAGCTCTTCTTGATCCCTATAAAGACAGCATCAAGAGCTGTCCAACGGCAGGGATTCCCTGCTGCAGAAAACACACAGAGGGCTGGAGCTGGAGCCCAGAATCCAGGCCAGCCCATCTCCTGCAGCCCTGCTGCTGGCAGGCACACACACTCTTTGAATCTTCCTCTTCCTATAGGGACTTCATAGCCTCATGTAAAGAGCTGCTGGGAAGATCACAGGCTGTTCTCAGTGACAACAGCCACATGATGGGCCAGGTGCAAGCACACATGAATCCACACATGAATCCACCACTCCTCACTCTGGATTTTTACAAGGGGGCTGATGTACAAAATTTCTAGAATACAACTTGCTCATGTTAATCTTCCAGAAGTGCTGATGGGAAGACAAAGCAGCAAATACTGGCTGTGAAGCCATCCAGCCTGGCATAGAGATGGAGTGGGGAGCAGAGAGAAGTTCTCCTTGAGAATTTCATAGGATGTGGGACCAGAAAGGAGAAAGAAAACAAGGACAGAGCAGCACAGGCTGCAGGCAACAGGACACCAAGCTCTCAAAGCACCTCCTAATGGTGGAAAAAGAGCATTTGCCATTAGCACTGGATTTGTCTCCAGGGAAGGCAGCTGCCTGCAATTTGGACCACTTTGGTATGTTTTTATTTCTTCCTATGAAGATTGATGCTGCAAGTACAGTTGTTTGCTGTTGGCTCTTGTGTGTGCAGCATCTGGGATGGAAGGTTTCAGATTAATAAAAGTGTCATATCTCACATATATGGGAACTGTTGCTTTTGGAAGGAAATATGAGCTCCCTGCTTGACCCTCCAGACCTCCATGCAGCATCCCACTGTGCCCAGGCCAGAGGCCCTCAGCACCATCCCTAAATGCCAAGGAGCAGGCTTCAAACCACTCAGGAAGGTGCTGAGCCAAACCCCTGTGACCTGCAGCCTTCTGGGCCACCTATGCCCAGGTTTAAAGCCCTAGGCTCAGCCCAGAGCAGGCACAGGCACCAGCTGGGCAGCACTGCCAGCACAACATTTTCAAGCTCTCTGCCATGGGAAGCAGATGGGTCTGCAGCCCTTGAAAGTTTTCCTCTTCTATTTTGAATCACTCTCTGAAAGACACAAACTTCCCCATGGACTTTCAGAGATGTTATTTAACAGGAAAGTAATTTCTTCTCATTTTCCCCAAAATGAGCATGGATGGGACTCAAAAACTCCCTTCTGAATCCCTAAGAAAGTATTGTCCTAAATACAGATGCTCAAAGACAGCTCAAAAACAACAGACTGAAAACTAATTTAAGACAATCATGTTGCTCCAATACATAAAATCCCATGAAACCCACTGGCTCATACTATTACAGAGTTCAGGATTGATTTTTAAAAAATTATGTCCAATAATATCTGCAGTATCTTCCTCATTGCCCTATAATTAATCCAATCTTTAATTTCAAATAATGTGAAATACAATACAAAATAAAAAGAAAAATAGAGAGATTTTGAAATTAATATCTAAGAGGTTAGTTCTAAAAAATGCTGGGATATTTGAGTGCTTCCTAAACTTTTCTCCTTTGCTCTCTAAATGACCCTCCAACCAGCCAACATGATTTTGCAAACAAATTCAACTCCAGTGAACACAGACTTCTCAAGATTATGCTTTAGATGATGTTTTTCAGTCAGTCCTGGCTCTGATGCCTAAGACTGATCTCCCTGCACAGCACATTGGTCAGACACTCTTGCTTTATTACAATCCTTCAAAACACCTAAGGAAAATCAAGGTAGAGAATGTGCTGGAGGAGATGAGACAGGGAAAGGACCAGGTTTTCTGCATAATCAGAAGTCTGTATCTAACAATAACCATTAGAATAAACACAAACAAAATATCATTTTTGGCCCTTTGGAAGACCCACTCCTCTTGAAAGAAAAAAAAATATTGGCAAGATTTTTCAGAAGAGAAGCAAAGGACAAGAGCTCTCTCCTAGAGTTTGGAAGAAAGCACTTCTTTGCAGTAGGAGACAGCTGGCTCTACCACATCCCAGCCCAGCTCTGCTGTCTCCATCCTGTGTTAGATAAGCTGCTGGCTCCACTCTCCCCACAAGTGGGAAGGTTTTTTGACTGGGAAGCAGAGAGCAGATGCCTGATGAACTGGGGGGACCTTGCAGATGTTTGGCCTTTTCCTGGTGCTCTGTGAACAGATGGACCTTTCTCCTTCACAGCTTTAGTTATTTATTCTGCCACTGCGCCTTCCTCTTTCCCACACAGCCACAGGACCCAGTGCTGTTCCCACTGCACTCACAGGAGAATGGTCCCTTGGATGCAGAAGGGAAAGCTGTCCCTGCATTATTATTATTATTATTATTGTTGGCATTGCTGGAAGTCTCCCTCCGCTGAGAGGGAAGCATGCAAAGACCAAAATCCATGTCCTCAGCAGCAGAATGATTCTAGATGGTGTGGGGAAGAAACACATCTAGGTTTGAGGGAGCAGAAGAGGAAAAGAACCTGAAAGCCAGCTGACACTCCCTTCAGGCACAGTGTCCCTACAGTGCACCTTTGCCTTCTCTCACCCCCAGAGCTTTGCAAGTCAGATATCACTTACTGAGAGCTGGGCAAGCCGTGGGAGGAGGCAGGAAAGTCCATGTCCAGGCAGAGCACATCACTGCCACCCACTGCTGACCACCTTCAGTGTCACAGAGCGAGGTGGGAGCCATCTGGGCAAGGGACTGTCCCTGGTCTGCACAGATGCACCAGCAGCCACAGCAGAATGGGGCTCTGGGGTTACCAGTTAACCATGGGCTGGTGGAGGACACAGCCCACCCTGAGCACTCACCCTCTCCTGACTGATTTAACCAGGCTGTCTCTCTGTGAATAAGGGATAAGATGGGCAAAAGGCTCATTGTTGTTGATTATTGCTCAGCACCAAGACCAGCATTTCGATTGACTTTCACCTGACATCATCCTGAACACTTGGATGTATTCCAGGTTATGAGAGTGACTGCACTGAGTTCTGTTAACAGAGAGGTATCAAGGCACCTCCAGAAAGCAATTTGTACTTCAAGGCAGGCGAAGAGACTTGCCTTCCAATGGCAAATCTCTCCATGGAGGTAGGAAATCACACCAAGACACAAACTGCCTCCAGCTCTTACAATGAGAAATCTCCACCTGTTACCAAACGTTTAAGAAGAAAAAATAAACAGTCCTTGTTGCACCAGCTACTCATCCCCCCTTCATACAGCTGTGCAGACCATGAGTCAACCTACAAAGGAGCTGTGCAGTGAGACACATGCCCAGCTCGGTTATTTCAGATGCAGCAGCGCAATGTGCTGTGAAACCACAGCCCTGAGCTCCTCCCTCAGCACCCGTGCAGCTCCTGCACCACAGCATCACCTGCTGCAGCCAGCAGGGATGGGACTGCCAGCCCAGTAACAAAAACCCCACCCTGGGGCCCACCCCGAGCAAGAGAAAACTGGTATGTTGTATTTACAAGTAATTAGGCAGAGATGAGGTGAGTCCATCGTGGTTATGGTGGGAAGCAATAGCAGAGCCACTGGCAGAAGTGATGCCTCCCAGGCCCCAGCCTGGCTTCTGGCTTCAATCAAATCTGTGCCATTGTAGTTGCACTTGTAAGGTTTTACTCCTCTCCACCCCAAAATTTCCCCTTTTACACATTCGAAGGAGCTTTAAACATTTCACTATTACACTTTAAAGTACACAAATATAAAATTGTTCAAAGCCCTAACAGACACGTACATCAGCACAAACCTGTCAGGGTGAACAGAAACTCACAAAATTTTTGCCACTGGCTGCCTGACACCTTCTGGGTACAAGTACGAGCTAAGAAAAACACCCTGCCTCATACAGCAAACACCATTCTCACTTACAGGCTAACCTTTAAAATTTAAAGTGCGCTTCATTTTTTGCTGGATCAAGCTCATGTCTCAAGTCTTTGTTTTCAGGAGATATATCTGCCAGCCAACAAATGAACTGTAGCACAGTAACTGCCTCCCCCCCTTGACAGACACAGTTGTTTAGACTTGAAGATTTGTGGCTTTGAAAGTTCTAGACTTGAAGAAGGGCTCACATGTTCAGTAAAAGAGATTCTTTGGGGGAAAAACACAGAGAAACATGAAAAAGCAAAACACCATAATTTTCAGGGAAACAATAAGTTAATGAAACCTATTAAACAAAAAAACTGGGCTTACACTGGTCTTCCCAGATCTCTGGCTGACATCTGAGGACAATATATGTCAGATACTGATTTCAATTTTCTCCTTTCAAGCAAAAATAACCCTTTCTGACTATAATCTTGATAATTTCTGATTCTGAAGGTGCTTCAGAATCAGTTTGAATCACCTGAGAAACACAGTTCAGCCCTGACTCAGAGACCAGACTAAGGACAGTGATGGAGTGAACCCCACTGATGTGTTTCTGTTCTGATCCAGACTCCATTTGGCAAGTACTGAGCAGACAGAGGCACTGCTTGGTCAAGAATTTACCTTCTACTGCAGAAAGCCAAAGCTTTTGACATTGAAACAATTGAGATTTACACCTAAACCGTAATTCATTGAGCACTAGGCTAAAATCCTGTTGATGGAGGCTACCATGAACCTGCAATCCACAGTGACCACTGCAGGAGCCTGCAGAACATCCCAGTATTACTACGTGGTCTGGGAAACTTCCTACTGCAAAGCGACACCACAGGATTTTTATAGAAAACTTCAGCTAGATGTGACCTGGTGCCTCCTAGGTGTGAACATACATTTTACTAAGTTTCCCAAAGTAAACCTTTTCCTGTAGCATCTATACTTAACACACGCCACTAGGCAAGAAAAACACACAATTAAAATCATGTTTTGGCCCCAGCCATGTTGCGGGAAGGCACTGACACCACGTCAGTGCAGGGGAAAACTGTTGCATGATGACATACCAGCTCCACAATCCACCTAAATATACCACATTGGCCTGTGATTCCTAAAATAAAGCAGCTCCAACAACCCAAAGCACTGTTTAAATTACCACTCTTACCAATCACTAATCCTACCATTTGAACTACTTGTGCTAATCAGCTGCTGTATTAATAAGCATGAGGAAGAAAAAAATCCCACACTGGCTAATTTCATCCTCAGCATTTAAAAAAGGAATACTGAGTCTGTCAGGTAGTTGCACTGAAAATTTACTTCACCACCTGCTAGCTGAAATATTGCTTTTATGGATTTACATTGTATTAAAAGGTCACTGGCTGTTTAAGTCTTAAACAGTTTTAATCATTCTAAAAGTCTCTTAACAGTAAGAAAAGGAAGCTCAGAACAAACAGCAGCAGGGATTCTAATTAAAAGGGCCAATTCATCTAATTTTATTTGGGGTTAATTATTCAGGATTCACTCTCTGATGTGTAAGGAATAGCAATTAGTAATTTTAGTGATTTGAGGAACATTGGAGGTGTAATCAGTTAAAATGAGTGAGTGTTTACAACACAAGATGTTGAATTAGTTTCTCCCAGCTGGAGAACGGGAACATTAGTCCCCTACAGTTCAGGACTACGCATCGCAGTCCTGCTTAAAATATTCTCTTTAAATTAAAAAAAAAAAAAAAATCCAAACCCACCACATGCCAACAATCATCTGGTAATTTTGTTTACTACATGGAAAGTCGATAGGAAATGTGTACCATGGCAGCTTACTCATCCTCACCTCCACCTTCACCCTGCCATCCAACTATTTAAACCCCTGGGATTCACTGGAAACAATTCCCAGCAATTTTCCAATCTGTACAGCTCCAGTCAGACTACCACCCTCTTGCCACACTGCCTTTCACCACAGCTGGCTGAGATAATGGAAGAAGCAGCCTGTGAAACTTTGAAATGTTAATTAACCTCAGTGGTTAAATATACAGAGGAAAAATGACCGTGCGATTAGCTTAAAACCTCTAGGTACAATTCCTCCTGCAAATGCAAATCCAAAATAGCTCTGCTGGAATCGCTCTGGACTTCTTCCAGTGTTACTAGAGCCAGAATAAGGTACTAAAGCTTTCAGGAGAAGCAGATGAGACTCTGGTGGGGACAGAGGAGCCACGTGGGAGAGTGCCAGTGGGGAGATCCAGCGCTGGCTGTTCTGACATCGGGTCTGAGCTGAGGCAGCAGTTCAAAAGCCATTTTTTACTCCCTCTCCAGAGGTAACTGGGTTTTACCACCACTCAGGCATAACTGGTGGGACTGGACCCCTTGCAAGTTTGTGCCCACAAGTTTATGACTGTTAACAGGAGCAGCACAGGCACACTATGCCATGCTCACTGCAAGTGGTGCAGCTTTTAATGAGCAACTTAATTTGGTACAAACAGATGCTGTCTTTAGTGTCCTGAACACAGAGCTTTCACTCCAGCTCTGGCCACCAATGTGGGAAATCCCCTCCAGGCCTTCACTCAGAACTCACTGACCTCCCTCTCAAAACGCCCCAAAGGCAATAATTAGCACGAGGGTAGGAGATAAGGATTCAGTTCCCCAAATTATGCAAAATCTCAGCTGCTTCACCACAGTGGATGCCCCTCATTGTGAAAACAATGGGTTTTTTTGATGAGATTGTTTCCATTCAGCTGATGGCTGTAGACACCAAGCACTATCCTTCCTAGCAAATCCCAGCCAACGCTCCTGCAGCCCCAGTGGTGGTAGGGAGGAGCAGGCAGGTACAACCCCATGCTGGATTGTCCTCCCACATGCACATCAGCAGGGCTTACTACACATCAGGCCTACAAAGCACAAAGCCATCAACAGAAGGCTGCATTTTAAGCTTAATATTATTTTTCCATACAACTGTGGGGCAGAGCACTCCATCCAATATCCTACACTAAACTCTCTGCCATAGATGTGACCCATGGAAACCCCAATGGTCCTTTACCAACGCTTAGTGAAGGACTGAAGTTGAACTGTTGCAAGAAACAGTCCATGGAACCTCAAAACTTCAATAAAAATCTGTGCTAAAATAGAAGGCAGAAGAAGAACCGTAAGATTCAAAAAAAGCTCTAAGCACTCTTCCCTGTCATACACTTCTTTTAGGTATTTGGGATGTCACTTAACCCCACTGTGTCTCTATCCACCAGCATGAAAAGCTTTCCTTTGCCTTCTCTGCAATGTTTATTTGTAGAAGTGAGCATGATTTCATCTTACTTGTGCAGCAACTAGCACAATGAGATCTCACTTTCAGCTGCAGCTGCTCCAATAATGGGGACAAAAGTCATTCTGAATGATTTTTTTTTTTTAATGACAGAAAATAGAGGAGAGATTTCCATGTAAACAAGTGAAAATCAGAGCATTTAAGTCAGAAGAGAAAACCTTGTCCTGGAGAGGAAATGGGCTGCATTCCCACATACCATCCTTCTCCTCTGAGAGTGAAGGGTCCATGAAACAACTCAACGAGGGAAACACCACCTCACTCAGAACAAACTGGAACAGGTTATCTATTTGTTTATTAGATTATGGTGTTGAACTCATTTGTTCATTGCTAAGAGCTTCTGACAAGAGTTGACATATGCATTAATTTATTAGAGGGCTGTTTTGAAGGAGTTGAAAAAAATTAACTATGCTACTGGATTAGGATCTCATTTCCCCTGGCTGCTGCTGCAAAGCACAGTGAAAGCCAGCCTGTTTATTTGGTCAGCCTTCTCCCCTGAGGCAGCAGACAGGGAAGATGGGGACCATGTCCTTAAGACACAACCTATCTTATCTTCAACCAAACCCTCTCTGTCCCTAGTGATGAAATACAAAACACTGCACAGATCACAAAAAAACATCTCTCAGAGCTCTTCACCGCCAAGGGACTTCCTCAAGTTTTGGAAGCTGCAGCCAACAGTTTTAAGCAATGCTGGATTTATCTTTGCTTATGCCTGTTTTTGTATTGTTTTCCCATTTTGGGGGCAAATTGCAATCTGAGCAGACAGAGGAAACCCATGCGCTGCAGTCTTGGCTTGAGCCTCGGAGTCAGCAGTGGCCTGTGCTGCAGAACATCTGGAAGGACTGGATCCATTCTCCTTGCCCAGCATGCAAAGGAGAGGGACGACAAAACCCACTGCCATAAGCAGACCATTCCTGGAGGAGGGGGTCAACCTCCCTTCAAGATGTTCTCTTCCGAGTCTTCTCTGATGAGTCTTCTGCTCCTGGTTTGAGAGACTGGAGCAAAACCACCAAGCAGGAAAGGCAAGTGCAGTGCTCAGATGAGCTGATCAAACAAATCCCCATGGATTAGTTTTCAAACTGGGTCACTCATCCTCTGGGTCCTCCCATCCTCTTTGCCACCCCTCCCTATGTCACACTTAAAAACATCCAGACTTGGAAGATGAAAGCAAAATGTGTCTTCATCAAATGTATCTCAGTTCACAGTTTACACCAATACAAACAGCACTGGCTTTCTTCCTTCCACTGCAGTTAGTCAGTGCTACTTGGGAGCAGAAAAGCATCTAGATTTTCTTTCTGCTATAAAATTAATTGCCTTCTAATTCACTGCTGTAACACTGGATAGTAAATTATATCCTTAATCCCTGAAGATAACTGAAGATAAAATTAAATGTTAGATACATAGAATTCACCTCTATCATATTTTTTTCAAAATAAATAGCAATGCTCCATATCCAAATTTTAGTGATGGACTTGGCAGTGTTAGGTTAATGGCTGGACTTGATGATTTTGAAAATATTTTCCAACCTAAACAGTTCTATGATTCTAACTCCTCAAATAAATGTATAGAAATATATATTTATATGGAATAGTGGTGGTTTGGTTCCTTTTGCTGGTACCTACTAGAAATGTCCCAGGTGAACTGGCTAGAACATGGAACAAAATCGGGATTAAAATCAAAAGAAAATAAAAAAGAAGGAGGGCTGTATCTTATATGCCTGTATGCTCTATATCCTTTCTACTGTATTTCTTGTTAACAAAGAAAGTAGAGAAGAAAACAAATGATGCAGACTTTCTCTTCTTTGAGATGAATTGTACACTGAAACACTGATTCCAAAGCTTTCTGTACCAAAGACCATTTTCCAGTACCCTAAAGTTACTATTCCCACTCATACTTGCAGTTATTGCTGCAATGTGACAAGAAATGCTTTAAAATTTACACTTTTGCATAATTCAACAAAGGAACTGGTTAGGGAAAAAAAACACACTAAACTGACCTTTTAGACAAGCAACTACATGCATTTTTCCATATTGCACAAAATCTCCTACCAAGAACCACCCTATTCTTCTGTCTAGTCAGCGCCCAGAGCACTGTGGTGGGGAAAACAAGAGGACACAGAGCATTTCCCATCAGGAGCTCGTAAAATGAGCAAGGAAGAGGTGAATAACAGAGGTACACAAAGGTCTTCCCAAGGATGAGAATCATATTCCCATTCAGGACACTGATGATAATAGAATTCACTCCCTAGAGTGACACAGGCAGACTGCCTATCCTCAGAATACAAGCAGGGATAAACAGTGGCAGCATGGAGCTTGTGCTGGTTTTGGGGGAACGTGGCTCCCACCCTGCATTCCCAGCAGGAATGGCCACGACACTGTAGTTGCCCAAGTACACATTTTAACCTTCTGACCATTCTGAGAGAGCAGTCAATAAAACCAGCAGTTTTACTGTAACTCTGCTCAGCATATGGTGCCTCCCTTCCAGAGAAAAAGGATTAGGGTCTGGCATCAGCCCAGAGCAACTGAGAGGGTGCCCTTTCCATGAAACACACCACACCAAAAGCACTATTTGGTGTAGAGAAACCTGGGTGAGATTGCTCCCAGACTGAATTAAAAGTTTTCTATTTAACCAACAGAAAACAAATTATGGAAATATTTGTGGATATTGTTAAAAGGAATAATGCGGAAGAAAATTAAAATCCTCTGCTAAGATTGTGGTTTTGTTTGAAAAGCCGGAGACTTTATTCTTAAAATAAAATGTTGTGGGAAAAAAGGGTAACAAATTGTAGTAACATATTGCTACAGTTTCTAGGCTGGTCTTCGGAAATCTTCAGTCTGAGGTTTGGTTTTCCCTCAGAACTGCTACTGGGACAATTTTAGTTAAACAAAAAATTAACTTAGGCTAGGTGGGGAACCTCTCTCGATTTTCTTTTGTTCTAATTTCTTTTTCAGCTTTGCTACAGGAGAGTGCAAATCTATCCTTTTCAGATTAATGACTGATCTTCATTCTAAATCCCCACTCCAATATTAATAACCTCTCAAAAAACAATTAAAATGGATATATTGTTTGAGTGTGTGCTCAGGGAAGCCGAGAAGAGGATAAATCTTCTCTGATGACAAAAGCCTCTGTCACCCTTGGAGGGCTGCTGATGCCAGTGGTGATGGACAGTGATTATCCACTGTCACATACACATCTCCTCGTGCTTCCACAGGCATGTGCCTGGAGCAGTGAAGGGCAAGGAGAGAGTGCTGAGCAGCACGGGAGAAGAGGGGATGGTCCATCTCACCACCTTACAAGAGCTCCTTTATCAGTGAGCTGGAAAGAGCAGGCCTTTTCCTCCATCAGACAGAAGATGATGCAGGAAGAATGATTTCCAAGTTGACATTATCAGCAAGTGCAAACAGCCAGAGAGACACCAGGAAGGTTCAGTGCTTGGAAATTATTTTAATGCACAGAAATGCCCGGTGTGCTGAGGCTTTATGATGAATCATGAAGCCTACGTCATTCAGAGTTGCTTATCAGCTCTGAGAATTTTCTAGCCAACCTCTCTATCTTCTTCATGAATCACAGCAAAGACAGAAGCATCTTCCCCACAACCTAAGCAGTGCCCTGGTGCTGTGGGCTACAATTATTCCTTTTGCCTTTTTCCAGTCCCAAGTGAAGCAATGGGCAGGTCATGGTGCTGCTTGCCCATGTGGTGTTTTTACAGTGCAACAAGGGCAAAGCACATTCTCTGCCCTGGCAAAGGTGCACACAGAGATATTTAAGGGTGCAGAGTTTTCTTGGAGGATGGTCAGAGGGCTGGCACATCTTCCTATGAAGGCAGGCTTAGCTGTTCAGCCTGGAGAAGAGAAGGCTCCAGGGAGAACCAAGAACACCTTACAGTCCCTAAAGAGGGCCTACAGGAAGGCTGGGGAGGGACTTCTCACAAGGGCATGTAGTGATAGTAAGAGGGGGAATGGCTTTAAACTGAAAGAGAGGATATATGGAAGAAATCCTTTACTGTGAGGGTGGTGAGGCACCGGCACAAATTGCCCAGAGAGGTTGCAGACTCCCCATCCCTGGAAGCGTTCCAGACAAGGTTGGATGAGGCTTTAGCAACCTGGGATAGTGGAAGGTGTCCCTGCCTATGGCAGAGGAGGTGGAATGAGATGATCTTTAAGATCCCTTCCAATCCAAACCATTTGATGATTCTGCGATATGATTTTATGACCATCTTTGGCATAGAGAGATAAACCTGAGTCACGGCCTGAGTGTTCTCCTAGAGAAGAGCAGAAACACCCTCCCTTGGTGTTTATATGAAACCCTAGAGAAGCGGGTTTTGAAAACTCACACTGCAATTTTGTAACGCATGACTTGCTGCACGCAGTCATCCAAGGTGACTGCTTTATGCAAAAGCAAAGCTCATTCCTAGAGGATTTAAACAATGACAGTCAGATTTCCCTGATGAAAGACACTCAAGTGAGTAACAATTTCATTTAAAGAGAAAACATGGTATTTTCGGGCACCTGGGCTGTCAAGAAAATAAGAAGCAATTGAGAATGCATTTGAGAATATTCTTAAATCGGCCACTATTTATATTTCTACACAAAGGACAAATTTTAGATTTAAAAATACAGGCATAACCTAGCTTTAAAATCCAGTAACCCATCTGGCCAAAACCTAAATGTGGAGGTTGATGACCTTTTAAGGAATAGGACTCTCTACTTTCACAAGACTATGAGATTTACTTCATATCCTTATCAGGCAATATGTCATCACATATCACATCATGTCATGGTGATTAGCATCTTGATTGATTAAAATCTTTAATTCCATTGGATTTAGAAGGCTAGTTTGAGACACACTCATACAAAAGACCAAGGCTAGAGCTCATCACAAGCACAGAATGGGACACTGTGACTGCAGCATTGATATCTGTTCCCCTCATTCTTCAAAATACTGCAGTTAAAATCATCTAGCCAAGAGAGGTAAACAAAGGTGTGTGTCAGGTCAGCCAGCAAAACCTTTCAAGGCTCCACAGTCATCATGAGAAAGCAAATAAAAACTACTTTGGCTCTCATTTACTATATATTTAACATTTGCAAGAGAAAAATCAGATGACTGCTTAAAGCTTGGGATGATGCACGCCATATTCAAGCTACTCCTGAGCTTGAAATGTTTAATGTTTTATGTGGTTTGGAAATGGTTTAAATTCCCTGATGAATTTTTCATGCCCATACACAATTTAGCCTTTATCAAAAGATCCCCTTCAATTATGCACTCTGCAAAAATTCTTTGGAAGGATTCTAGACACTTTTTTCCCTTTTTTTTTTTTTGTTTACTGTTTTCAGTTTGCTAAGGTCTGTATAAAACACCCTCACTTGGCTACGCCTACTGAAGTTATCTGCGCTTCACCTTTTGTGCTGCTCACAGAAAATCTCTCCATGCTCTCTCTCTCCATGACTTTACCTTAACTGTGGAGAATGGGAAGACAGAAGGGCAATCTGGGATAGTGAAAGGGTGAGCCTCACTGGGGTGAGGCTAAAAAGCTGCAAACCTTTGGATGGACGCAGCTCTTTGCCGCGCTGCACCGTGGGGAGCTGCCCGTGGAGAGGGGCATCCTCTGGGCAGCAGAGCTGGCAGCAGGCACGTCACTCCCAGTGCAGGAGAACAAGCCTAATTAGAGCACTGCCATGTGCCAGCTATTCTTGGAGGCAGAACAGCCCCTCAGGAGCTGCTGCAGGAGAGCGAAGCGAGGACAGCCCTCGGACCACTCCAGCCCACGTCAGAGGCATCCCCAGGAACACAAAGCCATCCTCCCCTGCCCTGCAGCCCAAAGATACCAAACTGCTGCTGCTCTTGCTCTCTGAACACCTTCGTTATGCTGAGCACACATCCCCCAAGGTTCTGGGAATATTAACATAAGCCACCCACAAATATTATTTTAAAGAAGTGATTCCCAGAGTCCTCCTATTTTTGGAGAAGCATCTTAAAAAAGCTTCCCTAATATACTGGAACAGGCCCCATATTATCTCTTCATGAAAGGAATCCAACTGCTATGCTTCTAAATTCACTGGTAAGCAGTTCAGACTTCCTTTCATATTGTAAGATTTCCTTCCCATAAGACGCAAGATATATTGCCTCAAGGGAAAAACAGCTTTATGAAGAGGAAGCTACGTGTGCCAGAATTGTTCTCTTCCATTATCCGTAACATCCTTTCTCCCTCCCATTGTTTTAATAAAGTTGGTCACCAGAAGAACCTGCAGCAAAAATGCCAATACCCTCAGAAAGTATCTACCTGCCAAAAGCCCCAAAGCACATCTGCTGTTCTGCAGCCTCCTTGATGCTCAGAAAATCTGTTTTCTATGCATGCCACATATGCAGCGCTGATAGAAATGTGACTTTGCTAACAAACTTACTTTTGGCTGTTCCCACCAGAAAAACATTTTGAGGAATGGATGGCTCACCAGTAATCTCCCACCTACATGGATTTTTGTAGCATTTCATTGAATAGAAGGATGAAAAGGAAAAAACCCAACCAACCAAAAAAAATACCAAAAAAAACCCCAAAAACAGAGAGAGGAAACACATTCAGTGGCAATCAGCATTACAGGGAAGAAAAAAAATTAAAAATCTGCTGTCTGATGTCCCTACATGTGATCTAGAGAAACATTCCCCTCCAGCATGCACGTGCTTGCACGCAGCAGGGGCTCAGTTACACTCTTAAGTTCAAGTACATTCTTAAATGTTATGTCCCTCGGGCCTTCACAAAGCATGTATCAAATTAGGCATTTGCTGGAATGCTTTGCTAAGCAAAAGGATTGGTTTATAACTTTCCCCGAAGATTCTGCTGAAATGAGGCTAAATGGTTGCAGTGGTAGCTCTCAGGAGATCCCCAACTCTTCCCTGAAGCATTCATTTTGCTAGGATTTCCCTCTTGTACATTCAGCTTTGGGGAATCGCTATGGGAAACTGGGAGCAGGGAATTCCCAGCGTTAGAAATTACAGTATTGCCCAGGGTGGCTGAAGTAACCACAAATCCCTCCTCACTGATTCAGATCCCACCAGAGCCACTGACATCTCTTCAATTTTCATTAAAAATCTCCTCTAGAGGGTATAATCTCCCCAAATTTAAGCACAGGGAAACCCAGGGTTCCCTAAAATCAGAATCCACTTTATTTGGGACAAAAGGAATCTGCTCTCAGGAGGACTGGAGTTGCTAAAAATAAGTAAATATTCCCAGTGTTTCTGCATTCCTCTCCCTGAAGTGAAATGATCAAGAGGATTAATTTTAGAGTATGTACAGTTTTTATGTGAAAAAACCCAAGCTGCATCTTAGCTTTTAAGCAAAGACCAGATGGAAAGTCTATCATTAGAAATGCCAAAGGGAGAATACACTCAAAGTTCGCTTCAGGATGAAAAGGTCATTTCTAGTCATCCTTGTCTTAAATGTTCTCAGAAGCACTCAAGCTTTTCGTAATAAGATGGCTTTCTTTTAGTTTATCAACCTGATTTCCTTCAAAATAAAATATAAAAAGATCTCCAAAATAAAACAAAAATCGCCAAACAAGACAGAAACTTGAAAGGCAGGCGCCAGATCTCTTTTTTTCCTCTCCAGAGCAAAAGAGTCATTAAATTTTTAATGAATTATTGTTTAGTTGACAAGAAATGCCACAAAAATGACCTGCTGATTCCACCCAGGGGTGTTTACTTAGAGCTTCACAGGGAGATTTATGAGATGACAGGCAACAGACGACGTGTCAATGGAGTCTGAGAGGCAATGCTGCGTTCATCAGGTACCAATGTCGATGAAGAACATGTCAAGATGATGAGAAATGGATCAGGTTTCTCCACTATGTTAAAAGCAACATCCCAAGCCCCCAGGGAGGGCTTTGTGCAGCTGCCCCATACAAATCCACCAGCCTACCTGCACTGAAAGCACCATGCTCCTGTGCCTAAGATCTGAGCAGCTCTGTAAGAACCCCCTTTGGGCTCGAGATGCCTTCTTAACATTACCAGCACACACAGGGTGACTTGGAAGTGACAAAACTGTGATCAGTGACATTCATTGGAGTCAATAAGGTGACCTGAAGATAATACAGTGCTTCCAGCGTTACTCCACTTGCTAACTCATATGAGAGCTACAAACACACAGCTCCCACTGAGACTCCAGCAGTCCCTGATCTCCACATGCCAGCCAACCGTGAAACAAATCCCGTGCCCAAGATGATCAGCCCACAGCTGAAGTACAGGATGTGAATGAGCCCCCTGGGACACAGCTTCCAAACCTTAACAGGAAAATATTTAATCAAAGAAAGAAAACTCCATTCTCTTGTTTTCCAACAAATATTTTAAAAGTACATCGACATGGCGATATAAAACTGATATTTTCACAGTAAACACATTTGTGTTGTGCAGATTATTCCCAATGAAAACTGGAGCTAGTGGCTAAAGCTAAAAGTGCTTTATTTCCTTGCAGGCTGTGCCTTTTCTCAGCTCTAGTGGGCCACCCCTGACAAGAAGTATCTGGCTTCAGGTCTTCCTCTATACAAATCCTCTCAGAGAGGCCATCGCTGACCTAACCAAGCAGCAACTGGGCTGTGCAAGTGTCAGAGGGAAATGTGCCCTGCAGTACCACTGAATGAGGGACAACCAGACAAAACCAAGATTCCATTCCCAAACAGCATGCTAAAGCTTTGGGAGCAGCAAACAAATGCTTTGTTGTTTCTTGGCCACTTGCAAATGTTGATTATTCCGTATGAAATAATTAACAAACAAGGACAGAATCCTCCAAGCTCTCTTTAGAAACCTTCTTTTCAAAATACACCCTCATTTTAATCATTTACCATTTGCAATAGAGAAGGAAAACAAGGAGGTAAGAAATCTAACACAATCAATCCTTCCCTAGTTCCCACAAATAGACATTCACTGCCTTCCAATAGTCTTGACTAATCATTTTAATAAGCAGTGAAAAGATTTCGCAATTAAATGCTTAGAGAAGTAAGATGCATCTTCCTGCTCCTTCTCATGCCTCATGAGTTTTCCAGCTCCTCTCATAAAGAGCTTTCATTACTCTGGGCATGATGGAGCCAGAATTGCTGCATGAGAAAGCTCTGATTTCAGTTTTATCTCAGTCACTGTCCAAATGCCCAGAAACTTCTTCACAGCTCTTGGACCACAGGAAAAAAAAAATGCCCAAAAGGAGCCAAAAAAAGGGGAGTTTCAGTCCTAAGATCAGAACCACATTAGCTAGACAGGTTGTTCAGAAAAAAAACCTCTGGCCTTAGTGTAAACTAAGCATATTTGGTCAAGTAGCAGTAGATCAAACAGACAAGGAGCCTCACAATGCCCTTCCTGCAGCCCCACATTCGTGGTGACAACTGCACTTTGCTCTGATGAAAAGTGACCTTTAGGCCCTGACATTTAGGTCCAGATTCTCCTACTTGTGTCACCTCCGCCTCCAGTTTCACAGGTCGAATTCACAGCACTTCAAATAGTTGGCAACATTCATCAAACATGAGCCCATGTCTTGCCCAACAGAGTCTTAAAATGGAATATTCCCACTCCACAGTCCCATGCCATACTGGATGGTCAACTTACACGAGGTACTGGATGTGCCATATCTCTTTGGAAAATCAACATACCAAGAGAAAGCTCATCTCCCAAAATAGTCACCCTGCTACTTTATTTCTCTTTTATTTGTTTGCCTACTGCAGTTACAAAACACATTCTCACTGAGGCAAAAGGGATCATTAGCCAGAGTGCTTTTGGATGCAAAGAGACAGTGTTAAATGTGCACCAGAAACAGGAATATTATATGGTCTTCCCACATGAGAAAGCATAAAAAGGCAAAAGGACCCTCCATTAGCATCTCCATGATATCTCAGGAAAACACCATATACTCAGAATGGAATTGTGGTGATCGGAGGTTTCTTGTTTAAAAAGTCCAACTCCATTTGCAGGAAATATCTCAGCTGTGGTCACACATCTCATCCCATGTGCCGGATTAGCTGCTAAATTTAAAGTATTTTCTGTCTACCCAATAAGTATGAGTTACTGGCATGGAGAAATGTTTTAATTATCGTAAGTTTTCAGGTTCAGCCAAACCAATTGTTCCTGCAGCTAAGTCTGAAAGACTCTTGACCCTAATAAGGGATGTAAACAATTGAACAAAACCTAGAGATCTGGCAGCCAGAGATCCACCAGGCCTTGCTGCCACGAGGTCACCTCTCCCTCTTGAGGGCCTATGTCCCATTTTTACACACACACATACAGGCTGAGAGCCTGATGCACCCAGAGAAGTTGGTCAACTATTCTCCTATTACAAACACAACTGATTTTTGGGCTGTAGGAAAGGGTTACAGTGTCAGACTCTGCAGGATCACTGTGAGCAGGGATGGGTTAACAAGAAGAGATCAATTGTGAATTCAATTCAAATCTAAGGCACTGAATGGATAAGCAGAAGATGAGGAAGATACTGCAATGCTTCATGCATTATCTGGTACAACTGCATGGTATCCTGTCCATGCTGATACCAGAGGAGATACAGACCAGCTGTGATTTTACCCAAGTCACACTTCCCTCATGCACTGCCTCTTGTCCTTATAAAGTGATTTTTAGGTAAGACAGCTGTGTCAGACCTGAGCTCCCAGTGTAATTTTCCCCCTATGCCTGCAGAATTAATTCAGGTTCTATTTCTCCTTGGGCACCACACAAAGAATTACAAATGGCTCTATTTGTGCCCAGCTGGTACAAAAGTGATGTCAAAAGTGTAATGGGAAGGAAGAAAGGACCCAATTACAAAAGCAAGGTCTGTGAGATAATCTTGGTCCCAGGACAGTGAGATATGGCAATTAGAAGCATTTCATCTATCTGTCAGTTGGGGTCATTCAATGAGCTTGTTATCCAGAGAAAAGGTGGCACCTCAAAATACCAATTACGACTTTCCAGACTCAAACTGTGCCTCAGCCTCTCCTGCCCCCTGTGCCATCATCTCTAACATGACAGGAAGGTCAGAATGAGCAACAGGAATTCAGTTTTCAAGAAGAAGCCCAACTGTACTGCAGATTAACAACCAATTAGCAGTTTTGAAGAAGTTGTGCACTCTGGCTGGGGGGCTGCCAGGCTGTGCTGAGGAAGTGCTTGGTGTTGACTTCCCAAACTGACTCACTTCTGTAAGCCCTGGGGTGGTATTTATAGAGTTGGGGGAAAATTTCCAGGGAACATCACTTACTGGTACTCACAAAAATAGCAAGGGAATTCTTAAATTACTAAACTTTTAAGGAAAAAAAGTCTTTCTTCTTTTTGACAAGACAGCAAAGCAGCAGTCTCTATGATATTCTCGGAAGAAGTCACAATTAATAGCGTTCCTTATCTCACTTTTCTTTGACAGTAGTAGATGTTGCTCCTAAGACATTCTGTGCAGTTGCAAGGTTGGGGTTTTTCTCCTCTCTTCTACAGATTATTTCCAGGATAAGACATTGAAGTCAGCCTTGTCTCCAAGGTTCCTTAGCAAGACTTGAATAAACCCAGGTACCAACAACAACTCAACCACAGCAGTCCAGATCAGCCCAAACCTTTTACCCAAATGTCTAGGATCCCCATTTGGGGAAATGGCTGTAACCCTTCAGTAAACCACATGAATCTGCAAGAAGATCTGTTACTGATAGTCAAACTGTCACCTGCAGAAGTGACCTGGTCCCTCTGCATAAACTAGACATGCCCTGGTATCACAGAGCACACAAAAGCAGAGGAAGGGCACGGACTAGTAGCTGGATCAGTGCCTGTTCCCCTCCACACATGCAACAGTGTCCCTTATGTCTCCTCAAAGCCAGGGACTAAGCCAAGCTTCCAGAAGGATTTTGTCCCTGCAATAGTTTTAAGGACGCAACCACAAATCTGGACACTCACAACCATTTTAGAGTATTTCACTTTCCTTCCATTAAACACACACAGATTTATGGCCTTGTTTAGCAAGGGTGGGCAGACCATACCAGGCTTACTCCCCTTCCCTAAGCAGCCAGCATGCCCCAGTGGGGAGGACTGCAGACCAGCTGACCACAGAAGTACAAGTTCTGGAAGGGAAAAGAAATTTTTGAAAATATAAGATACAATCACACATACTTGTCCCCATCCCACACACAAGCTGCAAATGCTTCAATTTATTACTCTGACTTCTGGACTGCTCCTACCACTGCCCTCCCTCTGAGACCTGGGGTCAACTTTGGCCAAATGATCCTTGAGAAGGCCTCAGAGATGTTTCCCTACATGTCTTACACAAACCAGTACCTTACATGAGGACAAAAAACCAGGATAACGAGAAAAAGGCTGCGGGCAGGAACTCAAGCAGTGCCTGCTCTGCCTGGCCTCTCAGCCACTGGGAGGGCAGGTCAGGTCCAGCTCTCTGCCAAGCTGTCAATCGTCACAGCTCACAGTCTGTGACAATCATGAGACATGACACCCTGTGCAATGCAATGGAGACCCTACAAGTTTGTTTTGCACATGCCACCACGGCGTTGGCAGATACAGCAACATGCTTTGGCTGGCAGTGACACGGGAAGCATTCAAAGCACTCGCGCAGAGATAAAAGGCTCCCCTCGTCTCCTGCCTGAGACACACTGACCTCTCCTCCCTCCCTCCTCCTTGGAATTGTCAAAAATACAAAAAATCTGTCCCTTATGTTTTCAAAATGTGTCTGCTTCACAGAGTTCTCCCCCTTTTTTTTTCAGAGGCCAATTAAAAATAAAAGTTTACCAGAAAGACAACAAGAAAAAAAAAGTGTCTGATACCATTGGATCCAGCCTGTAAGGATCTCACACATAAAAGAATTATGTCCCTGAGCACTTTCCGACAGACTTTCAGAAAATTTCATCTTTCTACTTCCCTGGCTGGATAGTCTGTTTGAGTAATTTTCTCTTTCTCCTGGGGCTGGTTGCTAAGAGACGCGCTATTACTTCTCCCTCTCTTATGACCCGATTACTGTGATCAGCAAAGACAGCGTGCAGACAACAGCCTGACACGGCTCATACAAGAACATCGGCCTTGTTACAAAATGATGGACTGTATTAACACTCCGCAGCCCCTTCGCTCGCCATGGCCTTTGGAGAGTCTCCAGGCACAACTGGGGGCTTTTACTTCCCCAGCTTCTGAAGTACACGTTCAAACATTTTAAATCACAGGACTGGGAAGGGAGAAGAATTGACTTTTACCTCCTGTGCTTCACTGTCTGACAGTCAGAATGGTGTTACTGCATCCTCACTGAGCAACTTTCATTTTCTTACCCTTCCTAAGAAGTGGCCTAGGAACAATGATTACTCCTTTTTACCTTCTTGAAAAATTAAGTTTGCAAATACACAGCATAGTTTGGGACACAACATTCCCTTGAAGGGTCTGACAGCACGTTGTAAAGCTGATTGTAACACTTGTGGGGCTAAGAGGTGAGCTGACACCTCTCTTGGTGTCTCTGCAAAGAGCTGAGATGGATTGCTCTGGATAAGGAAAGCAGCTGGAAACAGATCCAGCTGTAGGTGTCCAGCAGTCCCAAGGAAGCTACTGGGATGCCCAAGAGGCTCCCAGCTCATGCAGAAGCAGCCACAGCCTGGCACTGTGTCCTCTGCAAAAAAAGAATAGGGGATGGAGCCAGTGGAGGAGATAGGAAATTTGGAGCACAAATTGAGAGCTTGTACTGACGGGTACATGGGGCAAAAAGTTCAGGAAAGTTGGTTTTGTTGAGAACCAAATAACTGTTTTTCTAAGAATGGGGTCACCAACCTCAGAGACTATTAGTCTCCACTTAGTAAGAATTCAACCCTCATCACGCTCACTTTTTATAACATAAATTTTAAACTTCTATACGTTCTTCTATTAAACCTACTTTCAAAAGACTGCACATACCCACACTGTTTTGGTACCATTTTCATACTCCTGAGGGCCTCCTCTCCTCCCACCAACTCACTCAGGACAATTCCTGTGGCAGGACCCTTGGGCACACCCTCACACCACAGACAGCGCAGAGTATTAAGAAACCCCAGTTGATAAAACTTCTCAAGTGGGCTTTGTAATATAGATGACCCAGAGCACAGGTTCCTTCCTCATCTCCATGTCATTTCCCATAAATTCAATGCTTGGCACAACAAATGCCAGCTGTCATGACAGTGCAATTTCTACCCACCAGCCCTTTATGACTGGGGTCATATCTAGATGAAACCAAAACCTTTCCTTAGTCACTGTCATCACAGGAATTAAGACTTGGAAGAGACATGTGAGTCTTTTGCACTTCAGCTCCTCAAATAGTTTGGGTAAATCTCCAGTTGAGCCCCTGGAGCATTCCTGCACTTTCTTCCACAGCTGCGACTTCGCAGTGTGTGTGCTGGTTAAAGAAGAAGTCAGAAGGGGAATTTTCAGATAGTAGAAAACTTTCTGCTTATTAGGATCTAGAGCAGATCCCTGCTCATCTCCTGCAAAATCTCCCTCCTCAGGCAAAGCAGAGCCACAGGATTCTCAGTCCTGCTCACAGACCCTCAATTGCTGCGCCAAGTCCATCTAAACATGCTTTGCTTAGCAACAAACACTTCAGGCCTGGTATATTTAGTCCAAATTGTAATTGTGTAGGATTCACTGCTAGAAATGCCTGCTCTTTGGCCACAAGTACGGCTTCTGTGGCTTCAAGAGTTGCTCATTCATTCTTCCAACCTTTTATTACACCAACCTGTAATATAATCCAATAGACATTTACTGGCTGCTCTGATTTAGCAGGACTCAGCCTGGCAAAATAAAAAAGCTTTAGGCAGAGAAAAGGGAAAGCATACATATAATCCTTTACTGCAATAGTTAGTTTCCAGTGAGTAGAAGAGAGAAGAGCAGCATTGTGTGAAGAATGGCAAAAAAAAATAAATTACTAGACTGTTAACTATCGTATAACAATTGTTATTATTTAACAGACTAGCATCTGGAGAATGTTAACATTTCAGATTAAAATAAAAGGGACAAGTGCTGCCTGCTTGAATTCAAGCTATTTCTGCATTAGCATTGCTCTCTTGCTCTGACTGGGCACCACAGTCCTGTAAAACTACATACAGGACAAACATTATCTGTTTAACAGAAGGTTTGATATGGTTGATGACAGACATTTGCAATTCAAGTTATTAAATGATACTTCCCTTCCATTTCAGTGTGTCAGAAATGTCTTCTCTTGCTCTTTTTCCCTTCCCTTTTTTGCCCATTTTCTTTCTTCTACCCAAACGATTGTGGTTCACAGAACAGGCCACTGCTAAGATGAATCACTATCTGATGTTTGAAATAATGAAGTGGAAAAATTAAATATAGTCTCTTGGAAGAACAGACAGACAGGAGAAAAGAAAATGAGAAAAAATAGTCAGGGCAGAAAAAAAATTAAGAATCTACCTGCTGAGAAGTGCAATGTTTGCTTTATGATACCAAATAACTGAGAAAATATAAGCTCACTCACCAGAATGAAACCCAAGGCTAGGCACTACTTCAAGTAGTTCCCAAATAAGAGGCAATGTGTTCCAGAGCCTGTGAAAATTTAATATTTGTAATTCTAGAAAACATGGTCAGAATACTTAATAAAACCTGGTGGCTTGACTTGACATTTTGTGAACTACAGATAAGTATACTAGTTCAATAACAGTTTTTATGCACTTGTTTTATGCTGCATTCTTCCCAGGCCTTTCCCTGAGGTGGAATTTCAAAATGAAAATGCTCATCCTGAGAGCAAAGCCAAGACACAGTTCTATGGATTTGTCTCTGGCAAAAAAAAAAAGCAGATGCAGGCACTCTTATCCAACAAGACAACTTTTGGGATGAATGCTAACAAGACAAAAGGCCCCACACAGAGCCAGTTTATTCCCACTGGTGAGACTCACAGGTCCTGACACTGGTCACTCTGCTGGGGACAACTGGGCAAAAATCCCTAAGCCTGTAACTCAGAATTATTGAGTGGAGCAATGCTGCCCAGGCACAAAGGCACCAGCTTGGTCTCATCCCTCTTCAGCATTGCCCAGCCTGCTTGGGGCAGTTTAAATCCAGTTTTACACAAATGAGAACCACCACTCGTTTCCAACTGGTTTCACTCGGTTCTTAACCAACAGGAGAGAGGATGTGCTTCAAGAGAAACCAATGGACACTTCCAAAAGGGTGCCTCAAACTGGTTCACAGCTAGGGACCCCCACCTTCCCACTCATCCTGCAGCGTTCAGGGGCTTTGTTGGTGCTTTAAATGCTCTTGTGTGAAGGTAGCAAGCCCACCACAAAGAGGCCCAGAGTTTCAAGATCATTTTCACCAGCTGTGTTTTGTAAGAGCCTGTGGATGATGCAGTTCTAACACTAATGAATAAAGTATTGCTTCATCTGCTCCATCTCATTCAGCACAAGAAACACATAGAAAAAAGAGGGAAGGATTAAGAAAGACTTTAAATGTTTATAATATGCACTTTAAAAAAGCTTTTTCTAAGAAACAAGCACTAACATGGGGGCTGTGGTCAGGCCCAGTCAGGATGACTTGCAACAGCAAGGTCACCTCTTTATTCACACCACATTTTTCAACTCCACGAGATCAGTGCTGTGAGGGATGGGACCACATCATCCATTGCAATTGATGGGACCAGAAAAGTGTTAGAGCACTTCTCAGCCTATCTTTTTGTCCCACCACTGAGACACTGCCTCCCCGATGAAGCATCAATGATTTTTTTTTCAGCTAGTGGAAGAGATGAGGAGCAAGAGAGGGACCAGCAGATACCACTGCAAATACTCTGGTACTCCCAGGACTCAATTCAGAGTAACAATGAGTTCCCATGCCTCATATGGGCAGTAGCAATGGTCCACAGGCATAAATCCTAACATATGTAAGACATCCAGCTCCTGCTAGCTGTCCAGTTCTGGATAATTGCATTATCTGATGATAGTGTTGAACAATGCACACACAAAACCACCACAGGAGCATGGATGAGACAGCTCACTGTGCCTGCACCCCAGCCTTCCTCCAACAACCAGCACAGCACTGCAGAAGCTCTTGAGGTACTTTCAAGGAACAGGTACAACATCCCTCTGCCTCTCAGCCAACACAGCCCTTCCACAAGTGAGAATTCCTCCTGCTATGGAACAGAACCAGCACAGGCAACCAGGGAAAAAAAATAAAAGCGAAAAAACCACAGAATCTTTCAGGTCAGCCTGAATTTGTTCTTTCAGGGCTCTCAATACAAATAATGAATAGACTCTGGACCTTGTTGGCTTCTATGAACTGTCAAAGACTGCAGAGCAGGGAACAGCACAGCTATAACACAGGGTGTCTAGTCCAATAAATCCATACCCAAGCTTCAAAAATTAAGACAGAGCTACTGATAGCAGCTGCTGTAAACAAAACCCACTAGGTATATCTGCCTGGAAGACTAAAAAAACTTAACACAACAGCAAAACAACAAACAGCCTGATAGTTCATGCCCCCAGTCCCCCACAGACATAGCAGAACATAACTCACCAGCACTCAAAAGCCTCCACACCCATGAAGAAGAGGAGGGCACAGAAGTCAAGCTCTAGGAAACCTGGATCAGCTGGGTTCAAGAACACACACTGGTGTCCATGGCATAGTCTTGCCCTGGAGCTGGTCCTGCTCATTTGCCTTGCCTCATGGGTCACTTGCCCACTCCTCCAACCAAAGTAAATGGAAGGAGATGGTTTTTTAAAAAGGCAATTAAAACCTCAAAGGCCTTCACATAAGACCTGTTGCTCACCATATCTGAAAGGTGCCCAAGGAAAGAAAGGAGGAAATTGCTTTGAGGCTCATCCCTTCATTTAGTTCCCATTATTAAATCCATATAAAGTGTTTCTGTAGATACTATATTCACTATGGATGGCAGTTAGAAGGAAAGACATCAGCACTAATTTAGAAGTACCCAACAGCATAAACTAATGTGGCTAATTTTTTAAGGCATGTCCTGAGAGCCCCAGAGTGCGACAGAGAAGCACCTCCAAGCCCTGGGCAGCCCCACAAACAGAGTGACTGACTGCCTTGTGAGGGATGTTGCTGCACATCCCTTTCTAACCAGGGCTGGCACTGCAGTATCTCAGCCTGTCTCAGGCAATTTGAGAAAAGCACATGGTCCTGTTCATACGAACAACAGACACTGAAAGAATAGGACAGATTTGGTTTTTAGGGAGTGGAAAGAATCATCTTTGCAGGAGCAGGAGACCTCCTGGGAGCCATTCAATGATCTGGCACTTCCTGGTAGGCAAGGATGGACTCAATTTCTTCCCTACCACCATGAAATTATCCTTCAAGTGGCTGCACACAGTGGCAGAGGAGGTGTATTCAATCCCCAGGGAGCTGCACCAGCGCTCACGAATGCTGGACTGGAAAGCCCAGCCCTGCAACCCAGCTGAGCCTCCCCAGCTCACCAGTGTGCTCCACCTGTTTCAGCACAGTCTTGTTTCTGCTGGACTTGCAGAGCTTTATTTGGAGGCAAGGGGGGAAAGAACTTTTGTGCTTACCAAAACCAGATTCAAACCAAAAGGCAACTCACACTGCAAAGTTTGTCACTCACTGCTCCCAAGCCATCCAGTGGCCCTAACTCAGGCTCTTCTGAGTACCTCTGACTGACAACAGATTTTACACATTTCTGAAGCCCCCAGTTCTGGCCTTACAAGCCCCAGTGCCACCCCAGTAGCCCCACAGTAGCGGGCACTAAGCCAGCAGATCAGCTATCACCAATCTCACCCCACACCAGACACCTCCTTCGTCTGCCCTGCAGGGTGAGGCCCCATTTTCTGGAAATAAGGCAAAGATGGAATTTGCTTCATCTGCAAGCTATAAATCCTTTCTATCTTCCTGAGCCCAGCATAGATGGGAACAGCTGTGTGGCAGTGTTTCCCTAAGGCTCCAGCTCTGTTGAAGATGCTGAAATACCACTAGAAGTCTAAAAGCTGGAGAGTAAGAGAGAAGTAAGTGGCAGGAAAAGAAGGAAGGGCAACCACAGAAAGGTTTGGATTGGAAAGACCTTGAAAAATAATAAAATCCAAAGCCCCTGCCATCAGCTGGAATATCTTTCACTAAATCAGGTTGCTCAAAGCCCTGCCCAACCCGACCCTGAGGACTTTAAATGATGGGGCATCCACTGCTTTTAAATGAAACAAAATTAATACCAACTCCTCAGAAAAAAGATCTTAGAGTCTTTAAGATATTTTGGTGTAGGACAAAACCCATTGTGCACACTGCTGGACAGGGTCTGCTGAGGAAAAGAGGGAGGGGGCAGGCAATACCAAAGACATGAGCATGGAGAAAGAAGCCAAATAGATAAGCGGCAGACTGTCAGGACCCATGGCTGGCTGATGCCTCACCCATCTCAGGACTCATCTTCTCCCAGCATGAAGAGAAGATGCTGTCAAACTTCAGACACACCTAGCTCCATCCAAAGACCACCCCGACCCCAGTTAAACTCTTAGAGCTACCGCTCAGACGTCTGGACATTTAATTTTGATTTCCAGCCTAATTCCTCAGCAGCTATACTTCCTGCCAATTCACAATTGTTCACCTTGTAGATAAACATCTTCCCCAAGCTTGAGTAGCTCTCCTCTCCTCTCTCTGTGGGGTAAATACAGAGTTCTGTAAGACGATGAGCACCAGCACTTCCCAGGAACTGTGCTGCTCACACCTTCCAGGATCAGGCAAGGTTAATCCCCTGCAAAGCATCACAGTGGGGAGTGGCAGCATTAAATCCTCCAGAAACACAGCCCAGACCACAGCAGGTGTTGGGAGGACCTGTACAAACAGGCTGTGCCTGCCTCTTGGGCTGCCTGCATGGCAGAGATCTGTGCAGAATGCTAAGCAGGGCTTGGGCCTTATTGATGATGATTACCATTATGATCACTGCTTCTGCCACTACTGCAGTCATACCCAGGGGCCCCCAGGCAGATCCCTGCAAGAGCAAGACATGGTCTCTGCTTTGATGAGTGGATAAATCTGGTGTGAAACAAGCTGCAGCAACTCAGCATGGCAAACAGCACGGAGGGGGGCTGGCAGCACCAGGAAAATTGCTACTTCAGTGGTCTGAACACATGCCTTGAGTGCTTCAAATCACAGTAAAATGTTCCTGTTTATAAACTGTTGGCTGCTGCCATTTCACTTTGTTTCAGTCATGTAACCATTTCTAACCTTCTGCTAAAGTTCCACTAAGCAGCTTTTAATCAGCACCTTCTGGCTGAGTTTCGTGCAGCTATCAGGAAATAAAAAATAAAATTGAAGTCAAGGTGAGACTAAGGAAATGCTTTGGTAGGAGATGGGAGGGAGAGGAGGGTACACACAGCATCTGCTCCACAGTCTTTCACTGCAGTGTCTTTCCCCTCTGCTTTCAATATGATCAAGAAACAAAACCACAAATGTGATCAGCTGAACAGACCCTCTAGTACAAGCAACACACCTACAAAATAATGATAATAATAACCACAAGGCCAGAGGATGCACATTCCTAAACATTAACAGCAATGAGCTGAAGAAATTACCAGGAACAGAATTTGCCAGTCTCCCAGAGAGATTCCAGAACTACAAAGGCTGCAGGGAGCCAATTCCAGTGACACTGCTGGGGCAGCCAAGGCTGTGATGAGCACAGACACTTCTTGACCAATAATAGCAGCAGGACAACCCTTCCCCAGAGCAGGGGTGCTGCTCCCACTCCTCTCCAGAAGAAGGATGCATAGGAAGCTCATGTGCCTCCAGATAAGCAGCTTTGGCAGGGTAGGAGGGATGAAAACACACCAGGGTTTGAGGGGATGCTGCCACTCCCCTACCTACAGACTCACAGCTAACCAGGTGGGAAACACCTGTGTCCAACAGAGGACAAACTGAGGCAAAATGGCTGTGGCCCTGTAAGCAGGGAACCAGTGGGGCCTGGAGCCATCTCCCAGGCTGAATTATTGCTGCAGAAATCAGGGAGGTCATTGAAAAAACAATTAGGGAGCCTGGAAGAGAGAAGGGAGCCATAGCAAGTGACTGAAGCACACTGGGCTATTTCTCACCCCAGCCCTTGCCTGGCAGATCCCAGCAGCCTCATGTTCTCAGGGTTATATATGGATGGTAATGGCTTTGCACGGGCTGCTGACAGCAACCAGCAGCGTGTCACCTTCTGGAAGAGGATTAGCTAAAGCTGCAGGCATGGTGTCACATCACTAAGCCTACCTCTGACCAGGTCTTGGCCAACCCTTAGCTCTTCCAGGCCTGTCAGATAATGATGGGATCTCTAAAAGCCCAGTGTCAGACAAGGCAAGGGACTGGCACAAAGCCCCCTGGGAGCTCCTGAATGCCTCCTGGTTTCCAGCAGACCCAGCAATGCCTGACTGCTTGCAGGACCAGGAACAATAAGAAATGTTTGAGTGCCTTGTCTCCCTTTCCCAGCCTGCAGTGCCTGTTCTGCTCCTTGGGAAAACTTCCTTCCACAAATGGCAAGAAACACAGGATTTTTTTAGAAGGTGATAATGTTCCTGAGCCACATACAATTAGACCTTCAATCACTAAAACACTGACAATTAAGACATACTGGTCTTTTTCACATAAAAAGTCCTGAGCGATCAAGAACACATTTCCCAGGAAAAAAAGGGCCATATTCCACTATTATTTTTAATTGCAAGAGAATTAGAAAAATAAGAATTTCCACTTGACTTGATGGTGACATTTTCTTTGCATTTCAGAAATGGATTATTTTTTACTTTTTTAAATTCCAAATGTCTTTCTCTTCTTATTTCTCACTAAGTTTTGTTATGGAAGGCAGCAGAACAGGTGCATATGACTTCGCTTCTCCCCCTCCAACACATTTTCTTTTTTTGTTCTGAATTCTCCGAAGTTAGAGCGGCAGACAAAAAATACCCAAAACACTCATCAGGCTTTTCCAACTTTCCTATAAAATGTCCTTAACTTTAGAAAATCACTCAAGCGTAAGATTTAATATGCTGCTTTGTTTTTCTTTCTCTTTTCCATTACTCTGTAGTGTTCCTGAAAATGTATACGCTTCCAAAAGATAGAGCAGAAAGAGGAAAAAATATACAGGTGATATTTATCTTATTGTACTCAACATAAAAGAGGAAAAAGCAGTGAAGGAACAATGTAGAGCATCCCAAACCAAATACAAAAGCTGGTTTAGCCATTTTCTTGAATACAGCTGAGCTTTTCTTTGAAGAAAGGTTGGAGAGGAGGAGGGGAAGAACTTCCCCCCATTTCTACCTATAGTAAATCACCAGGAATAGAAATGTCATGCTCTGCTAAAATAGCTACCACTCTCTCCTAAAATCCTTGGCCTTCACTTGTTTCTGCTGCAGTTCCATCACAAACTCTCCAGAGTCAGCCAGGGGCATCTCAGGTGTTCCAATTTGCAGGTTTCCGGTTGCAAGTTCCAGAGGTGCTCCCAGCCATGATGTCCTGCTTCTGGAAACTCACTCCCCTCCATGTGTCCACAAGCCAGGAACCCAAATCCCACCCTTGCTGCTCAACTTCATCTGGACAGGACTTTCACAGCAAGAAGTAGAGGGAGGCTGACACACAGCGACTGGCAGGCATTTGTTTTGCTGACATAACAGCTCCAGAGACCATTGCAATGGTCATCTAAACACCTTCCCAATTATTTCATATTCAAGAGTGTTCCATAGTAGAGGGAAAGAACTAAACTGAACTAAAGCTAAGACAATCCATCCAGCAGACTGGAGAGAAAATACTTCCAGACTCACTGGCCAAATTTATGCCCTACCACTCCCAATTATATTCCAAAGATCAACCCCTTGTTTGTAAAGCATTCCCCTGTGCAGGGGTGAAAGAACCAATACTGAAAAGGGTTGTTTGAGCCTAAGCTCCTTGAATCATCACATGTCAGCAGGGAGCAAACGAGCAAAACCCCTTGAAAAGTACCAGTCCTGGAGATGGGACATCTGCTCTCTCCTAGAACTGAGAAAGATCTGTCCCCATGTCCTCCCCCAGCCCTGCACTTCTCAGGACAGTAGCTACCCAGAGCAAAGGGAAGAGATACCTTCACATCCTTCTTGATTTGAATGACCTGAAAAAGAGAGGCTCTCACAAACTCACCAACAAAGAGCAAATCAAGAACAGCCTGTGTTAGCAGTCAGTTCCCCTGAATGAGGCAGTTGTGGTTCCTTCCTAGAAAATAAATACTCACCATCACCTCCTGGTTGCTTGTATGGGTTGTACTTTGGTTTGGGGGCGACCACAGGCGCAAACTTCTTTGGGGTCTGCTGGGTGGACACGGAGATGCTGGGAGTGCCAAAGGTGTGTGTGGTCTCCATCCTTGCAGTAACGTGGCCAACCGGCTCGTTGGTACTCTTGGGGGGCAGCCAGGATGGGTGGGACATGCTTCAGGTCTGAGGAGACACAAAGAGAGTCACATAGACATTAGGAGTTTAGGCTGGGAAAGTAACAGCTGCAATCCTACTATTTTTCTGGTTTATGAAATCAATCCTACAAAACCCTTCAAAACATGTTTAACTGGTGCATGCTTAACTTTAAATATGTTGTTCCTAATACATAGGACTTTAGATGCAAATTTGTCTTTTTCTCCCCAGCAGGTCAGAATTACTGTTCAGGCTATTGTTGGTACCTGCAATAATCATTGCTATTTTCCTCTTCAAACCAGAGCAGAGACAGGCTGATACCCTGAAGCAGCCCATCAATCCCACCCTGCATTCAGCACAGTAGCAATGTATTTGCCTTTCCCTCTTAGGCCTTGTTGAGTACAATAATGTACAACAGTGCAGGTGCTCTGGGGACAAGTCTAGTCATAGGCAGGCACACACACTTCCAAAATACACTTTTAGCACTTTTTCACATGTCATTTAGGACCCCATGCCCCAGTGATTTTCATTCAGACTTTTAAGACAACAGATTTCAAAAGTAGCTAATCATTCTTGATGCCTCCATTTCTGAATGCCCAGCTTAAGACATTTTAAAAGCATGTCAATTTGGAATAAATGCCAGAATCTCACAACCCCTGACAACCAGGCTCCTTTTAGACTTGTGTAACAAAAAACAGAGGCAGCCCAAATCATTACTTATTTATGAAAATCTTGGCTTTGGCCTCTTAAAAGCCTACATCACTTTTGAGAACTGGGTTCAGATGCTGCTGAAAATGTTGCCCATAAAAATCCTGTTAATTCCAATGAACAAGTGTTTTTCACCACACACAAACCACACTTGCTGGGTAGCCATGATAGTCCTACTGTACCATCAGATGGTCCAATGGAGCTGGATTTGAGATTTGATGGAGAAATGAAGATCCCACATAGGCAAAAGTCAATACTAATTTTGCAGCTCTTGAGCACCCTGCCCATGCACTACTTTGGTGTCAGAACCCCTTAAGGCTACCAAAACCAGCAGGCACCT